>NC_141695.1:986162930-987500847 GCF_964263255.1 Lissotriton vulgaris | reverse complement strand
GGGGAGTTGCTGAAAGAAACAGGAGAGGTGCAGAAATAAAGCAAGAGCAGTGCATAAAGAGGCAAGAGGGGTAAAGAAAGAGGCATAAGAGGTGCAGGAAGAAGCAAGACAAATACAGAAAGAAGCAACAGAGGTGCAGAAAGAGGCAAGAGGGTTGCAGGAAGAGGCAAGAGAAGTAAAGAAAGAGGGATCACAGATGCAGAAAGAGGCAAGAGAGGTGCAGAAAGAGGGAAGAGGGGTGCCGGAAGAAGCAAGAGGGGTGCAGAAAGAAGCAAGAGAAGTGAAGAAAGACAGAAGCAAGAAAAGGGCAGAAAAAGGAAAGGGGGTGCAAAAAGAAGCAAGAGAAGTACAGAAAGAAGCAACAGAGGTGCAGAAAGAGACAACAGAAGTGCAGAAAATGCAAGAAAGGTGTACGAAGAAGCAAGAGAGGTACACAAAGAGATAAGAGATGTGCAGACAGAGGGAAGACAAGTGCAGAAAGAGACAACAGTGGTGCAGAAAGAAGCAAGAAAGGTGCAGAGAGAAGCAGGAAAAGTGCAGAAAACAACAACAGCGGTGCAGAAAGAGGCAAGAGGAGTGCAGAAAGAGGCAAGAGAGTTGCAGAAAGAGGCAAGAGAGGTACAGAAAGAGGTTACATGGGTACAGAAACAGAGAAGAGAGGTGCGTAAAGAGGAAAGGAGAGGTGCAGAAACAGGGAAGACATGTACAGAAAAAGGCAAGAGAAGTGCTGAAAGAAGGAACAGAGGTGCAAGAAGAAGCAAGAGAATAGATGAAAGACAGGAGAGTTGCAGAAAGAAACAGGAGAGATGCAGAAAAAGCAAGTGCAGTGCACAAAGAGGCAAGAGAGATACAGAAAGAGGCCTGAGAGGTGCAGAAAGAAGGAAGAGCAGTGCATAAAAGTGCAAGAGAGGTACAGAAAGAGGCAAGAGGGTTGCAGAAAGAGCCAAGAGAAGTATAGGAAGAGGGAACACAGGTGCAGAGAGAGGCAAGAGGGGTACAGAAAGAGGGAAGAGGCGTGCAGAAAGATGCAAGAGGTTTGCATAAAGAAGCAAGAGAGGTGCAGAAAGAAGCAAAAGAAGTAGAGAAAGAAGCAACAGAAGTGCAGAGAGAGGAAAGAGGGGTGCAGAAAAAGGTATCATTGGTGCAGAAACAGACAATAAAGGTGCAGAAAGAGGGACAAGGGGTGCAGAAAGAGGCAAGAGGTGTGCAGAAAGAGGCAAGAAAGGTGTAGAAATATGGAAGAGGGGTACAGAAAGAGGCAGGAGGGGTACAGAAAGAAGCAAGGGATGTACTGAAAGATGCAAAAGATGAACATAAAGAGGCAAGAGAGGTGCAGAAAAAGGGAAGAAAGGTGCAGAAAGTGCCAAAAGGGGTACAGAAAAAACAACAGAGGTACAGAAAGAACAAAAGAAGTGCAGAATGAAGCAACAGTGGTGCGGAAAGAGGCATGAGCAGTGCAGAAAGAGGCAAGAGAAGTGCATAAAGAAGCACTAGCGGTACAGAGAGGCAAAAGAACTGCAGAAACAGACATAGGAGGTACAGAAAGAAGCAAGAAAGGTGCAGAAAGAGGCAGGAGGGGTGCAGAAAGCGGCAAGAGAAGTGCAAAAAGGAGCAACAGAGGTGCAGAGAGAGGCAAGAGAAGTGCAGACAGAGGGAAGAGAGATGCAGAAAGAGGGCCCTTATTAGTACCAATTTAACACCCACATTTAGCAATAAGTAACAGGTGACAATTTCAGCTTTGCAAAGGGCCTTCCACCATGCTGTATCACTCGCCAATGCATTTTTGGTATCGTTTGAGCTGCTTGAGCTAGAACCAAGTTTTTTTGGTTCAAATCTGCAGATAATGTGGCAAATGTGGTAAATGTATAATTATGCGAAAATCGGTCCAGCCAAACAGTCTGATAAAAGAGGGTGTGTCCTCCGAAGACCTCTTAGCAATCCCACAGTGTGAGACTTACTCAAGGAAACAGTCGGGGTAGTTGGCATCCAAGAACATCTTTGGGGGCCAACTACTCCTCCTATTACCTCCAATAAGTCCCACACAGCAAGATTGCTAAGTTCTCATAGAAGGCCACGCCCCCTTTGGTCCCCACTCTGCAAAGGCGCTCCCTGGTGCGCTTTTCGCTGGGGATTGAAGGCCCCTTCACTGGTGATGGCACTGAGGGGTCAACAATCCTACCTGTTACCTCTAGCAAGCCCCACACAGTGGGGTTGCTGAGAGGTGGACACAGGCCATGCACCCTTTCTCCACTACTCTGCAAACACAACTCCTGGCATGCTCTTGGATGGGGGATGAAGTCCCCTTGCTGCATGAGGGTCCCTTGGGGCCAAATCAACCTCCTGCTACCTCTAATAAGCCCCACAGAGCTGGATAGCTGAGAGAGGTCAGAGGCCACACCCCCTTTTTACACCATTCTGCAAACCCGGTTCCAGGTACAGTTTTCCTGCTCTTGCTTCGATAAAGTGAAGCAGAAGCTTGCAATGGCAGGACGGGAGCAGTGCTCCCATCCTGCCATAGTAAACTGCAATGTCCCAGGGGTGGGCACCCCGGGACATTGTGGACCCAGCCCTGGAGATGGTCTTCCCAGGGCCATCTAGAGCTCCAGGAGGGTGGAACGTGTGCCCCCCCCTCCCAACACATGAAAAGCCCCGGGGAAGTGGTGGTCTCCTGGGCTGGTGTTCAGGAATGGACCCCCACATTTACATAATCCATGCCCCAGGGAAGTGGTGGTCCCCGGGCAGTGTGGGGGGCAGGAGCCCTCCAAACATTATCAATTTAAAAAAAAAAGCCTGGTGAGGGGCTCCGAGAGCTGCAGGGGGGCAAGGCCACCCACATTTAAATATTAAAGCCCTGGGGAGGTGGCAGTCTCTGAGAATGCGGGGGCCACGTACCCCTGCATATTAATATTATAAACAAAGCCCTGAGAAGATGGTGGCCCTTGGCCCTGAAGGGACCCACAGGGCCCCTGCATCACATTTTACCAATGCCCCCGGGACATGGCCCACCCGGGGGGCTCAATTTAACGAAGCGCGGGAGACCGATGTTAAATTTGGGAAAAAAACGATTCAGCAGTATTCCTTGACTCTACACGAACCGCTCCGAAAACATTAAAAACATTATTTTTTGGGCCTTTGGGTTACCTGTGGGACTCCCTGAGCAGGCCTAGGGGGTCGGGTGTTTTTACCTTGCCCCCTTTTCTTCTTTATTTACTGTTTTTCTTGTGACTCGGTTCAACCGAGTCACAAGATGGCTGCCAACACTTCCTGGTTTGAAGTGCTGGCAGCCAATCAGAGTCAAACTCATGATCGGGAGGGTTCACGGGTCCACCATGGTCACTAGATACTATTATTTCTAAACATATGAATTTCACAGGAACTATTGAATGGAATCACACCATTTAAATAGAAAGCACTTTGGACCAAGAGCTACCTTTCTGCCAAATTTGGTGTAATTCCATTCAGCAGTTCAGGCTGTAACTGTGACAAAAGCTTCCTATAGAAATTAACATGGAGAAACATTGTTTTGGGATCCTCCTTTTTTCTCAGCCCCTGCTTGAAAAATCACCCGGAAATGTTCAAGACAGTAGCTGACTGGAGCGCCCCATTAGTTTGGAAAATTTTGCAAAGATTTTTCAAACAGCGTCAAAGATATTGGCAAGTCAAAAAACGCTTTTCCTATGGAAACTAGGTCCTAACTAAAGCTACCTACTGCTGATTATATATTTATAACAGAGTGGTGGAAAAAGGGGATGAGCCTCCGAACACCTGTCAGCAATCCAGCTGTATGGCTCTCACTGGAAGTAACAGAAGGACTAGTCGACCCCTAAGTACCCTCAAGAGCCAAGGAGACTTCAACCACCAACTAGTAGAACACCCGGAGGTGCTTTAGTAGAGTGGTGGAGTGGAGTGGTGGAGAAAGGCGGCATGGCCATTGAAAACCTCTAAAGGTAACAAGAGGGGTAGTTGGCCTCCATGGACCCTCAATAGCTAAGGGTACCTCAACCCCTCTACTAGTAGTGCACCATGAGGCGTGTTTGCACAGTGGTGAAGAAAGGCGGTGTCTCCTGCCAGGTCTCAGCAAATCCGCAGTGTGGGACTTACTGGAGATAACATGAGGGGCAATTGGCTACGAAAGAAATCCTCCCGGCCAACTACCCCTTCTGTTCCCTCGAGCAAGCCCCACACAGCTGGATTGGTAAGAGGTCTTCAGAGGCCATGCTCCCTTTCTCCACCACTCTGAAAAGGTGGCTCAGGGTGCACTACTGATTAGCCTGTAAACTTCACTCCATTCCTGAGGGACCTTCAGGGCAAAAAGCTGTCCTGGTACCTCTTGTGAGTCCTATGCAGAGGGATTCCTGAAAACTTGTCGGAGGCCCATCCCCCCTTCTCCATCACTCTGCAAACAACACTACTGGTTACAAAATCATAAATATTCACTGAGAAAAGTAAAGATTACAGGGACGATATAGTTACGAATTAGCATTTTAAAAAACCTTAGAAATTCACTGGAAAAAACAAGTTTACAGGGAGATTATAGTTAGGGTCAGATTTCACTTGTACTAAACAAGAGAAATCCAACAGTTACAGCTAGCTGAGCTAACTACAACTTATGCCCTCACAATGCACTGCTTATAACCTCACATATTACACGACTAATGATATGACATCACTGATGACTTTACTGATGGCATCATCCAGTGACTGTTAGTGTTTCTAAAATGTTTATCAGTGTTAAATATGTATACACCAAGGTGTATTAATGAATCAGTGGGTGTATGCATGCCTGTATGGATGATTAAGTGATGATTATACATCTCTCACTTAATGTTGTATGGGTGAGGGACTCATTTGTGTGAATGTCTATATCAGTCTGTCAGTTGGCATGTAAGTGGCTGCATGGGTTGGTGAGAAGGCACATGAGTAGCTGTATGGGTTTTGATTGGTTGTCTGAGTCCCTGTATGGGTGTAGGAGTGTCTTTCTGCATGGGGGAGGGGGTGTGTGACTCCCTCCATTGATGAGTGAGTGGGTGAATCTCTGGCAGTATGAGTTCATGAGTGCATCTGATAGGGGCTGTATGGGTTATTGAGTATGTGTATGGCTGTGTTCGTTAGTGAATGGATGTGTCAGTGGTATATGGGTGAGTAACTGCATATGTAAATGGCAGTATAGGTGAGTTTTGTATTATTTAAGTGACTGCTTATGTGAGTGAGTGATTGTGAGGGTGGCTGTATGGGTGAGTGTGTGCTTATGTCAGTGACTGTATAGGTGAGTAAGTATGTATTAGTATCTGTAATAATAAGTGAGTTTGTGTGTATATAACTGTATAGGTGAGTAGGTAGCTGTGTGATTGACTCTATGGGTGGGTGAGTGAGTACATGAATAGCTCTGTGGGTGGCTGAGAGTGTTTGAGTGGCTGTGTGGCTTTATGAGTAGATATATATGTGGCTTTATTAGTGAGTGAATTGGTGTATGAGTGGCTGTATGGGTAACTGAGTGGATGTGTGTAGTCCTATGAATCAGTGAGTGGGTATGTAAGTACTGCTATGGGTTTGTCAATGTGTGGGTGTTCAAAAGGATACATGGGGGTGTGAGTTAGTACATCAGAAATTCTGTGGATGCTGTCATCAGTGTTGTCATTTGAGATGTCATCAGTGATGTCACTGACCATGTCATGAATGATGTAATATGTGAGGTCATAAGCAGTGCAATTTCGGACGCGTAAGTTATAGGTAGCTTAGCTCAGCAAAATATAATTGCTGATGTTCTCTGGTTTTGTATGAGTGAAATCTGACCCTAACTCTAACGTCTCTCTTGCCTTTGGTTTTTATGTGAAATGGGAATAGAGCATGGTACATTGTGATGAACCAAGTCCCTTTCCCTCCATCGGATGCCAGAGGAGTCAAGGATAAGGTAGAGTAATTTGTGGACAGAAGAAGCGTGGTGTGTTAGAGTGGGTTCGAGCAGTAGTGGACTGGAGGCACCAAGCTGTGCTGACAATTTTTTAAAACATCTTGACGTGAGCCTATGTTAAGTTATTTGATTTGTAAAGCACATGACTTCCTCAGCGATGGGGCATCTCAGCACTAGTTTTGTCAGAAAGCCACCACTGTGTGAGAGAGACCAGGGCGGAAAGAAGAACATCAGCAGGACAATTAGATGATAAACAACCAGGTCTTCAGTGATGTCCTAAAAGTCAAGTGGTTCTGAGTGTACCTTAAAGGAAGAGGGAGGGCATTCCGGAGAGTAGGGGCCTTGGCACAAAAAAATCGACCACCCGCCCTTGCTCTTCTAACATGTGGCACACAAGCTTAATTATGATCAGCAGTGGGCAAGGACCGTGAGGGCGGATATGGAATCAACACATTTGATAAGATGGGAGAGCCTGAGAAAATAAGATCTTATGAGCCATGCACAGTACCTTAAGATGAATACGGTTATCTACCTGGAGCCAGTGTAATTTGCGAATGGCATCCGCAGCTGAGCAGTAATTCTGGACCCACTCACTCTGCTGGACATCTACTGGATCCAATTCTTTCTAATCTTCCGTTTGACTGCTCACTGAGTGCCCGTCAGTTGGAATGGTCCAACCATTTTGCTGTTCACTTCTCCTTACTTTATGCTAAGAACTCAGTCAAGAGTACCTATAGTAAGGGTGAACTAATCCATCGGTGGGGTAAACTTGATATCACTAAGTTTAACCAGCACCTCATGAATACCTGCCCTAAAGACAATGATGCTTCAGTTACAGAATTGAATATGACTGTATCTCACTGGCTCACTAACGCCGTAACCACTTTTCTCCCTCTAACCCCGAAACATTCCAGGGCACATCGCCCCCCAGCACCTTGGTTTATCTCTGACTTGAAAGCTCTACGAACTAAATGCAAGGCCTTAGAAAGGAAATGGAGGCACTCTTATTCGGTCCCACAGAAGAGTGCTTATAAAGAGGCTTTAAAGAGATATCATTCACAATGTAAAAATGCGAGAGCTGCCTACACTGTGAGTACTGTGTAGCAAGCTCAGAATTGCCCCCGCACTCTATTCTCCATAGTTAAAAAATTGACAGGAGCTGATACAATTCCGATACCCCCAGCCCTGGACAAAGCTCAGTGTAATTCCATTGCGGAATTTTTCATTGCCAAGGTCGAGCGCATGTACGACTCTATGAGCGCTCCCTTGGCTGATAATGAGCACCAGTCGGAACAGGACGGAGGGATGGAACAACCACTCCCAACGGCGAAGATCATTAACTGGCAATTGTTTGATGATAGCTCGTTCCTATCTTGTTTGAGCAGTGTAAGATCCGGCTCACCTCGGGATCCTGTACCTACAAAAATCCTAAAGTTACTGGATCTTGAACCCCGACGGGTTCTTATGAGACTCCTTAATGCTTCTCTAACAGAGTCTCAGGTGCTCAAGGACTGGAAGCACGCAATGGTTGTTCCCCTCCTAAAAAACTTTAGGCCTATATCCTTGTTGCCTGTTCTCTCTAAAGTGCTGGAAAGGCACGTCAACACTCAGCTAAACCATCTTGTGGAAAGCTCGGGATTCTTACACTCTTCCCAGTCTGGCTTTCGTGCGCATTTTTCCACCGAGATGGCCCTACTGGGTGTGACGGAGAGGTTGCGGCACGGTATCGACCGCGGGGAAACATCTGCACTCATCCTCTTGGATTTGAGTGCGGCGTTCGATACCGTGTCCCATTCCATTCTCTTGAACTCTCTCCGCTCCATGGGAGTGGACGGTCCGGCGCTAGCCTGGATTGCCTCCTTTTTAAGTGAGCGCACTTTCCAGGTTTTTTCCACAAAAGCCACATCCGAAATCTGTTCATCGGCGTATGGCGTTCCGCAGGGGTTCATACTCAGCCCCCTGTTGTTTAACATCTACGTCAGACCCCTGGCCACCATCGCGGAGGATGCAGGGCTGACTATTTTTTCATACGCCGATGACACCCAAGTGGTTTTCTCCCTTTCCAGCAGTGAGGGAAACAGCGCATCGGTCCTGAAGTCTGGTTTGTCTCGTATGGCTGAGTGGATGCAGAGGCATTTCCTT
Organism: Lissotriton vulgaris; assembly: GCF_964263255.1. NCBI lineage: Eukaryota > Metazoa > Chordata > Amphibia > Caudata > Salamandridae > Lissotriton > Lissotriton vulgaris. The sequence continues at coordinate 987,492,794 of NC_141695.1, read as the reverse complement.
AAGTTAAACGGCGACAAAACAGAGGTTGTCTTCCTGGGAAAACATAAAGATCTTTGGGGCCCGCAACATTGGCCCAGTGACATGGGACCCCTTCCCCAACCAACACCTGTGGTCCGTAACCTCGGATTTCTCATAGATGATAAACTCTCTATGAGGCAGCAGGCCACTAAGGTGGCCGCTATCTGCTTTGCCACCTTGCGTTGGCTCCAGAAAATTCTATGGATGCTGCCCCATGCCACCAGGAGAACTGTAGTCCAGGCATTAGTCACCTCTCGCCTGGATTATGGCAATGTCCTCTATCTCGGCGCTGACGCAGCAACCATTAACAAACTCCAGGTTGTACAAAATTCGTTGGCCCGACTTCTTCTTAACATCCCGAGGAGATCATCGGCGTCACAAGCCCTCCGTGACCTACATTGGCTCAGGGTCTCCAGCCGCATTAAATTTAAAACCCTGTGTTACCTTTTCAAAATCAAGCAGGGCAGGGCCCCAATATACTTGCAAAGTCTTATTCAAACCTACAAGCCTAGTCGCACCCTAAGATCGTCTGCTAATTGCGACTTCGTTGTTCCTAGATTTAAACTTGCAAGAATAGGGGGAAGAGCCTTCTCTTACTTAGGCCCCAAATATTGGAACACGCTTCCAATTGCCCTGAAATCCGAGACCAACTTACTCTGTTTCCAGAGAAAACTGAAAACTATGCTTTTCTGAAAGACCTATTCAGCTGCTGCTCTTTGATATACGGTACCTCTGCCTTGTCCTTTCTTCTTTAGTCTATCCCTTGCGCCGGGAAACCCACTGTGGGTAGCTGTTGCGCATTACAAATTCAAATAAATAAATAAAAATAAATAATACAGAAACTTTGCAGCTGCATTTTGTGCCAACTGGAGCCTTCTAATCACAGGCTTATAAGCTCCCAGGAAAGAATGTCAGAGTACTCAAACTGGGAGAGAAAAACAGCCTGAACGATTACTTGATGAGTGTGAGGATCTAAAAACCCAGAATTGGTTAGAGACCACATAGCAACCCAAAACAAGTGCCTGTCAGGGCTTTCGTCCGACCTTAAAATGTTAGGGCATTATTGACTAAAACGCCTAGATTCTTAACAACCGACTTGGCACAAGGGGGAGTCCCAAGAGAAGAGGGCCACAAGATTCAGCTGCAAACAATTAGCCACCATCCATTCTGCAACAGCCTTTTTGGAAGTTGACCAGATCTGATGAAGGAGTTCCAGTAAAAGAGAACACAAGCTGGGTGTCATCAGCATAAGACACCAAAGCGAACCCCAGAGCTTTCACCACCTGAGCCAATGGTGGTGAATGTAGATATTAAACAACGTGGGACACAGGGAAGAGCCCTTGGGGATGCCTTGGTGTAAAGTGTGCTAGTTGGAGCTAAAAAGCAGAGACACCACCTGAAAAGAGCGGTCGGCAAGGAAAGATGAAAAACAGGTAGAAGCAGAGCCACCGACACCAATCTCTCGCAGGTCCTGGAGCAAGATGTTGTTACAAACAGTGTAAAAAGCGGCACTTGTGTCAAGTAGAATCAGTACAGAGAAACTGCCTTCATCCAAGATGCCGCTGATTTGCTCAGTGACTGCGAGAAGAGCAGACTCAGTACTGTGACCTAAAACCATTCTGGGAAATGTTCAGAATGAGATGTTCATCTAAGAAGTTACTTAGACTGGGATTAGAATGAGTCTCTGTTACCTTTGAAAGGAATGGCAAAGGAGAAATAGGATGGACATTTTCCATTTTGAACCACACAAAGGTTTATTTTTTCAGAAGAGGAATTACTTTTTCATGCTTCCAAGAACTAGGTGCAGATGCTGATGTCAGTGAAAGATAAACCACGGTGTAGCGAGGCAGCCCTGTAGTTTCAGAAATAGGTCTAGCTTGAGAGGGTCAGCTGGTGAGCCTGGTTTGACCTTCTTCTGTAAGATGTGCAACTCTGACAGGGGCATCTGGGATAGGGATCGTAACCGTGGCAAAGTGGTACCAGTCAGACCTGCTGGATAGAAGACAATAATATCAGAGATGAAGCTAGAGTAGATTTTTCTACTTTGTTGGAAAAATACCCTGCCGACTTCTCACAATGGTCATTAGAGTCTTCAATATGCTCCACAGCGAATACCCATTTAGTTAAACTGTTAAGAAGAGAAAAGATTGCTATAGAAGGATTATTGCTGCTCTTTACTTTGTTAACAAAGTATTCAGCTTTGGATTTCATAATCAGTTTATGATATTATTTAATGGCAGCTCTATATAATATTTTTCTACAATAGTCATATGTTTGCCTCTAAGTGCATTCCAGAACCTTGAAGTTTCTTTTTGCTACTTTCAGAGACTCTGTAATCCAGGGTGCTGCCTGATTTTTAATGCTCTAAACCGGTCTGACGAGGATCAAAATGTCTATTGCAGAGGAGAGCCAGTTCTGAACATTGTTTTTGGCATCTTCTGCATGTAGCTCCAGTGGTGGGCATCTCTTCTGGAAAACATCTTCACATTTTTGGAGGTCAAGCTTATGTCAAGGACATCTGAGACTAAGGACATCTGAGACTAAGGACTGAATGGGAAGATTGGTTCTGACCTACTAGACATATGGTCATAGGGATCGAAAAATGATCTGTTCACATCATAGGTAGAGGGGTAAAAACCTTCAAAAATTAATATTTGAAAAGACTGGATCCAGAAGGTCTCAATCCTCATGACTGGCACCAAATACAAGTTGTGTGAACTGACAAGTGGCAAGGTCATCTACAAAACCGACCATGTTGCCATCCTGCCTGATGTCCAAATGAAGATTCAAATTTCCTCCTATATTATAAATGGCTAGCTTGATGGTCAGAGAGGCCGTCAAGTTTACCAGTGCCTCCCTAAATGTATTGGCCCGCCTGGTGGGTGGTCTATTAGTAGCCCAGATAGTGTGAAGTTGCTATTCAATTCAATGCTAAAAAGAGCATTTTCACAATCCAAGATATTGCCTGGCGACAACCTGCAGAAATATTGATCTTTAAAAATCCAAGCAATTCCCCAACCCCGTCCACTAACTCTATTAACATTTTTCATTAAATAGCCCAGAGGAAGAGCCAGGGGTGGTTCTGCCACGGAGTCCTGGGTAAGCCAGTTCTCCCTCAGGAACATGTCTGAGCTTTGATCTTGGATCAAGTTAAACAGCTCAGCGTGATAATCGACCAAGCAACGGCAGTTCATACTTAAAGACTTGTACTCTGTTTCCCGTCAGAGTGCATTAAAGCGTGGTACCACAGAGCTGATCTCATAGCCACACAACGTACATAGCAAGGGAAGTACATCTTGAAAGTTATTATGCCCATAGCAAGATACTAGAGATGGTTTGAGGGTGTGAAGTTCTTGAGACAAGTAGGCTATTCTGTGGGAGCCTGGAGGAGCAGAGTGCCTGGCGGGGTCCAGTAGCAGGCAGGCGCAGACTGGCCTACAATATAGTTTGTTGTTTGCCTGGCAAAATTGGAAATTGGTGTGTCTTCTGGACCCAATTTGCCCTTTGATGTCCTGTGTATTGATCTAATTTGATTAACGGATTGCTCAGGCTGAAACTTAGGATATGATTGTTTCCATCACAGAAGTCTCCTGAAGTCTCATGGTTTATTGTCTCTGAGTAAAAGGTGATAATTGTCCTTCAATTCGGTAGAATATTTCTACCTAAGTATGGCTTAGCATAAAACATGGAATTGTGAAGAACTTTGAGGGGATCTCAAACTAAGCGAGGCATTGTGCTGTGCCTTAAAAAAATTGCATCACTTTTTCCAATATATCTTGTCTTTTCTCTCCACTAGTTTTTTTTAGTGTAGAGGCGGTCAGTTGAGCTTGTGCCCCACCGCTCTAGTACACTACTTATCCACTGCCCTCCCCCTCCCAGCTTTCTCTCTCTTACTTCAATTTTCAAATTGAGAGGTGGAGGGCAGCGGTTGGTAAATGTGAGTCTGTGAGAAGGCGACTTTAGGTACCATTCGCAGAATTTGACAGGGACTGTCCCAGTTTATCCATCTGGCATGACATATTGTTTTCATCTACACATTCAAATGACAGCCAGAAAGCTCTGCTCTGGAAAAATAACTAGTACGAGGCCATGTGAAAAGCATAATCGACTCCTCTGAAAAATACAGGCTGTCATGCTGGTGCCTTAAACATTTTGGTATTTGGTATTATTTCCCAAAATGGAAAGGAAACATGAGTCAGACAAACAAACAAATTGAACTGGTTGGTGGGGGACAAAATCGGTGAACTAACCCACATGAACTCTATAGACATTAGCCCTATAGAAATACAGACGGCGCTGATGAGACACTTTTCGGGAAACTGCTCATTTTACACTTTATTAATATTGATATTGCCACCAATATTGTCAATAAAGCCATAGTAGCAAAATCTTTTTGTACTACTCCTCAGAATTGGTTAAAAAAAGAACTAATAATCAGTAGCAGCACTTCGAGATAGAAATCAGCTTCAATTCTTGAGTTATCTCATCCTGCAACAAACCAAAAGACTATGCTCAATATTCAGAATCTCTTCACACTTTAGGAAGAATTTTGTCTTCAATTGGAAAGACAGAATGAGCATATTGCCATTAAGGATTGTTACTGGAGCCTTTTATGAGGTGGCTACTAAGGAGTGAATGTGATGTGCATAGTAACGGTGTTCAAGATCTTGCTCAGGTTCTTTTTGTTCTGGATTGAACTTTAGACACTCAACTTTTGACACCACCTTTTCTCAGATTCAGAATGCTAACTGCAGATATATTTGAGCACTTTTTTATGTTTCAGGAAAATCAAACGTTTTGTTTTAAAATTATAAGATGTTTAAAAAGCGTTTTACATTTGTATTGAAGTATTATTTTGGAATGTGTGATTTTAAATGGATAAAGAGTATGTATGTATGTGGATCTCTATGAGGAAATTTCATACAATGAATGCATTTTCAATATCAGAAACCAGTGTCGATCCAGTCGGAGCTTTTACTTTGGGACTTAGTCTAAAAAATGGAAGACAAACATTTTTAGTGGTGCAAAACAGCAGGCTATAAAAAACGTGCATGGCTAAGATATAATAAAATAATCATCCCTTAATATTCAGGAGACTAATTAATTTATATTTTTTTACGGCCATCAAGCAATGATTAGCAAGGAAGCAGGATCTCCATACACTGTGTAGACATATATATCAGATAAGTTTATCACATATACCTATTTTAAATCAACATAAATGTTATCGCCTTAAGTGCATGGATTTTTTGTGTGAGTTGTTTTCTATGTGTAATGCTTTTATCTTTTAGGAATCCTCATTAAGGCCCTGCTGTGGAGAAAACATGTTGAGAAAACATGGAGCTATGATGCAGAAAATGGATTCCAGCTAGGAAAACACAGAAACCCTCACTAGGGCAACATGATGGTCCCTACGGCCTCGGACGAACACAGAGAAGCCAAAAAATGTAGCCTGACGAGAACTGCTGGAAATCCTGACTGGAGAAGAGACAGCAATTTCTTGTTGAGCCGGACGAGAAATTGAGATGCCAGGAATGGAGCTATTGAGGAAACGAAGGTAAGTGCCCAGCAACGCAGAAACAGATCAGGTAAGTGAAAGGAAGGGTAGGACGGATGAACTGAATGCATTGACTAGAACACAAAGCGATACACCATCTGTCTTGGACTTCTTTATTCCTGCCTTGCTCCGCCCAGTACACACACAACAGGGAATGGAGCAGTCCTCTAGACCATACCCTTTCCAATGAACCAGACACTGTAATCAATGTCTCACTCTACGGGAATCCACAATAGCTTCCACCTTATATTAGTATTCGTCGTCAATCAAAACTGGGGGGCTTTGAACACATAAACTTGTTCCTGGTACTCTCTGTTTTAATAATAAAATATAAGAAACTGGGTAGACATTGAGAGAGCTCTATTTCATGGCTACAGGATTCATTGCCTGTACAATGGTATAAGGGCCAATGAAGCAACGTTTGAACTTTTGTGTATTATTCACTGCAATGTTATTTGTGGACAACTACACTCTGTCTCCAACTGCAAAGTCAGGGAACCACCAGTGATGGAGATTCCTGCACACGCTCTTAGCCTTGTTTAGGTTCATTTGGGCTGTCTTTTGTGTTTTTGGTTCTGGTTTTCAAATTGTAAGGTGGCAGGAGTAGGCGTGGAAACAGGAGGAGGCAGAAGCAGATAACCAGGACTGAACCCATAATTACTAGCAAAGAAGACAAGCATTGGCATAGCCAATAGGTCTCGCCTTTGGGACCTTATAAGTGTTTAGTTATCCAGCACAATATGCTTGGTGCAACAACATCAAGTGTTGCATGGCTTATAAGGTCCCAAAGGCAAGACCTATTGGCTATGCCAATGCTTGTTTTGTGTGAGTGGTTCGTGCAGGTACGCCACTGTGAGGTAGAGATGCTGCAAGTGCTTTTACAGGAGCCCCTGTGACCTTGTGTATCTTCAAACTGTATCTTGGGTCTGGTGTAATATTTCCGGCCCATATTCCTGCACCCAATGCATCCTTAAATGTCCCATGTACAGCCGGGGTTGACACTCCTATTACCCTTGCCCTCTAGTGACACTTTACCCATCACAGTTGGTGGTGGACTTGGGGGTGGTGACCATGGTGGTGGTGGTGGATGTGGTAGTGGATGTAGTGGTGGTGGACATGGTGGTGGTGGACGTGGTGGAGGACTTGGTGGTGGATGTGGTGGTGGTGGACATGGTGGTGGTGGACATGGTGGTTGTGGTGGATGTGGTGGTGGATATGGTGGTGGTGGACGTGGTGGTGGACCTGATGGTGGACGTGGTGGTGGATGTGGTGGTGGACATGGTGGTGGTAGTGGCTGACGTGGTGGTGGTGGTGTTGATGGACATGCTGGTGGTGGACATGGTGGTGGTGGACGTGGTGGTGGATGAGGTGGTGATGGTGGATGTTGTGGTGGCGGTTGTGGTGGTGGTGGACATGGTGATGGTGGACGTGGTGGTGGTGGACTTGGTGGTGGTGGACGTGGTGGTGGATGTGGTGGTGGATGTGGTGGATGTGGTGGTGGATGTGGTTGTGGACAGGGTGGCGGTGAACATGGTGGTGGTAGACGTGGTGGTGGTGGACATGGTGGTGGTGGTGGTGGTGGATGTGGTGGTGGTGGTGGATGTGGTAGTGTTGGTGGATGTGGTGGACATGGTGGTAGATGTGGTGGTGAACATGGTGGTGGGGCGATGTGGTGGTGGTGGGCGTGGTGTTGAATGTGGTGGTGGTGGATTTGGTGGTGGTGGTGGATGTGGTAGTGGATGTGGTGCTGATGGATGTGGTGGTGGTGACATGGTGGTGAAAGTTGTGGTGGTGGTGGTGGTGGACGTGGTGGTGGTGGATGTGGTGGTAGTGGTGGTGAATGTGGCAGCGGTGGACATGGTGGTCGTGGTGAATGTGGTGGTGGTGGTGGACATGGTGGTGGTGGACATGATAATGATGGATGTGGTGTGGTGGACGTAGTGGTGGATATGGTGTTGGAAGTGGTGGTGGATATGGTGGTGGACGTGGTGGTGGTGGACATGGTGGTGGACATGGTGGTGGTGGACAGGGTGGTGGTGGTGGACATGGTGGTGGAGGATAAGATGGTGATGGTGGATGTTGTGGTGGAGGATGTGGTAGTGGTGAAGGTGGTGATGGTGGACATGGTGGTGGACTTGGTGGTGGTGGACATGGTGGGGGTGTACCTGGTGGTGAATGTTGTGGTGGTGGTGGTGGACATGGTGGTGGTGGTAGTAGCTGACGTGGTGGTGGTGTTGGTGGACATGGTGGTGGTGGTGGACTTGGTGGTGGAGGATAAGATGGTGATGGTGGATGTTGTGGTGGAGGATGTGGTAGTGGTGAAGGTGGTGATGGTGGACATGGTGGTGGTGGTGGTGGTGGACTTGGTGGTGGTGGACATGGTGGGGGTGGACCTGGTGGTGAATGTTGTGGTGGTGGTGGTGGACATGGTGGTGGTGGTAGTAGCTGACGTGGTGGTGGTGTTGGTGGACATGGTGGTGGTGGTGGACTTGGTGGTTGAGGTGATGGATGTGGTGGTGGTTGTAGTGGCTGATGTCGTGGTGGTGTTGGTGGACATGGTGGTGGTGGACCTGGTGGTGGATGTTGTGGTGGTGGTGCTGGACGTGGTGGTGGTGGTGGTAGTGGCTGATGTGGTGGTCGTGTTGGTGGACATGGTGGTGGTGGAATTGGTGGTGGATGATGTGGTGGTGGTGGTGGATGAGGTGGTGATGGTGGATGTTGTGGCTGTGGACGTGGTGATGGTGGACGTGGTGGTGATGGACTTGGTGGTGGTGGACGTGGTGGTGGTGGACCTGGTATTGAATGTGGTGGTGGTGGATGTGGTGGTGGAAGGGGTGGTGGACATGGTGGTGGTGAACGTGGTGGTGGTGGATGTAGAGGTGGACATGGTGGTGGTGGTGGATGTGGTGGTGGACATGGTGCTGGTGGATGTGGTGGTGGTAGACATGGTGGTGGTGGTGGACGTGGTGGTGGATGTGGTGGTGGTGGTGGACATGGTGGTGGATGTGGTGGTGGTGGTGGATGTGGTGGTGGTAGACATGGTGGTGGTGGTGGAATTGGTGGTGGTGGTGATGGACTTGGTGGTGGCGGATGTGGTGGTGGTGGACTTGGTGATGAATGTAGTGGTGGTGAATGTGGTGGTGGTGGATGTGGTGGTGGACATGGTGCTGGTGGATGTGGTGGTGGTAGACATGGTGGTCATGGTGTACTTAGTAGTGATGGACGTGGCAGTGGTTGCGGATGTTGTGGTGGTGGTGGGCGTGGTGGTGGTGGATGTGGTGGTAGTGGTGGTGGATGTGGCGGTGGTGGACGTGGTGGTGGTGGGCATTGTGGTGGTGGACATGCTGGTGGTGGATGTGGTGGTGGTGGATGTGGTGGTGGATGTGGTGGTAGATATGGTGGTGGATGTGGTGGTGGTGGACATGGTGGTGGACATGGTGGTGGATGTGGTGGTGGTGGATGTTGTGGTGATGGACATGGTGGTGGTGGACTCGGTGGTGGTGGTCTAGGTGGGTTGGTGGTGGACATGGTGGTGGATGTGGTGGTGGTGGACATGGTGGTGGTGATCGACGTGATGGTGGAGGACGTGGTGGTGGTGGACATGGTGGTGGATGACATGGCGGTGATAGTGGGCGTTGTAGTGGTAGATGTGGTGTTGGATGTGGTGGTGGTGGTGGACATGATGGACGTGGTGGTGGTGGACGTGGTGGTGGTGGACATGGTGGTGGTGGACATGGTGGTGGATGTGCTGGACATGGTGGTGGTGGATGTGGTGGTGGTTGATTTGGTGGTGGACGTGGTGGTGGTGGATGACTATTGGGTAAGAGGGTGCTGGCAGAATGCGGAAGGAGAGGAGGATCTCGAAGTGGGCACATGGGAGAGCAGAAAGAGGCCGAATATGAGAAACAAACAAGCGCTGAAGAAAAGAAAAGCACACTGCTGCCATTGTTCACTATTCGGCCTAGCAAGTGCAGCTATTGCGCTGGTTTTAAAAAATCTTAAAAAGCAGCACAGGAAGAGAGGCAGTGACGGGTGCTTGAAATGTAAAGACCGATAGCTAAAGGCCCTTCTAGAGTAGCGTATGTGCGCTCCCTAGGCGAGACCTAAATAACCAATAAAAGAATGCTTCCATAATTGAACAATACAAGGGAACCCAGGGCGCAATAAGCTAAGGACCGTGGGTAGATACTTATTTTCAAAAAACAGAGGTCCTTAGTAAAGAAGAGGAAATTCAGGCAATAATTCGGCGCTGTATCAGGCCGGCACCACCGACCCCCTAATTAAGTGTTTTTATCTTCTCCTTCAGATTCTTGGACCAGGGCAACGTTCCCCTCGGTAAGCTTCTGTTTGTTTAGCGGCAGCTTTCTTATTAATCTCCCCGACCTTAGTCACCATATGGTAACTTTCACTTAAATCCCCTGCAGATCTCTTTGCATTAACGTAGATTCTATCCCTAGGTAAGTCTTTATTCCCACGGGTGACAGCATGTGGGCGTTTATCTAGGACTTCGATTATTTGCGCTATCTTCTGTTGTCCATAGAAATTTACTGGAAATATTAACCTCCTTTACCAAAGTGATTTTCAGCTTATCTTGATTGGTAAGCTCATCACCCTTAGCTGCTTGGCATCCTTTACAATTCATTACGCAGTGTTTGTATTCTTGATTGCTCCGCCCAGCGACACCTGATATACTTTACTCTCTCACTCTGCCTTTTTTACAATACCCATCCCTCCTTTCTGCTAACGCGCCGATCACACTTGAACCGGACGCACCTCACAATTTGCGTGCACTTGCCGCATTGCACCAACCCCATCACCTACACCATTCCTATTACCGCTAGCATGACTGTTACTACGAGCCTCAATAAATGCGAATCCGTCGTTCCAACAATATGCAAGCTCACTGCATGTTAATGGCATGTACCACACCCTACCACTTTTAACACCTTGGCATGAGATGAGTGTGGTACTACTTATGCAATTGAGACAAGGGACTGATTAATTGACATGTTTTATTCTTTTTGTCTCCTTTTTTCTCCCTCTATATTTTTTTCTTTTATTATTATTTTCCTTGCTACTGTATAATAAATGTATGTCTGTATAGGGGTTTCAAGCTTAATTATTAACTCTTTAGGCAATCATTTTTGTCCTGAGGATGAAGCAATAATTTGTGAGGTTCGAAACGTTGTCGACAATAAGTGCACTAAATGCATAGTTAACATACAACTTGAGCATGCATATGTGTATACTGAGGATTATCATTTTGTAATTTTTGATTGTCAGATAACCCGATTTTGCCTGAATATTCCCTCCCTTGTGTTTGTTCCCCAAGTGTGTTAGCCGGACATCGGCTGGTGTCCCACGTCCATCGCACTTTGTGTTTTATTCCCTTTGTTTTGTATTATTGCTATCAAGAAATTAAAGTATCCGGCTGGGCATTCTTAAAAATATAGCTCTATTTAGTCTATATTTATTGCCTGAATTTCCTCTTCTTTACTAAGGACATCTGTATTTTGAAAATAAATCCATAATTGAAAGCAAACTCAGCTGCCCATAAACATGTATCCAAATCAGCAGAGAAGAGGAGATTGACACCTTAGGTATTGTTCTAGGCATTGGTTCACTCTTTCCATCTGACCGTCTGTCTGAGGATGATGTGCAGATGAAAGACATACATCAATGTGCAACAAGGACCCTAAACCCTTCCAGTATTCAGATACAAATTTGGGATCCCAATCTGATATTACATCAGATGGAAGGCCATGTAATCGTACTATGTGTTGTAGAAATATGGTATCTGGCTCTTTGGAAGTAGTTAGGTTTTCCAAAGGAATAAATTGTGACATCTTTTTAAACATGTCCACAACTTTCAAATCAACGGTGAACCCTTGAATGGTTTGTGGTAGCTCTACAATGAAATCCATAGAGATGGAATTCCATGGGCTAGGGGATGTTTGCATAGGACTTAATAACCCATCAGAGACTTGCTGAGAACTTCTACTTTGTGCACAGACATGACACTGTTGAACGTATTGGTTGGTATCTTGAACCATAATATGCAACCAAAAGGATCTTCTGAGAAGTTCAAGAGTTTTCTTGTAACCTGGATGCCAATATAACATGTGAGAGTGGTACATTTCAAGAGCTTATTATCGTAAGGGCTTAGTAGGAATCAACAAACCTCTTGGATATACAGAAGGTCTTGAACTCTTACCCCAGCGTGTTTCTGTTCTAGTTCTTTAACTTCTTTACAATTCTGTGCTTGTACCACCCCACTCACAAAGACCTCATCTGAACATACGGCCCCCAAAATGCATTCTGGAGCTATGATGAGGGTATGATCATTGGTAACTTCCACCTCTTCATAGACCTATCAAATAAAGCATCTGTCTTTCTAGGTTTCTTCCTTACTTAAAATTGTATCACAAAATCAAAATTACTTCAATAATGTGTCCCGCACAATTGACGCATAGATAAGGCTCTGGCTGCCTAAGTATAACTTGCACTGGACATATTATTTCAGTACTTTCTGTAGCCTTTTCAGATTCTGCCTCCTTGTCTCTATACAAAACCATCTTGGGGTCAAGACGTCCTTTCTCTCATCTCCTCCCCTGTAACCGATGATCTAATTTAACTACGAGGTCAATCAGAGCATTACAAGAATCAGGGGGATCCACTACTTGAGGCAATAAGTCTTTTGGTTCACATTTGAGCCCTCTATAACAAAGAGCATTCTGTTTGGCCTCTTGCCTCCCTGACTCAGCTGAAAACCTATTGAAGTTGGAGATGTAAATCATCAAGTCTTTTGAACCTTGTTTTAGATTTGAGTGTTCAGTGTCTAAGGATTGCATAAATGAATACCAGTTGACCAATCTACGTAATGTGCTTTTAACCTCTGCATAGTTGTATAATAGAGGGTCATTTCACTCCAATAAAGGGATCAACCAAGTGGCAGCGGTTCCCCCTAGATAGGACAATACAAACACTACTTTACTTGTTCTGTAGGGAAGCAGGGTGCCTTACATATTGAAATGCAACTGGCACTGATTTATAAAAGTAGCAAACTTGGCCGGAGCTTCAAAAAATATCTCAGGAGGAGCTAGGGGTATAGTGAAAAGAGATGTTACATGAAACACTGGATAACCACTACTTGAAGAAGAGAAACCAGAAGAGAAAAAAATATCAGAAGCCCATGTATTAGCATCAGCAGAGGCAGAAGGAAGGGAGCCGTGTTGTAAGGCATCTACTCTAACAATAAGAGCTTTAATTTGTTTCTGCAGTTTGCCTATCATAGGAGCCACCGCAGTTAATGTGATCTGGTGCAGTTCCATCTCGCCTAGGTGGAAAATAAGCATGGGTTTTGTGTTCTGTAATTTCACCTGCTGTTTCTACAAGGTCGAGATGCAAGATCCAAAGTAAGGTCCCAATTTGCATAATTCTACTAGTTACAGCTACCTGCACAAGGTCTCTCATCCACTTAGGTATATATGACATCAGAGAATTAAATTAGTTGTATCATCTATGAAGAAATGTAAATTATTAGGGGTATTATTCTAAGTACAACAGGACACTGTAATTATGAAGGTATATGATAAAACTAATCTAAGAGTTTGATTTACGTTGAATCCAATCAAAGCCCAACTTATTTATATGGATTTAAAAATCAGAAAAAATCAGAAAAATGTTTTTCCCACTAATGGATAATATTAAAGAAAATTAAAAAGAAATAAACACAACAATGTGCACGGTTAAGATATAATGATATAATCAGCCCCTTAATATTTAGGAGACAAATTCATTTACATTGTTCTTACAGCGATTAAGCAATGATTAGCAGGGAAACAGGATCTCCATACAACGTGGCGACATATATATCAGATAGTTTAGCACATATTCTTATTTTAAATCAAATAAATGTTATTGCCTTAAGTGTGTGAATTCTTTGTGAGTTGTTTTGTCTGTTGTGTTCATTTTATCTTTTAGGAATCCTCATGAAGGCTCTAACTGTGGAGAAAACAAGGAGCTATGATGCAGAAATATGAATTCCAGCTAGAAAAATGCCGAAATCCTCTCTAGGTGATACCAAATGGGATGATGGACCGAGCGTTTGAACAAATCAAACACTCACCCCGAGTCAACTGATCTAAGTTTAATCCATCATTATTCTTTAGCTCACTCCACCACTCCAGTTCAGACATGGCCATATGCAAATCAGTCTGACCCTGTGCCTCATGGGAAGAATTCAGCGTGAACTGCCAAGCCATGTCTTCCCTGGAACGGAAACATGCATCCTGGGACCGGTTTCGGGTTCATAACCCTCATAAATCAGGCTATCTTGAAACCAGTGGCAAAGTGAGCAAGGGACCCCCATCTGGGTATACCCCACTAACTTAGGGCGAACAAAGCGATACCAAAGGGGATGATGGATGGAGCATTTGATAAAATCAAACACTCACCCCAATCTACTGATCTGAGTTTAGTCCATTATCATTCTTTAGCTCACTCCACCACCCCAGTTCAGACATGGCCATATGCAAATCAGTCTGACCCTGTGCCTCATGGGAACAGTCCAGCCCAAACTGCCTAGCCATGTCTTCCCTGGACCGGAAACAAGCATCCTGGGACCGGTTTCGGGTTCATGACCCTCATCAACCAGGCTATTTTGTAAACAGTGGCAAAGTGAGCAAGGGACCCACGTTTGGGCATACCCTGCAATCTCAGGGCGAATAAAGCGATACCAAAGGGGATGATGGACGGAGCGTTTTAGCAAATCAAACACTCACCCCCAGTCAACTGATCTGGGTTTAATCCATCATCATTCTCTAGCTCACTCCTCCACCCCAGTTCAGACATGGCCATATGCAAATCAGTCTGACTCTGTGCCTTAATGGGAACAGTCCAGCCCAAACTGCCAAGCCATGTCTTCCCTGGACCGGAAACAAGCATCCTGGGACCGATTTCGAGTTCATAACCCTCATCAGCCAGGGTATCTTGAATCCAGTGGCAAAGGGAGCAAGGGACCAATGTCTCGGCATACCCTGCCAACTTGGGGCGAACAAAGCTATTCCAAAGGGGATGCTGGAGGGAGTGTTTGATAAATCAAACACTCACGCCAGTCAACTGATCTGGGTTTAATCCATCATCATTCTTTAGCTCACTCCACCACCCCAGTTGACCGAGTTTTTGTTTCCTGGCTGCGACATCTGGCACTCTGCTGAAATCCTGACTGCATCCCTGACAGGCTAATATTGGCTGCAGGCTTTTAATTGACAACATAATCTGTTAGAAACGTGTGAGGGACATGGTCTGTGTGGACTACTAAAGTCGACAGTGACCCATGCTTTTACCCTTGATGCTGTGTATATACAGGGATAACAATTTGAACGCCGAACGGATGCGCGATGGCCGAAGTTTTTCTTCTTATCACGGAAGCTTAGACTCATCTTGGACCGAAGGCTGAAAACGCAGATTTTCGAAAACTGCAAAGACAAAAGGGAGCTGAACACTTTCACACTTTTTAGGAAGGATATAGTGACGGTTCAAAATATATTTACCTACGGGTAAGCTACTTCACCTTAGGCGCGTTTTAACCTAAAAGAAGGCCACCACCGGATACATCTAAAGGAACACATACTTTGTTCCGACATAGGTTGTGCTGCCTTACTTCTTGCATTCACTCTGGAGAGACGCGGCTAAATAATTCCTGTGCACATCGGAAGGAATTTGCATATGATACAAATAATGGCCTTCCTTTTTTATCTACTTATTGACGTATTTGGTGGTAACACAATCTGTTTGGTTGAATTGGATTTGCGGAACTTTCTTATTTGGAATCCATGGCTAGCTCAATCTAATTAGTTCTAAAGTACTGACTGAACCATTTTCTCTATGAAGAAAACTTATGAAACTTCTAATGCCTTTTAGCACAATCAGATGAGACTACGCTAAGCCCTGACGAAGTTCCCGTGGCACTGGGAACAAAATACATTGGCTGTGTGCCAGTCCTCTATTCAACGAAAATTCAATAAAAGATGACTTTTTAAAACATATACTTTTTGTATTGACTTCAATATAGTGCACCTTCCTTTGTCTCTTTCATAACAATTTGATTGTCTGGTGCCAATTATCTTGATTGATTTAAGCCGGTGGATGAAAGTGCATATTTACTGACAAGTTCTGGTCATATATAGGAACATGCAGTTTTTTGGATTAGATATAATTATATTTTAGATCATATTATGGACCGCTCCTGAGTAGAAAAATTGTGTATTTTTATGCTGTCAACCATCTTTACGATTGGACCTATACGTCTGCCCACACATTAACACTATTCTGCCTCCTCAAATTTCTGGAGGAGTTGTGCTGTACCTTGTTATTTAGTAGGAATTATCATTCGAACCGGGTGGGCTCTCTCTCTCTCCTTTATGCCTTTGTAAATTAGCATTTGATACCTTGTGGTTGTATTACATTTTTCATTTATACTCAGTCTTACTGTTATTCCAGGTCACCCCAATACAGATGGGGAACGACTAATGGTAAGTGGACTCGATTATCTACTGGCCCCCTTCCTATGCTGTTGCCATTGTGCAACATTCTGTCCATCATCTTGTGTGTTTTGCTGTTCACCCTATGTGGGAAGGGTATTCCCAGACGAGGGTCCCTTGCTCACTAAGCCACTGGGGTCAAGCTATCCTGGCTGAAGACGGCTGATAGCCAGAAACCGGTCCTAGGATGCTTGATTCCGGTCCAGGAAAGACATGGCTTGACAGTTCAGGCTGGACTGTTCCCATGAGGCACAGGGTCAAGACTGATTTGTATATGGCCATGTCTGAACTGGGGTGGCTTGGTGAGCCAAGGTAACGATGGATTAAACCCAGATCTGTGACTGGGGGTGAATGTTTTGCCAATGTGCAACTTTCCGTCCATCATCTTGTGTGTTTTCCCCTTCCTATGCTTAGCACAGTTTCTCTCCTTATATCGAGTTATTTGATTACCCTGTACGATTTGGCACCCTCTTGACTATTTTGGCAAATGCTCTGAATAAAATATTTATCTTCAGATCTTTGAATTATAATGATGTTTGAATGTTGGCCTTTGTTTCTATTTTTCAACTTTTTCTATTTTTCCTTGTTTCACATTATCTCCTTAATCATCTTGCCTTGTGTGTATTCGTTATAACCCTGGGAATCTTCAGTTATTCATTCACAATTGTCTGTTCATGAGAACCTATGAGGCTCTGCTGTTTTTTTGGGAACCATATAATGTTTGAAGTATTACTGATATGTTTATATATAAAATATTGCCCAAAGGTTTGGTAAATCGAAGTGGTAGTGATCACACTGAAAGAAGTCTGTCTTTAGTCGCTGTTGGATTAGTGTATATATTTGTGCTGTGTATGTTGTAAATTAGCCTTTTCTCTGTTTTTAATAATCATTTTAAATGTTTGTACAAAGTCAGTGCACGTGGCTTGTATTTGTATCTAGTAATGTGAATTTAAATGTATATTTATGTGTTTGAAATCTACAGCTCCGAAGAAGTCCGTTTCAAGGACGAAATGCATCTGCTGTGCCGTTGTGAACAAGTGATGCTCATGACCTTTTTTTTAAGAAAGTTTTTGATATTGGAATACAGGACACTTTGTAAGAACACTATTGTTGGAAATAGACTTTGTATCTGTTCTTCCTGGACATTGATATGTGGTAACCATTTGCTTTTGTTTAAAATGGTTGGGTTCCATAGGGACTAGCATTGTGACAGTGGGTGTAATACAGTGTGCACACACAACCTCACAAGTATAGATGGGGTCAGAACAACAGAGGGATAGCAACTCAGGTGCTGTTGATCAGAGGGTTCCACTGTCGAGTGCATTTGTTTTACATATAATAAAAGGTCTTCTCAAGACTGTATAGAATTCACAAAAGAACACTATATGTATGGTTGATTTTTAGACACATTATCCCAACGGCAAGGCGGTAAAACAATGCACCAATAAATATTAGTTGGGAAAATTATCAGGCGGTGGAATATATTTAGCCTATTGCGATTTTAAACAAATCAGTGGGAGTATTAAAAACATTAAAAAGCTACAGTTGCATGAAGAACGTGTTGAAGACCAATTGATTATGTTGCACAGTTGGTTTGTCCAATTCCACACAAAATCTCAAGTCCTCCAGTTGATTTAAACACTCTGAGGCATATTACCAAGCAATAGCGATAATTATCGCTATTGCTTGGTTAGAGACAAAAAATTACCGCTAAGCTGCGGCGATTTTTATCGCAAATAAACCTTTGTATTACCAAGGTTTATCGCGAATGCGATAAAAATCGTCCGCAATGCATGAATATCGCTGAAAAGTCAGCGATATTCATGCATTACCGAGCTAATGCTCTTAGCCATGTTATCCACCTCCCTTTGGATAACATGGCTAAGAACTGCTCAGGGCAGGTGTTAGCTTTTGGAGATATTGGCGCTTAGCGCGAATATCTCCAAAAGTTGGTAATAGGAGATAGCGATGTTAGCGACTGTTTCCAGTCACTAACATCTTGGCACGCCAACTTTGCATGTCATTAGTGATAAATATCACTGACATGCAAAGTGGGGCCCAAGATGGTCGCTATCTCCTACTAGCTGTCGTTAACTGGTGTTAGCGACAGCTAGGTAATAGGGAGATAATTTTATCTCCGCTTTCTTGGCTTTTAAAGCCAAAAAAGCGGAGATAAACCCCCTTGATAATATGCCCCTCTATTTTTAGTGCTTCCTTGAAAGGTTATCAAGGATTCAGGTTGATCATAAAATTCCGGGTGACCAATTTCTAACATAAAGTTCTCAATAAACTTTAACCTATTAATTTTTGAAGCAAGCTCTGACTCACAACAGTCATTTCATATCGCACGGTTCAAGTCCATATAGTCTGAGGTCCATATTTTGTGGCAAAGAAGGTCTGGCTGATCTTGACCAAATCTATTAAGTAATTTGCTCCCAGTTCAGAGTGACATACAAAATTTTAACAACTGGAAGGGAGTGCTAAAAGATTTTTGAAAAAGGCAGTTTACACCACCTGTAGTGATTCAACATTTTCTTGTCCCCATAATTCAGGACCGTACATTGGAATGGTTCTACATTTTGCATAGAATATGGTTAACATTTCTTTTGGTTGAATCTTCCTCAATTTCTGTGCAAAATTATGAAGGGCCATGATAGATATAAAAAAAACGCAATCTTCTCGAGTAAATAGCACTTTTTTAATTCCCTGCACTGTCAAATAAGATTCCCAGGTAGGAGAAAGTTGGGGTTAAAGGTAAAATATATTTTCCGTTAAAAAATGCTGTGACACTTGGTTGAATTACTGCCCACTTTCCTGACAAATGTCTTACTTATAATAAATCGTAACCCCAAATCTTCCATAAAAATGACAAAGGTTTCAAGAAGACGCTGCAGAGCCAGAGGGGTGCGTTCCATAAGTACTGTGTCATCCGCATAAAGAAGAACGGGTATTGGACGATGTTTAACTTGTGGGAGATCCACACACGTACTGGCAAGCGTGTTACCAAGATCATTAATATACAGATTGAATAAAAAAGGGGTGGGTACGCACCTTGGCAAACCCATTTTTCAATTATGAAGGGGTGTTTACACTCACCCTTTATACCAAAACATACCCTTGCGAAGCAGTTTGATTATTAGTGTCTTGAAAAGTTGATAATGGTGCAGTCAATACCCATCGATCTTATTACAGACCACAGCTTTTCGTGAATTATGCAGTCAAAAGCTGATAATAAATCAACAAAGATCATGTACAGGATTCCACTTTTAATATAGGCATATTTACCCATTAACGGATTCTAATTTATGGCTGGCTCCATAGTGCCAATTCCCTGGCGGAATCCACATTGTAAGTCAGAAATCTTATTATTGCAGTCCACCCAACTTAATTTGTAGTCTAGGTACCTGCTGGAGTACCAGTGTGTTACCTGCATGTGTATGATATCCACAAATAACTTGGTGATAGTTTGGTCAGTGAATGCATCAGCAGTAGAGACATCTGTGTAACCTGCAGGATACAGATTCTTATTCCCTGTAAGACAGCACATTGGGTTAAATGACTGATGCAAAAATGTGTGTGCAATTACTTGCTCACACATGTTAGAAAAGCCCTATAGGTTAACCCCCTAACAGATGCAGAAGTCAGTGTGTGAGGTATTTTAAAGTTTTGAATCCAAAGCCTGTGGATCCCTACAGGCAAAGTAGTTTATATCAAAAATTAGGGCAAGTAATTGTATATGTCCTATCAGTAAAGACACCAAATTATTGTTTATATTGTAGAAAGGCTTGTAGCATGTTAAAAATCATCGTCCTTTCTGCAGGGTTACCCCAAAGTTTTTGCCTTCCTCCTCCTATTTTATGACCTTCATTTTGTTGGCTTCTGGACCCTAGGCCCTTTACCACTGCTAACGAGTGCTAATGCGCATGTGCTCTCTTCTCTAAACAGGATATATTTGGTTTGTATCTTTTTGGCATATTTGATTTACTTGTAACTGCAAATTACACGCTACTAGTGGGCTTGCAACACTGATTGTGCCACCCAAGTAACTAGCCTTTCAAACATGTCTCAGGCCTGCCACTGTTGTTACGGTGTGTGCAGTTTGCTACCACTTTGCCTTTAAAACTCCTTGCCAAGCCTTAAACTTCCCTTTTATTAGATATACGGAACCCCTAAAGTAGGCTCTATGTAGAGCTAAGGGCAGGGTGCCATGTAAGTAAAAGATAGGACATGTCCCTGTATGTTTTGCGTGTCCTGGTGGGGGCTCACCCCTTCCATTGGCTAGCATTGGGAATTCCTTAATATACTTTTAAGCTGTAATTTATGATCATAGAGGAGTTGCTTTTTCATGTTTGATATGTTTGGAATGGTAATGATGAATCCTCCCCACTAGTGAAGTTGGATTAACATTACATGATTTAGAAATGCCACTTTTGGAAAGTGTTTAGCATTTCTCTGTACGTACTGCTCATTGTGCCTCACAGCCTGTCTCCAATACACATTTGATCTGGGTAACAGCAACACTTTGCCCATTCCCTTCAGACAGCCACAAACACAGGATGGGCGGGTGAGACTCATCTGCATTCATCTGCATTCTGATAGCCTTCCTGGGCAGGCAAGAGGAGAGGTGGCTCACACTTGCAGCTGAATAGGCTATGGCGTGTCCTCACACAAAGCACTGGTTTACTCCCCAGGGTTAGCCTGGCAGACAGGACTGGGTTGAAATGGATCCTTGTGCACTTCAGAGAGTTCTTTTGAATTCACCCCCTACATCAAAGGCACTTTTGGTTATAGTACTGGGTCTCTGAGTCCCTAAACTCAGACACTTCTGGATCTTGAACTAAACCTCTGTCAGAAGGAGTGTTGAGCTGCTTAGAGGACTCAACTGGACTACTTTTTTGGAAGCAGCTGAACTCTGTCTTCCCCCAAGTGATCTCCAAGGGCTTGCTTGCTTGCCTCCTCTTTTCTGAAGTCTCAGGGAGACAAAAGACTTTCTAAAAGTCTGCTGGTGTTGCTAGACTCTGCCTTCTGTGAGTCCTACTCTTGCCTAAGGTGTCCCCGTGGGCCTAAGAAGTGGGTTCTGCAGCTGCTTTCATCACCTCCAACTCCTGGGCCCCTGAAATACAGATTTTGGTCTCTTTGCGACTGCAAATGGCCCGGCTTACATTGGGACTGCCCCACTCTATCTAAGGATCGGTATGAGATGCTGCAACATCGTCTCCTCACCCAGCCAGCATGGCAGTCGCAAAGTCCCACTAGGAAACCCAGCCGACTCTTTTTGATCATAAACGGACCTCTTGGCTCAGCTTGAGAAGGTAAAACTTCTGTAGAAACTTTGCATTAACTGCAGTCCAGTGCGACCTAAAGTAACCTTTTAGCACTGTTGACTTCTAAGCACTGTTTGGGTTTATTCTTTAAAAATTCATCCCTCCGGGTCTACGCAGAGGTAGTGACCATATTCAAGAAGGTGCAAACACAACAGGTGATGGACCGAATGTGGATCAATGTCACACACTCACCCCAGTCCAAAGATCTGGGCCCAAATCCATCGTTTTTTTGCCCTCCACACCACCCTGGGTTAGACAATGGCGATATGCAAATCAGCTCTGACCCTGTGCCCCATGGGAACAGTCTAGTCCGAACTACAAAAGCCATGTCCTTCCCGGAACGGAATCAAGCATCCGAGGACCGGACCGGTTTCGAGGTAACACCTCTCATCAGCCCGGCTAGCTTGACTCCAGTGGTGTGGAGTGCCTGGGACCCACGTCTGGGCATCCCCAGCGCACTTAGGGCAGAATATGCAAACACAACAGGTGATGGACCGAATGTGGATCAATGTCACACACTCACCCCAGTCCAAAGATCTGGGCCCAAATCCATCGTTTTTTTGCACTCCACACCACCCTGGGTTAGACAATGGCGATATGCAAATCAGCTCTGACCCTGTGCCCCATGGGAACAGTCCAGTCCGAACTACAAAAGCCATGTCCTTCCCAGAACGGAATCAAGCATCCGAGGACCGGACCGGTTTCGAGGTAACACCTCTCATCAGCCCGGCTAGCTTGACTCCAGTGGTGTGGAGTGCCTGGGACTCACGTCTGGGCATCCCCAGCGCACTTAGGGCGGAATATGCAAACACAACATGTGATGGACCGAATGTGGATCAATGTCACACACTCACCCCAGTCGAAAGATCTGGGCCCAAATCCATCGTTTTTTTTGCACTCCACACCACCCTGGGTTAGACAATGGCGATATGCAAATCAACTCTGACCCTGTGCCCCATGGGAACAGTCCAATCCAAACTACAAAAGCCATGTCCTTCCCAGAACGGAATCAAGCATCCAAGGACCGGACCGGTTTCGAGGTAACACCTCTCATCAGCCCGGCTAGCTTGACTCCAGTGGTGTGGAGTGCCTGGGACCCACGTCTGGGCATCCCCAGCGCACTTAGGGCGGAATATGCAAACACAACAGGTGATGGATTGAATGTGGATCAATGTCACACACTCACCCCAGTCCAAAGATCTGGGCGCAAATCCATCGTTTTTTTGCACTCCACACCACCCTGGGTTAGACAATTGCGATATGCAAATCAGCTCTGACCCTGTGCCCCATGGGAACAGTCCAGTCCGAACTACAAAAGCCATGTCCTTCCCAGAACGGAATCAAGCATCCGAGGACCGGACCGGTTTTGAGGTAACACCTCTCATCAGCCCGGCTAGCTTGACTCCAGTGGTGTGGAGTGCCTGGGACCCACGTCTGGGCATCCCCAGCGCACTTAGGGCGGAATATGCAAACACAACAGGTGATGGACCGAATGTGGATCAATGTCACACACTCACCCCAGTCCAAAGATCTGGGCCCAAATCGATCGTTTTTTTGCACTCCACACCACCCTGGGTTAGACAATGGTGATATGCAAATCAGCTCTGACCCTGTGCCCCATGGGAACAGTCCAGTCCGAACTACAAAACAATGTCCTTCCCAGAATGGAATCAAGCATCCGAGGACCGGACCGGTTTTGAGGTAACACCTCTAATCAGTCCGGCTAGCTTGACTCCAGTGGTGTGGAGTGCCTGGGACCCACGTCTGGGCATCTCCAGCGCACTTAGGCAAATTCCGCCCTAAGTGCACTGGGGATGCTCAGACGTGGGTCCCAGGCACTCCACACCACTGGAGTCAAGCTAGCCGGGCTGATGAGAGGTGTTACCTCGAAACCGGTCCGGTCCTCGGATGCTTGATTCCGTTCTGGGAAGGACATGGCTTTTGTAGTTCGGACTGGACTGTTCCCATGGGGCACAGGGTCAGAGCTGATTTGCATATCGCCATTGTCTAACCCAGGGTGGTGTGGAGTGCAAAAAAACGATGGATTTGGGCCCAGATCTTTGGACTGGAATGAATGTGTGACATTGATCCACATTCGGTCCATCACTTGTTTTGTTTCCAATTCCGCCCTAAGTGCGCTGGGGATGCTCAGACGTGGGTCCCAGGCACTCCACACCACTGGAGTCAAGCTAGTCGGGCTGATGAGAGGTGTTACCTCGAAACCGGTCCGGTCCTCGGATGCTTGATTCCGTTCTGGGAAGGACATGGCTTTTGTAGTTCGGACTGGACTGTTCCCATGGGGCACAGGGTCAGAGCTGATTTGCATATCGCCATTGTCTAACCCAGGGTGGTGTGGAGTGCAAAAAAACGATGGATTTGGGCCCAGATCTTTGGACTGGGATGAATGTGTGACATTGATCCACATTCGGTCCATCACTTGTTTTGTTTGCAAATTCCTCCCTAAGTGCACTGGGGATGCTCAGACGTGGGTCCCAGGCACTTCACACCACTGGAGTCAAGCTAGCCGGGCTGATGAGAGGTGTTACCTCGAAACCGGTCCGGTCCTCGGATGCTTGATTCCGTTCTGGGAAGGACCTGGCTTTTGTAGTTTGGACTGGACTGTTCCCATGGGGCACAGGGTCAGAGCTGATTTGCATATCGCCATTGTCTAACCCAGGGTGGTGTGGAGTGCAAAAAAAAACGATGGATTTGGGCCCAGATCTTTGGACTGGGATGAATGTGTGACATTGATCCACATTCGGTCCATCACTTGTTTTGTTTGCAAATTCCACCCTAAGTGCGCTGGGGATGCTCAGACGTGGGTCCCAGGCACTCCACACCACGGGAGTCAAGCTAGCCGGGCTGAAGAGAGGTGTTACCTCGAAACCGGTCCGGTCCTCGGATGCTTGATTCCGTTCTGGGAAGGACATGGCTTTTGTAGTTCGGACTGGACTGTTCCCATGGGGCACAGGGTCAGAGCTGATTTGCATATCGCCATTGTCTAACCCAGGGTGGTGTGGAGTGCAAAAAAACGATGGATTTAGGCCCAGATCTTTGGACTGGGATGAATGTGTGACATTGATCCACATTCGGTCCATCACTTGTTTTGTTTGCAAATTCCGCCCTAAGTGCGCTGGGGATGCTCAGACGTTGGTCCCAGGCACTCCACACCACTGGAGTCAAGCTAGCCGGCTGATGAGAGGTGTTACCTCGAAACCGGTCCGGTCCTCGGATGCTTGATTCCATTCTGGGAAGGACATGGCTTTGTAGTTCGGAATGGACTGTTCCCATGGGGCACAGGGTCAGAGCTGATTTGCATATCGCCATTGTCTAACCCAGGGTGGTGTGGAGTGCAAAAAAACGATGGATTTGGGCCCAGATCTTTGGACTGGGATGAATGTGTGACATTGATCCACATTCGGTCCATCACTTGTTTTGTTTGCAAATTCCGCCCTAAGTGCGCTGGGGATGCTCAGACGTGGGTCCCAGGCACTCCACACCACTGGAGTCAAGCTAGCCGGGCTGATGAGAGGTGTTACCTCGAAACCGGTCCGGTCCTCGGATGCTTGATTCCGTTCTGGGAAGGACATGGCTTTTGTAGTTCGGACTGCACTGTTCCCATGGGGCACAGGGTCAGAGCTGATTTGCATATCGCCATTGTCTAACCCAGGGTGGTGTGGAGTGCAAAAAAACGATGGATTTGGGCCCAGATCTTTGGACTGGGATGAATGTGTGACATTGATCCACATTCGGTCCATCACTTGTTTTGTTTGCAAATTCCACCCTAAGTGCGCTGGGGATGCTCAGACGTGGGTCCCAGGCACTCCACACCACTGGAGTCAAGCTAGCGGGGCTGATGAGAGGTGTTACCTCGAAACCGGTCCGGTGCTCGGATGCTTGATTCCGTTCTGGGAAGGACATGGCTTTTGTAGTTCGGACTGGACTGTTCCCATGGGGCACAGGGTCAGAGCTGATTTGCATATCGCCATTGTCTAACCCAGGGTGGTGTGGAGTGCAAAAAAACAATGGATTTGGGCCCAGATCTTTGGACTGGGATGAATGTGTGACATTGATCCACATTCGGTCCATCACTTGTTTTGTTTGCACATTCCGCCCTAAGTGTGCTGGGGATGCTCAGACGTGGGTCCCAGGCACTCCACACCACTGGAGTCAAGCTAGCCGGGCTGATGAGAGGTGTTACCTCGAAACCGGTCCGGTCCTCGGATGCTTGATTTCGTTCTGGGAAGGACATGGCTTTTGTAGTTCGGACTGGACTGTTCCCATGGGGCACAGGGTCAGAGCTGATTTGCATATCGCCATTGTCTAACCCAGGGTGGTGTGGAGTGCAAAAAAACGATGGATTTGGGCCCAGATCTTTGGACTGGGATGAATGTGTGACATTGATCCACATTCGGTCCATCACTTGTTTTGTTTGCAAATTCCGCCCTAAGTGCGCTGGGGATGCTCAGACGTAGGTCCCAGGCACTCCACACCACTGGAGTCAAGCTAGCCGGCTGATGAGAGCTGTTACCTCGAAACCGGTCCGGTCCTCGGATGCTTGATTCCGTTCTGGGAAGGACATGGCTTTTGTAGTTCGGACTGGACTGTTCCCATGAGGCACAGGGTCAGAGCTGATTTGCATATCGCCATTGTCTAACCCAGGGTGGTGTGGAGTGCAAAAAAACGATGGATTTGGGCCCAGATCTTTGGACTGGGATGAATGTGTGACATTGATTCACATTCGGTCCATCACTTGTTTTGTTTGCAAATTCCGCCCTAAGTGCGCTGGGGATGCTCAGACGTGGGTCCCAGGCACTCCACACCACTGGAGTCAAACTAGCCGGTCTGATGAGAGGTGTTACCTTGAAACCGGTCCGGTCCTCGGATGCTTGATTCCGTTCTGGGAAGGACATGGCTTTTGTAGTTCGGACTGGACTGTTCCCATTGGGCACAGGGTCAGAGCTGATTTGCATATCGCCATTGTCTAACCCAGGGTGGTGGGGAGTGCAAAAAAATGATGGATTTGGGCCTAGATCTTTGGACTGGGATGAATGTGTGACATTGATCTACATTCGGTCCATCACTTGTTTTGTTTGCAAATTCCGCCCTAAGTGCGCTGGGGATGCTCAGACGTGGGTCCCAGGCACTCCACTCCACTGGAGTCAAGCTAGCCGGGCTGATGAGAGGTGTTACCTCGAAACCGGTCCGGTCCTCGGATGCTTGATTCCATTCTGGGAAGGACATGGCCTTTGTAGTTCAGACTGGACTGTTCCCATGGGGCATAGGGTCAGAGCTGATTTGCATATCGCCATTGTCTAACCCAGGGTGGTGTGGAGTGCAAAAAAACAATGGATTTGGGCCCAGATCTTTGGACAGGGATGAATGTGTGACATTGATCCACATTCGGTCCATCACTTGTTTTGTTTGCAAATTCCGCCCTAAGTACGCTGGGGATGCTCAGACGTGGGTCCCAGGCACTCCACACCACTGGAGTCAAGCTAGCCGGGCTGATGAGAGGTGTTACCTCGAAACCGGTCCAGTCCTCGGATGCTTGATTCCGTTCTGGGAAGGACATGGCTTTTGTAGTTCGGACTGGACTGTTCCCATGGGGCACAGGGTCAGAGCTGATTTGCATATCGCAATTGTCTAACCCAGGGTGGTGCGGAGTGCAAAAAAACGATGGATTTGGGCCCAGATCTTTGGACTGGGATGAATGTGTGACATTGATCCACATTCGGTCCATCACTTGTTTTGTTTGCAAATTCCGCCCTAAGTGCGCTGGGGATGCTCAGACGTGGGTCCCAGGCACTCCACACCACTGGAGTCAAGCTAGCCGGGCTGATGAGAGGTGTTACCTCGAAACCGGTCCGGTCCTCGGATGCTTGATTCCATTCTGGGAAGGACATGGCCTTTGTAGTTCAGACTGGACTGTTCCCATGGGGCACAGGGTCAGAGCTGATTTGCATATCGCCATTGTCTAACCCAGGGTGGTGTGGAGTGCAAAAAAACGATGGATTTGTGCCCAGATCTTTGGACAGGGATGAATGTGTGACATTGATCCACATTCGGTCCATCACTTGTTTTGTTTGCAAATTCCGCCCTAAGTACGCTGGGGATGCTCAGACGTGGGTCCCAGGCACTCCACACCACTGGAGTCAAGCTAGCCGGGCTGATGAGAGGTGTTACCTCGAAACCGGTCCGGTCCTCGGATGCTTGATTACGTTCTGGGAAGGACATGGCTTTTGTAGTTCGGACTGGACTGTTCCCATGGGGCACAGGGTCAGAGCTGATTTGCATATCGCCATTGTCTAACCCAGGGTGGTGCGGAGTGCAAAAAAACGATGGATTTGGGCCCAGATCTTTGGACTGGGATGAATGTGTGACATTGATACACATTTGGTCCATCACTTGTTTTGTTTGCAAATTCCACCCTAAGTGCGCTGAGGATGCTCAGACGTGGGTCCAAGGCACTCCACACCACTGGAGTCAAGCTAGCCGGGCTGATGAGAGGTGTTACCTCGAAACCGGTCCGGTCCTCGGATGCTTGATTCCGTTCTGGGAAGGACATGGCTTTTGTAGTTCGGACTGGACTGTTCCCATTGGGCACAGGGTCAGAGCTGATTTGCATATCGCCATTGTCTAACCCAGGGTGGTGGGGAGTGCAAAAAAACGATGGATTTGGGCCTAGATCTTTGGACTGGGATGAATGTGTGACATTGATCTACATTCGGTCCATCACTTGTTTTGTTTGCAAATTCCGCCCTAAGTGCGCTGGGGATGCTCAGACGTGGGTCCCAGGCACTCCACTCCACTGGAGTCAAGCTAGCCGGGCTGATGAGAGGTGTTACCTCGAAACCGGTCCGGTCCTCGGATGCTTGATTCCATTCTGGGAAGGACATGGCCTTTGTAGTTCAGACTGGACTGTTCCCATGGGGCACAGGGTCAGAGCTGATTTGCATATCGCCATTGTCTAACCCAGGGTGGTGTGGAGTGCAAAAAAACAATGGATTTGGGCCCAGATCTTTGGACAGGGATGAATGTGTGACATTGATCCACATTCGGTCCATCACTTGTTTTGTTTGCAAATTCCGCCCTAAGTACGCTGGGGATGCTCAGACGTGGGTCCCAGGCACTCCACACCACTGGAGTCAAGCTAGCCGGGCTGATGAGAGGTGTCACCTCGAAACCGGTCCAGTCCTCGGATGCTTGATTCCGTTCTGGGAAGGACATGGCTTTTGTAGTTCGGACTGGACTGTTCCCATGGGGCACAGGGTCAGAGCTGATTTGCATATCGCCATTGTCTAACCCAGGGTGGTGCGGAGTGCAAAAAAACGATGGATTTGGGCCCAGATCTTTGGACTGGGATGAATGTGTGACATTGATCCACATTCGGTCCATCACTTGTTTTGTTTGCAAATTCCGCCCTAAGTGCGCTGGGGATGCTCAGACGTGGGTCCCAGGCACTCCACACCACTGGAGTCAAGCTAGCCGGGCTGATGAGAGGTGTTACCTCGAAACCGGTCCGGTCCTCGGATGCTTGATTCCATTCTGGGAAGGACATGGCCTTTGTAGTTCAGACTGGACTGTTCCCATGGGGCACAGGGTCAGAGCTGATTTGCATATCGCCATTGTCTAACCCAGGGTGGTGTGGAGTGCAAAAAAACGATGGATTTGTGCCCAGATCTTTGGACAGGGATGAATGTGTGACATTGATCCACATTCGGTCCATCACTTGTTTTGTTTGCAAATTCCGCCCTAAGTATGCTGGGGATGCTCAGACGTGGGTCCCAGGCACTCCACACCACTGGAGTCAAGCTAGCCGGGCTGATGAGAGGTGTTACCTTGAAACCGGTCCGGTCCTCGGATGCTTGATTCCGTTCTGGGAAGGACATGGCTTTTGTAGTTCGGACTGGACTGTTCCCATGGGGCACAGGGTCAGAGCTGATTTGCATATCGCCATTGTCTAACCCAGGGTGGTGCGGAGTGCAAAAAAACGATGGATTTGGGCCCAGATCTTTGGACTGGGATGAATGTGTGACATTGATCCACATTCGGTCCATCACTTGTTTTGTTTGCAAATTCCACCCTAAGTGCGCTGGGGATGCTCAGACGTGGGTACCAGGCACTCCACACCACTGGAGTCAAGCTAGCCGGGCTGATGAGAGGTGTTACCTCGAAACCGGTCCGGTCCTCGGATGCTTGATTCCGTTCTGGGAAGGACATGGCTTTTGTAGTTCGGACAGGACTGTTCCCATGGGGCACAGGGTCAGAGCTGTTTTGCATATCGCCATTGTCTAACCCAGGGTGGTGTGGCGTGCAAAAAAACGACGGATTTGGACCCAGATCTTTGGACTGGGATGAATGTGTGACATTGATCCACATTTGGTCCATCACTTGTTTTGTTTGCAAATTCCACCCTAAGTGCGCTGAGGATGCTCAGACATGGGTCCAAGGCACTCCACACCACTGGAGTCAAGCTAGCCGGGCTGATGAGAGGTGTTACCTCGAAACCGGTCCGGTCCTTGGATGCTTGATTCCGTTCTGGGAAGGACATGGCTTTTGTAGTTCGGACTGGACTGTTCCCATGGGGCAAAGGGTCAGAGCTGATTTGCATATCGCCATTGTCTAACCCAGGGTGGTGTGGAGTGCAAAAAACCGATGGATTTGGGCCCAGATTTTTGGACTGGGATGAATGTGTGACATTGATCCACATTCGGTCCATCACTTGTTTTGTTTGCAAATTCCGCCCTAAGTACGCTGGGGATGCTCAGACGTGGGTCCCAGGCACTCCACACCACTGGAGTCAAGCTAGCCGGGCTGATGAGAGGTGTTACCTCGAAACCGGTCCGGTTCTCGGATGCTTGATTACGTTCTGGGAAGGACATGGCTTTTGTAGTTCGGACTGGACTGTTCCCATGGGGCACAGGGTCAGAGCTGATTTGCATATCGCCATTGTCTAACCCAGGGTGGTGCGGAGTGCAAAAAAACGATGGATTTGGGCCCAGATCTTTGGACTGGGATGAATGTGTGACATTGATCCACATTTGGTCCATCACTTGTTTTGTTTGCAAATTCCACCCTAAGTGCGCTGAGGATGCTCAGACGTGGGTCCAAGGCACTCCACACCACTGGAGTCAAGCTAGCCGGGCTGATGAGAGGTGTTACCTCGAAACCGGTCCGGTCCTCGGATGCTTGATTCCGTTCTGGGAAGGACATGGCTTTTGTAGTTCGGACTGGACTGTTCCCATTGGGCACAGGGTCAGAGCTGATTTGCATATCGCCATTGTCTAACCCAGGGTGGTGGGGAGTGCAAAAAAACGATGGATTTGGGCCTAGATCTTTGGACTGGGATGAATGTGTGACATTGATCTACATTCGGTCCATCACTTGTTTTGTTTGCAAATTCCGCCCTAAGTGCGCTGGGGATGCTCAGACGTGGGTCCCAGGCACTCCACTCCACTGGAGTCAAGCTAGCCGGGCTGATGAGAGGTGTTACCTCGAAACCGGTCCGGTCCTCGGATGCTTGATTCCATTCTGGGAAGGACATGGCCTTTGTAGTTCAGACTGGACTGTTCCCATGGGGCACAGGGTCAGAGCTGATTTGCATATCGCCATTGTCTAACCCAGGGTGGTGTGGAGTGCAAAAAAACAATGGATTTGGGCCCAGATCTTTGGACAGGGATGAATGTGTGACATTGATCCACATTCGGTCCATCACTTGTTTTGTTTGCAAATTCCGCCCTAAGTACGCTGGGGATGCTCAGACGTGGGTCCCAGGCACTCCACACCACTGGAGTCAAGCTAGCCGGGCTGATGAGAGGTGTCACCTCGAAACCGGTCCAGTCCTCGGATGCTTGATTCCGTTCTGGGAAGGACATGGCTTTTGTAGTTCGGACTGGACTGTTCCCATGGGGCACAGGGTCAGAGCTGATTTGCATATCGCCATTGTCTAACCCAGGGTGGTGCGGAGTGCAAAAAAACTATGGATTTGGGCCCAGATCTTTGGACTGGGATGAATGTGTGACATTGATCCACATTCGGTCCATCACTTGTTTTGTTTGCAAATTCCGCCCTAAGTGCGCTGGGGATGCTCAGACGTGGGTCCCAGGCACTCCACACCACTGGAGTCAAGCTAGCCGGGCTGATGAGAGGTGTTACCTCGAAACCGGTCCGGTCCTCGGATGCTTGATTCCATTCTGGGAAGGACATGGCCTTTGTAGTTCAGACTGGACTGTTCCCATGGGGCACAGGGTCAGAGCTGATTTGCATATCGCCATTGTCTAACCCAGGGTGGTGTGGAGTGCAAAAAAACGATGGATTTGTGCCCAGATCTTTGGACAGGGATGAATGTGTGACATTGATCCACATTCGGTCCATCACTTGTTTTGTTTGCAAATTCCGCCCTAAGTACGCTGGGGATGCTCAGACGTGGGTCCCAGGCACTCCACACCACTGGAGTCAAGCTAGCCGGGCTGATGAGAGGTGTTACCTCGAAACCGGTCCGGTCCTCGGATGCTTGATTCCGTTCTGGGAAGGACATGGCTTTTGTAGTTCAGACTGGACTGTTCCCATGGGGCACAGGGTCAGAGCTGATTTGCATATCGCCATTGTCTAACCCAGGGTGGTGCGGAGTGCAAAAAAACGATGGATTTGGGCCCAGATCTTTGGACTGGGATGAATGTGTGACATTGATCCACATTCGGTCCATCACTTGTTTTTTTTGCAAATTCCGCCCTAAGTGCGCTGGGGATGCTCAGACGTGGGTCCCAGGCACTCCACACCACTGGAGTCAAGCTAGCCGGGCTGATGAGAGGTGTTACCTCGAAACCGGTCCGGTCCTCGGATGCTTGATTCCGTTCTGGGAAGGACATGGCTTTTGTAGTTCGGACTGGACTGTTCCCATCCCATGGGGCACAGGGTCAGAGCTGATTTGCATATCGCCATTGTCTAACCCAGGGTGGTGTGGAGTGCAAAAAAACGATGGATTTGGGCCCAGATCTTTGGACTGGGATGAATGTGTGGCATTGCTCCACATTGGGTCCATCACTTGTTTTGTTTGCAAATTCCTCCCTAAGTGCGCTGGGGATGCTCAGACGTGGGTCCCAGGCACTCCACACCACTGGAGTCAAGCTCGCCGGCTGATGAGAGATGTTACCTCGAAACCGGTCCGGTCCTCGGATGCTTGATTCGGTTCTGGGAAGGACATGGCTTTGTAGTTCGGACTGGACTGTTCCCATGGGGCACAGGGTCAGAGCTGATTTGCATATCGCCATTGTCTAACCCAGGGTGGTGTGGAGTGCAAAAAAACGATGGATTTGGGCCCAGATCTTTGGACTGGGATGAATGTGTGACATTGATCCACATTCGGTCCATCACTTGTTTTGTTTGCAAATTCCGCCCTAAGTGCGCTGGGGATGCTCAGACGTGGGTCCCAGGCACTCCACACCACTGGAGTCAAGCTAGCTGGGCTGATGAGAGGTGTTACCTAAAAACCGGTCCGGTCCTCGGATGCTTGATTCCGTTCTGGGAAGGACATGGCTTTTGTAGTTCGGACTGCACTGTTCCCATGGGGCACAGGGTCAGAGCTGATTTGCATATCGCCATTGTCTAACCCAGGGTGGTGTGGAGTGCAAAAAAACGATGGATTTGGGCCCAGATCTTTGGACTGGGATGAATGTGTGACATTGATCCACATTCGGTCCATCACTTGTTTTGTTTGCAAATTCCACCCTAAGTGCGCTGGGGATGCTCAGACGTGGGTCCCAGGCACTCCACACCACTGGAGTCAAGCTAGCCAGGCTGATGAGAGGTGTTACCTCGAAACCGGTCCGGTCCTCGGATGCTTGATTCCGTTCTGGGAAGGACATGGCTTTTGTAGTTCGAACTGGACTGTTCCCATGGGGCACAGGGTCAGAGCTGTTTTGCATATCGCCATTGTCTAACCCAGGGTGGTGTCGAGTGCAAAAAAACGATGGATTTGGGCCCAGATCTTTGGACTGGGATGAATGTGTGACATTGATCCACATTCGGTCCATCACTTGTTTTGTTTGCAAATTCCACCCTAAGTGCGCTGAGGATGCTCAGACGTGGGTCCCAGGCACTCCACACCACTGGAGTCAAGCTAGCCGGGCTGATGAGAGGTGTTACCTCGAAACCGGTCCGGTCCTCGGATGCTTGATTACGTTCTGGGAAGGACATGGCTTTTGTAGTTCGGACTGGACTGTTCCCATGGGGCACAGGGTCAGAGCTGATTTGCATTTCGCCATTGTCTAACCCAGGGTGGTGTGGAGTGCAAAAAAACGATGGATTTGGGCCCAGATCTTTGGACTGGGATGAATGTGTGATATTGATCCACATTCGGTCCATCACTTGTTTTGTTTGCAAATTCCGCCCTAAGTGCGCTGGGGATGCTCAGACGTGGGTCCCAGGGACTCCACACCACTGGAGTCAAGCTAGCCGGCTGATGAGAGGTGTTACCTCGAAACCGGTCCGGTCCTCGGATGCTTGATTCCGTTCTGGGAAGGACATGGCTTTTGTAGTTCGGACTGGACTCTTCCCATGGGGCACAGGGTCAGAGCTGATTTGCATATCGCCATTGTCTAACCCAGGGTGGTGTGGAGTGCAAAAAAATGATGGATTTGGGCCCAGATCTTTGGACTGGGATGAATGTGTGACATTGATCCACATTCGGTCCATCACTTGTTTTGTTTGCAAATTCCGCCCTAAGTGCGCTGGGGATGCTCAGACGTGGTTCCCAGGCACTCCACACCACTGGAGTCAAGCTAGCCGGGCTGATGAGAGCTGTTACCTCGAAACCGGTCCGGTCCTCGGATGCTTGATTCCGTTCTGGGAAGGACATGGCTTTTGTAGTTCGGACTGGACTGTTCCCATGAGGCACAGGGTCAAAGCTGATTTGCATATCGCCATTGTCTAACCCAGGGTGGTGTGGAGTGCAAAAAAACGATGGATTTGGGCCCAGATCTTTGGACTGGGATGAATGTGTGACATTGATTCACATTCGGTCCATCACTTGTTTTGTTTGCAAATTCCGCCCTAAGTACGCTGGGGATGCTCAGACGTGGGTCCCAGGCACTCCACACCACTGGAGTCAAACTAGCCGGGCTGATGAGAGGTGTTACCTTGAAACCGGTCCGGTCCTCGGATGCTTGATTCCGTTCTGGGAAGGACATGGCTTTTGTAGTTCGGACTGGACTGTTCCCATTGGGCACAGGGTCAGAGCTGATTTGCATATCGCCATTGTCTAACCCAGGGTGGTGGGGAGTGCAAAAAAACGATGGATTTGGGCCTAGATATTTGGACTGGGATGAATGTGTGACATTGATCTACATTCGGTCCATCACTTGTTTTGTTTGCAAATTCCGCCCTAAGTGCGCTGGGGATGCTCAGACGTGGGTCCCAGGCACTCCACTCCACTGGAGTCAAGCTAGCCGGGCTGATGAGAGGTGTTACCTCGAAACCGGTCCGGTCCTTGGATGCTTGATTCCATTCTGGGAAGGACATGGCCTTTGTAGTTCAGACTGGACTGTTCCCATGGGGCACAGGGTCAGACCTGATTTGCATATCGCCATTGTCTAACCCAGGGTGGTGTGGAGTGCAAAAAAACGATGGATTTGGGCCCAGATCTTTGGACAGGGATGAATGTGTGACATTGATCCACATTCGGTCCATCACTTGTTTTGTTTGCAAATTCCGCCCTAAGTACGCTGGGGATGCTCAGACGTGGGTCCCAGGCACTCCACACCACTGGAGTCAAACTAGCCGGGCTGATGAGAGGTGTTACCTCGAAACCGGTCCAGTCCTCGGATGCTTGATTCCGTTCTGGGAAGGACATGGCTTTTGTAGTTCGGACTGGACTGTTCCCATGGGGCACAGGGTCAGAGCTGATTTGCATATCGCCATTGTCTAACCCAGGGTGGTGCGGAGTGCAAAAAAACTATGGATTTGGGCCCAGATCTTTGGACTGGGATGAATGTGTGACATTGATCCACATTCGGTCCATCACTTGTTTTGTTTGCAAATTCCGCCCTAAGTGCGCTGGGGATGCTCAGACGTGGGTCCCAGGCACTCACACCACTGGAGTCAAGCTAGCCGGGCTGATGAGAGGTGTTACCTCGAAACCGGTCCGGTCCTCGGATGCTTGATTCCATTCTGGGAAGGACATGGCCTTTGTAGTTCAGACTGGACTGTTCCCATGGGGCACAGGGTCAGAGCTGATTTGCATATCGCCATTGTCTAACCCAGGGTGGTGTGGAGTGCAAAAAAATGATAGATTTGTGCCCAGATCTTTGGACAGGGATGAATGTGTGACATTGATCCACATTCGGTCCATCACTTGTTTTGTTTGCAAATTCCGCCCTAAGTACGCTGGGGATGCTCAGACGTGGGTCCCAGGCACTCCACACCACTGGAGTCAAGCTAGCCGGGCTGATGAGAGGTGTTACCTCGAAACCGGTCCGGTCCTCGGATGCTTGATTCCGTTCTGGGAAGGACATGGCTTTTGTAGTTCAGACTGGACTGTTCCCATGGGGCACAGGGTCAGAGCTGATTTGCATATCGCCATTG
The DNA here is from genome assembly GCF_964263255.1 of Lissotriton vulgaris. Taxonomy (NCBI): domain Eukaryota; kingdom Metazoa; phylum Chordata; class Amphibia; order Caudata; family Salamandridae; genus Lissotriton; species Lissotriton vulgaris. The sequence goes on along the minus strand of NC_141695.1, from coordinate 987,456,768 downwards.
TCTAACCCAGGGTGGTGCGGAGTGCAAAAAAACGATGGATTTGGGCCCAGATCTTTGGACTGGGATGAATGTGTGACATTGATCCACATTCGGTCCATCACTTGTTTTTTTTGCAAATTCCGCCCTAAGTGCGCTGGGGATGCTCAGACGTGGGTCCCAGGCACTCCACACCACTGGAGTCAAGCTAGCCGGGCTGATGAGAGGTGTTACCTCGAAACCGGTCCGGTCCTCGGATGCTTGATTCCGTTCTGGGAAGGACATGGCTTTTGTAGTTCGGACTGGACTGTTCCCATGGGGCACAGGGTCAGAGCTGATTTGCATATCGCCATTGTCTAACCCAGGGTGGTGTGGAGTGCAAAAAAACGATGGATTTGGGCCCAGATCTTTGGACTGGGATGAATGTGTGGCATTGCTCCACATTGGGTCCATCACTTGTTTTGTTTGCAAATTCCTCCCTAAGTGCACTGGGGATGCTCAGACGTGGGTCCCAGGCACTCCACACCACTGGAGTCAAGCTAGCCGGGCTGATGAGAGGTGTTACCTCGAAACCGGTCCGGTCCTCGGATGCTTGATTCCGTTCTGGGAAGGACATGGCTTTTGTAGTTCGGACTGGACTGTTCCCATGGGGCACAGGGTCAGAGCTGATTTGCATATCGCCATTGTCTAACCCAGGGTGGTGTGGAGTGCAAAAAAACGATGGATTTGGGCCCAGATCTTTGGACTGGGATGAATGTGTGACATTGATCCACACTCGGTCCATCACTTGTTTTGTTTGCAAATTCTGCCCTAAGTGCGCTGGGGATGCTCAGACGTGGGTCCCAGGCACTCCACACCACTGGAGTCAAGCTCGCCGGCTGATGAGAGATGTTACCTCGAAACCGGTCCGGTCCTCGGATGCTTGATTCGGTTCTGGGAAGGACATGGCTTTGTAGTTCGGACTGGACTGTTCCCATGGGGCACAGGGTCAGAGCTGATTTGCATATCGCCATTGTCTAACCCAGGGTGGTGTGGAGTGCAAAAAAACGATGGATTTGGGCCCAGATCTTTGGACTGGGATGAATGTGTGACATTGATCCACATTCGGTCCATCACTTGTTTTGTTTGCAAATTCCGCCCTAAGTGCGCTGGGGATGCTCAGACGTGGGTCCCAGGCACTCCACACCACTGGAGTCAAGCTAGCTGGGCTGATGAGAGGTGTTACCTAAAAACCGGTCCGGTCCTCGGATGCTTGATTCCGTTCTGGGAAGGACATGGCTTTTGTAGTTCGGACTGCACTGTTCCCATGGGGCACAGGGTCAGAGCTGATTTGCATATCGCCATTGTCTAACCCAGGGTGGTGTGGAGTGCAAAAAAACGATGGATTTGGGCCCAGATCTTTGGACTGGGATGAATGTGTGACATTGATCCACATTCGGTCCATCACTTGTTTTGTTTGCAAATTCCACCCTAAGTGCGCTGGGGATGCTCAGACGTGGGTCTTAGGCACTCCACACCACTGGAGTCAAGCTAGCCAGGCTGATGAGAGGTGTTACCTCGAAACCGGTCCGGTCCTCGGATGCTTGATTCCGTTCTGGGAAGGACATGGCTTTTGTAGTTCGGACTGGACTGTTCCCATGGGGCACAGGGTCAGAGCTGTTTTGCATATCGCCATTGTCTAACCCAGGGTGGTGTCGAGTGCAAAAAAATGATGGATTTGGGCCCAGATCTTTGGACTGGGATGAATGTGTGACATTGATCCACATTCGGTCCATCACTTGTTTTGTTTGCAAATTCCACCCTAAGTGCGCTGAGGATGCTCAGACGTGGGTCCCAGGCACTCCACACCACTGGAGTCAAGCTAGCCGGGCTGATGAGAGGTGTTACCTCGAAACCGGTCCGGTCCTCGGATGCTTGATTACGTTCTGGGAAGGACATGGCTTTTGTAGTTCAGACTGGACTGTTCCCATGGGGCACAGGGTCAGAGCTGATTTGCATTTCGCCATTGTCTAACCCAGGGTGGTGTGGAGTGCAAAAAAACGATGGATTTGGGCCCAGATCTTTGGACTGGGATGAATGTGTGATATTGATCCACATTCGGTCCATCACTTGTTTTGTTTGCAAATTCCGCCCTAAGTGCGCTGGGGATGCTCAGACGTGGGTCCCAGGGACTCCACACCACTGGAGTCAAGCTAGCCGGCTGATGAGAGGTGTTACCTCGAAACCGGTCCGGTCCTCGGATGCTTGATTCCGTTCTGGGAAGGACATGGCTTTTGTAGTTCCGACTGGACTCTTCCCATGGGGCACAGGGTCAGAGCTGATTTGCATATCGCCATTGTCTAACCCAGGGTGGTGTGGAGTGCAAAAAAATGATGGATTTGGGCCCAGATCTTTGGACTGGGATGAATGTGTGACATTGATCCACATTCGGTCCATCACTTGTTTTGTTTGCAAATTCCGCCCTAAGTGTGCTGGGGATGCTCAGACGTGGGTCCCAGGCACTCCACACCACTGGAGTCAAGCTAGCCGGGCTGATGAGAGGTGTTACCTCGAAACCGGTCCGGTCCTCGGATGCTTGATTCCGTTCTGGGAAGGACATGGCTTTTGTAGTTCGGACTGGACTGTTCCCATGGGGCACAGGGTCAGAGCTGATTTGCATATCACCATTGTCTAACCCAGGGTGGTGTGGAGTGCAAAAAAACGATGGATTTGGGCCCAGATCTTTGGACTGGGATGAATGTGTGACATTGATCCACATTCGGTCCATCACTTGTTTGGTTTGCAAATTCCGCCCTAAGTGCGCTGGGGATGCTCAGACGTGGGTCCCAGGCACTCCACACCACTGGAGTCAAGCTAGCCGGGCTGATGAGAGGTGTTACCTCGAAACCGGTCCGGTCCTCGGATGCTTGATTCCGTTCTGGGAAGGACATGGCTTTTGTAGTTCGGACTGGACTGTTCCCATGGGGCACAGGGTCAGAGCTGATTTGCATATCGCCATTGTCTAACCCAGGGTGGTGTGGAGTGCAAAAAAACGATGGATTTGGGCCCAGATCTTTGGACTGGGATGAATGTGTGACATTGATCCACATTCGGTCCATCACTTGTTTTGTTTGCAAATTCCGCCCTAAGTGCGCTGGGGATGCTCAGACGTGGGTCCCAGGCACTCCACACCACTGGAGTCAAGCTAGCCGGGCTGATGAGAGGTGTTACCTCGAAACCGGTCCGGTCCTCGGATGCTTGATTCCGTTCTGGGAAGGACATTGCTTTTGTAGTTCGGACTGGAGTGTTCCCATGAGGCACAGGGTCAGAGCTGATTTGCATATCGCCATTGTCTAACCCAGGGTGGTGTGGAGTGCAAAAAAACGATGGATTTGGGCCCAGATCTTTGGACTGGGATGAATGTGTGACATTGATTCACATTCGGTCCCTCACTTGTTTTGTTTGCAAATTCCGCCCTAAGTGCGCTGGGGATGCTCAGACGTGGGTCCCAGGCACTCCACACCACTGGAGTCAAACTAGCCTGGCTGATGAGAGGTGTTACCTTGAAACCGGTCCGGTCCTCGGATGCTTGATTCCGTTCTGGGAAGGACATGGCTTTTGTAGTTCGGACTGGACTGTTCCCATTGGGCACAGGGTCAGAGCTGATTTGCATATCGCCATTGTCTAACCCAGGGTGGTGGGGAGTGCAAAAAAATGATGGATTTGGGCCTAGATCTTTGGACTGGGATGAATGTGTGACATTGATCTACATTCGGTCCATCACTTGTTTTGTTTGCAAATTCCGCCCTAAGTGCGCTGGGGATGCTCAGACGTGGGTCCCAGGCACTCCACACCACTGGAGTCAAGCTAGCCGGGCTGATGAGAGGTGTTACCTCGAAACCGGTCCGGTCCTCGGATGCTTGATTCCATTCTGGGAAGGACATGGCCTTTGTAGTTCAGACTGGACTGTTCCCATGGGGCACAGGGTCAGAGCTGAATAGCATATTGCCATTGTCTAACCCAGGATGGTGTGGAGTGCAAAAAAACGATGGATTTGGGCCCAGATCTTTGGACAGGGATGAATGTGTGACATTGATCCACATTCGGTCCATCACTTGTTTTGTTTGCAAATTCCGCCCTAAGTACGCTGGGGATGCTCAGACGTGGGTCCCAGGCACTCCACACCACTGGAATCAAGCTAGCCGGGCTGATGAGAGGTGTTACCTCGAAACCGGTCCGGTCCTCGGATGCTTGATTCCGTTCTGGGAAGGACATGGCTTTTGTAGTTCGGACTGGACTGTTCCCATGGGGCACAGGGTCAGAGCTGATTTGCATATCGCCATTGTCTAACCCAGGGTGGTGCGGAGTGCAAAAATACGATGGATTTGGGCCCAGATCTTTGGACTGGGATGAATGTGTGACATTGATCCACATTCGGTCCATCACTTGTTTTGTTTGCAAATTCCGCCCTAAGTGCGCTGGGGATGCTCAGACGTGGGTCCCAGGCACTCCACACCACTGGAGTCAAGCTAGCCGGGCTGATGAGAGGTGTTACCTCGATACCGGTCCGGTCCTCGGATGCTTGATTCCATTCTGGGAAGGACATGGCCTTTGTAGTTCAGACTGGACTGTTCCCATGGGGCACAGGGTCAGAGCTGATTTGCATATCGCCATTGTCTAACCCAGGGTGGTGTGGAGTGCAAAAAAACGATGGATTTGTGCCCAGATCTTTGGACAGGGATGAATGTGTGACATTGATCCACATTCGGTCCATCACTTGTTTTGTTTGCAAATTCCGCCCTAAATACGCTGGGGATGCTCAGACGTGGGTCCCAGGCACTCCACACCACTGGAGTCAAGCTAGCCGGGCTGATGAGAGGTGTTACCTCGAAACCGGTCCGGTCCTCGGATGCTTGATTCCGTTCTGGGAAGGACATGGCTTTTGTAGTTCGGACTGGACTGTTCCCATGGGGCACAGGGTCAGAGCTGATTTGCATATCGCCATTGTCTAACCCAGGGTGGTGCGGAGTGCAAAAAAACGATGGATTTGGGCCCAGATCTTTGGACTGGGATGAATGTGTGACATTGATCCACATTCGGTCCATCACTTGTTTTTTTTGCAAATTCCGCCCTAAGTGCGCTGGGGATGCTCAGACGTGGGTCCCAGGCACTCCACACCACTGGAGTCAAGCTAGCCGGGCTGATGAGAGGTGTTACCTCGAAACCGGTCCGGTCCTCGGATGCTTTGATCCGTTCTGGGAAGGACAAGGCTTTTGTAGTTCGGACTGGACTGTTCCCATGGGGCACAGGGTCAGAGCTGATTTGCATATCGCCATTGTCTAACCCAGGGTGGTGTGGAGTGCAAAAAAACGATGGATTTGGGCCCAGATCTTTGGACTGGGATGAATGTGTGACATTGATCCACATTCGGTCCATCACTTGTTTTGTTTGCAATTTCCGCTCTAAGTGCGCTGGGGATGCTCAGACGTGGGTCCCAGGCACTCCACACCACTGGAGTCAAGCTAGCCTGGCTGATGAGACGTGTTACCTCGAAACCGGTCCGGTCCTCGGATGCTTGATTCCGTTCTGGGATGGACATGGCTTTTGTAGTTCGGACTGGACTGTTCCCATGAGGCACCGGGTCAGAGCTGATTTGCATATCGCCATTGTCTAACCCAGGGTGGTGTGGAGTGCAAAAAAATGATGGATTTGGGCCAGATCTTTGGACTGGGATGAATGTGTGACATTGATCCACATTCGGTCCATCACTTGTTTTGTTTGCAAATTCCGCCCTAAGTGCGCTGGGGATGCTTAGACGTGGGTCCCAGGCACTCCACACCACTGGAGTCAAGCTAGCCGGGCTGATGAGAGGTGTTACCTCGAAACCGGTCCGGTCCTCGGATGCTTGATTCCATTTTGGGAAGGACATGGCTTTTGTAGTCCATACTGGACTGTTCCCATGGGGCACAGGGTCAGAGCTGATTTGCATATCGCCATTGTCTAACCCAGGGTGGGGTGGAGTCCAAAAAAACGATGGATTTGGGCCCAGATCTTTGGACTGGGATGAATGTGTGACATTGATCCACATTCGGTCCATCACTTGTTTTGTTTGCAAATTCCGCCCTAAGTGCGCTGGGGATGCTCAGACGTGGGTCCCAGGCACTCCACACCACTGGAGTCAAGCTAGCCGGGCTGATGAGAGGTGTTACCTCGAAACCGGTCCGGTCCTCGGATGCTTGATTCCATTCTGGGAAGGACATGGCCTTTGTAGTTCAGACTGGACTGTTCCCATGGGGCACAGGGTCAGAGCTGATTTGCATATTGCCATTGTCTAACCCAGGGTGGTGTGGAGTGCAAAAAAACGATGGATTTGGGCCCAGATCTTTGGACTGGGATGAATGTGTGACATTGATCCACATTCGGTCCATCACTTGTTTTGTTTGCAAATTCCGCCCTAAGTACGCTGGGGATGCTCAGACGTGGGTCCCAGGCACTCCACACCACTGGAGTCAAGCTAGCCGGGCTGATGAGAGGTGTTACCTCGAAACCGGTCCGGTCCTCGGATGCTTGATTCCGTTCTGGGAAGGACATGGCTTTTGTAGTTCGGACTGGACTGTTCCCATGGGGCACAGGGTCAGAGCTGATTTGCATATCGCCATTGTCTAACCCAGGGTGGTGCGGAGTGCAAAAAAACGATGGATTTGGGCCCAGATCTTTGGACTGGGATGAATGTGTGACATTGATCCACATTCGGTCCATCACTTGTTTTGTTTGCAAATTCCGCCCTAAGTGCGCTGGGGATGCTCAGACGTGGGTCCCAGGCACTCCACAACACTGGAGTCAAGCTAGCCGGGCTGATGAGAGGTGTTACCTCGAAACCGGTCCGGTCCTCGGATGCTTGATTCCATTCTGGGAAGGACATGGCCTTTGTAGTTCAGACTGGACTGTTCCCATGGGGCACAGGGTCAGAGCTGTTTTGCATATCGCCATTGTCTAACCCAGGGTGGTGTGGCGTGCAAAAAAACGACGGATTTGGGCCCAGATCTTTGGACTGGGATGATTGTGTGACATTGATCCACATTTGGTCCATCACTTGTTTTGTTTGCAAATTCCACCCTAAGTGTGCTGAGGATGCTCAGACGTGGGTCCAAGGCACTCCACACCACTGGAGTCAAGCTAGCCGGGCTGATGAGAGGTGTTACCTCGAAACCGGTCCGGTCCTTGGATGCTTGATTCCGTTCTGGGAAGGACATGGCTTTTGTAGTTCGGACTGGACTGTTCCCATGGGGCACAGGGTCAGAGCTGATTTGCATATCGCCATTGTCTAACCCAGGGTGGTGTGGAGTGCAAAAAACCGATGGATTTGGGCCCAGATTTTTGGACTGGGATGAATGTGTGACATTGATCCACATTCGGTCCATCACTTGTTTTGTTTGCAAATTCCGCCCTAAGTACGCTGGGGATGCTCAGACGTGGGTCCCAGGCACTCCACACCACTGGAGTCAAGCTAGCCGGGCTGATGAGAGGTGTTACCTCGAAACCGGTCCGGTCCTCGGATGCTTGATTACGTTCTGGGAAGGACATGGCTTTTGTAGTTCGGACTGGACTGTTCCCATGGGGCACAGGGTCAGAGCTGATTTGCATATCGCCATTGTCTAACCCAGGGTGGTGCGGAGTGCAAAAAAACGATGGATTTGGGCCCAGATCTTTGGACTGGGATGAATGTGTGACATTGATCCACATTTGGTCCATCACTTGTTTTGTTTGCAAATTCCACCCTAAGTGCGCTGAGGATGCTCAGACGTGGGTCCAAGGCACTCCACACCACTGGAGTCAAGCTAGCCGGGCTGATGAGAGGTGTTACCTCGAAACCGGTCCGGTCCTCGGATGCTTGATTCCGTTCTGGGAAGGACATGGCTTTTGTAGTTCGGACTGGACTGTTCCCATTGGGCACAGGGTCAGAGCTGATTTGCATATCGCCATTGTCTAACCCAGGGTGGTGGGGAGTGCAAAAAAACGATGGATTTGGGCCTAGATCTTTGGACTGGGATGAATGTGTGACATTGATCTACATTCGGTCCATCACTTGTTTTGTTTGCAAATTCCGCCCTAAGTGCGCTGGGGATGCTCAGACGTGGGTCCCAGGCACTCCACTCCACTGGAGTCAAGCTAGCCGGGCTGATGAGAGGTGTTACCTCGAAACCGGTCCGGTCCTCGGATGCTTGATTCCATTCTGGGAAGGACATGGCCTTTGTAGTTCAGACTGGACTGTTCCCATGGGGCACAGGGTCAGAGCTGATTTGCATATCGCCATTGTCTAACCCAGGGTGGTGTGGAGTGCAAAAAAACAATGGATTTGGGCCCAGATCTTTGGACAGGGATGAATGTGTGACATTGATCCACATTCGGTCCATCACTTGTTTTGTTTGCAAATTCCGCCCTAAGTACGCTGGGGATGCTCAGACGTGGGTCCCAGGCACTCCACACCACTGGAGTCAAGCTAGCCGGGCTGATGAGAGATGTCACCTCGAAACCGGTCCAGTCCTCGGATGCTTGATTCCGTTCTGGGAAGGACATGGCTTTTGTAGTTCGGACTGGACTGTTCCCATGGGGCACAGGGTCAGAGCTGATTTGCATATCGCCATTGTCTAACCCAGGGTGGTGCGGAGTGCAAAAAAACTATGGATTTGGGCCCAGATCTTTGGACTGGGATGAATGTGTGACATTGATCCACATTCGGTCCATCACTTGTTTTGTTTGCAAATTCCGCCCTAAGTGCGCTGGGGATGCTCAGACGTGGGTCCCAGGCACTCCACACCACTGGAGTCAAGCTAGCCGGGCTGATGAGAGGTGTTACCTCGAAACCAGTCCGGTCCTCGGATGCTTGATTCCATTCTGGGAAGGACATGGCCTTTGTAGTTCAGACTGGACTGTTCCCATGGGGCACAGGGTCAGAGCTGATTTGCATATCGCCATTGTCTAACCCAGGGTGGTGTGGAGTGCAAAAAAATGATGGATTTGTGCCCAGATCTTTGGACAGGGATGAATGTGTGACATTGATCCACATTCGGTCCATCACTTGTTTTGTTTGCAAATTCCGCCCTAAGTACGCTGGGGATGCTCAGACGTGGGTCCCAGGCACTCCACACCACTGGAGTCAAGCTAGCCGGGCTGATGAGAGGTGTTACCTCGAAACCGGTCCGGTCCTCGGATGCTTGATTCCGTTCTGGGAAGGACATGGCTTTTGTAGTTCAGACTGGACTGTTCCCATGGGGCACAGGGTCAGAGCTGATTTGCATATCGCCATTGTCTAACCCAGGGTGGTGCGGAGTGCAAAAAAACGATGGATTTGGGCCCAGATCTTTGGACTGGGATGAATGTGTGACATTGATCCACATTCGGTCCATCACTTGTTTTTTTTGCAAATTCCGCCCTAAGTGCGCTGGGGATGCTCAGACGTGGGTCCCAGGCACTCCACACCACTGGAGTCAAGCTAGCCGGGCTGATGAGAGGTGTTACCTCGAAACCGGTCCGGTCCTCGGATGCTTGATTCCGTTCTGGGAAGGACATGGCTTTTGTAGTTCGGACTGGACTGTTCCCATGGGGCACAGGGTCAGAGCTGATTTGCATATCGCCATTGTCTAACCCAGGGTGGTGTGGAGTGCAAAAAAACGATGGATTTGGGCCCAGATCTTTGGACTGGGATGAATGTGTGGCATTGCTCCACATTGGGTCCATCACTTGTTTTGTTTGCAAATTCCTCCCTAAGTGCGCTGGGGATGCTCAGACGTGGGTCCCAGGCACTCCACACCACTGGAGTCAAGCTAGCCGGGCTGATGAGAGGTGTTACCTCGAAACCGGTCCGGTCCTCGGATGCTTGATTCCGTTCTGGGAAGGACATGGCTTTTGTAGTTCGGACTGGACTGTTCCCATGGGGCACAGGGTCAGAGCTGATTTGCATATCGCCATTGTCTAACCCAGGGTGGTGTGGAGTGCAAAAAAACGATGGATTTGGGCCCAGATCTTTGGACTGGGATGAATGTGTGACATTGATCCACACTCGGTCCATCACTTGTTTTGTTTGCAAATTCTGCCCTAAGTGCGCTGGGGATGCTCAGACGTGGGTCCCAGGCACTCCACACCACTGGAGTCAAGCTCGCCGGCTGATGAGAGATGTTACCTCGAAACCGGTCCGGTCCTCGGATGCTTGATTCGGTTCTGGGAAGGACATGGCTTTGTAGTTCGGACTGGACTGTTCCCATGGGGCACAGGGTCAGAGCTGATTTGCATATCGCCATTGTCTAACCCAGGGTGGTGTGGAGTGCAAAAAAACTATGGATTTGGGCCCAGATCTTTGGACTGGGATGAATGTGTGACATTGATCCACATTCGGTCCATCACTTGTTTTGTTTGCAAATTCCGCCCTAAGTGCGCTGGGGATGCTCAGACGTGGGTCCCAGGCACTCCACACCACTGGAGTCAAGCTAGCTGGGCTGATGAGAGGTGTTACCTAAAAACCGGTCTGGTCCTCGGATGCTTGATTCCGTTCTGGGAAGGACATGGCTTTTGTAGTTCGGACTGCACTGTTCCCATGGGGCACAGGGTCAGAGCTGATTTGCATATCGCCATTGTCTAACCCAGGGTGGTGTGGAGTGCAAAAAAACGATGGATTTGGGCCCAGATCTTTGGACTGGGATGAATGTGTGACATTGATCCACATTCGGTCCATCACTTGTTTTGTTTGCAAATTCCGCCCTAAGTACGCTGGGGATGCTCAGACGTGGGTCCCAGGCACTCCACACCACTGGAGTCAAGCTAGCCGGGCTGATGAGAGGTGTCACCTCGAAACCGGTCCAGTCCTCGGATGCTTGATTCCGTTCTGGGAAGGACATGGCTTTTGTAGTTCGGACTGGACTGTTCCCATGGGGCACAGGGTCAGAGCTGATTTGCATATCGCCATTGTCTAACCCAGGGTGGTGCGGAGTGCAAAAAAACTATGGATTTGGGCCCAGATCTTTGGACTGGGATGAATGTGTGACATTGATCCACATTCGGTCCATCACTTGTTTTGTTTGCAAATTCCGCCCTAAGTGCGCTGGGGATGCTCAGACGTGGGTCCCAGGCACTCCACACCACTGGAGTCAAGCTAGCCGGGCTGATGAGAGGTGTTACCTCGAAACCGGTCCGGTCCTCGGATGCTTGATTCCATTCTGGGAAGGACATGGCCTTTGTAGTTCAGACTGGACTGTTCCCATGGGGCACAGGGTCAGAGCTGATTTGCATATCGCCATTGTCTAACCCAGGGTGGTGTGGAGTGCAAAAAAACGATGGATTTGTGCCCAGATCTTTGGACAGGGATGAATGTGTGACATTGATCCACATTCGGTCCATCACTTGTTTTGTTTGCAAATTCCGCCCTAAGTACGCTGGGGATGCTCAGACGTGGGTCCCAGGCACTCCACACCACTGGAGTCAAGCTAGCCGGGCTGATGAGAGGTGTTACCTCGAAACCGGTCCGGTCCTCGGATGCTTGATTCCGTTCTGGGAAGGACATGGCTTTTGTAGTTCAGACTGGACTGTTCCCATGGGGCACAGGGTCAGAGCTGATTTGCATATCGCCATTGTCTAACCCAGGGTGGTGCGGAGTGCAAAAAAACGATGGATTTGGGCCCAGATCTTTGGACTGGGATGAATGTGTGACATTGATCCACATTCGGTCCATCACTTGTTTTTTTTGCAAATTCCGCCCTAAGTGCGCTGGGGATGCTCAGACGTGGGTCCCAGGCACTCCACACCACTGGAGTCAAGCTAGCCGGGCTGATGAGAGGTGTTACCTCGAAACCGGTCCGGTCCTCGGATGCTTGATTCCGTTCTGGGAAGGACATGGCTTTTGTAGTTCGGACTGGACTGTTCCCATGGGGCACAGGGTCAGAGCTGATTTGCATATCGCCATTGTCTAACCCAGGGTGGTGTGGAGTGCAAAAAAACGATGGATTTGGGCCCAGATCTTTGGACTGGGATGAATGTGTGGCATTGCTCCACATTGGGTCCATCACTTGTTTTGTTTGCAAATTCCTCCCTAAGTGCGCTGGGGATGCTCAGACGTGGGTCCCAGGCACTCCACACCACTGGAGTCAAGCTAGCCGGGCTGATGAGAGGTGTTACCTCGAAACCGGTCCGGTCCTCGGATGCTTGATTCCGTTCTGGGAAGGACATGGCTTTTGTAGTTCGGACTGGACTGTTCCCATGGGGCACAGGGTCAGAGCTGATTTGCATATCGCCATTGTCTAACCCAGGGTGGTGTGGAGTGCAATAAAACGATGGATTTGGGCCCAGATCTTTGGACTGGGATGAATGTGTGACATTGATCCACACTCGGTCCATCACTTGTTTTGTTTGCAAATTCTGCCCTAAGTGCGCTGGGGATGCTCAGACGTGGGTCCCAGGCACTCCACACCACTGGAGTCAAGCTCGCCGGCTGATGAGAGATGTTACCTCGAAACCGGTCCGGTCCTCGGATGCTTGATTCGGTTCTGGGAAGGACATGGCTTCGTAGTTCGGACTGGACTGTTCCCATGGGGCACAGGGTCAGAGCTGATTTGCATATCGCCATTGTCTAACCCAGGGTGGTGTGGAGTGCAAAAAAACGATGGATTTGGGCCCAGATCTTTGGACTGGGATGAATGTGTGACATTGATCCACATTCGGTCCATCACTTGTTTTGTTTGCAAATTCCGCCCTAAGTGCGCTGGGGATGCTCAGACGTGGGTCCCAGGCACTCCACACCACTGGAGTCAAGCTAGCTGGGCTGATGAGAGGTGTTACCTAAAAACCGGTCCGGTCCTCGGATGCTTGATTCCGTTCTGGGAAGGACATGGCTTTTGTAGTTCGGACTGCACTGTTCCCATGGGGCACAGGGTCAGAGCTGATTTGCATATCGCCATTGTCTAACCCAGGGTGGTGTGGAGTGCAAAAAAACGATGGATTTGGGCCCAGATCTTTGGACTGGGATGAATGTGTGACATTGATCCACATTCGGTCCATCACTTGTTTTGTTTGCAAATTCCACCCTAAGTGCGCTGGGGATGCTCAGACGTGGGTCCCAGGCACTCCACACCACTGGAGTCAAGCTAGCCAGGCTGATGAGAGGTGTTACCTCGAAACCGGTCCGGTCCTCGGATGCTTGATTCCGTTCTGGGAAGGACATGGCTTTTGTAGTTCGGACTGGACTGTTCCCATGGGGCACAGGGTCAGAGCTGTTTTGCATATCGCCATTGTCTAACCCAGGGTGGTGTCGAGTGCAAAAAAACGATGGATTTGGGCCCAGATCTTTGGACTGGGATGAATGTGTGACATTGATCCACATTCGGTCCATCACTTGTTTTGTTTGCAAATTCCACCCTAAGTGCGCTGAGGATGCTCAGACGTGGGTCCCAGGCACTCCACACCACTGGAGTCAAGCTAGCCGGGCTGATGAGAGGTGTTACCTCGAAACCGGTCCGGTCCTCGGATGCTTGATTACGTTCTGGGAAGGACATGGCTTTTGTAGTTCGGACTGGACTGTTCCCATGGTGCACAGGGTCAGAGCTGATTTGCATTTCGCCATTGTCTAACCCAGGGTGGTGTGGAGTGCAAAAAAACGATGGATTTGGGCCCAGATCTTTGGACTGGGATGAATGTGTGATATTGATCCACATTCGGTCCATCACTTGTTTTGTTTGCAAATTCCGCCCTAAGTGCGCTGGGGATGCTCAGACGTGGGTCCCAGGGACTCCACACCACTGGAGTCAAGCTAGCCGGCTGATGAGAGGTGTTACCTCGAAACCGGTCCGGTCCTCGGATGCTTGATTCCGTTCTGGGAAGGACATGGCTTTTGTAGTTCGGACTGGACTCTTCCCATGGGGCACAGGGTCAGAGCTGATTTGCATATCGCCATTGTCTAACCCAGGGTGGTGTGGAGTGCAAAAAAATGATGGATTTGGGCCCAGATCTTTGGACTGGGATGAATGTGTGACATTGATCCACATTCGGTCCATCACTTGTTTTGTTTGCAAATTCCGCCCTAAGTGCGCTGGGGATGCTCAGACGTGGGTCCCAGGCACTCCACACCACTGGAGTCAAGCTAGCCGGGCTGATGAGAGCTGTTACCTCGAAACCGGTCCGGTCCTCGGATGCTTGATTCCGTTCTGGGAAGGACATGGCTTTTGTAGTTCGGACTGGACTGTTCCCATGAGGCACAGGGTCAGAGCTGATTTGCATATCGCCATTGTCTAACCCAGGGTGGTGTGGAGTGCAAAAAAACGATGGATTTGGGCCCAGATCTTTGGACTGGGATGAATGTGTGACATTGATTCACATTCGGTCCATCACTTGTTTTGTTTGCAAATTCCGCCCTAAGTACGCTGGGGATGCTCAGACGTGGGTCCCAGGCACTCCACACCACTGGAGTCAAACTAGCCGGGCTGATGAGAGGTGTTACCTTGAAACCGGTCCGGTCCTCGGATGCTTGATTCCGTTCTGGGAAGGACATGGCTTTTGTAGTTCGGACTGGACTGTTCCCATTGGGCACAGGGTCAGAGCTGATTTGCATATCGCCATTGTCTAACCCAGGGTGGTGGGGAGTGCAAAAAAACGATGGATTTGGGCCTAGATATTTGGACTGGGATGAATGTGTGACATTGATCTACATTCGGTCCATCACTTGTTTTGTTTGCAAATTCCGCCCTAAGTGCGCTGGGGATGCTCAGACGTGGGTCCCAGGCACTCCACTCCACTGGAGTCAAGCTAGCCGGGCTGATGAGAGGTGTTACCTCGAAACCGGTCCGGTCCTTGGATGCTTGATTCCATTCTGGGAAGGACATGGCCTTTGTAGTTCAGACTGGACTGTTCCCATGGGGCACAGGGTCAGACCTGATTTGCATATCGCCATTGTCTAACCCAGGGTGGTGTGGAGTGCAAAAAAACGATGGATTTGGGCCCAGATCTTTGGACAGGGATGAATGTGTGACATTGATCCACATTCGGTCCATCACTTGTTTTGTTTGCAAATTCCGCCCTAAGTACGCTGGGGATGCTCAGACGTGGGTCCCAGGCACTCCACACCACTGGAGTCAAACTAGCCGGGCTGATGAGAGGTGTTACCTCGAAACCGGTCCAGTCCTCGGATGCTTGATTCCGTTCTGGGAAGGACATGGCTTTTGTAGTTCGGACTGGACTGTTCCCATGGGGCACAGGGTCAGAGCTGATTTGCATATCGCCATTGTCTAACCCAGGGTGGTGCGGAGTGCAAAAAAACTATGGATTTGGGCCCAGATCTTTGGACTGGGATGAATGTGTGACATTGATCCACATTCGGTCCATCACTTGTTTTGTTTGCAAATTCCGCCCTAAGTGCGCTGGGGATGCTCAGACGTGGGTCCCAGGCACTCACACCACTGGAGTCAAGCTAGCCGGGCTGATGAGAGGTGTTACCTCGAAACCGGTCCGGTCCTCGGATGCTTGATTCCATTCTGGGAAGGACATGGCCTTTGTAGTTCAGACTGGACTGTTCCCATGGGGCACAGGGTCAGAGCTGATTTGCATATCGCCATTGTCTAACCCAGGGTGGTGTGGAGTGCAAAAAAACTATGGATTTGTGCCCAGATCTTTGGACAGGGATGAATGTGTGACATTGATCCACATTCGGTCCATCACTTGTTTTGTTTGCAAATTCCGCCCTAAGTACGCTGGGGATGCTCAGACGTGGGTCCCAGGCACTCCACACCACTGGAGTCAAGCTAGCCGGGCTGATGAGAGGTGTTACCTCGAAACCGGTCCGGTCCTCGGATGCTTGATTCCGTTCTGGGAAGGACATGGCTTTTGTAGTTCAGACTGGACTGTTCCCATGGGGCACAGGGTCAGAGCTGATTTGCATATCGCCATTGTCTAACCCAGGGTGGTGCGGAGTGCAAAAAAACGATGGATTTGGGCCCAGATCTTTGGACTGGGATGAATGTGTGACATTGATCCACATTCGGTCCATCACTTGTTTTTTTTGCAAATTCCGCCCTAAGTGCGCTGGGGATGCTCAGACATGGGTCCCAGGCACTCCACACCACTGGAGTCAAGCTAGCCGGGCTGATGAGAGGTGTTACCTCGAAACCGGTCCGGTCCTCGGATGCTTGATTCCGTTCTGGGAAGGACATGGGTTTTGTAGTTCGGACTGGACTGTTCCCATGGGGCACAGGGTCAGAGCTGATTTGCATATCGCCATTGTCTAACCCAGGGTGGTGTGGAGTGCAAAAAAACGATGGATTTGGGCCCAGATCTTTGGACTGGGATGAATGTGTGGCATTGCTCCACATTGGGTCCATCACTTGTTTTGTTTGCAAATTCCTCCCTAAGTGCACTGGGGATGCTCAGACGTGGGTCCCAGGCACTCCACACCACTGGAGTCAAGCTAGCCGGGCTGATGAGAGGTGTTACCTCGAAACCGGTCCGGTCCTCGGATGCTTGATTCCGTTCTGGGAAGGACATGGCTTTTGTAGTTCGGACTGGACTGTTCCCATGGGGCACAGGGTCAGAGCTGATTTGCATATCGCCATTGTCTAACCCAGGGTGGTGTGGAGTGCAAAAAAACGATGGATTTGGGCCCAGATCTTTGGACTGGGATGAATGTGTGACATTGATCCACACTCGGTCCATCACTTGTTTTGTTTGCAAATTCTGCCCTAAGTGCGCTGGGGATGCTCAGACGTGGGTCCCAGGCACTCCACACCACTGGAGTCAAGCTCGCCGGCTGATGAGAGATGTTACCTCGAAACCGGTCCGGTCCTCGGATGCTTGATTCGGTTCTGGGAAGGACATGGCTTTGTAGTTCGGACTGGACTGTTCCCATGGGGCACAGGGTCAGAGCTGATTTGCATATCGCCATTGTCTAACCCAGGGTGGTGTGGAGTGCAAAAAAACGATGGATTTGGGCCCAGATCTTTGGACTGGGATGAATGTGTGACATTGATCCACATTCGGTCCATCACTTGTTTTGTTTGCAAATTCCGCCCTAAGTGCGCTGGGGATGCTCAGACGTGGGTCCCAGGCACTCCACACCACTGGAGTCAAGCTAGCTGGGCTGATGAGAGGTGTTACCTCGAAACCGGTCCGGTCCTCGGATGCTTGATTCCGTTCTGGGAAGGACATGGCTTTTGTAGTTCGGACTGGACTGTTCCCATGGGGCACAGGGTCAGAGCTGTTTTGCATATCGCCATTGTCTAACCCAGGGTGGTGTCGAGTGCAAAAAAACGATGGATTTGGGCCCAGATCTTTGGACTGGGATGAATGTGTGACATTGATCCACATTCGGTCCATCACTTGTTTTGTTTGCAAATTCCACCCTAAGTGCGCTGAGGATGCTCAGACGTGGGTCCCAGGCACTCCACACCACTGGAGTCAAGCTAGCCGGGCTGATGAGAGGTGTTACCTCGAAACCGGTCCGGTCCTCGGATGCTTGATTACGTTCTGGGAAGGACATGGCTTTTGTAGTTCGGACTGGACTGTTCCCATGGGGCACAGGGTCAGAGCTGATTTGCATTTCGCCATTGTCTAACCCAGGGTGGTGTGGAGTGCAAAAAAACGATGGATTTGGGCCCAGATCTTTGGACTGGGATGAATGTGTGATATTGATCCACATTCGGTCCATCACTTGTTTTGTTTGCAAATTCCGCCCTAAGTGCGCTGGGGATGCTCAGACGTGGGTCCCAGGGACTCCACACCACTGGAGTCAAGCTAGCCGGCTGATGAGAGGTGTTACCTCGAAACCGGTCCGGTCCTCGGATGCTTGATTCCGTTCTGGGAAGGACATGGCTTTTGTAGTTCGGACTGGACTCTTCCCATGGGGCACAGGGTCAGAGCTGATTTGCATATCGCCATTGTCTAACCCAGGGTGGTGTGGAGTGCAAAAAAATGATGGATTTGGGCCCAGATCTTTGGACTGGGATAAATGTGTGACATTGATCCACATTCGGTCCATCACTTGTTTTGTTTGCAAATTCCGCCCTAAGTGTGCTGGTGATGCTCAGACGTGGGTCCCAGGCACTCCACACCACTGGAGTCAAGCTAGCCGGGCTGATGAGAGGTGTTACCTCGAAACCGGTCCGGTCCTCGGATGCTTGATTCCGTTCTGGGAAGGACATGGCTTTTGTAGTTCGGACTGGACTGTTCCCATGGGGCACAGGGTCAGAGCTGATTTGCATATCGCCATTGTCTAACCCAGGGTGGTGTGGAGTGCAAAAAAACGATGGATTTGGGCCCAGATCTTTGGACTGGGATGAATGTGTGACATTGATCCACATTCGGTCCATCACTTGTTTGGTTTGCAAATTCCGCCCTAAGTGCGCTGGGGATGCTCAGACGTGGGTCCCAGGCACTCCACACCACTGGAGTCAAGCTAGCCGGGCTGATGAGAGGTGTTACCTCGAAACCGGTCCGGTCCTCGGATGCTTGATTCCGTTCTGGGAAGGACATGGCTTTTGTAGTTCGGACTGGACTGTTCCCATGGGGCACAGGGTCAGAGCTGATTTGCATATCGCCATTGTCTAACCCAGGGTGGTGTGGAGTGCAAAAAAACGATGGATTTGGGCCCAGATCTTTGGACTGGGATGAATGTGTGACATTGATCCACATTCGGTCCATCACTTGTTTTGTTTGCAAATTCCGCCCTAAGTGCGCTGGGGATGCTCAGACGTGGGTCCCAGGCACTCCACACCACTGGAGTCAAGCTAGCCGGGCTGATGAGAGGTGTTACCTCGAAACCGGTCCGGTCCTCGGATGCTTGATTCCGTTCTGGGAAGGACATTGCTTTTGTAGTTCGGACTGGAGTGTTCCCATGAGGCACAGGGTCAGAGCTGATTTGCATATCGCCATTGTCTAACCCAGGGTGGTGTGGAGTGCAAAAAAACGATGGATTTGGGCCCAGATCTTTGGACTGGGATGAATGTGTGACATTGATTCACATTCGGTCCCTCACTTGTTTTGTTTGCAAATTCCGCCCTAAGTGCGCTGGGGATGCTCAGACGTGGGTCCCAGGCACTCCACACCACTGGAGTCAAACTAGCCTGGCTGATGAGAGGTGTTACCTTGAAACCGGTCCGGTCCTCGGATGCTTGATTCCGTTCTGGGAAGGACATGGCTTTTGTAGTTCGGACTGGACTGTTCCCATTGGGCACAGGGTCAGAGCTGATTTGCATATCGCCATTGTCTAACCCAGGGTGGTGGGGAGTGCAAAAAAACGATGGATTTGGGCCTAGATCTTTGGACTGGGATGAATGTGTGACATTGATCTACATTCGGTCCATCACTTGTTTTGTTTGCAAATTCCGCCCTAAGTGCGCTGGGGATGCTCAGACGTGGGTCCCAGGCACTCCACACCACTGGAGTCAAGCTAGCCGGGCTGATGAGAGGTGTTACCTCGAAACCGGTCCGGTCCTCGGATGCTTGATTCCATTCTGGGAAGGACATGGCCTTTGTAGTTCAGACTGGACTGTTCCCATGGGGCACAGGGTCAGAGCTGAATAGCATATTGCCATTGTCTAACCCAGGGTGGTGTGGAGTGCAAAAAAACGATGGATTTGGGCCCAGATCTTTGGACAGGGATGAATGTGTGACATTGATCCACATTCGGTCCATCACTTGTTTTGTTTGCAAATTCCGCCCTAAGTACGCTGGGGATGCTCAGACGTGGGTCCCAGGCACTCCACACCACTGGAATCAAGCTAGCCGGGCTGATGAGAGGTGTTACCTCGAAACCGGTCCGGTCCTCGGATGCTTGATTCCGTTCTGGGAAGGACATGGCTTTTGTAGTTCGGACTGGACTGTTCCCATGGGGCACAGGGTCAGAGCTGATGTGCATATCGCCATTGTCTAACCCAGGGTGGTGCGGAGTGCAAAAAAACGATGGATTTGGGCCCAGATCTTTGGACTGGGATGAATGTGTGACATTGATCCACATTCGGTCCATCACTTGTTTTGTTTGCAAATTCCGCCCTAAGTGCGCTGGGGATGCTCAGACGTGGGTCCCAGGCACTCCACACCACTGGAGTCAAGCTAGCCGGGCTGATGAGAGGTGTTACCTCAATACCGGTCCGGTCCTCGGATGCTTGATTCCATTCTGGGAAGGACATGGCCTTTGTAGTTCAGACTGGACTGTTCCCATGGGGCACAGGGTCAGAGCTGATTTGCATATCGCCATTGTCTAACCCAGGGTGGTGTGGAGTGCAAAAAAACGATGGATTTGTGCCCAGATCTTTGGACAGGGATGAATGTGTGACATTGATCCACATTCGGTCCATCAATTGTTTTGTTTGCAAATTCCGCCCTAAGTACGCAGGGGATGCTCAGACGTGGGTCCCAGGCACTCCACACCACTGGAGTCAAGCTAGCCGGGCTGATGAGAGGTGTTACCTCGAAACCGGTCCGGTCCTCGGATGCTTGATTCCGTTCTGGGAAGGACATGGCTTTTGTAGTTCGGACTGGACTGTTCCCATGGGGCACAGGGTCAGAGCTGATTTGCATATCGCCATTGTCTAACCCAGGGTGGTGCGGAGTGCAAAAAAACGATGGATTTGGGCCCAGATCTTTGGACTGGGATGAATGTGTGACATTGATCCACATTCGGTCCATCACTTGTTTTTTTTGCAAATTCCGCCCTAAGTGCGCTGGGGATGCTCAGACGTGGGTCCCAGGCACTCCACACCACTGGAGTCAAGCTAGCCGGGCTGATGAGAGGTGTTACCTCGAAACCGGTCCGGTCCTCGGATGCTTTGATCCGTTCTGGGAAGGACAAGGCTTTTGTAGTTCGGACTGGACTGTTCCCATGGGGCACAGGGTCAGAGCTGATTTGCATATCGCCATTGTCTAACCCAGGGTGGTGTGGAGTGCAAAAAAACGATGGATTTGGGCCCAGATCTTTGGACTGGGATGAATGTGTGACATTGATCCACATTCGGTCCATCACTTGTTTTGTTTGCAATTTCCGCTCTAAGTGCGCTGGGGATGCTCAGACGTGGGTCCCAGGCACTCCACACCACTGGAGTCAAGCTAGCCTGGCTGATGAGAGGTGTTACCTCGAAACCGGTCCGGTCCTCGGATGCTTGATTCCGTTCTGGGATGGACATGGCTTTTGTAGTTCGGACTGGACTGTTCCCATGAGGCACCGGGTCAGAGCTGATTTGCATATCTCCATTGTCTAACCCAGGGTGGTGTGGAGTGCAAAAAAACGATGGATTTGGGCCCAGATCTTTGGACTGGGATGAATGTGTGACATTGATCCACATTCTGTCCATCACTTGTTTTGTTTGCAAATTCCGCCCTAAGTGCGCTGGGGATGCTCAGACGTGGGTCCCAGGCACTCCACACCACTGGAGTCAAACTAGCCTGGCTGATGAGAGGTGTTACCTCGAAACCGGTCCGGTCCTAGGATGCTTGATTCCGTTCTGGGAAGGACATGGCTTTTGTAGTTCGGACTGGACTGTTCCCATTGGGCACAGGGTCAGAGCTGATTTGCATATCGCCATTGTCTAACCCAGGGTGGTGTGGAGTGCAAAAAAATGATGGATTTGGGCCAGATCTTTGGACTGGGATGAATGTGTGACATTGATCCACATTCGGTCCATCACTTGTTTTGTTTGCAAATTCCGCCCTAAGTGCGCTGGGGATGCTTAGACGTGGGTCCCAGGCACTCCACACCACTGGAGTCAAGCTAGCCGGGCTGATGAGAGGTGTTACCTCGAAACCGGTCCGGTCCTCGGATGCTTGATTCCATTTTGGGAAGGACATGGCTTTTGTAGTCCATACTGGACTGTTCCCATGGGGCACAGGGTCAGAGCTGATTTGCATATCGCCATTGTCTAACCCAGGGTGGGGTGGAGTCCAAAAAAACGATGGATTTGGGCCCAGATCTTTGGACTGGGATGAATGTGTGACATTGATCCACATTCGGTCCATCACTTGTTTTGTTTGCAAATTCCGCCCTAAGTGCGCTGGGGATGCTCAGACGTGGGTCCCAGGCACTCCACACCACTGGAGTCAAGCTAGCCGGGCTGATGAGAGGTGTTACCTCGAAACCGGTCCGGTCCTCGGATGCTTGATTCCGTTCTGGGAAGGACATGGCTTTTGTAGTTCGGACTGGACTGTTCCCATGGGGCACAGGGTCAGAGCTGATTTGCATATTAACATTGTCTAACCCAGGGTGGTGTGGAGTGCAAAAAAACGATGGATTTGGGCCCAGATCTTTGGACTGGGATGAATGTGTGACATTGATCCACATTCGGTCCATCACTTGTTTTGTTTGCAAATTCCGCCCTAAGTACGCTGGGGATGCTCAGACGTGGGTCCCAGGCACTCCACACCACTGGAGTCAAGCTAGCCGGGCTGATGAGAGGTGTTACCTCGAAACCGGTCCGGTCCTCGGATGCTTGATTCCGTTCTGGGAAGGACATGGCTTTTGTAGTTCGGACTGGACTGTTCCCATGGGGCACAGGGTCAGAGCTGATTTGCATATCGCCATTGTCTAACCCAGGGTGGTGCGGAGTGCAAAAAAACGATGGATTTGGGCCCAGATCTTTGGACTGGGATGAATGTGTGACATTGATCCACATTCGGTCCATCACTTGTTTTGTTTGCAAATTCCGCCCTAAGTGCGCTGGGGATGCTCAGACGTGGGTCCCAGGCACTCCACAACACTGGAGTCAAGCTAGCCGGGCTGATGAGAGGTGTTACCTCGAAACCGGTCCGGTCCTCGGATGCTTGATTCCATTCTGGGAAGGACATGGCCTTTGTAGTTCAGACTGGACTGTTCCCATGGGGCACAGGGTCAGAGCTGATTTGCATATCGCCATTGTCTAACCCAGGGTGGTGTGGAGTGCAAAAAAACGATGGATTTGTGCCCAGATCTTTGGACAGGGATGAATGTGTGACATTGATCCACATTTGGTCCATCACTTGTTTTGTTTGCAAATTCCGCCCTAAGTACGCTGGGGATGCTCAGACGTGGGTCCCAGGCACTCCACACCACTGGAGTCAAGCTAGCCGGGCTGATGAGAGGTGTTACCTCGAAACCGGTCCGGTCCTCGGATGCTTGATTCCGTTCTGGGAAGGACATGGCTTTTGTAGTTCGGACTGGACTGTTCCCATGGGGCACAGGGTCAGAGCTGATTTGCATATCGCCATTGTCTAACCCAGGGTGGTGCGGAGTGCAAAAAAACGATGGATTTGGGCCCAGATCTTTGGACTGGGATGAATGTGTGACATTGATCCACATTCGGTCCATCACTTGTTTTTTTTGCAAATTCCGCCCTAAGTGCGCTGGGGATGCTCAGACGTGGGTCCCAGGCACTCCACACCACTGGAGTCAAGCTAGCCGGGCTGATGAGAGGTGTTACCTCGAAACCGGTCCGGTCCTCGGATGCTTGATTCCGTTCTGGGAAGGACAAGGCTTTTGTAGTTCAGACTGGACTGTTCCCATGGGGCACAGGGTCAGAGCTGATTTGCATATCGCCATTGTCTAACCCAGGGTGGTGTGGAGTGCAAAAAAACGATGGATTTGGGCCCAGATCTTTGGACTGGGATGAATGTGTGACATTGATCCACATTCGGTCCATCACTTGTTTTGTTTGCAATTTCCGCTCTAAGTGCGCTGGGGATGCTCAGATGTGGGTCCCAGGCACTCCACACCACTGGAGTCAAGCTAGCCGGGATGATGAGAGGTGTTACCTCGAAACCGGTCCGGTCCTCGGATGCTTGATTCCGTTCTGGGAAGGACATGGCTTTTGTAGTTCGGACTGGACTGTTCCCATGAGGCACAGGGTCAGAGCTGATTTGCATATCTCCATTGTCTAACCCAGGGTGGTGTGGAGTGCAAAAAAACCATGGATTTGGGCCCAGATCTTTGGACTGGGATGAATGTGTGACATTGATCCACATTCGGTCCATCACTTGTTTTGTTTGCAATTTCCGCTCTAAGTGCGCTGGGGATGCTCAGACGTGGGTCCCAGGCACTCCACACCACTGGAGTCAAACTAGCCTGGCTGATGAGAGGTGTTACCTCGAAACCGGTCCGGTCCTCGGATGCTTGATTCCGTTCTGGGAAGGACATGGCTTTTGTAGTTCGGACTGGACTGTTCCCATTGGGCACAGGGTCAGAGCTGATTTGCATATCGCCATTGTCTAACCCAGGGTGGTGTGGAGTGCAAAAAAATGATGGATTTGGGCCAGATCTTTGGACTGGGATGAATGTGTGACATTGATCCACATTCGGTCCATCACTTGTTTTGTTTGCAAATTCCGCCCTAAGTGCGCTGGGGATGCTTAGACGTGGGTCCCAGGCACTCCACACCACTGGAGTCAAGCTAGCCGGGCTGATGAGAGGTGTTACCTCGAAACCGGTCCGGTCCTCGGATGCTTGATTCCATTTTGGGAAGGACATGGCTTTTGTAGTCCGTACTGGACTGTTCCCATGGGGCACAGGGTCAGAGCTGATTTGCATATCGCCATTGTCTAACCCAGGGTGGTGTGGAGTGCAAAAAAACGATGGATTTGGGCCCAGATCTTTGGACTGGGATGAATGTGTGACATTGATCCACATTCGGTCCATCACTTGTTTTGTTTGCAAATTCCGCCCTAAGTGCGCTTGGGATGCTCAAACGTGGGTCCCAGGCACTCCACACCACTGGAGTCAAGCTAGCCGGGCTGATGAGAGGTGTTACCTCGAAACCGGTCCGGTCCTCGGATGCTTGATTCCGTTCTGGGAAGGACATGGCTTTTGTAGTTCGGACTGGACTGTTCCCATGAGGCACAGGGTCAGAGCTGATTTGCATATCTCCATTGTCTAACCCAGGGTGGTGTGGAGTGCAAAAAAACGATGGATTTTAGCCCAGATCTTTGGACTGGGATGAATGTGTGACATTGATCCACATTCGGTCCATCACTTGTTTTGTTTGCAAATTCCGCCCTAAGTGCGCTGGGGAAGCTCAGACGTGGGTCCCAGGCACTCCACACCACTGGAGTCAAACTAGCCTGGCTGATGAGAGGTGTTACCTCGAAACCGGTCCTGTCTTTGGATGCTTGATTCCGTTCTGGGAAGGACATGGCTTTTGTAGTTCGGACTGGACTGTTCCCATTGGGCACAGGGTCACAGCTGATTTGCATATCGCCATTGTCTAACCTAGGGTGGTGTGGAGTGCAAAAAAACGATGGATTTGGGCCAGATCTTTGGACTGGGATGAATGTGTGACATTGATCCACATTCGGTCTATCACTTGTTTTGTTTGCAAATTCCGCCCTAAGTGTGCTGGGGATGCTTAGACGTGGGTCTCAGGCACTCCACACCACTGGAGTCAAGCTAGCCGGGCTGATGAGAGGTGTTACCTCGAAACCGGTCCGGTCCTCGGATGCTTGATTCCATTCTGGGAAGGACATGGCTTTTGTAGTCCGTACTGGACTGTTCCCATGGGGCACAGGGTCAGAGCTGATTTGCATATCGCCATTGTCTAACCCAGGGTGGTGTGGAGTGCAAAAAATCGATGGATTTGGGCCCAGATCTTTGGACTGGGATGAATGTGTGACATTGATCCACATTCGGTCCATCACTTGTTTTGTTTGCAAATTCCGCCCTAAGTGCGCTGGGGATGCTCAGACGTCGGTCCCAGGCACTCCACACCACTGGAGTCAAGCTAGCCGGGCTGATGAGAGGTGTTACCTCGAAACCGGTCCGGTCCTCGGATGCTTGATTCCGTTCTGGGAAGGACATGGCTTTTGTAGTTCGGACTGGACTGTTCCCATGAGGCACAGGGTCAGAGCTGATTTGCATATCTCCATTGTCTAACCCAGGGTGGTGTGGAGTGCAAAAAAACGATGGATTTGGGCCCAGATCTTTGGACTGGGATGAATGTGTGACATTGATCCACATTCGGTCCATCACTTGTTTTGTTTGCAAATTCCGCCCTAAGTGCGCTGGGGATGCTCAGACGTGGGTCCCAGGCACTCCACACCACTGGAGTCAAACTAGCCTGGCTGATGAGAGGTGTTACCTCGAAACCGGTCCTGTCTTTGGATGCTTGATTCCGTTCTGGGAAGGACATGGCTTTTGTAGTTCGGACTGGACTGTTCCCATTGGGCACAGGGTCAGAGCTGATTTGCATATCGCCATTGTCTAACCCAGGGTGGTGTGGAGTGCAAAAAAACGATGGATTTGGGCCAGATCTTTGGACTGGGATGGATGTGTGACATTGATCCACATTCGGTCCATCACTTGTTTTGTTTGCAAATTCCGCCCTTAGTGCGCTGGGGATGCTCAGACGTGGGTCCCAGGCACTCCACACCACTGGAGTCAAGCTAGCCGGGCTGATGAGAGGTGTTACCTCGAAACCGGTCCGGACCTCGGATGCTTGATTCCATTCTGGGAAGGACATGGCTTTTGTAGTCCGGACTGGACTGTTCCCATGGGGCACAGGGTCAGACCTGATTTGCATATCGCCATTGTCTAACCCAGGGCGGTGTGGAGTGCAAAAAAATGATGGATTTGGGCCCAGATCTTTGGACTGGGATGAATGTGTGACATTGATCCACATTCGGTCCATCACTTGTTTTGTTTGCAAATTCCGCCCTAAGTGCGCTGGGGATGCTCAGACGTGGGTCCCAGGCACTGCACACCACTGGAGTCAAGCTAGCCGGGCTGATGAGAGGTGTTACCTCGAAACCGGTCCAGTCCTCGGATACTTGATTTCGTTCTGGGAAGGACATGGCTTTTGTAGTTCGGACTGGACTGTTCCCATGGGGCACAGGGTCAGAGCTGATTTGCATATCGCCATTGTCTAACCCAGGGTAGTGTGGAGTGCAAAAAAATGATGGATTTGGGCCCAGATCTTTGGACTGGGATGAATGTGTGACATTGATCCACATTCGGTCCATCACTTGTTTTGTTTGCATATTCAAGAAGGGCAACAAGGAGGACCCTGCCAACTATAGACCAATAAGTCTAATCGATGTAATTTAGAAAGTAGTTGGCAGGGTCATTGTCACAAGAATAGGAACCTGGGCTGAGGAAGGTAGACTACTCTCCCATTTTCAAGCCGGTTTTAGACAGAACATGGGAACAATTGACCAGGTCTTTAGGTTTTGTGCTGTATATTGGAAGACGGTGTCTGTTGCCAAGGGCAGCCTATACCTGGCTTTCATTGACCTAAAAACGGCATTTGACCTAGTTCCACGAGAAAAGCTGTGGAAGGTGCTTGTTGACATGGGGTTCCCCACTTACCTTTTGGAGCTCATTGTAAAGATGCACCAGGGAAATTATGCCAGGATCAGATGGGGGGACCAAGGGCAATTAACAGGGAGGGTGCCTGTGCAGAGGGGGGTCCGCCAGGGCTGTGAATTGGCTCTAACACTGTTCTCCCTCTTTATTCATGGGGTGGTGGACCATTTGAGGGAGGACCCTGCGGATGCCCCAGTCCTGGCGGGGAAGAAAACACCAACCCTACTTTTTGCAGTTTACACCCTCCTCCTGTCCAAAACCCCCTCGGGATTGCAGGAGCTACTGGATAGATTTACCCTGTTTTGCGATGAGAGGGGGCTCACCGTCAACACATCTAAAACGAAACTGATGGTGTTGTCAGCTCAAAAGAAGGCAAGGAACGTGCACATAACACTAAATGGGTACCCACTTGAGGTGATGGAGGAGTTTTACTACCTAGGCATTAGGATCAACAACCAAATGAAAAGGGACGCCCATGTGGCCAAGATGATCGTAAACCTCAAAAGAGCCTCTGGAGCGATCCTAAGAAACCAGTGCCTATCTACTAGCAGACCTGTAGCTCCAGCGCTGGTAGCATACGAGGGCAAGGCTGTTGCCTCTGCTGTCTATGGTTCAGAGCTGTGGGGAGGTGAGAACACCACTGACCTGGTAAAGGCAGAGACCAAGTTTGTGAAGGACCTGGTTGCTCTCCCCCTCTCCACCCCCTTAAAACCTCTATATTTAGATATGGGTAAACATTCCATCGCTGATGTTCTGCGTCTTCGCCCTTTGCTATTCTGGGCGCGCCTGCGAAGGACGCCAGAATTGGCAAATTATGCATTGGTCTTGGATGAGCTGATCACACTGAACAGTGCGAACAAGATACCGTGGTTGACCAAACTTAAGCAGCTGGTTTTGAAGCTAGGTTTGGGAGAATTCTGGATCACCCAGTCCCCTCCCAACAAGGATATCATCAAAAAAATATATTGGGAATGGGTCCAGGAGGAGGAATTAAAACATGCTAAGTGGGGGGCATTAACAACTGCCTTAATGGAATTCAAACCCAGTAAAAAACTTGAGCCCTTCCTAGATTTTATTCAAAACCCTAGGACAGGTCTCTCTTCCTGAAAATGAGATACGGGATCCTACCCCTGAAAACCTTTAATGAGAGATGGAAAGGAAGTGGGGCACATGCCCATTCTCCCAGCTGCCCAGGATGCCCATGTATAAGCGAATCACTTCCACACTTGCTATTCACTTGTAGGGCTTATAAAAGACCTAGAACAAAATGGTTAAAACCGGTATGCAGAGAACTGGGTGTGAGAGAGACCAGAATCGCTTTGCGTATGCTCCTGTCAGATGTTTCATCTATGTTAGTTGTATGCGGGGTCGCTAAATATTTAGCCAGTGCGTGGTTCATCCGTGCCAGATTGTTGGCTTAAGACAAGAGAAAGGATGAGCTGTAAACTGTGTCTGTTATATACCGATGCCTGCTAATGTACTATGAACCCTTTGTTTTAAATGTAAATATTATCCTTTTAGATCATGGTATGAAATGCATTGAATAGTAGAGTTTTAATATGTGCTTTTATGTTTGTATTGTTTGTACTTTTATGATATGTAATTATCAAATAAAGTAGTACAAGTATTAGATTTCTGTCATTTGTGTCTGGTTTTATTCATAACAATATTATATATCTTCTTAACCCTACGTGGAGGCTTTTCGTAGAGTATTCATTGCGTTACTGTGTGTGTGTTGCACAAATACTTTGCACATAGCCTTTGTAGATAAGCCTGACTACTCTGTGCCAAGCTACCAGAGGGTGAGCAGAGGTTACCTTATTGTGGATCTAGCTTACCCTGAGTAGAGTGGTTTTTCCTGCCTGGCTCGGGTATGAACGACTCCCTGGAAAGGACCCAATAGAGGCATGCCATTGGAAGAGGTGCTACCTCTCCCTAGCAGGAAGTCTGACATGGTTTGACCTCAAAAGGTGAGCTTCAAAGGGGATCTGCTGATGGTGCGAGATGACCAGTTCAGGATATTTTCTATTACCATACTCACCTGGGCCTATAAACATTCACACATTGAAGTTGTAATCCAATGTTGTCTTTCTGCCTAACAGATTTGTATTCACCTTTAGAACTTATACCTGTACAACATGACTTACTAAATCCTTGTCACTTGTGCTCTAAGTCCTAAACCTATGGGATCAAAGGAGTTAGAATAATAAGTGGAGAATAGCATTTACCTTTATGGAAATAACAACAGTCTCGGGTAAGTTTGAAACACTTTATCTATTAAATATTCAGTCAGGTGCCATAACAATATGATTAAGGACTTTGCAAGTAAGAAAATAACTATTAAAGCATAAATTTTTCAGGACTTTAAGAAAATGCCTTTAGACATTGGTACCTTGGAAGGGTGAAAAAAGAAAAATGGTACAAGGGCATACCACACAGATTATATTTACCTAGAATGGTGTGAAGACCAACCCAGGCCACGGGCTGGGAAATGAAAAGGCTCCTGACTAATCAGATGCCAACAGGACAGGACAGCTGCAGGACAGGACAGGCAACCTCCGCTAAGTGCAACGCCTGCGTCACACACCTCTCTATGGCTACTCTCGGACCCCCGCTGGGTAGATCAATTCTTCTCCCTCAGAAAATTCCCGATTCTTCTGTCAAAGTGCTCGACTAGCACTCTGCTCTCGATTCTCCTTCAGCATACATTGGGTGAGTGACAGGTCTGTGACAAGTCGGACAATCTAACTAACTAAGCATACCTTAGTTATACCATTTTCCAGGGTATGTACCACCCCAGTGTTGCAAATTTGTGTATACCCTTCATTATGATTACTCAGAAAGGCGAGGAGAGGTCATCACACCATACCAGTATGAGATCATTTCTATTCGATATAGTTGATCAATGTTCCTGTCCATAATTTTCTTTACCTTGCTTTTATTCCATCCAGCAATATTTGTTTGAAAATGTATACCATGTATTAAATACAGTCCATATTTCTTCCTCTTCTGGGGTCATACGGTCAGGTTCCCAGGAACATTGCGAGTAAGTCAGGACTTTGTCTGCAATTCAATGAGAGTGCTTCAAGGTTTTCTGTGATCATCTGCCCAGACACAGCCTTTTCAAAATGGAGTTTACGACACCCTTAAGGCCCAAATACAAGCTAATAATAAAATAGAAAAGAGACATGTTAGAATATGAAAATAAATGAATGCACTGTATACCACTTATTTCTACTCTAACCCCATTACTTTTACTTTAACTATAGCATTAGTAGTTAAGCAGAACATACAAAATTTTGTTTGAGCAGGAGCATGTGCATTAATATGTGGAGCATGAAGCGGCCATCTTTGGCACTAGTGCACAGCTGCAAAGAGTTCCCACCAAAAGCATAGATATGTCAGACTACGTAGGTGTAGCAGGCGCATGTGCAGAAAGCTTCCCGCATTTTAGGTGGCCATATAAGGACACTCGGGTTACTATTAGTAAAAGCACGTAGGAAGCTTCTCCTATATACTGAAATGTCATGTTATGCAGTTTTTAGTAAATTCAAAACATGTTGATTAATAATTTACATGTTATTTCGAGAGGATTGAATTCAAGCAAGTTTCTTTACGTATGAAACCTTGCTCCATCAATCCCCTCTTTGATGGTATTCTATACCATCACTAATTACGGTACCAGATGCCAACTTTAGCATTCTCCCAATTCAATTTCTTCTATTACTTTAGGATTTCCTCTATCTCTTATCTTTTGGAAACCCTTCATTCTTTTGTAAATATCC
Organism: Lissotriton vulgaris; assembly: GCF_964263255.1. NCBI lineage: Eukaryota > Metazoa > Chordata > Amphibia > Caudata > Salamandridae > Lissotriton > Lissotriton vulgaris. The sequence continues at coordinate 987,425,748 of NC_141695.1, read as the reverse complement.
CCTTTCATTTCTTCAAGTGAAATTATGGGAAGTGACCCTAACCCTAACCCTCGGGTCGGTCATTTCCCCACCGCTGCTGCTCCGCCTGCCAGCCTTTTTGCCTCCTGCTCCCCCCTCCAGATCGGCGCTCTTCTACCCTGTTCGAGCGCCGCCTGGACTGCCTGCGCCTGGTTTGAGTGCCCCCATGTGCCTGCCTGCCCCATTCTCTTTTTCTGTACCCCTGCCTGAGTGCCCGTGTGCCTGCCTGCCCCATTCTATGTTCTGTGCCCCTGCCTGAGTGCCAGTGTGCCTGCCTGCCCCATTATCTATTTGGTACCCCCGTGTGAGTTGCTTTGCCCGCCGGGCTCCTCAGCCCCGTTCTCCCACCGCTGCCTCCCGTGCGGCCCCGCCCCCCCACACCCATTAGATTCTTCCCTCCCGCCTCCCAGCTGACCCCTCCTCCCCTCCTCCCCTATTACGACGCCCCCGGAGCGACCGCGCGCAGTGGGAGCGCCGATTGTGCGCCGAAGGCGCGCCAAAGGCAATCCCGTCTGCGCCTTGAGCGCGCCCAGTGCCAGGACCCCTGGTCCCCACCGCTGTAAAACGACCCAACAGACCTCTGACGCCGCCGCCCTCAACGCACTCAATGCCGGCCGTAACCCCGCCTGCTGCCGGGCCGCCCCGAAACGCATTCACAGACCCTTCACCTGCAGAACCTGCAAGTTCACCTACCTCCGAACCTGCACCGCACCCGCCAAGCCAAGCACCAGCAGCAACCTCAAGTGCATCCTGCTCAACACCCGCTCCGTCCACAGACACGCCGTGGAACTCTGGAACCTCCTCGACACAACATCACCAGACATCGCCTTCCTCACAGAAACCTGGATGAACGTCTCCTCAGCCCCCGACATCGCCATCACCATCCCGGACAGGTACAAGATCATCAGGAGGGACCGCGTCAACCAGACCGGAGGAGGCATCGCCATCGTCCACAAGAACACCATCCGCATCACGACCGACTCCAACGACACCTTCGCCGCCGCCGAGCACCTCCACTTCCAGATTCACACCGACCCAAAGACGACCCTCAGAGGCACCCTCATCTACAGACCCCAGGGACCACGCACACAATTCAACGAAGACATCACGGACTTCATCAGCCCACACGCCCTTCCCTCCGCCGACTACATCCTCCTAGGGGACCTCAACTTCCACCTGGAGAACAACAAGGACCGCAACACTGCCTCCCTGCTGGACAACCTCGCCAACCTCAGACTCAAGCAACTGGTCAACACCCCCACCCAGTATGCCGGCCACACGCTTGATCCCGTCTTCTCATCCAGCAAGCACATCACCTTCAGCCACTCCACCGGACTTCAGAAGAAGCAAAACCCACCACCACCCGCAACAGGTTCCTCACAAAAGCTGGAGCAAGATCACCACCGACCAGCTCACCATCTCCCTCAGCCAGAACCCACCCACCAGCACAACGGACCCCAACAAAGCAGCCCGCAACTTCATGCAGTGTCTGACCCCTGCGCCGACGACCTCACACCACTGAAGAACCCTCCCAGCAGACCCAGAAGCAAGAAGGCCTCCTGGTTCACCCACGAACTCAAGGACTCCAAGAAGACCTTCTGCACTGAGGTTCCGTGACAATTGTAAGTGGTGTTTCCAACTCGCACGAATATGGTCGAGTCTGGTATCTACGAACCGCAAATGACGAGTTTAGCAAGTGTGCGCAGTTTCGCTGTGCTAACTTAAACCGTTCGTTTGTTACGTGGGCTTTTCATCTGTACCCACGGGTTCCATCTTAGATACGGCATCCATTTTGTCTCTTGCCCTCAAGTAGTCAGCGAACGGACGCTGTCCGCTTCGCGACCCTGGGACTCCCAAGATATTTGCGGAAGACACATGTCCTTTGAAAGTGTCTTTATGACGAGGGGGTTGCTACTGTAAGGCAGGTGGCGCCGCTCGAGGCTCATCTTGCCGCACGGACTTATTGTCTCAGCCGTGCATCTCATTAGGCACGTCCCTTTGATGCCTGTATCTCGTGCTCCCGACACCTCCCCTTTTTACACCCTTTCCGATCTCCCCACTGTCTCCGTCTTCCTCTGCACCTGTCTTCGTTCCTGTTTCGATCTACTTGATTGCTGAATGGAATTTGCTAATGGTGGGAAGATGGGTTTTTACAGTTGGGAACCGCCAAATGTTTCCGCACTTATGTTCCGGACCTTATGTGTTTCAAAGCGACCAAAACGACCCCTCTGGGAGCTAGATGTGGGAACTGAGTTGTAAACCTTTGTGTTCAATGTTAGCCTATGGGTAAAAACTGTATAAAAGGAGCGATCCACATAACCAATTTGAAGCAGTCTCCCCGAACTACACTCGATGTACTTCCTGTGACTTCTGTGTTCCCTGCAGTAAATAAACCTTGACTCTTTGACGCCGAAGGAAGTGTCCCGTGTCTCTGTGACTTGTACGCCGGAACAGGTTACCCACGAAGGTTTCAGGTGTTGTGCCCTGGCACCGCTGGGTCCAAAAGAACCCAGTCCTTCAGTTGGCGCCCAACGTGGGGCTGCATCAGTGGTACCGGTCCAAGCCCGACGATCGTGAGGAACTTCGTGTGAAATCTCCGAGGGAAGGTGCACCCCGCTTCATCGATCCTGTTGTCGAAATAAGTGGCCCGAAGACTTTTCCCGCGAAGATTCCCGCCTCCTGACGGCTGCGACGGACTGCTGCCCTGACTGTAGACCTGTTTTGGCGCCTGGCGTAGACCTTGGTATAGCGAGACGATTGACGGGCCTTCCTGAGGACGCCATTGATCTTTGAGTTAAGTATTTGTGGGTCGCTCCCAGAATCCTTGGTTGTAAACACTTTAGCGAGTGTTTTTGTTGTAGACACTTCAGCGAGTGTCTTTGTTGTAAACACTAGTGGCTTTGTTGTACACGCTGTGTGAGTGTTTTTGTCGGTGACACTTTGCTAGCGTACTTTGTTGTTGTACTTGTTTGACGACTGCAGCCGCCAAAGACCGAGGGTTTTTGTTCTTGCTGGGACTTGGTAAATCCCGTAACCCTTGAAGTTTGTGAAACTCGGCTAGTGTGCAAGATGCCTGGTCGCAGTACTTTGTTCAGTTGTTGTAGACCTTGTGGTGCGGATTCCCTGCTGGAGGACTCGTGTCCGATACCTCCGGTTGGAACTCCTACTTATGACTTATATAGCAAACATGGGCTAGGCCCGATTGCTTTTAACGATTATTGGATAAAATATACAAAGAAAGACGGCGATCTTCGTTGGCCACCTCACGGTAGCTTCGAAGCGTCGATCTTAGATAATTTAGAAATAAAGTTGTTCGAACGCAAATCTAGGCCGGCCATGTTTGATGCCTTTCGGTTGTGGCGCAAAGAAGCCCGACAGAAAGAGATCAGACAGAATAAACGTGGTGAGCGAGATAATGTTGCTACCATTGTGAAGAAAGCTGAGCAGTTTCAGCGTGATAAGGAGGATAAGGATAAGGAAGTGTTTGAGAGGTTGCAACGTATGACCATAGATAAATGTTATCCTGCTTTACCTACGGAGTCGGATAAGAAGGAAGAGGCAGTTGAGGATCCTTTAATGTCCTATCTTATGAAGTCGCCACCTCCGTACGTACAGGGTACCGCAGCTCCTGTGGTCCCTGCCGTACCTGTTCTTCCACCTGTTATTCCTCCACCCGTTCCTCAACCTGCACCCGCTCTTCCGACTGTTCCTGCTCCTGTGCCTGTTTCTATTCCTACTGCTCCTCCGCTTCCACATACTCCAACTCACGCTACTGCTCCTGTGTTGTTAACCCCTGTTGTTGCTAACGTTTCTACTCCTCCTCTTGTTAGTCCTGTGTCTTACTCTTGTCCCTCTACTCGTAACCGTAGTTCTCCCATTGCGACAAATTTTTTTCAGTCGCTCGGACCTGTTTTTGGGTCCGCTGGTTCTGATGGTCCACCACAGAGACGTAGTCAGCTTCCTGGTAATAGGGAACGCGCTGCGCTATACAATATGGCGATGGGTTGGATGGACAATCCGCAAAGAAATCCACCCCGAGTCGTTCTTGAAACATTTAGTCAATTCAACATCCCGACTCAGAGATATGTGTTTGACGAAATGTGTAAAGTCCTACATGATCAGATAGCGGCTGTCGCGCCTGACGAGGTGCTGACCGCCCTGTCTAATCTTCGGCTTCAGTTCGCAACTGGACTGATAGTCGATACTAATGTCCGACGAGCTATTGAGCAGTTGCTGTCTTATCGCCTTGCTCCTATTCCTCACGCACTGTTTGTTGAGGATCTTGAACGCCAACAAGCTGAGTCTGGCCAATACCCTATGCGTGAAGTTCCGCCGGTTTGGGTACCTGCTGATAATACTGATGTTAATAACATCATAGCGGCACATTTCCAGAGAGTATGGATACATCTCCCATGGAAACGATCGGAAGTGCTTCAGGTGAAACAAACTTTGCCTGATCCTCGCAAAAATCCTGCGGGGTATTACAAAGAATTATCGCAGCTTGTGGATGCTACGGTAATGAATCTTGCTGATATTGACATGTTGTTTGGCAACGTCGTACCGCAGCCGGTATGGGCCAAGATTCGTCATCAAGATCACACAAATGAATTAGGTGGTGATTGGGCTGCCATTACAGCGGCAGACGCTGGACAAGTGGCTGCTGCTAAACCCGATCAGTTGATTGCACTTCTTCCCCAGCGAATCATTACATTAATGAAAACGCTTATGCCAGCTATGAGGGTAAATTGGGACAAGTTGTCAGCCTGTAGGCAGAAGAAAGATGAGAGTGTTTCAGACTTCTTTACGAGGTTTGAGGAAACATTTGTTGATCATAGTGGACAGGATATGGGTACTGAGGGTGGACAACGGTTGTTTGTGGATAAATTTGTATCGAACTTATTGCCCGATTTGTGCAATAAATTGAAGAATTCAGAGAGTGCGTGGGCCGTTTCTACCTCAGCTCAGATTCTGGCTACGGCACAATACTATGAAAATAGGGAGAAAGAAGAAAATGACCGAGCTGATAAAAAGACAAAAGAGCTGAAAACTAAAGTGTTGTTACAACAAGCATACCCGCCGCGTTCTAATCAGAATGCGTCTCAGCAGAATAGATCACAGTCGCAATCGAATCGATCGCAGTTGCGTAATGATTCCTCTTTCAACAGATCTTCGTTGGGGTACAATCAATGTGCTTATTGTAGACAGGAGGGACACATTAAATTTGATTGTCCTGCTTTAAATGATCGTAATAGTGGTAATTCGTCTAGAGGAGGCCGTGGTGGTTCACAGAATGCATCACGTGGTAGAGGTCGTGGTGCTCAGAACGACCGTTCTGATAACTCGTCAAATTCTAATAATTGTTTCGACCAACGTGGATCATCGCAAGGACGATCTGCGCAGTACAATGTAGACGATTATTACGTCGATCAGGGAACTGACGACAGTAATTACTAGGACAGCCGAAGACAAGGAGAGGGAGTGGTATCAGTTCCGGTTGATCAGAGAGGGCCTTACGTCGTAGTTGCTACATCGGGCGTCGTTGAGCCTTTTCTGTTGGACACTGGTGCAGCGAAAAGTTCCATTATGCATTCGAAACTCCCTGGCGCACCTTTGTCTGGCTTAACAAATGTATCCGTTGGATTCTCTGGCGCCCCCGTTAGCAATCCAGTTTCACGCCCTTTGCCCCTTAAAATTGGGCCTCGTGAGCTCGAAGCTCCGTTGATTTTAACCACTGGTTGTGGTGAAAATCTTTTGGGTCTGGATTTGCTTAAACGTTTGTATGCAACTTTGTATTGTTCTCCTGCGGGTGTAAAGCTTACGTTTGGGGAGAAAGTAGTCTCTCCTATGTATTTGTCTCTCGATAAGCTTCCACCGGAATTGGATTCTCTTCCTGCGTCTTTGTGGGCGACGGGTCCAAATGATGTGGGCCTACTTGATATCTCCCCTTATGTTGTTCAGTTGAAATCGAATGTGCGATTGCCGCGTATTCCCCAATATCGTATCTCCCTTGATGGTGAGCGAGCTTTGTTAGCGATCATCTATGATTTGATCGAGAAAGATGTTATTGAGGAGACTCGGGGAAACGTGTGCAATAGCCCTGTACTGCCCATTCTTAAACGTACTGATCCTACCAAACCGCCTGTTTATCGTTTTGTTATCGATTTACGGGAGGTGAATAAAATTGTGGTTCCTCAATTCCCTGTTGTGCCTGACATCACGGCGCTACTGACTCTGATTCCAGCTACTGCATCATGGTTTTCGGTGATTGACTTGAAAAATGCCTTTTTCAGCATCCCGATCGCCGAAGAGAGCAGGGACCTTTTCGGTTTCTCTCTTGGTGGACGTAGCTTCCGGTTCAAACGCGCTCCTCAGGGCTACTGTGAAAGTCCGTCTATTTACAGTCAAGCCTTGAAGGGTCAACTGGATGCGTTTAGGTTGCCGGTTGGTGCGGCCTTAATTCAATATGTCGACGACTTATTGGTGGCTGCTGATACTCAGGACATTTGCAAAATTGCTACGGTGTCATTGCTGCAACATCTCTGTGAGTTGAATCACAAGGTGTCACCTTCTAAACTCCAATATTGTTGTCAAGAAGTAACCTATCTAGGTCACTTATTGTCAAAGGAGGGAAGGAGATTGACCCCAGAGAGAATTGCAGCGATTACGCGAATGGCTGTGCCACAAACCCAAAGAGATGTACGTGCCTTTTTAGGTATTACGTCGTACTGCAGGCAGTGGATTCCTAATTTTTCATTGCTAGCGAAACCATTGGTGGCTCTTACGTGCAAGGATGTTTCAACTCCTTTACCATGGACGGAAGAATGTCAGAAAAGTTTTTCTGAATTACGTGATTCATTGTGTTCGGCTCCTGTGTTAGGTACCCCTGATTACAGCAAACCGTTCACGTTATATGTTCATGAGAGAGAAGGCTGTGCGTTGAGTGTCTTAACGCAACCTTTTGGTGGTAAGCAACGTCCATGTGCATATTTTTCCTCGACCTTAGACCCGGTAGCTAGAGCATTGCCGAGTTGTTTGAGAGCAACTGCGGCAGCTGCGGTCTCCATCCGACAATCAGCGGGATTGGTCATGGATAATATGCTTACGGTGATGGTTCCGCATGCAGTCGACACTCTTTTGAATCGAACGAAAACTCAGCACTTGACGAGTGCGAGGTTGTCTGGGTACGAATTGACGCTTTTGGCAAGCCACATTCAAATAAAACGTTGTAATGTCCTAAATCCGGCAACTTTGTTACCAATTAGTGCAGAGTCAGATCAAGTAACAGAACATGACTGCTACTTGCGTACAGAAGAGGAAACAAAAGGTCGAGTGGACCTTAAAAACACCCCATTGGAAGACCCTGACGGCACCCTGTATGTGGATGGGTCATGTTTTAAATTGCCGAATGGTGATGTGACTACTGCTTATGCTGTTGTGACGTTGAATACTGTTGTTGAGACTGCGAGATTGAATCAGAATTCTGCCCAAGCTGCAGAGCTGATTGCTCTTACTAGAGCATGTGTATTAGCGAAAGGGAAACGTGTGAATGTGTACACCGATAGCCAGTACGCTTTCGGTGTAGCGCATAGCTTTGGACGATTGTGGCGAGAGCGTGGTTTCTTGACGTCACACGGCACGAAAATACAGCATGGCCAGCTTGTGAATGATCTTTTGGATGCATTGACTTTGCCTGCTCAAGTTGCGATTGTTAAGTGTAGTGCGCATCGTAAAGTAACGGATGATGTTGGTCGTGGTAATGCGTTTGCAGATGAGATTGCTAAGGAGACTGCCCGGAACCTTAGCACTCGAATGTATGTGACGAGTTCGGTTAGGTGGCCTACAGAATCGAGTATGTGTGAGAATACTATAGAGAGCGTGAAAGCAATTCAGAATGAGGCCACCGAGACGGAGAAGATGAAGTGGAAAGAAAGTACGGGAAAGTTGGATGTGAATGGTTGTTGGATTGATTTGTCGGATCAGAAAAGATGGATGTTGCCTGATGCGTATGTGCTGGCCGTTGTGACAATGGCACATGGGTTAGCACATATCAGCGCGAAAGGCATTTGCAAGTTGTTGTCGCCTGTGTGGAAGAATGATGCCATTACAAAGTGTGCTGAACGTCTGGTGAAGAATTGTATGGTGTGTATAATGTACAATCCTGGCAAAGGAACCCCAACTCCCCCTGGCAGTTTTGCTCCTCCTTCGTATCCCTTTGAGGTGATTCAATTGGACTTCATCCATATGGAGCGATGCAATAACTTGAAATATGTTTTGGTTGTGGTTTGCGCATTCTCCCGATGGATCGAGGCCTATCCCCTCAAAGACAATACTGCTTTGTCTACTGCGAAAATCCTACTGAAGGAATACTTTCCTCGGTATGGAATGCCTAGAGTCGTGTGGTCAGATAACGGAAGTGAGTTCGTTGGAAGTGTGATGAAGAATGTGTGTAAGGGCCTTGGAATTAATCAGAAATTCCATAGCGCCAATCATCCCCAGTCAGCTGGATTGGTTGAAGGGTACAATGGTACCCTTAAACTAAAGCTAGCGAAGATTCAGGCTACGACTGGACTTTCGTGGCCTGACGCTTTGCCTCTAGCATTACTGTCAACTAGGGCGATTGTACACTCCCGAATAGGGCTTAGTCCCTATGAAATAGTGTTCGGCCGTCCTGCGAATGTGTGGGGGGTTCCTAGGCCAGGTATATTCGTTGATCTTGAGTATCCGATGTTGATTGACTACTTACATGACTTGACTGCTAAACTGAGGTTAATTCATCAACAGGTTTACGACGCCTTGCCGACGCAGACGGAGGGTCCAGGCCACCAGCTCCAACCCGGTGATTGGGTTGTCACCCGTAACTTCTCACGCAAGAAGAATCTGGACCCCCGTTTTGTTGGACCTCACCAGGTGCTCCTGGCCACGAGGACTGCCGTTCGTCTTGAGGGGCGGAAGAATTGGGTACATGCTACCCATTGTAAACGAGTCCCTATTCCTTTGCCGGCAGACCCGTGGGTGAGGAAAGGCATTGCGTCAACAGAAGCAGAGACATTGCCGGCGTTTGTACCTTTTAGCGACGCACAGCTTGTTGGTGAACACTCAGCGCAGCAGAAAGCCACTGTTGAAACATTGTCAGCAAAAGACTCAAGACCAAATCAACAAACTGATCAACAGGACGCTGCCTCTTCAACGGATCCTTTGTTCGACGAGCAGACACGTCCCGGGAAACATCGATATTCTTTGCGTTCTCGCATTAAGGACTAATAAAATTTCTTGCTTTGCTGAAATTAATAGCTGCAATATCCTCGTGTCCCCTGATCAACTTTGAACATTTCGTATCATTGAAACTTGTTTGTATATATATTAAGCTTCTTCCTTGAATCTTTTTCCTTCCACAGCTGAATTATTGTGCTAAATAAATACATATTGTGTATTGAGGGCCGTAGGGCCGCGCGCGTACTTCCTTCTGGACAGTAGGTCTTGACGCTAGGTTAAAGGCCGTCGGTTCCTAGGAACTCCTGGGAATTGACCATTGCTGCACAGAACGAAGTGCGTCAAGAAACGTTGCGGACGGTCATAGGGAAATGGCATTTTCGAAGCTGAACGATTTGGAAGGAGCTCAGGCGTATAGAGTCAAACTGCAGAAACTCAGTCGTACTAAATGTTTTGTATTCCAATTGTTTGTATTGTTCTTAACTGCTTCTGCATTCTTGGCGGGTGGGGTGTATTACGCTATGTCTTACTTTTTACTTCCTACCCCTACTCCTACTCCTTACCCTAATCTTACTCTTACTGCTACTACTGCTTCTCCCCATTCCTTTCACATTTTACCGGAACACGAACAGGCTAGACGTGTAGAATTCCGCAACAATTCCTTTATCCAGCTCCTCCATCAGCATCAGTTAGTGGTTAACACTACTAATTGTTGGGTGTGTGGGTTGATGCCACATACTACGGGTAAGGGAATTCCATATCTGGTGTTACCATATAGTTCCCAAGGGTCAGCTCGAGCATTCCAAACAATGCTTCGAAGCGCACTAGGTTTCCACCCCACTCCAGAACAACGTTCCCCCAAACCTGGTCCTACCTCGTACCAGTGGGTGCTATCGATGGCAATAGAGGATATGGAAGATGAGATCCATGATGCTTTTCTCATCCCTAAGGAAGAGGTACAAGCCTATAGGGTCCTGAGTAGAGGGGAATATAGTATGTTCGCTAATGAAAAGCAGCTTAAAAGCTCGCCTCCAATATGGGTCGTACCCCACACTGGCAATCTTTGTCTTGTGGGTCGTGGTTCGCAAGCCTCACTTGGAGTAAGTGCTTGCATTGAAAGTTACGTTCTGCCAATGTCCCCGACCCCTGTGTTTCTGGCTGCCAAGGGTACGTACTTCATCTGTCATGATCGTGCATATACATGGTTGCCCTCAGACTTCATGGGCTCATGTTTTGTTGCAAATCTGTTGCCTCCGACGTTCACTGTAGATGCCGATTACCATAAGACTAGAGTTGTACGAGGCGTAATTAGCGAAGAGGATACTGCCGGTCAAGAGGCAGGAGACTTTTTCAAGGGTTTCCTCCCGTTTTGGGGACCTATGGTTAATAGTAGGAACCTGAGACATTTGACTCGAGTGGTAGAATCGACAGCTAATGTTACTGCCAGTGCCCTTGGTAATATCACCACAGAACTTCAGGCGGAGAGACTTATGACGTTACAAAACCGTATGGTTTTAGATGTCGTCTTGGCAGATCGCGGTGGGGTATGTAAAGTGATCCATTCGAGCTGTTGCATTTTCATACCTGATAATGCTCCTACTGTCTATCAAGCCATCTCGAAGTTGCATAAGATCTCCGAATCCATACACGTGGATGTAGGGGATTGGACGCTACTTGGTTGGTTTTGGGGCCTGATGTCGACATGGGGTTGGAAGATTCTGATGATCATCGGAGTTGTGGTAGTGTTCCTGTTCACGTGTTGCCTTTGTGTGCAGTGTGGTCCTGCCTTATGTGGCCTCTGTGCTACAACGTGTATGAGACAACCACCTGTTACCAAGGGGACTCGGTTGGACAAGGCTATGCTACAACGACACCTTGATGGTCTGATGAACATCGAATATGATTCCGACTAGTGCTTGCCTACATGAGGGCAAAAGGAGCGTCTGAGGTTCCGTGACAATTGTAAGTGGTGTTTCCAACTCGCACGAATATGGTCGAGTCTGGTATCTACGAACCGCAAATGACGAGTTTAGCAAGTGTGCGCAGTTTCGCTGTGCTAACTTAAACCGTTCGTTTGTTACGTGGGCTTTTCATCTGTACCCACGGGTTCCATCTTAGATACGGCATCCATTTTGTCTCTTGCCCTCAAGTAGTCAGCGAACGGACGCTGTCCGCTTCGCGACCCTGGGACTCCCAAGATATTTGCGGAAGACACATGTCCTTTGAAAGTGTCTTTATGACGAGGGGGTTGCTACTGTAAGGCAGGTGGCGCCGCTCGAGGCTCATCTTGCCGCACGGACTTATTGTCTCAGCCGTGCATCTCATTAGGCACGTCCCTTTGATGCCTGTATCTCGTGCTCCCGACACCTCCCCTTTTTACACCCTTTCCGATCTCCCCACTGTCTCCGTCTTCCTCTGCACCTGTCTTCGTTCCTGTTTCGATCTACTTGATTGCTGAATGGAATTTGCTAATGGTGGGAAGATGGGTTTTTACAGTTGGGAACCGCCAAATGTTTCCGCACTTATGTTCCGGACCTTATGTGTTTCAAAGCGACCAAAACGACCCCTCTGGGAGCTAGATGTGGGAACTGAGTTGTAAACCTTTGTGTTCAATGTTAGCCTATGGGTAAAAACTGTATAAAAGGAGCGATCCACATAACCAATTTGAAGCAGTCTCCCCGAACTACACTCGATGTACTTCCTGTGACTTCTGTGTTCCCTGCAGTAAATAAACCTTGACTCTTTGACGCCGAAGGAAGTGTCCCGTGTCTCTGTGACTTGTACGCCGGAACAGGTTACCCACGAAGGTTTCAGGTGTTGTGCCCTGGCACCGCTGGGTCCAAAAGAACCCAGTCCTTCAGCACCCTCGACAAAGCCTGGCTTCTTGACCAGACCACTGACAACATGACCGCCCTCAAACACGCCACCCGCAAGCACCACCAGCTCATCCACACCACCAAGAAGAAATCACTGAAGGAACGACTGGACAACAACGCCCACGACAGCAAGGAACTCTTCACCATCGTCAAGGAGTTCTCCAACCCCAGCACTGGCAACAATGACATCACTCCCTCAAAAGATCTCTGCGACTCTCTCACCTCGTTCTTCCACCGCAAGATTGCCGACATCCACAACAGTTTTGGCGCACCATCCACGCACCCAACCGTCGAACCAACGCCCCCCACCGCCACCCTCCGCACCTGGACCACGGTGACCACCGAAGACACAGCCCGCACGATGAACACCATCCACTCAGGATCTTCGACCGACCCCTGCCCCCACCACGTCTTCAACAAGGCTCACTCCACCATCGCACCCCAACTCCGGGACGTCATCAACACCTCCTTCAACACCTCCACCTTCCCGGAGAGCTGGATGCATGCCGAGCTCAGCGCCCTACTGAAGAAACCAACAGCGAACCCCACCGACCTAAAAAATTTCTACCCCATCTCGCTCCTCCCTTTTTCTGCCAAAGTCATCGAGAAGATCGTCAACAGACAGCTTGCCACCTTCCTCGAGACGAACAAATCCCTCGACCCCTCGCAGTCCGGTTTCAAAGCCAACCACAGCACCGAGACCACCCTCATCGCAGCCACTGATGACATCCAAGCCCTGCTTGACAACGGGGAAACAGCAGCCCTCATTCTCCTGGACCTCTCTGCAGCGTTCAACACTGTCTGCCACCGCACCCTAGTTCAACGCCTCAGCAACATCGGCATCCAAGAGAAGGCACTGGAGTGTATCATCTCGTTCCTCGCCGGTAGAACACAGAGAGTCTGCCTCCCCCCGTTTCGATCCGAGGCCACCGAAGTCATCTGCGACGTTCCGCAAGGATCATCTCTCAGCCCCACCCTCTTCAACGTCTACAAGAGACCTCTTGCTGCCATCGCACGCCAACACAACCTCAACATCATCTCCTACGCCAACGACACCCAGCTGATCCTCTCCCTCACCAGAGACCCCAACACCGCCAGAACCAGCCTGCACAAAGGGATGAAAGACGTCGCCGAGTGGATGAAGAACAGCCACCTGAAACTGAACTCAGACAAGACGGAAGTCCTCAACCTCGGACCATCGCCCTCCGCCTGGGATGACTCCTGGTGACCCCCAGCCCTGGGCACCGCCCCCAAGCCAACAGACCACACACGCGGCCTAGGCATCATCCTGGACTCCTCTCGATTACCAGACAAGTCAACGCCATCTCCTAATCATGCTTTCACATCCTACGCATGCTTCGCAAGATCTTCCGATGGATCCCGATCTAAACCAGGAAAACGGTCACCCAGGCCCTCGTCACCAGCCGACTGGACTACAGAAACACCCTCTACGCCGGAACCACAGCCAAGCTTTAGAAAAGACTCCAACGCATCCAGAACGCCTCCGCCCGATTCATCCTAGACATCCCCCGACGCAGCCACATCTCCGGCCACCTGAGAGACCTGCACTGGCTCCCTGTCAACAAGAGGATCACGTTCAGGCTCCTCACCCACGCACACAAGTCTCTCCACGACCTGGGCCCCAAGTACCTCAACGACCGCCTGACCTTCTACACGCCCACCCGCCAGCTACGGTCTACTAGCCTCGCCTTCACCGCCGTACCACGCATCCAAAGAGCCACCGCCGGAGGCAGATCCTTCTCCTCCCTGGCAGCCAAGACATGGAACTCCCTCCCCATCCACCTTCGGCTGACCCAGGACCACCTCGCCTTCAGGAGGCAACTCAAGACCTGGCTGTTCGAGCAGTAGCGGACCCCTTCCCCCAAGCGCCTTGAGACCCTTCCGGGTGAGTAGTGCGCTATACAAGTGTTATGATTGATTGATTGATTCAAGTTGAATTTCATTGTATTTTCACTTTTTTCTCTTTTCATGTACTGCATACCACTTTCTGTTTCTGCAGCATTTGCACCACATCATTATCACCAAAATCAGTAGTGCTATTCCCATTATTGGCATCAATATTTGACCTACAATGCTTCTTTCTGTATTAGAAAACCAACTACATACAGAGTAGAGACCATCAGTTAGTTTCTTCCATGCACTGTCAACCTCCAGTGATTTTAATTATTTTTCCAAATGAGTAATATTTCTGACATACCTTTCAATTTCAATACTTTTGTCAGGTATGTAAGTGCAACAATGTTGCGCCTTCAGCCTTCTACAGACTCCGCCCTCCTTTGCCAATAATATATCAAGAGCAAGTCGATTTTCTAAAAATATTGATCTTATTGCAACTAATTCAGTATTGATCAGTAAGAATCCTCCAGCAGTGTCAGTCGATAAGCGATCCACTGCTGTAGACAATTTACAAATTCTTTGTGTATTCAGAATTACCATCACTGAAGGTATCAATGCACTAAATATATCTCCTACAATTTCTGAAAAACTAGCTCTTTTATTTTGTGTTAGTCCATGATTTTTGTATTGCTACTGTGATTCTTTTTACATGGTATACCTTCGGGAATACTATTCCGAAATAGCAACTCCTATACCAATGATCAGGCAGCTTAAAATAAGCTTTGTTCCCACAAATGAAATATACTCCAGGAAAAACTGGATCAGTTCCCCCTTTTTGTCCTTAACCCCCAATTATCAGGAAATTGTGTTCACATTCACTGGAATCGATAAATACATTGTTATACTCTGTTTTTAACCCATGGAGACAGATTTTCCCCTTCTTTTCAAAGTCCAGAGACATAGCAGCATGAGTCTTGCCAGTTGCAATAAATTCTTCCCTTTCAGCCCATTTGGGTATTTGGGGTTTTGGTTCAGAGGCCTTTCTATGGAAATCCTGTCTCCGTTTCTCTACTGAATTCACAAATAATTTCTCTTCTTCCTATAATCTACATGTTAAATTGCCTTTATGTGCTTCAGCCATATCTATTGTTTTCATTGTTAGAAAATAATCCCACATAAACTGTGAGTCTCTACTGCTAAGGACAGGGTTCATGTTTCAGCGTATAGGAATTTCAGAAAAAATCACCTCTATGTTAGAAAACTAATATTGTAAGTTTCCAGTTTTGTTAAATTAACTAGCTAAAATACTACACGAAATACCATATGTCGGTTTGTAAATGATGATATGTTACTCCTTCTGCTACTGATGTCGGTAATTTCATACAGATGTACCAATCACTAACTTCCATTGTTTCTACATAATGAACTAACAGGTTAGTAAATACATTTAAATCAGTCTCTTTTCTACTTATACTGTGGTGTAATTCTACCTCATCTGGTGCTTCTAATTCTACTCTGCTTTGCTTAAGGTTAGCTAATTTCCTTTATGCACTAGTGCTGTTCTGTCTATTCTCATTCATTAGTTAAGGTATGGCTATTGTCAGTCCTAACCATGCTGTAAGTACTAACAATATACTACATATGCATATTCTACAACAGGTCTTTTTACAATTTCTTTTCAGGTTTCCAGTAGCTCTATTATCAGCCATTTCTTACTACGGAGACTTAACCACTCTTTGTAACTTTTACACAGAATATAAACTGTGAATTTATTTTCAAGTTGGTCTCACTTCTTCGTCAATTTGATCAGCAATTAATTCTTCATCCATTTCTGCATTGATTTCCAAATTTACAAAATCCTCGAGAATTACATATGTCCATTCAGGACCCTTGTATTTATTATTCAGTCTTTTCCATCGTGGACTTCTCCTTCTGGGTTTCTCTTTGGATGGTCCAGACTAACTTGTTACCTCATCTACCTGGTCTGGTTCTTCAATTATTGTTTTAAGGCAATATTTCAGTCTTTTTATAATACTAGGCCAGATATCGCCTTTTCTGAGTTTTTTAGCTGGCACTGTGCTTTTATTTTTTTCCTGTGTCCTTTTTTTTCATTAATTTGTGGCACACTTTGATTTTTGTCGTCTTCATAATTTCTCTCTATCTGACCTTGTCGAGGGCTTAATAGTTTTGCAGTTTCTGCCTGGATGGGTATTCTACACTAATCTGACCTTGTTCAGGAGTTTGTTTGCTTGAAATTCTACTTTGTTCTCCATCTTCTTCCTGAACTTGTTTTCTTTTACCTATCTGGTCCTGCTCAGGTCTTATCATTTCTTGATTGTTGTTGGACTTGGCCCATTTTCTCCCAAAAATGTTAGCTTTCCCCCCCCCCCTAGTTTAGGATGTCTCCCCCCATGGTAAAGAAAGTTGTATAGGCCATTTGTGGTATGAGATGCCCTGTGTAATGTGAAAATGTGACGCAATGGTGTGTGCACTTATTTTCCCCCATTGTAGAAATGCGCCCTGGAGAAATGCTGCATTTAAAATGGATGCCATGGCTATGTGTTGTGCCGCCTGACTGCAGTCGGTTAGCAGTCTAGATGTTCGGTACCCAGCCATCCCTGCTTTTGGAGGAAAAGCCTGGCACCCAGAGTGCTCTACTCCTCCCCCCTGAGCCAGTTAGAACTAGTTACCCTGAGAATTCTAGAAGGCTCTGGCACTGCCTGGTAGGTGGGGTGAGGGGCATATAAATAGGGGGGCCCTGCCACCATGTGCTGAGACAGAGCAGGGACAATAACGTGAGGGGACCTGCTGCCAGGGAATACCGCCACTTGGGCCTGTGTGCTGGACCCTGCCCCTTACTAGAACCCCTCTGCTGTCCCCCAGGACTAGTGGAAGCCCCACTGAAGGGGTTCAGGCTGCTGTACAGGAGGAGGGCCACGCTACAGTGGAGGATGGTGAAAGCCTACTTCCTTGTTTTGATGGTTCCCACTAACTGCTGACCTGGCCCAGTAGTGCCTGCTGCTCTGTTCCCTGGCCCCTGAAGAGGAAAGGAGTGCCAGCCTAGGTCCCTGAGGCTGCGGGGACCTTGCACCATACAAGCGCTATATCTAAAAGTGCCTGGAAAGGAAGGAGCACCTTGGTCTGGACCCCAGGAGGTGAGAAGCATTACCCTGGGGCCCCTGAGGCCCCTGAGGCTTGCTGTGGGGACTGTCCGTCCCCCCTTGCGCTGTGCTACTGGAAGTGCTGTAACCCTTAAAGCTGTGCTCCAAGTTCTACTTTCACCAAGACTGAAAAGGACTGACGCCTGCTGCTAGCGCTGGGATGCTAAAGCGCTAGACTGAACAATTTGCTGGGCCCTACCTGCGAAGCACCGTGATCTCTAGGCGCTATCCTGCCTAGAACTGTGCCCTTGAAGGCGCTGACCTGAACGCGTTATCGCGGCCTCTCAGCCTTATTAAGATGGCGGGTGCCTACCCCGGGTTCTAGTGCCTCGACGCGGTTGCCCACCCCGCAGATTGCCGACATCACCGCCGTAGCGTGGGAGCAAGGAGAAGGAGAGGGCCACACTTCGGCACAATCAGAAGCTAAGCGGGCGCCTACCCCGCTTGATGAATGATTTATAAGCTGGTGCCTACCCCACGTCGCAGAGCTGCCCAGGATCACCGCCGCCGCCATTAACAGTGTTGCCCTTTCAGGTGCCCCGGCTGGCAGTGGTCACCTGCAACGTAGGGTTAGACTATATGGAGGAGACTGCTCCATATAAGGATCCATAGGGATCTGGGACTTATGTGCATTAAATTTAAAGCCTGAGCCCTCTCTGAAGGCCCAAGGTTCCTTGATATAATGTGGCAAGGATATTAGGGGCTGGGTCAGTGCGAACATCACATTCATGGATAAAGAGCCAGTTTACGCTCCTGCGACCCAATGGGTTTGCCCCTAATTAATGCCTTCACTAATATCTGGTCCGCCAAGGGCTCCATTGAGAGCACAAAATGAATCAGGGACAGGAGGCAAGCCTGCCTCGCCCCCCCTGGGGAACGTGAAGGGTCAGGACAAATTGGTGTTACCCAAATCACAAATAATTGCCCAAGTCATGTCCTCTCCAGTAAAAACCAGAAGAATGGCCAGTTAACCCTGTTGAACACCTTCTCCACATCGATGGACATTAGCAGGGCCGGTACACGAATGTAGGCCACCTTGTCCATGAGGTGAAGTAGACACCTGGTGTTATCACTGCAGAACCTTTTAGCTATAAAGCCGGTCTGGTTCAGGTCAACTAAGCTGTGCATGTAGTGGGTCAACTGTGCACCATGACCCATGTGAAGAGCTTAGCATGCACATTTAGGAGGGAAATGGACCGGTATAATGCACATAGGTATGAATGTAACAACTGCCGCTCTCATTGAAGGGGTAGAGAATTCCCCAGTCTCCTATGGAATTGTAAAGCTTGGCCAGCAGGGGGGCCTTCCTTGGCTGCAGTCTGGATATGGCTGTGAGAACCTCATAAATGAGGATATCTGCCTCAAGCTTGAAGGCATCACTGTTGGGTATGCAGGTAAGAGGCTCCACAGGCAGAAATCAGTGACAATCCACCATGGACAGCTCTTCTGCTATATATAGTTTAGCATAGAAGCATTTAAAGGCCTGAGTGACATCCCTGTCCTGGTGGGCTCTACTTTCATTTGCCAAGCTAATCTCAGAGATCCGATGTGTTTCTGTCTGGGCCCTCAGTTTAGGAGCAAAAAGACCCCCCACTTTTTTTATCCCCTGCATAATATTTTTGGTTAGTTCAGAGCAGGGTGTATTCCTCCCTATTCCAGTCCAGTGCCTAAGCTGTGCCCAGGCCAGAGTCAACTGTCTATATATCCAGTGTGCACCCGTGCTTGTGTGTGTCTTATAAGTCACAAAACCAGGCCTTTAATTCATGTTTTTTCTCCTGTTGCTCTCGAATGAGCTGCACAGAGATCTGCTAAAAAAAGGAGATAAGCATGTCGGGCATGGCATTATCTTCAAGGAAGTGTTTAATGATAGCCTGTATCTCTTTTTGTGTGAAGTCGTTCGTAAGCATTTTGGCATTGAACCACCAATGGTGGCCGTGAGCCCGTCTGAAGGGGATAGTGAATGTAACCATGATCGGGCAGTGATCAGACAATGCCGCCACTTCAATGTCAGTCTGCCTCAGGGTTGCCAAGACACGCGGAGACACTAAGAAATAGTCTATGCTGATGTAATTCTACTGGCTCGTGGAGAAGAATGCACCAGGCATCAACTAGGCCCACGTCTGTGAGCCAGCCCAGCGTCTGTGAAGGTGCTGGCCTGTCTGACTCTCTGTGCATATCTCTCATGGGAGATGTCTTGGACTAGATTGAAGTTAACCCCCACTTCGACATATGGATCGAGAGTAGCTGTCACCAGTCCTAAGGCCATCTGTACAAACTGTTCCTTGTGGTCCCTAGGGGTTGTACAGTGTGGCAAGAGTAAAGGTGTGTGGGCATACAGTAGGGCAGATAGAGAGGAACCTCCCAGGGAACTCCACTTGAGTTTGTACTACTAGACCAGGGAAGTAGATGACGATGAGAAAAGCAACCACAGCTGTCTTACTGAGGCAGAGAGAGAAGTAATGCCTGTCAAACCAGTGGGAGCATAGCCTTCACCAGTCCATTCTGAGGAAGTACATCTTGTACAGAAGGGTGATATCACCATGTGAGTCTTTAGGAAAGGCAAGGAGGGCCAGTCACTCGGAGGGGAAGTAGAGGCCCTAGACATTATAGCTTAGGATCTTGACCATCTGCAAGCAAAGATGGTGTGGTGAGATACATCGACCCCAGGTACAAGCGTCTCATGAATGTCAGGACAGCTCTGGAGTCTCTCCCAGGAAGCAAGGGAGGCTGCTTAAAGAACTTCCAGGTTGGTGGGGATGACAATCTGGGGCGAAGCAACAAAACAACCCACCACTCCTTCCATGGGAGATCCCATTATCTTATCTAGAATTCAGAGTTACGATGGGACCTACATTGAAGCCTTGAGGGTGAGCCTGGTATGGTGGAACCCTCCCCAGCCTGAGGTTGGTTGTAGATAGAGAATGTTACAGTTATGGCCATTCACCCTACACAAAAGAGGGCAGATTGAATTCCAGTTTTGGGGGGCTGCATACAAAGAGAAAAAACTAATTGCCAACAATCCTGGGTCAAGCTGGGCTCTTGGTTGTACAGCTTTGCTTGTAAAGCGATGCGCTGCATTCAGCTGGCATTCATCATTTGTGGCTTTGGAAGTGGCTCTCTGCTGGTATCGCCACTGTCTGAGTTTTGAGAAAGAGGACTGAACAGGGACCACCCATGACAATTGGGGCGGGGCACCCAAGTCCACTAGCAGCTCAAGGACCTCATTAGTCTCCGCTACCGCGCGGACCATGCTAATTTATTTTTTCCTCAAAAGTTACTGTTTGAAGGTTTGCCCCTTCTTGTACTTTGTGGTCCCATAGGTAGGCAGAGATAGGACTAAAAAGACAGCAACACTATAAAGTGGTAGGAGACAAATCCTTATAAAGCCATATCTTAATGCCATTGAAAATCACAGGACTTTTGTCACTTACCATTGCCATTATGCCTTTTTTTTAGTTTGTAGTACTGGACACAAGTCATGATATCCCGGGATTTTCCCGGTGATGCAGTAGGACGGCAATATTTGTGTGTGCGGTACAGCACTATCACTTTGTCTGCCAATTCCGAGTGTACATGGCAAAATAGGCAGATGACATAGGCCTCCAGGCCCCCCCAATCAGCATGTAGAGGAACCACACTGATGCAAATTTTCATTCTGCATGACCTCTTCTCGATGTCCTCCACGTGGAGCTGCAGGTCCAGATTCAGTTCTTCAGCATCACCACCCAGTTGTCAAGTTTGATCACATAATTTCTGATCCCCTTGAGGTATATTGGCACATTGTCCTGGAGTGCTGCTATGTCCTCGTGGAGTTTCGCAAAGCGGGCATCCATGAATGGCCAGGTGAAGGGGCCATGAGATCTTCTGTGCTGGTTCCCATCTCTGCGAAGGTGTCACTTACCTCATATGTAGTCAAACGGAGGTCCCTTCCGACTTACTTAACTCTTGTGGAGTCCGCGTGGGTAATCTACACTTCGACACCCATCCCACGGTCGCTGGTGTTTCCAATTACCCCAGAGGGCGATATGTAGTAGAGCGCGGGAGGTACTGGGCGTGGTTACGCACACGGGCTTCCGGGTGTGCGCAGTATACGACTCCTTGGGACATGGCCTGTTGTGGCGGCCATCTTGGAGTGTTATTATTTGTGTCTATTTGGTTCAGTATGGACACTTGTCTTAATAAATGAAATGTGCACAGTTTAGTCTATGCTCTGGCATTGGATACACTTGTCAGGTGTGTCAAATATACCTTCCTGATCAGATGTGCGTAGTTCATCACGTTGGTGTAGTACATGGCTAGCTGCGGTGGCCATCTTGGAGTGATGTTTTTTATCTATAGGGGTCAGTTTGGACACTTATTATAGTCAATCGAGTGTGCTCAATTCACTTTACAGGGTGGCAGTGGACACATATGTCCAGTGTGTCAAATCTAAGTTCATGGTCAGGATAACTTTGTAGAGGTGATCCTCCTAGGTAGTGCACGTGGTGGTCCAGACTTTGTAGGGTTATTGAAGGTAGCTAGGGCAGCCATCTTAGATGGTGTCGGAAAAGATATATATAAAAAATATATATAAAATATAATGACTGGTATACGGTGTTATTAGGTGGTCGCCCTCCTCATGAACGAAGTTACCCATAATGTGGTGAGACCATTAAAATACGGTTAAGTGGCAGTCTGGGTAGCCTTCACTCACTTATTCCAAAAAATCAGAAAGTTCTCAAAAAGGTTGATACATACGTGAGTCTGGGGTTTATCTTTTATTCAGTGATGCCCACGGTATGTTGTCATTGAGCCCCTTCGTGGATGTGGACAATCGATGTATCCAGCGCTGTTCACTCCTAAAAAGTGTGTTTTGTGTGCTACCAGGGAAGTGATCTAATACTAGCCATTCTAGTGATTCAGTGTTATGGCCTTTATCATGGTAGTGCGTGTACATTTTGGTAGTCAGTCTGTGGCACCTGATATTGCTTTTATGTTCAGTGATCGTTATTTTCACTGGTCTCACTGTCATTCCTATATATAATTCGGGACAAGGGCATGTGATCAAGTATACACATCTGGAGGTGTTGCAATTTGTGTGTTTGTTCAATGTCCACGTGAAGGAGTCGGTTAAAGTGATGGTTTTGGCCACTCTGGTCTGTTTACAGACGGAATAACCTCTGCATGGATAGTGTCCTTTGACGGCGGGGAGATCTCAAAGGGTTCTCTGTGAGTTGATCGGTTAGTTTATGGGTCCAGTGTGTATTATTGCATCCTTAAGGTTCTGTGTTCTTTTGAAAGCAAATCTAGGCACCGGGAGGTCTAATGAGCCTGTGCTAAGGATGCCCCAGTGTTTTTTAACTATCCCTTTGATACGTGTAGAGTTAGGAGTGAATGAGGTTACACAAGTCAGTGATTCTGATTCTTCCCATTGTTTTTTCTACAACAGTGTTTCCCTGGGATTATAGAGTGCCCTTTTGGATGAGTCCCTTATCAGCTTATTAGGGTAATCCCGAGTCTTGAGGTTACCCTCTAGGACTTTTGCCTCTCTCTTGAATTCAGTGGTGGAACTGCAGTTGCGTCTAAAACGCAGGAATTGCCAAAATGGTAGATTGTCCCTTAGGGTCTTAGGGTGATAGCTCTGATAGAGTAGCAAGCTATTCCTGTCAGCTGCCACTCTACTTTATATATTTCTTTTTAGTATGGTGGATTACCAACCAGAATAAAATGTATCTCCTCAGAATATCCGACCTATTTTAAATCACTCCCACAGTACCACTCACTATCTACACACACACGGGCCACACCCTCCCACTTCATCATACGGCAAAGGAACAAAAGATCTCTGACAAAGAGCCCCTTCGTGGGTGCCCGTTGAGCATTGCAGCGCCGGCTCAACGAGGAGCAGGTCCATATGATGAAGCATGACACCTAGCTTGCTGGGTGTGTGAGAAGCCTAGTTCTGCAAAAAGCAGGATCCCAGATCCCACTACCTCCTTGACCCCTTTTCTAACTCACCACCACTAATTAGTTGTAGGTGATTTTTAGCTCAGAGGAACAGCTTCAATTTTCTTTGTAGAACACTCTCCCAGTAGGAGAATGAAGTCCCACACGTGACTGTTGGGATATAAATAGAATAGATACAAAAAAGTAAGGGAAACAAAAAAGATGTGATTTCAAAGGCATCAAGCCTATAACTGTTGGGCCACTGCCCAAATCAAGCAGGACACCAGAACCCTTGTGAAAACTTAAACAGAAAGTCAGTCCACAGTAGAAGGAATATTCACCCCCAAATGTATGGCAAATATATAATTGCAGGCTCGCCATCGGCAGAGGCCCCAAAATTGAGCTTGTGGGTGGAACACCTCAATGTACACTTCACAGCCTCTGTTGTGGACAATTAGTGAAATCGCTCCCACACCGAGAATAAGCCGATTTCTACAAACTCTCACAGACTCTACCTGAGGCTGACCCTCATTACACATATAATACATTTGTAGTGTTGCTCAACACTCATTGGAGTATATGGCTAATCCAGATTATGATATGTTTTTGATATGTCAAGCCAGGCAAGAACCAGATAAATCCATTGATGCATGCAGCACCCAAATGAAAGGACCAGCAAGAACATGCACCTTCAGAGATGAGAATGAAGAGCTAAGGGTGAAAATATTCCAAGGGTGTGCCTCAGCTACCTGAACAAATCCAGCAAGAGAGAGGAAAGTCGTATCCAGATATCCGTACTTTAGGCAGATTAAAACAGTTGTCCAAATTTTGTGTGCCACATATGGAGTCTGAGCTGATCATGTCTAACAAAGTGAACCTATGAATCTCATCTGGAAGGGGGAAATCCTGAAGAAGAAGGGTAAAGGGAGCAACAAGGCCAGGAAACCATATGGGTAATGTGGAGGATCCTTACCCTAACCTAGAGTGTACCCTGTCCTAGGCAAGAAGTGCACTGACTGCAGAAATCCCAACCATTTGTGAAAGCTTGCCGGTATTCATACACTGTTCAAGAACATACTAAGCCCACACCCCACTGAAAATCGAACTAGAGCTGAGACATGCACATTTTGGAGCAGACCTGCTCAAGCCTTGGTCAGCTCCAAAGTGTTATGTTGTGTTGTTATGTTACATACATTTATAAAGTGCTCAGATAATCATGAGTGTCCCAGCGCGAAGCCTAGTGAGGTAAGGACAGAAACTATCAGGCAAAGAAGAGTTTCTTTAATTTCCTTTTAAAAGCCACTGGGTCCTGAATGGACCACAGGACAAGAGGAAGGGCATTCCAAGCAGCAGCAGTCTTCAGAGCAAAGGCACTGCCCCCTAGCCTCTGATTCGTGTAGGGAGGGACCTGGGCAAAGCATAGGGACATGGAATGAAGGGCTTGTGAAGGAACATATAAAAATAACTGTCTCTGCAGATAGAGAGGGCTGCATCCATGAAGAGTATGATGGGCCAGAACCAATGATATAAATTTAAGTCTGTCCACCATGGGAAGCCAATGGAGGGATCGCAGCTGTTGGTGAACACTGTTCCTAGCCGAAATGCCCAATAGCAGTCTGGCTGCCGTATTCTGGACCACCTGTAGCCTTTTCAACAGGTAGCCCGGAACACCAACATTAAGGGTGTTGGCATAATCGAGCCTTGACAGAATCAGTGTACATGTAACCGTTTCCCTCGCTGCCTGAAGTAGAAGAGGGAAGAAGTTTCTGAAAGTTTTAAGAAGGCCGAAAAAGCAACCGGCCAGCTTCTTAATGTGTGTCAAGATAGAGAGTCTCATAGAACCATACCCCCAAATTTTTGACGGGCTTCCCTGTGGTGGAGGGTAGTGGAAGGTTAGGCAGCCACAGCTGGTCTCGGAAATTGGGAGGGAATTTACCAGATAGCATGATCTCAGACTTCTGTTCATTATGCTTAAGCTGTGCACCCGTCAGCCATTTAAAAATAGAAGCTAAACAATGTTGAACCAATGAAACAGATTCCGCATCTTTGCCCCAGGTAAAGAGCATCTGGGTATCGTCCGCATAGGCCTTCACCTTAGCCCCTAGCTCCTCCGCCAAATATATCAGTGGAACAACATAGATATTAAAAAGGAGAGGGCTAAGAGAGGATCCCTGAGGGACTCCAGTTGTCACTGACTGAGGGGAGGTGGAAGACTGTGGAAGCCAGATCTGCTCGACCCGCCCCTCCAGGAAGGACCTAAGCCAACCCCAGATGGCCCCAAACACACCAATCCCGGCCAGTTTCACTAAGAGAAGTGCATGCAGGACCGTTTTGAACGCCGCCCAGAGGTCCTGCAGAATTAATGCAGCTCCCCCACCGGCGTCAAGGCACTCCCAAATGGCTCCAACACCTCCACTAGTACTGACTCAGTACCAAGTGCCAAGTTATAATTGAAAAGAAACACCAGTAATGGAGATTTTTTTATACTGAGGGGTTGATTAACGTGACGACTCAACAGCTGTTTGAAATTTTGGAAAAACAGACATGCTTGCAGCCCCCCAAGGTGAAAATATGTGTCTATAGACACCCAAAACCTCTACTGCACTCTCTGCAGTATTGTCCATAATATGACCCCATAGTTCAACTAATAGCATTGCAACATCAGGGCGTGGCATTCCAACTCTCCCAAAATGTAGATAAACTTATGGCTTCTAGCTACATGCAAGGTTTTTAAATCCCAAAATGAACGTCTTTCCAAAGAAGGCGTAACGAGGAGAACATTTACATTCCTCCTCTTTGTTTTTTCTTTCCAGGTGTGCTGCATTTTGCAGCACACATAGAACACGAAAAGTGCCTCCTTTGATTGTTTTTGTGTAGGAAGGTGTCCCTTTGTGCACAAAAACAAGATCCCCATCAACACAGACTCCCTTGCACCATAGTGCAAGGGTGCCTGCATTAGTCTCGGCTGCAGTTAGTGTGCCGGCACTGGCTGGGAGGACAGGTACATTCCATGTCTTGTAGATACAGCACATTCTTGCCCTTTTCTTTTGCCATAGGGCAGCACAGCTAGAAGGCTTGCAGCGCTGTCCTATGACAAAATATTGAAAATATGCCCAATAGTCTTCTATCATCCTATGTGGTTTCCAGAGACCATGGATGAGAAATCTGTGTCTTCCCAGTGAAAGCAGCAAAATGATGCAGTGAGCCAAGACTGGTGAGCCAAAACTGTCTGCCTGAGGGTTGGAGACTGGGTAAAGGTCTGGTATCACAATGCAGGGAGTGAGTTTGGAAAAAAAAGGAGAGGGCTAAGAGAGGATCCCTGAGGGACTCCAGTTGTCACTGACTTAGGGGAGGTGGAAGACTGTGGAAGCCAGATCTGCTCGACCCGCCCCTCCAGGAAGGACCTAAGCCAACCCCAGATGGCCCCAAACACACCAATCCCGGCCAGTTTCACTAAGAGAAGTGCATGCAGGACCGTTTTGAACGCCGCCCAGAGGTCCTGCAGAATTAATGCAGCTCCCCCACCGGCGTCAAGGCACTCCCAAATGGCTCCAACACCTCCACTAGTACTGACTCAGTACCAAGTGCCAAGTTATAATTGAAAAGAAACACCAGTAATGGAGATTTTTTATACTGAGGGGTTGATTAACGTGACGACTCAACAGCTGTTTGAAATTTTGGAAAAACAGACATGCTTGCAGCCCCCCAAGGTGAAAATATGTGTCTACAGACACCCAAAACCTCTACTGCACTCTCTGCAGTATTGTCCATAATATGACCCCATAGTTCAACTAATAGCATTGCAACATCAGGGCGTGGCATTCCAACTCTCCCAAAATGTAGATAAACTTATGGCTTCTAGCTACATGCAAGGTTTTTAAATCCCAAAATGAACGTCACGAAACGACACGAAAATGAATATTTCACTAAGCGAAATGTTGCGCCCATCTGCAACCACACGAGCTGAGATATTTTGGTGAGAGGTGGTCAGGTGTTCGATTTTCCTTGCTTGCGCTTACCAACGTAACATTGGCAAGCGCAAGCAAGTAAAAAACTCTGCTTGTTTTTCAGAACTCCGTGCGAAGTGGGAAAAATTCTGCAAACTCCACGAGCAAAATTTCATGCCCAGGCCAAGTCACTATTAAATAGCAGACAGTTCCCCCAATATCATCTTCGGGACCATCCAAAGGTATCCATCAGGTAGCAAGACTTTATGGTATAACGACTATGTAAAGTACAGCGAGTCCTGCGCTATGGAAGTAGTTTGAAAGGGAGTCATGTTTTTTTTATTTTGGGGTATTTTTAGGAGGATTGCAGAGTATGGATTCTAGTTGGTTTGGGCTGTGGGGGAGTCTGGGAATATCCCTGTCTATGGGCTAGTATGCAGTGATATTGCCCATGAACTAAGGTGGCCTATGATTGGAGTCCAGTTGTGGGGAGAGGCGCTTGTTGGTGCTAATAAAGTGAAAACTGCGCATCTATGTGTCTGGTCATTTAGATGTATCTGAGCGGGCCCCATCCTTTGACACAGTGATGGGTCAGTGGCCAGGTGTCTGGTCAGAATATGTGCATCAATGTAGAATTACTTTATTACACATAAAACAACGAGTAACAAGTGGGAAAACAGCATGTATAAAAGTGAAAGTCAACTTGTGAGGTTCGGTTTTTATCAGAAGAGATTGAACTTGTTTCTAAAAGGAAAGAAAGCAAGTGTACCAACTTGCCTGAACAACAATATCCAGCCCACAAATAGATTAAAATATTTGCTTTAAGTCATTATTGATAAAATCATCTCTATAAATGTAAACTCATGGGACTCAGCTCTAAGTATGCACTAGTGTAAACAATGAATAATACATGTTTCTCTTTCTCAGTAGACTCAGGAAGTCTGCTTTAATATTCATTCGCCATTTCAGCACATTCTAAACCAGACAACAACCTTTATCTCGATGTTACCGCTCGCTCAGAGTTCAGTGTTGAAACTACACTGTTAAGTCAGCAGTGGTGAAAAAGTGCAGTATTGTGCTGCTATACAGTATACACTTTTATATATTCCTGAAAATATAAGTTAATCAATGTTATCCTTCGCATTAATTAAGTTACTGATTAGCATCACTCAAGGAGAAGTGGTAATCAAGAAGCAAAAACATGCAGATTACATTGTAACACTTTGAAATCGCTATCTGTGAAAGATACCACTTATTAATAGTGAAAAGAGGCTTGGCTCTATTGAGCACATCACTTTATTGTTGCTGTAGCATTGTATGATGTCACCCAGGCGTGCCAATGCCCATTGGGCTAAAATTGCTTATTTCACCTCAGTCATGGGTCTTAGCCCTGGCTGCTGCAGCTTCCAGGACACACGGGCCGAAATTTACAAACATTTTGCACTGTGTTTACGTCCCAAAAAGTGACGCAAATTGTTAATAACTTTCAAGTGCAAAACGCATAGCAGCACAAAGTGCAAATTTGTATTACTTAGCATCAAGGGAGTATGTATACTTGATGCAAATCTACTAACATTAGTAGACAGAGTTTTGCTCCAAAAGATAAAGCCACTTTGCAGCAGGCGTTAAAAAGAAGAAATGCTTTGTTTCTCCTAATGCTTTCCACTTTGCAGTTGTGCTGTACTGTACAGCACACATCCAATGTGGGGAAAACTTTAAAGGTAATCTATGCAGAGTATTTTGTACTACTTTCAGCACAAAACCTTCTTGAACGTTTACTATTCCGCAGTCACAGCCATTGATAGTGTTTGTATCCACTTCTTTGTAGGTGAGCACTTTTGTAAAGAATTAAATTAATTAATCTGAATGATCTTTAAATACCGCGTAAAAACACATTTTTGTTCGATTTGACAATGTTGTTTTTAAGCACGCTTTCCTACTTTTTTATATTGTTAGACTTTGTAACTTTTGTTTCTGAGCGAACCACTTAATCCTGCCACCTTCAATTTTGTAAGTAGGGCGCCACGTGCTCCTTTCTCCCAATGCAGTGCAAATGTAATCGATTAGCCAATGTTGTATTTTAGCACGCTCTCCATGTTTTTTAATAACGCTAAACTTGATTTCATATCCTTTGTTCTGTGCAAATCAGTTAATCCTGCTACGTTTCTTTAATTTGCCAAGAGCCACGTGGCCCTTCCCTCATCAGTGTGCTACGTACTGTTCAAGTTAATGCAATGTAGTTTTTCTCGTGTAAGTAGTGCGTCACATGCCCCATGCATTGAAAAAGTAATGTTTTCGGCAATGCTGTATTTTAGCACGGTTTCCAGGTCTTATACCTCCAAAATCTTGCCTTGGTAGGCAATGTTTCTAGACAAATCACCTAATCCTGCCGCCTTTAATTTTTGAAAGTAGTGCGCCACATGCTACTTCCTATCCATGCACTGCACATGTAATTGATAGGCCAATGTTGTATTTTAGCACGCTCTCCACGTTTTTTAATAATGTTAAACTTGATTTGTCCCCTGTTCTATCTCATTATACAGCTGTTTATTCCGGCCCATGCACTATACAAGATGGTGGTCAACCACTCGACAATACCAGATCAAAATCAAAAATCAAAATCAAATCAAGACATTTATAAAGCGCACTACCTACCCATAGGGTCACGAGGCGCTTGGGGGGGGGGGGTGCCGCTACTGCTCGAACAGCCAGGTCTTGAGCTTCTTCCTGAAGGAGAGGTGGTCTTGGGTCAGGCGCAGGTCGGCCGGGAGGGAGTTCCAGGTCTTGGCGGCCAGGTAGGAGAAGGACCTTCCTCCTGAGGTGGCTCTGCGGATGCGTGGGACGGCGGCAAGGGCGTGGCTGGCGGATCGGAGGTGGCGTTTGGGAGCGTAGAAGTTGATGCGGTTGTTGAGGTAGCTCGGTCCTTGGTCGTTGAGAGCTTTGTGTGCGTGGGTAAGGAGGTGGAAGGTGATTCTCTTGTTGACCGGGAGCCAGTTCAGGTCTCTTAGGTGTCCGGAGATGTGGCTGTGTCGTGGGATGTCAAGGATGAGTCTGGCTGAGGCGTTCTGGATGCGCTGGAGTCTCTTCTGGATCTTGGCGGTGGTTCCGGCGTAGAGTGCGTTGCCGTAGTCCAGTCGGCTGGTGACGAGGGCCTGGGTGACGGTCTTCCTGGTCTCTGTGGGGATCCACCAGAAGATCTTCCGAAGCATGCGCAGGATGTTGAAGCACGACGAGGAGACGGCGTTGACTTGCCTGCTCATGGAGAGGGAGGAGTCCAGGATGAAGCCCAGGTTGCGTGCGTGGTCCGTCGGTTTGGGTGCAGTGCCCAGGGCGGGGGGCCACCAGGAGTCGTCCCAGGCGGAGGGCGAGGAGCCCAGGATGAGGACTTCCGTCTTGTCCGAGTTTAGCTTCAGGCGGCTCGACGTCATCCACTCGGCTACCTCTCTCATCCCTTCGTGCAGGTTGGCTCTGGCGGCGGCGGGGTCGTTGGTCAGGGATAGGATCAGCTGGGTGTAGTCGGCGTAGGAGATTATGTTGAGGTTGTGTTGGCGTGCGATGGCCGCGAGGGGGCTCATGTAGACGTTGAAGAGAGTCGGGCTCAGTGAGGATCCTTGAGGGACGCCGCAGATGACTTTGGTGGCCTCTGACTTGTACGGTGGTAGGCGGTAGATCCACTGACTGCTCTCCATATACTATCAGATCAAGGCCATGAGTTTGTAAATGAAGTGAGTGACCAATCTCGGCCTAACATTTGTATAATGCAATGCTATTTCCTATTTTGCCTGCCAAATATAACCTCAGATGATTGCTTTTCAACCCCAATCCTATTGAGAAAAAATGTTTTTATGTACATTAAAATTAATCTTGACATTTGTACAACATATACATTTTTAACTCTTTTTTTCAGTTCGCAGAATGTTACATAAATCAGCAGCAAATTGCCGAGGTTGAAAAAAAGTATATCCTCCTCTTCCAGCTGATTACACTGATGTCTCAAATATTGCATTTACTAGTTGTCTGAACCATGCAGATTCAGAAATTTTTAACGGATAACGTTAAGGTAAATACTCTCAATATGAGTAGTCAACGAAGTTAAAAAGTAACAGATATAAGTACTTGAGGGGTTTTTGGTATCAGATAATGTTTAATTCACACTTGTACGGATGAGTCCGATACAAGGTTGATCTATGTATAACTAATGGATGATTAGGTATTAGGATGACATACAAAGCTCCCAACTTTTTTACTTTTTCTCTCAAAGGGTTCCAAATTAGGGATGAAGATTAGGCTATGCAGTAGAGGATGATGGTGTTTCTCCACTGGTACTTGGGCCTTCTCCTGAAGCAGAAGGAGCCTCTCTCAAAATCCTTAACTCTTCCCTTCCAAAGTTGACCGGATTCTTAGTTTGCAAGTCCTTCCGCATACTTGCAGTTCCACACCAGTACTCTTCATTTGGGTCTCCTCTAGAAAGCAGTCTTGCATATCCGGCAAGTAACAAACCAAAGCGGAGCTCAAGTTGGCGACAGTGTTTACACAAGGTAAGCAGAGCGGCCTAGATATTCAAAACTTCCAATTAAATGTATTCAAAATAAAGGAGCTTATTCATAAACTCCTTGCGCCACTTTTGCGCCACTTTCAACATGAGAACGGTAACACAAAAGTGGCACAAGAGTTTTGTAAATAAGCCCTAAAACATATTGTCCTGCATAATGACTTCTTCTCTCACCTAATTCTGTCTCATCTGTGAATCATTTTAAAGACCTGTTCATCTGTAATATAAATATGATGCACTAGGCACTTCTATACAGATACCCTTTGAATGCAAGCCTATAAGATGAGTAAAATCTATCAGGTACACTGCACACATTAAAAAAATAGAAAAAATCTTCAAGTGTTACTTTGACTTGTAATGTGTGACCTCATTTAGTCACATCGATCTAATTTTAAACACTAATTTTCTTTTTAGGTCTCGCTCTCGAGACCTATTGTCGTGGAGTTGCCTCTCAAGGGAGACAGACCGGGGCATGCGTGTCGATTTCACATTGTGAGCGCGCACGCCCAGCCCCCGGAACCATGCACATCTGTCTCAGATTGCCAGGAAGTCAGCCATACCTCTCTCAGTCGCGCACACACACACACACACACACGCAGGCACATACACACTGCTTACACACACGCTCACACACACACACTGCATACACACACACTCACACACACACACACGCACACACCCACCCCCCCAAACTACTCACAGGCTCACGTGCACACACACACACAGTCACACACGCGCATCCACACACTCGAAGGGCCTATCTCCTGTCTCGCTAGCCTGATGCACCAAAAAACAGTGTTTACACGTCCCCCTACTCACCTGCTTTCTTCTTCCGGAACCCCTGCTTGCTTGTGGGCTCCCTCTGCCTCCAAGGTGCTGCGCTCCGGACGAGCTTCGTCACCCCTAGCCTGCTACAGAGGCGGGGAATCTGCCGGAACTTTGCGGGCTCCTGCCTATCAAAGTAGAGCCCACCTCTCTCGCCTGCGTTCCACGCCTCGGAAGTTTGGCATCCTGGTTATATGTGATTTGTTTTCAGAGGTGTTGCTCCCATTAGACTTAACTACCTGGTAAGTGTCTAGAAACGTGTAGCCCATGACATCAGTCACCTGAGATTAATTTATGATTCTTCTAAAGAAGCTGGAGTCTACGTGTTTTGGAAGGGGTACTCGTACTCCCCTGACATTAATCGATTCCCTTTCCAGGACTGTTGCACTGCAGTCTGGGACACGGCTTTTTATGCCAGACCCGTACTTCATACAGCGACTCACACCCCCGGCCTGTTAGTTGCCGGAACATCAAAGTGTGCATGTGTTTTTATAATCTGTACAACATTGCCAAGAGTAGCACAAACCTGCAGCGCCATCTAGTGGCTACTGGTCCACATGCAGTGCTACTGCTTGCCCTAGGTGGGTCTAATATAGTGCTAATAAATATTAGGACAGACAGCACACGCTCCTCCTGCCCATTTAGCACATGCAAGACCGAGTGGCATCAGGCTGCTTTTCCACAGAGACCGTCTTCGGGTACAGCTGTATAACCATGGTGACTGAACTTAGCATGTTGCACAGAGCAGGGCCTCATTCTGCCTTTCTCTCCACAAGCCTTCACTTTTACCTTTGAACCAGCAAAGTTCCCTTTCTGTCATTTCGGGCCAGACCACCAGGAAATCCTCAGAAGCGATGATGACGAAGGTAAGGTGGCTTCCTTGTCTGGAGGTGTGGAGCAGCCCTTCGCAAAAAACACTGATGATGGACCTTGTTTCCACTTCCCTGTTGCTTCGGTACCCCCCTTCTACCCTTGTGTAGCAATGCTGTTCCCAACCGTTCCCTGTGTTGCTTTCTTAGTTACCAATCCAACTCTTATCAGTAACTAAAAATATATTAAAAGCTCCTGCTAATTTTTGTAGGAGCGTACTTGCGTGGTGTGCGTAACAACTAGATAACTCTGGTGACAGCATCAAAGAATTTATAGTGTTTTTTTTATTGTTGAGATTTTAAACTAGTCATGCTGCCCATTGTAGGTTTTGTGCAGCCTGGTTAAAAACCTTGGTAAAGCCATTGGTCATGTAGGAGAAACTGGTTGGCTTTTCCCATTGTTTCTTCTAAACTGCAGCCAAGAAGAACGGGTTTTCAACTTGAATGTGTGTGTTCCAGACTTGTCTGGCTGGCTCTCAGTGTTTATCTTAATTTTTTCTTTTAAACTTTGAAATCTCTAGTAATCGTGATTTATAACTGGATGATCTTAAACCTCCATATATTTGCATCTATAAAAGACAAATGGGCCACTGGGTGCACTGTCAAAAGTTATTTACAAAAGTTTAAGCTACTGCCATTATAAATTACAATAACTTTTATTTAAGTATTCATTTAAAAAAAACATTGTTATTTGTAATATCAATACATCTAAGTCACGTAAATACCACACATAGTGCATTACAAATGCTATAGGTGTCACATTTGCTAAAGTTATAACTATTGGCATTGTAAATGACAAAGCTATTAAATTCGCTATTGTCAAAACCAACACATAAATAAAATATTTGCATTTACAATACCAATAGCTCAAACTTTCCTAATGCGAGACCTATTGCATTGCAAATGCTTGTTTGTTTTGCGGATTAACTACACTACTTCTATTGGATTCCATATTATATGTTGTTTGTTATATTGTTTTGTTAAAGTTATGGTTCTAGTTATTTATTGTATTGTCATTTAGTTATACTTCCAGTTATTTATTGTTTTAATAAAAGTTAATTAAAAAAGTACATACGTCTTTTTTTGTGGGGGTCGCAGTACACAATACAAATTATATTCATAATTTGAAGTATAATTCTGAGGCTAGCTCTTCACCAGATCTTTACCAAAGTGTATACAACTTACAGTTCCAATTCAAAAGAATAAAAAGTACAGCACCATTAGCAACATAGTGTGGTGAACTTATAACCTCTGTGCTCACGTAAGTGTTCCATCAACTGTTACTATTGGAACAGGCAGAAAGCCGTTTGGGGGTAGGGTTAAAAGTTACTGGCTGTACAGAAACCGTTATATTTACCCTGGATCCTCTACATGACAGAAAGGAAAGCAAAGTAAAACAAAACACTGTGTACCATATTTACAACCCCCTTGCACCACTTTTGCATCCAACCACCCCTACAGAATTACAAGGCTGTGAACCTCAACAACCCCCCTCAACCTCCGGGAATCACCACCCCCGGGAATTTGTGTGTTACGGGAACCAGACTGCGTGGCCCTCCGCCTGGTGCCCTCGAGGGCCCTGGAAACTACTACGACCGGCTCCTGCAGTGTCTCGGGGTGCCTACCCCCGCTATACTGCTGTTTGCTTTGACAGAGCGGGACTCTCACGACTCCTGCCCTCCCATAGCAAACATAGTTTGCATTTTGAAAGACAGAGCAGTGAAATCTATTCTCACTTTCAAAATCCAAAGCAGATTGCATTTCCATATATAAATTAGCATCTACCCATGCAAAATAGCAATACTGGCTCCCGAAGAACGCAAAAGTTCATCACACAATGTTGCAAAAAAAAAAACAGCAAGTGTGCTCGCCATCTCAATATACTACCTTATCCTACGTAATATTATTTTCAATAATGTTCTGATATCCAATAAGAATCATGCTTTTAAAAAACAAAAACATGCACCCTAGTTTTCTGTGTAGAAGGTTGTCAAACAACCAATTATTTATTTTCTGTTTTAATTTCACTTTTCCCCCAAACTCCCTTTCTCTATTCTACCATATGCCAAAGGCAGAAATGGAACTACTCCAATCTATTTTGTCCACAGATTGAGAAAGCTAGGAAAAAATGTGAATAAATCTACTTCTACTTTTCTCCGAGACTATAGTAGAATGGTGTCCATATACCACAAAAATCGGTGTTTCAATATGCATGGCATCTGTAGGAGAGGTGCTGTACATTTTACAGATGAAGGGAACAGAGTCTTTCTCATGAACTTTAGACTGTGCATCGGTACTTACACAAGGGCTCTTTTTAGAGCCACCCAACATCCACACAAGCATGATGTATATCTCAAAAATACATGTTTTTTTTTTCAGAGGCAAAATTACGCGCATTCAGCAACTTTTTTTCAAAAAGAAAAATACTATCTTACTTTTTTGGTGCTACGGGACCTTATGTGACCCCCCTAGCAGGCCTAGGGGGTCAGGGTGTGTCTACCGTGCCCCCTTTTCACACGTTCCACAAATATTTCAATGACTTCCTCAGCCTCGCTTCTAGCGAGGCACGAAATGGCTGCCAACAGATCCTGATTTCGAATTGTTACAACCACTTGACAGCCAATTAGAATTGAGTGCATGATCGGGACGGTGCCCTTATCCTACGAGGCCAATCCTCACACAATCCGCAGATTCTCTGTGCCCATAGATATATGAATGACTTTAACTGTAATTTTCAAAGAAACTACTAAACAGATTGACAGCAGATATGCGAAAGGCACAAGTCGGAACTGAGGACTACCTCTCTGCCAAATTTGGTGTAATTACGTTCAGCTGATCGAGCTGTAGCCATGGCTAAAGGTCCTATGTGAAATTGCCTGGAGAAAACATGTTTTGGGACCCCCCCTTTTTATCACCCGCCCGCTTCACCGATCACCCCCAAACTTTCAGGGAAGGAGCAGAACTGAGCTGGCCAAAAGTTTCGAAAATCTCAAGAAGATTCACCAATCGACGCCGAAGTTATTACCAATAGAATTTTGGGATTTCCTATAGATAGGTCCTAACTATAACTACCTACTGGCGACCGACAGTAGGTAATACATATATATATATATATATATATCAGCTCCAAAGTACCCAACGTACAAAGGAGCACCCGGACCTCAGCTGCCCTTAAATGGTAAGAACGCCTTCAGCAAAGTGATATCCTTTAACTGTTCAAACTGCCCTGGATGCCTGACGCGTTTCGAAGTGTCCCCACTTCTCTTCAGAGGCTTTGGCAGTTATGAAGGAGCGCTTGAGGCACCACAAGTCCCATAAGTCCCATCCTGGGCGTGCATCTAAGCAAGAAAGAGTGTGGTGCCTCAAGCGCTCCTTCATAACTGCCAAAGCCTCTGAAGAGAAGTGGGGACACTTCAAAACGTGTCAGGCATCCAGGGCAGTTTGAACAGTTAAAGGATATTGCTCTGCTGAAGGCGTTCTTACATATATATATATATATATATATATATATATATATATATATATATATAATTTAGTAATAGACAATTTAATACATTTCCATTAAATGAGCGCCCTCTAGATCTCAGCTAAAACACACATTTTCTCTCAAAAATAATACATCTCTGTCACAAAAAATCCTTCTATGACACCATCAATTAAAGCCATATACTGTCTCCCAATCAGGTTTTATATTTACTTATTAACCTACTGCACACACTTATCTTTCTTTCAGGTAGCATGACACTTGGCAAGAAGGCTTGTTTCTTCTTTCTTACTTGTCTTCATTGGTTTCACAGAACAAGAGAGTCCCTGTCTTTCCCTTCCAGTGAGAAGCTCTTGACGGTTGCCATTATTTGTTCTGAGACACAAGGCATGGGACTAATATTTTCGAATTTTAACCCCTTCGATGCTGGTGACAAAGCCAGCTCGTCATGGGCATTACCTGCGCTGCGCGCATGACGAGCTGGCTTTGTCACATAAGGCTCTTTTTTTAAAATTTCAGCGCACAGCGGGGAAACCCGCTAGCCCGCATGCGGTTAAAAAAAGATGATTGTGAATGCTTTTCCTAAGATAAATAAACAAATAATCATCCAGAACTCGAAGAGGCATTCAAGAACGGGGATCGCTAGTTAATAGCTTTTTATTTCAGCAATTTTTTGAAAAAAACATTACTCTTAAATTTTCAGTTCATCATACAGAGAGAGACACATTCAAAAAGGACACATAATACATTAAAAAGAAACTAACTGTGCATCAATCATTCATTCCTCATTACATGCATATCACAAACATACAATAACATTCAACCAATCGGAGAAAAAGGCAACAAAAACATATAATACAATATATATACAGTATAATACAAAAAGAGAAAACAAAGCCACAGTCTGCAAAACGATTTTTCAGTGATATTAGGAAAAATGATTTATGCTAAGTACATTCCTTTATATTGAACCAAATGGTCTAAAGAATCCTTAGAACTATTAGTTCTCGGTAATGTACAACAAAGAGCGGCAGGAAGGGTTCATTCGATAACCTGTGGCTCACGCAGACCAGGATGTGGCAAAGCCTACGCGTTTCGAATCCCACCAAGTTATTTGGGATTCTCTTCAGGGCCTATTGTAGTATCTGAGAAAAAAGACAATAAAGCAAAACAAAAGAAAGAGTAAGAGACAAAAGTTTACCAGTTGATGAGAGGATAGGACACCAACGAAGTTTGCCGGCAGACCCAAGCAGACCCTCAACAGCTTACCAATAAGTGTGGAAGCCGAATGATCACTGTTATCTTGTATTATCTCTAGGATAGCTCCATCTCATTGTTTGTAGTGTTAGTCCTTCCTCCAGTAGTTTGCTTGTAAACTCCCCTCCCCCATATGTTTGGGTGTAGTTGTGCCCTAATGTGAGCTCTTCATGTAGTGCATGATGCCATGAAGCAGGGATGAATGAGTATGGGTAGAGAGTATTGTGCGTACCTGATTTTTGGTTTCCGCGAAAAAAGCACATATTTTTCGGTTATCAGAGATACAGTTGTGCGAGTGAAACACTAATTACTATTTGAATGCCGACTTTTTAAGCACATGTACCCCACAGTGAGTATTTGCTTTGCCTATTAAGGCTCACGAGCTTCGTGGAAGCCACCCAGGATTTATGCTCTACAATGTTTTCAGACAGAGCAAAATGTGTCCCTTTGATTGCAAACTGTACTTGGTTAATTAACTTTCCAATTAATTTGTCACTGATAGTTTAAACGCTTCGACGTGCTGAATTACATACAGGAAGTCTGGGTGCCTCTTGGTGTGAGTGGATTGCTCTCATTTGCATAACAATATGTTGGAATCAAAATGTTAGTAGGAAGAGTGTCAGCTCGGTTGGTAGTGTGTGCATTTATTTTGTGCTTTGTGAAAAGAGCAAAGTGAAATTGAAACATTAGTGCGCCAGAAGGGG
Source organism: Lissotriton vulgaris (assembly GCF_964263255.1). Lineage (NCBI taxonomy): Eukaryota > Metazoa > Chordata > Amphibia > Caudata > Salamandridae > Lissotriton > Lissotriton vulgaris. The sequence goes on along the minus strand of NC_141695.1, from coordinate 987,387,063 downwards.
ACATAGGGGTTCCTTCCTAGGCAAAATCTTCTAATCCAAATACACCCTCATATAATTCGTTTTAACTAAAGAATCAATTTCTACTTGAGGAGTGTGTCAGATTTGGATAAATGAGGCCTTCATTACGAGTTGTGTTATTTCACCTGGAGTTGTGATATAAAGTAAACCGCAATTACAAATGTTTCAGGAACTGTAATTATCTGGTTCAAAATTTCCATACCCACCAATTCTGGTGTGGAGCGAAACCCCACACTGTAATCTGCCATCTTCTGTTTGCAGTTGCTATTAGCGATCGGATGCCTTAAGGTAGCTATGCGCTTTCTAAATATTTTTTAATTTTTCATTCATTCAGTGCCTATTTATGTCCCTCTTGAGTCACTGTAGCGTCACTTTTTGTGGCGCTTCAGTGGGGCTAACCTTGAAATAATATCTCTGAGGCCACGCAAAGCCACTCTAAACCTTGTGTTTGTACAGCGAGACCTAATCACCTCTGAGGGGCTCAAGCAGTTGGGGGCCATCGGGAAGACTGAGCGAGCTACTGCCCAGAATCACATGGTGCCGGGCCAGGCTGAGCTGCTGCCAATGATCGAATAGTGAGCGCCGTGCTCCAGAGTAAGGCACCCTAGCCGCTGCGCTACACCACTCCCACTCTGCATGGCTTTGAATGGTCTCAAAGATATGGAGTCTGGCAAGGGAGCACAAATCGCTGTGTTGCCTTACTCTGTGCTCGTTTTTTGCGATTTTGGGGATTTTTGCTATTTGCGATTTATGATGAATTAGATTAGCGATTTATTGGCAAATTCACAATATTTTTGCGAATTCGCAAAAAATGTGGGGATTCACTGTTAAGGAACTGCAATGGGGGTTCCACATGGGTTTTGCGACTTTTTTGTTTTGCAAATTCACTATTTGATGCTTTTGTTGTTGATGAATTGCGGGAAAGGAATTTGCAATCGCAATCGCTGTTTCGCAGCTATTGCGATCTCAATTTCGCTTGATGAATCTATGCCTATGGGTCTTGTCATCAAATAGCTGAATACGCAGGAAACATTCCCAATGTCTCATACCCCAGCACCTTTGTCTTAGAGACAACTCTGACTGCCAACAGTGCAGCCATTTGAATGCAGACTTTCTGCGCTTTGCATGGACGTGTCCCAGAATAAATATATGGGATCATGGGGACTATCTCTGTAAGATCCAAAACATTCTCCAGCTGTAACAGAAGCTTGCACTCCTGGGCTATGAGAAATTGGTGCCAAAGGCAAGCAGGAACTTTGTTGACCAAGTGCTGGTAACATGATCATACATCTAAATTTATTTCCCAGTAGGGAGACGATGTTTATTGCAATGAGCAATTGGAACAATATGCCAAACTACAACTGCCATTGGCCTGCCCATGGATATTTGGTACCCCTTAAATGAGTATTTTATGTCAGACCCACTTCCCACAAATAAAGTTGCTGAGGATTAACTATAATGTTATGTGTGTTTTGTAGTGTAGTTCCTATTTTCCCTATAGGCCCTGCGCATTGGAATAACATAAACAGCAGTGTAGACGTAGGACTGAGGTCTTCTAGGTCTCTAATGACTATGTTAGACTTAATTTAGGTTTGCGCCAGCTAGCTCAGAGGTCACTGGAAATTTTCTTGACTGAATAGGAAGTGATCAGCTTCCCTGGCTCAGACAAGAAGGGATTCAGCTTCCGACAACCGCATAAACATGACAACTTTGCTCCCCTGAATAGGAGTCAATCTCTAGAGTCGTGTGAAACAATAGACAGCTATTTCACTCAGTCAGTTGTGCAGATTTAATTTCACCAGGGTGCAGAGAATAGAGAGACGGGCGTTTTCAATAAAAGATATTATTTATTGAGCAGTCTTCCTTCTCATGCAAGAGAAATGAATTGCCACAATTGCCAGACTTGTTATAACGAAAAGTGCGTACAGTAAAAGGAGTATTACGAAATAATACTGTAAAAGCATTGATATGGTTTCTTAGCCATAAGATAGTTAAAATGAATAAAATATATACATTCATATATACATTCATATATACATTGGCTAACGACCTCAACTGGTGCTTCTAACTACGCCTACCCCGGTGTACCTGACCTAAGCCTAATACGTGGGAGGGAATAAGTAAGTAGTAGTTTAAGTTAAGTTGGTTTTGCCAAGAGTTTGATTCAAGAATTCTCTCCAAGGGATTAGTCAGCACCGTACCTCTGGAATAGAATGTAGGAGGTCTGGTATCTCCCTCTCAGGACCCGATATCCCAGTCACCTGCAAGGGTAGGCTGGAAACGCCGGAGCTGGATTTTCTCGGCAGGAGAAAAGACAGCGTCTTTCTCAGCGCGTCAAAGAGGAGGGGCAGCGTCCGTGGGCTTCTCGCATCTGCTGGGCTCTCTGCAAGGGGACAGCTGTTCTGCTCCAGTATTCACCACTGTGTGTTTGCTTAAGGCAACGTTGGTATATTTATAACTGAAAGGTGCCGAGTTTGACGTAAGTTTTGGACATAAGACGTCAATAAAGATGTCACTAAGAACTGGTCGTTCTTACAATGCTCGCAGGAGTTCTATTACTAATCAAAACAAAGCAAGCGGGGCTTTCCCAGGTTGCTGGGGGTTTGGTGTGTCGAAAGAACTCGGTGTGCTCTCTAGGAATCTAAGGAAGTAGTTTCTGCTGTGTCATGGACTGCAGAGGCGAGTTACTGAAATATGGCTCTGATTATTATGCCATTATAGGGATATTTATTGATTATAGCCGTATAGGGGCATAAGTTCACAATATTGATCGGGTTCCTAGATAAAACACATCAGTTTAACATGGCCCTTTCGGCAGGGTCATCAGAGATTTTTGCCTTCTTCTGCCTTCCTTTATTGAATTTATTTTAGTTGCACTTTTTCCTTGCTATACAGTGGTAAAGTGACTATGCAGTCTCCCTAACACATAGTACAATTTACATCTACCTGATTGGTACATTTAATGTACATGTAAGACCCTAGTAAAGGGTAATACCTGTACCCAAGGCCAGTGAATATGACACTATTAGTGGGCTGAATCACGCATGCCACCCGATGTTTCAGGCCTACCACTGCAGCCTGTAGAGCAGTTTTTCACTGCCATGTCTACCTGGCAAAATAGACATTTAGCCAGGCCTAAACCTTCCTTCCTACTTAAAGTAAGTTGGGCTTTCATTGGATATCAGATTCTTGATGCAAGTGCAAGTGCTACGGGGGACTCTGAGTCTAAATGCTAAAACAAACAGGCAAAATGTTGCAAAAAACTCTGCACTAAATTGATTGCTTTTTTGTTAGTATCTCTCACCAAGACCTAAGCAGGCAAGGAGTTCGCAATATACGTTTCAATGAGAGAAGGGGAAAGGAATATATAAATATCTAGGGAATGTAAGTGCTAAAATCAAAACTCTTAGAAACAATTTATGGGGCCCGCAGTTTACAAATGGGTTGTTATTTATTATTTACGTATGCATTTTTAATGTCTTTGTATATAACAGGTGACCACTAATTCTGTAGGTGAACTTAAGGAGCAGTGCGAATACAAATTGACAAAGACAATGTTTATCTATGGGCTGTGGTCATTTACAATAAGCAACAAAAATATAGAGGTTGGCACACACAAGAATTGAATGTAGGTGATAGGGGTATGTAAAGTGGTATCAAACATACAAAAGTTACGAAATGGGCTTTTAGAATATAGGAATAGAGACACTTAAAATAGAGGGATGCATTTAATAATTGTAATGCAAAATGGGAAGGAACTCTAAACCCCTGTGGAGCATACAGTAATTTTGAACCACTTTCAGAACTTGTGACTCATTCAAAGCAAGTCCATTGTTGTGTCTTGGTGCTAATAACGACAGACAAATAACTTCTTTCATCAAGAGCTTTTTTCATGTGCTCCTTACTGTTCCCTGTTCCTACTCTAACTGCCCCTTTCCTGTCATGACTCCTCCTCTTCCTCCAACCCCTGGACTCCTCCTAACCCAACTCTTGAGAGGTCGACCTCGATTCCCTCGACTGTGACCTTCTATTCCATTGAGGTCTGTGCGATTCTTTGCTGGAATTAGACGAACCAGAAGACGACAGTGCCCTGGCTTGCACAGCCTTTGCGTGATGTCTCTTTTCTTATGGTCGGAATCTGGCTGTTTCCCGCCTTCTCTCCACACTGTACACTCCACACATGGCTTCGAAGTGGTTCTTGCGACCGCATTTCCGGCACTGTTGGTCCATCGCTGGACAGGTGTCTGTATGCGGGAAGTCATAGCCACATCTATAGCATTTTCGTGGACGTTCTGGTTTCTTGTTGTAACTCGACTTCTTTTCTCTCCATCTCGACTCATATCGTCGATGGTTTCGATGTACGTGTCTGGACGCTGGACGAGACCTTCTCTGACGGTCACCGGATCTCTTCTGATGGTGGGAGCTTTGAGTCCAATATGCTTGCTCCTTTTTTCGCTCCGCCCTGTCTCCATGGTTTTTGCGTGCTCTTCTGCCTGGTCATATACTCTCACCATTTCCTCGATCTCATGTGATCATGGCTCTTTCTTAGCAATCGCCTTCGAAGTGTCTCTGAATGACAGCCTTCAATGACTCTCAGTCGGATGGCATCCTCCGATGAAAATGAGTCAAAATTGCAATACTGCCACAGTAGGCGGGGTCGTGATATAAAGATGCTCATCATTTCATCTCTGTCCTGACGCGCCTGATGAAACACGTACCTCTTGTAGTCCACGTTTCTTTTGTGCACAAACTTTCTGTTGAGTGCATCACGCACTTTGTCATAGGTCCCTTTGTCATCCGTCGGTAGTTCTTTGATCACCTTTCCAATTTTTTGCCAACGAGATTGCGAAGTTCAATGAGTTTGTCTCTTTCTCCTGTGACTTTTGACCCCTCTAGATAATCTTCAAAGTCTTCCAGCCACTCCTGCCACCGTGGGCCCATGCTTCCACCCGCCACCAGGGTCAGCGGTTCCGGGCGGCGTAGGTGTGAGACGATGGGCACGACAGGGGCAGCCACCACTGCACCGCCTCCATTTCGGTTTGGCGAGTTCGACATGGCTGGGCTGAAATGCTAGCAACGCACCTCTGTACTGGTCAGGGCTCGCTTTGCACTGTCCAATGCTTGACTCTGTGGTCGTCACTGTTTGCACTTGCACTCACCAATGCTTATTTTTGCAATTATCAATGCTTGTTTTTGTAATGTCCAGTGCTTGTTTTGTATTTGTCAATGCTTGTTTGATTGAGCCGTGTGCTGCCTGACTTCAAAATGGCCACCAGTAATTTGCACATGAAGGTTGTCCTGAAAGGTGTCTGACTTTAAGATGTCCACCGTTCTCGAACTCTCAGTCCCCACGAGACTTCATTCTCAGTCATTCTTTCGAGGCACACATGTTCTCCAGGACTCACCGGCAGCATGCAGTCACGTTGCTTTGGTCCCTCTCCGCTGCTGGAACTTCAAAAGCATTCAGGTACGCACAGAGGGCATCCCTCGCTGCAGCTCGTCATTGGGGCACCATTCCTCACGCATCGGGGGTGAGCCAGGTATTTTCGCCCGCATGAGCGCTCCTTGTCGGGACACTTCCACTCATCCTGGGCAGCACGACAGACGCTCCTTGGGCACTGGAGCAGTGGGTGAGATCTGGGTGGGCAACAGACTTCTTTTCATTCGCCGCGTGCTGACTTGCACGCATCAGGAGTGAGCCGCGGTTTGGCGCGAACCGGCGCCGGGCTTCACAAACACTCCGGCACTCAATGGCGCTAATTCCTCTGGGCTCTACGTGACCAGCATGTCGCGGAGCAGGTATATATACCGCTGGCCTCTTGATCTGGGCGGTGGACCCACTTTAGACACACATGTCTCGACAGCGTTTTCTTCCTTCACGCTGCTAGGAACAGGGACGCTTCTTCGTGGGTTTCTCTGGGTGGCAGACTGCACCATCCCACCTTTGTCGCCAGTTGTTGTGTCTTGGTGCTAATAACAACAGACAAATATCTTCTTTCATCAAGAGCTTTATTCATGTGCTCCTTACTGTTCCCTGTCCCTACTCTAACTGCCCCTTTCCTGTCATGACTCCTCCTCTTCCTCCAACCCCTGGTCTCCTCCTAACCCAACTACTAGAACGTGTACAACATCACATCCATGTCTCACCACAGTCCACTTTAATCAGAAACAAGTGAGAATAAACACATTCAAGTATCGATCATGGTCACTCGTCATCCAATTATGCTGTACAGCGGAAAACTAAACATGAAATGCCGGTACTTTGGCTTTTTCCTACTGCCTCTGTTGCAAATACTAAGTTTAACTCACTATTTTGGAAGACATCTAAGGCAAGTGTTAGGTAATTTTGTTTACATGGCCAAAACTCCAGTCCCCTCTATGTTCCACTTCTGCTAAAAAGACTTTTTTCCTTTTTCAGACTGTTAAATATTATCCATGGGATAGCATTGTTTTTCATATTTCATGCGAACTGTCACTTCCATTCCTATTGAAACAGTTAAACCTCATTTTCTAAAGCTTCACGATGTCACTTTTATCAGAATTATTAATGCTACCTAGCAGTCATATTTTTTGCTTTTTATGATCTACCTTTTGAAGAATAGTGTCATTGTTCTTTTGATGGTATTTCTTATTTGACTTTTAGAATTTTGATCTTTGCACACCTTGAGAATTTCTCTCTGATTTAGGGCCTTATTTCGATTTTGACTGTCCAACCGCCCAAACACCGTGGCTGCCAGGAGATGACAGCGCCAGTGGTCTTTCAACCGCCATATTATGAGTTAACTGTGGTGCCCGCTTTGTGGCTGTGGAGATTTGCAGTGGTGATGATTACTTTTCCAAATGTATTGATGCCTGTGCAAGCATTTCGACTTTATCTGGGTAAGATGCCAACATATGAATGACACTTGTGGGTAAAAGACACCTACCCATCGCCAGAGTCTGGCCAATATGTGGACTTTCCAGGCAATATGGTACAAAAAGGACTCACCTATACATCGCCACAAAAAGGGTCATAATCCTTGGGGCATAGATGCTGCTGTGAAGGTGGTTCCTGAAGAAAGGGATCCACGTCAAACTCTGAACAAAATCACAGGAAAGGGGAGAGTACGCACCCCAAATCCTTTGTTTCCGCTATCTTGAAGCTGGTGGTCTCACTGCCATGGTCAGCTCGTGGAAAAGCCAACTCATAATACAGATAGTGGTGAAACTCCCCTGTATTACCCTTTGTCAGCTGGTTTTCACCGACCATTGCCCCAGATTGTCTGCGTTGTGCTGGCAGTGTCTGGTGGTTCAGCCGTGGTCTTCCAAATGCAATCCGCACATCTCATAATCTTGTAACATGACGGTCGGACTGCCAAGCTCGCAGCGTTAAGACTGATATGGCGGTTCATGAACCACCTAACTTGTAATAAGACCCCAAGTCTGAATTATAGCACATACAACAGTAAGAAAGGAGTATTTAATGAGACATTGATTTGTCTCTGCACGTTTTTCCCTGCTAGGGTTATGGTGAGGGCTTAATTGTACACATATATATTTCGTTGCATTCTCGCTACTCTAACTTTGCCATGAACATTTATTTCATACAGCAACATTTCACCCAAAACAATGGCCCTATGAAAACATTAAACATGCATTAAATATTTAAATGTCAGTAAAATAATGGACGGATTACAAATAAAGAAATTCTAAAAGTAACGCAAACAATGAATTGAAAAATTTCTGATTCACCATAAAATATAGAAATTATTCTTCAACAATCTTGATCTGGATCAGATGAATGAACTCCCCTAATTCTTATTCACAAAAATCTGGATTTTTTTCACAATGTTAGTCCATCTCGCAATTAACTACGAATGAAACAAAAAACAAAACGCTCCCTTCTTGCAGTCGACACCAAAATGCTTGTCAGGCATGCAATTAACATGTCAAACACTGTCAACAACCTCAACACATTTTGCACAGAAATGTAGTCATGGTTGCAAGCCATCTGACTAAAGCTCAGTCCACTGCAGTCTGGGTGTCAGAACAGATTCCAGAGACAGCCGTGTCAATTAGTGCCTAGTTCAGAGGGTGCATATGTTAATCTCCCATTAGAGAATATTCAGATATGCACCCACTATGTTTGTGACTTTTACTATAGGATATTATATAAGGTGCCTATTCTTTGTGTTTAACTTTCAAGATGTGTGCTGTCCAGTACAGGAGCCCCTTACCTCGAACAAAAAGATTCATACATGCATAATTTTCAATAAGCTAAAGACAGGTAGTGACATACACATAAGTGGTAAGAAGCTTTTACCCTTCTTGTAGTACAATGTCAGAGGGAACAAGTTTAGTGATTTTTATTACTGCATCAAAAGAGACATGATGTGAATTAGTAGGTGCCATAAATGCTCAATGTAAAGAGCTCATTTTGCAGTAAAGTATCAGAACACCGTTTCCAACACATTTTTAAGCTAATATTTTACAGCCTATATTATATTCCCAGCATACTATAAAAGTACAGAACTTTAGTGTCACATTGTAGTAAGTGTTTAAAGATTCATGAGAAAGCTGAACATACTGTACATTGGTCTAAATTGATACCTGAGCATTTCTGCTTATGGATATTGTAGAAGCACATTTAAATCCTGCTCGTGTAGATACGCCTCACTGTTTTTCACCAACTCTGGCAATACTTCAGTGCTCATAAGCACAGTGTGTGTCCATTGATTCCGCGCCGTATAAAAATATGGTTATTTGAGTTATTCAGCCTGAAGCAAACTAAAGAATTGACAAGCTAGCTGGGCGTCCCTCTTTTCTGTGATTTTATACAATTCCTCTTGATTTGGTTCTGGCTGTGATGAATGCATATGAATAAAGCAATCCAATTTAATGTTAACTCACTGTTAGCCAAGTGATAGAAAGAGCTACAGGAAAAACAACTTGTATTCTTTTTAAAGGGATGCCACTACTAGACTGGGGCTAAGAGCAGAAGGGAGAAGGTGGAACAAAGCCATGTAAGGATTTTAGGTCATATTTAAAAAAGACTTGTGTTGCCCTTGCGCCGTGCAATGGGGCGCAAGGGCGACGCAACACTTAAATTAGATTTATCAAGCTACGCAAGGTTACCTTGCGTGGCTTGATAAATCTAGAGTAAAGCAATGTAGCGCAAATCGCTGGATTGCGTTATTGTCCCCCAGGGAGGTGTTCCATGGGTGGAGTATGTGGAATGCATCAAAATGCTATGCATCCTCAGCTGAAGCGTAATGAGGAGAAATATCTTTATTTCTCTTGTTTACTTCCTCTTTCTATATATGCCTCTGCAGCACACATAGAAGGAGGAAAATGCCTCAGCGGATTGTTTTGCCCCTTCCTGCGCAAAACAATCCTGCTTATAACACAGGCAACCAGTGGCATAACAAAACTTGAAGGTCCACCCAACCTGCAAAGAACAGGGAGGGCCCCCCTCCGGACTCGGTCAAGAGACCTCAGGACAGGGTACTGTGCTGAGGGGGCCCCCTGGGGATCGGGATCTCCCCGCGCTGTGGGGACCTATGTTAAGCCAATGCAGGCAGCCTAGCACCAATGGTGCAATGGTGCCTGCGTTGGCGCTAGGCAGCACATTTTACTCCAGTTCAGGAAAAAAACAGGAATGCCCAAAATGTTTCAGAAGGAGCTTATGCAAGAAGTGCGAAAATTGTATATTGTAGTCAGAGGCTGGAAAGATCTGATTACTGGTTGATAGGAAATTTAAAAAGTCCTCAACAACGATTCTCCTGTTTAAATGAAATGCAGTGTATTATTGCTTTTGGAGAGGATGATCTAAGTCCTCGCTCAAAAATGGAAAAATCCAGCCTAGCTGGATTTCGGAATCAGATAGGCAATCAATTCCCCAGGGGCTGGTGGCCCTGGAGCAGGTCTGGACTGGCCGTAGTAGGCACTGAGCATTTTCCCTGTGGGCCGCATGTGTGGGGGGCAGGTTTTGGGCTACCGGGGAGCCGTTTTTGTTACAGGGCCGTTTTTGCAACGTAGCTGCAATATCGCCCCCTCTAACAAAATCGTCCATAACCGGCCCTGGCAAATAGCTCGACTGCGCCCCCAAATCCCCCAGGGGACTGGCCGAGGACATTGCCAGGGCTGATTTTGGTTCCCAGTCTGGCCCTGCACTGGAGGACATTTTTTGAAAGATCGGGACCCACTTCTGGCACCTCCATCCTCTTTCCAGCTATCAGAGGGTAATTACAACAAGACCAGCAAGGGCCGCTAGGGAAACAGAGCGAGAAATGGCGAGCAAATGGAGAAAAAAATTAAAGGATGGACGAGAAAAAATAGAAAGCGTGGAGGACGAATGTTCAGATGGTTTGAATATTCTTGCCAGGGCTTTGTTTGGTTCCATATATTGTCAATGAGTATAAACCCTGATTTAGCTCTAGGCATTTCGTTTTTGTTCTTGGTGAATTATTATAATTTATTTTTTCAGATTTGCAAAGGCATTACAGATAACCCAACTGTTATTTCATCAGCAGGATAACATTGAAATGATTGAAGTAAAGCAGCATCAGCTGTGGCTAACTAGCATGGGTTTAAGGGATTGTTGTTCTGAACCTGAGTCAGCCTTTTCTTTAATATCTAGGAATCAAATGAAGGCACTCTACTTCATACTTCTGCTAGAAGAGGGAAACTCACTAGAGCTTTTTAGAAATAAAAGATATTCCTTGCTTCGAGACGGTAATAGATCTCATTAAACCGCCGGCGGCAAGGAAGCTCTATTTACAGTTTAGATATGGGGTGCTCTCTCTTCGCTGCTTTACATCCAAGTGGAGAGACCAGCAATTGATTCATTGCCCGGCGTGTGACCACCCTGAAGAAACAGAGCTTCATGGTTTTTTTACTTGCCCAGGCTACTATAAAACAAGGAAACGTTGGTTGGTTCAGATTTGCAGGAATCTTGGTAATAGGCGTTGTCCTGAAGCATTTAGGATACTGAAGTCTGACCTCAGTATCCCAATAGTCTATTCAGTCGCTGGATTTCTGTTCTCCTTGTGGTGCACCAGAAGGCTTTATTTGAAATCATGAAATGTTGTACCGATCAACCCATGGTGATTGAACAGTGTCAGCATAGTAATTTGGCTTAAATATTTTGTACTGTTTTGTATAGTTTTATATGTAAGGGCTTTCCTTTTTTATCTACTTTTTTAGCTAATTTATGTATTTATTATTGCACTATTCACTTTTTGGAATCAAATGTGTAACCGTTGCCTAGAAACAACGCTCCAAAAATTGAATGTATTTTATGAACAACATGTGTACAACTAATTCCATTGGTTTTTTTTAATCCCATTTGTTTGTATGATGTAATTTTAGAAATGACTATCTGTACTGTCTTTCACTTTTTTAGGTAATTCTGACCGAAATAAAGTCTTTTTGAACTGAACTGAACTGCATCAGCATTACTTAACACCGTGGAAGGAGTGAGTTTTAAGGACATGCTTTTTATTTGGTATTTTCAAAGTTACAGGAATGACTGCTGCCATTGCTTTAGTTAACAAAATGTTGCTGGAATGCACATAATTGAAGCGGGAGCCATGCAGCAACAAAAGGCAGCATTCCACTGCAGGTACATTTTGTCACTAGAATAATTTGCACAATCATTTCCTTTTATAGTGTCCCTTGCCTGATTAGTTGCATATCCCAGTTCACTTTATGGCATGAAATGAAACAAAGTTCTAAATTTAAATCCAGTACAGTCTTAAACAATCCATTATGTTTGGCTATCAAAAATAAGACTTAATTCTCCTTTCTGTTCTGCTGTAACTCTCACAATTGCTTTTTTTCCTTAGGACCACCACCTCCCGGTGCAAATATGAACTACCACCACCGCCCAGGGCTGGCTCCAGCAATGACCCAGGTTGCCCACCCACAGGACACTGCAGTTTGCTACGGCATGAAGGGATCACCGCTCTGGCCTGCCATAGCAAACAGTGTGCTCCGCTATGAGCAAGCAAGAGCATTTTGCTATCGCTTGCTCAAAGTGGAGCACTTTGTTTTTACCCACAGGGAGCTGCGTGTCAGCAGTTCCCGATTTCTAAAAGTAATGCTGGCTTCGCAGGAGGCAGGGAGCCAGCAGGGACTGCAGGGGCCTTCAAGATCCCCCTGTGGTCCCCAACTAAGTTCTTGGACACAGGGGATGGGGTCCTCAAGGCCAAAAATGACCCAGGATGGCATCGCCTGGCCCCCTCCCTTTAAAGAAAAAAAAGAAAAGGCCTGGCCCCGTGGAATTTGGCTCTTTGGGGCTGAAATAGGCCACAAGAGGGGGGCTATGCGGCCACTTCCCTATTTAAAATAAATAAATAAACACAGGGGCAGGCCCTGGGAGTTTGAAACCTGGGGCCAAAAATGGCCCAGGAGGGGAGCAGCTTGTCCACTTCTCACATTTATTTATTAACAAAATCAAAAAAGGATCAGACCCCAGGGATGGGGTTCCCAGGGCCAAAAGTGGTCCTCGGAAGTGGAGCTAGGAGGCCTCCCTTCCTACATGTTTTTAAAACTAGCAACACACTGGATGCCCGCCCCCTTTCTCCACTACTCTGCAAATGCACCTCCTGGCACACTCTTGGTTGGAGGATAAAGTCCCCTTCGCTGCTGAGGGTCCTTAGGTGCCAACATGACCTCCAGTAAGCACCACCCAATGGGATTCCGGAGAGGTGGTTGGAAGCCATGCCCCCTTTACCATCACTCTGCAAATGTACCTCTGAGTGCACTGCTGGTGGGGGGATGTGGTCCCCTTGCCTCCTGAGGGCCTCAGGACTAAAGTGGACTTCTTCCCCCAATGAGTAGTGGACCAGGAGGCTCATCTACAGAGTGGCAGAAAAGGGGGCATGGCCACTGAAAACCTCTTAGTAAATCCACTGTATGGAACTTGCTGGAGGTAACAGGAGGGGTAGTTGGCCCACAAGGACCCTCATGGCCAAGGGGACTCCATCCCCACATTAGTAGTGCGCCAGGAGATGCATTTGCAGAGTGGTGGGGAAAAGGGGCATTGCCGCCTACCAGGTCTCAGCAATCCCACTGAGTGAGACTTACTCGAGGTAACAGGAGGGGTAGTTGGCACCCAGAAATGTCCTTGGAGGCCAAATACCCCATCTGTTATGTTCACTGTGTTCCACACAGAGGGATTGGTAAGTGATCTTAGGAGGCCATGCCCCCTTTCTCCATCATTCTGAAAACGGTGCACTACTGGTTGGGGGATGAAGTCCACTTTACTCATGAGGGAACTTGGGGACCAAAAGCCCGCCTGGTACCTCCTGTTAGTCCTATATATCAGGATTCCTGAGAGCTGGTCAGAGGCCCTGTCCCCTTTCTCCACCACTCTGTAAGCGCGACTACTAGTTAAAAAAACATAGACATTCAAAGAAAAAAACATAAAGTTACAGGGACGTTATAGTTAGGAATTAGCTTTTAAAACCAGAGAAATTCTGAGCTAACTATAACTCATGCCCCCCAATGCACTGCTTATGACCCCACATATTACATCAATCATGACATGGTCATCGACATCACAGATGAAATCTCAAATTACATCACTGATTATATCATTCACAGAATCTCTGAAAACCCACTCACATCCCAATATAACATTTCATACACCCACTCCAACTTCCACAGTACTATTTTCAAAACCATTAACACTCCTATATCAATACTTACACACTCACTCTCTGTCTCATAGGTCTACACATGCATCCACTCAGTCACCCTTACAGCCACTCATACACCCACTCACTCACTAATACAGCCAATGATATATCCACGTATACACCTATACAGCTACTCAGGCACTGTCAGTCACTCATAGCGATACTCACACGCATAATCGCGCACCCATAGGGTGAAACACACAGCCATGTACTCACCTATAAAGTTATACACCCACCCACTCTGCTCATACCTTTTAAAGCTGGTTTTCAAGTAAGCTGGACCTTCTCCATACAGTGCTTTGAAAGCAATGCAAAAGGCTTTAAATTTGGTATGTTGTCTGCCAGGAGCCAGCGCAATGTATTGGCGGATTGTGAGCAGCCCTGCTAGCAGCATTAAACTCTGGAGATTTTAATCTATTTTAAACACTGTGGATATTTTAACGGTGGCATTTTATGTAATACGTGTATTGGGGGCATTTGGTCATGTGATAATTTGTATCGGGGTACTTTTTTATTGGCTACCTGAACAAGGGGCTTATCTAGAGTATATGTACACTTTGTTCTGCTCTTCTTCCGGAACCAACCCCGGTCCGCCGCGGCTGCTGTGCCGTTTGCGCGGAGGGCATTTGCCGTTAGTAGCATACAATCCCCACTTCTGGCAGGACGCGGTCTAGTCGTCCGCTGGAAGGAGCGTACTTAGCCCTACATGCACCGGACGCGCACCGGACGCGCACAGCGAGTGCACCGCGGGAGCGCCGAAGGCGCGCCTAAGGCAAGACCGACTGTGCCCGTCCGCGCCTGGCCCGCACCGAGTGCAGGGAATGCTGCCGGTTTGTATACAAATATGTTAGTGTATCCCTTGGAGGATCTTCATGCTTTCAACCTTTTAAAAAAGAACCGTGAGATTTGTTCTCTTAAAGCTCACTATAGGTGCCACAGATGTGGTTTTGCTTTTTCAACCTTAGATACAATTCACCCCTCCACTTTGCCTACCGTGGAAAGCAGCCGGCGATCCGAGTTTCTGCTGCAGGGAGGGCTCATGAATGCACGTTCACTGGGGAAACATAGATATGAAATATCCCAATTAATCGAAAATATGAGGCTGGACATGCTTTTTATAACAGAGACATGGGCTGATGCGGCCTCAGACCCTGACTTTATTACTGCCACTCCAGTTGGCTACAGCTTCGTTAAGATGGATAGGCCTCGGGGCAGGAGAGGAGGAGGAGTAGCTATTATATTTAGAGATTGCTACACCGTTACTGTCCATCCTGTGCAGATCACCGGCTGCAAAGCCTTACATTTTACTGCTAAACTCAGTGCTAATTTTTCATTTTAAGGTATTCTCGTGTACCGGCCACCTGGGGTGAAACCCCAGTTTTTAAATAATCTGGACGAAATGCTTGAAACAGCGCTAGTTCAGAAGTAGTTCACCATTCTGGGTGATTTTAACTTTTATTTAGAGGATCCCACAAATAGAGAGACTTCTATGTTCGTGGATACCCTAAGTGCTGCAGGATTGGCCCAACTGGTTGGTGTTCCCACTCATGAAGCAGGGCACACGCTCTACGGGATTTTTACTTCATCCCACAGTCTTAAAGTGATAGATGGGTTTCCTCTGTCTTGGTCAGATCACTTACTTATTAACTTTACTCTTCCCATATCTGCGCACCGTAAAGATAATGAGGCCAGGTCTCCGGCTGCTCCTTGAAGAGCCTGGAGCAAAGTGAACAAACCTGCTCTTCGTACTGGATTGACAGACTTCGTTCCCCCAGGTTGTGCCAATGTGGACATAGCAGTCAACAACTATAATAGCTGGTTAGCCGATGCCATCAGTGTAGCGGTGCCTATTAAGAACATCTCGGGCAACCGGGTGGCACAATCCGCTCCCTGGTTCTCTGATCTACTTCGTAATGAAAAACAAAAATGCCGTCGTATGGAACCCGTTGGCATCTGAACTACTATGATGCGGATAAACAGATTTATAGGACAGCCCTTAGGTCCTATAAAGCACTTCTGGTGACTGAGAAAAGTACATATTTTAAATCTCAGATTGATTATGCAAAATGCTCTTCAAAAGAGTTGTTTGCAGTCATAAATAAACTAACGGTTCCAAAGGCTCTGAACAAATTTGGTAGTCAACAGTTTGTTGATGATATGGCGTCCAATTTTAAAGATAAAGTGCTGGATATTGTTTGTAATTTTAAAAATTGCGTAGGCGCTCAGTCGGTCCCTACTACGCAGGTGGTAGTTGCTGGTACAAGCACGTTTCCTGAGTTCTCCCCTGTCTCTATTGATACAGTGAGCCATCTTATCTTGGCCTCCAAATCAGGCTCTCCTTCAGATCCGTGTTCGTCAGCTTTTCTAATGGACTTATCGGACCTGGTGAGTCCTGTTTTAACGGACATTTTTAACAGAATGTTTTCTTCAGGCAGCTATCCAATTATTTGGAAGGAGACCTCTGTGCTCCCGCTTCTTAACCTACCCTTGATGCTTCTGTCACATCCAACTACCGTCCCATTGCGCGCCTTCCCCTTCCAGCCAAAATTGCCGACAAAATCATGACTGTTCAATTGACTCAGTACATTGATGACAATGGGCTGCCGGATCATTCTCAGTTCGGTTTCCGTAAGGAACACAGTACTGAGACTGTACTTATTAGGGCGACCGAAGAAATTAGAGCGGTTATGGACGGGGGAGGTTCGGCAGCATTCATTTTGCTTGACATCTCTGCCGCGTTCGACACTGTTGATCATACTCTCCTTACCCACCGATTAAAATATCTAGGAGTGGAGGGCAAGGAATTGGCCTTGCTGGCTTCCTTTTTGGAGGAGAGGAGATCAATGGTGTCGCTCGACGGGTTCAACTCGGAGCCTTATGTGCTGCCTTGTGGTGTTCCACAGGGAAGTTCATTGAGCCCACTGTTGTTCAATGTTTGTGTCACCAAACTTGCTTTACTGATCAGAGATTATGGCTTCTCACTAACATCATATGCATATGACTATCAGATTGTGGTTCCAGCCCATAAAAAACAGAGCTCCCCAGCTGTGCAATTCCACAACTGCATGGCCGCCATTAACATCTGGATGAGTAGTCACTGCCTTAAACTTAATTCTGAGAAGATGGAAGTGCTGATTTTTGGCAATTTAAAACCTTCCTGGAGTAGTCTCTGGTGGCCTGTAGATATGGGCCTGCCGACCATTCCAACGGCTAAGAGAATAAACCGGGGCGATCTGGTTGATAACAAACTGACGTTCATGCAACAGTCCAATGCCATTTGTCTGCGTCACACTTCCTGATAAAAAAAATCAGGAGGATACTCCCCTATATCCCGGCAGAAACCAAGAAAGTGGTTATCACTTCCCTGATTCAGTCTAAGCTGGATTATTGTAACGGGCTCTATCTGAATGCCCAGAAACAATGTCTGAGGAAACTGCAGGCAGTGCAGAATCCAGCCGCCTGCCTTTTGTTGGGCATTCCCCGGCATAATTCCATCTCTGAGGAATTTCAGAAACTGCACTGGCTTCCAGTGGGGCAACGGATTACATTCAAGGCGCTTTGTGTGGCCTTTAAGGCCTTGTCATTTAAAGGCCTGTTGTTCCTGCAGAAACTTTTAGGTGGTATAAGCCAGGCAGAATATTTCGTTCCACAGGTGATAAATTACTTACTGTTCCAAAAATGTGGACCCTGCAGTGGGGAGGCCAGAGTTTTCATTACGAGGGGGAAAATTACAAAAAACAATTTGATGGACAGAATGTAGATCAATGTCTTACATTCACCCCAGTACAAGGATCTGGGCCTAAATCCATCGTTTTTTACACTCCACACCACCCTGGGTTAGATAATGGCTTTATGCAAATCAGCTCTGACCCTGTGCCCCATGGGAACAGTCCAGTCCGAACTACACAGCCATATCTTTCCCAGACCGGAATCAAGCATCCGAGGACCGGACCGGTTTCGAGGTAACACTTCTCATCAGCCCGGCTAGCTTGACTCCAGTGGTGTGGAGGCTCTGGGACCCACGTCTGAGCTACCCCAGTACACTCAGGGAGAAAATTACAAAAAACTATTTGATGGACAGAATGTAGATCAATGTCTTACATTCACCCCAGTACAAGGATCTGGGCCTAAATCCATCGTTTTTTGCACTCCACACCACCCTGGGTTAGATAATGGCTTTATGCAAATCAGCTCTGACCCTGTGCCCCATGGGAACAGTCCAGTCCGAACTACACAGCCATATCTTTCCCAGACCGGAATCAAGCATCCGAGGACCGGACCGGTTTCGAGGTAACACCTCTCATCAGCCCGGCTAGCTTGACTCCAGTGGTGTGGAGGCTCTGGGACCCACGTCTGAGCTACCCCAGTACACTCAGGGAGAAAATTACAAAAAACAATTTGATGGACAGAATGTAGATCAATGTCTTACATTCACCCCAGTACAAGGATCTGGGCCTAAATCCATCGTTTTTTGCACTCCACACCACCCTGGGTTAGATAATGGCTTTATGCAAATCAGCTCTTACCTTGTGCCCCATGGGGACAGTCCAGTCCGAACTACACAGCCATATCTTTCCCAGACCGGAATCAAGCATCCGAGGACCGGACCAGTTTCGAGGTAACACCTCTCATCAGCCCGGCTAGCTTGACTCCAGTGGTGTGGAGGCTATGGGACCCACGTCTGAGCTACCCCAGTACACTCAGGGAGAAAATTACAAAAAACAATTTGATGGACAGAATGTAGATCAATGTCTTACATTCACCCCAGTACAAGGATCTGGGCCTAAATCCATGGTTTTTTGCACTCCACACCACCCTGGGTTAGATAATGGCTTTATGCAAATCAGCTCTGACCCTGTGCCCCATGGGAACAGTCCAGTCCGAACTACACAGCCATATCTTTCCCAGACCGGAATCAAGCATCCGAGGACTGGACCGGTTTCGAGGTAACACCTCTCATCAGCCCGGCTAGCTTGACTCCAGTGGTGTGGAGGCTCTGGGACCCACGTCTGAGCTACCCCAGTACACTCAGGGAGAAAATGACAAAAAACAATTTGTTGGACAGAATGTAGATCAATGTCTTACATTCACCCCAGTACAAGGATCTGGGCCTAAATCCATCGTTTTTTGCACTCCACACCACCACCAGAGCTGATTTGCATAAAGCCATTATCTAACCCAAGGTGGTGTGGAGTGCAAAAAACGATGGATTTAGGCCCAGATCCTTGTACTGGGGTGAATGTAAGACATTGAGCTACATTCTGTCCAACAAATTGTTTTTTGTAATTTTCTCCCTGAATGTACTGGGGTAGCTCAGACGTGGGTCCCAGAGCCTCCACACCACTGGAGTCAAGCTAGCTGGGCTGATGAGAGGTGTTACCTCGAAACCAGTCCGGTCCTCGGATGCTTGATTCCGGTCTGGGAAAGATATGGCTGTGTAGTTCGGACTGGACTGTTCCCATGGGGCACAGGGTCAGAGCTGATTTGCATAAAGCCATTATCTAACCCAGGGTGGTGTGGAGTGCAAAAAACGATGGATTTAGGCCCAGATCCTTGTACTGGGGTGAATGTAAGACATTGATCTACATTCTGTCCAACAAATTGTTTTTTGTAATTTTCTCCCTGAGTGTACTGGGGTAGCTCAGACGTGGGTCCCAGAGCCTCCACACCACTGGAGTCAAGCTAGCCGGGCTGATGAGAGGTGTTACCTCGAAACCGGTCCGGTCCTCGGATGCTTGATTCCGGTCTGGGAAAGATATGGCTGTATAGTTCGGACTGGACTGTTCCCATGGGGCACAGGGTCAGAGCTGATTTGCATAAAGCCATTATCTAACCCAGGGTGGTGTGGAGTGCAAAAAACGATGGATTTAGGCCCAGATCCTTGTACTGGGGTGAATGTAAGACATTGATCTACATTCTGTCCAACAAATTGTTTTTTGTAATTTTCTCCCTGAGTGTACTGGGGTAGCTCAGACGTGGGTCCCAGAGCCTCCACACCACTGGAGTCAAGCTAGCCGGGCTGATGAGAGGTGTTATCTCGAAACTAGTCCGGTCCTCGGATGCTTGATTCCGGTCTGGGAAAGATATGGCTGTGTAGTTCGGACTGGACTGTTCTCATGGGGCACACGGTCAGAGCTGATTTGCATAAAGCCATTATCTAACCCAGGGTGGTGTGGAGTGCAAAAAACGATGGATTTAGGCCCAGATCCTTGTACTGGGGTGAATGTAAGACATTGATCTACATTCTGTCCAACAAATTGTTTTTTGTCATTTTCTCCCTGAGTGTACTGGGGTAGCTCAGACGTGGGTCCCAGAGCCTCCACACCACTGGAGTCAAGCTAGCCAGGCTGATGAGAGGTGTTACCTCGAAACCGGTCCGGTCCTCGGATGCTTGATTCCGGTCTGGGAAAGATATGGCTGTGTAGTTCGGACTGGACTGTTCCCATGGGGCACAGGGTCAGAGCTGATTTGCATAAAGCCATTATCTAACCCAGGGTGGTGTGGAGTGCAAAAAACGATGGATTTAGGCCCAGATCCTTGTACTGGGGTGAATGTAAGACATTGATCTACATTCTGTCCAACAAATTGTTTTTTGTAATTTTCTCCCTGAGTGTACTGGGGTAGCTCAGACGTGGGTCCCAGAGCCTCCACACCACTGGAGTCAAGCTAGCCGGGCTGATGAGAGGTGTTACCTCGAAACCGGTCCGGTCCTCGGATGCTTGATTCCGGTCTGGGAAAGATATGGCTGTATAGTTCGGACTGGACTGTTCCCATGGGGCACAGGGTCAGAGCTGATTTGCATAAAGCCATTATCTAACCCAGGGTGGTGTGGGGTGCAAAAAACGATGGATTTAGGCCCAGATACTTGTACTGGGGTGAATGTAAGACATTGATCTACATTCTGTCCAACAAATTGTTTTTTGTAATTTTCTCCCTGAGTGTACTGGGTTAGCTCAGACGTGGGTCCCAGAGCCTCCACACCACTGGAGTCAAGCTAGCCGGGCTGATGAGAGGTGTTATCTCGAAACTAGTCCGGTCCTCGGATGCTTGATTCCGGTCTGGGAAAGATATGGCTGTGTAGTTCGGACTGGACTGTTCTCATGGGGCACACTGTCAGAGCTGATTTGCATAAAGCCATTATCTAACCCAGGGTGGTGTGGAGTGCAAAAAACGATGGATTTAGGCCCAGATCCTTGTACTGGGGTGAATGTAAGACATTGATCTACATTCTGTCCAACAAATAGTTTTTTGTCATTTTCTCCCTGAGTGTACTGGGGTAGCTCAGACGTGGGTCCCAGAGCCTCCACACCACTGGAGTCAAGCTAGCCAGGCTGATGAGAGGTGTTACCTCGAAACCGGTCCGGTCCTCGGATGCTTGATTCCGGTCTGGGAAAGATATGGCTGTGTAGTTCGGACTGGACTGTTCCCATGGGGCACAGGGTCAGAGCTGATTTGCATAAAGCCATTATCTAACCCAGGGTGGTGTGGAGTGCAAAAAACGATGGATTTAGGCCCAGATCCTTGTACTGGGGTGAATGTAAGACATTGATCTACATTCTGTCCAACAAATTGTTTTTTGTAATTTTCTCCCTGAGTGTACTGGGGTAGCTCAGACGTGGGTCCCAGAGCCTCCACACCACTGGAGTCAAGCTAGCCGGGCTGATGAGAGGTGTTATCTCGAAACCAGTCCGGTCCTCGGATGCTTGATTCCGGTCTGGGAAAGATATGGCTGTGTAGTTCGGACTGGACTGTTCTCATGGGGCACACGGTCAGAGCTGATTTGCATAAAGCCATTATCTAACCCAGGGTGGTGTGGAGTGCAAAAAACGATGGATTTAGGCCCAGATCCTTGTACTGGGATGAATGTAAGACATTGATCTACATTCTGTCCAACAAATTGTTTTTTGTAATTTTCTCCCAGAGTTTTCATTACAGCACTTCTAAGCTGTGGAACCTGCTGCCATCCGAGATCAGGAATGCTAGCCTCTCTTGAGCTTTAGAATTTTTTTTAAAACCTGGTTATTTCAGTGATGGGAGCTGGTGGGGGATCTGCTCATGGTTCTAGCGCCGAGACACCATTTTGGTATTTATGCGATTTATAAATATCATTATCATTATCATTATGAGTGGCTGTTGAGGCTGACTTAAATTTGGGTCTTTTAACAGGCAATCTGGCTGCAGCATTTAGTAACATGTGCAGTTTATTATGATTTTGGTGCTGCATGCTAAAATATAGACCATTACAATAGTTAACTTCAGAAAGGATCAGGGAAGTCACAACAGTTTTCTTTGCATCTTCTGGTATGAAAGGAAGAATTTTCCTGATCATCCTTAAGATGTAAAAGGCAGATGAAATCACCTCATTTACCTGTTCACCAAAGGAAAGAATAGGTTTCTGGCTTTGTTAACTGTGCCTAGGTCCTCTGGCCTCCATGATGGAGACCAGAAAGTGGTGTGGTTCCCAATTAAGATAACCTCCATCGTTCCTTAATTTAGTTTGAAACAATTTCTGTTCATTCAAGTACTTTTTTCAAGCAAACAGTCATGAAATCTTTAATTGATGCTTCTGTTATTTGTGGTCACTGATAACACAATTTATGTATCATCTGTGTAGGATGTTAGCACAAAGTCAAATGGACTGATAAAAACTGCAAGTGAAGTCACAAAAATGTTTATCAGCCTAGGGCTGAGTGAAGACCACTGAGGGACCCCACATAGCAGAGAGAAGGGATCTGATACATATGGATCTAAAGCCACAGTCTGTGCCTGTTCTACTAGGAAAGATTTTAATAAGGACAGTGCTGTGTTTTTAATTTCTATGGCCTGGAGATGGTCGACAAATAAAATATGGTTGATTGTGCCAAAAGTGGCTGATGAGTCAAGCAGCACATGGGTTCCCTTGCCTCCTTTATCAAGAGTAATCCTGATCTCTTCAGTGGTTTTAATGAGAGCTGTCTCTGAACTGTAACCACCTCTAAAACCATATTGTGTATTACCCAACAACTGATTATTTTGGCTAAATTGTGCTAACTGTTGGTTCATTGCGTTTCCTATTAGTTTTGCTGGTAGGGGCAGATGAGAGATGGGGCGGTAGTTGTTAGGATCTGATGGATTCAGAATGCTCTTCTTTGCAGAATTGAAGCAATCTTCCATGGCCAAGGTAAATATCCTTTCTTGAACATGGCATTAAAGATGCTCCTCAGGTGAGTGGCAATTGTCTCTGTGGCTAACTTGGTTATAGTGGGAGGGCAAGGATTTACAGAAGATCCTAACTTCACCCCTTGGATCAAAATCAAAACCTGATCAATAGTCACTGCTCAGAAATCTGAGAAAGTGGCTTTGAACACATCGCTAATCCTCTGATTGTTTACTTCCATGATGGGGATTTTTATTGCCCTCACACTCATTTGAAATGTCTTGGACTTTGTTATCAAAGAAGTTAGACTGACTACTAATTATTTGACTATTGCTTGACAGGGTAGAGAGTTTAAAACAGTTTAGAAGCATTCTGGAATAGTATTTTTGCAGAGATTTTTGCTGACTCCATTTTTTGTGAAGTAGATGGATTTTCCTTAGAAAAGTAGTGATTTGTAGTCTTTGATACGTTGTTTGCATTTATCTTTTTCCACATCGCTGTATTCCGTACGCCATTTCTAATCTTGCTGTCTACAGCCTTGTCCCTGTATTTTGAGAAGGTCAGAGTTTATGTGCCTTAAGGTTAAAACAAGAGCAACTGACCCCTTTGCATTCTGGTTATGATTAAGAGCCGGAGGGGGTTGAAACGCGCTATGCATGGACTCTCTGCAAATAAATGAATTATGTTCACAAACCGGTTTGTTGGACTCAATAGGCTGCTATCGGTAGGAGATTATTGTCTTTTGAATATGAAGTTTGACACCCGCTTACACGCCCAGATCTGACTGGCATGGTGCCCTTCACAGAGTCAAGTTTATTCCGAAAGAATATTAAGGGACACCCACCGGCTGTAGTTTTAAGTGGAAACAAAGGGAATGGATTGAGATGAGGCCACTGTGAGCAACACGGGAGGCCTGCCAAATTGCTGTTGAATTAGATGACAATTTATGGCAGCCAGGATTTGCAGGGCAATTGACCTTTGCACACGTTGGAATTGCTTCATATGGCAAACATTGCAGAGGGATGATTTCAGTGGTGGAAACTTTTCTAACATCCAACTTGGTATGGCCAAGGTTTTGCCTTCCCTATTTTGCAGGATATGATATCACTCTGCTCTTCATGATATCGACTTCTTTGAGGCAAGTCGAGTGTATATACGTGTGGAATTCATAGGAGGAACAAAACTCTATTAGGAGCCAGTATGGACAGCTTACTGTGGCTTGAATACATGTACAATCAACAATGTAATGTATTATGGGAACTGTGGTCTGTGAATTCATGTAGGACAAATCAGTGACAATAACGCATATAATGCCACCTTTTGGATGTAATTTTTCTCATTGCGATCGAAGTACCAATACTGATAACCTTTGTATCCAAAATAATGTACCATTTTATTGCAAGTGTCACCACTTTGACCATAGTCATTTTTATGAAGACGTATTTATTGTCAACTAATGTTGTATATAGTAACATCAGTACTCATTGTAAGTGTTGGTGAATTTACTATCCTGTACCCATTATACTTTGATGGTCAAATCGACAGAATAAACATTCTTGACTAGTGATAATAGTTATTCATATTCTATCTTCAGTATTTATGTACCTTATGGTTAAAATAAGAGCAACTGACCACTCTGCATTCTGCATATGATTAAGAGCCGCAGGGGGTCAAAACGCGTTATGCGCGGACTCTGCAAATAAATGAATTATGTTTACAAACCATTTGGCGGTCTTGTTACGCTGATGTCTTCAGGTGTGTGTTGTCTTTGAAATATGGAGGTGATGCCCGCTTACAAGTTCCGATCTGACAAACAGTGTGTCCTTCAAAGCATCAAGTTCGTATGGAAAACATATATATATGTATGTATTTTGTGATTTTAAGTAAATATATTTAGAGGTTTTTGAGAAATGAATGTACATATCTTTGTACACTTTAAGGAATAGGTGGTGAGGTATTATCAGCGCATAGCCTATGCAGTAATAACTCTACAGATTATTATCTCAAAGGGGCATCAAGGGAACCACAGACAGCTACCACCCACCACTGTCAAGAGACAGTAAATTACAAAGTAATTCTTGTCACAATAACAAGTTTTGTAGAGTTCCCTGAGCACAAGAATATATACCCGTATCTGTAGGGTTTACAGATAATATCCATTCAAACAATGATAGTCCATATCTATGTATCCAAGTTTTGAAAAAGTCCTTATTTTATTTTCTCAATCCAGATGATCACGAAGACTTGTAGATATAGCAGTACAGTCTTGATATAATTTACAACAGCCAAACGCCAACACGTGTTTCGTCAAGGGGCATCACCCAATGACTTCCTCAGGGCATGAAACTGTTATCACTTGTAGTTGTAAGTCAAAACGGATGATATCAAGGACCTTTATAAAACAATTCACCTTCAAATGACTTCGCAAGTATATTCCTCACTAGTGTCTTCAACAATATAATCCTCTCATTTGGAAGCGACAGGCAATATTAGCCTATGATTCTGGAACCATCAAGTGTATCTCGGGTTCCCGTACCCAATCCTCATCGTTAGTCCGGCGTACTAGGGAGTGAGGACATGGACTTCAGCTATGGTTGGCAGTGGTAACACACACAGAGTCCGAAGACCAACAAACACTAGATCAGCAAAAATGGAGGAGTAAGGCAAAAAGTTTGGGGAAGACCATCCTAAGGTTCACAGGTCTAACCAGGACAGTCAGATACTTGACGTATTTCACGCTGGGCCACCACAGCACACCTGCCCCTCAATTTGCACGTCTTTGTAATGACGTGTCCAAACACTACATTCTGCACTTTATTTTCTTTTGCGAATGTTATTTATACTATGCAGTTTATACTATGTAGTTTTCTTTTTTGTTTTTTTATCGTTAATGTACACAGTGCAGGGTAAGCTAAAGTTATTTTTACAGCTCCTAGATGATAAGGAGGCATGCTTTACAGTAGGTCTTCCTTGACATTGCCAGTTTCTTGCAGAAAGACAATGCTGGTGTTATTCTATAGGCTCTTGCTGTTATAAATGCTGTCTTATTTTAGATGTGCATATCATGTATTTTATCATCTGTTTTATGTATTTTATGTGTGTCTCTGACAGTTGACTAAAGTTTGCTTTGACTTGACATTGCTACGAGTCAATGACATCCCTGTATTTCCCATTCCTCCCTCCTTGGTTTATCCGCTTCATTGTGGGTGAAACTTGGCCAATACAAGATGTGAGGTTAGTGCTTTCACTAGCTATACCATGTAACAGGATCTATTATAAAACTTTACGGGAGAGATTGGAATCTGATGTTTGTTTATGTACTTGGTGACTTTTCTGGTGGGAGAAGCATTCGCTCAAATGGTGTAATGACTGTGATAGGAAGGTTGTTGCCTCGGAGTAATGAAGATTACAGGTATGTTTGGAGGGAGCAAAAGGTGGCACGTGATAGAAAAATGTCCATTGCCTCGCAATGACGCATAGCATAACCAACCCTGCAGTGCAGTATGGAGGCTCTACCTATGGATGAAAAATATCATTCACAACCGACAAGCAGTGCAAATGTAGATGTGTGGTCAGAGTCTAAAAATGAGAAGAAATCATATTTATCTCTTTCTGGATTCCGTCACATTACTTTCAGGATAATTGCAACTGGTGCTTAATTTGTAAAATAAGAAGTGCAGGTGCTGAAAATTTTGCCTAGGAGGACACAGCTCACTTCTTCTTCCGTGCGCTCCACTTTCAACACTCTCACTGCCTTAGTCTCTATCTTCTAACCTTGATCTGTTGTCTGTCCCCTAAGTCTTTGCTCTAAGAGTCTATCCTCTCACCTCTCTAATT
The DNA here is from genome assembly GCF_964263255.1 of Lissotriton vulgaris. Taxonomy (NCBI): domain Eukaryota; kingdom Metazoa; phylum Chordata; class Amphibia; order Caudata; family Salamandridae; genus Lissotriton; species Lissotriton vulgaris. Next base: position 987,360,390 of record NC_141695.1, on the reverse strand, counting down.
GTTTTCTATCATCTTTGTCACACCTGGTGTTACCTTATTCCCTGTATTTCTGATTTGCTTTCCATTCTAGCCCTGCCCTTTTTCATCTTCACTTTTATCCATGCTCTGCTCTCTCTCCCCTCAATCTTGGCTCTTTACTATCACTCTTCCAGCAGTGATTAGCTGTGTCTCCTTTATATCATTTGTCTGCTTTTTTCCCTCTGTCCTGTCCTTTACATCCTTACTTCTGTCTTCGCTCTTCTTAATGCTCTCTTCTTCTCATCATGGCTGTTTTCGCTTTGTATCTGATTTGCTCTCCTTTTCTTCTACTTAGCTCGGTCTTATCTTTCGCCTCTCCTGTTGTTTCTTTCTCCTTTACTCCTACTCTCTCTTTCATCTATTACACTGCTGCTGCCTGTGATCCCTGTCGTCAGCCTGTGCATGTCCCTGCTATTTTGAACTCTGCGTTTTCCTGTTGTCATTCCTAAAGAAGTGTAAGATAGCGTGTTTTACTTTCTTACCTACACCGAGTGCAAAAACAAAATGTACACCAAGTGAAAATGCTTTTTCTGCATATATTAATCAGTGCGGTATGACTGGGTTTATTGCGGAACAGACGGCTACTCGAGCACAGCAGGTGATGTCACTGCTAGTGCTGCCTGTAATTAGTAGGTCCAGGGATGGCGACGGCATTGGCATCCACTGCTCAGTTTGCTGTGCCCCTACCTGCTACAGCACAGGCATTGTCCCCAGCCGAAATGCTGCCAATGCCGGTAAGTATGGCTGTGGTGCTTACTGCACTCATGCAAGCTCAGCAATTACCATTCTACAGGTGACGGCATGGCGCACAAAAGTTGTGTTGGTCCACAGCTGCATTGAGCATGTTGAGGATAGCAGCAATGCAGGGCTGCAGGATATGCTACTCTGGCTATGCAGCAAGTGGAAAGTCCACACTTTTCTGTTTATTCTTCCTCAAGAGCACTCCCTTCCAAGTTCCAAATGCGCTCTCGCAGCTTCCTTGCCTCAACTCCGTCATGAGCCAGACCCCAGCTACAATTATTCTATGGGAGGCTTAGGCTCAGGCAGTGGCAGGGGGCAGCAGACTCGGGGAATAGAATGCAAGCCATAGTTTGTCGATGACTTCTTGGATTTGTGATCGTGTGATGACATCATCACTAACGTGATGATACACAATCATGAATGCCTGGACAGGGGTATGCCGGCCTGCCTAGGAACATTTACCAGCCATTCACCATGCAATGTATGTTATTCTTTTTATTTTGAATTTGAACAATTAATATTGAGACCACCACCTGCAGGGGCAGAAATTGTAGCCCCGGCCCTGTGAAAGAAGTGCTGTTGCTGAGCACCTGAAAGCACCTGCTCAAATTGAGCACTGTCTGCAACCCTATTCTTTTAGTTTGATACAGGGTAGTTAGTACATTCCAAATATAACTTTGAAGATAAAAATAAAATCAGTAAAAAAAAAAAGGATTCATATTGATGTGCAAAGTTTGCTTAAACACTCTTATAGTGCTAAACCTTTAAAAACGAACAAGGGACACCTGTGGACATGGAAAGGGGCAACATGATTTTTGCACTTGCACGTTGTGCATAATGAGTCCCGTATTCTTACTTGTAGTGTAACCTAGCTAGTGAATGCAAAGTAAACAGAGTGATGTCCTAATAAATCATGCAGACATCTGTATTATGCTACTGTGTGCAGAGCAAAACCTAGTCACCCTCTGATATTAAGAGATCACAAGTTAATATCCTATTAAGGCAGCTTAGCCTTTCAACTGTCCCAGGTGTTGTTACACTGAGTTATTACAATCTGTTATTTAAAGTGTCTAAAACCAGCGAGATAAGTCCAATGTGAAAATCTGATGTACTACAAATACTGCAGCGTTAATTAAATACAGCCCTGTGCAGTTTGTTAATTATTTGATGGGCCTCAGTCTTCTAGAAAAACGACCAGGTGATATAATGTGATAGCTTGGGGCAATTGTTATTATCTAATGAGAAATAGCCTCTGGGCACTTTCCATTGAAAATAATCTGTCTGATCATGACCTATGGTTAATGGATTGATTTTGCTCAAACAGGGGCATGTTTCATATCAACGTTATACGAACAAAGAAGCAGACCTAAAAACGCGTGACTTGTTTTATCCTTAAAATATTTTGGAATATAAATGATCTATGCCCCTAGAGTTGGTTCAGAACGATTTTGCATCCGCTGATTTGCTCATTTCAAATGATTGATGCTCTCTTACCGCAAGATGAATATTCCATGTTCATTTTTATACTTTGTATTGGAAACATTCCTGCACTGGGAGATTTTCTGTCAATACACAAAACTCACTTTATGGGTTTCGCTCCCAAAACATTTTTTGGATATTTAATTAGACACCTTCACTATCAGTCATTCTGTAGTTTGAAAATATTTAATGAAAGTGCTTTAAAGGATGCCCTCGGCGAAGGAATTTGTGCAAAACTAAACATTGTGTTTGTTTTGTTTGATCGAATGAAAAGCTCACAAAAGGTTTACGGTCTTATGAGTTTTGCCTGAGTTGTCAGCGTCAGGCCCACAGTATTATTCCTAATCATTCTGGATTTCCTATACTACAACAATCTTGTTTCAGTATTTAAAATTAATTTCTTTTTTATAGCAAATCGTCATTTTGGAATCCAGTGTTTAAAATAAATAAGTTAATCTATTGGACAGTTGGGAGTCTGTCTATTATTCTTCTAAAATGAAGTGAAATTGGTAAGAAAGTGACACCTTACACGGTTGTTCATCAAGAATCAGATTGTCATGTGCTTGAGAATTAACATCAAGTTAAGACTAGGTGAAGTCCGCTACATTCAATAGCCTTTACGTGCCATAGTGGCCTTATTAATCTCTCAAATTTCAGTCAGGCTCTCGTATGTTCAGATGGATAGTTTTGATCTGCAAATGATTGACACCTGCAAGACCAGAATTTCCTGGATTCAAAATACAGCCATACTGTTTACCTGAGATGATTCTCTTCCATACTGCTCTCATTTGCAGGACAGTATGTCCTAATGCAAGCAAAATCATGAATTTTCAAGTTTGGTATAGCCCCTACCCGGGCAACTGCAAAACACATGAGGCCTCATTTATGAGGCTGTGCGTCACTTTTATGCCGCCGGTGCGTCGCTTTTTGTGACGCACCAGTGGCGTAAAAAATGCCCCTTGTTGCGCCGTATTTACAAAGTGACGCATCTAGGTAGATGCGTTACTTTGTAAACCCCTGCGCCACGTTATACCTGCGCCAGGTATAATGTATGCAAGGGGGCATATTGACGCAAGAAAGGACGTAGAAGTGACGCTGTGAAATCTATGAGATTTCACTGCGTCACTTCTAGGATGCCATTGCGTCAAAATCTTGCGCTTGCCTCACAGCAGGCGTAAGACTGAAGCAGGCCCTTTCACATGGGGCTTGCCCCATGTGAAAGGACGCATTGCTGGAATTGCATCACTTTTGTGACACTCCAGCAATGCGTCACTTTTGCACTTACAGATACGTCAGAAATACTGACGTATCTGTAAGTCCTTGCGCAATGATTGGGGTCGCAAGAAGGGCGCAATGAAAAGTGACGCATCGCTGTTTTCTCGCAGCGATGCGTCACTTTTCATAAATGAGGCCCCTGCTTTTAAAAACTTTGACCCACTACATATGGCTGTGGTGTACTCCCGTACCACTGGGGCCTACATACTGTAGTCAGATGGATCTTTGTTCTTTGTATACCCCAGTTAAACGAAACATTTTTTAGTTTCATGCAAAACTGTTCAACTCTTTTTTTGTAGGCTTTGTCGTGTGCCCCTACTCCCACAGACAAAAATAGGCTTTGACAATTGCATTACTTCCCCATTGGTCGTACGGTAGGATGCCTGTTCTGTTTGGGCTGTTCATAATGATATTAACTAGAAAGTCAGGTATGATGTGATGAGTAATGTCACCAGTAATGTCACAGTTTAGTTTACAAATGTCACGTCACACTATGTGTGAAGGCATGACAAATGCATTTTGGTGTAGTTATGTTTTGCACAGCTCATCATAGCTAGCCAATTGAAGTGATTTTCAGTTAAGTTTCATAACCATAATTTCACTGTCCACTTGTGAGTCAATAAAAAAATCGGCCTGTTTGCAACTGCTAAAAAGGTTTGTGATATATGCAAACCCTATTTTGCAAGTTCGTAACCTATTACAGACTCACAAAATAGGGTGTACGAGTCGTTATTAGGAAGAACTGTGCCAATCTCGTCCCTTCCTAATAGTGAGTCGCACTGATATGTACAATTGTCTTGCAACCGCAAATGCGGTTGCAAAACAATTGCAGTTAGCGCCTACATCAAGCAGGGGGGAACCCAGTCAAACATGGGAAGTGGTACCCAGGGGACCCCGTCTCCTTTGTGAATGTACACAAAAATATTTTTTTTAAAAAGGCAGTGGTCCCACTGACAACTGCCTGCCCTTAAAAAATTACCAAAATAATTTTCAATGTTTTCTTTTAAAAGCATCCAATTGTCAATTAAGGAAAATGGGCTGCATTCGAAAAGCAAAAAGTTGCTATATTTTAAAAGTAAACACAAACATGGTGGTCAGCTGTCTCCTGCAGACCACCATACTTGTGATATGTGAGATTCCCAAGGGGTAACACATTTTGACCTACCTCATTAATATTAATAAGATAGGTCTTTAGCAACCCCTTTAGGATTCGTAAACAATGTCTGAGATACTGCTGTAATTCCATTTTGCGAGTCGCAAATTGCGAGACACAAAACGGCGCAATTTACGACACCCAAAATCGAATTGGCAAACAATTGGCCCTTTGAGTATTATTCTCATACCCTTGAAGACCAGTTACTTTATTTAAACATAGACAAATAAATCTTAGTGAGAAAGAGTCTTTCATGGTAGCTTGCATTTGGGGTTTCGAGACAAGAGAAAATATCCGTAACCTAGGGTCTTCAAGACAGGAGTTAGTTTCCTGCCGGTGCAAGAGATAGACCATCCATCAGGACAATACTTCCTATTCGACTGATTATCTTACTCAAACTAGTATAATGTTGTTCACATTGGAGGATCTAAGCCTCATGCCCTTTAAAAGAATCTCCTAAGTTACACAGAAGGAATGTAGCAGAATCAGCATCCTGATCAAGTTTTAACTGTGGCAGTCGACTTTCCAGAGATGGCGACCCCATCTCACCATAAGTAAATGTTTTGCACCTGCTACTGAGGATAGCCTACACAAGTTCTTTTGGAATGAGAAAATTCTCTAGGATAGCATTGTTACTTTGTGCAACATGCAGGATTGTTTATCCTTCGTGATTTCCTCATTTGAACCTTTTCCTATGTAAGTTCTCGGATCGAGTCCATAATACCAACTTGGAGGTTTATTCTATGGAAGGCATAGGATTATTATGTACATCTTTCCAATTCCTGGATTCTCTGTTGCCTTTTGTACTGAGCTTGCTTCTTCCCTCTATAATTCCTTCTCTTTTATTAGTCCACTGTACGTTTTTTCTTTACATTTTTGGCTTTCCTTTTATAAGGATATGGTAATGTCAAATGATCAAAATAAGCCACTGCTTACCCATAGCGGTTTTCCCAGTGATAGTTAGTGAATTGTACTTATATTATAAATGCAACTCTTTAGGTTGTTTTTTTACTATTCCAAACTCTGTTATACTGATGCCCAATGTCCACTGCCAAAGGCAGTAGGCATGACGGTTTGGCCGATGAGGAGGCCTTTCACCCAATCCACTGTGTGATCAATCCCGGCTGTATATGGCCAAAAAGGCTGTATATCATGAGGGCTAGCTGTAGAGCTTGGCCCAAAGAACCAAAGAAAGAAAGGTAAATAATTAAACACATTTTATTTTAGCATAAAGACAGGTCTAAGAAGAAGCTTTTTGTGTTGGTTGTTGGGATAACCTTTGATTGTTGTTGTACTATTTTATTGCTTTCTTTCAGACAAGACCTTTAGTGACAATCAATCTCTTTAAAACCATAGCAAACATGATAATACATACAATTCGGACAACAATACATTTTGTAGGGCTATCTGTTGGATTTTCTCTGCTCTGTGATCTGTTCCAGTAATATGACTATGGGATATCTCAAGTACAGATGTACAAAATTAGCTGTGGTATCAAGTGTTGCTTCTGATTGGGACAATATCTTCTTGGACTAATGTGATACAAAAAGAATATACCCAATTGAAAGCAAGGTATCCTGTGTTGGGATGTTGTTATCACCAAATTCTTAATATGGCATACTGAAGAGTAGGATTACATACTTTTTGCCTCTGAAATAAGTGATCCTGGATGTTCCAATCTGTAATTGTTACAATGTTCTCAACAAATAAGAAGACATTCTGTTTCCCTTTCTATAGCTATCCTTGTCCATGGCTTTTTTGTTCTTTGTGTTTCATTTGGTAGTGTAGCATCTCACAACCAATCTTTTTAGGGGTTAACAAAGAACATTTATAAAGTTCAGCATCTTGGTTATTAAGGCTTTAGGTTAAGGTAGCATTGGTAATATCCCTACTGTCATGGGTATGTCAATTGTCTTGGTCGGATAAGATTTTACATCCTCATCCATACAAATTGTAGCTATCCTGTTTTCCTTAGTGGCACTTAAGCAAGACTCACGAAGGGCTACACATTGCAGACACCAACTATCCACTAATCCTTTACCTCGCTGCCCTTGTATACTCACTTGAGTGACAGGGATAAACACTTAATAAGTATCTGCATAGTGGGTTCCTTATATGTCTATAGATTTAGGTCTGCTTTCATTTATTCACAATATAGCTCCACTCCTCACAATCATAACTTTGAGGTCCCAGGGTAGAACTTGTCCCTTTTTTCGCAAGACCTCTCTTGCAAAAAATCTTATATATTTTGCTCAATATTTTGTGATATATTATTAAGTCGTTGATGTGGTGGCATTGGGAGACCTCATTGTCCTTCATTGGTATTGGGGTACCATACAAGTTTGACCAGGGTTGTCCTTTGTATGTGGTAGCCATGTCAACTACATTGGGGTTTGGATGCTTGTAAACACATATTTTCAAAGAGTTAGGCAGGACATCCATAGACCATGTTGTCATGCATATGTTCCATGCTAGCCATGGAGGTTTTCATCCACTTACGAGCCAGGTGCTGTGTGCTGCGAAATGTTTGGCAGAGTGTTACGTTTAATGTTATACTATGAAACTGATTCTGTTATGACTCCTCATATAGCCCAACATCTACAGGATAGCCAATTCTTCATCAATATATCAACTACATCCCCTGGTTCAATAAAGGAGCAATATAATAGCACAGCCATTATGGTGGCAAACGTAGGTTTAACAGTCTATTTCATAGAGGACCATTCTTTAAATGCCTTGATCAAGTTGCATACAAACTCATCAACTACATTTGAGAAAATTAAGTTGCACTTTAATCCCTCTGAATTTTCCATCTAGTATTGGCTTTTTCTCTTTGGTTTTTGATGTGATCTCTCAGTCCTCCTTTCATCCTTTCATGGTTGAACTATTAGGAAGGTGTATTCTGATATCCCAGATGAGTACATACCTCGATGATTGTACTCAAAACTTGCTTACAAAGTTTTGATGACATATTGGGAGCATTGAAATTCCTCTTCGTGGGGGACGTGGCAAACATAATCATTCTCTTCTGTTGTTGCAAGTTCTTCAATATTTACTACCTTTGGGACTTTCAGTGGTGGTGAAGGGTCTTAAAATGTCTTCTGCTGAAGGAAATTGCTTTTATTTCATTTCCAATCAGAGCCTTATTGGTGCTGATATTAACACTATACAGGGTTGCAAGGAGTGCAAAGAGTGCAGGAGGGCAACCTACCAGCCAGAAAAAAGTGCACCAGCTTGGTTTACAAAAGAAAGGAAATAAGACCCCTGAAAACTTAGTTAAGCAAGGCTTTAATAACTCTCTGCACCAATAAGGGAAAAATTAAAGGAAATGTTTTACTCAAATTTTAAACCAGGATCTGAATTATTGGTCTAAAGAAAACCAAATAATGCCCTACTTCCAAACAGAGTTCCAAAAAGGCAGAAACATTGAGGACAATTTATTGTGTTTTACAAAATTGATTGATAAGACCATGGTGAAAAAGGGAAAACATTGTGTGCTGCATTTATCAATTTCTCCAATGCCTTTGACAATGGTTTTAGAGCTAAACTGTGAGCAATATTCGACAGGTGGGGCATACCATCAGCCTTGTTAACAGCCATAATCTCCTTATACTCCAATACATTGGTCAAAATTAGGATGACCTTAAAATGGGCCATGTTAGACAAGCTCTTCAATCAAATCAGAATAGTGCTTATAAAGCATGGTTTATAACCCCATAGGGTATCCAGACTCTCTGCTGCAGGTATTAGTCGAAGAGTGCATGCTTGCCTCCTAGTTATTTAATGTTTATCTGGCGGATCTGAGACCACATTTGGATGAAGCAAGAGCTTTTCCCCCTCAATTGACTAGCCCAAAAAATCTAACTTTTCAATACGCATACCACACAGTGCTAATATATCAGACACCAATTGGTCTGCTGAGATCCCTTGATGAACTAACCCACTTTTGTGGGATTAATAACATCCTCATCAATCTAGCGAAGAACCAGGTCATGCTTGTTGTTGCAAACTAATTAAAAGAAGTTATTGGTTCTTTGAATAAAGAACACTTATAGAGAGTGTTGGTCTTGGCATTTTTGGTGTGGTTTCTTTTCACTTTTAGCATCTACCTCGTGTATTTTTGATGCTGTGCTGGATTTTGTTTTTGCTGGCTTAGATGATTTGCACTTTGCCACTACTGATCAGTGTCAATGTGTAAGTGCTCCCTGTGTAAATTGTTATTACAATTGGTTCTCCCTGATTGGCATATTTGATTTACAGGTTAGTCCTTAGTAAAGTGCTCTATAAATCAAATGCTACTAGTGGGCCTCCAGCAGTGATTGTGCCACCCGACTAAGTAGCCCTGCAAATATAACTCAGACCTGCCACTGCAGTGTCTACGCGCAATTTTGAACTGCATGTGAACCTGGCAAGTGCACCCACTTGCCAGACCCTAACCTTCTCTTCCTACACGTAAGACACCCCTCAGGTAGGCCCAAGGTGCGCCCATGTGCAGTGTATGTGAAAGGTAGGAAATGTACTGGTATGTGTGACATGTCCTGATAGTAAAATACTGCCAAATTCAGTTTTTCACAATTGCAATGCTATCTGTCCATTAGGATAACATGGTAGTCGCATTGTAACATCATCTAACACGTATAACGTCCCATTGGGACAAGATGGAGGAATAAGTTTAGGCTCTGTGAACTCAGAATTTGATAACATCTTTTAGTAAAGATGGTTTTAAAATTGTGTGTTTGAAAATGCCACTCATAGATAGTCAGCATTGTTTTGTTTAACCATTCTTTGTGCCTGTGCCTGTGCCTGGTTGTGGTTTGACTGTCTCATTTTGAGGTAACAGGGCCTGAGGATGTGCATTCACTGTAGACAGTCACTTGGGGGTGTGAGGTGTGCTTGGTCCTTCCTTGGCGACTCAGAGTTGAGCTGAATTGACCTTGGCGGCATTTAGCGTAGTGGGAGGAGTTTTTCTTCCACCTGAATAGGGCCTGTCTCCCTTGCACAATGCCTTCTCCACCACTTGTTGTCAATCTACACCAGTGAGGACAGAAGTGGTTTGGACTGGGCTCATAGACCCTCACACAAAGAAGAACAAATACACAATGGGGTATAACTAGTGGAGCTTACACCCCAGAACTTTAGATCACTTCTTGATTAAAGAGGAACCTTTGCCAAGGAAAAGAGTACTGCCCCTTTGTTGTATGCTGTATGGGGATGGGCTGTAGTTGCTGTTTGTGCCAAGGAAAGGAGAAGGACTGGAACCTTGCTGAGAACCTGCTTGAAGCAGAATCTCCAAGGGCTTGTGTGTGCTGACCTCCTGCTCTGAAGTCTCAGGAAAATAAAAACTTGACCCCCAGGTCCCCTGCACTCTACTGCTGAGAGGTCTCACCTGCCAGGAGGTGCTTGTTCCAGTTTTGAGCCTCTAGAGGTTGTTACTGCTGTCGGGAGCTGGAAGAAACAGAAGAAACAAAGAAAACCTAAGCATCGCCCTTCTTTCAGCTGTTTTTCCAACACAGCACCACTGTGGGGGAAGAATCTCCATGCAATGCTGCTGTGCCACTGCAGGGACGACACAGCATCTGCAACTGCAAAAACCAACAAATTGTGGAATCGCAGCTGAAGAAACGCTTCACTGCTTGCCACCGCACCATTGATCGCCTACGCATCCTGGAATTCCACACATCGCACCTGTGCTGCAAGTATTTACTGACGTATCACCTGCAGACCACAACCATCTTGGAATAAATGTGTTACTACCCTCTGTAGTCCGGATTCAACACATCACTTCTCCTATGTACAACAGAGCTGTTGCATTGCTTCCCCAAGAACTCAGGAACTGACGCTTCCCTTTGTTTCTCGACGATTCTCTTCTCCGCGGCTGTTTGGCCTTGTGAATTTTGAAGCATCTATAGGTACTTTGTGAAAAATTATGCTTCCAGAGTTTCCTATGGACCGAGTTGCTTGAAACCTTTTAAAAGTAATATTCTTATCACATGTATGTTGGATTTTTGTCATTTTGGTCATGTTGCATTTATATATGGATACTTTATTTGTCTAAACTGGTGTAGCATCCTTTTGTGGTGTGATCACTATATTACTGTGTGTTTTGAGCCCAAATACTTTAAACATTGACTTTGCGATAAGCCTGTCTGCTCGTGCCAAGCTACGAAGGGGGTGAGCAGGGGTTTTCTGAAGTGAGTATCCCTCTTACCCTGACTAGAAGCAAGGGTCCATCCTAGGACAAAGGTACCTACCTCTGCCAACTAGAGACCTCCATTTCTAACAAAGGGTGTTGGCTTATAAATATCTAAGTGTATGCTTGGATGAGAAAAAGCGTAATATTCCCCATATCAATGCCTTAAAGATCTCCACCCAAGATCTGACTTAGGCTTTCCAGCAATTGCACAAGAACCTAATTTGTTCAGATAGAAGGGCATTAACAAAGGGTGTTAACAGCAAACTAATGCCCACCTCTGTGTATTTTTCAAGCACCTTTAAAAAGAAGCTTGCTACCTGACTGGATAATGCACAAGGCAAATATTTTCACCAACTTTTTTCTCTTCCAGAAGGCACTAGCCCTTTGCAAATCCAGTTAGAATTCAACCTCACAAGGCAACATCTGCTACTCAAGCACAAGGATTTGTCATATTACGCGAAACTAAAGAAGGTAGCTGCAGGATTCCTAAAGTACCACTTATGGCAGGTGATAACACAGGAGATCACTATGTGGAGCCACTACTTTGTTACCTTCTAGACAGAATTGGTGTACAAAGAACTATGGAGGGCAAGCCTCCCACAAGAATAGACTTGCAAAAATAATCTCAGGAGACCTTAATAGAAATGACTAGCAGATGGACTGCTCTCTGGAATTTTTTACGCCGATTTCCCTTCTGGAGACACAAAAAGCTCTGGAGAATGTGAAATCTGGCTCCCCGGCAGACCTCTGCCCCCCCAAGACCATGGCACTTCTCTCTAACACTTTGGCCCCATCGATTCAAAGGATTTTTAATCTCTCGATCTCAGAAGATGTGGTCCCACTACCGTGGAAGGAAGCTTCCGTTTGCCCTATACTTAAGAAGCCCACTGCCAACCCTCAGGAGTTGGGCAACTATCGCCCTATCTCCCTGCTCCCTTTATTGGGAAAAATGTTGGAGAGCCTTATAAACCAACAGCTAAACAGGTACCTAGAAACAAATAACATCTTGGACCATTCACAATCGGGGTTCCGGAGGGGCTTTATTACCGAAACGGCCTTACTGGCCGTAACGGACTCCCTTAGGATGACCATAGATGCGGGTGGCTCTGCAGTCCTGGTGTTGCTTGACCTCTCCGCGGCTTTTGATACCATCTCTCATGCTAAGCTCGCGGAGAGGATGAGAGCTGCAGGGATACAGGGCCTAGCCCTTAAGTGGCTGCAGAGCTTCCTGCGGGACAGATATCAAACAGTCACTATGGGCCCCTATCAGCCCCAAAAAACTTTGTTGGACAAGTGTGTTCCCCAGGGCTCCTGCCTTAGTCCCACACTTTTTAATATCTATATGGAGCCATTGGCTAAGGTGGTGGAAGCCCTGGCGTTCAAGACGATATCTTACACCGACGACACCCAATTGGTGTTCAACTGTGGTCCAGATGTGGAGGCAGATAGTTTCCGTTTTTGCTCAGGTATGCTGGCCATCGCAAGTTGGATGGCTAAAAACTGCCTCCAACTAAACCTGAGCAATACGGAGTCATGCTGCTGGAAAAGGCCGATGAGTCCTGGTCCTTGGAATTGTGGCCGGCGCAACTTGGTCCGTCTCCCTTGCCATCACAGAGTGTGAACAATTTGGGTATTAAACTGGACCGCTCCCTCTCAATGCGAGATCATATTTCCTCTCTAGCCGGGGCGTGTTACTATAGACTAAGACTGCTACGTAAGATTCTCCCGTTTATCCCCCTGACACTTCGCAGAACGCTAACCCAGGCAACGATTATAAGCCGGCTGGACTATGGCAACGCTTTGCTCGCCGAGGTCGGTATAACCCACATGAGGAAATTGCAAATTATTCAGAATACAGCCGCTAGGCTGGTCTTGAATCAACCAGCGGGCAGCCCATCACTGCCACTGCTGAAAACATTGCACTGGCTTCCAGTTAAACAAAGGTCTTTTTTCAAAGTCTGCTGCCTGACCTTCTCTGCTCTTCAAGGTATAGGCCCAGTATATCTCCAACAGAAACTGGAAAAGCATATTCCCAACCACGTATTGAGGTCTAGCTCGTTGCTACTACTCCACACTCCGCGTATTAAACGTAGTGGGTCAGGGGCATGGCCTTTTCTAATTTGGCCCCTAAATACTGGAACAGTCTCCCCGTGACCCTTCGAAGTATCCCCTCCTACATGGCTTTCACGAAACATCTTAAAGCATACCTGTTCTAATACTGCCTTATCTGGTTATTTGTCTCTTGTTGTGACTAAGAAAAAGCGCCGAGATGCCCCCCGGTGATTCGTGCGCTGTACAAACTATCCTAACATAACATAACATAACAACAGGGGGGAAAGGGTGTGGAGGGGGAGTACGGGCAAGGGGAGATGCTAGGTGAGCAAGGCAGGGAGGAAGGAGACTGAGGCTAAAGGGGGATGAAAAGGATGATCAAAATACGTATCTGATGACGCAAGATGGCTGTGGTTGCAAAGGATACAGAGTGGGTGGTGTAGAGCATGCCTGTCGTAGCCATGTGGGAGAGAGAGAGGAGGGGGGATTGGGGAATATGTAAGGCTGTGTGAGCACTGATGGGGGGTGAACTCTTAAGCGAGAGGCCACTGCTTTTGTTTTGGTTTATATGGGTTGGGTTAAGTGCTGTGGGATTCTCGTCATTGTCGCCCTCCACATGTAGGAAGGGTGCCCATACCTGAAGGAATTGGTATAGTTGGTCCTGAAGGTTGTAAAAGACTCGTTCTTGGGAGGCTGTGTGTATCATTGCAATCAACCATTACCTCCTGCAAGGGGGGGGTGGGTGGGTCGGTGATCTTCACTGTTGCAGTATATGCATATCTTGGCTGTGGCTAATGCTGTGTTTAGGAGGCCTTGTTGTGACTTTGAAAGTTCTTGAGATTGTTGCCGATCATGCAGGAGGATAGTGGCGGGAGTAAGTGGGAGGGGCAGGGGTATTGTGGGTATTGTGGTATGTAAGGTTTGGCCCATGTAGGCCCAGTAGGGTTGCACCACCGGGCATTCACATATAATGTGGGTCATGTCACATACAGTGTCAGCGCATCTCCAGCAGTTGGCATGCAGAAGCCCTGCCCTGTTCAGTTTTGTTGGGGACCATTGCCAATCGTGGAGGATTTTGAATAGACAGAGTTTCAGTCTTGCCTCCCGTGTGCCCCTGTCCAGGTTGTCAAAGATCCCAATCCACTTGTCATCCTCATTGGAAACCGATGACCGAGTTTGCCATCTGGTGCGGAGTTCTAGCAATAGGGGCTGCGAAAATAGGAGGGATGTGAGTACTCTGGTGCATGTATGGTACCACTGGTGAGGCCATTAGTGACCAAGGATGCAGCACTAAACTTATCTTCAGGCATTCCCAAAGTTGCATGTATTTCCAGGATTGTTGCCCCGAGAGGTCAATCTCCTCTCGTAGTTGTGTGAATGTCCTGAGGTCACCGTCATGGAGGGTCTGTTCCAAGGTGTGGATGACTGCTGCCTTCCACAGGAGCCAGGACAGTGTTTGCCCACCAATGTGTATGCCTGCATTTCCACAAAGGGGGGGAATTTTCATGGATTTGAGGGTTCAATCCTAACAGTTGATGCGCCCGTTGCCAGGACCTGGGCACGGGTGATGGTACCGGATTGGTGGGATTGTGACAGCTTGTCCCTGTCCCATCTAGGGTGGGGAGGCCTGCCTCTGTGGCCAGCAGCTACCTTTCTATATGTAACCATTGTAGCGCATCAGGGCTTCTGTTAGCATGTCTGCCAGTTGGGATAATTGCAGTGCAAGGGAAAAATGTTCCACCGAAGGGATGCTCATTCCTCCACAGGAACTACGTGCTTTTAGTTTCAGCACTGCCAGATGGGGCCTCGATGAGATCCACAAAAAGGATTTTATCCTTGAGTCTATTAAGCGTAGCATGGTAAGAGGGACCTGAAGGGGGAGCATTTCAAGGGTATATACAAAGTGCGGGTGAGTGACAATTCTCACAAGCTTCTACTCTACCCCATATGAAGAGCCCCAGCGCCTTCCATTTTTCAAAGTCGCATTGCATTTGGGTAAGCAGGGGGCTTAAGTTATCCGCAACCATCCCCTTGTTCACCATTACGCCCGGGTATTTGAGGCGCGAGTATTGCCAGTGGAAGGAGAAACACTTTTGTGGTCCCGTCTGAGATGGGCAGTGCTTCGCTTTTGTTCCAAATTTTGTTGCTGGAAAAGGTGGAGAAATCATCTATAATTTGAAGCAGGGACGGCAGGGAGCAGGATAGATCTGTGAGGGTAAGCAGAATGTAACACACTAACTCCAGGTGAATCTTAGGGGTGGGAACTAGACGTGCGTGCACTAGGAGCATGCTGGCCTCCAACCCAATATGAGTACACAACAGAAGCTGCTGCTAAGGTTATGACCAAAAAGCTCTCTTAAGTATTAAGTGAGGATGCTAGCATCTCACAAAAAGTGAAGGACTGTCCTCACACACTACCAGGTGTCATGCTTCATCATCGGCAGTCCCGGCCCTCTAGAAACTCGGTTTAGTAGAGGGCGGGCCTTCACCTGGAGACAGGGAGGCAGTTCTAAAGCTAAGTGGGGGCCAGGGAAAGTGAGGGAAGTTCAAAACCAGTAGAGTTACAAAATTACATTTAATAAGATCGGTAACTATATGGTATTAAAAATATAAAAACAGTGAAATGGGGAATATTATTGTCCCCTCACTGTAGTGATTGCTGTAGTCGATATGTTTCTGCCTTCTTGGCCCAAAAGGTCCACAGGCAGCACTCATCAGGACTAAAAAATAAATAGATAAGGGCTCTGTTTCTACCAAAATGATGGTATGAAATTACCACTAGGTAGGATGACCTACGCCATACTCTACCAGGAGAGGTCTCTCATCAAACCTGTAAAGCAGAAGTGGAGAGAGACAATGATACCATCTAGAGATTTGGTCATGAACAGTACAATTTAAACCACATGCACTACTTTATACAAAGTAGCTATATTGTGTGCAACTGTGAACTCACAAAGGTAAACAACATATGTGAGAATCATCTCACATTCTTAACCTTCGGTAGTATCCTACATGCTCCATGGTCAAACTCTGTTGAAGAGATGAAAGTATAGAGCATGTCAGAGCTCTATTCTGATTGTAAGCAACATTACTGTACACATTCACACGCCCATACACTCACTTACTACATCAAGGTGCGTCTCTCGTAGGTGCACTAGTGGTGTTCGCTCTTCCTCCCTGAAGATACATGAGCTGCAGAGTAGGAAGGGTTTATATAGTGCTTTCAAGTGGCATAAATTAGTAAAATAAGGAATCGCCTTCACATGTGTTAATAAGCAGGAAGGGTTCCGGTGTCATGTGAATACCCTCACTGAGAGATAGTAACTTGCCTGACTTCCGCGTCGGTCGGGTCTGCAGAAACTAATCATGTGATGTAATGCAGAGCACCTGAGTGAAACAGGATCCAGATTCCGTGCTGCGCTGGTGTTAGAGGAACAGGCAGATTGCCTGACCACTGCATCGGCCAGATAGGGGCCAATGGTGGCTGTGCTCTGAACATGGCCCACATAGTAGTTCAGCATGAGGATGCCATGTGGTACGCAGGGCGTGTCTCTTTAGAACATGTCCGTATTATGAGGAGTTTTATGTACATAGAACTTGTAAATGTACAGAAGAGTATATAATTAAGGTTACAAACACAAGTTGAGTTAAAAAACATGAGTCGAGTTAAAAAACACGAGTTGAGTTAAAAAACAGAAGTGACTGTGCATGACATACCTGTCTCGAAGGGATGAAACATATGAAAAAATATATGAAAAATGGGCACGTTTGGCAATTTCCTATTTTATGGATTTACCTATATTGAATAGGTACTAAGGGAATGTCAACCGGGTAGCCTTGCCACCAGTTTGTAATGTGTAGAGCTCAGAGAGGTATTTTTTATCATATTGTCTGGTGATTGCAAGAATTGCAGACAGGCGACACCCACCTGTGTGCTCGATTAATTGGTGGTGGCAATATGTGGGTGTCTGTTTAAAAACTGCAAAGAAGGACTGTGGGAGACCCACAGTCAAGGTAGTGCACAGCTAATGGACAATAATGTCTCTTCGAAATTTTTAGATAAAGTTTAAACACAAATAACATAACAATGCATTTGTGTGTGTGAAAAATAACATTATTGACTTCAAAAAGTTCCAAAGTCCCAATGCATTTCGGGTTCGAGAAACTGAACCCTTTGTCAGGGGAATTCAATTCAGTCAAGTCAATAGGGGTATCTTCTCTATTTTGTTCCAAATCCACAGTAATCTATAACCCAACAAAACGCAGTCAATATAATGCATTTTTATGTTATTTAACCAATTGAAAAATCGAGTATTTGTGTAAAGGTACATATGTTTATTAGCATGCATACAATGTTTATAATCATGTATCTACGTTTTTTGCCAAATGATGATTTGAAAATTGAAACACGTATATAAAAAACCTTTGCCTTGAGCATTTTCGTCTAATTGTGTTTAAACTTTATCTCAAAATTTCGAAGAGACATTATTGTCCATTAGCTGTGCACTACCTTGACTGTGGGTCTCCCACAGTCCTTCTTTGCAGTTTTTTAATTGAGAAATCATTGGGTCCTTTCTCAACATAGGCAGTAGCACGCAATTCCCTCACAAACATACACCAAACCCTATTACTGGTTTAACTGATAAAAATAGACTGTTTAATTTAGGTGTGCAATCACATACTCATTTTGGTGTCTGTTTAAAGACAGGGCAGTCAGTTTTAATCAAAGACTGGTGGTAAATTGGTGGCTAGGTGTTCCGCAGATTCTGTGATATTAAATACATCTTTGGATAGTTGAATAGTTGCAGGGTTTCATACTTAAGATCCCAATGGTCTAGTTATTTGCCCATCTGGAGCCAAGGGATCTCTTCACTCAGTCCTGTGTCCCACTTGCGTATGCGGTATACCCAGCTCTGTTCTCTGATATGGAGGGACCTTGGGATATTTGGTTGTGTTTTCCTCATTACCTCCAGAACAACCCATTACAAATCTGTGTCTTTATGGTTATGTTCCAGTTTGTGCCTGGCCAACTTTGTGTTGGTCTTCTTGCACCTCGTATGGTTTCTGTGTTCATTGACACCAACCTTGATGTTCCTTGCAGTCATGTCTACGTACATCAGTTTACAGGGCCTTGTCAGTAGATAAAAACTTTAGTAATTGCAACAGCAAAAATGGTGTCTTAGTACCCAGGGTTTGTTGTTTTTTTTATCAACCTCTTTCGTTGTACTGGTGAATGGACACGCCACACATCCTCCACATGGATAGTGTCCAACAGGACTTTGGTGGCCCCAAAGTATGGTTTGCTCCTCATGTTTAGGGGTGGTACTTTGGTGTGGACTAATTCGTCATGTATGCTTCTGTTCTGCTTAGATGCAAAAAGCGGGGGCCACTGTTTCTCTGTACCATTCAAGATGTGTCAGTGTTTTTGTACAATTCTGTACTTTGTTTGACACCGTGGTGTATGTCGTAACACACCCTATCCTGTCATTCTCTTCCCTTTCCCGGTTTTCCAATAGGGCCTCTCGGTTATTGTTTCTGGCTCTCTTTCTTCCCTTCGGGATCGTCTTTTTAGGGTTGTTCTGTGTGAGGAGTTTTTTCTCTAGTGTTTCAGCCTGTTCCTAATATGTTTCTGTGCTGGAGCCGTTTATCCGGATCTTGAGAAATTGGCCTACCGGTAGGTTTTGCCATTATGATCTAGGATGGAAGCTCTCAAAAAGCAATAAGCTGTTCTTATCGGTGCTCATGATGTGTACCTTTGTCGGGATTCCGTCCATTGTAATACCCAGATCTAGGAAAACTGCCTGTTCTTTGCTGATCAATTGTGTGAACCTCAGGTGTTCGTCTTTCATACTCACCCATTCTATGAAGGCCTCTGCTTCTTCTTGGTTTCCGTGCCATACGATGCCAAACATCTATGTATCACCCCCAGGTTTTTAGTTGCGCCACATAGGGATTATCCTGTTGAAAGATGAAGTCTCCTTCAAATTGGTGTACATAAAGGCATGCCATGATGAGAGCAAAAGTGCTCCCCATTGACGTGCCTTTAATCTGATGGTATCTCATGTCCTCATATTTGAAATAATTCTCCGTCAGAGCCAACTCAGCGCATTCCGTAACAAAATCTCTCTGTGTCATGAATTGACAGTCTCTTTCCAAGAGGATTTGTTCCACCATGGTTAGAGTGTATCTCTGTGGTATAATGGTATATAACACTTCCATGTCCATGGTACTGAATTGATCTTTGGCTGGGTTGATCCCAAGATCCCCCGGAAGCAGAGGACATCTTTAGTGTCTCTCAAGTAAGAGGCTGATTTCTGTACAATTGGTCTGAGAAACCGGTTGCAAAACTGCAACAAAGGTTCAAGAACTGAGCCTATACCCGACACTATAGGCCTTCTTGGTGGGGGCATCCTGTTCTTATGAATTTTAGGTACGGTATATAATCTGGGAGTGCGTGGATTGTTACTCACAAAAAATTCTGCTTTGTGTCTAGTTATCAAATCTTTTGTTGTTGCCTCATCCACTATACCCCTGATTCTGTTCACTAGTTGTTCAGTGGGGTCAGTACAATAGACTTTGTAACTGTTTGTATCTGAGAGTAGCCTCATGCATTCCTCATGGTACATAGTTGTGTTCATAACAAAAATTGTGCCCCACTTATCCGCCGGTTGTATGGCCGTGTGAATGTGTACAATAATGTTGCTTACCATCAGAATAGAGCTCTGACATGCTTCATATTTTCATCATCTCATCTCTTCTCTAGAGTTTGGCCACAGGGTCTTTCCTCCACTCTCCTCCCAAGGGGTGTGAAGGATACTACCTAAGGGTAAGAATAAGAGATGATTCTCACATATGTTCTTTTATTTTTAGTGTTCACAGTTGCAGTGACACATGTTGAACACAATAAAGCCACTTTGTATAAAGTGGTGCACGTGGTTTAAACTGTACTGTTTATGACCAAACCTCTTGATGGTATCCTTGTCTCTCCACTTCTGTTTTACAGCTTTGTTGAGCGCCATCTCCTGGTAGAGTATGACATAGGTCATCCTACCTCATGTTAATTTCATAGAATCATTTTGGTAAGAACTGAGCCTTTATCTATTTAGTTTTTAGTGCTGATGAATGCCGCGGGCCTTTTGGGCCAAGAAGGCAGAAATATGTCGACTACAGCAATCACTACAGTGAGGGAACAATAATATCCACCTTTTCACTGTTTTTGTATTTTTAACACCATATAGTTACACCTCTTTTTAAATGTAATTTGGTAACTCTAGTGGTTTTTAACTTCACTCACTTCCACGGGCCCCCAATATGCTTTAGAAGTGCCTCACTGTCTCCAGGTGAACCCCGCCCTCTACCAAACTGAGTTTCTAGAGGGCGAGGACTGCCGATGATGAAGCATGACACCTGGTGGTGTGAGAGGACAGTCCTTCACTTTTTGTGAGATGTCAGCAAGCTCACTTAATACTTAAGAGCTTTTGGGTCATAACCTTAGGAGCAGCTTCTGTTGGGTACTCAAGGTAAGCAGAATGTCATCTGTGTACAGGTAGAGTTTAGATGATCCCGTAGGAGGCCTATCCCTGTAATATTCGCAGTTTGACGTACTGTGACTGCTAGGGGCTACATAGCTAAGAGAAAGAGGGGTGGGGATAGGGGACATCCCTGACACGTTCCCCTGCAGATCGGGAACGGCTCCTATACAACGCCCCCACAGTTTACTTGAGCAGTGGGGTTATCATATAGTAGTCACACTTTGGATATGAACTGATTCCCCAGTCCGAACCTTTCCAGTACTTTAAAAAGATATTCCCACTCGATGCAACCATACCTAGAATGCCCAGGTAGCTTCTAGAGGAGAGTCTGGATACAAATCCCACTTGCGTATGGTTAACCAAGGAGGGCAGGAATTAGCATAGGCGGGAAGCCAGGACACTAGGCAGAATTTTGATATTGCAGTTAAATAGCAATATGAGGTTGTACGCAGTAAAGTAGGAGATCCTTCCCAGGTCAGGGTAGGATGGCAATCACTGCTTCATTAGGGAGGGGATCCATAGAAGCCCTGCACTCCGCCTCTTGGAATCCAGCTTTGAGGGTGTCAGCTACCCCTCTGCTGCCCATCGGTAAAACTCAGTGGGGAAGCTGTCTTCACCCGGTGCCTTGTGATAGGGTAGGTTGGCTGTCGCGTGCGAGATCTCCTCTTTGCTGATCTCCCCTTCCAGAAGTTCTCTGCCTTTATGCAAAAGGCGGGGAGGGCTGCTCCTGTGAGGAAGCCAGTCAGCTTGTCCTCATCAGCCTGTGTCCTCGGAGTGTAGATTGACTTGTAGAACAGGGCAGATTTGTTCACAATACTGTATACCCCTGAGCACACAATAAAGTCATATGATCAGTGTATCCAATTGTCCTTGTGCTTCAAATCGTTCAGTAGACCACAAAATTACCAATTACATAATAACACTTTAGTCAGTAAAATGTCTCTCGATTGTCCTTCAAAGTTTTATTCCAAAGGTTCCAAGTAAGATCCAAATCCAAAATGTATTTCTTGAGTACTTCAATTCAATGAGGATAATAACGTTGCCAACACGCGTTTCGTCGTGTGTACTTTCCACACATAGACTTCCTCAGGGCTGGAAAAATATTTACAATCCTCTCTTATACTTCTGACCTCCACTCCAGTGTAAATACGACCCAATGTCTCTTTTATAAGCCAAAATCTAGGTAGTCATGGGACCCGAGGGTAGTCAGTATTAGTAAAAATCAACGTCCCGACCCGTGGTTCAGCGGTAAGTGTCCTCGCTGTACTCCGGCGTTATCATAAAAGAGACACTACTGAATAGCACGGATTCGTCTGGGGACCGGGCAGAACTATTTTGATATGAGGTGCCCCTGCATACAGACACGCAGTATTGGAGTGGAACGACTCTGACTCTGTGAATAAGATATTTCATGTGAAGGAATAAATTCATGATATTGGACATTGGGTCGTATTTACACTGGAGTGGAGGTCAGAAGTATAAGAGAGGATTGTAAATATTTTTCCAGCCCTGAGGAAGTCTATGTGTGGAAAGTACACACGACGAAACACGTGTTGGCAACGTTATTATCCTCATTGAATTGAAGTACTCAAGAAATAAATTTTGAATTTGGATCTTACTTGGAACCTTTGGAATAAAACTTTGAAGGACAATTGAGAGACATTTTACTGACTAAAGTGTTATTATGTAATTGGTAATTTTGTGGTCTACTGAACGATTTGAAGCACAAGGACAATTGGACACACTGATCATATTACTTTATTGTGTGCTCAGGGGTATACAGTACTGTTCTATTTCTGTGTATAACAGAAAGACAGGGGTGTTGGATACACGCCCTTCCTCTAGATGCACCAAACCTGATTGAGTATAAAGGTTACACATTTCCCTGATATTAAGTGAGGAGCGCCCTGAGTTTGTTTGTATCCCATTCTTGAGCAGATTTGTTCACAATATCCTGGGGTCAGGAAGTGTGGCTCTTCTGGCTGACTATATAGCCGGTATGGCCATGGCCACTACCCTTTGGCATAAGTGAGCCACCAGTTGTGTCCCTGCCATTTGCCCCTGTTCATAGTGTCTATCTTTCATCATTTGTCGGGCGTACACTGCCTTGCATGTAAAGAAGCCATTTAATGCTATACGGGCCTTTTCTGGTTATAGCGGTGCTGTAGGGTTGGCTTTGATGCGTATAAGCGGGTATAGGACACAATGTCCCTTTCCAGTTCTTTCTGTTGAGCAGCTGCTTGGCCATTAGCTTGTGCTGTATCCCGCATAATCAGGCCCCATGTTAGCTTTTGCGGCAGCCCAGAGAATCCTGCCCGAGTCCATGGACCCTTGATTGGTGGATAGGTAGGCCTGAAGCGGTGCTCACAGTTAGGATTTACCCTTCGGGGTTCTGTGGCACTGAATGTTCATGCGCTAGTGCTCATGGCCCGGCCAGTCATTTTTCTAATGACAAAAGGGCAGGAGAGTGGTCAGAAAGTGCTGCCTCTAGGATGTGGGATTCTTGAACCAGCTGCATCATTTTTTGGGAGACCAAGAAGTAGACTAGGTGAGAAAGCGTGCCGTGGGTAGGGTAGATGAAAGAATATTCCGTATCTGCCGAGTGGCAAACACACCAGTGATCCACCAGCCCGTTATTCGCAAGTATGTCACCCATCAGGGCTCTGTGTGTGGTATTGCCCCTGTCGAGGGGGCCAGTTCTGTCCAGAACTGGGTCTTTTACCAGGTTCCAGTCCCCGCCAATAAAGTACTGCGAGGAGCCTATTTCCACCAGAAGGCAATTCTACTCCACATTTGCAGGTGGGTCTTGGATCTGTGGCACCCCCCTGTACACTTCTGTGGATCACCTTTCCCACCCAGTCCCTGCGCAACTTACCAGACTCTAGGGCATCAAGGTGCATTTCCTGGAGTAGTGCTACGTCCACCAACTTCGATTGGAGATAGGAGAGTATTTTTTTCCTTTTGATGTAGTGCATTATTCCATGGACATTCCATGTTACTACACAAATTGGCTGAGTGATGTGCCTGTGAGGGGGCAGGGAGGGACGGGCAGTGGCAAGTGGTCACTATAGATATGTCGAGGGTGCTCAGTGGTGAGGAGACCACGTAAGGTATCACTGGTTCTGTGAAGGGAGAATGGAAGGGTGGAGAGAAGGGTGAGGAAGGGAGAGTGGGTAACGGATGGGGTGTCCCTGGACCGCAGCAGGAGGATTTGAGTCCAGTTAAGCGGACGGGGTCGAGGGTGATGAATATGTGGGATTGAATGTAGGTTGCAGGGGAGGTGATGCAATGTAACTTGTTGGGGGGCCTGGGGGATGCTGAGAGAGGAGGGAGAAGAGGGAATCGGGAGGAGCTGCTTGAGGGTAGGGATTGTTGGCTGCCATGCAGCACTGGAGAGCCTAAGCTTTCAACCGTGGGTCTAAGCTTGCCGGAGCGCAGCCATGAGCACGGGGCTCCATTGGGAGGATGGGGCGATAACTAGGACACAACGGATGGGTATCTATCCCATGCAGTCTGGGGTGTGCATAGTGTTGGAAAGAGGAGGGAGCATCCTGGTACAGCATGGTAGTGTGATGGTTGCACCCAGGACTAAGAAGGGTTATATGTCTATAACAGGCGGGGTAAGGCTAGCAGCAGGGGCGTCAATTACTTTACATATAGCAATAATATTAACAATAAGGACTTATGGGCTATGTCTGCAAGTAACACCTACAGCTTATACTACCATTCGAACAGGTAATACAATTAACACATTTAGCACAATTAACACAATTAACCCAACATGAGTAATACTCAGCTGTCTGGCATCTGGACATCTTTTTTCTCAGCATCTTGATCACACCTAACTCTGTCTCTGGCATAAGAGGCTATGGATGTAATTATGAATATGGTTATGGCCACGACCAAGCCCACCTTGGCCTCATTCTGGGTCTGAAGCAGGTTTTAGGGGGGAGCGAGACTTGTCTCTGTATTGATCCTGGGTAAAGGCAGTCACAGTTTGAAGAGCTGAGGCCTTGTCTTCATGGATGCTGGTGAACCTCTCAAGATCCCTTCCACAGTGCTGTGAGCCGCTGGTGTTCCATTGTCTGTTGCCCGGTGTTTGCAGCGAGGGCCTATGCTTGCTCTGAGGTAGAATGTTGCATGCCCATGTCCTGTGGCCTCAAGTGGTCCAAAAAGAGTCGCAAATCCTCAGGGTCGTAGAAATCTTTGGAGTTCCCATCTTTGTTGATGCAGAAGCGGGCAGGCTCGAAGAGGCCATACTTGATGTCCATTTGGCAAAGTTGGGGCCTCATGGCAGAGAGGAATGCTTTAAGGCGATCGCTGATCTTTCTGGAGAAGTCAGCTAGCATATGGATTTCGTGCACTTCATATGTGAATTTGAATGGGTGAATGCTGCTGCCTTGTCGTTCATGCCTTAGGAAGTAGGCGATGAGGGGTTGTGGACGTGTTACAGAGTCTTTGCGTGGAGGGCCGATGCGATGTGCAGGCTGTATTTCCAGGGGCGGGTCAAAGGTGATCCCAACTAGGTTCGGGAGAGTGTCACAGAGGATTGCTCTGACGTTCAGGCCATCGATTTACTTCAGGAACCTAAAAATGAATATTATCCCTCCTGCTGCGGTCTTCCACGTCATCAGTTTGCTTCAGAGGAATAGTAGCTCTTGGTCTCTGCCTGGTACTGATTACAGGCATTCTTCCACCACCGGCAGCCTTTGGTCAAGCCCCTCTGCTCTTGTGTGGATTCCCGCAATGTTTACTCTTATCGATTTTGCTTCCGCCACTAAGGAGGATATATTCATGTCCATCCTTTCTAGCCTCCGGCTGATCGCTGAAATTTCCTGTAAGATGCGGTCCATTGTCTCCCCTTGTGTGGAGGCTGGAGTCATCTGGGATGAGCAGTCTGCTGGGGCGTTGACCCCTTTCGTGGACATCTTGCGTGGCTGTATGAGCACGTCCGCAAAAAGGAGTTTCTTGGAGGACTCGCTCCCGAGCTTGACAATGGACATTCATCTCTTTAGTTCCAGGGCGGTGCCCTGAGTCAGTGCAACAGCACAGAGGCACAGTGGGGTCTACAAGGTCAGGGCTCCAGTGATCCTATTACGATCTGTTGGTGTCTGCTCTCTGTAGGTATTTCAGGCGTGGGTGGCATGACTCTGTGTGGTCCTTTCCTCTGTCTAGGTGTCTGTGTGAGGTGCTAGGTGCTGGCTGAGCTCCGTGCAGGTCATCTTTAAGGTTCACCCCTCGTGTCAGCGCACCTCTGTTTGGGTCATCAGGGACTCCCTGTTTAGGGCGAGTTTGGTTTCCCCCTCTGTGTATGAGCTATCATCTTAATGCTTGCTACAGCTCTTCTCATGTCACAGTCCTAACGATGCTCAAGGGTCGCGTCTTGGGCCTGTGGTGATGGCCCCTGCCCCATTTTTTGGCACCCTCCTCCTTGAGAGTTCGCCTCAGTCAGTGTGATGTTTTTTTTTTCAAGAGGGGGAATGGGTCGTGTCTCCCCCCTCCTTGATGGCGTTCTCTCCTGGCTCCAGTGGTCCTGAGTTTCTCAATAATTTATTGAATGAAAAAATAATTTGTCTGACACATCCTCGTACATTGAGGCAACGTGCATAACAATATGCGTTTCAAGTGGACCACAAGCTTCAACATCCTACAATAAACACATCGCAAAAGAAATCTTTCAACGCAGCTCTTATTCATTCCTTAAATTAACACAGTTGTCAAGCATACAAAGCTTCAGTAAACAAATATTTGGAAAATATATCTACTGCTGCAAATCAACCACTGACTGGAGCTTACCAAGTTAATAGTAACTGTCTTTTTGACTCCTGCAACCTACATAGACCTTTGAAGAAAGCTCACAGACTGCGAAGGCTACAAACCTAAGAGCTGAAGCTGTACTGGCTCAGAGCTGTGCCAAGGCCTGTCATAACTGCATCATAGGTATGTAAAGTTTATACATATAACTCAGAATTTCTCCAAGACAATGCATTAGCTTTAACCAGGACAAGACAGAAACATAGATAGGCATTTTCTACTTACTGTTTCTGTCTTGTGCTGCCTGCATTTGTTGAATTGGCTCGGAGAAATCGCTTTTATTAAAATTAAATGCCTGATATTTAAATACCTCAAGCGCCAAAAACAGGCTCTATACATGACATGGCCCAAGGCGGTTTGTAATGCCCGCAAATCGAGTGCGCAGAAGCTAGTTAGTGATCGTATGGCAACATAACTCCACTTTATAAAACACCTCAGTAAATAAATGAGTAAAAAAAAGTAAATGCATAGGTCACGAGGTCTGCAAGTCGCATTCATTCTTCGCCCATGTGAAATTGCAACATCTATGTAAAATATAGAAATATTAACTTCCAACCAATACGTGCCTGGTAAGAGCGCTATTGTCGTATTATTGCTCCTACATAATAAAACTATATGAACCTTATGCCTCTTTTCAAATAGCGCCTTTCACCACTGGAACGATGCTACAAAAAATCATTTATATGATGCAGCTGGTATTATGTTGTTACCCATGCTGATATGATCACTTACTAGAATGCTAAGCGCTTAATGATTTCCTCTTGGGATGAATGCCATTCGGCATGTTAAACCCTTTTGTTGCTTTATGCCATGTGATGCATTTTGGTAGCTGAAGCAGTAAACGTCGAAGAGATAATTAAATTGGTTAATGTTTAGCACCTGCTGTGTCAACGCACTAAAAACACATACTGCAAATGTGTATCTAACACGAGAGAAAATCTGACAGCAATTATTTGAACACCACCAAACAACTGCATACACTTCATCCGATGGGTAAATATTTGAACCTGAAAATGGCTAGGAACTTGCAAGCCAGGTAGAGGGGAAAGTTACCAAAATGGATCTAGTCATCCGCTTTGAACAGGGTCATTTGATAAAGAGGTTGTTACCACACACATAATTGTTGCATAACATCGTATTCCAAATTCAAAGAGGTCATTGAGGTAAACCCTCACTAAGAAAGTTTATTGTTTCAGTTAATTAAAACCATAACAATACATTTTGTAAAATCAAGTACTACAGATGAAACTCTTAATGTTTGGCTACATTCTCTTTCCCTTAATCCTAAAACATTCTGTGTCTAGTGCAAATATTTTCTTATTTTTAAAATATAGACGTTGAGGTAAACCCAATCTTCAAACTTTTCAAGATAAACTGAAAAATCTCTCTTGAAAAATTCACGATCTTGTAAACTG
Source organism: Lissotriton vulgaris (assembly GCF_964263255.1). Classification (NCBI taxonomy): domain Eukaryota; kingdom Metazoa; phylum Chordata; class Amphibia; order Caudata; family Salamandridae; genus Lissotriton; species Lissotriton vulgaris. Next base: position 987,332,718 of record NC_141695.1, on the reverse strand, counting down.
TAAATGCATTCATTCCAAGATACATCCGACAAGCAATATGTTATGAGTGTGACATTGACAAACACATGCTTTTCCAATGGATTGTAACTTCGGATAACTTTAATAGGAATAAGAGCATCTCTAGAATTGGAGAGCAGTTATCGTACATGTGCAAACACTGCATCCAAAATTAAGAAAGATGCACTTGATATGGGGTGAGCACATTTGCTATTTACTCAGGCAGATACAGGCGGACCTTGCCGTTTCTTTCAAATCCAAACAATTCTTGAGCATACCTTGCAGGCCTCCCAGCATGAATTCTATTGGTAGAGGTGACCAGAGCTGTGTTTTCTTTTTATGCATCACTGTTGATTGTGTGATTTAGACGTGCCATAGTGAGCAAATACCCCGGATACATTACGTTAGCCATTACTTATTTCGTAGTTCCGGAGACTGAAGAAAGCTCTAGGAGGCATGATGAGCAGGCACCCATACTGATGAAATACCTGATGAAGTACCTGGCGCCTCAGCTCTGGAATACTCTGCCAATTGCTCTTCGCAGGAATACCAATTTGTTGGCCTTTAGAAAGACCTGAAATCTTGGTTATTTGTTCAGTAGGCCATACCTCTTTCTCGCCTGACCCTTTGTTTCTGTTATAGGTCTTGAAGCGCCGGGACACTCTCCGGAGTAGCCGAGCGCTATATAAAACACCACTAACATTAACATTAACATTAACAATATTCATTTATCTATTCATGAAGACATCCAGCAACAAAAGCTGCCCTCTGCAACACCTGAGGATTTGCAGTCAACTGTGCCAACCCAGGAAATACAGTAGCAATTAGGTATGGCCACCCGGTCAAACATACAAAAAAAATTCACAACTCATTAAAACTAACACACCCACCCTTTTGGACAGCATGGACCAAGATTGCATCAAAAATCTGGGGCAGATTTTCAAGCCCCTTGAGCCACAGATGCGTCACTTTTTGTGACGTACAGGTGGCGTATCTTACTGCTCCATATTTACAAGGACAGGAAAAGACACCCTGTGTGACTCTTCCTGTCCTTGTAAATATGGCCCCTTTGCACGCGTGTAACACCTATGGAACCAGACACATTTTTAGATTTACGAGGAATCGTCAATCTGGAAATACGTGTGAATGAAGAGGCATAGGGAGGTGCAACAAAGAGAAATGTATTAATTTCTCCTCATTTCTTTTTCCTCTTTGTGTGCGTGCTGCATTCTCCAGCACACATAAAAAGAAGAAATCACCGCTAATGATTGTTTATGTACAGGAAGGGTTCCCTTCCTGCACATAAACAATCATTGAAACATTGACGTTTTTCAACTTCACATAGAAGTTGAAAAACGGCATTTCAGATTGTTTTTGTGCAGGAAGGAACCCCTTCCTGAACTAAAACAATCTCCCCACTTTGCAGGCATCCTCGCACAATGGTGCAAGGGAACCTGCCCCTGTGCATGGCAGCAGTTTGTGTGCCAGGACAGGGGGAAGGAGAGAGATACAACATATTGTTGTAAATATGCTGCATCGCTGTGCTTTGAAAGTGACTGAGTGCGACGCAGCCAAATGGCTTGCAACACGCACTGAGTCACTTTCTTGTAAATCTGCCCCTCAGACTGCAACAAATCGTTTGGGGCAAGATGTATGACCATTCACTTTTTCAAGTCGAAAATTGTGTAGAATTGCGACTCGCATTTGCGACATGCAAAAATGAAAGTACAATAGTGTCTCAGACACTGTTCGTGATTCCCAATTGGGAATGGGTAGCACTTCCAGGGATGGTGGCCTGCTTGGGTCAGCAGACCACCATGCCTTTGAATGCTTTTTAAAGAAAGCAGTTTTATTTTTTTTAAACGCAGCCTGTTTTCCTTAAAGAAAAATTGAATGCATTTAAAAACAGAAAAATGAAACTTTTCGGTTTCATTTTTTAAGGGTGGGAAGTGGTCCCTGGGACCACTACCTGCCCTTAAAAAATATTTTTGCAAACAATCCCAAAGAGGAAAGGGTTCCCGGAGGACCCCTTCCCGTTTGCGAGTGGCTTACCACCTACTTGAAGTAGGTGGTAAATTGCGACAGTTTTGCGGCTGCAAATGCGGAGGCAAAACAATAGTACATTGCATGGAGACTCCTAATAGTGAGAGTCGCAATCACTATTTTGCGAGTCAGTGACTCACAAAATAGCATTTGAACATGCCAGGACCCTTTTTTGCAGTCGCAAACGGGTCAATGTCCTGTTTGCAACAATAAAAAACAGTAGTTTATCTGGCCCTTGGACTTTTACCAGGAGGAAAAAAAACTACTACAAAGCTGTACTTATGACACGCTGTACAAAGCAGCATTAACATTAACAATGTTACTAATACCAAACAACATATCCATCAATTGTAATCCAATTAATACCAGGACTTCTTTACTAGAAAAGATGGTGCTAAGCAGGCTTCATATATCTGATTTATTCATCTTACACCTATGCATTGATCTGAAACATGGTGCCTGATGTACAAGAATGTTCTCAGCAACATTTTCAACATTTATGCTCATGGTCATTGCCCTACTGAGCAAGAAGAAGAAGTACACAATTAGTATAATGTCAAAATACTTGAGTATTTTAGTGTTTTTTCCTTGAATCTAATGGTTTACCATTATGTAGCAAAATATCACCTAATTTCCATGCTGGGTGAAATTTTATTTATGTTAGAATATTCTGAGTGATTTCAGTTTACTCTTTTGACACAAAATTAATGAAAACTACGCAATTATGCCCGTTCACGTAATTAGCACTGGAAAAACAAATTTAGCAAGCACAATCAGCTGCTGACTGCTGCTGTTTATGTTCTGTTGCATTTTGCGTTATTTTCTTATTGAAAACCTGTCCATTTTCAATGCAAGGGTGCATTTTGTCCTAAGAAAATAGCGTGAATTGCTAGGTTACACTCCTTGTGCAATTTGCTTGAAATTTCATGTAACTACACAACCGCAAATTACATAAGTTACCCCTTCCCATTTCAACTGAAAACACATTATTGCTAATAGTTAACACTTGTCCAGTACCATGGCCCAGCCAGTGCATTATTATCTCTTCCCTGTTTTGTACTGTACTTGTTTCCACCATCACTCAGTACTGCTTGCAGGTCACCCCAGCAAGTCTGCTGAAGGGAGAGCCTCTGTTCCTCAACAACCATGTTTTGGTGTTCCAGCAGGCCTAGTCAATTAACCATGTATTTTGTAAGTCTGGGTGGTGAACTCCGCTCTGCTCATGGAGTTTTCCGCACTCAGCATTATGCAGAGCTCGCGGAGTTCTGAAAAACTCTGCTACGCTATGCGGAGCAGAGTTTTTTCTCCACACTCGAGTTCGCCAACGCAAGTTGGTGTGCGCGAGAGAGGAAAATCCTCTCACCGCTCACATTGAGAAACTGTCTGTTCGCATTGAGAAAGCTGCTGCACAAGTAAAAATCTACTCGAGTGGTAGAAAGGAAGCAGCACCCGCTTGCGCTGTGCATGGTAACGTTCGCAATGATTGCACAGTGCGGTCGAGCTCCAGGCACTGAAAATCACTGCAAACTGCATTTATCTAACACACTCCGCCTCTTGCGAAGCTCTGCGTAGCACGGCAGAGTTTTTTTGCACTTTGAGAAGTTCTGCGTAGCGGATCTCCGCGAACTACAGACAGGCTTAGTATTTTCTCTTTTACTTGTTTCCGGGTAAGACGTGTATTTGTTTTGCTAGAAGGGACTAAAAGGAAATTTCTATTACCCAGGTGGATAGGGCTACAAAGCCATGCTGTCTATAGGTAGGAACTGGCTGCAATTTGGTGTACACCATTATTTTCTCCCAGTTTCTTTGTGCTTGTATTATATTTGCAGGATGAATAATAAAAGTAAAATTATCCCTAGTACATTGTGGAGCAATCTCCAGTATTCCTTTCTTAACTAACATTAATGATCCCTTGTGCTGGATCCTTTAACATAACTGCTGTCACTGAGTTGTTTTCTGACAATATCTGTGTGGTTTTCTGAAGTGCACATCTCCAGCCAAGTATAGATTTGGAATTTTATTCATGCTAGGTAGACTGTGTTCTGTGCTATACCACATTATGTTTTTGGCAGTGGTTAAGACCTTTTACCATAGGACTCAATCAATCAATCAGGGTTTCTAAAGCGCATCTACTCACGCTTAAAGGTCTCAGGGCACTGTGGGGAGGGTGCAGCATGGGGGGGCAATGGATCAGAACACTCACTCTTGATATTTACTATTGCGTTATAAATAACTCGTTAAAATATATAATCTATCCTTACTTTTTTCAGATTGTTCTCCATTCAGTAAAATTAAAGTATTGTGGTACTATTGTGTACATTTTGTATATGAATGTGCCACGTGTTTATCCCATACTAAACACAATGTCCAAGCTTGTGAATGGTACTGCCGGTAGCTGTGACTGTAGAAGAAATAGTGAAACTTGGGCATGGACTGAAGTAGCTGCAGAAAAACTTGAGATTTTAGCTGCTTTATAAAGCTGAAAGTGAGTGTCAAAATGTAGACACAATAGTTTAAAACGACTTACTCTGTTAGTCGTTAGTTTAACAGCAGGTACAACTATGTGGTTGTGCATTCTAGATTTGAGATCTTATGTCTCTTTGCCTTAGAAACTCTAACGATCTTAAAACCTTACTGACTCTGACTTCAACAGTGAGCCAGTGCAGGTCTTCAATGATTCTGTGGATGACCGTTTTATTTTTGCTCTCAACCACCCATGGTTTTGCCTCCTTGGACTTTTTAAGCTGGCCTGCCCATTGGATTGTGCATTTCTAGGTATGTAGAATTGGTATTTCACACTATAATTTACTTCTACCACAAATGTTCTAGTGTTATCTTTCCAAATTGGATAACCTTCCAACATTTTAGATTCAAAAAGTGCATTATTAGGGGCTAAGGAGATTGGATAAACCAAGAAATTGTGCCAAGTTGTTCAAAAACAAATTATGGGAATTTTACACTCCCCTAATGAAAGATGCCTGGTGCTCTAGTAAGCTTTATACCTCCCCAGGATGGGGAGATTAGATGTTTAACTCACAATCTAATCACCCTAGGAGGGCAGAAGGACTGTGTGTCCCTAGAGTATGGATGCTGGTGCACCCCGATATTATGGCAGCCTTCCACCTCATTCATAAAAAAAGACCCTTGGGCTCTAAAGGCCTTTTATCTCGCTCCTCTCCCATAAACTGTAATAAACTTCCAATTTTTCCTAATATGGCAGCAGAATGATGACTACGAGTGCCTCTGGGTTGGGGGTGCAGACCTGATAACTGGGCTGCCTACCTCATTCAAATAAGAAAATATTCACTGGTGCATTAGTAGACTTTCAGCCACCTTGGGGTGGGCTGATTGGAGGTACACACCACAATATGCCCTTCATCAGGACGGAAATAAGGTATACGTCTATGGGGACTGTAGCAACAGGCCTTACTTGGGGCGCATACCAATGGTTTGGATCTCTGTTCAGAGTTTGTCTTCTTGCTCTAAATTCCACATAACGATTAACTAGAAAGGGGTAAAGGAAAGAGCCTGTTCTTTACAATCTTACCGCTCCTATACTTATCAGTGCTGTGTGGCTGAGAAATGTGTTGAAACAATACAGTTAGGAGGGGTCCAAGGGAATTTAAAGACCAGTGAGGATTGGATCCCTATACAATAACGATTCAACACACGAAATCCTCGGGTCTGAAAACACAGATATATATGTTTGAAGAAAAGACAGCAAAGGTGCTCTCAATGTGCTACCTAAGGGGATCCCTTAATTAGAACGTAATCCTGTCACCCACCGAGGTGGCATGCTTCATCATCTGGGATTCTCATCTTGACGGGGAACCCTACCCCTGCCAAGGGCTACTACCCCCTCACTGTGAGGGAGGAGCTCAGGGGTGTTTTATTCCTACACTAATTAGGATATAATAAATCCTTTAGACGAGAAGACTGAATCAGTTGGTTGACAGGCGCAGTGCAGAACTTAAAGACAGAGTAAACGGGAGCAAGTGATATTAAAACTAATTACCAAGAGCAATATGAACTTTAATAGTTTGTTCCTGGTGTCAAGATTAAAAACAGTGCACGTGAACAGATCTTCATGTTTCAGCCTCAGTGACTGACCCTGGATGTAGTACTACGCTACGCTTGTGCTACTACGCACTAACCGAATTGCCCGTAGCACAGTGCAAAAACAAGTAGCGTAGCAGGCATTTTTTGCTCGCTCATGGTCCTCAACGTCAAGTTGGTGACCTCGAGCGAGCAAAATCAACATCCTGGCGAGACTTTTTCCTAATTCGCGATCAGCATCATCAAGTTGCCAGTCGAGAATGTGAAAAATAAACCTCCCGGCAAGATTCTCAACGCGGGGGGTCAGGTTTCTCATTGTGAGTGGTCGCGTATGCTCGTGACTGCTCGCGATGAGAAACTACCAGTCCGTGTTGAGAAAGCTGCAGCTCAAGTACAAATCTACTCGAGCGGCAGAAAGAGACCGATTGCACTGTGCAAGATGCCATTTGCAATGATTGCACAGTGCGGACAAGCATCCAGCACTGTCCAATCAGTGCGAACAGCATTTCCCTACCGCACTACGTTGTTCACGTAGCTACGCGTAACGTGCGTAGTGCGAAGTGCACTTCGCATAGCTACGCGGAGCGCTACTACGCAAACTACGCCCAAGGTTATCAGTGACCCTATAAGTTGTTGCAGCTTTCATCAAGACCAAAAGGTTGTTATCTGTTACTGCGATTGAAAAGTGTTTATAGAAAAAGGTGTGACAACAATTACAAAACAATACTATTGTTTCTATACAAAACCAGTAATCCCACGTTTGGAGTATTCGGTTTAATGGTCGTACCCATAGTGTATGGATAAGTCGCCTCACCTCTACCCGACGACAGTCCAGGGGAGGGGCATTGCTCTATCCATCAAGACCCTGGGTTTTAAATGAGCTGGAACCGGAGGTGGCTGAGAAATGCCCCCGATAATTATTTCTGTGTCTTTCAGGAACAATATGCAAACCATTGTTTTCACTTTATGGTGGGGGACCTGATCAAGGAACATTGGCCACCTGGACATGCTGCACATTTGATTCACACACTAGAGGTAATGTTAAAGGAATGTTCAGCATGTCCTTGGACCAACAGGTGAATGACTAAAAGTTAATGTCGCAGTGAATAAAATTATCTCACCTTTATTGTGGAAAAAATCCCTAGTTTTTGGAGATTTCTGTCTTTCAGATGCAAAGAGTTCCTGCATCAGGTTTGCCTTACTGGCTCCCAAGATGCAGTTGAGTAGATAGCGAGGGAATAATGTCTGTAAAGATATATTGACCCACACCCAAAAAGTGACATTAAACACTGAAAAAAAGGATGGGAGAAGGAAGTAAATGTTAAATATTGCTGTAGATGTATGTTGTGCAGGGCTGGACTGGGGAGCCAAAAGTAGCTCTGATAGAAAAAAATAAATCCAGCCAGATTCCCCTCCTCTCCTCCGTCTATCTCTCTCTTCCCATCCATCCATTTTCTCTCACCTTCTCTTCTCATTCTCAGATAGCTTGCTCTCTCACTATCTCTCCCTAAACCAGCTGCCCCCTTTCTCTGTCTCTGTCTTGAAGCCCTCTATGTCTGCTACAAATAATTACGGGTAGCTTGGAAAAATGACAGAGTCACTCTCATCCTCTCCGGGATTTCAAAAACAGCCTCCAATAGCTCCAGCCCTGCAGGAAGATGCAGGTGGAGTTAAGGACCAATCAAATCCTGATGTTGTGATTGAGACATGGACTAAGTGAACAGTCAGCTGATGATCATTCATTTATTCATTAACAGCTTGCTTGACAATATTCATGTCAAACAGAATGGCAGCAGGTGATTACATCACAAGCAAACAGATAGTAGATGGTTTACAGAGAATATTAGATTTTGAGAAGACAGTATCCTTGACGTATGTAAATAACTTTTTTAATGCCTACTAGTGGTACCCACTTAAGTTGCATTTAAAAATCTGTCTCATGCACCCCATTGCAGAAATAACCCTTTGGTAACACTTAAATCTTCCTTTTTAATATATACAGGTCAACCCAAGGGTAGGTCCTAAACAGCCCTTAGGGCAGGGTGTATTGTATCTAAAATGTATATATATAGCTTTATTTTTTACATATCCTGGTGGTGATAAAGTACCAAATTCATTTTTTATTACTGCCCTACTTCTCCCATAGGCTAACATAGGGTTAGCTTATTACATTTAATAAGTGAGAACTTTTGTTTGGGAGCTGGTAGGAATGTGATGTTTCGTGTCTGGGGAATTTAAGACCATTTTTAATGATAAAGTCAGATTTTCAGTCACTACTCTGAAAAGGCCCCTTTTAGAAAGTCATGCTGCAGCGATTACATTTTGGATGAAATGCTGAATAAATCAAACATTCTCCTCCAGTCGAGAGATCTGGGTTAAATCCATTGTTCATTGTTCAACATTTGTTGCCACAGCACTTTTAGGAAGTTGTGATTTTCTTGTCTTAAACATTTGTTGCATGCAGCTTGTATCAGAGACCCCATGACTAGGTTTAGTTGGCGGTTGGTCTTTGTATTATCCTGCCAATCAGCATCACAATAAATGGGCCCTCCTAACTTGATGTGGGATAGTAAGATGTCACTAACCACACTTGTACTTCAAAGGCACTAGCCCAGCTTACACAAAAAGTACTTCACACTAGCCTATTGTGCCTCCAAACACACTAGAACCAGGGCTGGGATGTAGAAATTCCAGACAATTCTGTGGGGGGAAACTCCAGAAGCTTATCCCACTTCAAAGGGGGCAGCAGGTATAGAAATGGGACCCTCAGACCCACTCCTAAGTACACTCCTGGACCTGCGGATACTACAAATATAAGATTTCCCTGCTGCCAGTGGACTAGCCTGCTGCTTGAGGGCTGTCCTGCTGTCTGAGAAGGAAGACTGGACCTGCATCCTTCATCACAGGCAGAAGTGTTGCCAAGGGTCTGCTGACAGACTTACTGTTCTGATCTAAAGGGACACAGCAAGCTCCATAGGCCTCCCTGCAACTGCCCAACTGACCTAGTGCAATTGATCATGCAACTGGACCTGCCTGAGCCCTGTCGTCCTCCTTGTGCTGGAGTGAGTTTCTGATCCTCATAGAAATGCCCCCAGCTCCTGGACCCTTGGTGCTGCATCAGTGATTCTCCTTGTTTCTCTTTTAAAAAAAGGAGAAATCCTGAAGTAGTTTACCACTGGCTGGGAAGCGCAGCCGACCCTAGAGGGTGCTTGACACCCCTGTGAGTGGCGGGCAAAGGGCATGACATCAGCAGGGTGCAAGAGTTTGCCATGAAAAAGACAAGAGAGTGATCAGGGAGTTGGATTCAAAGGGCCCAATCAAGAAAGTGGGGCGTGGTCACAAGCCAGTGCAGGAGGAACAGAACAGGTTCACCACTGGAGTCGATCCAGCGGGTGGATGGCTGGCGTGCTGAGCATCCTGCCAAAGAGGCCCAACTTTTGCGACCAACAAGGGTTTAGGAACATCTGTGTTCGGACTTACCGGCACCTGCAGCCAGAGCGGCGGTGCCCGGAAGAAGATGATGACAGGTTGAAGGGGCACCTTGATCTAACACAGTGGTGTGCATGGGGCAGCCCATCTGTGGCACTGGCTGATCTGACTGGGAGCGCCTGCCTTGCCTTAAAATGGCCGGCGGGTCGGGTCTTGCACTTCTTTGTGGGTCAGTGCTGGTGCCCCCGAGGCTATTGATGACATCACCAAGTTAAGGTAATCACAAGTCTGAATCAGCAGGACTCCGCTTGGCAAGGATGGACAGAGTGGTGGTGGTGCAGTGTGGCCTCAGGTTGATACCATATGATACTGAGCATGGTTAGACTGCTCCCTGTTGGTGCAGAGGCACTGCTTGCATCTTTTGGTGGTCGCAATATTTTGTCTACGGGGTTCTCTACACACTGCCGCATGCAGCAAGTTGTAGTTTTGGGTAGTTGTGAGCAGATGCCTGATATACAGGCCTATGTTAGTGCGCGAGTCCAGCTTGGTTTGTCTGCTCATGGGGAAATGCAATGGCAGGGATACTTGAGGGCAGACAGAAGGGTAAGAAATGGTCAGCATTGGGTGGACACACGACATGCTGCCCAGACATGGCCGGGGGGGCACAAATGACATACATTCGGTAGCAAGTTGAAGCATCGAAGCCATGACCTGCTGTACCAAGTAAGTGACAGATGTAGTGCTGTCAAGGCAGCGGAAAGGGATTATGATGACCTTGGAAAGATAACATTACTGCATAGATGATGCATTGCAGCATTAGGCAAGTTATGTTTATTAATATTGTTGGACTTGGCCCTTTTTGCAGGGTCACCCAAGAACATTTTGCCTTTCTCCTGTAGTTTTTTCTGACCTGTTGTTGGTGGGTTTATGACTCTGGGCTCTTTACCACTGCTGATCAGTGCTAAAGTGCATATGCTCTCTTTTGTAAATTGTGTTATGGATTAGTGTTTTCATGACTGGCTATTTGATATACTTGTCAGACCCTAGTACAGTGCAATATGTGTGCCCAGGGCCTGTAAATTAAATGCTGCTGGTGTGCTTGCAGCACCGATTGTGCCACCCACAGAAGCTGCTTGTAAAATGTGACTCAGGCCTGCTATTGCCGAGCCTGTGCGTAGAATGCGAGTGCTATGTCAACTAACCAAGTGCACACAATTGCCAGTCCCTAAACCTTCCCTTTTCTACACATTAGTTACCCCTAAGTTAAGCCCATGGTACACCTGTGGGCAGGGTGCATCGTATGTGTCCTGATAGTGAAATACTGTCAATTTCAAATTTCTAATATTGCAAGATTATCTGTTCCCATAAGACAGAATGGAGAGTTTGTTTATAACATCTCATAAACATAACTGACCCTGGTAACAAGATAGAAAAGTAACATTTAGTATGCCTGAACTCAGGATGTTAAATTGCATCTTTTAGTGAGGGTGATTTTTACATTCTGTGTTTGAAAATACCACTTTGAGAAAGTAGGTATTTTCTTGTCTAACCATCCAATGTGCCTCTGCTAGGTTTGTGTATTGCATGTCTGGCTTTTGGATGACAGGGGCTGGAGAGGAGCAGCGGCTCCAGAAGTCTAATGAGTCAGGGCTGGGCTGAATAGGCCTGGTCTGCATTTGGAGTGGTGGAAGGAGTAGCACCTGAATAGGGCTATGCCTGCCTTCCAAAAATGCAGCTCCACCCCCCTGTGGTGTGTATGGAGCCAGGGCTCACATTGACAATAGAGGTTATTGTGCACTTGCAAAGTGCCCCAAAGAACTGGTTTTGGCTGGGTACAGACACTCTTTGCCTTCCGAGAAGAGAAACCTTTGCAAAGGAGAAGAGCTGGTTAAGCTTAGGAGGAATACTGTCCCTGTGGTGTTTGCTATCTGGGATTGACCTGCAGTGGCTGCTTGCTGCCAAGTAAAGGAGGAAAAGGAATTTGCTGTTTTCTTTGTCACTTGCTTGAAGAAAAGATCTCCAAGGGCTTGACACTGAGCTTGCCTCCTGTTCTGAAGTCTCAGGGACACAAAGGCTTCACCAGCAGCTCCCATGAATTTCCTTGCTAGGAATTCCAACCTGCAGAGAGGTGCCTGCTGCTGTTTAGGACCTCTAGTGACTGTTTGTCGATGGAAGCTGGAAACTCGATGCAACAGCAAAGAAGCGTGTCGCATCCACACCTGTTTTGCAATACATCGCCGAAGAAAACATTGGAGTGCCTGCTGCGGATCGAGAAATCACCGCTCGACGCATCGGGGGCAACGACTTCCAAAGACTGAGATCACCTAACCACTCCCAAGGCAAGCCTGCTATGCGGCTGCACGAAACCATGCATCATACCGATCGACGCATTGCATGGAGGTGCCAAGACTGTCGCATCATTGGGGGCCGCAGTAAGAAACAGATGCTTCAACTCTCCAAGCAGTAAGAAAACTATATATCTCCTTTCCGGTGAGGAACTGATGCATCAACTCCCCTGTGCTGCAGTAAGGAACCAACGCATCACCTCCCCCGGAGTAAGGAATCAATGCATCACCTTCCCTGAGTGTAAGGAACCAATGCAACACCTTCCCTGCGGCCATTTTATTTGTTTTGCATGACGCATCTGAGGTACATTTGAGAAAAGTGTTGCATTTACAACTTGCATTGATCTGAACTATTTCTACCATTTGAAAGCCTTATTTTTAATACTGTATTGTGGATTTCTGTTGTTTAGTCTTGTTTTGGGTTAAGATAAACTTTACTTTTTTTTCTAAACTAGTGTGGTGTCCATTTGTACTGTTTTTACTGTATTACTATATGTTGTTCACAAAAACTTTACAGCCGAGGTCAGCGCTGACGCAGGAGAGGGAATCCCGGTGCAGGCACAACTTCCCGCCCGCCGAGGAACCACGCCCCCTTGACTCAGGCCACGCCCCTTTGCATACTTAAACACGCTGAATACGAGCTGCGTTAGAACCTAGTAAACTCCTGAGGCACAGCCGGGAGATCTTAGCTGTTTGGGCACCGATTTAAAAAAAAATTGTGTAATATCGTGTACCTGTTCTCACCTGGAGCGCCGCTCACTTGGGCACTCACTTTGCCTTACCCCCCCGCGCAGCCGAGGTCAGCGCTGATGCGGGAGAGGGAATCCCGGTGCAGGCACAACTTCCCGCCCGCCGAGGAACCACGCCCCCTTGACTTAGGCCACGCCCCTTTGCATACTTAAACGCGCTGAATACGAGCCGCGTTAGAACCTAGTAAACTCCTGAGGCACAGCCGGGAGATCTTAGCTGTTTGGGCACCGATTTAAATTTTTTTTGTAATATCGTGTTTTTAAACCTGTTCTCACCTGGAGCACCGCTCGCTTGGGCACTCACTTTGCCTTGGCCCCCCTTCGCAGCGGAGGTCAGCGCTGACGCGGGAGAGGGAATCCCGGTGCAGGCACAACTTCCCACCTGCCGAGGAACCACACCCCCTTGACTTAGGCCATGCCCCTTTGCATACTTAAACGCGCTGAATACGAGCCGCGTTAGAACCTAGTAAACTCCTGAGGCACAGCCGGGAGATCTTAGCTGTTTGGGCACCGATTTAAAAAAAATTGTGTAATATCGTGTTTTTAAACCTGTTCTCACCTGGAGCACCGCTCGCTTGGGCACTCACTTTGCCTTGGCCCCCCCGCGCAGCCGAGGTCAGTGCTGACGCGGGAGAGGGAATCCCGGTGCAGGCACAACTTCCCGCCCGCCGAGGAACCACGTCCCCTTGACTTAGGCCACGCCCCTTTGCATACTTAAACGCGCTGAATACGAACCGCGTTAGAACCTAGTAAACTCCTGAGGCACAGCCAGGAGATCTTAGCTGTTTGGGCACCGATTTTTAAAAAATTGTGTAATATCGTGTTTTTAAACCAGTTCTCACCTGGAGCGCCGCTCGCTTGGGCACTCACTTTGCCTTGGCCCCCCCGCGCAGCCGAGTTCAGCGCTGACGCGGGAGAGGGAAACCCGGTGCAGTACACGCCCTCGCACCAGAGGCCACTCCCCTTATTTCCCCTATAAAATAATGTGTTTGCACCGGACGCGCAGCGGACGGGCGCAGCGGGCGCTTCGAAGGCGCGCCTAAAGCAAGCCCGTCTGGGCCCGTCCGGGCCCAGACGGCCCTAGGCCCAGTCACTATGCCCGACTCTCCAAAGCGCCGTCTATCTTATACCCAAGACAGGCTCCTGGCACTAAACCGGAGTAAACACTCCAATTGTAAATACATCTACACAGGAGATAACCTCTTTACTGGCTGCAACCTCTGCAACCCACCCCGCGCTGAGGCAAAACTCCATGACCTTCAACTTGGCCTTCTCAACTGTAGGTCTCTCGTTAAACACACTCACGAGATAAACCTCCTTATTCGAGTCTTTGCCATGGACATTCTGTTCCTTACAGAAACCTGGCTCACGCCCAATAACGATTTTGATATCGTTAATGCCGTACCTCCTGGTTACCAAATCTGCTCCCTAAACAGACCTCTTGGCAGAGGAGGTGGCCTGGCCATACTATACAAGGATCACCTCACCTGCAGAATCGATAATGGCAACATCAAAGATTGCGAAAGCTGCCATTTCCCTCTTCAGATCTCACCTGCAACCTCTCTTTCTGGGTTGCTAGTATATCGGCCCCCAGGCCCATTTGTCGAGTTCCCTAGCAAGCTCATCGACTACGTTACCCTTAGAGCAACCACAGCTTCTAATTTCCATCTCCTAGGGGATCTCAATCTCCATTTTCTGGACCCCACCGACACCACCGCAGCCGAATTGCTGTCGTACCTCTCTTCGGTTGGCTTATGCCTTATGAACTCACAAGCCACCCATTATAAAGGCCAGCTTCTGGACCCTATCTTCACTAATATCCAAGATTTCAAAACCCGTATGCCTCTTCCTCTCCCATGGACAGACCACTTTTTGATCCCTATCGACTGGCATCTTGAGACTATACCACTTCAACCGCCTAAAGCCCGGGCCCTCATCAGACGCTGGCACAAACTTGTACCAGAAGAATGGGCATCTAAGCTCAGGGAATCTACCCCTCTCCCCTCCCTGGACCCCAAAGCCGCGGATATTGAATTTAATGACTGGCTCACCCAGTCATTGGACAGTCTTTTACCTCGATCTAGCACCCTTAAACAAGCTAAGAGAGTTAATCCCTCCCCATGGTACACCCCTGAACTGAATGTTCTACGGAAGGAATGTAAGAAGACGGAACGCGCATGGAGGAAGGACAAGTCTGCAGACAAAAAAGACGTGTTCCGGACATCCATAAGAATATATAAACTTGCGCTCCATAACACCAAAAGCTCATTCTATGAAGAAAGAATAAAAAACTCCTCCTGCTCCGCTAGGGAAACCTTCACTATTCTGAAAGAACTTCTCAATGTCCCTGACCCCCCAGCGAAATCCCTTGACTCAAACTCTGCGGAAGATAAATACAACAAATTGGCAACATTTTGTGATGAGAAAATTCAAAAAATCCTCGCCTCTCTACCCCCTACCGAAGCTGATTTCACTGATGGTGACAGGGGTAATCCCCCCCTTCTTTAGTCCGTCTCCGGACTCCCTTGTTCCTCACCTTGACTCCTTCGGTCCGGTAACCACAGAAGAGGTAGCTGCGGTGTTTGCCACAATTAAGAGTGGCTCCCCCAGTGACCCGGTCCCCATGCGCTTCCTCAAGAAAGTTGCCCATACCATTGTCCCTCCGCTTACTGCCCTTATTAACGCCTCTTTACTCCAAGGAGAAGTCCCTTCCAGCTGGAAAGCGGCTGTTGTCAAAGGGCTCCTCAAAAAATCCTCTCTGGACTCTGAGGACCTAGCCAACTACAGGCCAATTTCCCTCCTCCCAGGGAATAGTAAAATCACGGAGAAATTAGTGAATGAAAAGCTGTCGCTATTCTTAGAATCCAACAACTTGCTCAGGAGCTCTCAGACCGGTTTCCGCCCAGGTCAGGGCACGGACCCCGCCCTCCTGGCGGCAGTGGAGAAGGCCAGATACATTTTAGACACAGGAGGATCAGTGGCAGTGATCCTCCTGGACCTTAGTGCGGCCTTTGACACTGTCAACCACCAGGTTCTAATCCAGCGCCTGGGAGATATCGGAGTGACGGGCATGGCCCTGAAATGGCTTGCGTTATTTCTCAATCACCGTTCCTTTCAAGTCTGGGAGAATGACAGCCGCTCCTCTGCAATTCCCCTCCGGTGTGGAGTGCCGCAGGGCTCGTCATTAAGCCCTACGTTATTCAACGTTTACATGTCCCCGCTGGAGGAGGTGGTCACCCCGTTTGGAGTGACGATCATCAGTTACGCTGATGACACCCAGCTGGTG
Organism: Lissotriton vulgaris; assembly: GCF_964263255.1. Taxonomy (NCBI): domain Eukaryota; kingdom Metazoa; phylum Chordata; class Amphibia; order Caudata; family Salamandridae; genus Lissotriton; species Lissotriton vulgaris. Next base: position 987,316,813 of record NC_141695.1, on the reverse strand, counting down.
GTAACCCTCTCCCACCCCAATCAAGAACCGTCCAACCTCCACAGCTGCCTTACTGAAATACATGGATGGATGAACAACTCAGCACTGAAACTTAACCGGTCCAAGACCGAAATTCTGCTTCTTGGACAAAAAGGGCCCTCCCTGCCTCCAAACATCTGGCCCGCCTGTCTAGGTGAAAACTGAGGTCAAGAGCCTGGGAATATGGCTTGAGAAAGACTTGACCTTCAGAACCCAGGCAAAAAAAACGACCGGTATCTGCTTTGGTCTTCTTAGGTCATGTAGGAAAGTTCTCCCCTTGCTCCCTCCCAACTCCCGGAAGCTGCTGATCCAAGGCCTTATTCTGTCCAGGCTGGACTACAGCAACGCCATCAACCTGGTAGCCCCCGAAGCCACTTTCAACACCCTACAGAGAATCCAGAATGCCTCTACCCGACTTCTCACTAACACCCCTGCCAGAACATCAGCAAAGCCGGCCTTGAAGCATCTTCACTGGCTGCCAGTCAGAGAAACAGTGGTGTTTAAGGCTCTCTGCCTGGCACATAAACTCCTTCATAATCAAGGCCCCCCATCCTCAAAAACTGTATCACTCCCTACAAAGCTACCAGATCACTCCGGTCAGACCACGAGAACTTCATAGTAGTACACAGAGTGAAAAAAGCCCGTTCTGGTGGACGTCGCTTTTCTGTGAACACGGCAAATCACTGGCATTCTCTCCCCGGGAAATTGAGAACAGAACCAAACCTCCTCCACTTCAGAAAATCATTGAAAACTCTGCTTTTTTCCTGATCCTTTAGCATTCCTTGCTTCTGCTTCCTCTTGACTTGCTAGGTTCCAGCGCTGGGATGCTTACGGGTTACTATGCGCTCTACAAAAACCTAGCCTGTCTACTTGTGCCAAGCTACCAAGGGGGTGAGTGTAAATAAAATTACCCGGGCATAATTTCTATACATTAATAAAAAGAAGGATAGCTCATAAAATGAGAGGCAGAGTCCGTGGTGTCCGAGTCAAAAAGGGCATTATTTCAATGGCTCGAGCCAGGGGAGAATCAGGTTCCATCACCACTAAGGTTCAGGAAGGGATATCTAACGTTTTATTAACATCACACATTATATATAGTAAAAGCATACAATTGCAATGAATACAGTAGGCGGAACACTCCAGGCGGAGCAAGTGAAAAAGAGAGATAAGAACACATGGGCGTAAAAAGAAGGCGTGTAAAGAGGCGTACACGTGGGTGTTCACTTGATGAGTCATAGGTGTGTCATAGGTGGGTGGATGCATAGAGGAGGTCCGCAGGGTCAGCAGAAACTTTTACCCCATATGTGCGCGCAACTGATTATGACGTGAAATTGACGTGGAACTGGGGAGAGCTGGGGGGTTGACTTTAGCACTAGTAGAGGAGTCTGGAGTCTGGGATGTCAGAACGACCTGCACCTTTGGCATATCTGATATCTTGTGTTTGGAGGATGTATTGTCTGAAGTAAAGGTCTCTCGAGCAAAAGCCGTTCATCACTAAATGCTAGTGTGTGCATATATTTCTTCCTGCATTGCGTGGGGCCATGGGCCTACTATGGCAACGGGTTCAGTAAATCACTTGCATGGAGACAGGAAGGCTAGGCCCTATGCTCTGCAGGCGGAAAATGTTTACCTCCTTCACTAGACTGGAATGTGTTTTTTGCGGAGGCTGAACAGATAACTGTAGGCAAAACACTGTCTTGGCAGGCAGGCCAGGCCGGGCACCTCTCGGCTGAACAGGGAGTAAGGGAGAGGTCAGGGATGCATACCTAAACTGCAGCTTACAGAGTCAGAAGAGTCTAGGAGCCTGAATTCAGGGCCTGGCTCGGCTGGGCCACAAAAACGTGTGCTTCTCGATATTTAAACGTGTACCATGTAAATGCATTGGCAACGTAGGCCTTAGTGCAGAATTAACGTTTCATTCATGGAAGGCCTAATAACTGACATGCTAACATTAGACGGAAATGCAGGGACATTATTGTGACAGGCACGAGAAGGGAATTACACTATAACATGGACATACATGGAGCATAGGTACGTGTATAGGGTGCGAGTGGGGGAACACACTGACCACATAAAATTTCTGTTTCCTCATTCCCTCCTTGTCCCCTACTGCGCCCTTTAGGATATATCTATTTTCATGAGACCATCTATTTGTTCATATAACATCATTTGCTCGTCTTTTTTCATTTGTGCACGGGAACGTGAACGTGGATGGGGAATACAAGCAGTGGCACATAAGCCGCAAATCGCTGGGCCACATTGCAGACAGAGACAGCAACTGAATACTATGAGCAGTACTATCCCTAGAAATGATAATACTGTCCAGCCCCATCCTGCTATTACACTCCAGAGCCAGCCGGACCAAGACCATGGGTCCTGATGCAATTCACGGGCTATCTTATGGAGTCTTGTTATTGCTGCATATACTGATGGTGCGTTATTAGGAATAAACACACAACAACTGAAGCCGATCACTCTACAAGCTCCGCCCCTATCGGCCAGGATGACGTCAAGAACAAGGCGGTTCTGAAGAACAACAAGTCTCATAGCAGACTGCTCTTTGGTTAAGTTTCCTAAAGCAAAAGTAGTCTCGTTCACTACTGCTTCAAGAGTTCTTGTCAACCTGCGTATTATTTTACTATGTTGGACAGGACCTACGAACCAGAAATATCCTTTAATGTAATCCTTGTACTGGTCCCACGCTGACTCAGTGTAATCGATAACTGGAGGAAGGTCCCTTTTATGTCTAACATGCACAAGTCGGGAGTCGCGATAATAATTGGATGGGGCTAGAAAAACAGGTGGCAGCAGGAACGCAATATAGCACGTTCCACCCCAATCTAAGGGCAGACGTACATAAGCTGTCTGACCGCAAATGAAATAGGAATGGCGGGAAGTTTTGAAAGTAGACTTTCCTTTATCATTGAATTCGACCACAGTTTTACAATCACTGTGTCCTAGGTGCACTGAACCATTTTTCCTAACGCATAATTCACCTTTCACTGGTAAGACTGTTATAAACGGTGAACCTGTATTGGTCTCAGACTGGACGTTCAGAATCATGAGGTTGAGGGAAAAATTCCCTAATTCGTACACTTCATTTTCTAGATCGGTCCCTCTCCTTTGGGGAAGACCGTCTTCGTCTGGAAAACATGCCTTATTCATAACTGTATTCAGGTTTCCCCATATCCAATCGCCCTGGGAAACTGTGGATTTACTGTCTAGTGATGACATTAAAGCAAACCATGCTCCGCACGAACCATTGTGCGAAAACGGAAAGGGAAAGAGAGGTAGAACTCCCTTCGATTTCTGATAAGGTGGGAGTCGGCCGCATACCCAGCAATTCGTCACATTGCTGGTCTGGTGGGAATGGTGTAACATACGGATAAAAGTGTTATTACGCAGTGCTAGTCGATAGGATAGTTCGTGGGGTGGCAGGTCACTGAATGTGTGTTCTACAATGTCATTGAAAGAAGAATGCGTATGTGAACCAAGAGGAGGAAAGAAAACATGTAGCGTCAAGCTTATACATATAATCGATTTACTTAAAAAAACATAATGATCAGAGTTACTATGCATCTACTGCGTAAGTTTTTGCAGTATTTTTCTTTCATTTTCTTCTGCCTATCTCTCTGACTATTTGGGTCTACGATCTTATACATGTCATGAACCTGTCTAACCACTTCACCCGAGGGGGACTTAAACAATTAAACGCTGTCTGACTTACTAGACCGTAGCTTCTGTCTATATTCCTGTTGCGGAGTCTTTTCTAGCAAAGGGAGTTTAGTATCTATGTCCTCGGGACAGTTCTCAGAGTCCTTAATTGAACCAAGTCCATGGAAACACTTCACGTGATGGGCGTGGAGCCAACCCTTACGTCCTTCGACCTTGACGGCAGTCCTCGTTGTTAACAAGACCAATTTAGGCTCACGCCAGCGGGGCTCCAGAGGGCTTGAATGGTCGAAATTACGGACACACACCAGGTCTCCCGGAACGATTGCGTGGCTCTTCACCTGGGTGTTGTCCGGGAAGGCAGCTGCAACCTGTGAACGACAAGAAAGGAGTGCAGACATCAAGGAAGCCAGGTAATCTGTCAGCATAGTACTGTCAACATCGGTTATTTTGCGTGGCATAGGCGTACCCCACATATTCAGCGGTCTACCAAAAACCACCTCGTACGGGGATAGTCCGGTTCTGGAATGAGCTACCATACGCATGTAAAAGAGGGCAACCGGCAAGGCTACCATCCAATCCACGCCTTTTTCTGCACAGACCTTCGCTAACCGTGTTTTGAGAGTCTGATTGTGTCTCTCTACGAGACCAGCTGCCTCTGGGTTTCGTACGCAATGGAATTTCCACTGGTACCCTAGCAGGAGAGATACTTGTTTCATCAATTCAGAAGAGAATGGTTGTCCATTATCTGAGTACACGACACGGGGCAAGCCGTATCGCGGGATAAATTCACGGACCAACTGCTTGGCAGTGGTCACAGCAGTGTAATCTGGGACTGGGTACGCTTCTGTCCATCTAGATAGGGCACATACAACTACGAGGACATACTTGAATCCTCGACATCTGTCCATCTGAATATAATCCATCTGGAAGACTTCAAAAGGGTGGTCAGGAGGATGAAATCCACCTTGTTCCATGGGAATGCCTTTGCCTGGATTGAACTGACAACAGATCATGCAGGTACGCACTTTCTGTTTTGCTGCTGCACGCAAGTGCTTGTTGAACCAGATGTTCTGTATACTTTCTAACATGGCTTTTTCTCCTAAGTGTGCTGGACTATGTGATGTATTAATGATCACTTGAACCATGGAGTCGGGGAGGAACCACGTGGCTTTGCCTTTTGTCATCCATCCCTGATCTGTCTGGACCCCTCCTTGTTCAGTCCATTTCTTGATTTCGTCTGGAGTGGCATGTGTCTGTATGTCGAGTACATCTTGTGAGGGATCCCTAACTGTCATGCAATTCGTCAGTGATGGTACTTCAGTCTTTGTCGTGTCAGCTGGAATGTCTGTTTGGGTCTGAGCTGTAAGTTTAGCTGTTCGATCTGCCAGGTCGTTACCCTGGTGAATAGTGTCTGTGATTTTCGTATGTGCTTTGCACTTCATGATGGCTATTGCTGTAGGCAAGTGTATTGCATCTAACAGAGCCTGAATGAGGGGACCATGCTGTATTTTGGCTCCTTGGGAGGTCAGAAAACCTCTCTCCTGCCAGAGGATGCCAAAGTCGTGAACGACTCCGAATGCATACTGTGAATCTGTGTATATGTTTACTTTCAGGTTCTTGGCTCGTATACAGGCTTGGGTCAGAGCTATGAGCTCTGCTGCTTGGGCTGACAGGGTGTCAATTTGTTGTGTTTCTATGACTTCAGTATCAGTGGTCACTGCATATGCGGCCACTAACTCTCCTGTGCTCGTTCTCATGCATGAACCATCCACATAAAGTGTCAGGTCTGGGTCGGGTAATGCAATGTCTGTCAAGTCTTGTCTTGGCTTCGTCACTGTGTTAATTACTTCCACAGAGTCATGTGGTACAGGGTCTGCTGTGCTCGAGGGTAAAAGTGTAGCAGGGTTCAGAATATTGCAACGTCTGATCTCTATGTGTGGTTGGAATAATGTCAGTTCATATCCTGTTAGTCTTGCTATAGTCAGGTGCTGTGTCTGTGTCCTGTTCAAGAGAACTTCCACTGAGTGTGGAACCTGTACTGTCAGGGGATGTCCTAACACTATGGAATCGCTTTGTCTGATTGCTAGAGCTGTTGCTGCAACAGATTTTAGGCACGCAGGCAGAGCCTGGGCCACTGGATCCAATGTACTAGAAAAGTAAGCACAAGGCTTGTGTTTTCCTGCTTGATCTTGTGTGAGAACAGATAATGCTGTGCCATCGCTTTCAGTGACAAAAAGTGTAAAAGGTTTGCTGTAACATGGTGTCGCTAAAACTGGTGCTTGACATAGAGCTTTCTTCAATTCATCAAAAGCAAGTGTATGTTCCTGAGTCCAAGGGAGGACAGTCGAAGTCGCTGCCTCCTGTGTTGTCAACTGTATGAGTGGTTTGGCTAGATATGCATACTGAGGAATCCATTGTCTGCAGTAAGAAGTGAGGCCAATGAAGGCCCGTACTTCCTTTTGTGTCTTGGGCTGTGGAAGATGTGCAATTAACTGAATGCGGTCAGGTGTCAACTGTCTACCCCTCTTGGACAGCAAGTGACCAAGGTATACCACTTGCTTGGCACAGAATTGTAGCTTGGAAGGGGACACTTTGTGCCCCTTTTCTGCCAGGAAGTATAGGACTGTCAGTGAAGCATGTTCGCAGTCTTGTTCTGTCAGTGCTGTGATCAATAGATCATCAACATATTGGAGCAGTGCAGTGTCAGCAGGCATGTGAATACTGTCTAGTTGTCTTTACAATGCTTGACTGTAAATACTAGGGCTTTCAGTGAACCCTTGGGGAGCTCTCGCAAATTTGAAGCTTCGGCCATTTAAACAGAATCCGAAAAGGTATTGGCTCTCCGGATGGATTGGAACACTAAAGAAGGCGTTCTTGAGATCAATTACAGTAAATAACGACGCTTCAGAATCAATTGCAGTCAATAGTGAAGAAATATCTGGGACCACTGAGTACTGTGGTATTATGCATTTGTTCAGTTCTCGGAGGTCAATCACTAGTCTGTAGACCAGTCGTGCATTTGGGTCAGTTCGTTTAAGAATCGGAATGATAGGAGAATTACATATATTGGAGTCAGTTTCTACAACCACTCCTTTGCAATGAGTTCGTCAACAATTTTCAGTAATGCTACTACAGCATCAGGCGGTAACTTGTTTTGTCGGATTCGTGGCAGTACAACTCCTTGTTTGAGTGTGACACGGTATGGTGTAATGTGCATGTAACCTACATCAGTCGGACCTTGTGCACATAAATGCTGTGGTACATTCTGAAGTCTGGGGTCAAAATCTCTCAACACATAATGTCCTTTAAAATCACGTAAAAACAATCTCACTCCTTCCGGAGAACAACAAATCACTGCTCCTAGTTCTTTCAATGTTTTTATACCAAGCAAGTTTTCTGGACATGATTTCGTAAGCAACAAGTCTGTAGTGTGGGACTATGGACCAACTCCTAGGGAAATTGGCTTTGACACTTCGTTAACAATAGGCTTTCCTGAAAATCCCAGGGAAATATTCTCTGAGCCTGAGAGGGGTGCCCCTGGAACCTCGTCATGACTGATGGTAGTTCTGCTCGCCCCTGTGTCAATCAGAAATTTTCTGTCTTTCCCCTATACACGACTATGTACATAGGGACCCTCTTGATCTACAGAAACCTCAATAAGGGGCAAGCCAACCTCCCTCTCTAGGCTGTTTCATGAGTACTGTTGATAATGGGGTAGTCTGACTGTGCATACTGGTACATTTGTTGGGTGACATGTTGTGTGGCAGAAATGGGTTGGGGTACAGCTACTGTCTGTTGCGCGTTCTGTGGTGTTTGCGTGTTCTGCGGAATGTTATTTTGCGGGATGTGATCCTGTCTGGGAGGACGCAGTCTTTCTTTCGTCTTGCCTGTGGCTATATTGTATTTCAGGACAGCACATTCATTTATATAGTGACCTGGCTGTTTACAGTAGTTGCAATTTCCTTTGACAGGAGGTGCTGAATGGCCGGGAGGTGCCGTACCCTTTTTCTGGCCATCGGCGGCTGGAACTGATTGAGCAACTAGTACTTTCATTTTCCTGTCTTTCATGCGTCTCTTTTCGTGTTCCTGTTCTTCTCTAATTCGGTTCTGATGGTACTGTAACATTTGTAACATTTGGGAAGGGCTATTTGCTTGCCAGGTGCTCTCAACCTTCAGTACTCTATTCTTAATCTGGGGTAAGGAATTCTCTACTAATTTGGTCACAAAAAGATGTGGGTACGATTCACTACTAGTCTTTAAGCCACTGTTAATAAGAAAACATTTTTCGAATCTAGAATAAAAATCACTAGTGTCTTCATCTTGTTTCGGTTTGCAGGCTGAAATAGCATCCCAATCTTCCTTTTTAGTAGTCAATAATCTCGGCAAAACCTGTATCAATAGCTCGGGTAGTTCTTTAGCTTTATCCCCGAGACCAGTACCAGGGGTTCGTCCTTTATCCTCGTCTTCTAATTCTGTCCAGTTAATCTTTTTCTCTCCCACCTCCCACTCTTTTTCTTTAAGTTTTTCGTAAATGCCTGCTGGTAACAGTACTTTCAACATTTTAATGATATCAGCGTTAGTATACTCCCCCATGCGAAGCATGTCTTTTAATTCACGATGGAACCCCCCTGGGTCTTTATCATGACAGGGCAGTAATTTTTTCATTTCCAATAATTCCATTTTCGTCAAGGGTGTGTAAACGTATACTCGTTGAAGCGCACCCGCTGCAGTTCTAACGGGATGCACCTCTCGTAGGGGATTCTGTCTGTCTATGTAGAAGGTCTTTCTTTCTCGGAGTGGGGCAGGAACCAAGTGCGAGGTCAGAAAAGTCAAGTAATTATGTCGTTGATCGAGAATGACATTAATTAATTCGGTACCTAGGCCTCACGATCTTTCCAGGAGTAAGTCGTCCAGTATTTTATACAAGGGACCTGGATCAGAATGCTGACTCTCGTACAAGGTGATGAGATGTTGAATCATGTAAATACCAGCTAAACGCTGTTCTTCCGGTGGAAGACTCAAAAATGTTTGTGCTACTATATCATCCTTATATATGTTAGAATTGCAGGCCCATTGAACTGCTGACCGGGCCAGCTCCTGTTCATGCATAGTACTAAGTTCACTACTACCTACTCGTTTTTTCAGTGCTTGTTCAGTAGCTTGGAACAGGTGTTCGAGGGAATATCGTTCTGGTATTGGAGAGAGGGAACGTTTATTGTAATCTAGGCGTATGGGTCTATCAAACGGTCTTGCCCTACCTACGTAATTCATTTTACTTGTTTCCCCTGTTTCTATATCATCGTCTTCTGAGACTTCGTCGTCCTCTTTCTCGGCTTGTTTCTCGGCTTGTTCTTTCTTGTGTATCTCAAGTATTTCTTTACGGATTTTCCTGTACATGCATTCTACTCTATTCTGTGTATCATGTTTACCAGCAGCTATATTGTCACTCCAGTTCGTCATACCTTTAGTTACTTCTTTATCTGGCTGGTCTCGTTCCCTGATCAAACAATTAACCAAAAACTGTAAGAGCATGCGTTGAAGTTCCACTTTTCTGTTTGCCATGGCCTCATGTATACTTTCTGATCCCTCCCCCGTTCTAATGAAGTGGTATATTCTGTCTAAATGGTCCTTCATGCCTGGTAATGTTATCAAATAGTCTGCAACGCGTCTTAAACGTATTGAGTATATGATCATTGGGCCCTCACCCGGTACTGGATCATATATACAATCAGTGAGGGACTGTCTAAGCGTTGCAAATGTCATTTGTTTTGGCGTATGTTGTAGTGCTAAATCTCGTAGTGATCGTTTTATTGGTGGTGGGGTGTGCAGTATATCTCTAGAGGGCCCCCCTCCCGATGCTCCTAGACTTGAGTCGCCTTGGCTTGAGTCGGCTTTTACTGCCAGCGCTGTCGCTGGTAATGCGGGTTGATCTTGTACTACGGGTGGTTGAAGAAAAGGATTTGTAGGGAGGGTGGCAGGAGAATTAGTAGGGCTGGTGGAATTGATAGGATTGGGAGGAGGTAAATTTACATTTACATACTCTGGAGCAGCGTCGTCTAAATAGGAGGAGAGAAAAATGTCCGCTGCGGTCTGTTTATGACTACGGAGTTTAGTCGGGATCAGTGGTGGCGGCAAGTTACTGGGTACTTCCGGGGTCACTTTAGGTAGGCCCTCGGCGAGGAGGGGATACATGCCTTTAATAAGGGCATTTCTTTGTCTATCTAATTGTTCTGCCTTAACCCGTTCACCTTCTTCTTTTAGCTCTTTTTCTTTGGCTTTTTCTGATACTTCTCTACTTCTCTCTGCTTTCTGGATTTCTTTCTCTGTTCTTCTAAGCGCTTCTTTACGCCACAATTCTATGGCATCTTTCTGGGATTGTCTAGCTTTCTTTTTCCACAGTGCTTCCTCTACTCTCATGATGCAATCAGCATCCCATGTCCCTGAGACAGGCCATCTATATTTCTCTTCCAGATCCTTCGTGTAATCTACCCATAAATCTAAGTACAGTATGGCATCTAGGCCATGTTTGTGGTACATAAAATGTCCGGGAGTGTCCCTAGGCGGGACGGGAACTGCCTCTTCGAGTATCCCTTTCCTGGTTCCAATCTGACGCAATTTCGAAAACAGCGGCATGTTTGAACTAGCTTGAACGAAAACACAATAAGCACAAGAATAGACTGTAAACAATCATTCATACCACGACATTAAAAACATTAGAAACAGATACCAACTGGTACATAGAAAACACAATCCTAAAAATCCTAAAATAAACCTTGTTTACTGGATGCACTGCTAGAACAGTACAGTCATACCGGTCTCATAAAGAGACACGTCTTTACCGCATCCACCTAAATGGACACGTCTTTACCGGATCTGTGTACCCAGACCCGTCTTGACCGGGCTCAAGTAAATGAACCCGTCTATATGCGTTCCCAACAATGGTACTCACCGGGAAGCAAAACTGAAGGCCTCGGAAACTCGATACTGGACTGGACTGCTACGGCTTCTGGTACGGCTACTGCTGCTTGCTGCGCATGCGCCTCGGAAACAGGTGGGCCTCGGGATACCTCGGACCTTGCTCTCTCGGCTTGGGCTCTGGTCGGGATGGTCCGCAATCCTCACCCCCTCGTGTGGATGCCTGGTCGCAGTCTCCGTCTCCTCCGTGGGCCTGAGGGAGTTAGCAGGAAAACCCGCGGATGTGCACAATGGGTCCGTCACGGCTATAGAAGGGGTCAGGGGGCTGCGCTTACATCGCCGGCGCGTGGGGAAGGGGACTAGTCCCTGTTTGGGCGCCAGATTTATGTGGTAAATAAAATTACCCGGGCATAATTTCTATACATTAATAAAAAGAAGGATAGCTCATAAAATGAGAGGCAGAGTCCGTGGTGTCCGAGTCAAAAAGGGCTTTATTTCAATGGCTCGAGCCAGGGGAGAATCAGGTTCCATCACCACTAAGGTTCAGGAAGGGATATCTAACGTTTTATTAACATCACACATTATATATAGTAAAAGCATACAATTGCAATGAATACAGTAGGCGGAACACTCCAGGCGGAGCAAGTGAAAAAGAGAGATAAGAACACATGGGCGTAAAAAGAAGGCGTGTAAAGAGGCGTACACGTGGGTGTTCACTTGATGAGTCATAGGTGTGTCATAGGTGGGTGGATGCATAGAGGAGGTCCGCAGGGTCAGCAGAAACTTTTACCCCACATGTGCGCGCAACTGATTATGACGTGAAATTGACGTGGAACTGGGGAGAACTGGGGGGTTGACTTTAGCACTAGTAGAGGAGTCTGGAGTTTGGGATGTCAGAACGACCTGCACCTTTGGCATATCTGATATCTTGTGTTTGGAGGATGTATTGTCTGAAGTAAAGGTCTCTCGAGCAAAAGCTGTTCATCACTAAATGCTAGTGTGTGCATATTTTTCTTCGTGCATTGCGTGGGGCCATGGGCCCACTATGGCAACGGGTTCAGTAAATCACTTGCATGGAGACAGGAAGGCTAGGCCCTATGCTCTGCAGGCGGAAAATGTTTACCTCCTTCACTAGACTGGAATATGTTTTTTGCGGAGGCTGAACAGATAACTGTAGGCAAAACACGGTCTTGGCAGGCAGGCCAGGCCGGGCACCTCTCGGCTGAACAGGGAGTAAGGGAGAGGTCAGGGATGCATACCTAAACTGCAGCTTACAGTGTCAGAAGAGTCTCGGAGCCTGAATTCAGGGCCTGGCTCAGCTGGGCCACAAAAACGTGTGCTTCTCGATATTTAAACGTGTACCATGTAAATGCATTGGCAACGTAGGCCTTAGTGCAGAATTAACGTTTCATTCATGGAAGGCCTAATAACTGACATGCTAACATTAGACGGAAATGCAGGGACATTATTGTGACAGGCACGAGAAGGGAATTACACGATAACATGGACATACATGGAGCATAGGTACGTGTATAGGGTGCGAGTGGGGGAACACACTGACCACATAAAATTTCTGTTTCCTCAAGGGGTTATTTTAGGCGTGTATCCCCCTTAGCCTGACTAGAAGCAAGGGTACCTATTCGGACAAAGGTACCTATCTCTGCCAACTAGACACACCTATTTCTAACAAATATGCAATAAAGTATAGGATAACCTGTTATTGAAATGCCTTACGCTGTAGACCAAGATAAGCCATATGTGAGCATGTTGATGCTCGATGCCATCATGACAAGTGTGTACCATCTTATGATGTGAATAAACTGTGATCATTCTAACACCACAAAAGGTCTTGGTGTACATAATTGTTGGGGAAAAAGAAACAACAGAAGGGCCCGTGAATTGCTCGCACAGCAGGGGGGGTGGTTGGGCTCTTTGTGACCACAAATATCCACTCCAAGATTTTGCAACTTGTGCCGATTGCCAAATTGAAGCTCCAGTGAACCCGACTCTGTGCTAAAATGACTGCCAGTGACGACAGTGCTGCACTTTGTGCTACAGCCCGCAGTGACCTCCAACCACCTTTCGTGACACCCAACAGGATTTTCATGCTACAACGGCAATACCTTGGAAGGTATCTGTTCCCACAGGTGTAACCTGGTCCCTATATCCTGCACGTGCTCCATCATTGTCAACTAGAACTTGTGACTTTTATCTTTTCTCACACGATCAGATTATCACACGTGGCGCTTTGTGCTTTATGAAATTGCATATATACAGTTCTACTTATTCAATTTTTGTAATTTTGGTGTCAAATAATTCATTAAGTTTTACTCTATTTTTCTAAGTTGGTGTGGGGCTTTCTTGTGTTGTGTTTTCACTTTATTACTGTTTGGGTGCTGCATAAATACTTTACACATTGTTTCTAAGTTAAGCCTGACTGCTTTTGTGCCTAAATACCAAGTTAATTTAGTGACTGTGGTTCACCCAGACAAGGATTGGGGTTTTTGCTTGAGATGGGCTCACAACCCCCACAACCAACAACCCAATTTCCCACAAGTGGACATTTACTAATTTTTTCTACTCATTTTCGCACTTTTCAGCACACCCATTTCATAACAGAATGATCCAGCGATCACTACTGCTGAATAAGTTCACCAGTTATCCCAGTTTTCCTAGTTAGTACAGGCAATATGTTGGAAGCAGTGTTAAATTAGGAAAAATGTCAATTGGGATGAACAAACGAAAAAGTAATCCAAGTATCTTAACTTTACACCTGCGTACTCTAACATCATTTCTTTAGAATACGCATGTAAGGTTACTAAAGCAGGCATAAGTCTAATTTTCCATGAATGTATTGTATTGAATTGCAATTAGATATGCACAGATTGCGAATGATAAGTCGAGGTTTTTGTGACAAGTTGTGACAAATTACGGCCGTGAATATGAGGTAATTGGCATTTCATAATTTACAAAAAATATTGTCGATAGGCCCAATTTTCTGAAATACAAAAACCATCAATAAGAAAGAAACCACCACTCATTTTGTTTGCCGAATTTTCAAACTCAAAAAGTTAGATACAATAAACGCACGTTATTCATTCACATCTATAGCACATTTTTTATTGAATTTAAATATTTGTATTAATATAGCTATTTTCTTAGAATGGAACAGTGCATCTTACATTGCTACATCTCTATAGTTTGCTTTTTTGTCGGCATGTTCTATCAAAATTGTCCCTTTCTAATCACACTATTTTACCTACAGCACATACACAAACACACACAAACGCCAATATACAAGCGATTAGATCCGCGTTTATGTACAGATGTGCAGTCCCCAACACTAACAGGATAATTGTTTAAAAAAAATTCCTACCTTTGAAAATAATGAATGCTAAACAAACGAAATGTAAAAATAACTAAGCCTACTTAGGAAAGTACATTTTAATTGCCAATGTAGAAAGTTATAATTAGTAATTAAGTTGAATCCAAATTGCTATTAACCGTGATCAGGAAGAACGACTCTACTAGATTAAACCAGAATGTCTTCACCTTGCTCTACTCTGTCAACAAATTAACCATGAAGAGCATTTGAGGTTTTCCTCACTATTGGGAAGCGCAGATCCCTGTGTTTTTCTAACCACAGATTAGTGATGCATTTTAGACTCTTGTGCCATGAATGAATTAAAGAACGGTTTAGGTTTAGGCTTAACAGTTACTTTTCAAGAAAAGGAACAAACAATAGTGCTTCCGAGTTCTTTTCACACTCTTTGTTTTTACTTCATTTATGTGTTTGTCTATATCTATGTGTATTTAAGTATATTATTTCAGTTGACCAGCTGCATAGGAGTGTGTTAAAGGCAAAATGTTTAGTATTCACAGAGATGCCCAAGGACATTAGTTTTTAGTTGTCCGGACCGTTCAAATTTCCAGTTCGTACACCATATGTGGATCATGAAAGAGACTAATCTTGTTTCATAAAGTTTTTTATACATGAGAAAATTACAGGAAATATTGATTTGTAAGTAGAAATAGAAGTTTCATTGTGGTCCCAAGATATTTATTCAAAGAGCATTCTTATATGTGTTATCAAGTCGTGAAACAGAAAGCATTCCATTTTACTGCAGAAAATGTGTTCTCTCCCGGATGACATTCCATGCATTAAATCGATCAATATTCGGTAAGACAGACAGTAGCATGCAAACGTTTCTATACCTGGTTGTTGTATCATGGGCCTCGATGCAGCCTATGTTCCACCCAACAGCTTCCCTCACTTCCCTCTCTATGTAGCAGGATTACCTGAGTGGTGATGGTTGTGCTGGTGGGCCGCCGCAGCTTTTTTGTGGTGCTTCATAAAGGCAGTTGGACCTCCTCTGCTGTCTTTGGTGTTCTTCTCCCTGGGGCCCATTTTGAAAGTCCCTATAGTTCTCCTTCTGAGAACTCCTGGGAAACAGTTTTCTAAAACCCTACCCATCATTCATTGCTTGTTGAAGTGCCCTGTCAATCCATAATGGCTGCATCATTTCCTGTTTTAGGGTATATAAGGAGTGGGAATGTGTTCCTCATTGCATTGCAACACTTCTTTACTCCTGTAGGTGTGTTTCCAAGCTCGTGTTATTACTATAGCTATAGCCTTATAGCCCGCCGTAGCGGTTCTATACCGGCTATTAAAAGCCCGCTGAATCATTAAAGGCCCAAGCCGAAGGCGAGGGACTTTAACGAGACAGCGGGACTTTAATTGCTGGTATAGCCCTGCTACGAAGGGCTACAAGGCTATTAGAACATTCTGCCACTAGAGGGCAGAATGTTCTAACAAATTAAATAAAGGGTTCTCGAAGCTCGAGGGGATATAAATCCCCTCGAGCTTCGAGAAGCCTTTGTAGAACATTGGAATGTTGCTTTGCGGGCCTTTACCGGCTGGTAGTAGCAGGGAGCACTCCATTGTTTGCAATGGAGCTCCCAACATTCCAATGTTCTAATTATTCTTATAAAATTTCCTGTCAGCCAGTTCCAGATTCTTCCTCCCTCCAGTTGGTACCATCAATCCTGTGGGAGGTGTCTCTTATGGTTTGTGCATCTAGTGATGCTTCTTCTATTTTTTTTTGTTTTATATAGCGCAAACTAGAGCTGAGAAATCGGGTATCAGAGCACTTTACATGATCACCAGTTTCATTACAGATGGACACATTCATTTTTGTTAGGCACAGGGAGATTAAGTGATTTGCCCAGAATCACAGGATGTTGAACTACGTTGCCGAGACTCAGACCCGGTCCCCCAGCTCCAAAGTCAACTGCTCTAGCAATAAGTCTACATCCTCTCCTCCTTCTGTGTCCAATTTAAGTCTACTGGGTTTCTTGTGCTGTGTTTCCGCTCCATCTGCAGAGAAGGCAAGAATTGGATGACCATCTATTCTGAACACCTTTCTGACCCACTGACTGGACATAGTGTTAAACATGTTACTGTCTTCAGCCCCAACTCCAGAGCTCCCAATAATGGAATCATTGTAAACACCTGGAGGTGACTCAGTTCAAAGAATGTGCTCTACAAAAGTAATAGGGTAGATAAAAAAAATACAGAAAGACCTCATCATGGAAATATCAAATACTCCTATGGAGTCCTTGAATAAGGTTAACATTTGAAAAATGAGGTGAAACATAAACAGGAATTATATCCCTCTATGAATTTCTCATTCGGTATTCAGAACTCCCTTGCCTCTAAAGTTCAGGACATTAATAGAGGGCCCGACAGGGACTCATTTTAATTTCTGTTTTTAATTACTACTGAGTATGAGACCCAGATTTGTCCAACCCCCTTAAATCCCTGGTCACAAGGATCACTTGGTAAGAGCCCTTCCAACTAGGTTACAAGCAATTTTTGTGGGCATGTTTTTTCACAAAGATCCAATATCAAGGTTGAAGTTATAGCACTGTTCCTGTCCCACTGGTTGGTTTGCCAAGTTAACATCACAAATTATAGAAGACACCACATGATCCAACTCTTTGCAATACTGAAGAAAAGTTTCATTTGTGATGTCTAAAAGTATGGCTGCAGGTACAGAAGTGTTAGAAATGGGATTTCCATGTGCCTGTGGCATGCACTCAGGCAGGAACAACAACTCTAGTCAGGGTAAGGTAGATAAACAAAAAGAACATCTGTGCCCACCCTCTTGTAGCTTGGCACAGAGCAGTCAGTCTTATCTCCAAAGGCAATGTGTAAAGTATTTGTGCAACAGACACACAGTAACACAACTAACACACAATAAAATGACTCCACAGGTTTAGAAAAATAGAGAATATTTACCTGAGTAAAACAAGATAAAAATGACAAAAATCAAATAAATAGAAGTTGAGATATGGATTTTTAAAGATTAAATGCAAAAACAGTGCTTAGAAGTCAAAAGTGCTAAAAGATTACCTGAGGTCATGCTAGACCCAGGGAAATCCAAAGTTCAGACTGATAACGATCGAGGGCATGCCAGCAACAGGGCTCAGACAGGTCCCACTAACAAAGTACCTGGGATGGAGCAAAGTGTCAACATGGATGACTCAAGGCACGAAGTAGAGAAGGCACTGTGTCGTCATTAAATCCATGGATGGAAGTGAGCTTCGCCGCTGATCCACAGTGTTGATAGAAGCTTTAGTGTTGAACCCCTTTGTAATGCATGCACACTGTCCATTGGCGTCGATCTGTGCCAACTGATAGCGCATACAGAGGGCAGAGTCCAACGCTACCCGCATAATTGCAGGAAGTATTTTGCGTCTGTAACGGCCGGATTCTCGGACCAGATAGGATCAGCTCCTCAGAGCGCCACCAACCCAGCCGGAACGTAATCACCTCCCTCCTCAGGATGTATTTACAATAGGTATATATGTCTTGTACCTAAGGATGGGGAATTAGCAATATACATGCATAGGTTTTCTACAATATCACACTCACACCAATTAGTCTCGCGGCCACTTAGGCCCTGACTACTCTACCCTAGGGCAGTTCTGATTAGCTACCATTACACACTGATCACAGTCAGTGCCCGCCCGACAAGCCGCAATCCTGCGTGTCTAGACACCAGTCTTCTTCCTGGTGTTCTCTCACTTACATTCCGAGCCGCAATCCTGCGGATCTAAGCACCAGTATCCTCCCTGGTGTTCTCATTACTTACATCCCCAAGCCGCAATCCTGCGGGTATCGGCACCAGTTTCCCGCCTGGTGTTCTCATTAACTCCGCTTACCAACGACGATCACTTTCCTATGAATCCCCTTGGAAGGGATCTCTCATTGGCTACTAGGGATACAATACTACAATATTATAGCACACAACAGTTTACCAAATTAGATGATGTACAATCTATTCTCCTCCTCAAGGGGCCCCTCTCTCCCTCATTGCTCAGTCACTACTTACCTGACCGGGAATTACATCCGTTCATAAAAACAATGCCTGGCTAGAAGAACAGGTTACCCTGATTGAACAAGAATACGAGGCACATGCTGGTTCACTAAGAACTGGGGTACTTTATTACAATAATCATAAAAACACAATACTATACTATAACATATATCCTGCAAAGGAAAGTGAAAGATTAGAATGTGCACACTATAGAATATAGGCGGATGTCACCTTATTAATGTGAAATCGGGGTTCAGCAGTCATCTAGGTTCCCTTCTCGGCTGTGTCTTGGCTCGTCTTAAAGTCACCCTTCAGCAGTCACGGATACACGTCTGCACCGCTATGCTCGGTTTTCTCTGCTTCCCTCCAAGTCACTGGAACCTTCCTTTTATTGGCTGCTTTCTCTCTGGCTGTTCTGCGCTAGTCCTCTCGCCTCTCAATCACGGACCATCTTCACTTCTCGACTTCGATCTTATAACTCAGTTTCAGCCACTCTGGTATTCGTTCTCTTCACTAACTGCTTCATTCAGAATGCTCTCATCTTATGGGTCAAAGCTCGCCAGCTGCTCCAACTAAAATAACTTCAATCTTTCTCAGAGAGTATCAGCCTCTCTGTCTTTCTCGGACTTCAAAATGGCGACTGTCTGCCTGGAAATAATTAATGGCATTGATGCTAACGGCTAGCTGCCGCCTACAGACTGACTGACTCACTGCCTCATGCTTTCGCTAATATGGAAGCTTGTTCCTTCATGGAAAGTTACTGCCAGTAACCTGCCACCCACCAAATTCTTGTACCTCCCTGTACCAAGGACACGTTCCCAGCAGGCCGGCCTGATGTTGTGTCTTCGGAATGGAGAAAAATACAGTCTTTCGATAAGGGCCAGTCTGAGCCGGTTCTCTCCAAGCGAACAACACTTCCAAACTGAAACATTACACTTGACCTAGAAGCATCTCAAGCTGCCGGGGCAGAAAGCAAGATGGAGTCTCTCCCGTTTGAGGCCTACAAGGCCCGAAATAAGCATAACTCCATAGAAGGTATACTAACACTCTTGCAAAAGGACGGATTATCACTAGTACTAATGAATCTATCCCCTAACATAAGTTTATAAGCCCTGATCTAAGGAAAAGGGTACGAAAGTGCATTACTGTGCCCTATGAATAGGCCCTGTCTATGGTTCTAATCCTTGCACTAGAATGATAATAGACTGGAGTCAGCTCCAATCATCCTCCCTCAAAGGAGGGCCGAAAAAGTCAGTCAGAACAGCGTCCCTCAGACTTAAAACAGGAGGCAAGCCAGCAAACCCTTGATGATCACTTGGAGGGAAGGCAGAGTCCAGCTCTCCTTAAGCAGAGTCAGGGAATAGCAGACAGGAGGGCTACAAGCAGAAAAACAGTCCTTCCAGGAAACCGTCTAGTTGAATCCTTAAAGCAGCACAACAGTTCTTCTGACAGAGGTTCAATTCAAGATCGAGATTTGTCTAATTTTGGCGGGGGGTCAGAGACCCAGTACTTATGTCCAAAAGTGCCTTTGATGCAGATGTGCCTTCAAACAAACTCCCTGAAGTGCAAAATGATCCCTTTCAACCCAGCCCTGTCTGCCACGTTAACCCTGGAGGGTAAATCAGAGCTCTATCTTTGGACAGGACACTACCTATTCAAGTGTAAGCATCAGTCCCTCTCTGCCCAGTAAGACCCATCACATTGCAGATTAATGCAGATGAGTGCCCAGAATGCAGATGAGCCTAACCTTCCTGTGTTTGTGGATGTCCAGAGGGAATTCTCAAAGTTTAGCTGTCACCCAACTCAGGCGTCTATTAAAGACAGGCTGTCAGGCACAACAATTCAACTTTTTCTTGATACTTAGGGTTGGTGGCCCTTAATAAATAGGGTGATTATATTATAGTTAACACTGGAACTGAGTTTAATAAAATTAATCTGACAATAAGTACCTTGCCATTCTTTCAACATCACTTTCAACTGTAAGAATGCTGATGTTTTTATATTGTCAGGTTTCTAAAAGAGCTCCGTAAGGCCTATGTTTGTGAACCCTTTATTTAATGTCTTTGATTCAGTGAATTGCCATAGCATTGTCCAGGGAGAGACAATCTACCAACACTTCCCTTTAAAAGCGTGCTCCCTGAGTGTCCCAAATTCTGAGCAAAACGAGTTGGGATTCCAACTTTATTTTATCCTCCAAGGTGTCAGACCCAAACCAGAATGGCACATGAAAGATGGAGTAGATTGAGGGACTCCCAATAGTGTTTGCAAAAATATTATCTCAACCTACTGCAGTGCCCTCGTGCCTTTGTACCCCAAAACAGTACAGAAAAGGTTGGAGAACCCTGATATAAACTTTGTCAATTTAAATTGTAGTCGAAAGGAAAGCCAAGCTAAGTAAAAGTTGTCACTGTAAGAATTTCTGACCTATCCAAATAAAATGCTCTTGATTTAACATTTATGGGACCAATACTCAACACAAAAGATTTGCTGAGATAAGATTTAATGTCCAACCCCAAATAAAGCTATAAAAAGCATCTATGAGGAGTTGCAGTTGATTTTCAGGTCTTGAGATCAGCACAACGTCTTTCACGTACTGGAACACTAGGCTTCCTTTTGGGTTGATCATATGGTATTTTGCCAAATAGTATTCTAGGTTATTAATATAGATAAGAAGCAGTAACATCACACAACAAATGAAGATTTAACTATAGGGGAAAGTTCACCATCCGTACCATATCTGACCCTAACTATGGTATCCCAATGCATCCTTTGTACCAATCTAAACATCTGATCGATCTCAATCCTTGTCATAATGTCCCAGAGCTGCACTCTGTTAACCAAATTCAAGGCACAGGAGAAGTCCATAAATACAAGGTGAATTAAACCCCTTCTGGACCTGACATACTTAGCAACAATCATCTGGAGATTTAAGCACTGTTCTAAAATGCCTACCCTTGGGCGAAACCTGTACTGAATCTTGTGTGAACTAGCTTCCTGAAAGCAAACTGAATAGGAGAATTCGACGGAGCCATAATAAATAACATTCAACAGCCCTAAAAAGGCATTGTGTACAACATGAGTGCTTAAGGCACTTGAATGTGTTAAAGATTTTGTACTGTAGCCAGACAGTTGACCAAAGATGTACAAGTTCAGTCTCTGGCACCAACATTAAATCTTTGCTAACCTGGCAATTGTGATACACCACTGTTGAGGATTTTTGTGCATCATAATTATGTCCCTCTTTAACAACATGCAGAATGCAATTTTATTATCAATATCCCATGCATACACTGATATTGTGTTAATATTTTTAAACACATTACCTCTGACATGCAGAAGAGTGTTTTCCTGCCCTTTGTTGATCAGGCCTCAATTTAGGCCTGGTAGCCAAAATCAATATCTTCCCCCTGCGCATTTAACTATTGGTTATTTCTGCAGCAAGCAGTCAATCACAGCCATGTTTGCATATTTCCACTGTCGTTCTTGCTGCTGTTATCGAAGAAATCTTCATAGCTTGGTGAAAAAAATATTTCTTATGCGAAGGTCTTCGACTAGTTCACTGTGCCCTGTTTTTCCAAAATAGTTTGCTTCTATTGATGTATCTATTTTATTCCTCTATCCGTAAATGACAATAGCTTAGAGTGGGCAGAATCAATTTTCATGTAGTGGAACAGTGTTTAGGTGCTAAGGCACTATGATATTTATTAAAACTGTGTTCTTATTTGCTAATAATACGATGCATGTGCTCACACCATGATGAATCTGCACTTTTTATTCTGTTCAATGAGAAGAGTTCCTATCAAAACCATACATTTTGGAGGTGAGCATGAACTTACCAGAGAATTTGCCCAAGCTACTAATGAGGCTGTCCATTTGAGACTTAGGTTAATTCTGACTTTTTACATCTCTATATTTCTCTTTTTTTCCTGAGAGCCTTTATAGCAATAATTCAGTAACACATCTTTTGAATTTAGTAATAAAAACTGAAATAGTATTCAGTTGAACTCCATAATTGGTCAAGTAGTCAATCTTCCTGTGCACATTTTGTTGGAGAAACATGATGGTATAAGCAAGCCAGTGCAGATGGATTGTTCATATTTGTTTTTTGTCCTAGACAATGAATCTCCATCGTGTGGAGTTGTTGTTTAGGTTACATTCAACTAGTGGGAGTGTGAATAAATATGTTTAATTGTATGACTCGCCTGTTTTTTGCTCTCACCTGCCAGTGTTTTGACTTCTATACCAGGAGAGTTCTGATTAATTCCAGCTATGTGCGCTCTGTTTAAAAGTGCGTACATTGTGTTCTTTACATTGAATACACAACACAACTCCCCCCCCCCACACACACATATTGAAATGTGTGCGGGTCATGAAACAATACTCATTATCAGAGCTGAAATGCATCAGGTTCTTTTGCACATATTTGTTTAATAAAAAGATTATCACAGGTAAACGAGATCATGTGGTCGTTACTACGAGGGGCTGGCTGTTTGAAGTAATCATGGGTCAGCCAAACTAGCTGAGTCTGCTACTGTGCATTCCACTACACAATACATACTTATGTCTGTTCGCCCCCTCTGCCTCCACTTCCCAGGGCTTTCACACAATACAGTGGAAAAGAAGGAGTTGCCACTTGGAGGCAGACATTTGATCGTCAATACAACCTGTAACCATCCTTCTTCTGGATTCCTTTCTTCAGACGATGCACAGGACAACTATTGCCTGTGGAAGAGGTTTTCCTTAGAAGTTCAGAGTGCTGACGTGGCAGGGTCCTTGCTGGAGCTGCGAACAGAGAAATCAGAAGACAAATTCCTAAACAAGAAATTCTGCTGAAAATATGTGAGTGGGAAGCATGAACATTTTCTTGAAACTTAGGGTTGGTGGCCCTTACTAAACAGGGTGATTTTTTAAAACAACTTTCATACTCCATCATCTTTCGCAAACTCCATATTTGAGAACCTCCCGGGTCCTCTTCTAGATCAGACTTTGGTTATTGGTTGCCAATTCCACTGTATGTGTGGGTCAGTGCTATTGTAATGATGTGCACTTTAAGCGAATTTGCCATTACTGTCACTTAAAAATAAATTTCCTTGGCAATGGGGACACCGATGTTGATGGTGGTATTATTGGAGAGAGAAGCAGAAATAAAGGCAATTTGAGGAATGTTTGCCTCCAAATCTCAGACTGCCCAAAATCCTTGCAATAGCGGCAGCGGATATCCTCTCGAAGGTGACTGAGGCTTCTGCTGTGACCACCTCTGCATCTGCTGGGACTACTTTTGGGTTTCATGGAATCGGACATTTGAAAGAGTCTTCTGAAAACGGACTACACTGCTGACAGAAACAACTTGAACATAGCAGGATTTAGCCTGAAAAAAAGCTTATTTTACAAAGATAGACGCAGAGACTACAAATTCCAGTAAATGTCTTTTTCGGACGTGTGTTCCAGTAACACAAAAAGAACAATTGATGGACAGAATGGAGAGCACGGGGCCCATCAGACGGTTTAATTAGAACATCAGATATGGAAATATGCCCTCTGGTAACATCAGACCACAATCCTATCATGTTAGTATTCCGGGTTGACATAGCAAAGAGGGAGATTAGACCGCTTTCTTTTCGAAGATATCTGCTGACAAACAGTGACTATTTCGACAATATGGCCAAGGAATAGGAAGAGTTTTTTAGAGTTAATACAGGGACAGCATCACCAATGATCGTTTGGGATACAATGAAAGCGTTTGCTCGTGGCATCACACAAAAATATATCTATGTTCAGAATAGGAAACGCAAAAACGAAATGGAGTCTTTGCTATGTACTCTATGTAACCTTGAGGTGCAGCATGTAGAGGCAGTAAATAAAGACCAGATTACCCCAGACACTTTGCTTCTATCACTAATAGATGCTAGAGTATTAGTAAAGAAAACCCTTTGGGAAAATATAGCAGTTAGCTATACTAAATATCGATTAGAAAGATACGAATATGGGGAACATATAGGGCAGATATTGGCTTATCAGACTGCAGAGGCAAAAGCAAAAGTTAGGATTAGCACCATAAGGGGTCTAGATGGACATTTGCATACTGAATCTTCGGCTATTCTGGAGCAATTCCTCTTATAATACCAGAAACTTTATTCCCCTACGTGGGCCCTGAATCAGGAAGAAATACTAGGTTATATTGAGGATAGTCGTATCCCAGTATTAGATGTGGATGAAGCTGCTATATTAGAAGATATAGTGTCAGTAGAAGAAGTGGAACTGGCATTATCAACATTCCCAACGGGGAAGGCGGCTGGAGCTGATTAATTGCAATTAGAATTCTATAAATCTTTTAAAAGAGTATTACTATCGCCTATGTGTAGAGTAATACAATCTGTGGCAATTAATGGGCAGGTACCGGAGTCGTGGAACACTACCCAAATTGTATTCTTTTTAAAAAAGGGCAAGTCACCAACAGAGTGCGGGTCATATCGACCTATTTCACTTATCAACACTGACACTAAGGTTTTTAAAAAAATCTTGGCACTCGCCTAGCTTCACTTATGCCGCGGCTAGTCTCTGATAGACAACATGGGTTCATTATGGGGAGGGACACTACTGCCCATGTCAAAATGGCTATTGTGGCATTTGATTTTGAAGGTAAGAAGGGGATCGACTTCGGTATGATATTGTTAGATGCCGAAAAGGCCTTTGATCGGGCCAGGTGGGATTTCTTATGGGTCGTACCGGCCGGAATTGGCCTTGGATCTCAATTCCGGTCTTGTGTACAGGCTCTATATTGTAATCCGCAGGCCAAGTTGTCGTATGGTGGTATGTGTTCCCCTCTATTTCAGATCTTGTGTGGGACAAGGAAGGGATGCCCTTTGTCCCCGTTACTATTCCCTCATTCCATAGTCTGTTTCTATGCACACTGCAAAATTATACACAAATCAAAGCTCTAGAAGGTGACATTTCTAAATTAAGATCACAGTTTACGCTGACGATATTGCAGTCTATGCAATTAATCCAGAGGCGTCCGTGATAAGTATTAAGGAAGAAGCAGACAGTTTTGGCAAAATTGCAGATAACAAATTGAACTCTGACAAAAACTCAGGTACTTACCATTGTTGGGATTCAGAACTCCATTGCTGGATCTTGTGTTACCATGGCTTATCTGGGAGTAAAGATAATGGCTAAAATTAACCAGATTAGTGATTTAAATTATGAACCCCTTCTAAAAGAAACTACTAAATTGTAAAAAAAATTGGCAAAGGCTCCCTATAAGCCTGCTTGGCAGGTGTAACTTGATCAAAATGAAAATAAAAATTCTACCTAAATTCTTATTTTTGTTTCGTTCTATTCCTTTGAAAGTCCCTAATATATTTTTCCCAAAAATTGAGGTTTTTTTTAGCAGCTTTATTTGGGGATATAAAAAACCGAGGAGGGCGATTGAGCTGCTTAAAGCAACATATGATCAAGGTGTGCTCTTTTTTCTAGATTTCAAAGTTTATTTCTGGGCTGCTTTTACGGGCCGATTTCAAAGCTTGCTTGGTTAAGATCAGACTGATTCTGTGTATGCGTTTATGTTGGGGAACCAGAGGGATACGTTCTTATATGGAATTAGAGATCCAAATTACTTCAAAAGGGTAAAATTTAAGATCGTCAAAGATACTGCATATATTTGGCAAGCAATGTCTCCTAGGTGCGATTTACTGATATTTCAGTAAAACTACCCACTGTAGGGGACTTCCCTCTTTTCCTGGTGTGTTTCAGGATCAAGCGGGTAAATCTTGGGTGAACTATGGCGTAAACTGCTTGGACGATTTATATAATGATAGAGGGATTAAATCACTTGAAAATCTACAACTGGTCTACAAACTTCCGGCCCATTTCTTATTCAAATACTTACAGATTAAGGATTATCTGGCCTCTAATGTGGTGGCAAAAGATATAAAACAATCAACAGTTTGGGATTGTATCTACGGGGGGAAACTCAAATCTCTCATTGGCTCAATGTATGCTTATTTACATAGCTTCAGACTATTGGGTAGCGAGAAACTAGCAGAACACTGGACTCAAACCCTGGGGACAATGGTTTCACCCAGAATGATCAAATAGGTTTTAGGCCATGCTAAGGATTCGGTTCATTCTGCCAGTCTGCAGCTCCAGCAAATGCATATCACTTGCATGCTGTATTACACCCCAGCTAGAATCGTTAAATGGGCCCCTGGAAATAGGACAGGGGATAAGGTTAATCACCCAAAATGAGGACTATAGGCTGCTAATTTAACCCCTTAAGCGCTGCCGTCAGCCAACGGTCTTCGCGAGCACTACCTTGCCAGTGCTGCACACGACAGTTGGCCGACGGGCCAGCGCTCGTTATTCGAACGTTCAGCACTGGGTGCTGAACGTTCGACGCAGCTAAGAGGGTAAAACATATGTTTATGGAATGTCCAGAATTGAGTGGGTACTGGAAGATAATCAAACAAATACTTGTGTAAACTAAGATTGGATCATCCACTTACGAATCTTGAAATTATGTTGGGGTATAAAGATGACAATCCAGCAGTAGCACGTCTTTTTACAATCTTGATGGCTGCTGCTAGGCTGGCTATTGCCAGGGTATGGGTCTCTGCTAAACCACCTGTGGTAGACGATTGGTGGGAAATCATTAGAGATACTTATGGCCTAGAGGCTACCCTGACAAAGGCAAGGGGCATCAGATCATTAGTCTAGAGGCGTCTAGAGGCGCTATGGGGACCATTGGCTCTTGATGGCTTAAGATAGTTGGATCTGGCAAATATGAAATAAGATGTACTTCCCCTAAAAACACCTGCGTATATGTTATGTTGCTGTGAGGTTTCTGTTTCTGGCTTATGTAATTGCATTATTGTCTTGTCTATATTAATTATCTGCTTATGTTTATTGTATAAACATGTAATAATAAAAAAAAGGAGAGCATGGGCCCATGTCTGGGCATACCTGTCCCACTCGGGGTGACAAATGCAAAAAAAACAACTGATGGATAGAATGCAGAACAATGTCATACATTCAGCCCACTACAGTGATCTGGGCCTAAATCCATTGTTTTTTGCTCCCCATGCCATTCCAGTTTGAACCCAGCCATATGCAAATCAGACTTGACCCTGCACCCAATGGGAACAGTCCAGCCTGAACTGCCAGGCCAGGTCCTCCCAGGACTGGAAATAAGCATCCTATTACTGGTTTTGGGGTTCACCCCTCATCAGCCATTCTAGCTTGACTCCAGTGGCATGAAGAGCACAGGACCCATGTATGGGCATACCCATCCCACTCGATGTGACATATGCAAAAAGAACGATTGATGGACAGAATGCTGAACAATATCATACAATCACCCCAGTACAGAGATCTGGGCCAAATTACATTGATTTTTGTTGCTCCCCACGCCATTTCAGTTCGAACCAAGCCATACGCAAATCAGTCTTGACCATGCGCTCAATGGAAACAGCACAGCCTGAACTTTAAGGCCAGGTCCTCCATGGACTGGAAGCAAGCATCCTAGGACCAGATTCGGGGTTTCCCCCCATTCAGCCAGGATAGCTTGACTCCAGTGGCATGGAGAGCACAGACCCACTTCTGGGCATTCCTGTCCCACTCGGGGTGACAAATGCAAAAAAACAACTGATGAACAGAATGCAGAACAATGTCATACATTCACCCCAGTACATAGATCTGGGCCTAAATCCATCGTTGTTTTGCTCCCCATGCCATTCCAGTTTGAACCCAGCCATATGCAAATCAGTCCCTGCGCCCAATGGATTTAACCCAGAACCCTTGACTGGGGGTGAATGTTTTGATATGCTCTGCATTCTGTCCATCAATTGAGTGTCTTTTGCTTTCTCGCCCTAAGTGCACACGGTCTGCCCAGACGTGAGTCTGGGGCTCACTGTGCCACTGGATTCAAGCTATCCTGGCTGATGAGGGATGATGCCCCGAAGTCGGTCATAGGATGCTTGTTTCCGTTCCTAGAAGGACCTGGTTTGGCAGTTCGGGCTGGACTGTTCCCATGAGGCACAGGGTCAAGTCTGATTTGCATATGGCCAGTTTTTAACTGGGGTGGCATGGTGAGCAAAGGAAGGATGGATTTATCCTAGATCTCTTGACTGGGAGTGAATGTTTTGATTTGTTCTGCATTCCGTCCATCAATTGTGTGTTGTGTGTTTCAGTAACAGCAGTAGAAAACAAAACAAGATTAATAAAAACACTCATTCAGTACATGCAATTTCCCAGAACTACAGCTGAGGGCTCCTTCAGGCTTCTGACACAAAATGAACCTATAGTAGACCGCCGCCCTCTTCATACCAGGAAAATAGATTCACACCTTTCAAAGCAAATTTCAGGCCCAAAATGCATTGTATTCTTCAAGGCAGAAGAGAAGGAAAGTATTCCTTCAATCTTCGTATGATAGTTTACTCACTCCCACCAAACACCTGACTCATATTTTTAACAATAGCAATATGTATGTGGATGATGTTTTTAAAGTGCCTGAAAAGGCATAGAAATGTGTTGCTTTCAAGTTTTTGTTTCTATATCATTCTTCCATCTAGCACAGCAGGTGTAAATTAAAATCATGCACTGGCAATTTTAATCACAAAAATAAATGTTAATGTTACCTCAAAAAGATACCAGACTGCTTTTCACTACCTTCAATATTGTGTATGCCTGAGTCTCACTTTTCCCAGTGCTAGAAAATGGAAATGAAATCACCAAGTAAGACACTGTAGGGTCGCCGTTCATCCATTCAAGCGAGGCAGCGTGACTATTCGGGAGCAATGTATAACCAAACTCTCTTAAGCACTCCGTCCTATTATTCCATTAGTGCAGCATGGTTTCCCTCAGATTTGATTTGTTCTCCGCCTATCCCCGGTTCTGAAATCAGTGTTTCAATCAGCAGCAAATCAGCCAGCATTATGACAGTTAAACAGCAGCAGTACAGCTTAATGTGGCAGTGCTTCAGCACCGCACGCCAGCGAGAGACTTTGCCCTCATCTACTGATTATGTCTGCTGATGGACCCACTCGAGTGTATTGCTTGACATTCGCCTTCCACGCAGGTGGCTGTGCTCTTAATTACATGATGTGCAGCCTCCCCGAGGGGGCGAGCCTAGGGGGTGGGATAAATCGGATTAGCCGGTAGTTCACTACACCAGTCACAGGTTTTAGTTGGTGTTGTTTTTATTGCGAGAGCGTCCTAGGATGATGACCGCGCGGGAGGTTGCAGCTGCACATTATCTGATGTTATACAAACAAAATGCGTTCCAAACAATGTTCAGTCTGAGAAGATTAGGCAGGTAAATTGCCAGAACAGAGTACAGTGTGTGTGGCTGGGCTTGTTTGTCTCTTCATGCACGAGGCAGATGGCCTCACAATATGAGGATTCAGCATGTTACAACAAACCTGCGTTTGCCACCTTTGGAAGGTGTGCATATAGACCCAAGCAAAAACATAAAAATAAATCTAAGACAACTGATTAAGTTAAACATATATTTAACTTGAAGAAATAAGATCTGATACACAAAGCAATTTAATTACATATGTTCCAAACTCAGTATGCAAATAAGTTAATTTTGGAGTACATAGAATGTACTGATTCATAGAATGTGATTTTTGTATTTCTAACTGAATGTGCTCACAGAAACTTCTGCTAGTATGGTGTATTTTCCAAGCTATTATCTGCTCACAGGGGCAGGTTTGCGGGCTTTGCAGAATGGGAACGCCTGCGAACGGAGGTGAACCCCACAAGTTTGTGAGTACGCACAAATATTTTCCATTTATTTAGTACAAAAGATTTGCTCCTGCTAATGGCAGTAATTACCGTTTTTTAATTGTCTCTGGAATTAGGCACAACAAATCATGCACAAACAATTATAATAGGTCAGATTCACAAAGATATTTTTGAACAGGAAAGTCGTTTTATGACTGAAAATATCAGTAAGGCCTGTCCTGAAAGGTGTCGTCGTTGATTTTGTTTACAGTGAAGAAAATTCTGGGCAAAGGAACGTTTGTGGATTTTCGGGAACTCCTCTCTTGAAACTTTGTCTAATCCTGGTAATAATGAATGGTTTACACCAGTCAGGGGTTGTTCGAAAACCTTGTCCAGCGTGATAAGGGAAATGGAAGACCTTCGAACTTTCTGGGAGTGTAGGAGAAGACGTTAATCCATGGGGAAAAATATCTGGGCATATTATCAAGCCTGGGCGATAAAATTATCGCCGCTTTATCGGCAGTTTCCTGCCGATTAAGCGGCGATAATTTTATCGCCCAAGCTTGATAGTATGCCCCATTATTTCCTCCCTTGGAGGAGAAAAATAAAGAAATTGTGGGGCATATTACCAAGCAATAGCGATAATTTCCGCTGACCGGCGGTGATGTTTATCGCAAATAAACCTTGGTATTACCAAGGTTTATCGCAAATGCGATAAAAATCGTCTGCAATGCATGAATATCGCTGAAAAGTCAGCGATATTCATGCATTACCGAGCTAATGCTCTTAGCCATGTTATCCACCTCCCATTGGATAACATGGCTATGAACTGCTCAGGGCAGGTGTTAGCTTTTGGAGATATTCGCGCTTAGCGCGAATATCTCCAAAAGCTGGTAATAGGAGATAGCGATGTTAGAGACTGTTTCCAGTCGCAAACATCTTGGCACGCCCACTTTGCATGTCATTAGTGATAAATATCACTGACATGAAAAGTGGGACCCAAGATGGTCGCTATCTCCTACTAGCTGTCGCTAACTGGTGTTAGTGACAGCTAGGTAATAGGGAGATAATTTTATCTCCGCTTTCTTGGCTTTTAAAGCCAAAAAAGTGGAGATAAACCCCCTTGATAATATGCCCCTGTGTAATTTCACAGCAGCACTACCTCTCCACAATATAGGGCTGAATACGTGTGTGCAGTTCCGCACTGGCAGAATGCCAACACTTTAAGTCACATTACATTCCCAGGAGTATGTCTTTAAGGAAGCGACTGACAACTAGTACAGCGGTGCAGACATACTACCAGGATGTTTTGTTATTTGCAGAAAGTTGGAAATCTCAGCTATGCTTTGGAGCACATGTACACATGTATATATGGACCCAATATTTAGAAAAGTTAAAAATTAGTTGAGCACGACATTGTCGCGTGTACAATTCTAGGAGCATAATTATTTGTTTTTGAATTTTAAAGTAAAAAAATGCACAAAATAAAAACGTTAGCATACATGTGTAATATTCAGATTTGTCTTTGCTAATCAACCACAGGTCTTTTTTACAGATACATTTTTAGGTTTGTCTACAGTCCCCATCAAGTGAAGCCAGAAGCCAGAAATCAGAACATGGGTGGTTGCAGCAAAGAGATTGTAGAAATGAGAATTCAGTGTTGATTTTATCAATTATACATTTTACTTTATTTCTTGTCTTGGTTAGGGGGGCTATCAAGTTGTTTTTTTCATCAATGCTACCAATGAGGTCCTAAGACTCAAGTGCTTTGCCTGTTGCTCTGCATGATGTCAGGAGTGTGGACTTTGGCACCAATCACATCCCTCAATACCACAACACCATCAACATCTTTACCTATAGCAGAGACAACAGTTTCTGTCAGCAGTGACACACATCTAACAATGCAGTGACAACAACTGAAAAAACGGAGTTTAGACAGCATGGACCATAATAGTGATGACATCTGCCACATTTGGACAAAAGCAGCAACAACGTGAGTGCACATTCCAAGATTATGAAACTAAGCCAACTCCAACTTGTATTACCCCCATAAGCACATTGATGCAGCACTAACACATACATAGGTTACAACAACTAACAAATAAAATGGCCTTTTTGCAGAGCTCAGCTACTGGCGCCATTGGAATTCTTGACAGATGTTGCAAACTGAATTGTTAGTAGGTGTAAGTGTGCACCTACCCCTAGCAATAAGGACCCCAATGCAGTATAAGGTCCAGACAAGGTCTCAATAAATTATTACCTGGCTCAACCCTTGGAAGCTGGCATTGAGCAGACAATACACATCTACAAACAATGTATAAAAGTAGGAAATATGTTTATGCCTAAAATGACACCAAAACGAGAAAAATAGGATTTTTTAAAGGATAACGACTTACTAGTGCCTAAAAACATACAGCGCCAACTTGGGACAACTGGTTGTGCTTGACCTGGACAAAGACGAAGTTTGAGTCCGACCGTGACGAAGCCCTGTTCAGATACACTAAGCGGGAGGCCTTGGTCAAAATTTAACTTTTGCACTTTCATGGGGGATTTTCTCTTGACATTGAGTGGGCTCTGGAACAGGCCAGAGTAGCAGGGGCTTTGTCATCTTGGTTCAGTGGGAGCCCCCGGTCAACTCCTGGAAGTCTTGATCCCTGGAGCTTTTAGTGGGGGGAACCTGAAATCCAGGCCGATTTGCGGTGCGAGGTAGTCTGCTTTATTCTCAATGTCGTGTCAGGCACCCCATGGAGCTTTTTTTTAAAGTTGCTCCAAACTTCGGGAACTTCTTCCTGAAGTTACTCTAGAGGGTTCAAAGTGTCAACAACATAAATGGAAGGTTCCCGAGTTTCTCCTCAGAAGTTGGGACTACAGTTCCCACAATGCACCCGGCCAAATCCTTAAATTGCCACTAGACGCATTTCAGGCTGGAGGCTTCTTGGGGAGGTGGTGCACCTGACGTCTGTTAACCTGTTGCTTTAAGGAAGTCTACTCCTTAATCATTTTTGAAGCAAGGCAAAGTCCTCAGGGCTGTAGTTCTAAGTGTGCAGTGGGAGCAGTCTTTCAGAGTGCAATCCTGTGGGGTGCTGATCAGGATTCTAGCAGGTGAGTCCTTCTTCTCCTAGTAGTTTCAGACAGCACATCTGAGTTACTATGTGGCTCTCAGATATGTATTCAATATACTGGGGCAACAAGCAGGAGGAAGGGCATCCCTGACCAATGGGGTACAGGGTACCACCCAAAAGCATGACATCTTCCTTCATTGTGTGGCATTTTATTTTCCTTTTTTGTTTAATTGGCATTTCAAAAACTGGCAAACAAAAAAGCAATCAGTACATACAATGAAAGTAATCATTGGCAGCAGAAATAAACGGTAGACATAATGGCATTGGTAGGTTTCACAAGATGTATAAACATAATCAGCGGGAATCCAGTAGAGGTAAATCATCTCTAACATGTAGCCCATACATACAGACCTATGCAGCTGTGCGAAGCAGGGTCCATGCTTAGGGATGAGCTGATAACTCCTCTCCCTCTCAGGGTCCCTGGCCACACTGTCCATCTTTTGCATGTCATCAGCACACCTACAGTATGTCAGTAGAGTCAATTTCTTGTGGAGATACTGTGCTCCTGTTCGAGTTGCCCCCATCTGCATTGTCGCCAATACTCTCATCTTCTGTTACATCCCTTGTCTGTCCTCTATCCAGAAACATGGACCAGAAATTATTGGGTATATTGCGTGGGTGAAGTAGGTCGCTATACAGTTCTGACTGTGTGCAGCAATACGTCATCTCCCTGGACCATGACGCCAGCGCAGGGGTAGGACCTCTCATCCAGGTGCGCGCAACGCATCTCTTAGCTATGAGAAAAGCCATGTCTACCAGTCTCCTATGTGCTGGTCGTAGAGGCCTTGAGTAGCTCATCAGGGCCAACAGAGGGTCCGGAGTCCACGTCAGTTGTGTGAACCTCTTCGTATACTGTGTGCCAGAAAGCGAGGACAGCCTGGCATGACCAGGCCACGTGCAGGAAATCGGGAATCGGAGCCCTGCATCGCTTGCAGATTATATCTGTATAATCTTTCGGGGGTATAATAGGACCTGTTCAGGTATTTAAAGTGAAGTCATCTATGGCGACAGTTTAGTGATATTTTCCTAGCACTTGTGCAACAATACTGCCACATCTCCTCCCGGATCTCAGTTTGTAAATCTAGCTGCCACGCAAGTCTCGGTTTTGCGTACTCCGCCGTCCTCTCCGACAGCGCTTTTCGGAACAAGTTAGTAATTAATTTAGTGGGGCACTTGGCGTTGATTACATAATCATAAGCAGTGACCGCTGGGCGTTCCTCCATGTCGTCACCCAAATGGTCTCTCAGTGCGTGTATCCCCTATGAAATTGAAAGCGCACCAACTGTGGGTGCGTTACGTCATCCGTTTCGATCTCCTCCCAAATTCTGGCGGTTCCCCCAGTAAAAAAGTCACCCATATTGGGGATATTCAACGCTTTCAGCGCTGAGAGCACTCCTTTAAACATACACGGGGTCAGCCAGGCGCACCAAGCAAGTGCTGCCTTCGGAGCATACAATAGGCTGCACGCTTGGACATCCATCATGTGGTGCCAAGCATGCGTGACCGCGCTCAAAGAGTGCAGTAAGCCTGTACGTTGGTCCCGCGGTTTTGCCAGCAATGCGGGTAGTGGAGTGGGGTCTGCTACGATCATTTCAATGCGTATGTGAGGTATAGCCGTTGGGCCATGTATCCAATGGTAGGCATGCACGCTCTGTGCAGCACGGTAATCGAGTTCCAAATCTGGAGCTTTCAGGCCCCCTGCAGCATATGGGCGAATAAGTATGTTTCAGGCCACTCTAGGTGGTTACGCAGCCCATGCAAGTCGGACCATTAAAGCTTGTAATTGTCGGAAGATATGGGACAATAAGTCCATTGGTAGCACAATCATCTTCATGAGGGAAATACGCCCTAACAATGATAACGGTAGGGTTATCCATTTTTCGACATCCTCCTCTAGCTTTAAGAATGCCACCCCATAATTCTCTTGTAGAACGACCTCAGAGTCTGTGTGGAGACGCATCCCGAGATATCGCACCGCATTTGTGGTCCATTGTATGGGGTATTCCGGTTCAAATTGCCTCATAGCAGGGGTAAGTGGGAACATAATAGTCTTATTCCAGTTGACGTGAACGCCCGAGAAGGAGCTGAAAAGTATCTCCGTGCGAAGAATTGTCGATAAGTGTACCTCCGGCTCCGTAACATATAAGAGCTTATCATCCACATATGTGGATACAATCAAATTGTAGGAAGGGGAATCGAATGCCCCTGTGGCCGTGGTATTCGCATAGGGCACAAATGAGTGTTTCCGTCGCAAGTGCATATAGGATAGGGGAGAGGGGGCAGCCCTGTCTCGTACCCCTACCAATCCTGATGGAATCTGTGACAAGCAAACCTATGCGTATGCGTGCCGCGGGAGAAGCATATAATACCACCAGAAGTTGAAGGAACAACTGTCTCACTTCCCTCCTGCTCAGCACCTGTCGCAGGAAAGGCCACTCGACTGAATCGAAAGCCTTGTCCATGTCTAAAAAAAACATCACCGCAGGCACCGCCGGCCGCGTGTGCTGGAAGGCCGTGAATACTGTTCTAAGATTATATGTAAGGTTACGTGTGGGAACAAAGCCGGACTGCTCTGGGGCTACTAGCATGGTAACCAAAGGGCTAAGACGATTGGAAGGCAATTTAGCAAATATCTTCGCGTCCACATTCAATAATGACAAAGGGCGGTATGACGCGCAATCTCCCGGGTCTTTGCCTGGTTTAAGAATCACAACGAGGATCACTTCTCTCATCGATGGCGGCATCGTACCTGTGTTCGCCATGTCGTTAAACAGGGTGAGTAACTGGGGCAACAGGAGATCCGTAAACGCCTTATAAAAGGCGCTTAGGAGGCCATCACTTCCAAGCGCGCTCCCAGCCCTCATTCCCGAGAGCGCAAAGACAATTTCATCCCGTTCAAACGGTCGCACTAGAAACCCACGATGGGAATCGGGGAGCCAAGGCAGCTCTGTATGAGAGAGGTAATCAAGAATGCGCTCCTCCGAGGCTGGGCCGATTGAGGCATACAGCGCTGCGTAATATTCGCGAAAGCGTTCCGCAACCTGTGCATTCAAAAGGGGTTCATCCGTCGTCGCAGACCGCAACACAGGTACACTCGTTCTGTCTCTGACCCGCTTAGCTAGGCGCGCAAGAACCGCCCCGTACGTTCTCCTTCGCAATATGATCTCGCCGTAGCATATTTGCCTAAGTGCTGGACTTCAGCACCAGCCTCCTCGTTATACTCCTGCAGAACTCTTGCTAGCTCCTGAGTAAGAGCCTCGCTATGGTCTTGGAAACGTTTATGCTCCAAGTCTTTGGGCTTAGTTTCCAATGCCTGTAGTCTGCTTCTTATTGATTTAAGTACTCCCAAGTGTTTAGAGATGGTGATACCTCTAACATACATCTTGAACGTCTCCCAGATATTCTGGAACGAGTCAACGGAGCCCACATTGGCATCAAAAAATGTTTCGATTGCCGTCCCCAGCTCCTCCCTGAAAAGGGCATCCACCAAAGAGTATGGAGGGAAGCGCCATGCAAATGGTGGAATGCGTCGCGTTGGCGTGACCATTGAGAATACTATCGGTGAGTGGTCCGAGTATGTACTTGGCAATATGGTGCAAGCCGTAATATTTGCGATGATCTGTGAGGAAACAAACCAGTAGTCTATTTTGGTGTGTATATTATGTAGGGCCGAATAATGCGTGAACCCACCTAGTGTGGGATGTCTATATCTCCAGACGTCGCATAGGTCCAAACTGACAAGTTGCGTCTCCAGCACCCTAGCTGAGGTTGACTGACAGCATACAGGGCCGTCCGACCTGTCAATACCGGGTTGCCGTGTTATGTTGAAATCGCCCCCCCAAAAAGTCGTCCCCTCTGAGTATGTTGCAATCTTAGCTGCTAGCTCTATGTAAAAATCTGGATGGTCGTAATTAGGGCAAAAAGTATTTACTATGCAGAGTTCCATGCCCTTGCCACGGCAACTAGTAGTCGTGTATCTCCCCTCCCTGTCCGTTACAAGCGGTGTCATATTCAGTGAGGCTCTGGGGTTGAGGACGCTCCGTGCATGTGTTGTGAACCCAGCCGGGTGTACATTACCATGAGGCCCAGGTATCGTAATATATGGCTGTCTAGGGGAAGGTGCGTCTCCTGTAATAGGGCTATATCTACACCATGTCCCGCAAAATATTGTAAAACCTTTTGCACCTTCTGGTGGTCGTTACGACCTCACACATTCTAGGTCACTATCGTCAGTGAGTCTAAGGTCCTCCCCTCCCCAGTCATCCCGTCTGTAGCCGTATGTAGATGTCCCCTACCAATAGTGTCCAGTCAAATCTCATATCCAAAACTTCCGCCATTATCACATATGCAAAACTTGTACAACACTCCCTCAAAAAACAAACATTCCCCTCTCCGCCCCTTCCAGGCGCCGCAGCCCCAGCCCATCCCCCGTCCCGCACCCACCCATGCCTGCCCATCCCCAACTAGGCCGCGATCTCCCCCCAACCCCAACCCACAAAATACACAAACCAACCCTGCAACCATCAAGCCTGGATCAGGAAAACAAAGCCCTCCTCCCCCCGTATCCAAACCCAGTGGGTAACACCCTAGGGCAAAGGTAGCCCGCAATATGAAAACTGTTAGTCAAAAAATCTGTAACATTGCCCCCCGCCTCAACACCAAGGTATCTTGCATATAACCAACAGCTCCAACCAGCCGCCCCTTAACAAATATACCATACACGTCTAAATCGCGTGTGTTGACATAACAAGCAGTGCTTTCCACCATAAACTTCATCCCATGTCCACATGTCTGTTCAACAGCATTTCCCCCCTAGAGAAGATAAAGAGTCAGCAATGTCAACTAGCAGCACAGGGTGTATCCTAATATTCTAGTCCGACCTTAGACAACCACCCGCGCCCAACCAGCAACATCCTCATCTGCAACCCCCCTCCTCAAATAGCTCTCAGTCAACATCTCCCAAATCACAGAAGCAGAGTGGGGTACAGCCTAGCCTTGTGGGTCTTCTCCCTGAAATCTCCCTCTGATCGCTCACCCCCGCCGCTTAATGCATTGTACATCATGCTGCTTATCTGTTCGTAGCTCGGTCAGGCCTTCATCAACCCTCCAGCGTCAATGTAGAGCCGCAAATAGCATCAGGACATCCAGTGCAGAACATTCTCCACCCGCGTCCCCCAACACCTTCAGCAGGAGTCTCATAGCTAGCCCACAACAAGCACCGCTAGTCCTGCTCCTCCAAGGAACCTCCTGAAGCTTCATCTGCTCTGGTCGGCGAGAGGAGGCTCTCTTTGTGCCAGTCTTTGATGGCTTTCTGCAGGGCTTTAGGATCCGTAAAAATCATGGATTTCCCTCTTCTGTAAATCCGTAACTTCGCCCTGTAAAGCATTGTGTAATCCGTGCTCATGTCGCGTAACTGTTGTTTCATCGGGGCAAACTGGCGTCTAGCCTCTTGTACCCTAGCTGTGAAGTCCAGGAATAGCGAAATGACTGAACCCTCATAGTGCAGAGGTTGCTTTTCCCTTGCAAGTCTTAGTGCCACGTCACGGTCCCTGTAGTCGATCAGCTTAGCAGTTATGGGTATCGGAGGCGCTCCCGGTTTTGGTCTCGGACCCAGTGAGCGGTGGGCCCGCTCCACCCCGAACATCGCTAAGAACGCAGTATCACCCAGGAGTTTTTTCAATAAATTTTCAACGAAGACTTCCATGTTCCCCATCGATGTATTTTCCGGTAGGCCAGTGATGCGAAGATTACACCTCCTAGAGCACGCCCCAAGTCCTTGGTCTTATCCAGCAGCACCTGCATCGCTCTGCCCATCTGTCGATTGTCAGTGTCCAGGGAGGTCTGAGCCTCCGAGAGGCGGCTTTCCGACATATTGATACGTTCCACTTGTTTGTCTAGCCTCTCGCCATGCGGTCCATTCGGTATGTAATTGCATCCATTTTGCTTCACAAGGAGGCCAGACCCCCTGCAGGCTATTTTCCATCACCAATAATAAGCTGCGTATGTCCTGCTGCGGGGGTTCCTCTGTCGACTCCAGCTCCCCCCGGTCTCTCACAGGTGCAGAGTTGCTGGACTTGGGACCCTTGGGATCAAAGGACAGTTTAGATTGCGTCCTGTCGGTGCGCCCAATCCTGCTGGGACCCATAAGGGCAGCATCGCCCAGAGCCAGGAGGGCCGCTCTATGTGAAGTTTTCTATGCCGCCGCAACTCTGCTCCCTGTGTCGAGATGGCTCCATGCAGGAAGCCCACTATTAAGAAGGCCTGCCACTCTCAACCCTGTCACACCCCGCCAGCAGACGCCTACGCGCTAGTACCAGGAGTCAGTCCGTTATATCATCGCGCAGCTCCACCGAAACCCATAGCGTCCCACCAATTCCACACAGTGCTCAAGTCTGGGGGCCCAGATCCACACGGGATGCGTTCCGGTCAGTGCCACCTTCGTCTCTCAGCAAGTATCCCCCCAACGCTCTATCCAGGGTACCATATGGCGGTAGCCACCCCCACGCAGCTCAGCAAAGGTGCCTCCATCGCTGTTGCCAGTAGCACATAAGCAGGTTATGCACAATGTCTCTCTAGCCACCCTCCTTACCCCAGGCAGGCGAGTTCACTTATCTGGGTCATTCTCAGTAGAGCAATGTCCAAGGACCCCAATATGCCGTTGGGCGCAGAGAGGCCCCAGCAGCCGTGAGCAGGGCCAACCAGTCGCTACCAGGGCCCATGCTTGTACCGCGTCTCACTCCGCAGCTGCTCACGCTCCCCGTGTCACACCTCACCTTTTCAGCGGGAGGAGCGAGACAGCAGGGCCAGCTCCTATCCGAGGGCTAAGCCGCCGCTCACCGCCCTGCGCCGGGAGCGATGCAGTCAGGGGCCGGTCAGGTCTCCTCCTCAGTCACGTCCCAGTGTAGCTCTCTTTTATGGCCAAGCGCTCAGCAGTGCCAGTCCCGAGGCCCGAACGGGCGGCTCTGAGGTCTTCTCCTCGCCAGGTCCCTGTATCTTGCAGCGAAGGGTGGCGGGGGGGCAAACGCACTCCACAGCCTTCTCCGGGCACTGCGCCCCCCACAGCAGGACGAGTGACCACAGCAGCACACCGGGCGGCCGCGTGTCCTCTCACCACAAGCCCCAGGCTGCAGAGGCGGTCCGGGAAGTCAAGCCACAGTGTCCATAGTTGCGGAGATCGGCAGGTCACCGGCTCGGTCTCGCCTCCATCGCGATCTGCCAAGGTTCCGAGGCACAGGGCTGCAGACTAGGGCAGCTGAAGTCGCTAGTCACGCAGGATTTATGAAAGATAGTAATTAAGGCGAGGGACCAAACGGCTCAGGCAGCCATCGCTGTTGCGAGCAAGCTCCGCCCCCCTTGTGTGGCATTTTCTTGTCCTACAAAACA
Organism: Lissotriton vulgaris; assembly: GCF_964263255.1. NCBI lineage: Eukaryota > Metazoa > Chordata > Amphibia > Caudata > Salamandridae > Lissotriton > Lissotriton vulgaris. Next base: position 987,276,594 of record NC_141695.1, on the reverse strand, counting down.
CTGCACTTTAAAATTCAAGATGGAGAAGTACTCTCATTGGGAGAAAGACCTGGCTAAGTCAAACCACTGGTGTGGCTCATTTCCCTTAACACTCAATTTCCAGACCTCCTGCAAATTTAATTCTTGGGGCTGCCATCAGGCTGGGGGTACACCAAGAGTGGGTAGGCCTAGCTGGCATTCCTTACTGTCCTGCTATTTTTAAAGCACAATTTGATTTATCCAACCCCATCCTGGCCGGTTTTCTGCATCTGCAGAGCTACCCCATCCGATAAACTCTGTCTCTGTCCAAGCCATTTATTACCTTGTCAAAGCAGTTTGGCTAAGCCTGTTAGGGGCTAGCTAATCAGGAGAGGCTCCTAGAATTCAGGATTTCGGCTCACAGGAAAGAAAATCCTATATCTTATTTTCTGTATTAGTTATGATAAGTTCAACAGTGGCAAGTCGTTAGACTTATCATTACCAATCTTTCAAGTCCTTGAAGTATTCTTTTAGCTTACTCCTATCAATAGTTACACCATATTACAGTATCCCAATGTTAGCTTTTGGAGCAAAAGTGCTACAATAGAGGAATACAATTTGTAGTGTTTCCCTCACCAGAGCGTATAACACACCTTTTAAAATGTACTGCTTATGTTTACATGCCACTCTACTCTGAAGGTACCTAGGGTAGACGTTTGGGGTGACTTATTTGTAAAAATAAGGTAGTTTAATACTTTGAAAATACCTTTCATTCCGAAGTCGAATTTGCATATAATTTCAATTTAAAAACAGCTAGAAAAACAGGGCTGACCTTTAAAATGATAGCAAGCAAGACAGCAGTGCACACTTAAGTGCCTTCGAGCTGCTGGGCATCTAAACCTACATGCCCTACCACATACCAGGGGTCTACTGGTAGGTTATCAGTACAAATTGCAATTACACCTAAGTACCATATACCTTTTTAATCAGAGCACTAGACCTGGTCCAGCTAGAAGATATCAGGGGACAGTCAGAGTCAGTTACGACCACTATCAGTAAATAAAATGTTGGTGCCAGGCAAAAATGACTACTTTCTCACAGAATTAAAATGTGATGCTAATGTTTCAGACTTGGCAGATATTGCTCAAAGTTGTACCTGCAGTGGGAAGGGTACAATGTTTTCTAATGTTATTTATTGTGCTGATATAATTATACTTATACTGTTTCAATGAATGCTCATCTGTGTTCTTTGCCTGAGAACGAAACTGATGGATACATTTCCATTGATAAAGGAGGGTATATCTATTTGTGGTAAGAGTTTGGGTGTCAAGCATTGCATGAGCATCAGCTCAGTGTGTCACTCAGCTGAATAAACCTCACACTTAAAGTACAATCTTGCTAATTAATTTTATTTAAGATCTTTGCATTGACACTGGTATGGAAACATGGACATGCTGTTGACATTTATCGCTGTATTGGAAGATCCTCAGCAGTTAACTTGTGGTGATCCCAGCAAACAATAAAGTTGCACTAAGCGTACTTCAAACCTTGCAGTCAGGGCCTATGTCGTCATCAAATCAGCAGTGCGTCAGTAATGGAGGGCACTGTAGCAGATCCAATCAGCACAAAGGGGTCACTGCATCAATTTTTGCAGAAAACAGCTGCAGAACCCACTTCTGAGGCCCATGACTAGAGGAGGCACTCCAGGCAAGGGTAGGACTCACAGATGGCAGAGTCCAGTAACACCAGCAGACTTGCAAGAAGTCTTTTGTGACTCTAAGACTTCAGAGCACAGGAGGCAAGTCAGCAAGTCCTTCTGGAAATTTGGATTTAAGGATGAAGAGAACCGTTCCATCCATCTCACTCCCACACAAGAAGCAGCAGACCAACAAAGCAGAGCAGGTAGTAAAGTGGCATTTCTGCCCTGGCTCCATACTCATTTAAGGGGGGGGGCATTCAGGTCTTTGTGTGGGGACAGGCAGAGCACTATTCAGGTACAAGTCTCAGCTCCTCCCTCCCATTCCACCTCAGGAATTCCCAGCAGCCCAGCGATCAGCCCTCTGGATGCAGATGTCACACTCCTTCTCCTTTTGTGTGACTGTCTAGAGAGAATGTACAAAGCTCAGCTGTCACCCTACCCACATGGATATTCAGAGACAGGGAAAGGCACAGAATTGTTAAAGTAAGAAAAGGCCAGCTTTCCAAAAGTGGGATTTTCAGACTTACAATTTAAAAGTCCAGATGGCCAAGCTCCAAATCTTTATCTTTTATCCAATTGGGCATTACACTTAAAAGATATTTTAAAGCAATCCCAATGCTAACCTATGGGAGAGATGGTCCTTGCAGCAGCGAAAAACGAATTTAGTAGCTGTTCACTACCAGGGCATATAAAACTCAAAAGTGCATGTCCTACCTTTTAAACACACTGCACCCTGCCCATTGGGCTGCCTCGGCCCTACTTAGGGGTGCCTTATATGTAACAAAAGAGAAAATTTGGGCCAGGCAAATAGGTTAACTTGTCTGGTTGAAAATGGCAGTTTAAAACTAAGTATGGGCGAATTGTGCGAATTCGCGGTTCATAAATTGGTGCGAATTTGCAAAAAAAAATCAGCGACTTCGCAGATTTCCCCGCAAATTCGCAGATTTTTTTGCAATTGCACTAAACTCAACTGGAGTACTTTCTACTGGCTTATCAGTAAGTGCTACCTCATTGGGTAAATATATTGCGCTTTTCCTACACTACAGCTGCGTAAAGGCCCATAAGAATTGCCTTCAGTGACCACGTGTGTGTGTGTAACTTTGCCACTGCGCCCATAGGTGTCGAGGCCCCTCGAGTGAGCTGTCCATCACAGTGGGGGAAAGGGTGGGAAGAGGTTGCATAGCCTAGTGTGTGTGGGGCCGTGCTTCTGTGCGAGTTCACATGCCTCTTGTTTATAAAGGGTCAGAGACCAATCAGAGCAGCAGATGAGGAGAAAGCAGTAAGTGCTACCTTGTTGGGTAAATGTATCATGCTTTTCCTACACTACAGCTGCGTAAAGGCCCAGAAGAGTTGTCTTCAGTGACCACGGGTGTCTGTAACTTTGCCACCGCACCATAGGCGCCGAGGTCCCTCAAATGAGCTGTCCATCACAGTGGGGGAAAGGGTGGGAAGAGGTTGCATAGCCTAGTGTGTGTGGGGCCATGCTTCTGTGCGAGTTCACATGCCTCTTGTTTATAAAGGGTCAGAGACCGATCAGAGCATCAGATGAGGAGAAAGCAGCCTCCTGGTCACTGGAAGTACAGGGGGATTGCGCTCGAGAAACTCGTGGATGCCTAGACCTCCATCACGGATTACAGCTATTTGTAGATGGTAGATTTGAGGAGAAAGCACACCCGCCTAGCATCGACTGTGCTCACTAGATTCTTCGGCTGATTATTATGCGTTACTGAATTTGAGCTTCAACTCGGGCACCTGCTTTATTTATATCTGTAAGTGCTTCCTGCTGAGGTTTAATTTTTGTGACAGGAGCCTCGTTGCCTAATTGTAACTATTCTCTGACCCTGCTTCGAGGGTCAGAGCAGGGTCAGAGAATAGTTGCAAGTAGGCAATGAGGCGCAGCTCAGGAAGCACTTACAGGGTTACAGCAGATGCCCAAGTTGAAGTTAATTTCTTTGTAACCCTTTTGTAAATGGTTAGAAAGAAATTAGCTTCAACTTGTAGACCTGCTGTAACCCTGTAAGTGCTTCCTGAACAAAATTCGTCCCGCTCGCGGATTCGCGGATTTTGCCGCAATTTTTGCGAGATTTGTGGATCGCGAAATTGAGAAACTACCTCAAATTCCGTGAGCGGAATGAATTTTCAGCCCACAATTATTTAAAACTACACACACAGGCTCTGCAGTGGCAGGCTTGATCCATGTTTAAAGGGCTACCGAGTGGGCTGCACAATCAGAGCTATAGGCACACTAGCAGTATTTAATTTGCAGACCCTGGGCACATATAGCTCACTTTACTAGTAAATTAAATATGTAAATTGTGGATAAGCCAATGTTACTATGTTTAGAATAGAGAGCAGGGAACTTTATCACTGGTTAGCAGTGGCAAATTGTCCAGAGTTCTAAAGCCAACAAAAACTAGATCATAAAAAAAGAAAAGGGAGGGGGAAGACAAAAATGTTTGGGGTGAGCCCTTTAGAAAGGGCCAGGGTCAACAGTTCGCCACCTGAAGGCATGCAATAGTAAAGGAAGGACAGAGTGGTCGCAGCCACATCCCACTCCGTCAGTGTGTGAAATGTTGATGAAGATTAGTAGACATACTTGTTTATGGTTCAAAGAATGGCATAATATTGCCAATAAAATACATTACATACAAATTTCCTGAAAATGGTTTGTGTGAGATAAACTGCTTGCAATAATTGTGGAAGTGCTTGAATGAGTGAAAGTAACCAACTCAACTTGCAGATATGCTTGCAGTTAATGATTGGGAGCAGCGTATTACAGACAAATCGAATCACAGTATGGAGAAGGGACAGGTGTGCAAGGTGCTGGCTGACATACGAAAAGAAGCAGTACAGAAGAAGAAGCAGTGTTGGCAAAAAGATTTTGGGAAAGGAACTGAATTGTATTCTCCATTGTTGAAAATGTCTTAAATGTTTATTGTCATCCTCCTCCTCATTTGCCTAAAATGTCAATTAAAAATGGGTTGAGAAGAAAGAGAAACATTTAAAGTATTATGTCAAATCACAGAAGAAAGAGTCAGAATAGGAAAGTTTCAATGGAGATATGTTTGTTGAATTAACAGTGTAGGTCATTGGTCGAGCAAGCTCAGCGTATCATCAAATTATTTCTGAGATGGAGAAATCTGCAGAAAAAAAGGATCATGAGACACATTGTGGTTCTTAAGGAACAAGTTACATTAAAGGTTATTCATCAGATAACATTTGTAAAAATGCAAGTGCAGGCCAAACTTTTGAGAATCCCCTATCCTTTAAAATCAAAATAATAAAAACATTTCTAAGCTCATCAAAAAATTTGCAAAACTTTACAAAATGTAGGATATCCTGTAGACACACATTGTTGCAGCCGCAGGGACATAAGGATCAAGATTAATAAAGTCCTTTAGGAGACACTAGCAAAAAAGGTAAAAGATTTAATCTGAACCTCTTAGCAGAAAATGATCTCTGCTACTCTTAACCAAGGTAAGGTAAGGCTCCATGAACCATGTTGTTCTTGATAATACAAATCTTCAAACTGTGGGTTTCATGCTTTCGTTCTCCTCTATATATAGATCTCCTGGCAAGGAAATTATCCTTCACCCATTTTTTATCAAGATTACAAATAACCTCAGGTTTGTTAGAAAATCTCCCATCTACCCAAATACAAAAAGCAATCCTTAATATACTTAAACCAGGGGATTTTCAGTGCACAATCAAGTGAGAGGAAAACCTTTACAATCAGTCTGTTAAGGCTGAGAACCTTTTTGATCCACAGCCTCAGCAAACCCATCAAGGTACGGAGGGCTCACAGTTCACACACAAACCCAACACACAGCTCTTCGTGAGCATATGGAAAAGGTACTTTGGGGGACACAGAGTAGCTGCTGCAGAAATTGATTTCAGAAAACTCAAGGTGGCTAGCTGCCACACAACCCCAAATCTCACTTCCGTAAGAGACCTTAGAGATACATTTAGCCTAGTAAATCTTCACCAAGGCCTTAATGGATAAGTGTCAAGTCTTGAAGCAAAACTGAAAATTGCAGCAACCGATCTGTTAACATCATCATTCTTAGCTGCCACAGGAGGTTTCTAATCCAAATTGGAGTCAAACCATACTCGTAGATAAGGAAAAGCTTTAACATTAGAGTTATAGTTTCGGATGTTAAATGATTGTGTCTCCATCAAGGTAGGGCCCACTATCATAACATGGGATTTATTTAGATTAACTGCAAGATCATGTTTATACATGAACTCTGCAATGGTGTTAAGGAGAGTTTGTAAGCCCCTTAGTGGTCCTGGCCATCAGGACTGCATCATCTGCATATATCAAACAGCGAGTGTGCGAGATCCTAAATGAGGGCAGTCAGTTCTAACTCATTAATATAAAGGGGGAAAAAAGAACCAATACACATTCTTGACATACCCCGATACTAATTTAGAAGCTATTGGTAGGAGCTGCATGATTAGTGTACCTAACTGAAGCCACGGTACAAATGTGAAACTCCTGCAGAAAGTGAATGATGATAGTGTCCACACCAGTCCCAAAAAGGATACCCCACAGGCTTTCCCTATTTACCCTGTCAAAAGCTGATCTGAAAGTCCATTAAGGCCAGGTGGATAGTTCCAGGGAGGGCAACTGTATATTTGTTTACAACCAAATATAAGTTCAAGCACAGAGCTAGGCATCCCTTTTCTGAAGCTATAGTGCAAGTCTGGGATAATATTGTTCTCCTCTACCCAAATCGATAATCTTGCCAGTATAATACAAAATAGCATATGTAGAATGAACTAACTTGTCAATGGCCTGCTTTGACATAGATTATTTCTGGATTGACATTTACTTTGTCTATTAGCGTTCACGTTTTGAGGAATAATACAGTAGGTGATGGGGGCAGTACGGTCTGGTTCCACTAGAAAAACACTATTAAAAGTAATTCTACAATAAGTAAGTTTTAATGACAGTTCCAAAGTTCATTCTGTGAAGGACGTGTGGTATGTCCCCCTTCCTGCACATTAACCATCTTGAAATGCTGTTTTTGTCACTTCTATGTGTGCTGCTTAATGCTGCACACATGGAAGTTACAAAATGTCATATTTTTTTAAGATTGTTTATGTGCAGGAAGGGTCACCTTCCCGAACATAAACAATCCAAGACGTTTTGCTTTTTCCATGTGTGCTGCTTAAGGCAGGACATATGGAAAAAGCAAAAACGAGGAGAAATAAAGCATTTCTCCTCGTTTCGCCAAGTTAAGACCAGGTTTACCCTGCCTCTTTATGCTGGTATTGTAAATAGGGTGCAACGTCAAAATCAATGGGTGTTGCGGTATAATGCCCACCGCAACACCCACTGCCCACCCCTTTCACATTAAGCATAGCGTGAAAGGGGGCCTTATTTACAAGGCAGCGTAAGCCACCTTAAGTGGCTTAACGCTGCCTTGTAAATCAAGCGAATCCGCTATTGCCACAGGAACATCCTAAAAAGTGACGTTGCTGTGGAGATAGGCACTTGTAAATATGCCCCTAAGTTTTTAAAGATTTGTTGACAACCCAAAGAAAATAGATTGTTATGGTATATGTTTCCCTACCCTTTAATTGCGTATGGGTACTTTAAATACCAAGAACAAAAATCTTATTCCAAAATTGCGCAATGCAAAATACATTTGATGCTAAAGTGGATGATGCATTTCGTTGTTTTTATTAACCCAAAAACTTAAATTAAGTTTGGACTTACCTTACTCTCTCGCCACCGCCGAGAGTCACTCGTTGCCAGCCAGGAAGGAGTGGGGACACCTACAGACAGCGCCACAGCATTGCCGCAGCCGCGCTGGGACTACATTTCCCAGCATTCCTAGCGGCGCGGCGCAACGGACTGACGCCAGAACAACCCGCAAGGAGGCGCACTTAACCGGGGCAGCCCGCCAAGGAGCGGGGGACTTACCTAACTCTGCCGCCACCGCCGAGAGTCACTCGTTGCCAGCCAGGAAGGAGTGGGGTCACCTACAGACAGCGCCACAGCGCCACAGCCCACAGCATCCCCGCAGCTGCGCTGGGACTACATTTCCCAGCAGTCCTAGCGGCGCGGCGCAACGGACTGACGCCAGAACATAGCGCCAGGAGACGCCCTTAACCGGGGCAACCCCCGGCGTCACGGGACGCAAGGCGAAGCCCGGGCCAAGGGCGGGCCGGTTTGAGCCCGTTAGAGACCGTTTGTGACCGGACCGGGCCCCCTCTCTTGGTTTCTTGGTTTGTGGTTTCGTACCCGCTTTGGAGACTTCAGATTTGCACGTTTCCTTCTACCTATAAGGTACCAGTTGATAATAGCTGAACACACACTGCCAAATAATATGTCCACAAGGGGAAGCTGAAGTAAAACCGCGGCGGGAGGAGGACAGATAATTGGGCCATTGGATAATTTTATAACAAGGGCGAATGAAGCTATAAATCAGGGCATCATTCTCCTTGAACGCAGAGTATCCCAAGACTTACAAATAGCTAGGCGCTCATCCTTGGGACTCCTTGCCCTAGCTAGAACCCCAGTACAAACCCAGGATTCTGGTGCCTTAAATGATGTTAGGATAGAAACGCTCAGTCTGCCAAATATAGTTGACCTGTCTGCATCCCAACTCTTATCAGATTCCCAACTAAGTCTGGCATTAGAAAAATCACCTGATTTACTCATTAATCACATGACAGCTGAAGTAAGGAATAGACAGTCACGGGGTAAGAGGGAGGGTGCTATACCAAAGCAAAAGAAACAAGCTAAGGCGATTCTGGCCAAAGAGAAGAATGCACCAAAGAAAAAGGCTAGCAAAGTAAAAGATCACCAATTAAAAAATGGGAACAGTAGATTAACTCCTGACGAGACTAACGAGGATTTGGAATTAGGAAGTATAGAGACCCTGGTAGTAGTGGGGGGATACGCATAATTGCTGTGAAGCAACCAGCAGTCTGCTAGTAAAAATTGGGGAACTTTTTAGATCTTATTTTTCCCCAATAGCGACTAGACTCTCAAATATAGAGAAACAACTAGCTGGGCTGCATGCCTCATCCAAAATTATTTCTAAGACCGCCACAAATACATCTAACCCTGGGCCCTCTCTAACGGGTGGGACTAAAACTAAAACTGGAAACAACAACACTGTAGACCCAGGGCCTAAGAAGACGACAGCACAAGTGTTGAGTACTACTGTAACTACAAGGACACTAGCAGCACAAGTAAGTAAAAATTCAGTCAAACCGATAAATGATTCTGTACCTCCCCAACCCACTAAACAAACAGAAAGCCAACCCAAGTCAACTCCTATGCCCCGCGATAAGGACCAGAAGAAGGAAGAAAAGGAGCATAGACGCACGGTTCACCTCCCCCCAGAGGCAAGCTCATTGGTAGTAGTCATGACTGGGGTCCCAGAGGTGGCTGATCACATTGCTGAAACTAGTTGGCCCCTAAAAAATAAAGTACAACATTGGCTTAATGTCAATCGACCGCTACCCTTACACTGCACAAGTAGGATTCTAACAGTACGTAGAGTACCCTGGATAGGAAAAGAGCGCAAAACTACCCAGGGTGACTGTGTTATAATCAATTTTGAGGACCCTCGTACTGTAGAGTACATATGCTCCTGGAACACACAAGGCTCCTATAAACACATAGAAACAAAACAACTCTCTTTTTTCTATCCCCCTAGGAGTCGTGTCTGGCCAGGCCATGACAGGAATTGGAGTAGACCGGGCTACCAAGATTGGGGCGAAGAATGGGGAAGCTGGGGAGGGACATGGGAAGCTGGGGAGGAAATATGGGAAGAGATGTAGGCCTCATGGACAATTTTATGGGGCTTCCGACCTATAACAGATACAGCTGTCTAGAGATGGTTGACTGACTGATACCAACCATCAACCCACACAAAGAACAGGGTGGTTATAGCAAGTACAATAGCAGAAATAATCAGCAGCTTAATGGTTATCAGACTCCCAACCCGACTGTAAAGGAAATAAATGGAATAGTATTGCCAATAGAGGGATTCCCCTCACCTACGAGGATAAATAACGATAAACAGAAAACAATAGTACCAACAATAAGCAGCTGTGAGGGTATAGATAGCTTGCTATCTGCAAGGAAAACCCCCTTTGAGAGGACTTTAATTATTGAAAGCACCATAGACGCCAGCCCTAATATACTTAATACACCAACTAAGCCTAATTCTGATCTCGCGATCCTTAGTTGGAATGTGGCTGGACTGGAGCCAAGATTGTCTGATCCAAACTGGTTAAAGATTTTTTCCGACATAGACATAATTATGTTTCAGGAAACATGGGCCACCATCAACCTGCACATTGAGGGCTTTCACTGCAACAGCATAACTGCAGGCAAACCCGATTTCGGCAGACCGATGGGTGGACTAATAATTGGTATCAGGGTTACTGCAGGTGGTAGTATCAAGTTAATACCCACTAAAAGCCCAAATATTCAGATCATCGAATATAAAAGAAAGGTCCCCTTTTATATAGTTAACTTTTATAATAACGACTTCTATTCAATTCCAAAAGCAAATTTCATCGGACTTTCCAATATTTTGAGTAGTATAACTGAACCCCTAGAAAATACCATAAGTAAAAGGATTATTCTAGCTGGGGATTTTAACGCAAAAATTTCTAATCTAGACCGACCGGGGGAAAATATCCGAAACGACCGAGCAGATAAAAGGGGACAAGAATTGGACTTGCTTATCCGCGATCATATGTTAACTAACATTATGGATGCAAGCCCAACCCCTAATGATAATTATGTTCCTACATTTAGAGGTAGAGATCATTCCTCAACCGTAGATTACATTTTTATGTTACCCGAACCTATTGACAGTCTTACGATGGCCAAGGTTATTGAGACTGCATTCGGGGATCATAACGCATTGGCTGCGAATATTAGACTAGGGCCCTCGCCAGTATTTAAAAGTACTGTGGGGGCCAGAGATATAATCCCCGCCACAAACAATTTAAGATTGAAATGGAGGAAGGTGGGTAGTGGTAGTATAACTAATCAACTTACAACTAAACATCAAAATGTAATAGACTCATGTATAACAGCCGATGGGAATCACCAAAGGGTGATCTCAGATTTTACTAATCTGTGCTCAGTCATAAAAACACTTTTAACTGTTCCTAATCGTAAAACCAATATGGACCCTAAGTGGTTTCACAACAACTGCTCAGTTGCAAATAGGGCCCTACGCAATGCACTGAATACAAGGCCTAGATGTCAAATTAAGGTTAGGGAGGCAAGAAAGAGGTATAAAGCTGAAATAGAGAAATGGAAGGCAATTATTCTGTCAGAACGCTGGGAGGAGTTATCAGACTCATCATCAGGGAAAAAAGGCGCAACTTTTTGGGCCGCAGTAAAAAATATGCGTAATATGGGTACACAAATGTCAGTAATAAGCTGTACCATTTCTAGTCATCAATGGTAAAACCACTTCTCTAAAGTGTATGCAACACCACCAAACGTCAATAACAATTTCGTATTAGGTGACTTGCGCCCTTCAGAGATTAGCCTGGGAGAGGTTATTGCCGGTATTAAACAGAGCTTCGGCAATAAAGCCCCTGGGCCTGATGGTCTCCCAATAGACATTATTAAATGGAAACCTGAACTTTGGGCACCCATTCTGACAAATGTATTTAATAGCCTACCTTTAGTGCCTATACCTGACACATGTTCCACAAGCATAATAGTGCCTATATATAAAAAAGGAGAGAGAACAGACCCAACAAACTATAGACCCATCTCGCTCCTAGATAATACTCTCAAAATTTTGGGACGAGTATTATATATTAGAATTAACGAGTGGGTAGATGAAACAGGGATCTTAGACTCCTGCCAAATGGGGTTTAGGAGTGGGGTTGGAACAACTGAGCAGTGTTTAAATTTAAATCTAGTAATTGGTAAATATACCATTGCTCAGGTCTGCACCAATCTATCTAGCATTTATGGACTTATCGTCCGCATTTCACCTAGTAAATAGGTCCAAATTGTGGACGATTCTCCTGGAATACGGTCTAGATGAACCACTTGTTTATTTTCTTGCGTATTTGCACACTGACACAAGGGCACAAGTAAGGATCGGGATGGGGGGTAATGTCAGAACCCATAAAAGTAGAAAGAGGAGTCAGGCAGGGGTGCGTTTTAGCACCCCTGTTATTTATTATTTATATAAATGGACTAAATAAATCCTTAAAATTGATAACCACAGATGTCCCGAAAATAAGGGGGAGATTGCTACTGACTCTGCTTTACGCAGATGATGCGGTGCTCATGGGTCTAACCCTGAACGCCCTGTGCAGCCTGGTAAAAGGCTTTGTCCAATATATGGAAAAGCTTGATCTTAAAGTAAATTAAAAAAAATCTTTTATTATGTCCTGTGGCCCGGGTAAGAGACAATTAAGTGTTATCTCAGTGGGTGCTGACAAACTTCATTCTACCAACACCTTTCCCTACTTAGGAATGGTTTTTGCTGCGAGCGGCTCGTGGAGTGGACACTTGGTCCACGCCACGAGCAAGTTCTCAAAATCCATTAACTCTATTCTTAGCCTTCCACGGCCTAAGAAAGTAGATGCCACAAAAGCCATTTTATTTTTTTTTTAAATCACAATGTGTACCAGTAGCTACTTATGGGGCAGAGATCTGGGGTCTGGGAAAAACACCGAGCATCCAGACAGAGGAAAACCGCTTCTGCAGAAAATTCCTCGGAGCACCCATCTCCTCTTTGGAATACATTTGCCACTACGAACTGAACTTGCATTACATATTTTATTGCCTCCAGACCGGCAATGTTCTGGATCGCTATTTGGAAGAATGACATGGCTAGCCTAACCCAGGACATCATAAGAGACTGCCTTTATTGTGAAAAAGGGATGTTAATCCCTTGGCTCTCTGGAGTGTTTAAAAAATTGAGTAGCGTAGGCAAAGGACACCATTTCCTTGACCCTAGTAAAATCAACCCTAAAGATAAAAATGATTTAAAATCTGCACTGTACGCACTTCATAGAGAAGAAAGATTGGCAAGGGAATTAATCAAACCAACAATCCAGGCTTATGTGAACAAAGATCTGTACATACAACCAATCCCATTGTACCTCACGCTGCCAATGACAAATTGGGAAAGATCTTTACATTTCCGCCTCAGGGCAGGGACTGTCAGATTTTTATTATGTTTTCCATTAAGTTATTCCTTTTTAAAATCTGGAAATAATTTGTGCCCATGTGACGACATGAGCCCGCAAACTGACTTACATTTCTTCTTCTTTTGTAAATTTTATCAAAAATATTTTAAATGGTTTTTAGCACCATATTTTAAAAAGCACAGACCACTTTCCTTGGAGGAATCAAATTTGATGTTGTTAACTTTGAACAATGAAGAGCTGATATTCCGCACAAGCACTTTTCTAAGAGTTATTACCCATGTCGGAAAAACAATGGAGAACCCTTAGGAAATCTGAGAGCTATATTGATAATTGATTTTTAACATTGTTGTTTTTAATTGCTGTAATTATGTCATTTGATTTGGGATTGTTTGTACTGCTTTTATGAATTTGCAAAAATTCGAATAAAGATTTTGAATTGATTGATTGATTGATTGATTGACAGTTTCAAAGTTCATAGTGTTTCAGCTATATTCATACAGCACCAGGATGCCCGTAGGGTTGCAGAGCGCTTTACAAATACTATAAATAAAATAAATAAATAAGGACGTGTGGTATGTCCCCCTTCCTGCACATTAACCAGGATTAACCAATACTATACTGGTGGCTGCAACCCAACGCCATAGAAACAATTGACATTGTTTTTTCTACAAGGAAAGCATATTCTACTGTGTTTACTTATAAACGGGTGCAGGGTATGATGTTGGTATATGTCTTTTTTACAATGGTTTGAAGAAGCATTAACATATAAGGTAAAAGCTGATAATGCACGCACAGTTAGGAATGTACATCAACAAAGTTCATTTCAGCTATGGGAAGATATGTTACAAACAATGTGGGAATGAAGTGTAGGTAAACATGGTTTTTCAAAAATGCACTTTCACACAACACATGGGTAAATTCATGCTTTTAATCTCACATAGTTGAAAGTTCTTAGACCGAAGAAGTCAGCACATGAATGCTAACCCACCTGGAATACTGATGGAAAGACGTGCAGCTTTAGGGCAAGCGAGTTCTGCTATGTGACTTTAAATGCTAGTGCAGACCCACATCAAGGCTAAAAACATGGACAGCTGCTCTGATTTTTCAAAGACTGGCTCGGTTCCAGGAAGTCATGGTTGCAGGTGCCTGTCTCCTTGTATATTTGAACTGGGATTGCTTATCTGATCGTTCAGAATCTTCAAGTCCCCATTGGGATCAATACAGTCAATTATTAATTCCCAAAAGGAGCTAAGGGTCATGAAATGCAGACCAGGGAGATGTGTGAAAGATGACGTCAGTATCTTTTGTTCTTGCTTTTTGCTCTCAGTTTCTATTCTGGTTACTTCTCTTTTTCCTCGCCTCATCGTCTTGTGCTCTGTATCTTGCTTTCTATACCACTATCCAACAGGGACTCTGGCAGACGATGAGCAGATCATTTAAAAATAAACCATATTATCACCAAACTCTTATTAAAATGTTGAATGCATTGGTTATTTTAGTCGCACCTTCAGATCCATTACCCGACCAAACATCAGAAAGCTGTTCATTTAATTTTTAAAGAAATCAACGTGTAAAAAACAAAAAGAGAGACATTTAACAAAAATGTCAGACTGTTTAATGCTTTATCTTTGGAACTTATAGGAATCCGGGCAGAGAGAAATTAACGTATGCAATCTCTTTGCATAATCTCCTTCCACCTATCAATTCCCTGCAAGTATGGTGGGCTTCCAAGGGAAAGTGGCATCCATTATGACCTTCCTATGTGTCAATAAAGACCCGCGAGGACCCCCACTATTGGAGCAAGACTTCCCAGTGAGTGGTCAATACAGCAGAAAAGTTGGTCTAATTGTGGGTAATGTATGCTTTAAGTGCATTGTTTCACATATGTGATTTAGCAAACTTTGCTTTGAGAGTGTGATAGCTTGTATTAGCAAGGTAAATACCCCAAACGTAGTATAACCCTATCTGTCTGCTTACTGGGTGTAATCAATCAATACTTCTGTTGGTACTAATTAAGTCTTTATGTATCAATCAGATCTTGACTTTGCAAAATCAAGTTTTGTGCTCACACGTCACAACACTTACAAACATTCACATGCACCTTCGGTTTCAATCATTGACTGAAGTAGATATACGCATTGCTCACAAGTTGAGGAGTTGCATTTCTTGTAACTGTTTCGACAGTCAATAATAGCAGCTTCCCCAGTGTTGTATTGTTAGACCTGGCATCATTGGCGTGAGTCTCCCTTCCTTTTTTACTGATTGCCTCCTCTTTTTTGATATGTTTTTGCTGGTTATATGCTTTGATCACTGTGCCACTGCTATTCGGTGCCACAGTGCAAGTGCTCCCTATGTTAAATTGATGTAAAAATTACTGATTCCATGATTGAATTATTTGATTTACCTGTCAGCCCCTAGTACAGTGCACTATGTGTGCCCAGGGCTTGTAAATCAAATGCTGCTGGTGGGCTTGCAGCACTGGTTGTGCCAACTATAGAAGCAGCTTGTAAAGTGTGTATCAGGCTTGCTACTGCAAGGCCTGTGTGCAGTCTGTGACTGCCATGTCGACTTGGAAAGTGCACCCACTAAGTCCCTAAACCTTCCCTTTGCTTCATATTAGACACCCCTATGGTAGGCCCAAGGGCATAGTGCATTGTAAGTATAAGGTAGGACATGCTCTGGTGTGTGAAGCATGTCCCAATAGTAAATTACAGCCATTTTCGTTTTTCACTATTGCAATGCTACCTGTTCTCCATAGGCTAGAATGGGCAGTTAGATTACTTTATTCTTATAATCCTAACTGACTCAGGGAACATGGTAGGAATTCGAATTTAGTATGTCTGAACTCAGAATGATAAAATACATATTTTAGTAAAGTTGTTTTTAATATTCTGTGTTTGAAAATACTACTTTTAGAAAGTAGGTATTTTCTTGCCTAACGGTCCGGGCCTGCCTCTGCTAGGCTGTGTATTCTTTGTCTGGGTCTGTGAGTGACAGGGCTGGGGGATTCCAGGAGACAGACTGGGGCATCCCAGTGGTGAATAGAGAGATCTGCATCAAGATGGGAGGGAGAAGTTGAACCTGGGACCTGAATACGGCTAGGCCTACCCTCTAAAATGCTGGCTCCACCTCCTGTGGCTTGTCTGATGTCTCTGCTCTGCAGTGTGAAAGGAGAGAAGGAATCTTGTCAACAAAGTGCTCCAGAGCTGAGCCTTCTCTCCGCTGTTCTGGCTCCACCTCCTTTGGGGCATCTGATGTCTCTGCCCTGCACAGTGAAAGGAAGGAAGGAGTCATAAACAAAGTGCTCAGGAGCTATTTTGGACTAGGCAGAGGCCTCTCTGCCTTCAGAGAACAAAGGATTTTGGGTTATGAATATTGGGACCCTGATCCCAAGAGATTAAATCACTTCTGGAACAAGTAACCTTTTGCCAAGGAGAAGAACCAAGGAAGCTGCAGGAGTTTGACTGCCCCTCTGCCAGTGTGCTGTTTGCTGGGTTGGCCTGCAGTGGTTGCTTCATTGCAAGGAAAGGAGAAGGAACTTTTTAAGGACTTTCATCATCTACAGAATATTCTCCAAGGGCTTGAACTGTGCTTGCCTCCTGCTGAAGTCTCAGGGATAAAATACTTAATCTCCAGCTCCCTCTGAATTTCCTTGCTGGGAAGTCTGACTACAGACATTTGCGTGTCGCTGGGAGGTGGAAGCACAACGCATTGAGAGGAAGCGGGTCACCGCCGCAGCTGAAATCGTCACATCGCCGGAGAAGAGCGCCTTTGCCGCATCTCCCTGCAAGCGTGTCTTTGTCAAAGCTGCCTGCTGTCGCATCACCGGAGAAGCGTGACAACATCAAGAGAGTCACCATCGCATACCCGCAGAAGCGTGTCGCTGGGCCTGTTGCGGCTCCAAAGTACAGATTTGTCGCAAGGCTGCCAGGGCGCCTATGCATCGTCATCGCAGCGTCATCACATCGTCGCATCAAGGGAGCCATCTTCTCGTATCACAACTGAATCATTGCATTGCATCAAGGCACCATCTTGCGCACCGCAACGGGCCCGCAGGCCAAGAATCTATGCATCAACCCCACACTGGTAAGGATCATGACGCATCACCTAATCTTCGCAAGCGTCGAGGCACAATGCATCATTTCCCTCGGATCACCGAACCGATGCATCTCCCCTTTTGCGAGCCTTTTGTTTACTCTGCGTTACGCATCCAGGTACTTTGTTGAGAACTTTGTCGCATTTATCATCAACTTGAACTAAGTAACTTTTACCATCTTTAAGCCAATCCTAAGTATAGTATTGTGTTTTTTTGTCGTTTGTGGTCTTGTGTTAAGTTTAATTAAAGAATACTTATTTTTATAAAACCTGTGTTGTGTCCGTCTGTAGTGTTTCCACTGTATTACTGTGCATATTCACAAATGCTTAGCTTAACACACTGCCTCTGAGATAAGCCTGTCTGCTCGTGCCAAGCTACCAATGGGTTGAGCAGGGGTTATTAAGGAGTGTAATCCCCTTATCCTGACTTAGAAGTAAGTGTCCCTATTTGGACAAAGGTGAATACCATTGCCAACTAGAGACCTCCAGATCTAACATGCATCGTCTTTGATATACATTTGAAAGATGTTCTTGGCCAAGTTCAAACCCAGGTGAACCTTCTAATATAAACAGTCAGCAAATGATTCATTTCCAAAACCTAACTCATGTGACCCACTAAAGCGACAGATCTTGTTTTTGGTTTTGGAGAAACCCACTGTGGAGCTCAAAATAAATGTCCATTTGGGATGCAAACTTGTACAACAAACAGGTTATAACGATATGGCAAATCGTTGATGAATTGTACAGGCCTACACCATTTGTGAGATGATGTTGCTAAAATGTGCCTTCCAAATAATCAGTGATCTGGTCAATGATACTATTAACAGCAATGTGTACTCACAGGGAAAACAGCTTATAACTATAAATATTAGCACATGTTTTTTCTTTGAAACCTCTGGTTTTTGTATCTCTATTCTGAGGGAGTCCTCCTAATAGAGCTTCACTCACTCTACAATTCAGTTTAAGATGTTCTTTTACTGTAACTGCCAATACCAACCTTTTTAAAATTCTCATTTGAATTACGAGGATCTGTGCAGGTTATACCTCAACGTGTTTACTCATGCATGTGCATATGTGTGCAGGCTCAATGAGGAAGAATAGTGTCTAATTCAATTGAGTATCTGTGAACATATATCATTGTGGCAGTTGGAACCCAGTATGAATTGGCTGCAGCCCATTTAAGCTGTTTTTGCGCATACTAGTGTGCATAAACAATAGGGTTTAATTTCATGAGAAAAAACATTGATATCCATACACAAAAAATATCCACAATGAAAATCCACTGTTAGTTTTACGCTGTATGAATTCATTATGTATTTTTAAATTTGGTACATTCCCCAGAGCCAGCCTTAATGGGATTCTTATGTTGAGATTCCCTACTGGCTCAAAATAATTCTCTGTTGGCCTGCTGGCATTTAATCTTCTGTTTTAAAATAGACTCATTTTGAAAGATTAACCTTTCTGCAAAACGGTGATGATGAAATGTTCATATTGCAGTGACTTGTCTCTCTCTGACAAGCACAAGCAAGATGTTCTCGCCAAAGGCAAAAAGAGAGCAGGCAGATCTCTATATAGAGTGAACATGTGGGGGCGGGGGGGGGGTGAGAGGGTGTGTCTTTAAACCTTTGTGGGAAGGTTGGACGTGGATAAGCATAGCTTGGCTCAGAAAAGGGATTATTTCCTAAGGTCCCCCAATGTGCCTTTTTGTCACTTTCAAGAATGTTGTACAGGGGGGTTGGAGAACCAGATGCATGCTTTCCAGAATTGCCTGGTATGGGAGAGGGGGCGATGTGTGTCTCTGAATTGAGTAGGGTCTTCCATGTTCAAGCAATCTCACCTACATTTTCATATTCCTTAACAATGAAGAATTGAAGACAAGCACAAGAAGGCAAATGACAAAGATGAACCCCAATCTGGAGTTGTAGGATACTATAGACTTACACTTCATTGACTAGCATTATCTGCTGATATATTGGTACTAGCCCCTCACCTCCATCTTGGGACCAGAATATGTTGGACTTGCTAACAACTCTAAATTTAATGACCGTCCTTGGTATTTGTTGAGTGATCCTGGTTATGTGTGACCTTGCAGGGAGCATCTCTGGCATGGGCATCCCATGCTGCTCAACACACAATCACCTTGCATGCGGAGAAAGCCTTGGGTGCTTGTCAAGTGCAGGCAGAGAGGTCTTCCTTATGCACCTTTAGTTGCTACTGAAGAAAGATCCACGGTCAGGAGGAAGAGCAAGGGATAGAATGGAAAGCAGTTTCAAGCCTCATTAAGAAACCTGCTACCAGAAAGAATTTGAGCAAAGGGACTGTGGAAAATATTAAGCAACCACCATCAATATTTTGAAGCCTTGAGGCTTTGCAAAACATTGCTGGTGGTATGAGTGATAATGATATCCAAAATATAGCTAAACTGTGCAGTTTCCCCACAAGTCTGAAGAAACTCATGTAAAGCGTTTCTGAATTCCTGTGTAGGGTGTTGTGTAGCTGAGGGCAGGTACAACTGCAATGAAATCCAAACTGCGATTTCAGAAGTTCCCCGTGTAGTTTTAGGTCCCCAATGGAGCCCAGCAAATTTAAAAGTATCCTTTATTATGAGGTAGGGAATTAGAACAAGGGATATATTCCTAGCTAAGAATGTCCTGAGCCTTAGTAGAGAGGTACTGTGGGAAAAGGCAATCCCCATACATCAGGGATTTGGAAAGTGTTCACTCTCTCTGCACTCCATATTTAAGGGAAACAACACAGGGAGTAGAAGAGTATGCTATCTTCACCCTCTGACACTGAAACTGAAGTGATGGGTAACAAGGGAGTAGCGCATGACCACCAAATATGGTATGCCACTTGCTCAAAGGAATTCATGGCATGGGTGCCCATTATGGCAGGGGTGCCTCTGGGAACACCTGCTCAAGCAGAGCAGGGTGCATCATTAAACGCTTTTTGTAAAATGCCAAAAAAGATACAAGAAAGTGTGTGAACGTCTAGAGGTTCTGCAATGGGTTTGTTTGTTTTCAGAAGTACTATGGCGCTCAACAGGTAGTGGATGGGTTGAAAGTTATGTTAGTTTGGAGTTGGTGCAAATGGGTCAGAGAAAAACCCTAAACTCTGAAGAACAGGGATGTCAAAGATCCTTCCCTGTGGTTACTTGTAAGCGGAAAGCCAATGCACACAACAATTTAATGTGATATCAATCATCACCAACAAACATGAAACCATGTTCTAGAAAACTTTATTGCAAAAAATAAAAAAACGACACAAAAAGAACACATCCGTGGTACTCCTTTTTTAACATTTGTTGGTGATGATTGATATCACATTAAATTGTTGTGTGCATTGGCTTTCTGCTTACAAGTGTGTGAACCTCGTTGTATTGCACTCCTATTCAACAAACATTAAACAGTCTCAACCCAAGAATTCGTTTTTGTGTGCACTCTTTAAAGGCGTTCCACCCTTGCGCCTTATTGAATCACAACAGATGACCTCAGAGAATGATCAGGTTAGAGCGTGCACTACACAAGCCCTGAGTAGGCTAAATCAATACGTGAAAATTATTTTACATAGATCTACATATTTACAAAACATTGTATTCAGACAAATGGTAACATCAGCGAACTACAGGCCCATTTCCCTACTCCCAGGAGTTAGCAAGATCGCGGAAAAATTAGTCAACAGGAAACTCTCGCAGTTTCTAGAGGCCAATAACAAATTAAAAAGTTCCCAGACGGGTTTCCGACCAGGACAGGGCACGGACATCGCCCTCCTGGCAGCGGTAGAGGAGGCCAGAGCGCTATTGGATGGGGGAGGATCAGTGGCAGTGATCCTCCTCGACCCTAGCGCGGCGTTCGATACCGTTGACCACCAACTCCTCATCGAAAGATTGGCAAGAGTTGGAGTGGAAGGTACAGCCTTATCTTGGCTTTCATCTTTCCTGGCCCAACGGTCCTATCAGATTTGGGAGAAGAACGCCCGCTCCTCCGAAATGCCCCTCCAATGTGGTGTGCCTCAGGGCTCTTCCCTGAGCCCTACATTATTTAATATCTATATGTCCACATTGGAGGAGGTTATCACCCCATTCGGAGTGAGCGTCGTCAGCTACGCTGACGACACACAATTAGTGGTGTCTCTGTCCCATCCCAAACAACAGAAAGCTGATCTCTTCAACTGCCTTACGCAGGTCCATCGTTGGATGAATAGATCAGCCCTAAAGCTAAATGGGACAAAAACCGAGGTCCTTATACTTGGCCCGAAAGGAACCTCACTCCCCCTGGACAGTTGGCCAGCCTGTCTTGGTCCTCCCCCTGACCCAAAAACAGAGGTGAAAAGTCTGGGTGTATGGATCGATTCCGATCTCTCATTCACTTCGCAAGCAAAGAAGGTGGCAGGGACCTGCTTTGGTCTCTTAAAATCTTTGAGGAAAGTCCTGCCCCTTCTCCCCCCTAAATCCCCAAAACTACTAATCCAAGGTCTCATAATATCGAGACTAGATTACAGTAACGTGATTTATCTGGGCGCTCCCGAAGCGACCCTTAATAAACTGCAGAGAATTCAGAACACTGCCGCCCGGATTATCACAAACACCCTGGCCAGATCATCTGCTAAACCCGCTCTCAAACTCCTCCATTGGCTCCCCATAAGGGAGAGAGTCAAATTCAAGGCCTTGTGCCTCGTCCACAAAACTCTGCATAACCAAGGCCTCCCAGTCCTCAGCAATTTTGTCACCCCTTACATAACTTCTAGATCCCTCCGTTCCAATGCAGAAAACCTTATCAATACCCCAAGATTCAGGAAAACCCGATCAGAAGGAAGACGCTTCTCGGTACAAGCCGCCCGTCTTTGGAATTCACTCCCTCATGACTTACGGCTTGAACCACAATATCTGCGCTTCAGGAAACTGCTAAAAACACATCTTTTTCCCTAGCCTTCGCGCCCCCCCCTGTTTTGATTTTTCACCCTTCCTCTCTTCTGCTCTCAGCTCCCGCTCCTCAGATCTGGTGAATTAGGGTTCTTTCAGCGCTGGGATACCTCCGGGTGACTATTGCGCTTTATAAAATAAATAATAATAATAATAAAATAATCGGGGTTGTGAAAGAACAGAAAGTTCAAAAGTATAAAGAATCCTAATACAATGATGAGATGCAAATCCAGTCGATTTAATGTCAAAGACCAAATTCTTGTTTCATAATATTCAATTCTCAGATGAATATGAAATTCATTGTACTTTCCAATGCATTTTGGGCTACAAAATAGCCCTTCTTCAGGGAAATGTACAAACAGAAATAACAATAATCTAAATGTACATATGATAGAAGTCAATCTGAATGCAACAACCCCATCTGTGAAAAAACAACAAATCAGTGACATGTGTCACAATACTTTTCATATGCGAAAGGCAAACATGAGTAGGCCAATACCAGAAAGAGCGTTCATGTGGTCTATGACATAAAGCAAATAATAAGACAAGAACTAAAGTACAATCACAAAGAGTGAAAAAGCCTCAAAATGTAGTGTACGAAAAGTAATAGGAGGCAAAATCAAATGGCAGCGTGCTCATGGTTCCACCAAACCCAGTGAATAATTATTAAATGACAGTGAAAGTTACCAACTTCTGGAAGCTTGACTAAGTCAATGGTTCAGAATAACCTGACTCCAACAGGAACTAAATTCGTTATCTGTCAAACATAGATGAAGCCACATATCAGAATAAATGAAAACACAAATCAGTGCTGCAAACCATTCATGCAACTCCTTCCCACAACTCCTTACCCAAAAGAAAGCTCAGGAGAACTGCTCAGCAAATGAACTTGGTGAGTAGCCCACTTTTAAAAATCTGAAAAAATAGAGTGAAAAAATGGACACCAGATCAACCGATCTCTTCTGAATGCAAAGTCATGTAATTGAACGTAAGCAACCAAGTAATGTACTCTCCAGCACCCACCAAGTTGGGAGTTCCGGTACCACAAGTATTTATAAGCCAACTTATTATCCTTCCACAGAGACCTTCAATATCTACAAAAAAAAGGGTAATACATGCCCATGAGCCACAATCTCCCATAAGAACTCAGAAAGTAGTAGCTGTAATCCAACAATGCACAGGTGAACTCACCAAAGCCTGAAAAATCTTTGTGCTGCCACCGGTCAGACCCCAACAGTTCAAACCAGCCTATGGAAAAACACGCATACGTCTTGTTGCATAAGAAACATACTTAGCAACCATAGAAAGCGGACTGTGAGCAATAGCCCAACACAATCTCCACAACACGAACACGAGAAACACCACTCTACCTTAAACGCTCATGAGAGAACATACAGTGAAAAAATAATAGTACAAAATGAGCAATGGAAACATAACCCGTAGGTCATGCTCACCCCACACCAAACAATGGTAATTTTCACATATTGATTGACCCTATTCAGGGATTGTGTAGTGCACGCTATAACCTGGGCATTTGCTGAGGTCATCTGTTGTGGAAAACGACAAAGGAAATATTTACTGGCAGAGATGGTGGTTGCTCCTGATGATTGTTTTCATATTAATTGCAACCTTAAGTCTCCCATAGATTAGTGTTTGTAACCCTGGTAGAGGTTTTGAGTCCTTTCAGTTCTCCTAGAGCCTACCTTTTGGTGTTCACTGTGAGTGTACCCATTGCCCTTTTGTGTTATTACATTGGACTTTCACACAAAAGAGCTTCTTGCAGGTAATTGGAGAGCTATAAATATTTCATGAGCTACACTTTGGAGAACCTCTACTTTATGACCTGGACAATATATGTAGGAAAGGACTCAAGGATACAAAGAAATTGACATCTTTACATCATCAAGAGGTATGCTGAAATTACCTGAGAGTATCAAGATATACTGGACAGAGCTGAAAATAATAGATCAAAAGCTCTTAGGCTTCCACGAGAAGGACGATAAACAAACACCTGGACCAGGTTTTGCCCAAAAGTTCTCTAATTGTGAGAGTTTCAAGTATTGCAAATAAATTGAGATTAGACAGTATTAGTTTAGTTTTATTTGTAGCCATTGATGGCCATGCCTCCTCTTTTTTCACATCATATTGAGCTGTGTGCAAGATGCAATTTAGTGGGGTTATATCGACTGCAAATGTCCTGCGGATTCTCTAATTTCAGTTAAATAGAATATATTGATGTCATATTACATCAAAATATCCTTAATCAAACAGCAGAGATTTAAAAGCATCCAGATGGTGTTAAAATATTCTATAGTATCACAATTGAGATCATGCAAAGGGGAAAATAGGTTCAGCTGGATGTTATGATAAAATCCACCAATTAAACATGCAAACAATTTATATTGGCAGTTAAGGTGTGCAATGATTAATGTAAGATAGATGTGCAATGATTAATGTAAAATTCAAAGCTGAAATAGCACATCTATTAAATGGGCAAACTGCAATAGGCAGTCATAGCTATGCGTATAGACCATTATAATGCCAAACTGCAAGTTTCTTTGACTAGAAGTAAACTTAACAGTGCTGATATGTGCACAAACAGTTTAAAAGTCTAACCTTAATGTGGCTGTCTTAGACATGGTCGTCATATCCCTGGAATGTTCCAGTTTTAATCAATGTATTATTTTCCTAGGCAACATATTGGTTGCAATGATTACCTTCTGATTCTAACCATTGTTCTCATATTGCTTGAATAGGATAGATGGACATTAAAAGAAATATTTCTTGTTCAAGTTAATAAAATGCATTACTAAACAGTATTTTGCAAGTTAATGTTTCTATTATTTAATATAGTTCATTGTGAATGCAGTGAAACGTTTAATATTTCAAAGTTCAACCTACATTCAATGACTATAGGAACTGAGGCTGTGTTTCCATTACTCTACTAAATAAAGATGTTTGTAGCTAACTTGTGATAAAGATTCGCCAGACACATGTATTTTCGCTGAGCTTGCTCACAGGCGAGTGCTGCCATCTGATTGGTCCAGTGAGGAAGAAGTCTGCTACAATTTTAGCAGCATGTATTAATGTCTTTTATATTAGTGCAAGTTCCTAATTAGATTCAATGCTTTTTTGGCTTTTTCTCCTCTCCTTACCTACCTTCTTGTCCTAGACTGATGGTTGTGGCTACTGCTACTTCTGTTCAGCCTTACTTTATTTTTATGCTAAGCTTTTACAGACTGCTACTGTGACTGTATGACCATTTGACTCGGCTGAGTTCAAATATCTACTCTCTATGGGAAGTTCTGTTGCTTTAAATTGGCTTCGAGCTTTATGCAACTGTATGACCATTAGACTCGGCTGAATTTAATGAACTACTCTTTATGGGAGGTTCTACTTCTTTAAATTGACTTTGAGCTTTTTGCTCCTTTGATCTCACTCTTTTCATTTGAAACTGAAGTCTTCATGAGGTCTACTAACTTTGAAATGTGGGTCCTGTTCTTTAGACTAGAGTGTTATCCTTTTTAGAATGTGCTTGATGCATTATTTGATTATTTGTTGTAACCAAACTTTTAATGAGATTAATGTACGAGTACTAAAGATTGATTGAATAATTTGAATAAACAAATAAAAAGACATTTACTAATCTGCTAATGAGAGAGCTTTTAAAGCGTATTCAAACTTTCATCATTGACTGAACTTGGAATTGTATTTGTAATTTAGCTTGTGATGGCGAAAACGCTCTTCAAAATCAAAATACAGTTGAAAAGCTTCATTACCGAGGTGTGAAGAAACCAGCGTGGGAATGAACATTGACTCTGTCAGTGATGGTAATTGAAAGGTTGAACCATATTATTTAATTTTGACCCCAATCTGTGCTATCAGAAATAAACGTGGTGCCTTAACTGCATAAAGATTGTGAGCTTTCAGAAATTCTATAGTCTCAAATTGGAGATTATCCAAAGGAGTAAATAGGTTCATCAGGGTATTGCGACAATATGACTTAGTAGAAAAACACTTCTGAGCAACTGCACCTACAGATGGACAGAATGGTAGGGCACTGCACATGATTCTGGCATTGATGGGCTTGCCTTTGGCATGCAAATGATACAACCGCTGAGTGGACATGCTGTAGGTTACCCTGAATACCCAACTCTCTTGAGTAATAATATCCCAAAAATAAACTAGTGTAGCAACTTCCCAAAATGAGTGCTGATTTCAGACTAAACTTAAAATCAGCAGAGTGAATAGAAATAACCAAACTAAACTTAATATCAAAACACTTTCACTCATCTGCTCCACCAAAGACGATTTGGCAAGCCACCCTTGTTCAAAGTTTGTAGTTCAACAATTAACAATGTCAGCAAAAACCAGCAATTTCAAACTGGCAGTTTCCAGACAATCAAATTTACATTGGAGTGAATGATGGACTGCTCTGCATAGCTACTCTGTAAGCTAAGTGCTAAAAGGGGTACGTAGTTACCAGTTTTTTGGGTCCATGATACAGAGTTCCTAGGACACAAGCAAACAACCTTGGTTGTCAAAACATGGGTCTCAGTAACTTCTTTTTGCCTGGGAACCCTCCAACACATAATTCCTACCTTTCTGTTTTCTACTATTGCTGAGGGTGGGTTAAGTGGCAATGAAAGAGTTTGAAGAGGCACTCCATCCGTGGGACACAATATTCCTTGCATATAAGTGTTTTGTTAGTGTCCATGTAATTGTGCGTTTTTATATGATTAATTTAATTAAACAATTTTCCACAGAATATGTATATAGTTATAACTACCCAATCTGTAAACGGGTATTTGAAATGTATACACATTCTCATGTAGGTGACTTCACACAATAATCCCTAGTTTACTGCCTAGAAAATACTGTGATAGTGTCTAAAATATACCTCTTGAGCAGAGTAGCCTTTTATTACACTTCCTTATGATTTCAATTAATGGAAAATAAGTGTTATGTATGATCTTTTGACCTCCGGCACATTATCTGGGGACTTGTTCCTGCACACTATTCTGCTTCTTCACCCAGGCACCCCCCCACCCTTTAGCCATTCCATGACGTAATGTTTTCATTATTGTTCAACTTTTTCTTTAATTTAATACTCTGACAAAGTTTGGTATGTCTTGTCTAGCTATCATTATTTTTTGTTTCTTTAGCAAATGTTCAAGAATGAACTAGACAGCAGGATGGTGTGTATAGATCTTCTATTAACCCCAAATTGCTAAAAGAATTTAGAATTATTCACAAGCTCCTAGTAGGAGATCCATCAAAGCCTATATAAAAAGATCAATGTTCAATTAACATGGAGATATGTTGTCTGTAGCTTGCCTGAGAGGGTGCACACATCTCTAGTCTACCATCGTTTGTCAGTTAGGTGGCATTTTAAAACGCCACTAAATATAATGTTATCCTACAGGAAGGGAAGAGTTTTCATGTCATTTTAGATTGATACTAGAATCCTAACAAAGGTTCAAGTGTAATACTTAAATACACAAAACATAAATCAAACCAAAAAGATATTATACTACACAAAGAAAAAGGGAAAGTAACTAATACAATGTGTTATCAAAAAGTGGCGGAGGAAAGAATAATACAAAGTAGGAAGTTCAGGACAAGACAGAACCAACATAAAGCAAAAAATGTGCTCTCTTCAATTTGGGCCCCTATATGTGTCAACAGCGTTTGAACCATAGTGTAATGAAATGGTCATCATCAGGACATAAAAATGAATATAGGAATGTTCAAGACAATTCAGTAAAATGTCTAAAACAAGAACAAATGTATACATGGGTATCAAATATTCAAATCTGTGGAGTTATGTCACAGCATGAGAAGAATCTTAAATAAAAAAAGTAAACAAGGAAAATAAGGAAGACTGGTGCTACAGAAAAAGACCTCAAACCATACCGAGATCTGGTGTATGCAAAAATCAAGAATAAATATCAGTGCATAGAAGAAAGTCAGTAACCAAAACCTTGGAAAAAAGTTATAAACAATAAGTCACCTATTGCAATGGTTCATCCAACTGAAAGGATATCATTCGTATGGACTCCACATCATATTTGATATGATTCAGAATCGATCGTCTTGCTGTAAATCCAGTAACAAACTATTTTAATTAATAACCTTAGGAGCCCGACAATTGGACAAAATATAGCAGAGTGATGCTGAACCATACCTACATCCAGCAGGGAATGTGGTATATCCAGGAAGCTTAATATCTCCCCTCAGCAAATATCATGGTTGACAGCTCAGCAGATGAAATGAATAACAGGCCTACTCCTTCACAAATTAAGAGCCACGGCAAAAAACAAATGTTAACAGGGAAAGATGTATTCACTTGAAATTGAATACTTTTGCAGCATAGAAAAAACTACACATTTGAGAAATGTGTGATAGTGCAACTCAAATTGTACTTACAGCCAAACCAATATATGGGAGAGAGCTGGTATATATACATATACAAGAGATCCGGCAGTTTCTATATCAGTTCTGATGGTTATGAGATGTTTACATAATATAAATCATTTTAATGTAGGCGCAAAACTAGAAAGGAAAGAAATTAGGGAATAAAAAATGGTAAGATTAGACAATGCCCATAATTAGTGAAGCCCAGCAATGTTATCATTTTGTTTCTAAAGTGTAGATTCAGCACAGTCTGTGGTGAGGTTTAGTAACACATAACTATAAAAAATGTAGTAAATAATCTTTTAAGACAAAATTCATCATTCTCATTTATATAGCGATTAAATGTAACTGAAAAATGAAGTGTAACACAGACATAGCACTAGAAAACAATCCAATTATGGCAACATAAAATTATTAGTGTTGCATTTTTCATGTTGCACTTTCAATGATGCTTTGGAGATAAACCTCATATACATTTGTGATGAGGAACAAATCAACTCCCACATAATGGTTGTCATTCAAATGTTAGAAAATATAGCAAGAATAAACATGCATATAACTAAATTCGGGCTCCAAATCCCAATTCGAATTATCTAAGCTGTTTTCAAACAAATGCCTAGGTATAGTTCTACTGTAAAAAAGTTAGGATTCAATTATTTAGACATTAAATTGATATTTTTAAGAAATCACGCAGCTCAGAAAGTCACTTTGCTGTGCTGCCTGATAGGAAAGGACAGGAAGGCACTGTATCTAACAATATATGGTGCACTGTTTTTTCCCTGTGCTGGTGCACAATGTGCTGCCTCTGTCAACGCAGGCACCCATGGTGCAAGAATGCCTGCATTGTAAGCAGGTTTATTTTTGTGCTTGTTCTTTTTGCACAAAACAATTCTGTGAAGCATTTTCCTCTTTCTATTTGTTCTGCATGTTTCAGCACACATAGAAAGAACAAATGACAATGAGAAATAAAGATATTACTCCATGTTACACCTCACATAGCATTTTGATGCCTTCCAAGGTTTACAAGTGTTGGGAATGCTCCATAATCCATGGAAGGATGCATTGGAAGACACAAGCTCTGTCCATGGAGCGCCTCTCTAGGACAATGTAACGTGATGCAATGATTTACGCGGCATTACTCTGGATTTATCAAGGCTTGCAGGGCCAAATAATATGGCCTTGCATGACTTGCTAAATATGACAGGTTTTATGTCACCCTTACACTTCCTTGTGTGGTGCAAGGGTGTTGCAAAACCTACATAAATATGCCCCTAAATATGTTTGGTAGGCACAGACATACCTGTGATGGATATCATTACGAATGAGCTTTTGTTTGCAAACTCAGATACTAACACTGGTGTGTCTCAATTGTGGACGCTAATATTCTTTGAGTGTTCCTTGACTTGGAGCACAAAATATCTTGCTAATAAGTCGAAGGTAATGTAACTGTCCATGAAGAATGCATAATTTCCAGGTGCGTCCATCACATTGTCACACATGATTACCATTGTACATGTGGTGCCTTAAGAAGTTAGTCAGCCAACTGAAATACTGAAGGTAGAGACCATTATGTACAAGGATCCACAAATTGCGTTGTCATAGAATTTTCGCATACACGTTAAAGATACTATGCCACTAAAGAGCTTTCTGTAACATAATGATTGTGGCCTATTGCAATCCAATTTGAGGGAATAACAAACTAAAACAGGAAATAAACTAGACCTATCACATAGGGACCAATTGTCTTAAACACACAAGACCCTCATTTCATCTCATGCTTTGGGGGCATGGCCTAAATTAGTCTGGTTTGGCATGGAAGTTTGTATTTGTATAACATTAAGTCTGATTGGCTTGTGATTTATCCCTTTCTTTAAAGAAATAGTTGAGCAAAAAAACAAGGATACTGACCCTCTATCCAAAGGAAGACCCAGTGATTTGGAAGTCCTTTCTCAAGTACCTTCATGTATCAATTTCTTCCCTTGTTTTGGTATAGGAACACATTTTATGCCCATGTCTTATTAATGAGTTGATGTGTCTGTCTGTTCATCCATGCAAACAGAGTATTTGTGTACAATCTGTGTAGGATTTCTTAAAGAAACCTTCCTTTAGAAAATATGTAAGCATATATTTCTTTACTGAATAATAAGACAGCATTCCTATCCTCTGTCGAATAAGGAAAAGATAGGGATGAAAGGATAACAGCATGTACAGTTAGAGTTTTTCCAGACTGAAATTGTTCCTTGTTACATAAAGTTGAGACAACACTTTGTGAGTTCTCGTTTGTTAATTGTGTCCTCCACTGTGTTCCTCCTGAGAAGTAGTAACTTGTTACACTATATTAGCTTTCTCCTACAAGTCATGCCATAGATGAAGTTAGTGAAATCAAAAAGACAAAAAATGTTTTTGACTAGCTAAACCACTAACTGATAGCAAAATCAGTACAGCTGTGAGTAATCACAATATGTATACACATCACAGTTTCAATCTCAGAAGCAGAAGAGGATGGGATTGGGAACCAATCCTCAGGAAAATAGTTTCTTAGGCATGGTGTTGAAAGTTCTCCATAGTAGCTGAATCACATCAAACCTCATTCAATAAGATGTGTTATTTTAAATCAAAGGCTGATGTTGTTTTTCCATCTGCATCATGACACCAGTGATGTCAGCTAGGGACTCAACAATCCCATGGAGCTTAGAGTAGGTGTCTGTGATAGCCTTTGTCAAACTAGGGCTAAGACACCTATGGACTGCTTCAAGAGTGCCCACTACGGCCTTCATCTCCAACCTCATCAGTCATCCTCTACTGGACTCCTATCACTAGCCATTGAAAAGCAACTTGGGGCTTCTCAGAGTCCTCAGCTGTGATGTCATTGTTTGAGCGATCATATCTAGTGTATGTCAGTACATCTGGAGGGTCTTGTCAGTCATCGAAGAGAATTGGCAATAGTGTATAGGATCTGTTGGAATGTGTCTTCATCCAGAGGGGGCAAAATGGTGTCCTCAACAGGTTAGACATCACTGACAGGCTGATCTCCAGGAGTGATTCATAGAGCCAATGTTTCTACAAGTGTCTATGGCAAAACATAAATTCATTATTTAATGTAGGGCTTATTTGTGTGCATTTCAGACAATCCAATGCAGGTCGGCCACTCGCTGCTCTGCCTGAAAGAGTAAGTGCAAGAATGGGTTGAATTCTACATGTTTCTGCTGTCAGCCTGCACTGTTCTAAATTTGGTATGTTGGCACCACTGCAGAGACCATTGCAGCATGTAGCATGGGGGGCCAGCATTTGCTCTAGCCATCTGTTTGTAGACCAGAACTGGCCAAGACATGTCAAATGTTATCATACCTCATACTATCCCACACTCTGCATTTCACACAGCACTACACACCTGCCTTACTGTACTGTCTTGCCTGCAATGCAATTTGTGCATTATTGGACACTTGTATTCATATTTAACAATCTTCCATATAACAATACACAGCATGACACCCTGCTGCAATTCAAGTAAGGGAAAAGGGCCTGTAAATGCAAAAATCCCATTTAACTGGCAAATTCTGTAGTTTTCTTGCACACACAGTCAACTCCAAACTCCTCCGTCCATGCCGTGCTGGAACTTTTTTGCTGTTCCCCTTGCAGTGCCTGTTTTCCAGGCACCACCATGAAAAAGATAAAGGACTGTCCGCCTTACACGACTTCAACTCGTAATAAGGTGGGTGGTTCTTGTGCGGCTTTGGTGCATCTGTGTCCGCGGAGAGCTGGACACCTGCGTCAAAGTCATAATCAGACCCTCAGTCAGGCCCAAGTCACTATCATAAAAGGTATCTTGTTAGGTTCAATCAAATGTTTCAGTTATTTAAACCTGAGTTTACCCCCTTGGTGGTTATAGCACAAAACATCTAGGCTCAATGTAACAAAACTATGTACAGCATTTTGCAGTACCAAAACAGTTAAAGTCAAAGACAAAATACAATAAAAAGACACACCTATTTATAGAAATAGAGACAAATTTAATAAGCAAAATGACACTAAAATTACAAGAATCCTGTAAGGAGCACCGGAAAGATGACATTTTAAAGATTTCATTCGAAAAAACACCAAGAAAGGTAAGTCAACAATAATAGTCAAAGGTCATGATAGACTGGGCCCAAGGACTCATTTCAAGCTGACCATGACGGACCACTGGTCGCATGCACTAAGTGGATTGGTCCAAGTAAAAGTTTAGAAAAATTCCTGGTGGAAAAGTTATCAAAGTTTCCAAACTTTCTTCTGGTGCCCAAACAACTACAGGAGTACACTTTTAAGTCCCTCAAGAGATCAGGTGACACATTTTCAGGTTCATATCATGCCAGACCAAGGCCAACAGTGAGATCCAGACCAGGACCAGGACCAGTTGCTTCTAGGCATCTGGACATTTTAGGAAAAATGCCTCTTGTAGCATGTTGTTACCCTGTAGCCACACAGCCAACTCACTCTTGGTGTTCACTTTTTTGTTCTGGGTGCAAGTCCAGCCCTGCATGTCTCCTCACAGGTCTCAAGTACAGGTCCAGTCCTTCTTCTGCCAGTCCAGAAAATAATCTAAGGAGGTGACTTGGGGTGCCAAATTTAAGCTCGGCATGAGATACTGGGCAGGTGACCACTGGCACTCCCTAAACAACCCTACTCAGTTGTACAGTAGTTCATGTTTGCCTTATTGTAAACAGGCCCAAAATGCCATGTGGAAGGGCATTTTCAAGATTTCATAAGTCTTCTGTCGTGCTACAAGTGGGTTTGAGAGTTGTTGTGTGTAGGAGAGTGCACTATGATTTTCGAACACTAAAAAAGATAGGAGATATACAAGAATGTTCCTGGCTTCCAATTTGCTCCTTTTTAATTGTGCCAAAGTCTTATCTGTAAGTATGGGCGAAATTTGCGAAATCACGGATTTTGCGGACAGCGAATTCGCTTTTGCGCGAATACTCGGTCCGCAAAATCCGTGAATTTGTGCGAATTTGCGGATTACAATATTTGTGCGTGTTCGCGGGGCGCTTTGCGTGTTTGTGGTTTTTTTTTAGCACGGCGCCCGCGAAGTTACCCATGCGGTCGTACATGGGCGTGGCCATCTTGTTTTCAGTGTTCGCGTTGCGTAATTCTGGTTCCTGCCGCTAGTTGCATGCTCGCGCTGGGCATTTCCTACGTGAGGGCGCAATTACGTGATTGCGTCCGTTTTTGCGTGCTCGCGGAGAAAATATTGCGCAAACTTACCCATGTGGTTGGAAATACTAAAGGGGTTCTGCCCACATGACCCTCCCATACCAGAGCAGGGGTCATCAAAAAGATGAGAAAGTAGAAAAACGGTATTAAGGGATAAATTTCACATTTAATGATCAGATCCAAGAAAAATTAAATTATCTTGTTCTCTACAACTTAATGTAAACACATATAATTAAACATAATTTATATGGACATATAAACGTATCACAAGAACAAGTGGCACAAAAAATTAATCCAAGGAAGAGCACATCACAAAATATACATATATACAACATCTATATACAGCATATACAATATACAAACAACGGCGTACCCTAAGAAAGGCAATTGAAACCTTTCTCAAAATATATACACTCCCACTTATGAGTGATATAGATCAGAAAGGGAATCCTGTTGGTGCCTGAGAAGAAAATTCTCTCACAAAACTAGCTAAATACAGGGGCGCAAGAAGTTGAAACAAATACAAATAGTGATAGAGGGACTCCTTCAACACAGAAGTGTTGACGCAGACGCCGTCGCGTTTCCACCAGTAGACTCTTTATGGCTTCATCAGGACAGGGGTACTTACAGGAAAACTATCGATAAACACGCCACTCCCACGGGGGGAGGGAAAAAAAGGAAGAAATCCTCTCAAACTAATGCCCGGGGCCCTTCAGGGCAGTCACAAGCGTGCAGTGTCCACTTGTCCAAACACATGGAGAGACAAACATGTGGAATGCGTTAAGTGGCAAAAGAAAGCAGGGCGGCGAAATTACGCTCCTAACACTCCTTAAAATGGAGTCACACTGGCTCAAAAACCGGCATCAACAATCCACAGGCAACAGACTCTCAGAGTTCGTCTTACCCATGTGGTGGCAATGGGCGCGGCCATCTTGTTTTTCACTCATTGCTATGGTTCTGGGCATGCTTTTTCTGTCCTGCTTTAATCTTTGCAATCCTTTCTTTGTTTGAACTTTTTTTATCTGTTTTACTCATTATCTATCCCTCTCTTTTTCTACATCTATATTTTGTGTTTTTTTCAACTTTTTGTTACTTTAATACCTACTTTTTTTGTTTAGTTCTCTCTTTTCTTTTACTTGCTTTTTTTCCCTATTCTTTCCCCAGGACCATGGCAAAGGGAGCCGGCAAGTCTAAGGGGAAGGGCCCCACACCCCGTAGCCGGCTCCCTTGCTGGCGCTTAAGGGGGAGGATGTAATTGCCCGAGAGATCTTTAGCGGGTGGAGGTGGCCGCACTGGTTTTCTTTGTCCAGCGCCACCTCCCAAAGACCGTCGCGCAAGGCCCAGTGCCAGGTACGGGCTCCGGGAGCATCGCCAGCTATGGGGGAAGGTGTGCCGGTCCATGTATCGGGAGTCTAGGGTCCGGCGCACCTACAACCAGGTGACACACCGGTGGTCCGACATCCTGGACTGGGAACACGACCTGCTCGACCTGCTTGGCGTGGAGATCCCTGGGCTTGGTGAGTAGTAGTAGCTATTTAATCACTACTTTGTTTTCTCCTGCTCTGTGTTATGATATTGCAAATATTTTTGTTTTTTCCAAAGAGCAAGAATGCTGCTGATTACATTGCAGGTGAATTATGTTTCAAAAGCTTCTGTGATTGCAGGTGCTTGCCTGCTCACAGACGGTTCATCTATGCTTACTTGTTTTCAATTTTATGTATGAGTGTACTTTACAGAACTGCGTAATGCTAAACACTAGAGACTCAAGTCCAGTCCTTCCTTTGTACTCCTGCCACTAAGAAGAGATAGTGGTGGTGGATTGATAGGTTGAGTATATTATGACTGGTTATTTACTATTTAGTAGGAAACTTTAGTGGTCCGCAATCATGATGGATTGTGTCTGTCACTTTGCGTGCTGTGCAGTGCTGCCTGCCAGTCCTAGCAGAACTTTTTGTAGTTGGTTTAGTGAGTTACATAACTTTCCAAGTAGACGGTCTGCGAATCCAGCAATACTAATATCCTAGTAGACCACATCAGATAGGTCAATAGATTTAGTGCAATTGCTGTCTATTTCCCCGAAATAATTTGTTATTGTTTTTTTAATGTTTGATTTGGCTGACAACAATCATCCATGTTTGTGTCTTTCTTTCATGTCAAGTTCAAGTTCAAGTTCAGAAATTTATATAGCGCACTACTCACCCAGAGGGTCTCAAGGCGCTTGGGGAGGGGGTTAATTATTTATCGAAAAGCCATGTTTTAAGTTCTTTTCTGAAGGAGATGTGGTTCTGTGTGAGGCGGAGGTGAGTGGGGAGTGAGTTCCAGGTCTTGGCCGCCAAGTAGGAGAATTATCTACCTCCCATGGTGGATCTTTGGATACGTGGGACTGCGGCGAGGCCTTGATGGGATGATCTTAGTTGGCGGGTGGGTGTGCAGAAGGATAGTCGAGTGTTGAGGCATTCGGGCCCTAGTTTGTAGAGGGCCTTGTGTGCGTGGGTGAGGAGACGGAATGTTATTCTCTTGTTGACGGGAAGCCAGTGGAGGTTTTTCAGGTGGCCGGTGATGTGATCTCGTCGAGGGATGTCCAAAATGAGTCTCGCTGATGCGTTTTGGATGCGTTGGAGTTTTTTCAGTAATTTGGCTGTGATTCCGGCGTAGAGGGTGTTTCCGTAGTCTAGTCGACTCATAACCTGTGCATGGGTGACGGTCTTTCTTGTCTCTGCGGGGATCCAATGGAAGATTTTTTTGAGCATACAAAGTACGTTGAAGCAGGAGGATGAGACTGCGTTGACTTGATTGGTCATCGAGAGTGAGGAGTCTAGGATGAATCCAAGGTTACGTGCATGGTCCGTGGGTGTGAGTGCTGAGCCTAGATCCGAGGGCCACCATGAGTCGTCCCAGGCAGAGGGGGATGATCCTAGGATGAGGACTTCCATTTTGTCAGAGTTGAGTTTAAGGCAGCTGTCTTTCATCCATACGGCTACTTCTTTCATGCCTTCGTGAAGATTGGTTTTGGCGGTCTTGGGGTCTTTGGTGAGGGAAAGAATTAGTTGGGTGTCGTCAGTGTAGGAGATGATGTTAAGGTTGTGTTGACGCGCGATGGAAGCGAGTGGACTCATGTAAACGTTGAAGAGGGTGGGACTGAGTGATGATCCTTGTGGTACACCGCAGATGACTTCGGTGGCCTCTGATTTGAATGGGGGAAGTCGGACTCTCTGAGTTCTCCCAGCTAGGAACGAGGTGATCCAGTCTTAGGCTTTTCCTTTTATGCCGATGTTGCTGAGGCGTTGTATGAGTGTGCTGTGACAAACAGTGTCGAAGGCGGCGGAGAGGTCGAGTAGAATGAGGGCTACTGTTTCTCCATTGTCCAGTAGTGTTCGGATGTCGTCTGTTGCTGCAATGAGGGCGGTTTCGGTGCTGTGTTTTGCTCGAAAGCCAGACTGTGAGGTGTCGAGGGAGTTGTTGGATTCGAGGAATGAGGCGAGTTGGCTATTGACGGCTTTCTCAATGACTTTGACCGGGAATGGGAGGAGGGATATGGGGCGGTAGTTTTTAAGTTCAGAGGGGTCTGCAGTGGGTTTCTTCAGGATGGCGCTGACTTCGGCGTGTTTCCAGCTTTCTGGGAATGTGGCAGAAAAGAAGGAGCAGTTGATGGCATCACGGAGATGGGGTGCGATGATGGAGTCAGCTTTGTTGAAGATGTGGTGGGGACATGGGTCGGTTGGCGAGCCAGAGTGGATGGAATTCATGAGGCAGATGGTGTCCTCAGTGGGGATTGGGTTCCAGGCGCTGAGGTTGTTGGAGGGCGGTTTAGGTCCTGAGGGGGTAGGAGAGGATTGTTTGTTGGAACTGTTTTCAAAGCTGTTATGTATGTCGGCGATTTTGTTGTAGAAGAAGGAGGATAACGAGTCGCAGAGGTCTTGGGAGGGAGTGATGTCGTTTAAGGCTGTGGAGGGGTTGGTGAATTCTTTGACGATGTTGAATAGTTCCTTGCTGTTATGGGTGTTGTTGTCGAGTCGATTCTTGAATGCTGATTTCTTGGTGGATAGGATCAGCTGGTGGTGTTTGCGGGTTGCTGCCTTGAAGGTGGTCATGTTGTCGGTGGTTGGGTTTTTTCTCCATGTTTTCTCGAGAGAGCGGCATAGCTTTTTGGATTTCTTAAGGTCGTCATTGAACCAGGGGGCCTTTTTGCTGTTTTGTTTGGTGGAATGGTTTTTCAAGGGTGCTAATTTGTCAGCGCTGTGAGTGATCCATTGTTTGAATTTGATGGCAGCTTGGTTTGGGTCAGATGAGAGGGCGGGTGGGTTTTGGTTGAGCGATGTGAGGAGTTGCTCGGTGGTGATTTTGTTCCATTTTCTTTGGGGGATAGGTTGTGGGGGGTTGTGGTTCGAGGTGGTTTTGTAACTGAAGTGAACACAACTGTCGTCCGTCCAGTGGAGAGCTGTGGTGCGTTCGGAGGAGATGTGTTTGCTGGAGGTGAATATTGGGTCGAGCGTATGTCCAGCTACGTGGGTGGGGGTGTCAACAAGTTGTTTGAGGCCGAGATTGGCCAGGTTGTCAAGAAGGGAGGTGGTGTTGCTGTCGTTTTTCTTGTCCAGGTGGAAGTTGTGGTGTCCTAATAGAATGTACTTCTCGGAGGCGAGGGCATGTGGGCTGATGAAGTCAGTGATGTCTTCGCTGAATTGTTTACGGGTTCCTGGAGGTCTGTAGATGAGGGTACCTCTGAGTGTGGTTCTAGGGTCGGTGTGGATCTGGAAGTGGAGGTGTTCGGCGATAGTAAGGTTATCGTCGGAGCTGGTCGTGATTTTGATGGTGTTCTTATGGACGATGGCGATGCCTCCTCCTGTTTGGACGATGCGGTCTTTTTGGATAATCTTGTAATTGTCCGGGATGGCAATGGTGATGTCGGGTGTTGATGATGCGTTCATCCATGTTTCAGTGAGGAAGGCGACGTCCGGTGATGTAGTGTCGAGTAGATCCCAGAGTTCAGTGGCGTGTCTGTGGACTGAGCGGGTGTTCAGCAGGATGCACTTCAGGTGGTTAGAGTCGTAGATGTGTTTGGGGTCAGTGGATGTGGTATGGGTTTTGGTGCTGGTAAATTTGCAGGAGTGGCAGGCGAAAGGACCATGGGTGTGTCCAGGGGCGACTACGCAGCATAGAGGTGTGCGTCCGGGGTTAAGGGCTAGGATAGTGGCGGCGTCATACATTATGCTGGGTGAGAGCGGTTTGCGAGGGCCAGGGGGTCTGGCGCTGGGCGCGGTCCAGGCGTAGACGGGCTTACCATTGGCTTACCTTCGGCGCATGGGGCGTGACCGCTGCACGTGAACGCTGCGCGCAAAAACATCTGTCATAAATGGGTAGTGGGGGGGAGGGACGAGGGAGGCTCAGCTGGGAGGCGGGGTGGGCTCTAGAGGACGGGCTTGCAGGCACAACAACAACAAAATGGCAGCGGATAGGAAAGTTAACACAGCCACAAAGATCAATGCAATAATGGGACAATGTATGCAAAAGCGCTACTATGAACTATTTCCTGACCAAGTGAAGCAAAATCATATAAATAGCGTTACAGCAGCGTCAAAAGAAATTATCGTGCTAAAGTCGGCAAAACGCCCTGAGATTCCGTTTAAATGTAGGCAAAGCTAATCGCGTTACTGCAGATTTATGAGACAGCAGGTCTGGTTAAGGATCGCAGCACAACGATACCAGACCGAGCAGGGAGCTTGGGGAGCGACCGCAAACAACAGCGTTGAGACGGTCACAGCGCTTCCGAGTACGGGAGCGGCCTATGCAGTCAGTGGGAGGGAGGCTCAGCTGGGAGGCGGGGCGCTCTCTAGAGGACGGGCTTGCAGGCACAACAACAACAAAATGGCAGCGGATAGGAAAGTAAACACAGCCACAAAGATCAATGCAATAATGAGACAATGTGTGCAAAAGCGCTACTATGAACTATTTCCTGATCAAGTGAAGCAAAATCATATAAATAGCGTTACAGCAGCGTCAAAATAAATTATCGTGCTAAAGTCGGCAAAACGCCCTGAGATTCCGTTTTAATGTAGGCAAAGCTAATCGCGTTACAGCAGATTTAAGAGACAGCAGGTCTGGTTAAGGAGCGCAGCACAACGATACCAGACCGAGCAGGGAGCTTGGGGAGCGACCGCTATCAACAGTGTCGTACATCAGCTCCCCCCAGGGACAAGAGGACAGAGGAGGAGGTAGGTGCGCCGGCGGAGCAGGAACAGCAAGGCCAGGATAGATCCACCGAGGGCTCCTCTGCTGGCCCCAGTAAGTTTTCCTGTTAATATTATTAATTATACTTCCCTATCTTTTACGGCACCTATTTATTCCAAAAGTTCCTCATAATTCTATTTTTTCCTAAATCGTCTTTGATCTTCTTGTAGACTGTTTCTAAATTCTTATCCTGCCTCTACTATGACTCTCTGTGCTACTACTCGATTATTATTATTAGTCTGTCTGTGTAGCTAGCTAATCTTGCACAGTTGGCAAAAGGTGTTAAATAAGACTCCTATTCAGCAATAGCTCTAGGCACTGAGTGCAGTCCTCTGGGTTGTCCATAAGGTCTATTGAAGTCTTCTTAATGTTTATGCTTTGACAATTCCCAATAATAAAATGTCAGTGGCCACCAAGAATAAGATGCTCCTTTACATTTTGATTTGATATGAGAACATACTACTACTGTTGCAGGGACTATTCTGCACATACAGAACTATGGACAAGAAATAGGGCATTGGTGATAATAGGCGCAGTTAGACTTTCCAGTTTCCACATACCTCAGTCATAACAGAAGTTGAACCCCCAATCTCCTTATACTGAGACTAGCTAGTGTGTCAGAGTCTTTATTTAGCTCCCGAATGCAGCAATGATCCCCAATGATTATACAACTCAGAACATAAGACTACAGAGTCAGACTCCACTCCCGACTTCTCAGAGTCATGGAATCATGCTTTCAAATTGCAAACCCTTTCGCTCACTCACTCATGACCAAAAAACCACAGAGTTTATGTAAGTTTTAAAGCTTTATTGAAAGTAAAACAACTAGCTCTGTGTGTACTCAGAAGTCAGTACATTACATTTCAATTATGCATTATATAATGTATTACAATCAAATTCAATCATATAAGTTAAACAGTGAAGTCTTTGAAAGTGAAGAGTGGCTGATTTATTTTACACATTAATTGTGGGAGACCCCTCACCTGGTTGGAACTTAAAGTCTGGGTGGTGAATATAACGAGTCAACTCTGAGTAACATCTTGCTCTTGTTCGTACTCGTAGAAGGGAAGCTTCTGTCTCTTATGAGAAAAATGGTGCGTGTTAAAAAGCAAGCATTCATCAGTTGTGCCAAAAAGTGTAGCTTCTTATCATGGCTAAGCATAAAAAAAACACCCTACACTTCCGAAAGGGGAATTTTTAGTTTAGACTAGAGAGTCACAAATAATTAAATTTGTTTAGTAACACATTTTTTCATTCCTAGACAAAATAGGGTGTGGTGTATGGCATCTTAAAATTTCACATGTATTTTCTAGGCGTGACACCACCAGTGCCGGGGCCAGCGTGGAGGCGGTCACTCCGGGGGCGGATGCGGTGCCAGAAGGAACTGCTGCGGGGGATGCCACGGTGGTGGCGGGCAGTGGTAAGCTTAAGCTATTATATTCCTTCCTTATTGAGATTGCAGAGTAGGCTTGCTGCAGGGGTGTATATGTTGTACAGTGCAAGTAAGTACACTTTACTGTTAAGAAGACTTAGAAATTTAGAAGTAAGTTTTTGTCAACCAGGTTGAACTTAAAACTGAAGACAGTCACCCTTGACTTCGCATTAGCAATAGCATTAGCGGCAGGAGTTGACGAGTAACCATTAGCCTACTCTAAATTTGACTTAAACTCAGCTGTGAAAGTTTAACCGAGAAGCCAAGTCAGATCAGAGATGTATGGGATGAAAGAAAAAGGTAAAGAAGGGTGTAAGGAAGGACGAGCGAGTTGAATTAATGACTGGCAAAGAATGATGAGTGTTTTGGAATGCAGGCACAGTTGGCTGAGAAATTGAATCTAATGCATGGCCAGTTGAAGGCTGAAGCAAGGATGCGTGGAAGGAGAAATAAAAGAGGACTGCCTGGGTGGGTGAAACAGAAAATGTATTTGTGCGCAATATATCCTTTGGTGCAAATTCAAATGCTTGGCTGGCGGCTTTCAAAAAACAAATAAAAAGGGTGTTTATTGGTGAGAAAAAGGAAGGGTTGTCCATTAAGAAGAATGATTGCCATTTACTTTGAATGGATGGATGCCTGGATGGTATCTTCCTCATAGATAACATAGGTGTATGTAGAGTTGACAGAGTAGACGGTCACTGGATGAAGACTAAGAGTGTTACTTTGTAGAGCATGTAACACCGCACGTCCGTGCCAGAGTAGCAAAGCCGAGGAAAGTAGAAGTTGTAATTTTTCAGAATACTCGCTTGACTAACAGTAATTTGCAAGCACAGCATATATTGTGCATCTATATTATATAGTTCACATTATCAAGCCAAGTCACAAGTGCCTTCCTCCGGCGACTACGAGGACCACTCACTACCTCTGTTAATAATTTTTTGTCAACTCTGTCATTCATGTGTGGCCAATCGGTGTTCACTCAATCAATAAAAACAAAGCACGTAGAGTCATCCCTTATATAAGCAAATATCCTGTGAAGGGATAGATGATCATATTATCTTCTTCATTTTCCATTGGTAGATTCAGGGGCAGAGTGAAAGTTAAATTAATTGAGCAGTAGCCCTTGTAACAGAGTATGGCCAGTGCCACCCTTAATAGAAAAGTAAAAGCTTCACCACCTGCATCTACTGGACTGGTAACAGTAACGCAAGTCTGTGTCATCATGGCTTGCGTCTGTTTTTTTCGGGTGCAAGTTGACTGCGCTCTCATTATGCCGGCTTCCACAAGTTTACGTATCAATTTCGCTAAACAAGAGAGAAGAAGACGACTGGTGTACTGTCTGAGTCTAATGTAGTGAGTCCATATAGTGCTAGTAGAATTCCTGAAACTTCCACTAATGTTAGAGCAGAGGCCGACGAAGTTGGAGGTTCGATAGATACATGCCACACAAATGTTATGCACTGTGCTTGCAAGTTGCTAGTGCTACTGTGACACAACTTTCTGTTGAATTATTTTGTGTTAATCTTAAAGAGTATTGGACTTGGTTAGAGTATTTTTCTTTTTCTTCATCTAGATACTCCTTTTCTAAACTATCTCGGAAAGAGTTGGCTATCCGGGCTAGGCGCCGGAAGCTGGAGGCAATTGTTGCCGAATATCGGTGGCTGGTGGCCCAGGAGGAGGAGGAATCACAGTCGACATCGACAACAGCTTCTCCCCCTGGGTCATCCGGTCAGCGCATCCTCAAGCGGTACAGCACCGTGGTTTGGCAGCCACCCGCCGCCGCCCAGCAGCGACAACAACAGCTGCCCCCTACAGTGCCTGCAAGGCAAGGATGCACTGTTTGTCCCTGAGAGTGGCCTACTTTGAGCAGCAGGTGACCCAACTGTCTAAGCAGAAAGCCCAGCTCAAGGCCCTCCGTCGAGAGCTTCGCGACCACCTGGCCACAGGACACCGCCGGCAGAAGTAGATGGAGAGAGACTGTCCCTTGCCCCTTTTTTAAAGACTTTTGGGAGGGTGGGAATTGGTCGTTTGTGTTTTTGGACTTTTGGGACATTTGACTTCATGGACATTGGTTGGGGTTAGGGAGGGGGGTGGGTTGGGTCTTGCGGGATTGTTTATTTTTGTTAGGGACAAAATAATTATTTATTTTCTACTGAAACATAACATATGCGTTTTATGTTTTGTGGTGTTAACTCAACTGTACGTTTGTTTTCCTGAAACTTAACTGGCTGCTTGATTCTAATTGTCTAAGTAATCGCCCACATTTCTACAAAAGTGCCACTGACAGAGTTAGTGAATTCAATTGTCTTACTACTTTACTAGTTCTACAGTCAGTCTCTCCTCTCCTTCTACTCCATTATTCTTCCTCCCACAAAATGCTTATCTTGCCTGTCATTAGTGTTTGAGAGTAGGGCTAATGCAAAAACAACAATTGATGGACAGAATGCAGAACAATGTCATACATTCACCCCAGTCAACTGTTGGTTTTACATTTGTCAGCCCAAGTGGGAAGGGTATGCTCAGACGTGAGTCCCGTGCTCTCCACACCACTGGAGTCAAGCTATCCTGGCTGAAGACGACTGATATCCAAAAAATGGTCCTGGGATGCTTGATTCCGGTCCAGGGAAGACATGGCTTGGCAGTTCGGGCTGGACTGTTCCCATGAGGCACAGGGTCGAGGTTGATTTGCATATGGCCATGTCTGAACTGGGGTGGTGTGGAGTGCAAAAAAACAATGGATTTAGGCCCAGATATCTTTACTGGGGTAAATTTATGACATTGTTCTGCATTCTGTCCATCAACTGTTGGTTTTGCATTTATCACCCCAAGTGGGAAGGGTATGCTCAGACGTGAGTCCCGTGCTCTCCACACCACCTGAGTCAAGCTATCCTGGCTGAAGATGGCTGATATCCAGAAAATGGTCCTGGGATGCTTGATGCCGGTCCAGGGAAGACATGGCTTGGCAGTTCGGGCTGGACTGTTCCCATGAGGCACAGGGTCAAGGTTGATTTGCATATGGCCATGTCGGAACTGGGGTGGTGTGGAGAGCAAAAAAACCATGGATTTAGGCCCAGATCTCTTTACTGGGGAAAATGTATGACATTGTTCTGCATTCTGTCCATCAACTGTTGGTTTTGCATTTGTCACCCCAAGTGGGAAGGGAATGCTCAGACGTGAGTCCCCTGCTCTCCACACCACTGGAGTCAAGCTATCCTGGCTGAAGACAGCTGATAGCCAGAAACTGGTCCTAGGATGCTTGATTCCGGTCCAGGGAAGACATGGCTTGGCAATTCGGGCTGGACTGTTCCCATGAGGCACAGGGTCAAGGCTGATTTGCATATGGCCATGTTTGAACTGGGGTGGTGTGGAGTGCAAAAAAACAATGGATTTAGGCCCAGATCTCTGTACTGGGGTGAATGTATGACATTGTTCTGCATTCTGTCCATCAACTGTTGGTTTTGCATTTGTCACCTCAAGTGGGAAGGGTATGCTCAGATGTGAGTCCCGTGTTCTCCGCACCATTGGAGTCAAGCTATCCTGGCTGAAGACGGCTGATAGCCAGAAACCGGTGCTAGGATGCATGATTACGGTCCAGGGAAGACATGGCTTGGCAGTTCGGGCTAGACTGTTCCCATGAGGCACAAGGTCAAGGCTGATTTGCATATGGC
Source organism: Lissotriton vulgaris (assembly GCF_964263255.1). Lineage (NCBI taxonomy): Eukaryota > Metazoa > Chordata > Amphibia > Caudata > Salamandridae > Lissotriton > Lissotriton vulgaris. The sequence goes on along the minus strand of NC_141695.1, from coordinate 987,231,820 downwards.
CATGTCTGAACTGGGGTGGTGTGGAGTGCAAAAAAACGATGGATTTCAGCCCAGATCTCTGTACTGGGGTGAATGCATGACATTGTTCGGCATTCTGTCCATCAACTGTTGGTTTTGCATGTGAGAATAGGGCTAGGCACAAGGCTGGCTGCCTGGCCAATGGCGATTAAGGTTGGCAAAGGAATCCTGGACGGATGAAATGGCATTGTTGTGGTGGTAGTAGTAGTGGTGCACACTGACAGTAGCAGCATATGAAAAAAAAGGAAATGAGACATTGAGTGGCCTGAGGGGAGCGTTAGAACAGTACGATAGTACAGTACACAAGAACAGTGCCATAAATTAAATTGTAGCCTAAGCGATGCTAAAGTATTCATTCAAAAGTTTAGTTAACTAGTAGTTGCGTGGATTATGGCTACTATAAGAACTAGTACTGAAGGACACAGCAGTGTAAACTTTTGTCACATGTTGGAGGAGGTTGTGGTTGATGAATCCACTCAATGGCGGACATGAAATTCTGAAATGATTTGCAAAATGCAAAAACTCATAGGTGTGTGTCAAGCAGAATAGGAATATATCTTCGGATTCCTTCACTGACCTGCCTTTAAATTGATTTTCTGTTGCTTTGACCTTATCCTCCCCAGCAAGCGTTTGGAATTATTGCTGTCATTTACTCACACACCTCAATGAAAACCACACAGCCCGGGGGAAGAGGTTTATGGTTTGAAAAATGGATGGGAATGGGCATTTTTGGGAACGTTTTTTGGAGAGAGGGAAAAAAACACAGCATGGCCAAACAACAAAGGAAGAAAAACAAATCTTTAGATACGAAGATATCCATAAATCGTTTAGGGGACATAAAGGAAGTGCACTACTGCATGCATGAAGTTGCTAAATGGATGGTTAGGTTACTGAAAACTAGTACTTACTACAACTTACTAACTATGAATAAACAATTTGACAGTACGGGCAGCAGTAATTACGCAATTTCACTTGCATATCTGCCCTCAGAGAGAATAAACACTTACTAGTATATTAAATTAGTTTTAAAAATAGCAAAGAAACTTATCAAATAGCTGGAGAGATGAATTTGAAGCAGCGAGCAAACAAACGCAGAGAGTCACACTCATAGAAGTTCACAACAATAACATTATTTAAAAGATGGATACTGTAACTGTATGTTGTAGTTGTCCTGTTCAATTTGGGAAGTTGCATTCATACAGCCAATCCTCTTATACGCAGTACTCCTCCATTCCATCTGACGCTCCGTCGATCAATCTTGGTGATGACCAGACACACTGTCCACTGCCTGCATGGCGGATATGGAATTGCGGATCGCTAATGGTAAGCCTGAGTTAATTGTTTTTCCCATCGCACAGGTTAAAAGCCAGCCTGTAATTGTTGATGGAAAAACAGGAAGTGATATTAAAAAACACCATGGAGAAAAAAATATAAGGTATGGTTTGTAGTGCAAAAATAAAACTTTCAGTTTCATAGGCGACAGTATTACATACAAGCATCATTTCTAAAGTGCAGACTCTGAGTCTCTTTTTCAAGGATAGTAATTAGCACACAGCAGGCCAGGGCCATGCAGACGGTCAAGGCAGGCACCACGGTGTGAAAATCCTGATGTAGCATACCTCTTTGACACAGATGGACAAAGCATATCTAATTGTATGCAGCAAGCCACATAGCCACAATTTTACATGAACTGCTGTCTGGACTCTGGCATAACAACACTACACTGGATCGACCACTATACCATGACTAGACACTCAGACATGTAGTTCTGCTGTAGTTGTTGTTGACTGGTTTACCTGTTTGCCACTCACGAAATGGCCATAGTTCTTCCGTAAACCGACGATGATGATCCATCCATCCCAGTGAGAGACTGTAAAGAAAAAAGATATTATGCAACTTTGATCATCAAGACTCATCATCATCATGGTATATTGGCAAACTCAATATTGTTCATGCAGTCGCAGTCTACATACACAGTGAGTCCAAGGACATTTTGCATATTAAAAAATGCAACGTAGTGGCCCCTGCAGTAGAAGTACAATTTGAATTAAACAAGGTAAAAAAAACAGAGTAGACTTGAGTTACATTTAGTGTGTAAAGGAATAAATAATAACATATGATTCATTTCATGCACAACAAACAAACAACAATTGCTTTCATCAGAGCCCGACAGCCAGTGCTGTCTACTGCATGCCATCTCATTATTCATTACCTGTTCCATTTTTTGTCCGCATCTTGCTCTTACAGTGAATGCCCACAGGGCAGCCTCTCATGTCAATTTCAGAAGTAACTGTCATCAATCAGCATATAGTCAGTAATTCCAGTCCCACTTCTTTTGAGGGGACTCGTCTACGAAGCAGCAGTTTCTTCATTCTGCGTAATCCAGCCATCTGCCTTGAGGGAAATGGATAGGGGGAGTCTGGAGGAGGAGGATAGAGGAGCATGACTGAGTGGTGAATTTGTGAACTTCAATATTGCAGACAGCCACATTTACAATAAGAAAATAAGACAAAGACAGACCTGCTGATAGATTTGTTGTGATTAGAGTTTTGTTGTGTTAAAAGTTGCAAGAGTAAAAGTGAATAAGAAGTCAGGACGGAAAAAAGGAAGTTAGTTTCAGGCCTAGGTGTCAGGGAAGTAGAGTTTGTCCTCAAACTCTGTGAATTGAGAGGAGTAGGTCAGCTATCAGAGAAGAACTTCCGTCATCTAAGTCTGTGTCCTCTTCTTCCTGCGTGGATTCACGTATTTTGTAATCTGGTGGTATTAAGTGCTGATTCATCTTGATCATTGTTAACCTCTCCACATTTTTGGGCAAGAGGTGGGTCCTTTTTGAAGTTACAATGGCACAAGAAGCACTGAAAACACGTTCAGAAGACACACTTGCGAGTGGGCAAGACAAATAATCTAGAGCCAGCTTGGTGATCAGTGGTCATTGACCCCTTTTCCCATACCAATGCAGCAATGGGTTGTGATAAATGTAGACCTCTGTTGGGTCATCCAGATAGCCTGCACCATCCATTCAAGGTCATCCAGGGGTGCTAAACTTTGCGTACCATCTGAGGCCTTTGCATCAACAATGGAACGAGCAAACCCGTGATGAGTTATCCAATCCGCTTCCGACAATATTATGGCTGGGCCTGGTGCAGGTGAGGATAATGATACGGTTGCCGATGTCAGTAACGGCTGTGAGGGAAAGGGACTGCCTTCGACCACAGAAGTGGACCTTGATGCTGGATGGCATGTTGATTCAGTAGTACTTCTGCCGGTTCCTTCAATTTCCTGCCGCTCTTTTTAGAACTGAGTGGCTGACAGAGCTAGCCAATGTTTGTACTTTGAAACATCTGCTTCATTAAAAGGAATGAATGCTTTGCTGGCCAGTGCCTTTTTGCACCGTGGATCCAGAATAGTGGCACAAATGTAATGTTGTTCTGTATGTATTTTTTAAGCCTTTCATTGTCAACTAGGAGGGTTAATAAGCTCTCCGCCAACTGATATGCCTCTTGCTGGTAAGTATCAACTTTGAACATTGAAGACACCGCCTTTAGTTGGCACTCTAGCATGCGCAACAATGGGATAGCTGTGCCCAAAGTACAGTCGTCCCTGCTGACTTCACGCGTGAAGACCTCAAAAGGACGAAGCATGTCTGTCAGGCTTTTAACTAGGTCCCATTTCTCCAACTCTAACCTCATGTCTTTCATAGAAGAACCCCATGCAAAGACATACTCATTGATTACCAAGCACTGCTCACACAGACGCTCAAGAATGTAGAAGGTTGAGGTCCAACGTGTTACCACCTCCTGGATGAGTCCTCTGACTGGCACTCTACGGCCACGTTGAATGATCCTCAGCTGATTTCGTGCCTTAAAAGAATTTCTGAAATGTGTGCAGATTCTTCGGCAGGTGGTCAGTAACTTGCTGAGTGTGTTTTCTTTTTTCAAGAAATCTTGAACAACAATGTTAATACTGTGCACCAAACACGGCACTCTGAAATAGCCACCATCATTAATGGCCCTAACTATAATACTGCCATTATCCGTGGAAACATGACCAATCATGCACTGTCTTGGATGCAGCCATTCAAAGACCTTCTGTTAAACTCCTCCAAAATGTTTACTGCAGTATGAGATTTCTCCATGGCAAACATGGCTACTGTTGCATGTTTCCGACTAGCTTGAAAAATTGTGGTAGTGTCAACACCTGCAGACAGCTTGTCTCTAACCCCTGCAGAAGAGACCCTGTGTGTAGTGATGCACATGCAATCAAGGGCTTGGCAACTGGTCCACATGTCTGTTGTCAGGTGAATTGTGTGAACAGCACTCTTCTGCAAAGCTGCCCCAATCACCTCCAGCACATCTTGATGTAGTGCTGGAACCTCAACTCTGGCAAAATAGGACCGGCTAGGAACCTTCCATTTAGGGCAGACTGTTGCCACAAATTCTCAAAAACCCACCCCTTCCACAAAAGAAAAAGGGAGAAGGTCCAGCGCTAACATTTTAGCCAGCATTGCATTATAAAGACGTGCCATTGGGTGGCTGCATTCTAATGGCGCCTCCGAACAAAACATTCTTTTTTTGGTCTGGACCGTTTTCATACGTGATGATGATGATCCAGACTTCTTCGACCTAGTTAGGCTCATTGATGTACTTTTTCGCATTGGTGTCTCTCCCAGACTCTTAGTGCGCCTCATAGATGTTGCTGGGGTAGAAGGTGTGGGCACTACCACTGCAGTGCTGCTGCCAGGGGTACTGTGTGTACCAGAAAAAAGGTCTGGCGCTTCTTCACCTCCCCCCTGCACGATCATCAGCCCCTCGTCATCATCAGATGCAATATCAATGGATACATTTGGATTTGTTGTACTTTTGGCTTCCCGGATCTTACTTAGGTGCACCTCCCACTGGATAGTGTGGTGTTTTTGGAGATGACCTCTCTGGCCTCCGGTACCAAAGTTGGTACCAAGCTTATCCCGACTAACTACAGTTTTACAAATCGAACAAACAACTAGGTTTTCCGCCTTTTTGCTAATACTAAAGAAGTCCTAAACTGGGGAGTTGAGATTTCTGGTGGTGGTGGTGGTGAAGGTGCTACTTTCAATGCCAGATGAAGTGGAGGATGGGTGTGGCCGAATTTGACTCTGTTTTGCACTTACAGTTACAGCACCACTACTTGAGGTAATGGAGGTCGAGCTGGATGGAGGTCCCTGCCAGCCCTTCTGAAGAGAAAATATGTCAGCTGTAGGTCATGTTGGTGTAGTATTTACCCGTGTTGGTGGTGGTAGCAGTGCCACGCCGCCCACATCCCGCTCAGCAGCAATTCGGGATAGGGTAAAAATGTCTGTCTGCTGCATGCCCGCTGGGGCTGGAGTGACGACTGTGATAACTGGGTCGTCATCGTCAGACTGTTCATCAGCAGCAGAATACTTCTTCCACTTCTTGTTCGTCGTCATCACCCATAAGTGAAAGCCTTGCGGGAACCTTCCTTTTAGGCTTAGCCACCTTTGTCGGCTCATGACATGCCTCCCTCTCAGACTGCATTGGTGGGTTCCAATCAAGATCTACATCATCGGAAGGAAGGGAGCTTGAAGAAGAACTTGTACTAGCCCTCCTTGACCTTTTTCTTGCTGGGGATCTGAGAGACAATGGATCATCAGGAGGAGTGGCTTGCTTGGATAATACCTCTGCTTGAATCTTGATTTCCTGATGTGCCCCTACTTCTGGAGGAACAAGCATTGTGGGCATTTGTGCCTCTACATGCGCCTCTCCATTCGCATCTACTTGCGCCTCTCCATGCACCTCTCCATGCACCTCTATTGAACCTCTACTTGCGCCACTCCTTGCGCCACTCCTTGCGCATCTCCTTGCGCCTCTCCTTGCACCTCACCTTGCGCCTCTCCTTGTTGCCCCTGTGATTGTCGTTGCGGATGCGGTTGAACACTCGTCAGATGAGTTCCTCCCTGCGTTAATTGGATGCTACTTTCATGCGATGAATCAACCAATGAAGCTGAGGTGCTGCTCCCTGCTTGGTCCCCAGCGGACACCGCTGCTGCATGCATAGTTTTTTTTCTCCCAAAAAAAGTGTCTGTGGGCACACCAGTCTCCTTGGTAAGTGGCGCCACTTGCTTCTTCTGATCCTTCTTACTAGCAACTTTCTTTGTAGAGGATCTACAGCCACCTTTCTTTGGGCCCATCTTCTTCAGATGTCAGAAAAGCAGGCCGCATTTGCATGCGTTGCATAGTTTTCTGTGGCCACACGTGACGTCACATGACGTTGTGCTGCACACAACGCAGCAGGAACTCTTCCTGGCACTAATGATGAACAATGAGGATGATTTGTGGTTCTCTTTGTGCACCTAAAAGCAAAGGAAGCCAGAGAAACATCCGGTAAATAAATGTTGCATATGTCGTGCTTCAATTATTATTTGCAACTGGGCAATTATTAATATTACAACACACCCAAAAACGGAAAGAACAAAAATAAAAATTGCAATTATTTCTAATCAAAAATTGATGTTTACATTAATAGAAGAGAGACCACACAGAGAGAGTTGTCTCATGCACCACTGAGTACCCCTGGGCATAATTGATGAAAGAAGACAGACTGGGTGCAGGCCTATGGCACAAAGCACACTGCCTGGCTTCAAAATGGCCCCCCCTGACCCCCACCCACATGGCCAGGCCCTGGACCAGGCCTCAAAATGTCCCCCACCCACATGGCCAGGCCCTGGACCAGGCCTCAAAATGGCCCCCAGCCACATGGCTAGGCCCAAATAACACCCCAAAAAATCGAAAAACACTCAAACATCACCACAATCCAATGCCATCCATGCCCTAAATGATGTTCAAATTCAAGAGACCCCACAGAAAAACCTGGTCCATGCACCACTGAGTACCCCTGGGAATAATGGATGAAAGCAAGGCAGACTGGGTGCAGGCCTATGGCACAAAGCACACTGCCTGTCTTCAAAATTCCCCTTGACCCCACCCACATGGCCAGGCCCCAACAACACCCCAAAAAAATAAAAAAACAGACAAAAATCACCACAATCCAATGCCATCCATGCCCTAAATGATGTTTAAATTCGAGAGACCCCACAGAAAGACTTGGTCCATGCACCACTGAGTACCACTGGGCATAATGGATGAAAGCAAGGAAGACTGGGTGCAGGCCTATGGGACAAAGCACACTGCCTGGTTTCAAAATGGCCCCTGGACGCCCACCCACATGGCCAGGCTCTGCCTGGACCAGGCCTCAAAATGGCCCCCACTCATATGGCCAGGCCCCAACAACACCCCAAAAATTCGATAAACACACAAAAATCACCACAATCAAATGCCATCCATGCCCTAAATTATTATTATGCTGTTTTATAACGCGCTCAATTACTGCCGGAGTATCCTGGCGCGTAGAGGCGAAAACAGAATAAACAGCCTACACTACACAGAACAGAAAACTAAAAGGCTTGCCAAAACAGATGGGTTTTCAACCCTTTTTTAAAAGACAATGATGTTTAAATTCAAGCCACCCCACAGAAAGACTTGGTCCATGCACCACTGACTACCCCCTGGGCCTACTGGCTAGTGTGACTTTACACGCAAACCTAAAATTAAAAGAAAATTCCACATATAACAGTGAGCTATTCAATTCCATGACATAAATGATATTGAAGTGCAAGAGACCCCACAGAAAGACTTGGTCCATGTACCACTGAGTATTCCTGGGCATAATGGATGAAAGCAAGGCAGACTGGGTGCAGGCCTTTGGAACAAAGCACACTGCCTGGCGTCAAAATGGCCCCTTGACCCCCACCCACATGGCCAGGCCCTGCCTGGACCAGGCCTCAAAATGGCCCCCACCCACATGGCCAGGCCCCAACAACACCCCAAAAAATCGAAAAACACAGAAATCACCACAATCCAATGCCATCCATGCCCTAAATGATGTTTAAATTCAAGACACCCCACAGAAAGACTTGGTCCATGCACCACTGACTGCCCCCTGGGCCTACTGGCTAGTATGGCTTTACACGCAACCCCAAAATTTAAAAAAAATCCACATATAACAGTGAGCTATTCAATTCCATGACATAATTGATATTTAAGTTCAACAAAACTCACAGGAACAGTTGTATCATGCACTCATGAATAAGCCTGGGCCTACTGGATACTGTGCCTACCCACAATATATATTTTTTAAAGTTGTGAAAAATGTTTAAAATTGTAGTTGCAGCAACTGCAATGCCCCAAACAAACAACACCAACTTACTTGTAAAATCTCAAATCCAAAAGTAATCCAAAAGTGATCCAAACAAAAAGTCCTCAAATACAAATATCCAGCAGCAGCCACAAAAAGTAATCCTTCCAGCTCCAGATCAAAATGAAAAGTGATCAGGACATGGACAAAGCACTGGGAGGAGCCCGCTGGACAGGAACAGGAAGTTGGAGACTCTGGGGCAGCCAAATGTCAATCTGAGGAGTTATTCTGATCCTAATCATCATTTTCAGAAGGTTTGGCTGCCTGTGGTAGATTTCGTGTGCAGAATTGCAATTTTTGCAAGTTCGGGAAAGCGAGCTGTTCAAATCTCCCTCCGGATGTCAGCTGCGCGGCGCATCCACGTGTTCGCAATAGTTTACTCCCGCAATGCGTGATCGCGGTCCTTTATGACGTAGTCGCGGTTTCAAACTCTTGCAGTGCAAGATGGTGGGCCGCTATGACTTACTCGCGGTAGAAAACTCTTGCGCGATCACACAGCCAGATCCAAAATGGCGCAGCGGACGCAAACCGGGAGGAAAAACAACTCGGCGAACTCAGAATCATGGTAAGTCAACGCCGCACGGGCGAGATTGTATTTTTGAAGTGCGACCAAGCAAAAAAATTCCCCAGCTTGCGAATTGCGAAGTTTTTTGACAAGTTCGCGCGATTCACGGACTGCGTAATTGCGAAAAATTTGCAAATTGCGTGAGCGGAACGGATTGTCAGCCCACACTTACTTACCTGTAGCTCAAACAGACCTGACAGGCAGGATTTGACATTTTAGGACCAATTGGATAGCAGTCCCACACCCTTCTGCTGAGTTCAAAGAAGTAATTCCTGCCAATCTACGTCAACCTGTCAATCACAATGACTTATTGGGACTTATTGTATTGCTCCACAGAGGAATTTCAAACTTCATTATCCCCTTATTCAAGCCAAGTACAGTCTGGCATAATCTGGAGAGTTGACACAAATTAGGCTCTGTTAACTTCAGGCAGGTAAAGGGAAACTTTATGAAAAGGCTCTTTCTTTAATATTTATCAAAAATCCTGCTTCATCATTGAATTGATTGTGGTATAATAATTTTTCTAGCTGGTCCCATTTCCAAGCTAGAGTACTAGTATAATAATCTGAACTTTTATCTTCTGCATAGGACAGCTAGACCTGACACAGTGAAAATAGCTTTTAGGATTTTGGCACTGTATAAAAATTAGTAACATTGAGGCTCATTATGATGTCAGTGGGACTGACACCAATGGCACATTGGTGCCAGTCCAACAGACATCTGAAGCAGCTGTCAAACCACCGCATTACAGTGTGGTCGGTCCAACCACATGTGTGAGGAACCGACCTCTGTGGTTCCAGTCCTAAGGTCAGAATGTAATCCATACAATGAGGGCGGTGCCTGCTCAGGTACTGCCATAGGGATTGGAATGACCCTTTCTGACGACCTTTCAATGGCGGTCCAACCGCTGTTGAAAGGCTGTCAGAAACTGACTTTGGGACCCCTAGCAGGGCACCTATTCCTTTGTGGCCTGTTATGAGGCCAGGAGGGTACCACAGGTTGAGGTTCCGTGACTTTTCGACTCGTTCGAATATGGACGAGTTTGGTATCTATGAACCGCAAATGACGAGTTTAGTGGGTGTACGCATTTTAGCTACACTGGCCTGAACCATTCGTCTTATTCGTGGGTTTCTTCATCTGAACCCACGGGTTCCATTTTAGATACGGCATCCATTTTGTCTCTTGCCCTCAAGTAGCCAGCGAACGGACACAGTCCGCTTCGTGACCCTGGGATTCCCAAGCTCTTGCGGAAGACACGTGTTCCTTTGAGGGTGTCTTTATAACGAGGGGGGGTGACACTGCAAAGGCAGATGGCCCTGTTCGAGGCTCATCTTGCTGTGCCGGTCTATTGTTTCAGCCGTGCATGCATAAGGCACGAATCCTTTGATCCTGCAATCGTGTTTCCGATATCGCCCCCTACACTCCTTTCAATCTGTTGTCTATCTCTGTCTTCCTTGCACCTGTTTCTGTCCCTTCCTTAAATTCGTTTACAGCCAGAATGTAATGTACTTAATGATGGGATAACGTACTTTTACAGTTGGGAACCGGCGATGCTACTGTAATTATGTTCCGGGACCCTGAATACATGAAAGCAACCCTTTTGAAGTTTACTGTGGGAACTGAGTTGTAACCTTTTGTTCGCCATGTTGTGCTATGACTAAAAACTGTATAAAAGGAGCGATCCACTGTTGCAATTTGAAGCAGTCTCCTAGAACCTACATATGTTGTACTTCTTGTGACTTCTGTGTTCCCTGCAGTAAATAAACCTCGATCCTTGACGCTGAAGGAAGTGTCCGTGTCTCTGTAATTTGTACGCCGGAACAGGTAACCCACGAAGGTTTCAGGTGTTGTCCCCTGGCACCGCTGGGCCTTAGAATAGCCCAGTCCTTCAGTGTGACCCCCACAAACATTTATGCCCCATGTGGCATGCACCATGAATGCCAGGGAGGCATGTGGTGCACTTCCATGCACAACATGGCTGGCACCGGGCGGTGCCTGCCATGCTGTGCATGGAACTGCAGGGGGGTACAATAGGCCCCCCCCACCCACACCGGAATCCCTGGGGGCCCACAACGGGCCCCCAAAGCAGACTCCAAATGCCATTCCGTGGCGGCAGGCATCTGCTGAGACACATTCAAATATGGCTGGCGACCATATAGAACCCTTTTCTGCTCGGTCGACATGTTGACCGGGGAGGGAAAAGCAGCGGACGATCTTCCCGTCCACCGCAAACCCCCCCAGCCATTCTAATATGGTGGGGGTCATTTCTGCACAGATTGCGGGCAGATCTCTCCCACCAGTCTGGCAGTGGCTACCACTGGCCTGGCGGGGGCGATCCACGCGCCATCCTAATGGGGCCCTAAGTGTTTTAAGGAGAATTATACAATTTCATTACAATAGTGTGTATTTGCTTGCTTTCTGAAACAACTATAATGTTTGCTTTTGTATTCATTTTTTCATTTTCCCTTTTTTTATCTCAGATATAAAAAAAATGTATGATAAACGCAAGCTTGTAAATTAGATGATTAGAAGACTCAATAATTATATTCTTTTACGTCATCCCGTCCAAAGACTGCATTGCCCTAAAAGTGCATTAAATGAAGTTAACTTATCAGTGATTGCTATAAAAAATAGACCATGGCACCAAGTTGGGTTATGCATTTGTGTGTGGGTACATGTGCATAACCAAAATTCAGTCACTCAAAAGACAAAGGCCCAATGGATGTAGAGTGCTGACCTCAAGCCCCATGATATACACTGGGGAAACCAAAATATTAATCGACTCCACAACATTAACATCTTGTCAAAAATATTGTTGACAAATATCGAATGTAAGAATATTTTTTTTAGGTCCCAATTCTGATCATAGTTTTACCTAACCCGATCTGGAGCCCTTATTTCCGACTGACTCCTTCCCATTTCCGAACAATCAAGTACGATGACTGGAAACCCTTAGCGCTGACCAAATTGGTTCTGGAAGGCACACAGAGAGATAGAGCCCTCCTGAGCCAAATTGTACAGATCTATGGAGTAGGTTTTCCAAGCGAGCAAGTACGATGAAAGATTCGGACAAGCTTTACGATTTATTTTGCCCAGGTCGAAAAGGCTGCTGGAATCGGTCTTTGGCAGCGCATAGCAGGCCCTTCTTCACCGGGGGTGTTTTCTGAATTGTGCCTGTGGGGGTAATCATGGGCCCCCCTTTCAGGCCATTCACAGTGTGGCAGGCACCAAGGGATCCCCATCCACTCCTTTTGTCAATTTGAGCCTGTGTACTTGTTCGGTACACTGGCTCCCATTGAAGTCAATGGGAGTCCGAGCGAATCGGGTCCAGATGCATTCAAATGCATCGTACTTGTTCGTTCAGACTCCCCTGACACAAGTCATACAGAAAGCATTGCGGACAAGAGTTGTTTGGTTTGCTTCCTGAACGAGATCGGAATTGGGCCCTTAGTGTTGTTTTTAATATTGTTGTAAAAAATATCATTTTCCAAATTATCATTCTATATATAAATGTTTTTCTTATTTTTTGAATTATTTAATTAGTGTTGTCTGATAAATATTTTGTGAATTTGCAATTTCTAATTTATTTAATGTAATTTGTAAGTATTGCAATTACATTTTAAAATATTTATTGAGATGCATTTTGTATTTTTATCATTTTTATAATGTTAAAGGAGAGGAATATTTGATACATAGGGAAAAGGATCGGAGATTTTTAAAATGTGTTTTTATTAATTTTTATGTAAATTTTGGGGCATCAATTATAAAATGATATTTTCTAAAATTTCATTTGTAATTAAATGTTTTTTTTAATAAAAAACAATGTTATATTGGTTTCTTCTTGTTTTACGTTTGTTTTATTTTATTTATAAATTTGAAAACTTACTTAGTAAAAAATAATGCTTATTTTTTAAAATAGTTTTTTTGAAAACATTCCAACTTATTGATTTTAATTGTTTTTTTACAAAAAGAAATTGTGTTAAATATTAATTATATTGTGATGTTCATTGATTAATCTTACATTTTTATTAGTTTTTTTATATAGTAAATTAGATTATTTAACATGTTTTCATTTGTATATTTTGTTTTAAATTTGCAAAAACAAACTAGAAAAACTATTTTGTATACAATAGGTTGATTCCAAAAATGTATACTATACTCAGTCCTCGACTATGATGTCCGACGGACCTGAGTCTGTCACACATTGTTTGGGAACTGGGACCGGATGACCTCCTGTTGTCGGTCTCAACCCTGCAATTAGGATGCAGCTGAACACTGTTCAGTCGAATTCTTATTCTTTACAATGGGAGCATGCATTCAATTGGAATTCATGCTCTCATTGTAAAGAGGTGAAATGCAGTTCATCCCTACACCCGGTGGCAGGCACCTCAAGGTGCCTTCCACCTGGTGCAGGGATCAACAGGGGGGCACCATATTTGTCCCCTAGGCCATCATCCAATGGCCTTGCACCCATGGGGGCCCTGCTGGGGGACTCCACAGCAGGATTTTCACAGCCTTTCTGTATCAGTAAAGTGGCACAAAAAGGCTGTGGGAATCTGCCATTGTAATCCCTTAGGCGGAAAGAGCCATCCGAAGGATTATTGGAGGCTTTCCAAATGGCAGACAGGTTCTCTGAGACCATCGTAAACCATTCGGAAATCCGGTTCGGATTCTTTTCTGACTGACCCCATCAAAATGGGTTGGTCGGAAAGGAATCTGAATAGCCAATTACAATGCTGTAGGAACGGATCCGACCGAGTTATAATTTATATGTTTTTTATTATATATTAAGATTTAACATAATTATTTATATTTGATTAAAAAAAGATACATTATATTTTTATTTGAATAATATTGCTTCAAAGTGTACTGTATAAATCAATATACAATTTGTATGTGTAATATATAGGTTTTCTTTTCTGTTGAAATGATAGTTATTATTCATAAGTTTGAATAATATTTTCCTTTAAGTTGATTGCATATTGTTAAATATGTAGTCGTTTGTTGGATTTTTTAATGTACTATTTTAATTTAAACATGTGATGCAAACAATTATATATTTGATTTATTAAATAATAATACATTTTGCATTCATATATTTTGTTATTATTATATTTGATATTTTTGTGAGATTTTCATTATTTAAAATATTTATAAATTTGAATATATGTTTTAATCTAATATTTTGGGATGATATCATGTGTTAAATTCAGTGTTCAATACCTTGAAAATATAATTTACATTGGACTGAAAATAGTTTTTGTGACCACTTTAGTGTCCAGAACTTGTCTGTAAAGGAATTAGTTTGCAGTGGGAATAGAACACTTTAGTGTCTAGCACCTTCCCCTAAATGGCTTTGACCAGAAAGGGAATGGGAAATGTAACTTCTTCACTGCTCAATTCCTCCCACAAAATGGTTAATAGTAAATATCAATTTTTTTAATAAAATGTACTGAAAATTCAATTCTTTAAATAGGGCAATAGTTTTTTTTGTTTTCCTTTGGAGGACATTTTGTACAGCTTTTGTATTCTAAACCTGTCTTCTGTTAGCAGATTTGCAAGGGGCAAGTTGCATTTACCGATTGCTGATCATTGGATAAGGGTAAGACCTTTTGTAATTTTTTAGAGGGTTTTGGGTGCAGAGAGAATGTGGGTAGAACTAGTTAATGGTAGTTAATGTGTTAAGTTTAAGAGTAAATTATTCGTAGCTTATTTTCTGTTGTTTAGTAGTGCTGTGCTTTAGGCCTATTTAGACTTTAGTAGTATATTAATATTTTAGAGATTGTCATGTTATATTTGTGTTTATTACAGTTGTAATGTAATGTTTATGTTGTATTTTGAAATAGTGTTTCAAATGAATGGGTAGCCAATGTATTATTAACAGGCTTACAGATGGCAACTCATTCATTGGACCTGTGGTTATTGCATTTTTTATTTTAAAGAAATTATTTAGTTTTCTTCTAAACCAATATATATATTTTTTTAATTCTCTTTTATTTCCCGAGTTTCCGGGAGAGTTGATTTTTATTTGATATTTCAGGTTTCCTATCATGTTGGATTGATTCAACAGATTTATAATGGACTTTTTCATTTTTGGATATTTGGGCTTATGGATTTTACCTTTTCCTTTTTGGTGAATTATATTTTGACAACACAAATGTGGATGGAGATCTACAGTTACAAACCTGAAATGTAATGTATTTAATATGTGTGGTTGGGAAGTGTTATATCTAATTATGTATGTGTATTTGCAGTCATTACAATGTGTTATTTTACATTTCTATATGTTGGATTTACTTGGTCCCATTTTGTGTTCATTTCTAATGTTTTGCTTTGTGACTGTTGAAGTGCTTATTTTTAATTAATTGGTAAACATACTATTTTTATTATCAGTCTTCTTTTCTATGCTATTTGTATTTTGTTACTGATGTATAAAAAAATATTGTTATATATTTAAAAGTACTTAAGGTGTGTACCTTTCGTTTAAGGTTTCTTGGTTAGAGTGTATGTAGCTTATTGTTGTACAATAGGAACTTTACTATTGATTTTAAGTTGTTTACTTTTATGTTGTTTATAAAGATTCAAACTGTACATTGTAGCATGTTGTACATTCTAATGGGTTGTTTGCTTATTTTACGTTGAATTTTGGTTATTGATTGCTCGATTCTTAATTGTTAGTGGCTTTGTTCTTTTTGTAGGGCTTCTGTGAATTTGAAGAGTGTGGGTTGGGTTCATCTCAGTGTGGTTTTTACGAATTTGAAGAGTGTGATTGGGTTCACCTAAGTGTGGCCTGGAAGACATTGTGCCATACCACAACCAACCTTGTTGGTTTTGGCTTCTTGAGCCACAGTAGTGTTGTAGACATTCCAATACGGTATCTGGAATTTGGGTACATGCCTGTCTGGAGTAGTGCAGTCTGCCAACCCACGTGTCTTTACAGTAGTCCATAGGGCACTTTGTTTGTATTCATTTTGTTAAAAGATGGCCCTTTCACAAGCAACTTATGTGGAGAATAATTGTTCATTTTAATTTTAATGTAGTTTAGTAGTGCATAGTAAGAGTTGTTTTGTCTATTCGGCAGCAAGACAAATAAGTGGGGTCTACTATTGTTTTGATATTCACCATATACGGTGGAGATATGAGTGATTGGCTTAGGGCACATTTTGGATGTTTCGTCCATCATCCATGTTTGACAGTGGTTTAGGGCCTCATTTTCAACTTGGCTGTATGGAAGTGGGCTGCCACACAAGTGCCCCGCTCCCACACAGCCAAATCCATAAATTATTGTGACTGGAATCCAGGTTGGGTGGTCCTGCTAATCGGAGGGCTCTAACATGCACCACAATGGTAACACTATTGCAGGTTCCTGCAGAGCGTGGACTGTCAAGTCCATGTCCTGCAGGAACTGAGGGTGCTTTCAGACAGGTGCAAGTATCCCCTGGTGGGATGACAATGGGGACCCAGAAGGGCCATCTTTGTTTCCTCGCCACCACACTTTTCACCTTGGTAAAGTGAAAACTATCCTAGATGGGCCGCCGTGGCCTTCCAAGCATATTACAGCCTCCATACCGCCACAACACCACCAGGGATCTCTGATCACTGGCAGTTAAGGTGGTGCCAAACGAGGTCCAACTACGCAAGTCATATTGGAATGGTCAGACAGCCAGAGCAGCAGTCCCTGCACTGCCACCATGCCCACAGCAGTCCAATGGGCTACTGTAGTCTTAATAATTTATTTACTGTAGTAAATATTATAATGTGTTTGTTAATATTTAGGTTGTCATGTAGTAGGAAGGGTTCATTATTATTATGTGTGGTGGATGAGTTCAAAGTAATTTGAAAGACTTCATTTGTTCTACGGGCCGAAGTAGTATTACTAGTGTTTTTCTTAGTTTGTCTGATTAATTGGTTTAAAGTGGGTATAGCAGGTAGCTGTCATGTGATGTGTTCAGGTAAGGTGTATATCTTCAATGGTTTAGTTGTGGGCTTTTGGGAACTAGTGCTTGCCTTTTAAATCTTGAAGGACATTGCCTACTTCAATTTTGGTTCAATTTGTGAGGTGGCTGTGGTCTCTCACGTTAAGAACATCATTTTCTGCAGTAGCTCTCCAATAACATGCAGTAGGGAAGTACTCTATATATTTTCAAATAACATTATTGATGCTTTGTGGCTGTAGGTGTAGCCCATATGCAAGAATAATTGTTTATCTTTCTGTGAGGTGAAATATCTTGCTCTTTCTCTCATTCTGCCTGAAAATATTTCAATAATACGGTTAAAAATGTTTTAATAATATTGATTTTGCTTTGCAATGTGCATAAAATATTACAATTGTTTAATTTTCATACCTACATCTCTAATAATCTTAATCTTTAAGAAGGTCTCTAAAAGTGACCCAATTTCCTTGCTTTATTCCTCATCTAAGATAAAAGGACGGGTCCTTCTTGAAAGTCTAAAGCAGTGGGTAGATGATAATAACATTGTCTAGTGTGCAGTATGGTTTTAGAGGAGCGATGGGGGCTGTGGAAGTACACAAAGGTCAAATCAGGCAATGTATTTATGAGATTTATGCAGTTAAATTGTGCATTTGACAAGGTAAATCATATTAAATTATGGAAAGGCATATTACTTTCGGGTCCCCGAAAGATATAATTTCACTTTTAGTGCACATGTGTAGTAACTTATCAGTAAGAATACATTATGGGCCTCAGGGAGAATTAACTCTACAAATTAGGATATGAAGAGGAGTACGATAAGGATATGTCTTGATACCATTTCTGTTCTCAATCGGCATGAATGGGATAGATATAAAACTCCAGTCACTTGGTGTTGATATTAGTGTAGTAAATATTGTTAATTTCAACATTTTCTCTTATTATCAATTTTTTTAAGGTAACAATGTTTTTGTGGGTTAAAATTTCATAGAAATAGATATGTTCAACAAAGATATTGCAGTCATCGCTATTTGCTTCGTTGTTGGATTTCAATATTGTGTCAAAAATTGTATTTTTGTGAACCGATATTCTGTTCAACAATATTATGCCATTGATCCCAACAGATCAATGAATGAAGAGAACTGACTAAAATACTGTCTATCTACATCTATATTTAAGAATACAACCATATGTGTGAAAGCACATTGCCTCAGATCCCAGCACCCAGTTCTCCCCAAGGCATCATGATAAATGCAGTGCATGATAACACTGAATTCAGTAACTTTCTTTAGTTTTTCACCCTTTACTGTATCTTGAGCTTCTACTGACAGTGAGAGCAATGAGCGATATGTATCCATTAGATTGGAGATGTTGTCTTCGTTCCAATTTAATTGTTGTAAGTTAAAGAGTTGCGTGTTCAATGTTAGGGCATGCGCCTGCTCCAACTCTTTTTGATTGATAGATAATGTAAAGATCTGGGGATAGTGGTCACTTTCAACCTGTTCCAGGATATGGAAATCTTTAATGTAAGGAAATAGATCAGGGTCTGCTAATGTAAAATCTATTGTTGAGCCTGTATTCCTAGTGACCCTTGTTAGGGCTGCAGGTCTGTCCAAGGGACCCCTTCCATTTAGCGTGTGCAGAAAGAGGGCTTCCTATTTTGCTGCACATTTCTTCCCCATTGCATCTTGTCTGCTTCAATTGCCCAGTCGTGGCTGTATAAAGGTCGGTACATTTCTCTCATGTCCTGGGATTAGGTTCATGTTGAAGTAACCTGTTATTATCATATTATAACTTGGGTAGGTGGTTTTCAGCGCTGTAATTGCAGCTATTAGTTGCTTAATTCTTTTCCCTTTATGTTTTCCCGCTGGGTACATATATAAACTCAGGATTAATAGACCCACAGTAGTAGAGACTTTGACTTTAATGCATTGCATCCATGTCGAATCTAAATCAATACAGACATCTCTCCAAAAAGAAGTTGGTGGATATAAAGATTGATAGCCCTCCTTTTGCCCCACCGTGCCATGCCTCCTTTTGTGCTCGGATGAAATGTTCTTTATATCCCACGAGTGGCGAGTTTTTTGTCTGCCAGGTTTCCTGAAGCAGAAGTATGTTGTGTTGTGTGATAAACTCCAAGAAATCGTCTTCCTCCAGCTTTGTGCTTAACCAGTTGACATTCCAAGAACAGATCTTGCAACCCTGCTCTTTTCCTGATGTTTGTCTTGGGTTAATTCATTCTACACCCCTCTGGTTTAGAACCAAGGGAGGTTGTGGGTGCCCCTTGAGTGTGACTTCCTCATGGTGAGCAATTGTGATTGCAATTTGCCCAGGTAGGAGACCTTTTTCTGTCATGGTGCTTCTTTGGTCTGGGCCTTTCACGCCTTTTAGGAGGCTCCGTTTCGGACTTTGTTTCTGGAGCGGCCTGGGGTATCGTGCGGGCTCCACCTTTATTAACTCTATGCCCCATAGGGCAAATTCCTCCTTATGCTGCAGGGTTTGTTCTGTAAAGCTGTATTCAGGCATTGTTATAATCGTGGAGTCTGGGCCTGATTGGTGAGGGTTTAATTTGAATTCAATCGATTCCAAATTGTATGACACAGGGCTGGTAATTCTTCTAAGAGTTTTAAAATAGACCCTCTATTCAAGATGTCATGTGGCCCTCTCGAGCTGTATCGCGGGATTAGTTCAACTTTTTTGCTTGGGATGGGTCGTATTGGTTCTATGTAGCTTTTTTTCCCCCGTTACTTGAAGTGGCTGTGCTGGCCCGGCTAGGCTCCGGGTCTGATGGGGCAGAGTTAATTTGATGTTGGAAACAATTTCTCTCAATACTGGTGGAGTTCACAACTGGTGGAACGTTTGTTGCTCCCGTCGGCTGTGCCCGTTTCTTTCTTTCATTGGGCTTCGTACATCTCTTTGAGTCCACTTTGCTGCTATTGGGGGTCGCTTGTTAGGTACAGAAGTTAATATTTGCTTTATTACCGTGCACAGTGTCTGAGTTTTTTTATATTCCTGGGCTCAAAGGTTTGAGTTCTTCTTTCCCTACCAGGATGTTGAATATGCTGAACACTTTTCTTGCTTGCTGAATTGGACTAGTTTGTTGGATTGGGCCGTCTGGAGTGATGGTCTCCTTTATTAACACCATCAGTGCTGCAGCAATTCATCCAGGAAGCTGAGCTCGTCATGAGCATCAAAGGGGTTAAGGAGTTGTCAGTTGGAGTTGAACCAAGCGCAGGCATTGTTTTATTTTGAGAGGGGTCTCCCTCTGTCAGCACCTTGTCGTTGGTATCGTTATAGTCGAAATTGTTTTTTTGAGGGTGTGTCACCAGTGGCTTGTAGTGTAGTTCCTATATTCCCAATAGGCTCTGCGCATTGGAATAACATAAACAGCAGTGTAGACGTAGGACTGAGGTCATCTAGGTCTCTACTGACTATGTTAGACTTAATTAGTTTTGCCGGCTAGCTCAGAGGTCACTAGAAACTTTCTCTAATGAATAGGGAGGAGTTAACTTTCCTGATTTAGACAAGAAGGGATTAGTTTCTGACAACCGCATAAACATGACAACTTTGCTTCCCCAGAATAAAGAGTGTATCTCTAGAGTCGTGTGAAAACAATAGGCAGCTATTTCACTCAGTCAATCATGCATGCTTAGTTTCACCAGAGTGCAGAGAAATAGAGAGACGGGCGTTTTCAATAAAAGATGTTATTTTATTGAGCAGTCTTCTTTCTCATGCAAGAGAAATGAATTGCCACAATTGCAATACTTATCATAAAGTAAAGTCTGTACAGTAAAAGTAGTATCATGAAATAATACTGTAAAGGCATTGATATGGTTTCTTAGCCATATGATACTTTAAAATGGATAAAATTTATATATATACATTAAAACATTGACTAACGAACTCAACTGGTGCTTCTAAGATACGCCTACCCCAGTGTACCTGACCTAAGCCTAATATGTGGGATGGAGTAAGGAAGTTGCAGTTTTTAATTTAAGTTGGGTTTTTGCCAAGTATCGGAATCAAGAAGTCTCTTTAAGGTTTTTAATCAGCTCCGTACCTTCGTTATAGAATGAAGGAGGTCTTGTATCTCGCCTCTCAGGACTCGATCTCCCAGCAACCTGCAAGGGTGACTTGGGAACACCGGAGCTGGATTTCTCGGCGTGAGAAAAGGCAGCTTCTCCAGCACGTCAAAGGGGAGGGGTGGGTTCCTTCGGCTCTCGCATCAGCTGGGCTTCGGATAAGTAGATAACCGCTCTGCTCCACACCACCGTGTGTTTGCTTAAGGCAACGTTAGTATATTCATACCTGAAAGGTGCCGGGTTTGACGTAAGGTTGGACATAAGACGTCACTAATAACTAACAGTTCTTTCTGGACTCCAGGAGTTCTTATGCAAATCAAAACAAGAGCAGGGGGGAATTCCCGGGCTGCTGGAGGCTTGGTTTGTGTAAAGAACGCGTTGTGCTTTCTAGGAGTCTATGGGAGTAGCCTTGCCGTGCTTTGGACTGCATGGGCTATTACTAAATATGGATATGATTCTTATGCCTTTATAAGGATGCTATTTATTATAACCACATAAGGGCATGAATCGGGAATATCAAATTAGGGTCCTAGATAGAAATACAACATCCACTCCACGTATTAATGTCCATCATTACTAAAAATAAGCAATATTAAACATATGATGCATGTGTGTTTTCCAACCCACCCCAAAATACATATTTGCATTTGAAAAGGTGTATGGTTTTATACACGAAAATGAGTATTGATACTGTACGTTTTTTAAGCAAAGTAATCGTTCAGTTAAATGCATATATATCAGTTAATTGAATTGCGAAAATTACAAATTAAAATTACACATGAAATGGCTCTGTATACAGAAGAGAAGGTCGAGACCATTTCATCACATATTTATACGATATTGTACATGTGCTAGAGGCTGAGGTAAAATATTGTCTCTAATGTCTCTAAAAATAGAAGCTCTGTTCTCTAAGAATAGTTCTACTTTAAGCAAAGTACCATGTGCCGGATAAAATGGTAAACATTTTTGAATTGAAAGAAAAATAATTTCGTTTTCAGGGGGAAAAAAAAAATTGTTCCAAAAGTTTTAAGTTGCTTTGTTTAACAGACTGATGGCCAAATTCAGAGTTCAGAGAACGCTGTGCGCTTGTTGTTGTTTTTTAAAAAAAGTAATTCTCGTTGCTCAGGGGAGAACATCATATCAGACAGGCTTGCAAAAAATTGGTCTACAACATCAGGTGAAAGTTCGACCAAGTTTGAAAAAACTGAAACTGTGCAGTTCTCTGCGTGATTGCTATCATCGATGTTTGGATCAGCAATGCTCACAGAAGGTTGTACCTGTTTGGTGCTGCTTTCCTCTCGTACTTCACCGTCACCTACTCGTAATGGTGAAGTCTCAACGAATGCCGTCATCAGAATAGTTGCATGAGTCGTTACCGGACCTAGCAAAGTATCGATATCCATTGGTACTGCTGATGGTAGTGTAAGACAGACATCAAACACACATTCTTCTACGCATAGCAGACATCGAAGCACAGGTAAGATGCGCTCTTTCCAGATTGGTCTGAATGTAAGAAACCACGTTGCACTCAGATCTCTTAGCCGGGCTAATCCGAGTACTTTAGTGATTTTGTCTCAGTAGCGTATTGCTAGGATTATTTCTTCCATCGTTGCTGGAGTCTTGTCTGTGGCTTGGCTTGCCACATCATAGCAGAAGGAACAAAAATAAAATTCCTGCTACGAGTCCCAAAATTAAAGGTAGGCCGCCAAAGACAAAATGGACAAAATTCAGGAAGATGCCCAGAACTGTTTCAAACGGTGTTAACAGTCCCGAAAAAATTGTCTTAAATACATGTGCGATGCCACTGGTATCAGACATGTTTAAAATTTGACCTAACATTTCTACGAAATGCACGGGGCAATTTGTCGATAAAAGGGTATGTATCTCTGCTGCTGTCCTTGCAACTTGCAGATCATACGTTTCTTTTGATGAGGTCAATGGCACAGTTGTCTGTAAAAGAATAGACTTCATTCTGCTTAAAGTATCAATTCGAATAGAAGAGATATTCACATAAGGCCATATTGCCGCCTCCATGTCTGGATTGCTGTTTGGATAAAATACTTGCATACAGCAAACGACCCTGGAAACGACCCAAGAAGTAACACAGCATTCTATTGGCACCATTCCACAACAGCTGTGGTCAGTTATTATAACGTAGCTACCGTTGGAGAGTTGTCTGAAGAATGGTTCTATCTGTGTTGCAGGAGTGCCTTGCAGATGACATGAAAGGTTATTTGAAGACTATTCGCAGGCTCCATACAAGTTAATACCTTGACACAGAAGTGTACCGCTTAGTGATTTTTTACAATTATTGCCACTAAGGAATACCTCTTTTTTCCTTTCACTATAACATCTGTGTGTGTAAGGTAAATGCCAGGTTGATTTGATGTATCCTTTACCCAACCTTTCATACTGGCCTGTTGGTATATATTCTTGGCAATATTTAAACTGGAAAGTTGTTATCGGAATTGTAATTGTTCCGTGTATTATCCATTCAATGACAGATCTCTCTGACATTGTCAATGGTAATCTCTCAAGTTTTCCAATGCTCAGAATCGTATAATCTGCCCCTTTTTGTGCCAAACTGATTTGTTTATCAGTAAGGTTAAAGATAGAAAATAATGACGTTATGTTGATTAGATGCCATGGCACGTAGCCTGAACGTAGGTTTTGCAACGTCCAGCCTAGCTGTACAATAGAACGCATTTCGGAACTGACCATCTTGTAACATTAGCAAGACTGGCTCTATTATATCAAAGGCAGAAGATACAATACTGTCCAGTGAATATATTCTGGAAGACAGAGTCGTTAACCCATTGGCCACTACAGAAAGTGATTTTTCCAAATTTATATGATCAATTTCTCGTATTTGTTCTGCTGTTTCAATTTGCATTACTTTCCAAGCTTCGTTGTATGCAGCGTATATACCGGCCGCTATGAAACGTTTTTGACTCTGTTTGCGAGGTCCCATTATGAAATCTCGCAAGTCAGCATCTTCTTTAAGTAAAGTCAAGTGTTGCTTAATTTCAGCCAGTGTGGATTTCTGTAGCCATTCAAGGCATAATTTCCCTACACGGTATGTTGTAACTATCCCTGGATGTTGTCTCTGGGAATATCTTGGGTCTGGCCTGGTCATTTTGAACCCCTGTCTTTTGTTCAGGAATCTATCTTGACAGTTATTTGTGTCTGTGGGCCACATCAACCATTTTTTCCAATCAGGATTTGTTCTGTTTTGGTGAAAAATATGGGATACGTCTATTTCCACATCTTTAGAGCTATCACTATCAGGTATGGGCATTGTAATAGACGGTTTATTTAAGTCTTTTATTTTTGCTAAACCAAGACAAGTAGTTTTTTGAATGGTATCATTCAGGAAAATTATTTGTTCGGGGATCATGCAGGCTATAAATAATGATTCTAGACCTTGTACCTGCCAGTCTTTTGTTCTCCAGATGGTTTTTGTTTCAATGTTATTTTTCCAAAATTCAGAACCAAATGTTGACATTTTGTCATAACATTTTTCAGAATAAATCAATGTAGTATTTGTAAACATTGTTTTCATTCCTGTTTTATTTAACATTTTAAAATAAAACCTTTCTGGATCACTGTTGATAAACCCTGAGAAGTATGAACATTTCTCAAAAAAGGTTTTTGAACTTCCTTTTGGTGGAGTTGGACAATGTTCCCATTGATTATAAGTAAAAACATTTCTAGGTTGTGCAGATTTATGCAAATGGTGATGACCATAGTGATTGTAACAGTATATTTCTTCATAATTTGATGAACCGTGTAAATAATCATGTTCTGTAAATTTAGCTGATATTACTAAATCTGACATCATATTATTAATATTTTCAAACTCCCAATCATCAGAAAAAGAACTTGGTATCACAAAGTCACTTAAGGAAACCTTAAACTGGTGTGGATACTTTAGGCCATAAATATCATAGTCAGTTCTGTCCCATGCTATACCCCCAGGTATTGGATTGGCTGTGATGTTCACTGATGATAGTTCTCTTTTCTCGATGTGAGAGGATCTGTGAGACTTTAGGACCAGGTTGATGTTCTGACTTGCTGTGTCCATTGTGCTATATTTTCCATCAATGAATTTACCCAAGCATAAAACCATGATGAGCCAAAGCAGGAGGAAAAGGACACCTAACACAGTCCAAAATTCAATCCATGGTGAAATCAGATATGTCTCTTTTAGTTGGTAAAAAAGCTCGGTTATTTTTTCTTTGAATGTTTTTATTGCTGGCTTGTCTCCTTGTTCACTTGGATCATCGGAAAAGTCATCAAAGTTGATAAAATAGCCAGATGCTGTTCTGTCAATTGGTGGGATTGATTCCGGATTTTCATTGATCTTTGCATTTTCTTTTGTTACGTTTGTGCAGTCTGAAGCTACATCGTTGTGTCATTATGAATTGTTGCAATTTGTTTTTCAAGAGGCACAAGTTCCATGGCTTTGTTGCATAGTCCTTTTTTATTTACTGTTGGTTTATCAAATGTGATTAGTCACTCAGTTTGAACCTCTTGGATTGTAGCAAAGTTTGGTCTTCTGCTATTTCTTGGGAGTCCACTGGGCCTACTACTTATTATCGGCCACATGATTGTGGTTTCACCAAGTCGATGGAATGCCATCCTTAATAAGTGCAGTCTTGACTTGATACTACTCATCATTGAAGAATTGTCCAGCATCCTTACTGAGCTAACCAACGAAATTAAGGAAGTGTAAAAAGAACTTGAAGCCTTTAAATCAACTGAAGATATTTCTCAAATGCTAGAGGATGTTAAAATACAATTAGAAAAACACACTAAGGATATTAATGATAGGAAACTCAGGAAATTTAGACGCGACACACTGGACTATCAATTGGATGAGGTATACACCTGGGCGGATATCTACGCCCAGCGCCGACGTAATAAACCGTCTAGCCAACATACCAACACCTCCTCCTCTGGGAGTGATATTTCCAACAGGCCACCAAGAAAGACGACTTTTGATGCTAACAGGACTCAACCACAAGTGAGAACACAAGTGGATGAGAGTGCTACTACTTCTGACAGTGGTCCTTTTTTAGAGAAAGGCCCCCCAGAAACCGACGACCCAGGCGAAGTAAGAGAAAAGGAACCAGAAGCACCAAACACAAGAGGTTCCAAGAAAGACAAAAAGAAAACGAATCGCTAGTCATTAACATCTCTGACATAGAACTATCGCAACATGAGACTGAGCTTCTACAAAAAGGCACCTCATTTATTCCGACCACCTTCACCAACCAACTTGAATTGGAGACTAGTACATTCAAGCTAACCAGGAAATTAAGGTTACGTCATTTTTTTGAAAATGTGCTTCCACCAACAACAGATAAAAAACCCGATCAACTTTGTGGATTACGTCCAACAAGTACATACATTCCACCGGTCAGCCACAAAAGCATAGATACATTCGAGACACTAGTCAAACAGGACTTGGGTAAAATCAATTTCAAGAAAAAAACCAAACAAATGAATCTAACACAAAAAGACAATGACACACTAAGAAAGATCGCCAACAACAAATCGATCAAATGTATAAAGGCAGATAAAGGCGGAGCTCTCGTCGTTATGAATTCCAGTATGTACAATACAAAAATGAATGAACATATCGGCATATCCGATACCTACATCCCACTAGAATCCAACCCAACCAACCAATACAAAGCCATATTAGCATCAATCATTGACAAAGCTCATGAGAAAGGATCAATCGATGAACGTACCAAAAAATTCTTACTGGTTGATTTCCCAAGAAGTCCCACCATAACCCTACTGCCGAAGATACACAAGAGCTTAACGGATCCTCCGATGCGGCCGATCGTGTCCACCAAGGGGCACTTAACGAACCCGTAGGCAAATTTCTTGATCGGTATCTCCAACCATTCGTCAAAGAACTCAAAAGTTATGTGAAAGACACGACTGAATTCTTACTTAAACTATCAGAAATCGAAATCAGTCAAAATGACAACCTCATATTCTGTACAGCGGATGTGAATAGTTTGTACACATCTATCCCACATGGAGGAGGAATTGAAGCTATCGTAAAAATCCTATTGCACAGTAACATCTCTGAACCCATGCAAATTTTCCTTATGGAGCTCATGATCTTTACTCTTTATCATAGCTACTTTCGCCATAACAACAATTGGTTTCAACAATCGTCTGGCATGTCCATGGGCAATTGCGCCGCGCCAGCGTACGCTAATATCTACATGTCTGATTTTGAAAAACTCTATATCTACGATAACCCAGCATGGACCAATAACTTGTTGATGTACGTCAGGTACATCGACGATTTATTTTTCTTGTGGAAAGGCACTAAAACGATGCTGGAAAAAGAATTGAGCAACCTAAACACTAAAGACCACCGAATCTAAATAACATGGAATCTTGACGAGTCTCAAATCAATTTCCTGGATGTGTTAATTACCAGATCTGACACCGGCCTAATAACTGACCTTTACAGGAAACCAACTGACTGCAACAACAGGTTGCACTTTGCAAGCTTTCATCAGCATTCACTGAAACGTCACCTTCCGTACAGCCAAATGTTGCGAGTAAAACGCATAGTATCCAATCCAGAAACCAGCGCACAAAGGATTGAGGAAATGAATCTAAGATTCACTGAGAGAGGATATCCACCAAAAACCACCAAGAATGCCATGAAGAAAGTTTCTTTAATCCAACGAGAAACGTCTTTAAAAAAGACAACTAAAAGTGAGGAAAACAGGATGGTAGTTGTTTCTAAATATTCTACACTAAGTGTTAGATATAAAAAAATTATCCTAGGACATTGGAGAATCTTGGCATCTGAACCAGACTTTAAAGACATGTTCAAAAATCCTCCAATATTTGCGTACACCAGAGCAAATAACCTAAAGGAAATTCTATCTAAAGAAACACCTAGTCCAATCACATACAAAGGCACAAAACCGTGCCTTAACTGCAATAACTGCAACAATATCATCATTGGCAGCAAAATCAATCACCCTATGAGAGGTACAGAAATCAAAGTGAAAGTCAACGCAACGTGTGACTCATCCAACCTCATATACTTGCTCAAATGTCCTTGTGGAAAGATCTACGTAGGAAAAACGGAACGAAAAATAAAAGTCAGGTTGAACGAACATAAATCTAACATCAGGACCAAGCAAATAAAGTCCAGTGTGGCCAGTCAAGTCAAGTCAAGTCATAACATTTATATAGCGCACTACATACCCAGAGGGTTTCAAGGCGCTTAGGAAGGGGAGGTGGATTATTTGTCAAATATCCACGTTTTAAGCTGCTTTCTGAACGCTAGGTGATTCTGGGTGAGGCGAAGGTAAGCGGGGAGTGAGTTCCATGTTTTGGCAGCCAGGTATGAGAAGGATCTGCCTCCCATGGTGGTCTTGTTGATGCGAGGTACAGTGGCGAAGGCTTGGCTGGAAGAGCGAAGTTGGCGGGAGGGGGTGTAGAAGGACAGTCGAGAGTTGAGACAATCTGGTCCGATGTCGTAGAGTGATTTGTGTGCGTGGGTAAGCAGTCGGAAAGTAATCCTCTTATTGACGGGTAGCCAGTGGAGGTCTTTAAGGTGACCAGAGATGTGTTCGTTGCGTGGGATGTCTAATATGAGCCTGGCTGAGGCGTTTTGGATTCGTTGTAGTTTCTTCTGGAGTTTAGCGGTGGTACCTGCGTAGAGGGTGTTTCCGTAGTCCAGTCGGCTCGTGACTAGAGCGTGGGTGACTGTTTTCCTTGTTTCGGAGGGGATCCAGCGAAATGTTTTTCTGAGCATGCGAAGAATGTTAAAGAAGGAAGAGGATACGGCGCTGACTTGTCTGTTCATTGAGAGTGATGAATCCAGGATGACGCCAAGGTTCCGTGCGTGGTCTGTCGGGATGGGTGCATTTCCGAGGGCTTCCGGCCACCAGGAGTCGTCCCATGCAGAGGGGGATTTACCTAAGATGAGGACTTCTGTTTTGTCTGAGTTCAGTTTCAGACGGCTTTGTTTCCTCCATTCGGAGACTTCTTTCATTCCTTCGTGTAGGTTAGTTTTGGCGGTGCTGGGGTCCTTGGTGAGAGATAGGATCAGTTGAGTGTCATCCGCGTAAGAGATGATGTTGAGGTTGTGTTGGCGGGCGATGGCTGCGAGGGGGCTCATGTATACGTTGAAGAGGGTGGGACTGAGTGAGGATCCTTGTGGTACGCCGCAGATGATTTCAGAGGCCTCGGACTTGAATGGTGGGAGGCGGACTCTCTGGGTTCTTCCGGTGAGGAACGAGGTGATCCATTCCAGTGCCTTTCCTTGGATTCCGATGTTTCTGAGGCGTTGTAAAAGGGTGCTGTGGCAGACTGTGTCGAAGGCTGCAGAGAGGTCGAGGAGGATGAGGGCGACTGTGTCTCCATTGTCCAGTAGAGTTCGAATGTCGTCTGTTGCTGCGATGAGTGCGGTCTCAGTGCTGTGTTTGGCTCGGAAGCCAGATTGTGAGGGGTCGAGTGATTTGTTGGCTTCGAGGAAGGCGGCGAGCTAGTTGTTGACAGCTTTCTCGATGACTTTGGCCGGGAATGGAAGAAGTGAGATGGGGAGGTAGTTTTTGAGTTCGGTGGGGTCTGCTGTTGGTTTTTTCAGAAGGGCGGTGAGTTCAGCGTGTTTCCAGTCTCCTGGGAAGGTAGCGGAGTTGAAGGAGCAGTTGATGACGTCTCGGAGGTGCGGAGCTATGACGGAGTCTGCTTTGTTGAAGATGTGGTGAGGGCATGGGTCTGTGGGGGATCCAGAGTGGATGGAATTCATCAGGCGGATGGTGTCCTCAGTGGAGATTGGGTTCCAGGTGTTAAGGGTGTTAACGGGGGGAAGATGGTCAGCTGATGGTAGGGTGGGTTGCCTTCCGGGTTGGTTGTCAAAGCTGTTGTGGATGTCAGCAATCTTGTTGTGGAAAAAAGAGGCTAGGGAATCGCAGAGGGTTTGAGAGGGGGTGATGTCGTTGGAGTTGGCCGAGGGGTTGGAAAATTCCTTGACGATGTTGAAAAGTTCCTTGCTGTTGTGGGCGTTGTTGTCAAGTCGATCTTTGAATGCTGTTTTCTTGGCTTTTCGGATCAGTTGGTGGTGAGTACGGATGGCGCTTTTGAAGGCGTCCTTGTTGCTGGTGGATGGGTCTTTTTTCCAGGCCTTTTCAAGGGAGCGGCACAGTTTCTTGGATTTCTTGAGGTCGTCGTTGAACCATGAGGCTTTCTTGAAGCCAAGTTTGTGTTGACGTTTTTTCAGTGGTGCTAAGGTGTCGGCGGTGTTGGATAACCAAAGGGTGAGGTTGGAGGCGGCTTCGTTGGCGTTAGAAGAGAGGGCTGGGGAGGATTGAAGGAGTGATGTGGAGATCTGTTCTGTGGTGATTTTGTTCCAGTTTCTTGGCAGAGTTGGTTGGGGGTGGTTGATGGGTTTCGGCCACACACTTTATGGAAAACAATCACACCGTGGCACAGTTGAAATTCATGGTCCTTGAAACCGTTGAGAAGAAAGAAGGAAGGGACAATAAGAAGTTCCTTCTACAAAGAGAAACTGCATGGATTTATCGTTTACAATCTTGTAAACCTTTTGGTCTTAATGACGGTATCGAACTAAGTTGCTTTTTATAAATACCCGGCGGGTATTTAATGACACATATATCTTGTGCGCATTCACTGTAATGTCATGCATTTACCATGTTTATTTGCCATGTCTACATCTTTGCACTTTTTATTATTTTAGCCTCCATGTTGATTCTTCACCATGGTTCTGCTATCATGTTTCCACACATTTCCCTTTGCACCTCACACACACGTTCATTTTCCCCTTTGCCCGTTCCAAGATGGCCTTCCCTTTACCATAAAGTTGTCCTTCCTTAATTTTTACCACCGTTTGCTGTTCAGACTGAGTCCTTCGTTTATATTCAACAGGTTTCCCCCGCGAGTCACCCAACCCGGCAGCTTTTCCCAGCTGCCAGTAAACACGGAGACCTCGATAGTCCCTGTATTGAATCCCGCTCCGGTAAGCCTCTTAGCTTAGCCTTCGCCAACCGATTCTCACTACGTTAGTACTCGCTATTGTTTGTCACCCCAATCGCTAATTCGGTTTACTTCTTCCGTTTCAGCATCTCATGACAGCTGAAGTCATACGTGAGCATTTTCACTTTATTTTCCACACCCCGAGTGCCGCTACCCGTCTTTTCACTTTCCCTAGGTGTACCCGTAATTTCCCAACACGTTTAGCCAACTTGGCATTTCATACCATCCTTATCCATTCTCATCACAATTTCATTTGTTTTCATAATCATCACTGGGAAATGTTTGTTTTTGAACGTTGTCATGTTACCATAATATCATGCAAATTTGATGCAAACGCAGATCGTTCTTACTTTCAGAGCTCCTCGAGAAAGGGCAACCGGCCCGAAATGCATTGGAGCGACGATGATTTTGTGTAAAGTCATGTTAAGTTGATGCAATTAATCCTCTAACAAAAGACTAACTACAATTCATTCAAATTAAAGAAATTTTGAAAAATCAACGGAGTCTATTTACATTTGAACCAGAGGGAGTGCCCAAACACTGGGATGTGCACACAGACCGTGTTCACACATTTCTAAGGCTGTTTTCCTTTTTACCAGCAAGAGGCAGTAGTTCTACTGACCTTGTTCCGCTGACAGCTAAGACAGGTACTGCTTTTCTGTAAGAAGGCCCAAATTCCTTCTTCACCGCGATCTTCTCTCTGACCAGATCCCCAATCTTTGGAATCCAGACAGGTCTTACTGGGACAGATCGGTCTTCAGTGATTGTTGGCTTAAACTTTATGTTACTTAGACTTTTTCTTGTTTCATTCAAGTCCTGTAAAACAGCCAAATGATTTTTGATATCAAATGTTTTTTCTTCTACCACTGAAGTTTGACGATCCAGATCCTGGATAATCATTCTAGTTCCAAACAAAAGTTCATACGGACTGATACCTTTTAGAGAATTTCTTGGCATGTTATTAAGACTACATTGGACACTTGTTAAATGTTTGACCCACCCATCACCCGAACCTAATACCCTCGCCATTATAGATTGCTTTATGTAACGTTTTTTCTTTCTAATACCGCATTTCCCACAGGATGGAAGGGAGAAGAGTACCGCAATGCAATGCCCATGCTGGTCATGGCCTCTTTGTAAGGTAAGCTCGAGAGCTAAATGCAGGACCCTGGTCAGAATGTAGCATGCCAATTGCTTATGTGCCGATAAAGACTTGCAAATCTTTTATAACAGTTCTGGCGTCAGCCGAGCGATGGGGCCTAGGTTTTTAAGTGAATTCTGTCCTAATAATTATGGGGACGCATTTCTTCGGCTGGATTTCTGCGTATAGATCTCCTGATGATTTCTAATAAAGGTGTCCTGGCAGTGGTCTGGTCCAGTTCACAACTGCGTTCTCTGTTACAGTCAGGACAATCCATTGCAAATTAGTAAATTTGCAAGCTCATCCCCGGCCACCAGTATTCTGATTGTAATTCTATCAAAGATTTTAAGATCTCTTGGTGCCTTGGACCCAGTCCCATGTGTGCGTCTTCAATCAAAAAAACTCTCCGGTTCGTGTTTGGAATCACTTTATCCCCCACTCCAGGGATTTAAGCAAAAGGTACGGATTTTTGCATCAATTATGTATGTAATACTGAGTGGATAGTTGAGAGGTAATGCTGCATAATCGCCTTTTAACAATGCTTTTACTGCCAGCATGGTTTCTCCGTCTATGTGTTTTTTTGAACGCTTTTTCATGGCTACGGAAGCCGGTTGAACCGCTGCCGCTGTGGCTCTATTAGCCAATGAATTCCCTGCAACGTGAACGCCATCACGTTGATGACTCAGTGTATGTATCACATGAGTCTTTTGTAGTTCTTTTTGTAAAATAAGTACTTGTTCCAAAAGTATTTTATGCTTTATTGTGGTACCTGTGTCATCTTTGTAACCGTTTTTGCTCTATGTCTGCATATCATTGTTGTATGACTTGACGCAGTAATGCGAATCGCACACTATTAGTGGGGGAATTCGCGATCGTCATTTTCAAGCGCCATCTTTAAAAATCTTATTTCAGCTTGCTGAGCTGAGCAGTTTCTGAGTGATTCAGTTTTGGTAATCATCAGTTTGAATTTACCAGAGCGCCAGCGACCTTTAACAATCGCACACGATGCATTGTAAGATTTTTTCTCTACATCAAAATGCTGTGCAAATCTGTCCCTATAGATTACACTGGTATATTGTTCGAGCGGAAGAATTTAGATTGGCAGAGGATATTCTTGTTCGTATTCTAGATCATGTAGTTTTTTCATTTTCGGGTCAAAATAATATTTCACGTCTTCTGTAGCAAGAGAATTTTCCCATTGTATCCATTTTGGATCTAATGCCACTGTATTCAGATTGCGTGGACTTGTTAATGCCTCAAAAACTGATTCTGCTGTATAGACAATCATTCTTTTGCCTTGTGCTAGGGCTCTTTCTCTTGCTACAGCAGTTTGAACCGCTGTCAGAATTTTTTCTGTAGAACTGAATTTCATTTCAGCTTGAGTATACAAGTGTGATTTGTATGCTATAGGTACCGTTTCTCCCTCATTAGAGGTCAGGTACGTGAATCCGCATCTTCCTGGGATGACTCGGATTACAAGGTTGCGTACATTTTCGCGTGTTTGCAGTTTTGTTTTAGTTAACATGTCTGTAATTATCTCAAAATTTCTGTGTGTTTTTGAGTCCAATGTATTGGTTTGAAATCAGGTTTTATTAATTCATAGAGAGGTTTAACCCTCTCTGCATAATTTAGAATGTTTGTTCTTCCGAAATTCAGGAAGCCTAGTATTGATTGTAAATTTTTCAGCGATTTTGGTGCTTGGAGTACTGCACACTTCTCTAAGAAGTTGTCTGCCAGGCTTTTGCCTTCACTTGATAATTCATATCCTAAAAATGGGCAATTCTTGACTTTTTAAAGTTGAATTTGTAACCCTCTGATGCGAACCCAAGAATTATGCTGTTCACTCTTTTTAAGTGAGTCTCCAGGTCATCGTCTGCAAGATAGATGTCATCGACATATGATAATGCTTCATCATCATATATTTGTAGTGATTCTGTTACCCTTGCTGAGAATAATCCTGGGCTATTCTTGAATCCCTGTGGGAGTCGGCAAAATTGTTTTTGCGACCCCATTATTAAGAAAGCGGTCAAATACCTGCTTTCAGGTGCAATGTTCTGACAGAAGAATCCATTAGAGATATGTAATGTCGTTTTATATTTTTTGCGCACGATGTTGTTCATTAGTACTGCACTGTGAGAGTTTTGTACTGCAAAAGTTTTACAACAAGAGTTTAAATGTCTGTAGTCCAAAACTAGGCGATATGAATCGTCTGGCTTGGAGACAGGAAACAAAGGATTCTTCATTTGTGAGGTGCATGTTTCAATCACCCCTTGATATTCAAGTTGATCTAGGATCTCCCTGACTTGCTTTTTAGCTTCTTGTTTAATTGGGTACTGCCTTTGTGCAGTGGGTTGATTTTTTAACTGGATTTTCTGGTGAGGTGAGTCCTCATCCCATCGTACATGATTTTTGTACAATGCAGGGCCTTGGGCCACTGCCCATTTTCTTGTGAATGTGTATTTTTTATGAATTGGAATATGATTTTAGAAGGCTGGCATAATAATTTCTTCGCCATGAGGGCACTCCCTGACAAACTCTGGTGGCCAGTCTTTTTCAGCTAACAGGATGTCATAGCCTTTAGAAAGATTCTCCCAAAAGAGACCTTTTATTTTTCTCGTTTTATCTCCCTCTATACGCAATGTTATTTCATATAGTTTATGGGGCACACTAACTCGTGTGTCTGCAGTTTCAGTTGTGTCCTCAGAATTTGCGGCATGTTTAATTTTAATACTTGCTACCTTCTTTCTGGGAAATTGTGATTTTTTACTTTGATGAGCAGGTTCTTTGTCTTTGGACTTGACGTGCTCTTCCTTGTGTTCTGACCGTCCTCTTCTTTCCGATTTCTGTGAGGAAGATCGAGAATGATTGAGTGAGAAGGATCGAGAAGAACGTGTATCAATCTCTTGATATCTGTCAGGTTTTCCTAATTTATCCCTCTCTCTAAGTTTATATCTTTTTTCAGAGGGTTCCCTTTGGGGAGACTTGCCTCCTCGGCCAGGAGATCTTTCTCGACATTGAGGAAACCTTCCTCTGGACTGGAATAGTTTTTCTCTGGGAGTGGTTTGTTTATTACCATCCCAACTCTTTTTTGGAGTATTTAGATTATTTTTAATAAATGTTTTTTTCAGGATTTTCAGTTACTTGTGGTTTTACTGGTTTACCACCTAAACTATCTCTGCCTAATTCTTCATAGGATTTTTCAATTATTTTAGCAAGCTCAAAAGGTTGGTCTGTTATATCTGTCTCCTTCAATTTTTGGCGAATTGCCACACATGCTGCTTCTCCTTTTATCTTGGCTAATAATATAGCCGAGACCTGTTTAAAGTCCTTCAGTAATTTCATACCCAAAGTTAAAGCTGGTTCTGGACCGTATTCATTTTGAATCTGTCTTAGGACATCAGGTATAACCGCCATAGATGGAACACCATGTGTTTTTGTGTAGATAGAAGCAAAAACTGTGCCCCAAGTGTCACAGTCCTCCACATGTGGTGCGATCCCCATTGGGAGGCAGATAGTCAGAATTCTGTGTTTTTTGTGTGGGGTAGTATCAGGAAATACTGCCTATATCTGAGTGATTTTTTGAGCTAACCAGAATGGAATCTGTTCCCATTTTGCGGGTCTTTCACCAAGACACGATTGTATGTTCTGTGGTGTAATCTTGTTTGTGTTCCCTTGATGAGGGGTGTTTTGTGGAAGTTTAATTGCAGGTTGGACTGTTGAAGTCCGCATGACATATTGGACCAATTGTCTATGTATTTTAATTAGTTGTTTTAACTGAACTAAAAGTTCTCTGGCTGACATTGTTTCAATGTCTGGGTGTCATGAGTAGCTGGCTAGAACCGGCCACATGGCTCCTGGTCTACCTAGTGGACCGAGCCTGGTGATGTGATTTTGATGTTTTAGGGCGCCTTTAAATAAGAGCAGATGCTCTTGGTATGTTAGTGGAATTTCAACTTCCTCGAAAGGAGAGTATTCCTCTGGAGCTTCCGCTATTTTGTAGTAGTGGAACTCATGTGTTACAGGATGTGCTGCTGGGAAGTTTATCCAGGTATAGAATACTTCTGTCTTCCGAAACTCATGTGCCTCTACCACAAATACGACATTACCACCTCTTGATGTTAATCCATTCTCTATAAGTTTTATAGTTATGGTTTTCCTTATATTGACTGGGATGAGTATTGCATCTGGGTCGTTGTCTCGGACAAGTGTGTCGTCCGCTATGAGTTGAGCTGCAAGTCTAACTCTTTCCCTTTCTTCGTCACTTTCTGACTTTTTTACTGACTGAAA
The DNA here is from genome assembly GCF_964263255.1 of Lissotriton vulgaris. Lineage (NCBI taxonomy): Eukaryota > Metazoa > Chordata > Amphibia > Caudata > Salamandridae > Lissotriton > Lissotriton vulgaris. The sequence goes on along the minus strand of NC_141695.1, from coordinate 987,195,502 downwards.
GTTTTTTGTTGCAGATCAAGTTTCCAGGAAACAAAGATTAGGTGCACAATATTTTGGAACACTGTATCCTTCAACGTTGACTAAACCAAAAACTAATACATAGGATTCTCATCCTACTAGGTTCCGGCGGATATTAACCTTTCACCCACTCCAGACGTCTATTGGAGTTTTTTACGGGAAAAACGCAAACCTAACGATATATTTTTGAAGCCACGCAAAACCACATTGAGTGGCTTTGAATGGCTTCAAAAATATGCAGTAATGCAATGGAGTGCAAATCACTGTGTTGCATACTTTATTGGTTGCATACTCTATGGGTATTTTGTTGGTGTTCCCACGCGGATGTACCATGTTACAACGCATACCATTACAACTACCTACTGTTACAACGCGACCATTACAACGCATACCATTACAACGCATAGCGCTTTGAGGTGCTGGATAGTGGTAAGTATAATTTACTATTCTAACTCCAGTCCCCGTGGACACTAGGGAAGGTGTTGGATAGTAAATTATACTTATTCCCTATCCTAGAGCGCCCCCCAGCGCAATGCGTTGTAATGGTATGTGTTGTAAAAGTTGCGTTGTAGCAGTAGGTAGTTGTAAAAGTTGCGTTGTAACAGGTGTATACCGTTCCCACGCACCTCCCTTGAATTTTGACTCATTCCCCGATTTACCAATCCTGGTCAACCTTGGAGTGAGCCAAAAAGATACTCCTCCCCAGGTGGGGCACAATGAGGAGAAATATCTTTATTTCTCCTCATTTTTCCTCTTTCTACACATAGAAAGAGGAAAAAGCTTCTCATGATTGTTTTTTGAAGGAAGGAGCCCATTCCTGCACAAAACAATCTTGCCTACAACACATGCACCCTTGCACCCTAGTGCTGGCTCTAGTCAGCCAACATGGCAACAGTTCAATGGAAAGGACAAGAATGCACCATATTGGATAAATAAGGTGCATTCCTACCCTTGCCCTGTCACACAGGGCAGCACTGCAAGGTGACTTGCTGTGCTGCCCTGCACCACAAGGGTCAAAAGTATGGCCCTTAGTTCCCTTTGCATCTTGTGTTAGATGCCTTTATTGATTGACAGCTACTATAGTGAGGGGTTGATTTATGATAAATGCTTTGGCTCATATGTATGGAAAAGTAACGCGACAAAGCACAGCAAGACACTTTGCTGTACAGTGCTGCATTAAAGGGAAAGGGGAGGAGTGTACCTTACTTAAAGCAATATGGCACATTCCTATCTTTTCCAGCACAATGGGCTTGTCATGCTGGAATGTTTTGCTGCATGAAAACAATCCTCTGAGGCATAGTCCTCTTTCTATGCGTGCTGCAGAATGCAGCACACGATATATTAAAAAGAATTAGCAGAAATATATGGATTTCTCCTCTTTACACCCCTCCTGTGGAGGTATATTTTTTGGGCGCTTTCCCAGGTTTATCTGCTTTTATTGGAAATGCCAGAGGAATGCAACGTGGCCTTGTGTAGCTTGATAAATATCTTTTTTGTGATGCAGCGCTCTTGCACCACGTTGCGTGGTGCCAGAGCGATGCGATGGGACTTATAAATATGCCCCTTTGCCTAATTTAAATGCTTCTTTTTCCTGAAGTAACCCAGGCCATATTTCTTGTAAAGTCACACAACGCAGCAACTCACTTTGCTGCACTGCACTGCATAACAGCAAAAGGGCAGGACTGCACCATATTTAACTCAATACTTCACATTCCAGCCTTTTTACCTGGGCTGGCACCCTTTTGGCTGCCTTGCGCCAACTCATGTAGATTAAACAGGAGTAGGGTACCCGTCAACCGTGTTGGGATTGGGGTGTAATAGTGTAAAAACATAAATGTCCCAACTGGTATTGATTAAAGACAATTAGTAAAGATATCCCATATTCCAACCCCTCTCTTTGCCCTCATGCAGCACTGCCCACAACCCAGTCCTGATGAAGATCCTGTAGTAACCTGGATTGAAACGCCGTCGACGTTTCAGCGCAAACACAGGCGCGAGAAACGAAGCGGTTGAACACATTGAATACTTCCAAAATGAACTTCTAATCTACCTGGAACCGCCGTATATCAATTAATACACTGTATATTTATTCCCCAGTCACTTTGGGCCACTCACGCTGTTTCACATTGTCACTTGCGTCACTATATTGGTTTTCACTGTTACACCTAGAGCACCATGTACAATTTGGGTTGTTTTTTCAGTTGTTGTGATTTATATACTGCAGTGCTGCCATAACTGTAAACTATATTTCTGTCTCTTTTCCAATTATTTATACATAAAATGATGCTTCTAGCACATGTCAGAATTATATAGAGTCTCCATGTTTCCTTTTAGATAATGTTTTTACATATCTTTACTAATTGTCTTTAATCAATACCAGTTGGGACATTGTTGTTCTTACACTAACGCCAACTCAGGCACCTGTGCACCATTGGGCAAGGGTGCCTGCATTGTGAGGATTATTTTGTGCAAGAAAGAGCCCCTTCCTACACAAAACAATCCACTGAGGCATATTCCTCTTTCTATGTGTGTTGCAGAAAGAGAAAGTAACGAGGAGAAATATGTAAGCATAGATTTATGCCGCCTTCCCAGGTCTATCATGTCCAGTGGTGGCTGGTGACATTTGAAGGTGGTGAGGCGTAAAATGATAATCATACTGCACTGTAGCTTGCGAGCATAGCGAGCGAGCCCGAATCACCGAGAAAATTGTGAAAAAAGAGTTGACAAATGGTGCATTTTCAAGCAAATTTGAGAAAGCAGGAAGGTTAATAAAGCAATTGTGACAGTGCAGTTATTACATTTATAAAGTGGTGTCATATAACATAGGCAGCTGCTTATTCAGCATAACCACAGAGCTTCATAATAGACTTTGAAACACAATGCATTGCTGAGTACCTCACAGATGTATTTTAATAACAAACAAATAAACAGGACGCAAACTAGCAGCATTCAAACAGAGTGTTCACTTTTTGTAAATAAAATCAGCATGTCTGTCTTTAATGGAAGCAAACTTCTTAGTGACTTGAACATTGAAGTCTGGTATTCTTTTAACTAAGTCAATCTCTATAGAAAGCATTGCTAAGGCATTCAGCCTTTCCTGAATCATGGTATTTCTCAGGAATGTTTTAATTCCATTCAAAGCGGAAAAGCAACGTTCCACCTCTGCTGTTGTCATCGGAGTGGTGATGACTATTTTTAGTAAATTCACTGTTTCTGTTAGTGACTTTTCCATGTTAAGGTTCTGAATTAAAGCAAGCAAAGAAATTGCACCAGTCGCCTGCCGGTATACATGCATTCCATACAGTACAGTTAATTCTGTTCTCAGATCCTCTTTGTTGAGCATAGGGAAAGCATCCACAGTGGTATTCAGTGCTTGCTCAGGGAAGGAATTATCATATTTTGCAATCAGATCACTTCGTAGTAATGTGGCACTCACCACATGCTTTGTAAAAGAAAATCGTTCCTTTGCCTGCATAATTATAGTGCCACATATCTCTTTAAAAATTCAGACCAGACTGCTGATGTTTTTTCTGCGGTTAGAGAAACTAGAATCATTTGGCAGTCTGCTGTCTAAATTGTCAACCCCTTCTCTGACTTTGTTCATGCTGGTGACAAAGTCGCTGGTAGCTGTTTCCACATAGACAGTATCTATTTCACGTTTTTGTAACTTTTCATACAGTGCGTCAACATGAGGCATTATTCCATAAAACAAAAACAGCAAAAACTGAAACTCCCTGTCTTGCAGTGTTCTAGCAAAGCCACGGGCCTCATTCCGGCTTTTGTAGTCAAACTCTCCATTGGCTTCTATGGTGTCAAAACATTTCTCAAGGTCAACCCTATATTAGTATATTAGGCTGATTGCACAAATGTGAAAATTCCAACGAGTTGGGCCTCCCCTGGAATCCTTCTGTTAACAATAGTATGAAGTACCTCTGTTCTTTTGGTGGAGCGTGAGAAGAATGGTGCCATTCTTCCTTCATCCATGAAGAATATCTTTACCTCAGAGATCTTTCCTACTGATTGTTGCATAATCAGATTTAGTTGGTGGGCATAACAGAGCACATCTCTAATTTTTTTTTTGTACTCCACCGGAGGTTCCACTCATTACTGCAGCACCATCGAAGCTTCGTGCAATCAGTTTTTGTTTTTGAGGCTGCTCTGGAAAAATTCAAGTTTAGTTCATGTAGAATAGCTGAAGAAATGCTTTCTGCACTAGAGTCTCTTAAATGAGTGAAACCATAGAACCTTTCCACAACTTTGTTGTCACTGTTAAGGTACTGAAAGACTAATACTGACTGTGTTTTAGTGGCCACATCAGTGGTGTCATCAGCCTGAATAGCCACAAAGTCTTTTTCAACTCTTGTACGATAGTGCTTTTTACAATCTCTAGCATGCACTCAAGCAGTTCATTTTGTATTATTTTAGAGGTGCCCTTGAAGACTGTAGCACTTGATAGATGTGCTTCCATTTCATGGTCTATGCTTGCTATTAAGTCCACAAGGCCTTTGAATATCCCAGGATTTGCAGAACCTTCTGATTCATCATGCCCTCATAAAGCCAGTTCAAAAGCACCACAGAAACTAATGCAATCCATGATTTTTGATAGTACGTCTCTATTCCTATCAACTGCTTCATTGTGTTTCTTTATTGTTTTGCGGTAGGCCTCGCTTATGTGGGCTTCAATCGGTGTATCTCCCAACATTCCCAGTCTTGTCAGGTTTTCCATATGTATTTTTGTGTGTGCATGCTTCTTTACTTTATCTGACAAATGCTTCAAGTCTTTTAGTCCTTTTTTGGTCCAAGGAGTTTCACCACCAAACAGCAGGCAGGGGAAGCAGAACAGAGTATTTTTTGAAGGACATCCTGTAAGCCAATCAAATTTTTTGTGTACCAGGTGTTTGAGAAACAACGTGTGTAAATCTTCCCTCTGTCTAGGGAACTTTGTTGTAGGTTTAGGTCTGGCCGTGAGGTCCTAATTGTTTTACAATAAGTTTCTCTTCACGTTTCAGTCCAATGAACGGCTTTGCAAGTAGTTGCTCTACTGAATTCATGGTGTTACCAATGTTAATGTTACCTGTCAATAATCAAAGTACAACATATGAGGTTTGGTGCATGCATTTAGACGCCACCCACCATGTACACAACTTACATAGCCCTTGACTACTGGAATGTAGATATAGCAGCAGTTTCCTTACCTTAAACACTGGGGTTGTTGGCTGTGTTGTAACAAAAAAGGAGGTTGGTGCCTCTTCTTCTTTGCCTTATTTGCCCAAAAATTAGTTCGGCAGCCTGAGGCTTTACCAAATGCTGAAAAGCAAATACAACAAAATGTAGTTGTGTCAACCAAACACACATACTGTTAATTGTAAAAAAAACAGGCCTCAGATCATACATAAAATATATTCATCCTGTGACTTCAGAGTCAAGATTTGCAGACATTTCTACCCACCACCATGGCACATTGTCTTATTTGTTAAGGTATGAGTCGAATGAATGCAAGATCGTAGTGAATCTTGGAAGTGGAATGTAAGAAATCTGCTTCAGAATCGATCCAGACAACATATGCCCAAAAATATGCTATTGAGGGTGTAATTTATCCTTTATTCTAATGCCCATTTATTTTAAATAAAGCAATCTTTTTTCTTTTTAAATGCAGCCCGTTTTCCCTAAAGGAAAGTGGAATGCGTCCAAAAATGAAAATTAAGGAGGATATAGGTACTTCCTCGCCAATCTCCAATTGCCGTACATTATCATAATATGCGAACTTCCCTGAGCAGTTGCATGTGTGAAAATTGTTTGTGAGGTATGCCCTTGCATACAAACGACATGCAAGAAACCAGCTCAATGCATTTTGTATACAATTTCCAAAGTCGTGGAGTGAACACTGCTAGCAAAGCCATTGTCGACTAATTGCCCTCACTGTTGTGTTTCAAGGCCTACAGGCCTACACGACTGCAGTCTACACAGGATCTGGATGGCCCTGGATTGAGTGAAATAAACAAACAACTCTGGCCTTTGAAAAATGCATCAGGAAAGGATATGTGATACCGGAGGCGCATAATTGTCACTTAATGGGTCAGAAAGCAAAAATAAAACTGTCTCAGTTGTGTCGCCTGTTTTCTATAGATCACACTTATTTTCCCCCTCACATTTAGGGAATATAATTATGACTTCACCAGGTTAAGCAGAAGAGTAATCGCACACATCTGATATTCGCCACACTGCTAATCCTTTGAGCCTGCGTCTGTGTGCTCAAGCAGCGCTTCTGGATTTGGTACTTTTTTATTCAACTTATTTCAATTATTACTATGTGATTCCCCTATGTCATATATAGAGGCCCATTAAGGGACTGTGGGGCATATTATCAAGGGGGTTTATCTCTGCTTTTTTGGCTTTAAAAGTCAACAAAGGGAGGAGGAGCTACGCCGCGAACAAAGATGGCTGCATAAGCTCCCGGCTCCGCTGACCTCCGCCGGCGGCTCGTCTATCCTGTTGTTTATCCTCTACCCACGCCCCATGCCTGGATGTATGAAGGTTACCTGATGCCAACGGTGCAGTCCTGGACTTCCTACCTTCTTCAGCAACGGAGTTATGTTGTGCCCCATTTTCGGCCTACTCCTGGGCTGCCGCCGGGACCTCGATTTCTGAACTGTCCGAGCGGGAACTGATCAACATCGGCTGTGGGACCGAGATTGTGGCCGGTCTTCCGGATTTGAAAAATTCTTTCCACTTTCGACTTGTGACCTTGTTGATGGATGGTGCCGGAGAAGAGACATCGTGATGTGCTGCGATCCTCCTGCACCGTGGCTGGGGGCTGTGTGCCTGACCCTCGTTTCCCGGTCCGGGGGCTGGCGGGCTGCACCCACGGCCGGTGACTGTGTTGAGCGTGCCAGTTTGGGGCGCCCCTGTGGTTGAGATCGCTAAATGTGTGCCCGGAGCCCGGCGATGTGGGCTGGAGATTGTGCCCCCCTCCGTCCTTTGGGCCCCGGGATTGAGGGGATGGATAGCTCACACTCATTGAGTTCTGTAATGGCAGCGATCAGGGCGCTCCGCTCACAATTCACCGTCGCATATGTCTCCCTGGCGGCAAAGCTGGATGATGTCTGCCCGCGACCGGCCACTGACACTGCAGCACCTGAACAGCAGTTTGTGGTCCAGTCGAGCGATTTGACCCGCCATCTTAAGGTTCCCGAGCGGCAGCCCGGCTTCGCTCCTTTGGGAGTCGGACTTACTTCTCCTTTACCCGCTACAGTGCCTGGTCTTCCCTTCACGTTTCCTATCCGATGGAATATCGTCGCTGGAGGTTCTGATCATCAACGCCGAGTCTCAGGGTCCTGTCGGAGGGGCCTGCCATTTTTCTTCGTCCCGGCCCGTCTATATAACGGAGACCGCCATTTTGTTTCCGGACTTTGTTCCATCATCAGTGCCTTGGACTGCCATGGACGCTTTGTCTGCCTCGGGTCGGCTGTGGCTTGGTTGACGCGTGCTCCGGAACGGATTCGCACTGGTCAGGGCTGATTCCGACTTTGAGTCGTTCTTGCTCCTTGCCACTGCTTTGGACCACCTGAGACGCTCCCTCTGATAGTATTTGTTGTGACTTTGGCGATAGATCTCCCCGTGATACTTGCAGGGTTGACTTCTACTTTCCTGGGATTGCTCAGTTCACTTTTGCCAGGATTGCACCGAGTATCTCACCGGTCATGGGGTGGGATGGGGGAGTTTCTTATTGGTGACTGTCCTCCCCGTGGTAATGCTGAATGTTTGCTTTGATTGACGATGATTGTGCCTTGGGGAGGTCACTGCCGGCTGGGGGTACCGGGTGTCCGGGAGTGTGTCTGTTTCTATCCTCCTCCACTTCTTGTACTTTTTCCCTTCTGTGGGGCAGTTCCGGGGCGACAGGCACGCTGTTAGTGGGTTAGGCCGTAGCCATTACAGGGGTCCAGGGTGGCGGGTGCGGGGGGGGTTTGTTATTTTAGTTTGTTTTGTTCTATGATCCCTATCGCTCTTTTCCGGCTTTGGGAGGGTTCTTTCCTCTTTAGTAGGGTTGGCTGTCTCTTGGTCTTACACCCTTTTTTCTTTTTCTGGCATCTCAACAAGCCTCTGTTTCTCTGTTCTTGGGGGGTGGGCCCTCTGGGGTGGTACTTAGAAATGTTGCTTTTTGTAATATTGCTCATTGTCCAGTCTTACCGCCGCGGCTGCCTAGCTTACATAGTTGCTGTAGTCATAGCCTATCTTCGACTGTAAATGGGGTACGTCCCCCTCGTCTCTTTTGTGTAATTCTCATGTAAGGTGTGATGTCCTTGTTGTGGCAGCCCCTACTCTTCTTCTAAAATTTACAAATGAAAACCTCATATCCTGAGTTGCGAGCCTCACAGCCATGTCTGGTGTACCTTGAACTACCCTGATTGCTGATTGGCCTAAGCTTCTCCTGCTCCTATTGATTGTTTTTGCGGCCGGCCATGGTGGTGGTGGGCCTGCGCATGTATCTCCTTCTTTCTTGAATAAAGGTTTTCAAAAATAAATAAATAAATAAAAATAAAAAAATAAAAGCCAGGAAAGCGGAGATAACATTATCTCCCTATTACCTGCTGTCGCTAACACCAGTCAGCGACATGAAGTAGGAGATAGCGACCATCTTGGGCCCTACTTTGCATGTCAGTGATATTTATCACTAATGACATGCAAAGTGGGCGTGCCAAGATGTTAGCGACTGGAAACAGTCGCTAACATTGCTATCTCCTATTACCAACTTTTGGAGATATTCTCGCTAAGCGCGAATATCTCCAAAAGCTAACACCTGCCCTGAGCAGTTCTTAGCCATGTTATCCAATGGGAGGTGGATAACATGGCTAAGAGCATTAGCTCGCTAATGCATGAATATCGCTGACTTTTCAGCGATATTCATGCATTGCGGCCGATTTTTATCGCATTTGCGATAAACCTTGGTAATACCAAGGTTTATCTGCGATAGAAATCGCTGCAGGTCGGCAATACATTTTTGTCTCTAAACAAGCAATAGAGATAATTATCGCAATTGCTTGGTAATATGCCCCTGTGTTTGTCACAGTGAAGTCACAAAATGGCTGCCAAGTACTGCTGACCAGAGGAGTCAGTCGGAAAAATAGGTGTCTCCCTAGTCGTCCACTCAAACACAAAAGCAGCACCTTCAATTCCACTGAGTTTTAACATTCTCTCAAACACATTTCACAACACTCTGTCATCATTTTCTTGAAAAGATGCAATTTTTCCTTTTCTTTAAACCCTTCACACATCGTTGATAATGTATATGTATATTGTGTATAGATTCCCAGCTAGCTTGGTATAACGTTTTCTTTACTGAATACAACTCTTCCAGTATATTTTTTTTCATGCACTTTACTTTTTTATGTGGATTGAAAAGGTATTATTTCTGTTAACCACTTAAAAATTGTGCTGAATATATTGTTTTAAGAACATAATTCCAGTATTTCAACCACGATAAATGGTGCTGTAACCATAGAATTACATATTTGTCAAAATGACCATATGATTGAATGTTCACATGGTCAGCTGGGTGCATTTTCACGTTAAATAGATGTCCATTTCTTCTGAAGGCCATCTGAGTCAAGTAAATCACTTCCTATTTATTTCCCTCCATGAGCCATTGTCAATCTCGAGTGTGCCCCCTCCTTACGCAGGTTGATAATTGCATCACATTACACAGAGAAATTGAGTAAGTAAAATAAATAAAGTAAATATGTAAATATGAATGAATCCAATAACCATCAATATTATACCTCTTCTTGTGTATATACTCACGCGCTTTTATGCATGCAGTCACTAATACACTGACAAATATATATTGTTCAGATAGATGGATATTCGATAGATTATACGAGTACCATTGAGTTGTGTAAGTGAACGCGCTAGTTCTGTTCGAGGCGACTCAGGCGAACACTTACGTGAGCGTCTGCACGGAGCCCCGGGCCAGCCAGCACTGCCCTCTCTCCCGTCCTTCCCTCCGTCCCGCCTTCAATGACGGGTTTTATCTTCCCAAACTTGAGTGAGAGTGCTTGGTTTACCGCTTCATGCATAATAGTATTATACGGTATTATGCATGAAGCAGTAAACCGAGCACTCTCACGCATGTTTCGGAAGATTTCAGGGAGCGTACTCAGCTAAGCCTAAATACCATTCACAAGAGTAACACATTGAGGCTAAATAATGCCATTGCCAACAAATACAGGGAAAAGACATGACACCACGTGTGCTCATCTTCTTACATTGGGATCAGCAACTCTATCTTTGCCCACCCCCGGCAAGCCTCCTCCCTCATTTTTACACTTCAGAAGCAATGAAATGAACTTACTCATACTGGCCAGGCCACTTCAAGCCACACCTTACCCACACACTCTAAAGACGCCACACTTTCAAATCCTAAATTGAGGGCATTAACCTCATATCTAACAGACAGAATACACACAATTCTTTAGGTGTGGGAGGAGCTTAGCGCACATCCAAGATGGTCGCATGAGCACAGGGCTCCCCGGACCCTCGCCATTCTTCGCAACTGATCCTGATGACATCCTGAATTCTTGGACAGATTCCCGAAGATTAACCTTGCCTGAATACATACCTCTTTTCAGAATTTAATTCGGGCTTGGGAAACCGAAATTACAGCGATTTGAACTTTTGAGGCCCACCTTGAGGCGAGCCGGGGACTTGGTGACTTGTGGAGCCGGGACGGAGTTGAACAACAACGGCAGTGGGGTCTCCTCAGTAGCCCTACTCCAACTTTCGGTTCTGTGTCCTGGCATGGTCTGATTACGAGACAGTTTCGCTTGGTCGGGGACCTGTCCAGCCTCCATTCAGTGTGAGCGCTACTTCACCATCAAAGCCGCTCGGGTCAAGTCATGACTTTGTCTTGGCCACGCGAGCCAGCTTTTGTGGACTTTTGGTGCCTTGCCCGCAGGCGGACATTTTCACTAGGTCTCACGGGCCCCTCGGGGCGCATCTTCCAGCATGGCAGCCAGGGGTGACGCCGAGAAGCGGAAGACTAAGACGCCCCTTCATGGGGGACCGGTCCAGTCCAACGTTATGGACCGGTACACTCAAGCCAAGGGATCCCCTGGGGTCTCCAGTTGTACCCCGGAGGACGCCAAAGAGGATCCATCCGCCCCTACTGATTTGTCCCTGCAAGACATCATGGGCGCCATCACCAATATGAAGGAGACCATCGGCCAGCAATATGAGGCTCTTGCTCATATAATTGACACAGTTGCCATTGATGTCACCCTGATCAGGGCCGACCTGTCCAAGACCAATGAGAAGGTGAAATCATTGGACCTGAAGACTTCTAGTCTCATGGCCGATGTGTCGGAACTTCAGACCAAACTTGGCAATTTGAAATCGGCTAATGACTTGATGTACCATCGGCTGGAGGATTTTGAGAACAGGGCAAGACGCAATAACATCCGCATCATAGGTGTTCCAGAAAATACCGAGACCCACTTGGTTGACCTCATGGTTGAAGATCTTGTTCTGAACCACCTTGCCCCTTCTGGACTGAGCAAGTTTTTCGCAGTGGAGCGTGCCCATCGTGTCCCGGGTGGTAAGCCTAAGCCGGGCGCTCCCCCGAGGCCTATCATCGCAAAACTTTTTCATTTCAGGGACCGTGTTGTGATCCTGCAGGCATCGAGAGTGAGCGGTCCGGTGAAATTTGAAACTCCACGGTTAATTTTTACCCAGACTTCACTCAGCTTGTTCAGAGACAAAGGATGGGCTTTCAGGGAGTTAAACGACGTCTCCGGGACTTAGGATTGAAGTACGCGATGCTTTTCCCTACTAGGCTTCGTGTGGATTACGAGGAACGGACTTTCTTTTTTGATCGGCCGGACAATGTGAGTGACTGGCTGGATTCCCTGCCTGGCCAAAACGACCGGACGGAGCACCCTGGTGGTGCCGAGGGTGGTGAGCCTGCACAGAAGTGACCTTTCGGCCCCTGATCTCCGAAAGCTAGACATTGCTCAGCTGGGTTCTATTTCTCCTGTATATTATGTTTTCTTGTCGTCCCCATCTGGGTGGCGGGTGGGACGGGCCTCTTTCCTCCTCCAAGGTCTTTTTGGAGAATGGGGATGTTAGGGCGACAGGCACACTGCAAGTTGGGGTAGATTTTTAGTCTACTGCAGGGGTGCAGGGAGGGGGGAGTTGTAACGGGCGTTGGTTGGGGGGTGGGATGGGGTGTTTGTGAAAGTGTTTTTCTTTCTCAAGGCGACGTATTGGTTTCTTCTTTGCTTCAAGTGTTCTGCTCTTTGTGGGGTGACTCATGCATCACTTGTGGGGAGGGGGGTAGTGGGTGGAGGTTACTATCTTGGAACGTCAATGGATTGGGGGATCACCTAAAACGGGGTGTTGTACTGCAGTATCTGCGTCGTTTGTCTCCTGATGTGGTGCTTTTGCAGGAGACGCATTTGGTGGGAAATATGTGTCATGCTATGAATAGGTGGGGTTATCGCTTGGTCGCTCACTCCGGGTTCACTACTGGTTCCAGAGGGGTGGGTATTCTGGTTCGGTCCTCTCTCCCTCTAGAGATTGATAATGTAATCCTCGATGACAGAGGGCATTATGCCGCCCTCACTGGTAGGTAAGACTCTTTCATTGCTTACTGCATACGTTCCCCCGGGTCTCCAGACCTCTACCTTCTCGGATGGTGGCCGTGTGATGCTGGAGCTCCCTGATGGTCTTCTCCTTATGGGTTGGGATTTTAATTCTGTGCTTTCTGGCAATATGGACCGCCACCCCCCCCAGGGATCTTCCTAATTCCCAGTTATGGCTCAGTGGGTTCTTGGACACCTTTGGTCTGGTGGATTGCTGGAGGTTAATGCATCCAACACAATGTCAGTACACCTTTCACTCTGGGGCTCATGGGAGTCTCTCCAGGCTTGATTACATCCTTATGCCAGCTGCCCAGTCTTCCTCCGTTGGGGAGATTAGACACTTGGCCCGGGGCATTTCGGATCATTCTCCATTGGGGCTTTGTATGGTCGCTGTGGTGCACGCTGCGGGCGGATCGCCCCTATCAACCCTTGGTATCTGCGTAATCCCAAGCCCCGTAATAGTCTGATAAAGACCCTGGACCACTATTTTCTGGAGAACGAGGGGTCCGTTTTTTCCTCTGTGTCCCTGTGGGAAGCCTTTAAAACTGTTATCCATGGACAGGCCCTATCTTTAATAGCTGAGACCAAGAAAGCTAGAAATCAGGAGGTCGTGAGTCTGGAGGCGGAAATACTGGAATTGGAGGCTGACCTAGAATCAGGAGTTACCCGGGACAGACTCCACGCCCTTGGTTTGAAGCAGTATGACTATAAATCCCTTGTCACGGATACTGCCAAGACGATGTACAGGGAACAGCAGGGTAGACTGTATGATGTTGGGGATGAGGCGGGTAAATTGATTGCTTGGCTTGATAAGAAGGAAAGAGCGAATCGTGTGGTCCCTGTGAATGAGACTTCGGATGGTGCGAGTGTGACTGACCCTGGTGAGATTGTGGAGTGTTTTGCTGACTATTTTCGTGTGGTGTACTCCCCGGTGTCTGACAGAGACGAGGATGACTCCCATTCATTGCTGCGCCACATTGCGCTGCCCTGCCTTTCTGATGAGGATCAAGAGTGCATGGAGGCTCCGTTGTCGGTAGACGAGATTGCGACCGCAATTCGTTCTCTCCGTTCGGGCAAGGCTATGGGCCCAAATGGCTTGCCTATCGAGCTGTACAAACTGCGCCCGGATAAAGTCGGGCCATATCTTCGTGATATGTTTATCGAGTCACGTGATCTTGGCACCCTCCCTTGTGACCAGCGTCTGACAACGATTGTGGTAATTCCCAAGGAGGGCAAGCCTCGTGATCGTTGCGCATCATATAGGCCTATCTCCCTGTTGAATGCTGAGCCCAAGATTCTCGCCAAGGTCCTCGCTAATTGTCTACTTACAGTAATTTGTGACCTGATCCATCCGGATCAATCCGGTTTTATTCCACACCGGAGCACTGCTCTCAATTTGCGGCGCTTACATAGTGTTCTCACTAGGGCGGAGTCTCTTCCGGAGCTGGCCATCTTGGCTTCCTTGGACGCCACAATGGCCTTCGATACGATAGAATGGCCCTATCTCTGGGCCGCCCTGGCGAAATTTGGTTTTGGTTCAGAATTTGTCGGCTGGGCGAAACTCCTATATACGGAACCGCTGGCTCAGGTGGAGGTCAATGGTCGTGTGTCCCAGTCCTTTGCTCTCGGGAGGGGTATGCGGCAGGGGTGCCCGCTGTCCCCCCTGCTCTTTGCCCTTGCCTTAGAACCACTTGTGGCCTGGCTCCGATGGGAGCCGTCGATAAAGAGCATTCAGTAGGTCCCCGATTTTGACGACCGAGTCTCGTTGTACGCTGACAATATCCTCTTATACCTCACCTCCCCTCGTAAATCCCTTAACGTTCTATTTGACGTTCTCACTTCATTCGGCAAGAACTCTGGTTTGATCATTAATTGGTCTAAATCGTGTGTGTACGTCATCTCGGGGGGCCTTCCCCCATTACCAAGTAGGTTTCCCACTCATATCTCTCAATCTGGCTTCAAGTATTTGGGGGTCTTTATATCGCTAGACCCAGCTGCCCGCTATGAGCACAATCTCCTTCCTCCTCTCCGACGGTTGAAATTGGACGTGGTTCGGTGGCGTAGAATGCCGCTGTCGCTACTCGGTCGCGCGGCACTCTTTAAAATGATGTCCCTGCCTCGGTTTCTCTACGCACTCCCGAACTCGTTTGACTTTATTCCGGCAAGCTACTTTCAGGAGGTGGAGGGTTTACAGAGAATGCTCATTTGGGACTGCCGTGCACGTATCGCTCTTGCAAAGCTAACCCTCCCCTGGTATGACGGGGGCATGGCGCTCCCGGACATCAGGAGGTATTATTGGGCATCCCAGTTGTCCGCAATCAACCACGCAATGTATGCACCCAGTCCGAATCCGGCTTTCGAGATGGATAAACATCAGTTGCCCAGCAGTAACTTCAATAGAGCGCTCTACTCTCGGACAGCGGGAAGGAACCTAACGGGACCCACCAAGATTGCGGTGCGTGTGTGGAATGATGCAAATGCAGCCATGGGATGGAACGATCGATTGACGCGAGCGACCCCTCTGTATGCTTCTGAAAGACTGGGATGCCTTTGGACAACGAAAGGTTTTGAGAATTGGGATATGATTGGTATAAGCAGAGTGGGTGACCTTTGGGTGAAAGGCGTGGTCAAGACCTTCGAGGCGCTTCAGAGTGAGTATGAGTTGAGTGATAGTGAGTTTTTCAGGTATGCACAGGTCCGCCATGCTTTGCGGTCGGTCTTCGCCACCGATGTTAATGTTCCCGAGTCCACCCCATTGGAGGACTGTATACTTGATGGTCATCTGCCCGATAGTACGATCTCCCTGATTTACAAGAAATTAATTAACAATCGGGCAGATCTTCTTGTGCATCTCAGGGAGGCCTGGACCAGAGACAGGTTGGAGCTGGATGACGAAGACTGGCAGTCTGCACTGTCCTCCCCGAAAGCAGTTGCTATTCCCGCCCCTCTCCGTCTCGTCCAACTCAAAATTCTTCATCGGGTGTATGTTACTAGTCCTCGTTTGCTATGGGCTTTTCCTCGGATGGGTTAAGCAAGCGCAGGTGTGGATTGAGTGCTACCTTTCTCCATATCATTTGGGGATGCCGTGAGGTGGCGGCGTATTGGAATCGTGTGCATGCGGTAATGGAGTGTGTCACCGGGGTCGCTCTGCTGCCTGAGGCTCGGAGATGCTTGCTGAATGTGTGGGAGCCGAATGATTACAACGTCGCTCAGGCCCGGTGGGCGGCCCTTGGGACCATGATCGCAAAGAGGGACATTGCGCAGCTATGGGGTTCCCGGCGGCCCCCCACCGTGTCAGTATGGAAGGAGAATATGGACTGGTGTATGTTTAGAGAGAAGACTGTATATTTGGCTAGGGGCAGGCCTAGGGTGTGGAGTAAAATCTGGGGCCAATGGAATGCCTACCGAGGGAACATCTGTGCACCCCTGTTTGAGGACAATCCGGACATTTCTCTGTCTCCCTGTTCCTGACATTCCTGACAGAATGTACTCTTTTTCCTGATTGTCTGACTTCCCCACTTGCTCCCCCCCTGGGTCATCTCTATTGCCTTCCTGATTATCTATCCTGTACTGAAGGTCCCCCCGTCAGAGCTCGACCTTGTCCATAATGCTTTCCGCCTTGAGTTTTGTTTGTCTGTTTTTTCTTTTTGTTTCCTTTTTCAAAATTAAAAATAACTATATCCTGACTCCATCCTGTGTTGCAGAGAAATGTATCCTGTATTTTGTTGGACCTCTAGGGGATCAATCGCTGCTCTGTGATGTTGTATGATTGCTTTTTATGTTTTAGCGGCCGGCCCCTGTGGTTTTAGGCCCATGCTTGTAATGATATTGGTATTGCACAATAAAGTCTATCAAAAAAAAAAAATGTCTTTAGATGTGGGCCTATTGTAAAGGCTGTGGCTGTGTTTAATCGAATCAGCAATGTTACTTTTTTTTCATTATTATTATTTTACTTTGTGGCTGTGTTGCGTTTCATCCTTTCGGTCACTTAGGAGCATATTATCAAGGGGATTTATCTCCCCTTTTTTGGCTTTAAAAGCCAAGAAAGCGGAGATAAAATTATCTCCCTATTACCTAGCTGTCGCTAACACCAGTTAGCGACAGCTAGTAGGAGATAGCGACCATCTTGGGCCCCACTTTGCATTTCAGTGATATTTATCACTAATGACATGCAAAGTGGGCGTGCCAAGATGTTAGCGACTGGAAACAGTCGCTAACATCGCTATCGCCTATTACCAACTTTTAGGGATATTCGCGCTACGCGCGAATATCTCCAAAAGCTAACACCTGCCCTGAGCAGTTCTTAGCCATGTTATCCAATGGGAGGTGGATAACATGGCTAAGAGCATTAGCTTGCTAATGCATGAATATTGCGGACTTTTCAGTGATATTCATGCATTGCGGTCGATTTTTATCGCATTTGCGATAAACCTTGGTAATGCCAAGGTTTATCTGCGATAAAAATCGCCACAGGTCGGCGATACATTTTTGTCTCTAACCAAGCAATAGCGATAATTATCGCTATTGCTTGGTAATATGCCCCATAGTTCTGTGGAGATCGTGCGTTTGAGATCTGCAAGTAGTTACACATGAAGTATGTGTTGATGCAAAGGGAGTGTGCAACTATATTATGACGCAGTGGTTGATGCTCGGACAACTTTCTGTTGCCCCGGGTTCAGTCGGAGATGTGCTGTCTAACTTTAATGAGATGTGTCTAGTTTGTGTATAAGGAATGTTGAAGACCTGTTAGTGTTATGCTACCGTTAACAATTATCGCTGGGGCGCCAAGAGAAAGATTTGAACCCTGTGTTCGCTATGTAAATTAGGAGATGGGTCCATTGCAGGTGCATGGGTCAGTGCCAATGTAACAACTCATGTCCATGTGTTTCGAATGTATTTTAATAAGGCAGTGTACCTCACCTCCAACAACCCGTTTATAGAGTCTGTTGAGAAACAAACGAGGAAACACTTTGCTCATGGTCTAAACATTAATGTGATGCACTTTAATAAAAATAAAAAGAAACACCTTTTCGGGATTCCTTGCATTGTGCAGCTAGTGGTGTTGTACAGGTATGGACGGATTTACAATGCGATGCATTGAGCGGATGATTATTGTCACATAAGTATGTATGCATAGCCTCAGTGTCTTCGGGAGGCTGGTGAAAGAGTTGTAATTCTTAAATGCACAGAAAAACATGTGGCCCCAGGCTCCGTGTGAAACGATTTGGTTAGTAAGTATTTTTACGTTTCCGGCTGTTGAACCAATAGTCTATTCACGGGGTTTGATCTTTGCTTGCCAACTCGAATTTTGTGATTTTGCCCGGGTTGTTGCATGGTCTAAAGTCGGATATACATAAAATGGGATTACAAACTAGCTATACACAACATTTTGACTGGAGGTACCACTTCTCTTGGAAGGAGTATCATTTCTACTCACTGCAAGCTAGCCATGTGGCTTCCGAAACAGAGCCTAAGTGATGTGTATTGGGCAATTAAACCTCCCCCTTCCATTGGACTGTAAGCATCCCATTAGTTACGCATTTCTGAAAACGATGGCAATACACAAGTTGGGAGGAAGACTTGCTAATCCCTGCGCTTCCCACAGGCCCCGATGCAGTGGCCTCCCTGCATGCGCTTCGGAAAGGCCTGCTTGAGGTCTGACACAAACGTGGGTCTTAGTAAAGTTATTACATTTACGAAAGAGGTGGTGGGTGTATTAAAACAAAGCCTAATTGTGGATGAAAGAGGTCCAATTACAGACATCACACTGAACGATCAGCAGAGGCTGAATTGCAGATACCGTACTCGCATGGCACTATGTCACGGACAAAACAGTGGAGGCGAGATGGTCTGCTGATAGTCAACGTCATGGAAGAAGGCAAGACACCAGCAACAGCATAGCAGCATTAATCCTGGTGCATAAAGATACGTAACGTCCATTTGTAGAACCACCACCGGCACCAAAATACAGAAAGCAACAATAGTGATTCATTGCTAACAATTGGGCCTGACGATAGTGGATCGGTGGCCAACGACAACAGGCCCAGTGTGTGGGTCAATGACAATATCTTCGTCTTAGTGCACGTCACAACACGTTTTACTGATATACTGCCCTAAATACTGCCCTTAGTCAGTGCACAAAACACAATGGGGGATTGAACAAATATATACACACACCTTGTGCTAAGCTGCGCAGCCTACAGTCACTCTTCTACTAGTCGTTACGTGTAGTGGTCACTGACAGTCACTCAGTACATCTCGAACAATCTTAGTCACTCTAGTCGCATGCACGTGCTCTGGTGCAGAGAGGAGGAGGTAGGGTGACAGGCCGGCCCGATTGCCCAGCAACGGCAGAATGTCCAATCATGTAATGGCTTAACACTAAGCCATTACAGTGACTGGGCATTGCTCATGTTAGATGCTCCCACCCCAGCCGCGGCCCGTGGAGGGAGTTCGGTGGGGCAGGGAGGTGGTGCGGGAGAGGGGCAGGGTGGTGGGTGATAAACAACGGCAAAAAGCGATGCAGCGCGCGCTAGGAAATTCGTTTTATTTATTAAATTGTTTACTTACCTGCAATTATCCATATTCTGTTGTTTACCACCCACCACCCTGCCCCTCCCCCACACCACCTCCCTGCCCCACCAAACTCCATCTACGGGCCGTGGCTGCCCACCCTGCAGTGCAAGTCAAGACAGACTAGACTGGCAACTGCACAACACTACATGAGGAGAGCTGCTCTCTGAAGAGAGCAGCGTCAGGGTTGGAGTGAGCAGGCAAAAAACGCTGCTCATTTCCAAACCATTGGGGTCCGTGGAGGTGAGCAAACCACGTACTCACCCATGCTTGCTTTTCAAAGGCCACAGGGTTGCTAGTTGCAGAAAGGGCAGCCGGTCAAACCCCACATGCGCAGTGCGCACTGTGCCAGGCCCAGCCCGTAGTTACTTAGTTGACACAGTCAGTGAGTGCAGACCAGGCTGGTCACGTGATGTGATGACGTGACGCTGCTGCGCGAAGGAGCACAGCTTTAAACTAATACTACAATTTGATTGAAGGTGAGAACTAACTTGTAAATTGACCAATAATTTTTAGTGAGGCAACGTTCCACCGCCCAAATGGTAAAACCGCCACTGATCATGTCTAGTAAATTTGTGAATGCGTCAAAATCCATAAATGTTGCATGGAACACTCACGCAACACCCATTGAAACGCCCTCCTGACATTGCTTTACTAAAGATACATGAAGCCCCTGAGGGCCAAGCAAGGGGGCCTTACGGGGCTTCATAAATCTCATTTTGAAGTTGCATCACTCTTGCACTACGTGGTTGAAGGTCGGAACGTCGGAAAGGGGCTTGTAAAAATGCCCCCCAGTGCGCATAATTTCTAGGAGTTCATAGCTCTTTTAAGCAAGTGAAGCTTTTTTAGTTTAACTTTTTTTTAAATAATCTGCAAACCAAAAGTATGTAAGCATACTTACAGGCACATGCATCAAGCGATTTTGGAATCGCAAACAGTGCGAATCGCAAAATTCGGCCGTTTGCGATTCCAAAATCACTTTTTGGAATGCATCATTCATTTCCCATTTCTAGCAATTTAAGAAATCACAATTTTTGGAGATTTCTCAAATTGCGATAGCATTTAAGAAATCACAAATTTTGCGATTTCTTAAATGCTATGCATGATTTTATTTTTTTGCGAATTCGCAATTTAAGGGTAAAATTACTATGAAGTACAGTTTCAAAAATGCAAATACATTTTTGAAACTTACATTTTACACACACACATGCCCTTGGGACATGTGTGTGAGTAAAATGTACTTACATGACATTCCAGGGGTGCAGGGGGGGTCCTTTGGACCCCCCCCTGCACCCATGAAATTGCATTCTCATTTTGCGATTCCTTAATTGTGAATTTTCAAAATGAGAATGCCTTTCCATTGATTCCTATGGGCTTCTAGGCCCATAGGAATCAATGTAAAGCGTGTCCTTATTGCAATTCGCAATTAAGGAATCACAAATAAGGAAAATTAGGGAATCGCAAAAAAAATTGCCATTTTTTTGATGCATAGGAATTTGCGATTCCTAAATTGCGATTCCTTAATTTTCGCAATTTAGGAATCGCAAATTCCTACTATGATGCATGTAGCTGTTTGAGATGGTGACTCCAGCAATTATGTTGACTTTTCTTGTGAGAAAATTCAGACAATGAAAATGATGACTGAAGGCCGTGTGCTGCCTAGGCTCTGCTTCCATTGATGAAGGTAATTTGGAAAGTGACGGAGCCAAACTAAGGTCAAAAGAATGTCAACTAATTAAAATTCTGACCTCAGCTGTTCAAGTGTAGCTGCTGTTGCTGAAGGTAGACCACCGTATTGGGCTGTGCCTGAGAATCAAGTTCAGGGGCTTGGAGGGATGAGGAGTGGCATCCGGACAGTTGAAAGCATCGCGCAGAAAAGGGATGTCAGCAGATGGAGCAGGATACATCAGGGTCTACATGATGGCTCTCATTTCCCAGAGGCAGAAGGATAGGATCAGAAAACGGTGCTGTCTCCTGTGGTTGGCCATGTGAGGTCACAAGGAGAGGGGACACATGTCTGCTGCAGGGGGAGAGCCTGCTGTTTAGCATGATTCAAACGTTATAGAGGGGGAGCGCCGCGCTTACACAATGGCGATATTTCTTAAAGGCTGATCAGACTAAAATAGGCAGATCAAATATGCTTGGGAAACGCAATAAAGCCATAGAAGGTATCACACGATCAGTAGTTGTGGTGTTATGGAAGTTAAAACGAGTGGAAGAAGAGATGGAGAGGAAAACCTGCTAACCTGTGGCATTGAGGATGATGGTATTGGTGTATTTATTGCACCAGACATCAAAAGTCACAGACAATTGAATACCCACCTGGTTGAGCACGTAGGAGCAAGGGGAGAGTGGACGTGCTTCCCACCTAAAAGAATGTCTAGTGTTTGACAAAGTAAGGGACATCCCCTTGGAGTGTTTTGATGTAATTGAGTCTGAGGTTATGCCCAACAACAACAAAAAGACAAATCAGATAAGTATGAATTCTCTGTTGGAAGTAACCTTCCTCTTTTGCTTTGAGAAGCATGATGGGACATGAACATGATGATTATAGTAGTCTTTCAAATGGAGGGAAGGTATGGAGAGAAATATAAAAGGCCAAACAGCTACTGCTCACATCTAAAGGCAACAACCAGAAAGGTGGGTTTCTCCTGATATAACAATAACAAACAAGTTCATAGTCCAGACCAACGAAAAAGAGCAGCCTATGTTAACTACAGAATTGCAATCAAGTGGTAAGTCACAAAGAGAGGTGTCAGTGGCCGAGACAAGATGATTTCATTTGAACTCCAATGAAGGGTAAGTGACTGAAGACATTTTTGGAATTGACTGAAGAGCATCTAACTTGTCATTGATGCTATTCTACCCTTCAAAGAGTCCAAAGGGAGTAGCTTGCTCGCCGCTTTTGGGACCAATAATCCGTTTTGAAGGACGTACCTGGACTTCTCTTTTTGCCCTGCTCTGTGGATGTGCTGCCAGTTTCCCCCGCTGCCGCTGCTGTTGCCATCCTGCGCGGCCGCCGAGTGGGGGAAACTTCATCTCCCACAAGCCCCTGCTGCCCACGCCCACACCATCACGTGCCCAGTGGTGCATAAAACATCGCGAGCACTCCGGTGGAGCGGGTGCTTGCTCGTCGCTTTTGGTACCAATAATCAGTTTTGAAGGACGAACCTGGACTTCTCTTTTTGCCCTGCTCTGTGGTTGTGCTGCTGGTTTCCCCCCGCTGCCGCTGCTGTTGCCATACTGCACGACCGCCGAGTGGGAGAAACTTCATCTCCCACAAGCCCCTGCTGCCCACGCCCACACCATCACGCGCATGGTGGCGCATAAAACATCGCAAGTGCTCCCACATCGCGGGACGCACACGGGATCCGCCTGGAGAAGGCCGGGAGAAGGACGGGGCCGTCCGCGGCAGGACGAGGCTGGGCTGGGCCACCCCACTAACATCATATTACCTGTAAGCATTTTTAAGACTCTTTGTTTAACCTGGTCATATTTATATATATATCAAATAATAGAAGAGGATATCGGTGGGAGCTCATGCCAGCCCGAAATGGAACCGGGAGAAAGGTGGGGGTCGGAGGGAGCGTTACGGAAACACTGGACAATTTCATTATAAGAGCAACCAATGTTCTAGAACATGAAATTGCCTTGACGGAGAGACGTCTCTCGCTAGAACCGCTATATCTCAGATGATCATCTATGGGGGCTATTGCAACATCAATTACACCCCTACAATTAAGGGTGAATGCAGGTGAGAACAATTTGATACATAGCAATGAAAGCTCCACTACAGATTCGATAAGTTCATTCATTACACAGGGCAGTGGTCATGGTGAAGCACTCGATGAGTCTAGTGAGTTAAACGGGGTTAGTATAACTAATGAGAATATACCATTCCCTGTGACCTGATCCAAGACTAAAAATACCTTAAATATTAACAAAAAACATCCAGCAGCCCAAGTGATTCCTGCTATTACCCCAAAAACAAATAGAAAACAGAGAGCGAAAAAAGCGATAATAAAAGATGGGAAAATAGGAACTAAACAAAAAGCACCTAAGAGTGTAAGCATAGCGGTGCAGACTTTAAGTATATTAGAACAAACAGCGCCTATAACACCTAATATTCCATCAAAATTAAACCACATTCCATTAGGCCAGGACACACCTGAACATACAGAGGGTATTCTGTGCAAAAAACACCTGGTTAAATCACTCATGCTGCCCCTCATAGAGAGGATCAAAGCGATAGGTGACAGATTGATAAAGTTAGAAGAATCAACCTTGGCCAATAAGGAGATGCTGACGAGGTACTCAGAGCCAATACTGGCATTAAGCTAATATTTAATATTTTGGCAAAGACAACCCCCCCAGGGTCCAGCATAAGTGAGGCTGACTTACTAACGCAACTACCCAATAGAATTAATCTGGGGTGTACATGCCCAGTAAATGGGTCCTCAGGTACATAAGGAGTGGAGAGCCAAGGTACAGGGAAAGGTGCAACGACAAAGGGATCAGGAAACAATGGGAATTTACGGAACACACTAGATTCAGGGGTTGAGGAGGGTGCAGGTAAGGGTCCACTTGATAATGTTAAACGTATGAAAAAACATCCACGTATTGATTTACCACCTGAATCATTCCCATATACTGTCGTTTTGATGGGGGTCCCTGAGTTGGAAGAGGGCAAACTAGAAAGCTATCCTGAATTGAAGAATACATTTACTCACTGGTTGAACAGGTATAGACCTATCCCAACCTTCATGTACAGTAAAATTCTGCATGTTCGTAGAATAAGTTGGGTGGGACATAAAGTGAAGGACAAGAAGGACAATCAAGGGGACTGTGTTCTAGTTAACTTCAGGGACAGACTGGTGGTCAAATATATCTGTGGATGTAGACAGCAAAATATTGGGTGTGGAGAACAAACAGTAGATTTGAGGTATTTTTATCCCCCGCCTCCCTTAGTCCAACCCAATATATACCCTGTGGGTATGCAGGGAGGGATTTGCAGGGACAGACATAATAATTATTTCAATATACCCACCTTAAACCGCTTTGACATTCTATATGGTCAAGAGGGTCTTGAAGGAGTAGAGTGACAGTGCCGGAAACCTCTATTCTGACAACTCTAGTTTCTGCCTCCATATGTATAAAACCAGTGGTTGAGTTAAACGGCAAAATAGAACAACACTGTCCATCTACCATATTACCAGTGCGGGACGGGGCTCTCAATCCAGATGGGCCAGTAACATCAGAGGTTAGCATGATAAGTCAGAAAGGATCAAATGAAGAAATGACTAATGCAAGCCATATCCCAAAAAATATTGAGCAAAAGAAGAATATGTCAAATAAAGGAAGTTGGTCAATAATGTTTGGAATATTGCAGGCATAACATCCAAGCAGACAGATGTAACTTGGCTGAATCTGGCAAGTGAATTTGATATAGTTAGCCTGCAGGATACTTGGGCTAAGGAGGCTTACCACCTCAATGGATATAAAACCTCCTTTTCCCCGGCTATAGACTCAGTTTCTGGTAGAGCCAAAGGAGGTCTATGTACCTATGTATCGAACCTTCTATAATGTGACAAAATAGAAGCCCCTATCACTAATACATATTATCAAATGGTACAGATACATATTAATCAGAAGAAGTGTCTGCTGATTGTAAATTTTTATAATAATATTCGGCTGAGGCTTTGGAGGCTGTGATGAGAGAATTGTCTGCAGACCTCAAACATATGATGAGTTGGAAAAAAAAGGAAGTTCTTACAGTCTGGGGAGGGGACTTTAATTATCTACTATGCAAAAGAGGAGAACCAGGGGCCTGTGGTATTTTCGTGGATAGGGAAAACACCTTATCACATTTTGATCATACTAGTTGTGGAAATTTGTTAAATGAAATCATGTTCTCATGTGACATGTGCTTTGCAAATAAAGCGTGTCAACCTGAGGTTAGTTTTCGCCCTACATTTAATGGGAGAGGATCATTTTCTAATATTGACTTTATTATGACCTCGACCAGATACAGCTACCAGGTGACAAACTTTAAAACACTAGATACTGCACTGAGTGATCACTTTTCACTCAGCATAGAAATTACAAACCCTGACTATACGTATGATAAAGGCAATACAAACAGGGACCTAGTTGAAAATATAGTTTTACAGCGTCAAAATGGATATGCTTTGAAATGGACCAAAGTAGTCCCGGAAAATTTCCTACAAAAACTTATTAAGCTATGCAAATCCAGTTTCGATGTGTGTCTCAAATATTAATGCACTGGATCCTACTGTTATTAATAACTTCTTAATCATAAACTCCGAGATCAAAAATAGCTTATTGATTAAGAAGAAAAAATTGAAGGAACAGGCCCCCGGCTGGTTTGACACACTCTGTACTAAGGCCCATACAAATTTAAAACAAGCCCTAAAAGATTCACCTCATGATCAGAATTTAATTAAGGAACGTCGTAAGGCTTATAAAAATGCACAGAAACAAAGAAAAGAAACCCTAAAAAGAGAGGCCTGGGATTCCTTGTGCGAGGCGTCCTTGAGCAGAGATGTTGCAGCCTTTCGGAAAGGCAGTTAATGCACCCTTTTTTGAAGATAAGGGTAAAGCTAGAATCAAGATAGCTATAACGGGCAAGGAATGGGTGAAACACTATGAAAGCTTATATAGTGAGTTGAGTCTCCTGAACCAGTTACAACCACTAGAAGTAGTGGATGAAGCAACCCCAAAAAGTAATAAAATAGATCTAAGTATAACACTGCATGAAGTCATTACACGCATCAAGGCCAGCCTTGGGGGGAAGGCCCCCGGTTCTGGCTTTATGGGCCCAATCCTTACTAAACTTTTTATTGCATCCTGTTCAAATGGATTATTACCGTCATGGTATGAGTCAATCAAAATACCTATATTTAAAAAGGGAGACAGATCAAGCTGTGCTTGCTATCGCCATATATTTTTGTTAGATTCTACCATTAAGATCCTTGGGCGGGTAATCTTGAACAGACTACAGGATTGGGCCGAGGATCACTCCATAATAAGTGATCTTCAATATGGCTTCAGGAAACATCTAGGCACTATTGAACATTGTCTCAATTTGCATATTCTCTTAGATAAATATGTAAGCACAAGGAAAAACTGTATATATCTAACATTTGTCGACTTGTCATCGGCATTCAATTGCGTTACCCACAGCAAGCTGTGGCTCATATTGGAGAAACTTGATGTGGAAGTGAACATAATTAATTTTTTGAAAGAGTTATACAGGGGAGCATGGGCCACAGTGAGATACGGAAGGAATGGGGAATGTACAACACCGTTTAAGATCGCTAGAGGAGTACGGCAAGGGTGCGTACTCGCTCCCTTCCTATTTACATTTTATATTAATGAATTGGAGAGGTATTACTTAGGGAGTGCAGGGACATGCCACTGATAGGCAAAAGATCGATCCCTGCGCTACTATACGCGGATGACGCTGTTCTGATGGCTCGAACCCCGTTGGTAATGCAGCAGATGATCACATCCTTTGCAAACTTTATGGCTAACTTAGATCTGAGGGTCAATGCTTTGAAGACTTATTGTATGAATTGTGGTCCAGGGGCACTAAAGAACAGGAAAACCATGTTTATAAACTCTAAATCCTTGGAATTTACCCAAACCCTTCCTTATTTGGGCATATTGTTTGACCCAACTGGCCATTGGAATACAACAATAAATACACAGAACTGTTGTTTTGCAAATCAATAATGGCTGTCCAAAATTTTGCAAGAAAGATGGGCAAAAAGCCGATTAGGGAACTTTTTACAATATACAGAGCAACCAGTATTGAAATTGCAACTTACGGTGCTGGTATATGGGGGTACCCTAATGCTAAATCATTACAACTTGCAGAAAATAGTTTTTTTAGACACCTCCTAACAGTCCCTGAGAGTGTGTCCACCCATAATTGCCACATGGAGCTGGTTCAACCTTATATAGAGGATGTCATAAAAATTCAACCAGTTTTATTATGGCACAGGGTGTGGACTACGGAGGAGTGCGTTTTTAATCAAGTGATATTGAAAGACGCTATGAACTTTGAAAAAAGCAGCAAAATAAGATGGCTGGCGCATGTAAAGTCGTTCCTCTCGGAGATTGGCCGTCGCACATTTTTTGATGATCTTCTTATGACACACGTAACCAGAAACGAAATAAAGCACATATGTATGCTATACTTGGAAGATAAAAAATCTCGTTTGTAGATGAGGAAAAGTACAGTGGTGGCGCACCAACTTGTATTGATCACCAGCGAAACCCAGCCATATTTGAAATTGCAAATGAAAGACTTTGAAAAGTTCTTACTAATTCGTTTTAGATTGAATATTTTATTCAAACTTTTTAGTTACCCCAAAATGAATGACTGGACAAAGGACCTTAATATATCCCCTTGTGATGAATTGTCCAAACAATCGGGTATGCACATTTTGCTATTTTGTAAATATTATGTTGCCCAAAGGAAAAGATGGATTTTGCCGCTATTAAGGATAATGGGTTTTAATCAGTGTCGCCCAGCTTTTTTAGCTATCCAGATGTTAGACAATTTTTTAACTATTGCTTCAGTTTCTGCTTTTTTTAAGAACGTTTTTAGATTACATAAATCAATTCTTAATACTGTGTAACACCATAGCAGAATGATAATGACGACTGTGTATATATACTTGTGGTTTTTACTGACTCTTATTTATTACGTGATTGTATATTCCTGTATTTTTATTATGCTTTCATGGATATTCATGTTCAATAACCGAATAAAGAAAGAAATGATTGATTGAGTAGCAATTAGGAAAAATAAATGTACTACGATTAAGGAGAAGAGCAATAGTAAATAAAAGGAAAATGAGATGTATTAGAATAATAAACAGAAGGATTAACAGATGTTCATAAAAAATTGTCTTAAAAGAAAACAAAGGAGCCTGTCTCTGATATTAACAAGCTAGACCACATTGCTCTAAAAATGCAGAACATGACTGACTGTATTTCAAGGGTAAAGTGGATAATATAGAGAGAGGCTCCATATTTCACCATAGTAAAATTACAATTGCAATGAAAAACGTTATACATAAAAAGGAGGTAGAGGAATATCATTCTGGAAGATGACATTTTTAATTTGTCGGAGTACCTGACAATGCGCACGACTGCACAAGCATGATCTCATTCATGAATATTTTGATTCAGACTTCCATAGGAAATTTAAATGACGGGAACCCACATCCATATTGTACAGTTAGAAGAACTCCTGGAGTTCCATTCAACAAACAAAAAGCAGCCCCCGCAAAACTTTTGTTTTTTTAAACTTTTGAATGAAAGAAGAAATCCTTAGTAGAGCACATGAGGCCAAGTTATTTAGGTCCATTGCAGGATTTACTTGCAGTGTATTTCCTAACCTATTGTCAATTTACTAAAAAATGGTTGACAGGTGTGCTTATTAATTGTGGATTTCAAAAATTTCTGAGTGTAAGAAATTGGGTTTTTACATGAGAGGGGAAAGAGTCCTACTCAAGTAATCAACGCAATCCTTATCTGTGTGAACCCCATAAGTCACCAATTAAAACAGTACTTAACTCTGGTTGCTTGGCACAAAAGGGGTGAGGCTTAACTAAGAGGCAATGTGTAAACTATTTATGCAGCACTCAAACTGTATTTACGTGAAAACACAGCACAAGAAAAAACCCAAACCAATTTAGAAACATAGGATACATTTTAATAATTGAAAGACATGAAAACAACAAACATCCAATACGAAGAATGAGAGTAATTCATTTTAAAAGTTTTAGGAAAGAATGGCAAAAAGAAGCACAAGCACCAATCACAGTTATCTGGTCACGCTGGACAGGGTCAAAGTCAGCAGGTTAAGACAACTGCAATAGAGCGCAGGTCAGATACAGGGACCAGGTTCAACTCAATGGAAAGTTTACATTCTGTTTAGTCCAGTGCAGGTCACTGTCAGAGCTTCATGTTGATAGTAGACACAGGCAGTCTTTCATGATGGGGATATCAGCAGACGTTTGGTCCGGAACTCTAGACTGTATCCATATTTAGTACCAGGACGATGTGAACAAAGGTGAAGAAGCCTTTGCAGCCTGTTTGGATGTGGCCACCAATAGGACACCACCCATTTAGGAAGTTAAAAAGATGAGGTCTTCTCTCTTGGCCCCCTGGTTCAGTGAAAGGCTGAGAACTCTTAGGTCAGCTTGTTGATTTCAAGAGCAAATTTAGACAAAAACATAGAGAAGCCAGAAAAAACTGAATTGGAGCAGAATAATGGAATACTAACAAACCCTTCAGAAGAAGTCAGCATATTGCACCTATAAAATTGAGTCTACTACGTCCACAAAAGAATCACTACAAGTTGGTACAGCAACTCTCTACTCCTCTGTCTGCTGGACATCTAGACAGCTGACAAGCTTTCTGTAAGCAGCTTGCCTATTTTTTCCAAAGCAGAATTATGGATATTCATGACAGATTTAGTGTATCAAAACGTCAAATAAAATCCTATGGGACAAACTCGAAGCAAAGAGCCCCAATTGGAACCCCTGAATTTGATGGGGTTAGGGACAGAGAATCTAGCTCTCTTGCAGTATTTCCATATTTCTTTCAAAATGGTGAAATGAACATCTTCTCAACACCAAGTCAGGCTCTTCCCTGGAGTCTTGTGGACCAGCATTTCTGTATATGGTAGCTAGTTCAGTGGCATACCCTCTTTCAGTTCTGATGAGCAAAGCTGTCCTCTCTGGCTTCTATCCATGTCCATGGAAGGAGGCGGTAATCATGCCTCTCTTAAAGAAACCCAATATTGACAGCAGGGATCCAAAAAGCTATCATGTGATCTCACTACTTCCGCTACCAGCCAAGATTTTTGAGAAAAACTTGAATGGTTAACTGATGGATTGTGCTGAGGAGCAGGGATGGCTGAACAAATATTTTTTTATAAAACACAATGGAACCAAATCTGCTTTAGTCTCTGCCACACACTATATATGGCTGTTAGTAGATGAGGCGCAAGGCACGGTATTGTTTTTTTAGACCGGTACGCGGCTTTTGATACCATCTCCTCCTCTCTGCTGATTGACCGGCTATAAGATATGGGAATTACAAAACAGGCACTGGCTCTACAGTCCTTCTTCCTTAATGATCGCTCTCACTGGGTATTGTTTAGTTATTTTTATTCAAATGTTTTATCCCTACCTTCTGGAGTGCTTCAGGGTTCTTCCTTGAGCTCTACACTGTTCAATGTGTATGTGTCCCCACTTACTGCCATTATTTGTGCCTATGTGATGTATGCTACGTCCTATGCTGATGACACCCAGATTATTGTGTTGGTACCAAGGAGCTCTGCTGCTAACACAGATCATTTTTCTCAATGTATGTTTATGGTAGCTGATTGAATAGCAAGACATTTCCTTAAATGTTAAGGGGGAAGAACTGAGGTGTTGTTCTCCGGGATACAAACCTCAATTTAGAAGAGTAACTCGTGGCTGAACAACTTAGGCACTCCCCGATTCCGGTTAAGAATGCCAAAAATCTGGACACTGGACAGAGAACTCTCTCTGAATGGTCAGGCCAATCACACTGATGCCACCTGCTTTTGGATTATTAAAAAGTTGAAGAATTTCTTTCCTTTTTTTCCCCTTGGCATGTGAAAGCAGGTCGCACTAGTGTTGGGCGTGTGCAGATTGGACTATTGCAACTCACTCTACTTGCATTCTAACACCAGTGCCCATGCAAAACTCCAGGTGGTTCGGAATGTGCTGGTAAGAGCGATTATTGATATTCCTAAGCACCTGTCAGCTGTTGTGTGAGTTGCATTGGCTTCAGCCCAGCCCAATTTGGTCACTGTCCCCACATTTCTGAAGAAGAGATGGCTGGTAGAGCTTTCTCAGTTGCTGCGGGCAGACTCTGGAACTCTCATCCTCAATCGCTGTTGAAGATTACGGCACATCTGTCATTTAGAAGACACTTACGACTAGGCTTTATATAATCTAGCCAGCCCTTTCAAATGTGAACGATGCTTTGACTGACACTGAACATTATCGAATGGCTGTGACCACTGTTTTTTGATGCCTATGGGTAAATGCTGCGCTTTATACATTTAAATCGAATCAAATCAAATGATACAAAGAGCAAGTTGCTTCACGTAAGTGAGAGACATAGAGGTCATTGGCTGAGGTGAAGTGTCCACTCATGGGTGGCCAGAAATTGTTCTTTTTCGATGTGAAGAGCCCAAACACTTTGGATTTTCACCTGGAGTTTAGTTCTTGAAGTTTGCAGGTTGGAGGAGTACACTATGACACCTGTCAAGAGTTCAGAAAGTGGAAAACACCTCTTGGGGGTGAAGATACTCCCCACCAGAGGTCATCAGCAGGGACCAGGCACGCCCAGTTGGTGCTGCTCAGCTGAGTAGTTGCAGGGAAGCCAGTGGAAGCTTGTTGTAACCCTGTAACTCAAACAGGTAGCCAACTAAAGGATCTTTGGAAACATCACTGGAATCCTAAATTCAAGGCAAACAGATCCAGTCTTCCTTCTTCAGGTAGCAGGGCAGCCCTTCTTCTGAATCTTCACAGGTCCAGGCATGATCTGATAAGGGTTTGCCAATTTCATACCCTCTGCCAGCCTTTTTGTGAGGGCTACCCCTTTATCTACCCTTCCCCTCTCTCTGGGTTTGGCCATAAATGATCCAGGCACACAAAGGTGAGACAGGCCTAGGTGTGAGCTGTCAGTGACAGGGCAGGCAGTTTCAAAAGTCTGGAAGGGAGTGGACACAGTTCTCAGGCTACACTACGAAGTTCAGCAAGGGCTGAGTACAACCCCCCAGCCATCCTACTCATGAGAGAATCACCCTTTCCTACATCCAAGACTCTTTTGTCCCCGTCTGTAAAGAAAACACATCACACCACTGGAGAGCCATTAATGGTCATATGACACTGGCAGAAAGGTATATTTAGTTTAAGCAAATCAATTTGGATTTTCTGAATCATAATTGAAAATACAGCTTTACTATTAAAGAGTATTTTAAATTACAATTCAAATGAATGGAAGAAGTATTTCTGTATCTCATCCTAAACTGAAGCTATCTCTTACCAAGTGTTAAAGGGTAACACAGAATTAGTGTATAGGAGAGTAGCCTTGCTAAAGTGAAAAACACCTTTGTGGTTTATCAGGACATGTAAAAGGTAAGTACACAGCTTCTAATTTTTAAGCACCATGCAACTTGGCCTTTGAGCCATTAACTAGGGACTTATAGGTTCCGGTGAGAATGTATGGGTTCTGGATGAAGATGCACCATAGGCCTCACTTCCAAGGATCCAGGAGTGGGGTAGCACCACTTGTCAGGGCAGACTCACAGCATATAGAGTACAGGTGCAGATGGGGGTGGTTCTAGTCTTTGACATCCCTGAGACTTGGGGACAGGATGCAAAACAGCAAGCCCTTGGAGCCTTTCAGGTCCAGTCGTTCTCATCCAGACAGAAGAACAGCAGGCAGCGGGGCAGATCAGCAAAGCAAGAGCACAGCAAGACAGAGTTCATCAAAGCAGCAGTCTAGGTTGATGTGCACAGAGGTTCTCCCTTCCTGCTCTGTCTCAAGACACACTACAGGGTGCAGTCAATCCTTTGTGTGGGGATAGGACATAGCCCTTTTAGGTGTAAGTGTCAGCGCCCCCCTCCGATCATGCTCAGGATGGTCATCTGCATGCAGATGACTACTCAGGCATTCTTTGAGTGTGACTGTCTAGAGAGAATACAGGAATTAGCCAGGAATATAGTTGTCACACACTCCAGACTTGTATTCCAGAGACAGGCAGAAGTCACCAAATGGCTAAAGTAAGCAAATGCCAACTTTTTTAAAGTGTGACAGTGGGTGCGAGTTATGTGCCCTTCAAAGCATACTTTGTTACAGCTGTGATTGGGACGGTTTACAGCTACTGTTCACAGCCCATTAGTAGCATTTAGTTTAAAAGGGCAGAAAAATGGAGGAAGGCAGGCAAAATGTTGTGGGAAGACCACCCTACGGCTGTCAAGTCTAACATGTGTGTCCATCAGCTGAAAGTGAGGAGAGCGACTCAACCCATTGGAAGCTCTCTTCACTAAAGCAGAAGAATCAGTAGAGAGCATCAGCATTGGCATGGCGAGACATTTGGCGATGTTGCACCACCATAAAGTCAATTCCCTGAACAGAGATGGAGCACCTCAACAGTTTGAGATTTTCACCCCTTATCTGCATGAGCCACCTGAGGGGCCTGTGGTTTGTCTGAGCCAGGAAGTGAGTGCCAAACAGTACGTGTCTCAATTTCTTCAGGGCCCTGACCATAGCAAAAGTTCTTCTTTCAATGGCACTCAACCTCTTTGTCCTTGGATGTAACCTCCTACTGATTAAGACTACCAATTGATTGATCTGTGCTCTACTAATTTAGCTGTGCTAAAACTGTCCCTATGCCATACTCTGAAGCATCCTTCTGATCGATGAACTCCTTGCAGCAATCAGGGGCCCTGAGCACAGGTGCTGTGCACATAACTTCCTTGAGAGAATCAAAGGCTTTCTGACAAAACTAAATGCAGATCACCAATCTGGGTTGCTTCTTAGAAGTCAGCTCACTTAAGGGACCAATTAGGTGCCATAACCCATTACAGAGCTATGGTGATAGCCAGTGATGCCTAGGAAGGCTCTCACTTCTGCTTGGGTTCTATATGATTCCCAGGCCATGATGGTTGCAATCTTGACCTGGAAGGGCTGCACCTTGCCTACACCTATCACGTGTCCCAAATACACCACTGAACCCTGCCAACCTGGCACTTACTGGCCTTGATGGTCAGGTCTTCCTGTTGCAGGGCCTGCAAAATCTCATGGAGGTGATGCAGGAGTTCCTTCCAGCTGGAACTCTCGACAACAATTTTGTCTATGTAGGCAGCACAAAAAGCCTCCCTAATGACCCTGTTAACAGACCTTGGCAAGGTAGCAGGGCATTCTTTAATCCTAAGGGCATCACCCTGAATTGGTGATGACCTTCAGAGGTTGTGAATGCTGACTTATCGTTGGCCCCCTCAGTCAAGGTGATCTGCCAATACCTTAATGTCAAATTAAAAGTACTGAGGAGTTTGGCAGCACACCCTGTCAAAGTGCTCATCAGCTCTGGGGATGGGTTGTGCATCAGTCCTGGTGACTGAGTTGATTCCTCAATAGTCCAAGTAGGTCTGCAGTTCTGGTGTGGCACACATGGGGCAGCCTTTGGTGCCAATAACACAGGGCTGGACCAAGGACTACTAGAGCTCTCAATTGCCCCTAATGCCATCATCTTGGAAACTTCCTCCTTGATGCTGGCTCTCTTCCTGTTAGACAACCTATACATGTTGACCTTTACAGGGGGACTGTCTCCAGTGTTGACATCATGGACAAACAGAAATGTGAGTCCAGGGGTAAGGGAGAAGATTGGGGCAAACTGTTCTAGTAACTGGTAATCTTCACTTTGCTGTTATGGGGTCAGTGTGATAGAGAGGTTGATACCCTCCCCTAACCCATCATGGCCCTGTGTAGAGAGCAGTTCAGGCAGAGGTTCACTCTCCTCTTCCACTCCCTCATCTTTCACTTGGAGCATGCTCTCTTCGGACCTCTCAAAATGACGCTTCAGTCAGTTCACATTGAGCACCATCAGGGGGATTTAGGGGTTTGGAGGTCCACCAGGTAGGTGGCCTCCCCTTCTGCTCCAATATCTCATATGGGCCAGTACAGCAGTCCTGGAGACCTCTGGGCTCTACTGGTTCCTGACCCATACCTATTGTCCAGGCTGAAACGCTATAGTCTCCTGATTCATCCTCACTTTAAGGGAATATTTTGACCCATTCATAAATGGAAATCTTTCAAACTTTGTAAAGCTCTGTAATACAGGAGTGCTGGAAAAATTGCCTAAATTGATGCTGACACAAGACCTCACAACCTCATTAACTGATGCAATGAGATCCAATCCGAATTCTTTACTCTCTTCTAATCCCTGCACATCCTTCCCACTTTTTCCATTTGTAATTTCAACACACCCTCCAAGGTTTGTATTTGAAAACCTAAAAAGTTAATCTCCTGTGTGGGTACAAAGCAAGATTTGTCACTGTTCACGAAAAATCCTAACTCCTCAAACATACGCACAGGCTAATTCTATCTGATCCAACGCCAGCACTCTCTCTTCTGCCATAATCAATATATTGTCTAGATACACTATCAGACAAACTCCCCTCAATCATAACCAACCCATCACTGGGCTCTTGACCATTGTAAAACACCATGGTGCTGACGTCAGTCTGAATGGAAGGCTCTTGAGCCTCACATGAATTCTTTTCTACCCGAACTGAAGATAATCCCTATGCTCCATAGAAACATATTATAATGTTTAAAAAAATCTAAAAAAACACCTACAAACATTATTTTATACGAATGGAAAAAAAATCAAACACATAACTATATTTAATAGAAATTAATTATAATCAAAAACATTAATAGTTACAAAAATTTTATATTTTTTATTTCCTACCGTATACCACCACACAATTCACAAACACATCTACATTTCTAAAATAGTGTACCTCCATAATTAACATAAATAATTATCAAATAGACAAATATTATTAATTAAAAAACAAAATGAAACTGTTAAAAGTTAATTTATTCACCAAACATTACCCCTATAAAACCAAAATCAACACACAAAATGAAAGTAAAACAATTACCATAAATATTTATCAATTAATAAATGAATAATAATGAGCAACTAATTAATAATTAATAAAACCCAAAATACTTTCCACCCTCTACCCCAATAAATACCACAACACATACCTACAAATCATTACACAATTTCCATAACTAATTTTACATTATTATTAAATTATTATCAATTAACAACAACTTATTAATTAATTGAAAATAATTTACTTCCCACACTTTAGCACTATGAACCCCACAACTCACATCTCAAATTAATTACACATTTTCCTTAATAAATGTATAGTTATTTAATTGCCATTAATTAGCAATTAATTATTCATTATTTTTAAATAAATTAATACACACCCTATTCCCCTATAACTCACAACCCGCTCCCCCAAAAATGACACATTTAACATAATAAATGAATTTCCACAATTAACACTATAATATAAAAACTAAATAAATATTAATAAATAAAAATTATTAGTTAATTTAGTAGAATTAAATTACTTTCCACCCTATTCCCCTATAAACCCACCACTCGCTCGTAAAAAACGAACACAATTAATATAATGATCAATTAATTAATTAATTAAAATTACAACCAATTAATATACAATTAGTAAAAAATGAATTACCATAAGTAACACTACAAAATCTAAACTAAATAAACACTATTTAATAAAAAATATGAATTAAATTATTATAATTAAATAACTTTCCCAACCCATTCCCCTGTAAAACCACAACCTACTCCTAAAAAAATAACACAATTAATATAATTACCAATTAATTGATTAATTATTAAAAAATGAACAAACAACTAATAATTAATTAATACAAAATTAAATACTAGAATTAACACTATAAAATCTAAATTAAATAAATAATAATACATAAAAAATATTAATACATGTATTATAATTAAATTACCTCCTACCCTATTGCCCTATAAACCCAAAACCCGCTCCTAAAAATAAATAACACAATTAGGATAATTGTCAATAAAATCTACATTAAATACATCCTAATAAATACAAAATATGAATTAATTTATTATAATTCAATTACTTCCCTCCCTATTCCCCTATAAAACCACAACCTGCTACAGACCTAAAAAATGCAAAATGTAACTAACAAAAAATTAATCACTAATAAAAATGTAACACATATATTTAAAAATAAAAGCAATTCTTATTTAAAAATTAGATCACATACTTTTAAAATACATACTAAAAATACATAACACTAAAATAAAAATCGATATTTTAAAAAACAATATTTTTGCAAATAATAGTACTGCTTTTGATATTTAGAAAAATTATATTTCTCACCTTAAAGTCGATATTCTGGACCACGATATTCTTGCTGTCGATATTCCTGTATCACAATATTTGCAACTCAATATATTTGTATATCGATATTAAAAACTCGATATTCTCTCTGTTCACTGGTCACAGCACGCACCTGCGTACAGTGGCCCCATTGTAAATTTCCTTTAATTTGTGCAAGGACTGCGAATGTCTTGCGGCCCGCGCTTGAATGGCTGGAACGACTGAGCTCCCTAAAAACCTTGCTGATGCAGCCCTGACATGCGCCCTACGGCCCTGCCTGCTGCATGAAGAAAACAGATGCTGCCCAGTAAGCCTGGATTTTAATATACAGATGGTGTAAAACCGCCTTGTTCAACTGTTGTTACACTTTCGTGGCCGACAACTAGCCTCTGCACTGTACTCCGTAAAGATGTCTAGGCACCTTAGAAACCAAAATAGATGCACCCACATTGGCTGAAGCCTAATATGAAATAAACACGCTCACTGCACTGCGCCTCAAATTCTATCCCACTCAATTCTGCCTCAGCCAACCTCTGAACAGGAACTGTTCGTTGAACTCAGAAAACCATACCAATATCCCAATCTGCACACCATAAAATCCTTGTGGAAATGCACACCAATACATACATGCATTTATCTTGGCGTGTACATCACAACAGCCCAGCCACCACTTAAACTCACTTAGACCAAACACACCTGCTTCATACCATTATATCTTCAACCCCTAATGCTTGGTCAAACTCCTTATAAAAATACAAACTCCATTCTCATATACCATCTTAAGTAACTGACACGCTTTACTTATCTGTGTATGAGCAGCAACAAAAAAAGGAAGATGGATGCGCGTTCAGGGATTACATGCATGTTCTGAGAGTTCTGGGTTGTTTTTATTGTTCTAATTCTACTTTCTTGTTGCTGCTGTGTATGAGGCAATAAAAGAGATGATGCATTATATTGGCCTCCAGGCCTTGCCATTATATTCTATCTGGAGAGTCAAGAATGCTTTGAATTTAAGGGAACTTAGGCCCCTGGCCACGTGATAGGGGAGGGCCTTTGCTGAAAGCAGCACTGAAAGGGAAGGTTTGAGGTTTGCTGAAAGCAGCACTGAAAAGGAAAGTTTGAGGTCTTTGCTGAATTGGAGACAGTGTCTCTGGTCTTTCCTTTGTGAGACGCCAGGCGAGATAGGATTTTCTTTCCACAACTTGATATTGGCGTCCTTCCCTGAAGTCATCCTACTTGATGTGGCTGGGATAGGTGTTAAAACCTTAGCTGGGTCCTTTGAAGTGTCAGCACTGCTCCTTTACTCTATGTTGAGTGACATTATGAGCAGTTTTTTTGTAGAGATTATCTTCATGCTTATATAGTAATACCCAAAGCAGCCACCTTTATATTTGGCTTCACTCCTTATAGAAATCACCAGTTCCAGGTGCAATCTGCACTGGTGTGGTTCCTCCTAGGCGTTCCAGCTAAAACAGTATCCACTTCATTTTCCTATAATAAGTATTGGCCTTAAATCGAAGATTCTTTTCTGTTTCATCCAGCAGGTGTTTTACAGATACGAGGAAAAAATAGTAGACATGCAGTGTTCCTCCACTAGTCTTGATCCCTATTCGTTTGGCAAATCTTGTTGCCGGCCGAATCAGAATTAAAAATGAACTCCTTAGTGAGTGTTCAGAACATTTCCATGGATGTTTTTTTCTGAGTTCAGTCATCTATGTCCAATTATTTCATCCTAAGTTCATATAAAGGCATTGTAGCATTAATTTCTGTCTGGTTGTGTTCGTTTAGCTTGTACAAAGAATTTACACTTCTCCCTGTCTTCATATTTGTAAATATCTACGACAGACAGTTCACTTTCCAAATTCTTATCGAAAGATTTGTTTTTTCTTTTAAAAAGAATGTGTCTGCCACATTTACTGCTGGAGTACGAGCAAAGAGAAATGAAGCAGAATTCTCGCCTCCGCGTCTGTGATAAAATTAAGACTTGTCTTCACGTGTATTGTGCACTTCAGTCGTTGCCACGGCCCAATGGGATTTAAATGCTTTTCAAAACAGATGAACAGTTGGTCTTAAAGTTGTTAGGACGCAAAAAATCTGGTATAAATAGCCATTTGGGATTTTGTTCAAGTAAAGGCAATTTTAATAGATTAAAATCAAAAGTGCGATGAGACACTGAATGTGTGAGCAAAACAAGTAAACAAACAGAGGGACGTGGATCGTTCTATAACTGTGGGAAGTGTGTCAGATCTGTATATAGCTGCAATCACACCTCCACTTATGTTTTCCTCTCTGGATTTGAGCAAAATAATATGTGCGTGAGCTCACTGTGTTTGAAATGTTGTCTCAGGCATGAATGGCGTCTGGATTTTGTTTCCTTCATGAATCCCGAGGGCCTTAATTAACAAGGACACCCCATTTTTCTCAGCCCAACTTAATGTATTACCCTGAAACTTTCAAAACAGCGGCTGAAGTGATTAGCTTAGTAGTTTGGAACATTCGTGAAGATTCATCCAACGGACCCAAAGTTATTAGCAAAACAAAAAGTGCTTTGCCTATGGAGACTAGGATCTAATACTAACTACCAGTGGGTAATATATATATTGTGGTATACAGGTGTTGCTTCTGCTCGCCGGGGTGCCTTTGAAGAAGTTCAGAGTGCTGAACGAAACGCGTCGGCCCCTGCCCCACATCGACTCAATAAAAATGCGTGAGCAATAAGGTGTACTGTGTGCGGCTCGCCTTTCTTTCCTGAATGCGGAAGACACTGTTGACATATATATATGTATATATATATATATATATATATATATATATATATATATATATATATATATATATATATATATATATATATATTGAAGCTCGTTGGTCTCCCTCGCCACTCGGAAAGAAGACTTGAAGCACTCTGGGTATGGCACTAGATTTTATTTACAGCACACGGCAAAAAGATGACAAACGCGTTTCGGACAGCAGTCCTTCCTCAGTGTCGCCGACACACAGTTTGCGGGACATTTATGTACACGCCCCCATAGAAACTGAGAGCGGACATTTTGGCAGGAGCATTTAGACGTGATGCCAAACGTAGGTTAAGCGTGGCAGCCATATTAAACACATTTCATGAAAACAAAACGTTAATTTCAAATCATATTGCAACGTTTACCATTTCTTTAAATATAAATGTAGGTCATGAACTTTGTGCAGACTATTCACCACTGCCAGAAAACAAAAACCATATTGCCGTGAATCGGCATTGAACTGGCAAATAAACCAAGGAAATGTTCCTCATACATCAAATAGATGACTCACTGTACCTTAGATACAGGAGAAACAGACGCTTCAGTCAGGTTTCGCATTTGCAGACATTTTTTTATTTTATTGAAAAGTGAATCGAGAGTGCCTCGATCTGACGAGTTTCGGCAAATCCAGTCGCCTTGCTCACCAGATGAAAGTGATTATTCCCAAACAACATTTAAACAAGTAACCACCAATAGAATAGAACAGCTGTCATGTGACCTTTCATCGTCATAGTTAAAAGACTTTAACCTCGGCTCAAATATAGGAAAACAGACTGGCAAATGTAGCGTGGATCCAAACATTGTTCTAAACATTCAAATACATTTGAAGCTTGTTTAAAAACATAATTGAATTTTTACAATTTTGCTTTGCAATGTTAAAACGGATTTCATATACCTGTGTCAATACAACAAAATCACAACCGTAATTAATTAAATATTTAAATATTAAAAATATCCCATACGATGTAAACTGCATTTTTATGCGCATTTTAAATCTACACCATTCGAAGAATTCAATTTTAATCTTTCAGCATAATCCAAATTAATTTAATTCTTCTCATGTATTATTTATCGGCCGTGGTATCTGTAAATTAACCACATGCAAGCATCTAGTCAATCTATATTCTAATATGAATCCCCTACGCCCCAGTCATATACATGACGATCTAAAGTGCTAAGTGTAAAGTGCTAAAAAAAAAGTGCATGTATGTTCCCAGCCGGGAACTCACAGTTCTCCACTGGAACTGGTTCGGAATAAAGGGGAATGGGCAGTAGGGAAAAATGTATAATTATTTCCCTTGAAGTTCTATTATTATACCAGTATAAAGTCCAGACAGCTGTCTGTACCTTATGTTCATAAAAACAGACCATCTCCAAAGGCAAGACGATTTTAGATTCCAGATAAATATTATACTGGACTGCTATGTCAAAAGACTATAAAGGGTCATAAAATACCTGTGCAAATGGCGCCAATAAATAGTATAAAACCATAAATTCATAAAATATAAATTCATGATAAAACACATAAATACAGGACACCAGATGGAGAGAAAAAGCTAAACCCAAAATAAATAGCTTAAAATACAGTACAAAATGTGTCTAAAAAATACTATTAAATTCCGATTGGGATGTTGATCTAACTGTTGTTTTAACGTACCCAGACATAATTTGTTTAAAAAGCATATCCTACTACTTGAGGAGATCATAAAATATTTAGAGGTAGTGATGTAAATCCTCACAGATATTGAGTCCTCTAGGAGCCTTCGTATCGAGCTCTAAAATATATTTGGTTTCCAATTGTCTGAGCAACTTCTCCCTATTGCCCCCTCTTTTATTGGGAGGGATACTATTGATTACAAAGTACTGTAAGACATTGAGATTATTGTCCTGTTCTGTCTTAACGTGCCTAGCAACCGGATAGGAGGGATCTGAATTTACGGTCGCTCTTAAGTTCTGTAAAATGCGGGCGTGCACCTGGAGTTTTGTGTCCCCCACATTTTGGAGACCACACATACAAGGGAGGACATACACAGCATGATCTGGTTTGCATGTGAAATGCCCTTGTATCTTGATCAACTCATC
This sequence comes from Lissotriton vulgaris, assembly GCF_964263255.1. Taxonomy (NCBI): domain Eukaryota; kingdom Metazoa; phylum Chordata; class Amphibia; order Caudata; family Salamandridae; genus Lissotriton; species Lissotriton vulgaris. The sequence goes on along the minus strand of NC_141695.1, from coordinate 987,153,331 downwards.
GGAATATGCATTTTTATAGGAATTGGTGTTAATTCCAAATCTGCACGTACTGTACTTAAAAAAACATTTCTATGGTGAAAGCCAATTATCCTATTGTAGAGCTCAGGACTCGTCTTAACCAAATCACTCCTCATAGAGTGTGCCTTTCGGTATGTAAAATTGGGTTTAGAAGGCACTCCATCAGTTAAAACTATCGGCCATTGAGAATTGATGATCTTCCTTATGGAATGGGATTGCCTGCTGTATGTGGATATAAATCTACAGTGTGTTTCAGACATGTTAGTCCCTGGATCAATGATATCAATTATGGGGATGACACTGATTTCTTTAGAGATAGTAAGGTTTTTCTTTAACAGTGCCGATCAATCCTTCTCATTTGCTTTTTTCATAGCTAGATCTAACCTGTGGGCATTGAATCCCTGTTCTAATAATCTACACTTGGCTTTCTCTTGGGATTCTTTTAATGCCTTCTCAGTGCTACAGGCTCTGCGTATTCTTAAAAATTCCCCATAAGGAAGGCTGGCTATCGTATGGTGCGGATGGAAACTGGACGCGTGAAGTAATGGGACGCTTCAGTCAGGTTTCGAATTTGCAGACATTTTTTTATTTAATTGAAAAGTGAATCGAGAGTGCCTCAATCTGACGCGTTTTGGCGAACTCAGTTGCCTTGCTCACCAGATGAAAGTGATTATTCCCAAACAACATTTAAACAAGTAACCACCAATAGAAAAGAACAGCTGTCATGTGACCTTTCATCATCATGGTTAAAAGACTCTAACCTCGGGTCAAATATAGGAAAACAGACTGGCAAATATAGCGCGGATCCAAACATTGTTCTAAACATTCAAATACATTTGAAGGCTGTTTAAAACCATGAACAGGTGGTATACTCTAGGCAGACCCTTCTGTGCTGGGAATCCGAGGCCCGCCCACTGCCCGATAAAATATTGTCGAAACTTAAGCGGGAGGGTCTCTTGAGACCGCATGTAAGTCCTAAGCTGGTAGTCAGGGCACCTGCCCTAGCTACTCCGCCAAAGCAGGGGTGTAGATTCTCATTACTCAACACTCGCTCACTACAGAAGCACTGACTGGAGGTTTTTTCCCTTTTACCTGAGGATAACTTAGATCTCCTCTGTGTCACTGAATCCTGGCTCAATGAATCTTCGACGCCGGATCTGGTGGCAGCCATGCCCCCCAATTTTTTCGTCATCCATGCTAACCGTCCAGATAACATGAAAGGGGGGGGGGTGTTGATATCCTTTTTAAAGACACCCCGAAAACTGAACTACTCTGCTCAGAGTGCATTGAAGGTGCAGACGTCCTGGGCGTGAAGCTCTGCTCCCCCACAGACTGTGTGGTTTTTCTGTTAGTATATCGCCCCCCTAGCACTTCAGTTAGGTTCATGGAACCTTTCTTGAAGGTGGTTCATGACATTCGTTCCCGTTATAAAGGATTGGTGGTGCTTGGTGATTTTAATTTTCACTGGGAATCGACCTCGAAGGATGGTCAGATCAAACATTTGGAAGAGGTCTTAGTATCCCTAGGCCTTACTCAGCTGGCGGGGGAACCTACACATGAGAAGGGTCGCACTCCGGACCTGATCTGGTCTTCCTGCCCACTTCTAGCCCCGCTCGTGATCTCCCCTTGCCCCTGGTCAGACCACTACTTGATTGAAGGTCAATTTCCATTTGCCATAAGACAGCCGGAAGTTAAACCAGAGTGGATATGGCTGCGCAGCTGGAACCAGGTTAAAGCCGCTGACTTAACAGCTATTCTATTACAATGTGACTATCCCCCGTCGCTGGTGGACTATCTGGAAAGTGGAAGCGCTGCCCTAGTGTCTATACTTAAGGAGGCTATTGAGATAGTTGCTCCGGCCCATAAAATTAGACTGAGGGACAAGGGTAAAGGAGCACTATGGTTCAATAGCGCTCTCAGAGTACAAAAACAAGTCCTCCGCCAATGCGAGAGAGCTTGGCGTAAATCTCGCATGCCTAGCACACGGGATGCCTATACTGTGCAGTTCGCAGTATACAAAAAAGCCATCCGCTTGAGGAAAGCCACATTTTATGAAGCTGCTATTTTGGAGGCGGCCAACCCGCAGAAAGAAGTATTCAAAGTGTTGAATGATCTTCGACAGTGAAGGGGCCAAATCCGACCTTAAATTTAAAGGACTGTCAAGACTTTCAGGTTTTCTTTATGAATAAGATAAAGGACGTGATGGCAGAAATTAGGCGGACCCCACATCGCCCTTGCTCTATTGAGCCACCCCCTATTTCCCCGAGACCAATATCGGGCTCCCTGATGGGGCTGCCAGCCGTCACTAAGGATTCTCTACTTACGATAATGAACCAGGTGAAATCAGGCTCCCCAGCGGACCCCTGTCCGCCTAAGATCTTCAAGCTGGGTTGGTCTGGAATAGAGGACAAAGTCCTTGCCCTGCTGAACTGCTCCTTAGAAGTGGGACTTGTCCCCTCTAATTTTAAGGAAGCACGGGTGGTCCCCGTCCTAAAGAAACCTGGTGCCGATTCCAAAAACTTAAAGAACTTTAGGCCAATCTCCCAGCTACCCATTCTTGCTAAACTCCTGGAGTAACATGTTTTGCACTCTCTCACACACTTTTTAGAAGGCAATCATCTTCTTGAGCCCAATCAGGCGAGTTTCAGAGCCCATCACAGCACGGTATTGGTGATGCTCTCCGTGCTGGATGACCTGAGACTTATGGCTGACAAAAAAATCCCTTGTGCCCTGGTCCTTTTGGACTTATCCACGGCGTTTGATACCGTGAATCATTGTCAACTTCTGTCGCGGGTTGAGGATCTAGGGATTCAGGGCACGGTCTTGGCCTGGGTGACCTCCTTTCTTAAGGATCGCTCACAATGATTTCAACTGTCTGACCTCGTGTCAAATTCAGCTAAGTTGACATGTTGCGTGCCCCAGGGTTCAGCTCTTTCGCCCCAGCTTTTCAATATATACCTACAGCCTCTGATTGCAGCCATGAACCAGATGGACTGCAGGGTTTATAATTATGCCGACGATACGCAAATCCTGATCCAGATTGAACATTCACCTGTGGCCTATTCAAAAATGCAAGACATTCTCAAATTCACTATTAACTGGATGTCAGAAAATTATTTAAAAATAAACTCGGACAAAACTGAAGTTCTGGCAGTTACCACAGCAGCCAACCCATGGAGTGATCTGTTCTGCCGACCGAGCTGGGGCCATTTCCAGAACCAGCAGCAGCAGTAAAGAGCTTAGGGATCAAACTTGATGCCCTGTTATCTTTGACACAGCAGGTGTCGGCGGTGGTAGGCACCTGTGTTAGCCTATTACGCCAGCTCCGGAAACTATCCTCACTGCTCTTCATTCCCACCCTCAGGCTGGCTGGTTCTGCCTTGATCCTGGCGCAGCTAGACTATGGTAACTCCTTATATTTGGGTTTACCTAATAACCTTCTAGCCAGACTTCAGGTGGTAATGAATGATGCGGCCAGTCTCATCTTTAACAAACCTAGGCGAACCAGGGCAACGCCCTTACTACAGGACTTACACTGGCTGCCAATTACTCAAAGAGCTAAATTTAAGAGCCTCTGTATTGCACATAAAGCGGTCCATGGCTCAGCCCCTACTTACATCAAGGACCGGCTGACTAAATATACGCCCAACACGACCCTTCGGTCTGCTGAGGCGTGCAACTTGACATGTCCTAGGTTCAACCTGGTATCCAAGGGCGGCAGAGCGTTCTCAAGCACGGTCCCCCGAGCATGGAACCTTCTCCCAGCCAAACTGAGGAAAGAAACTAATCTTCTTCTCTTCAGGAAGAATCTAAAGACGGTGCTCTTCCTGGAAGCATGGGGGCCACTGTGAGTGGGTGGCGTGGTGCTCTTACCAGTGTTGTGTGTCCGCTGATAGCGCTTAGATACCTCTGGGTGATAAGGCGCTCTACAAACTTATAATAACATAACAATAACATAACATTGAATTTTTACAATTTTGCTTTGCGATGTTAAAAAGGATTTCATATATATATATATGTATATATATATATATATATATATATATATATATATATATATATATATATATATATATACATATATACTCCAACTCGTTTAAGTACTCCCACTTCACCTCCAGAAAAAAACGAGCGTGGACCCAATTCAATTCAAAATTCGCTTTATTCGGTTGAAGCAAACAACCATAAAAGCACACAAATTATACATGACAAGCTAAAAACAGTTCATTAGAGGTCAGTGTCCATTTAAAACATGTAGATCTAATTTTATACAAAGGAGCGTACATTATAGTGCTGCTCTTACTAGGTACATTAAATAAAAACAGCTAGACAAAAAATGCATAAGTTTGGCATACGACCTGATGTAAATAATTCACACTTAGCAGCTCTCAGGGACAATAGACATTATCCTTATGGGGGCAGTAGACACATTATAAATTTACACAATTATGTTGCTATTATTTTTTTTTTATTGCCAGTCTGCCATGACGCGTTTTGGACAATCCCGCCCTTGATCACATGACAACACTTAGACACTCACCCTGCTTTATAACCCCTTGCCTGCTTATAATGGAACCACGCCGCCATGAGTCACAGCACAGCAGCACCGTGCTCACCCCCTAGCCCCCTGCGTTGCGGCACAATTTGCTCTGCGGCGAAGGGGTTAAACTGCAAGTGACATCACAATGGACATAGAAACATGTTCATTTTTTAAATGAAGTGTCCACTTAATGTGCACATAAATGTTACATCATTATCACCATATGTTTTATATAAATATAAAAAAAGTTCTTTGGATGTACAGTGGTCACCACAAATCGTTATTGGATAACTGTCATGATAAATAGATAAATACATTTATTATGATAATAATGGCTTAAATGCCTTTTAATTATCCTGAAAACATTCCTATCCAATTGTGAAGCTTACATTATTAAAGTGCCATCACAAAACCAATTGAATGTGTGAAACCCTAAGAAAATATATAAATGTCTGGTTCCAGCCTTAAGATACTAACTTAACCACTAGTAGTAAATACTACTGTGATCATATTGTTTTATATCATTAATCTTTCTGCCATGGATGAGATATTTCTGTAAAATACTTATAGTCCCATCCACTGGCAGGTACTCAAGTGCAAAGGAAAAACAGAAAGTACAGCAGTGCTTAGGACTCCATGTTTTCGTCACAAATTCATATATATTTGACAATTTATAGTTGATCCACAATAAGGAAGTTGCAGGTGACACAAAAAGCTGCAGCCCGCCTTTTACTAGGCCTTAACAAACGGGAATCAGGCACAACGGCCCTGAGGAAACTGCACTGGCTTCCCATTAGGGCAAGAGTGTTGTTCAAATCCTTGTGCATCATGCACAAAGCCATGTGGAAGACGGCACCCACCATGATTTGCTCTCTAGCAAACCCCTACCTCCCCCCCAGATCGCTGCGATCTAGTACTGCTTTCCTGGCCACGGTCAACAAGATCAGACGCACCAGATGGGGTGGGCATTCCTTTTCTTGGAATGCCGCAAAGGCATGGAACTCTTTGCCCACTCTCCTTCGTAGTGAACCCAGCCTTCTAAAATTCCGGAAGGATCTGAAAACTTATCTGTTCATTTAACTTCCTTCCCTTACACTAGTCTGACTATACACAGCGCTACGAGGCCTCCGGGTTGTTTGCGCTTTACAAAACCCGATTAATAATAATCCCCAATAGATACATAAATACTTAATAGCAAGTATACAATATACTGTCCACATAGATATATCTAAAATTCAACCATCAAAATTGTGTATACATATAAACATATAAAAAAAGTGTACAAAAACCATTAAAAGTACTAAAAAATTCTCTCATTTAATATATTCAAATAATTCTTTCGCTGTTCTTTATCAATCAAGGCTTGCTCACGCTTCATTCGTTCACGCACTTCTTTCTCCCACATTCGTGCACAGTCAAACATATCTGGCCTAGTCTTCTGCTTAAACATACATTGTTCTACATACTGAATCTTTCACAAATCAAATGACCCATGCATATGCCAACGCAACTCAGGATCCTTACTAGTATACTTATTCCATACCGTAATGTACATTATAGAAGAAATACCATATTTAATATACATATCCCTATTAGGTGTCCCCTCCGGGGAGGGCGGTTGTGCTTCATCAAGTCTCAAACTGGTACCACTACAAAAGCAACACATCCTACGAAGTGTGCTAGAAACAGGCATTCCAAAAATAGTGCAGAATATGCAGTATTATAACCAAAGTAGCACTTAAGGTACCTTTAGTACGATGTGCTGTTCAAATCAATTCAAATAGAGAAAATTCTCCTCATTACCTGCCTATATAAATTGCAATTTATATATACTTCACATACAAATCCAAAGTTGGCCAACACAAATCTCAAAATTCAAGAGCACAGTAAGTGTTACTAAATTACCTTACCAATCCCAGGCATCAAAACCAACAGCAAGCACTGCAGAACGACTCTTACCAATCACTTGGTGTCCAGGTTCCAACTGCCAAGTTCTCAAAATGAACCAAATGGTCACTGCACGGCGAATCAACAGAAGAGATCTCAGTCGAGGACCGGCACCACCTGGATGGTCAGATCAGAAAGAAAGGAAAAACGCAGTGGTTGCAAAGACTCGGGTCTTCTTGGGCAGCAATCGCGTCTAAAGCGAGATTCCAATCCTTTGTTTCGACCACTTCTTCAGGCGTCCGAGTCACGATGAGCCCCGCGTTGGAGCGCCAATTTGTAGTACTGGGCCTCAGCAAGGCCTACCAGTGCTAAGGGCTCGCCCTTCTTGGCACAGAGTCCTCAGACCAATAGGATAGAAGTTGGCACAGAAACTGGAATAGAAAATACAAGACTTATTAAACCTCATGAGGTGGAACTACATTCACACAGCACCCTTCGGTAAAGTATGAAGTAGCACACTGAATGAAAGGAGCTTGGTCCTTTTATACCCACACAGGGGCTCAAAAGAAGGCGGTACAAGTACATGAAGAAGGTTTTAGGTACATATAAGTTCATACAGAATATGCACAGTCAACAAGTGGGGGGAGCTAACTGTTGCTAATTCTGGTGAACACATCCTGACAGTTACAGACTAACATCAGCTGCATGGACAGCTGCAAGCTCAACTGAGGATGTGCGAAGCAGAAGAAATGAAATATAAACCATCTCTAGGCAGATTCCAAAAGCAGACAACAGCAAGGTAGGACAGAGCACAAGGCACACACTTGATAGCGCATGGCAAACAAGATGGCTGCCAGAAATACAAAATGGATTCCACAAAACAGATAAGATAACCTCTAAATACAGAATGGCTTCTGCTAATGCAAACCCAATCGCTGCCAAATTACAACACAGCAAGTCACCAGGCTGCTCTACCCTGCATCCTTTTACCTTTCACTGTTGCCGTTTTGGCAGCCTATTGCCAACGCAGTTACTCTTGCACCATGAGGCAAATGTACCTGTGTTGTAGGCAGGATTTATTTTGTGCAGGACAGGATACCTTCTGGCTCAAAAACAATCCTGAGAGGCATTTTACTTATTTCTGCAGCACACATAGAAAGAGGAAGTAAGTAGGAGAAATAAAGATATTTCTCCTCATTACGCCTCACCCACGGAAGCGTATGGTTTTGGTGCATTCCCAGTTTTACAATGCCTTGAAAATCTGGGATTGCATAGAAAACCATAGGAGATGCATGGTGTTGTAGTCTTCCTTTTACCTGCTGCACTCTCCTTCCAATAGTTCTCTGCCTACCTGCTCAGCTTGTGATGAGGTCATGTAGAATGTTGGAGTGTGTTTGTATGAGTGGAGTGTCAGTTGATCTGGATGGCTGAGCAGCCAGGAGGCTGCTCCTGGTGGGGCATTAACTGGGACAACTATTAAGGCAACTTAAGGACTTTCCATCTTCCTGTACTTAATAATAAATATACTTGATGTAACGAAAAGACACTGACTACGCATCTTTCATATTTACAATACTAATACTGGCGGAATTACACGCAGCTGATGATCTGAAAATTACTTTTGGCTGTAGAGAGACCTTAAGAGACTTTTAACTTTTAAGTTTGAGCTAGCGTCTCTTTCTGTGCCAGCTGACTCACCGTGTAACACGCAGCTGTTTAAAAGCAGCGCTTGAGGTTTACATTTCTTCGTGTTCAGCACATAGCGCTGTGTGTGTGCCGACTTCATTTTCTGGCGCAAAGACTTGGGTTTGTGTAGCGCTTACAGCGCGTTTTGGCAGTAAAGTGACTTTCATTTTTAAATCGAGTAAGAGTTTCCTCCTGTGCTAGCCGACTCACTGTTTGTCAGAGTGACGGTTGATGTGTGGAGCTCTTCCCTGTTCGCCTGCCTGCCTTGGAGTGATGACGTAACTGGATTCCTTCGTGGTGTTGGTGAAAGTCTCCTTTGACCCTTGTGACGTTCAGCGCCTGAGCTTGCACTATTTCCATTAGAAATTGACGCTGAACGACGCTGTGGTGGCCATTTTGACACATTGGGAAGAATCCCTTTGTTATGCTGAGTTTCACGACGTTTTACCTCGAAGTTTGAAGCGCAGCTACATCGCAGGGGAGTGATGTTTACTTTTGCCAACAACTCATTACTTGAAGGATAACTTTATTAAAGCTGTGATAAACGTGGTGTTACATGGAATTAAACGCAAATGAGGATTTCATGGTGATTCTAAGATCAACTATGTTGGGAGATCTCGTGTTGATGGTGCTCCCTGTGACGCTATTCTCTACATATACCGGATTTAACCTGCACCACCTGGACTATGGTTGAATGATTACTTGTATTAGACTTTTGGGCGCAGTTTTGGACTTTCGGGTGAGGTATCGCTCATCTTCATTGGACTGGACTTTCGGGTGAGGTATCGCTCATCTACCTTAACTACGGTGACCACGTTTATTGTTTTAGTTTGTTATGTTAATATGACTTTTTGTTTTACATCTGCATTTTCACAACATTTTATTGGGGGCATGTTACTGTGGTTGGGTTGTTTGTAACCATGTGGTGTGTTTTGTCGGAATTATGTTGTTTTACGGAAGACGTCGCAAATCTTCCCGTATTTTCAACATTCCTTTCTTGAGACAGCTCACCGGAGCATGAGACATTCTTATTTTTGCTGGTCACTTGTAGTTTTTGTCTCTTGTTTTCTGGAGTGATGTTGGTAAGTGTGTGTGGTGTTTCTTCGACTCTTTTGGAGTGTCCCTCATACAGTTGTACATGTGGGTCATGGGTTTAAAGGTTTTCCTTAATTTAGTTTGTCGTGGGTTTTAAGTAATCCATATTTTGTTTTCCTTGGGTTTAGTTTCCCAAATTCTGTTTGCTTTAGGTCTAAAGAAACCTATCAGATGTTTGCCATGGGCATGGCGATTTTCATTATTTTTGTTTTCCTTTGGGTGTTGTAATTCCCCAAATTTTTGTCTACCTTGGGATTGTTTTTTCCCTTATTTTGTTGTCCTTCGGGTGAAGGAGTGCCCTTCGGGTGAAGGAGTGCCCAGGGTGGTTTGCCTTTGGGATGGAGTGGCTCGCTGTGTGTTTGTTTTTTTTGATTTGAAGTGCTCTTGGGTTGTTGTTTTGCTTTTGCAGTTGGTTTGGCATGTTTGCTTTGTCTTAGGGTGACCCATGTTATGTTTTGTTTGCCTTGAGTTTTAAGTACTCATAATTTAACAGTTTTGGATTTACTGTTACCCATAGTTTTTTTTTATGGGTGTTGGACCTGTCATGTGGCGTTTTTGGTACACCGTGTGGTGTGTTGTTTTTGGAAACGCAGTTTGTAGTTCTTGATTGTATCTTTTGACTTGCATTCCTTGTTTTCTGTTATTTTTTCAGAGAGTAGGGTGTGTTATATATTTTTGTAGTGCATCCTCTTTTCTGCCATTGTGTGTTTTACCATCTCTATGCATTTTTGGGGAAGGGGGTAGGATGTGTAGTATGTTTTACTTCATGGCGTTATCAAGGGGGTAGAATGAGATATGTTTTATTTCATGCATTTTTCCCCACTCTTATTTGTTGTTCTACTACACTACTTCCTTACATTTGTTTGTTATGGTCTTCACTGCAATCAGAGGTGATGTACCCTTTCTTTTACTGCATCCCTCTTTGCTTTTATGTGTGTCTAACAGCTTCACACTTTCTGTTTGTTTTTCAAATTATAATGGGGGAGATGTGTTGTAGTCTTCCTTTTACCTGCTGCACTCTCCTTCCAATAGTTCTCTGCCTACCTGCTCAGCTTGTGATGAGGTCATGTAGAATGTTGGAGTGTGTTTGTATGAGTGGAGTGTCAGTTGATCTGGATGGGTGAGCAGCCAGGAGGCTGCTCCTGGTGGGGCATTAACTTGGACAACTATTAAGGCAACTTAAGGACTTTCCATCTTCCTGTACTTAAGAATAAATATACTTGATGTAACTACAAGACCCTGACTACGCATCTTTCATATTTACAATACATGGACACACCCACACAACGCCCATGGAAGTACTACCCAGGGTAGAGCAACACAACCCAGTGATTTGTGCTGTGTTACGTTACTTCAGATTTTTGGAGCCACTCAAAGCCACGCAATGTGGCTCTGTGTGGCTTCAAAAATGTTACTTAAAGTTTGCGTTGTTCTTGCACCAAGTTGGGTGGTGCAAGGGTGATGCAAACCAGGTCATAAATATGGCTCCTAATGAGTAAGACAGGAAAATGCCAACTTTCTAAATGTTAGGAAAGAAGAAATAGTGCCAGGGCTCGAGTTTCTAAATGTGACATTTTTGAAATTGTAATTTGAAACTCGACTTTACCATAAGAGAGGGTTTTTCAATACAATTCCAAAGGCACCAAACAGAAACTGTTTACGCATTTCCATTTGGAGATTACAGCTTCTTAAATGTAATAAGGCAACTCCAATGTTATTCTATGGGAGAGGAAGGCTCTGCAGTAGTGAAAAACGAATTTAAGAGTGTTTCACTACCCGGACATATACAATTTTAAATTACATTTTTTACTTTTTAAATACACTGCACCCGGCCCTATTGGCTGTTTATGGCCTTCCATACGGGTGACATATATGTAGTAATACGGAAGGTTTCGACCTGGCAAAAAGGTTTATTTTGCCAGCTCGAACTAGCAGCTTAAAAACTGCACACACAGGCTGCAATGACAGGTCTGAGACATGTTTAAATGGCTACTTAAGAGGGTCGCTCAAAGTGCTGTAGGCCCACTAGAAGTATTTAATTCACGGGCCGTGGGTACATATAGTACCCCATTAATACGGACTTATAAGTAATGAAAATATGCCAATGGGCATAAGCCTATGAAATCCTGTTTTAAGGAATGAGCACATGCACTTTAGCACTTATCAGGAGTGGTAAACTGCACAGAGTCTTGAGACCAGCAAAAACAAGCTCATGAAATAATGGAGGAGGAAGGCTAAAGGTTTGGAGAACGAACACCCTAAGGCTGACAGGTCTAACACTGGCCAATCAAGGTATAGGTTTATGGGTTATGGCAATGTAGGTGGTGTTGGTTGAGGTTGTGGAGGTTAGGAAATTGGGAAGGAGGCTTCAAGAAATTAGTAGAGGTAAATATTAGGAAAGAGGAGTTTTAATGTCATAGTGAATCGGGGTTTTTTAGAGGGTTTTAGTTCCTGACAACGTACTTTTAAAAATGCTTGGTCCATAGTTGTCTCGTCTAGTACTATTGTATCCTGATTTTCCCTGAGGCTCATATCAAATAATTGGAGTGAATTTAACGTATGCAAACTGCACAGAAATAAAACACACCATTACATTGCTCTAAAAAGTAAACATGTGAAGCACACAATAAATAGATATTTTCTGAACCTTTAAAAAAATATTGTGCTTGGATTAAATGTAATTTTAGTGGAAAAAGTAAAGTACAGACAACCATGAATCCCTTTTGATTCTGTACTAACATTCATACATGTTAATTCGATGCAAGAAACCTAGTCTGCCTATTCATGTATTTGCAATCTGTTTTCTATTAAGGGATACTTAAAATGTAGGCTCTCGTCTGTGGCACACAGGAACAAACACAGCCCTAATTAACACCAATCATGCACGCTAATGGTATAACCTACTGCTTAAGTAAATGAACATCGGTGCCCCTGCTGTTTTCAAGAGGATGGTAGGCATGCATTCAATTGACAAACTAAGTTAATTTACAGAGCGATTGTCCAAGAGGGATCTGTTTTTATGTGTCAATATTTTCCATGGCACTTTCAGGGGCGCGTTGCTTCTTCGATTGTAAATACAAACAGAGCCAGCTAATTTTGAACATAGTGTCAGTGAGTGCCTTGTCATGTCTTAGTTACAAAAGAAGACACGTTTGGCATCTCTTTTTTTCATGTCATAATTAACTCATCACTTCATGAAATGATGGCAATGTAACTAGAAATCTGAACAATATGTCCCTTATTTTTTATGTCAGTTTCAGCTCCCTCAGCTCTCACACACATCTTTTTAATGTAGAAAATATTCTGATTCAGTGCTCTCCCATTGTGCATTTTGTGTTCATGGAAAGGACAGTTTGCCAAAACACACGGAGAAATGTGTCCAAAAATGATTATGAAAAAGCTAGAGACTGAGGTGATTACTTGCAACAACCGAGGTAGGTTGGTGTTTCTTTTTACATATTGTTCTTATAACTTTTGTTGCTTTGTTACTAAGAATTGGTAGTTTATGCAGCAATGGGAACCGAAGAATACGAATATGAATTGATTTTCCAAAGATAACTCAGTTTTGGGAATGCAGGAATAGAAAGCAGGGTAGATATTTAGTCCACAGGTCTGCCAGAGGAAGGCGGTTACTGCCCACCCAAGTTACCTCTATCGCAGAATTGCACATATTTGGCCTATCTTATTTTTATTTGTTTTGGAAAGGCCCATTCGAGTGGATGGGAATATGGGAATCAGGGAGTAGGTATCCAGTGATGTCCAGTTGCATGTAAGTGACAAGTGTATTTGTTAGAACTTTTAAGTTTTGGTAGAGATCGAAAGTGTATCATTTACTATAAAGAGCCCTAGATGGCTTGTACTCCTGTTTGTGAGAAGTTGCAATTACTCTACTTGTGAAAGGCTGTGTTTCTATTTTACAGATGGAGAGAGGAACCCGGGATCAAAAGTCAGTGAGGGTTTCTCGAGTTCTCAGGTTGGCAAGCTGCCACTGGGGAAATGGAGACAATTTCGATGCTTAAATGTCTACTGCAGTATAGAAATTGTAAGACAAGTCTGCCTGGCAAAGAACATTTCCTTCTTCATTATCAATATGTGAGAAAATAGGCGTATAGGAAAGACCAAGGCAAAGGTTGGCCAGTCTCGTGTGGAATAGCCTGCACCTTCCAGCTGCATAGAATGAGCCATATGACAATAAGAACATGTTTAGTTTGTGTGACCACTCTTCTACATCACAGGTACCAGATCATGAATCCCTGAGATGTGTTATTATTTAAATAAAAAATGCATTGCAGGTATGATACCAAACAAATGCATTGGTCACCTGCATTCAGTGAAGTATACAGATCCCTTGGACAGCGCCGGGACACCCCTCGGGGTAGCCGTGCGCTATAAGAGAGACACTACATAACATAACATACAGTGAAGGTGATCCAGTGTTACTGAACCTGGAAGGGAGAGAGTCTGCGGACATTTCTAATGCGAGCTGAAGGACCACTCAGACAGAAGAGTGGATATCAAACATTAAAATACATAGGCAGGATACAACCCATGTTTGTAAGCCAGAGTACACTTTCCCTACATTTCATGATACCCCTAAAAGATTTCTACGCCGTTTATTAGACTATGAATGCAGATAGAAATAGGCCTTTACTACCCTCCAATGAACCTGAGACACAAGCTGAGAAACAAAGCTGCATCTGTTATCCTCCAACTGAGCATGTATGCCACCTGAGTGCACCTGTGCCGAAAATGTTTTCAGGGTTCACAATGATTAACCATTAACTGCTTTAGATGAAGCAAACTCATACCAATTTAACTATGGTAATACTGATCCACTGATAGTGAGACGGTCATGATTTTACCTTGCTGTAACAAGGATGGAGAAGTTCTGGCAAACCTAGGAGTGGTTGTAAGAAATTGGATTATTGGTTGAGGGGGGGTGGAATAAACAGTCAGGCAACAGCCATAATCCTTTTCAGGGTGACCCACACAAAGTCACTAAATTAGCCTGTGCTTAACTTAGGAGCAATGTGTAGAGTATTTATTCAGCAAACAAACCTTGATATGGTGAGTACAGCATACAAGAAAAATTGCAAATCAATTCAGAAAACAAGGTGAATTTTAATAAATAGAATGATACAAGGATGGCTAAAATTCAATCAGTAGAAATAAAGATAAGCAGTTTTAAAGGTGGCGTAGTGGGCAAGAGAACAATGGATTTAACCCAGTTCTTTTGGCTGGGGGAGAATGTTTGTTTTGTCAGGATTCTGTCCATCATTTGTTTCCTGCAACACTTTCCGCCCTAAGTGGGATGGGTATGCTCAGACGCGGGTCCCTTGCTCACTCTGTCACTAGATTCAAGCTAGCCTGGCTGAAGAAGGGTGACATACCCTGAAACTGGTCCCAGAATGCTTGTTTTCAGTCCAGTGAGGACCTGGCCTGGCAGTTCGGTCTGGTCTGTACCCCTTGAGGCACAGGGTCAAGACTGACTTGCATATGGTTGGGTCCAAACTGGGGTGGCGTAGTGGGCAAACAACCAATGGATTTAACCCACATCTTTTGATTAGGGGAGAATATTTGCATTGGTAGCATTCCGTTCATCATTTGTTTGCTGTAATTCAGTCCCACTAGCTGCATTAATTTTACAGGCTCTAGGTACACATAAAACCATTCAATAGCTACTTACAAGTAAATTCAATCAATGAATCAATCAGACTTATAATGTGTGGCTAATCATGTGAAGGAATACGGGCGATGAGAACCTGCTTCTTAGGGAGGGTTTAGTTAAACATCCAGTTCTTGAGTTCCTTCCTGAATTCCAAAGGAGAAGATTAGGTCTGGAGGTGAGGAGGGAGGTGATTTAGCCGCGAGGAAAGAAAAGAAGCATCCTCCACTGTTGCTTTGGGGGATGTAGTGAGAGTGAGCAAGGGAGAGGGAGAGGGAGGCAGAGTGTAGGTGTTTGGAGGGTTGTTGGAAGTTCAGGCGTTGTTGATGTATTCTGGTCCTTGGTTGTGTTGGACTTTGTAGGTGTAGAGCCGCTTCTTGAATTGACATCTCTTCTGATTGGTGAGCCATTGGAGCTTCTTGAGTTGGGGGATGATGGGGATCCACTTTTGGAGGGCGAGGATGAGTCTTGCCACTGAATTCTGTATGGCTTTTGGTCTCTCCAGGGGGTGCAAGATGATTCCTATGAAGAGTGCGTTGCCGTAATCCATCCGGATGGTGACTAGAGCTTGAGTGACGGTTCGTCTGATGTTGACGAGGAGTCATTTGAAGCTCTTACGAATCATGAGAAGAATGAAGAAGCAGGTGGAGGAGACTGCGTTGATCTGGTTTTTCATGGTGAACTTGCTGTCCAGGATGATGTCAAGGATGCAGGCATAGTCTGTCAGAGTGGGTGAGTGTCCTTGTTTGGAAGGCCACCAGGCGTTGCTTCACAGGGAGGTGTCAAAATAAGCATTTAATTTGTCTGTGTTGAGTTTTAGGCATTTGTATTTCATCCAGTTGACGATGCTCGTCATACACCTGCAGGCGTTGGCCATCGTGGTGCAGTGGTCTGCTAATAGTGAGAGAATGAGCTGGATGTTTTGTGTATGATATCATGTTTACTCAATGGTTTCTGATGTTGTTGGCCAAGGGGGGGTCCTGTGGGTGTCGAATAGTGTAGGGCTGGGGGACAAGCCTTGGGGGATGCCGCAGATGAAATAGACGCATTCTCATTGTTCATCCGGTGAGGCAGGAGGCAATACATTTGAGAATCTCTTCATTGATTCCAGTGTGATGAAGAGTCTTGATAAGTGTGTGGTGGGATACAGTGCTAAAAGCTGCCAAGAGGTTGAGGAGGATCAGGGCCACCGCTTCTTCCCAGTCAAAGAGGATTCTGATGTCATCAGTGGCAGTGATCAAGGCGGTTTGGTGCTGTAGTTGCTGCGGAATCTGGGTTGGGAGGTTCCAGAAGATTGTTGTTCTCTAGGAGTTCAGTGAGTTGGCAGTTAATGGCCTTTTCAAGGACTTTGGTGGGAAAGGTGCGCAGACAGATGGGATGATAGTTATTGAGTTGGCTGGAGTCGATGGACCGTTTCTTGAGAATGAATTTGACCTCTGTGCATTTACATTCTTTGGGGAAGGTGACCGTGGTGATGGATGAGTGGAAGATGGCAGAGAGCGCATTGCAGATTGTCTTGCTCCTGAGGTTGAGGATGTGATGGGGACAGGAGTCCATGGGTACTTATGAGAGGATGAGTTCATTATGGCTGTGGCGTATTGAGTGGTGCGTTGGTCCCTTGTGTTGAGCAGGTTGTCGAGGTTTGTATCTATGGAAACAAGGAGGCTAAGGATGTAGGTGATAGTGGGATCGAAGATTTTGAAGATGGTGGACATCTTGTCATGGAAAAGTCTTACAGGCTGCTTCAGAGTTACAGGGTAGGGGTGATGATGTTTACAGTAGCTGAGGGTGTTGAAGAGTTCTTTGTTGTGGGTAGACCTGGCTTTGATGCGGTCAGCAAGGGCACTCTAATTTGTCTATTTCAGGAGTTGGTGGTATTGGTAGAGGAATGCCTTGAGTTGGGCTCCAACCGTGGATTCCTTGCTGGAGTGCTATGAACCGATCAGGTAGATGCGAGGGAGACACCACAAGCACCTTACCACTGGTTAGCAGTGAAAAGTGTGCAGAGTCCTAATGTAAAAAAAAAACTGGGTCAGCGAAAAAGCAAGTTCCAACAATGGTGCCTGCCGATCTTCTGGGCATTTTAACACTTGCTCGTTCTATTTTAACTTTAGATATAATCTCAAAAGTACGATGGCATAAAACCCTAGCTCTAGTATTAGGGGAGTTCTCCTGCTAACATACAGGTGTAATAAAGAGGATAACATAGAAAAAATGTACTTAGTACAGGGACTTTTCCGCGAATGAATTGAGAGGCATCAGGTTGTTGGTCACCCTTTGAAGATATTAAAATATTTTTTAGAGGAAACAGGTATTTATCACCTGCTACATAATCGAACATGATAAATCACTTTATTCTTCATATTCAGAAAAGGATCCTCAATTCCAAAATTTTCAGGGATCTTCTATTTTACAAACTATTGGTAGGAAGGATCTGACAAGCGCAACCCAGTAGATGCGGCACTGTAAATGAACCCTAGGGGCCTCATTTATTAGAAATGACGCATCGCTGCGTGAAAGCAGCGATGCGTCACTTCTCAGTGCGCACTGCTTGCGACATGATTGATGCGTCATATTTATAATATGACGCATCATGTCGCAAGGAGTTACAGATACATCAGTATTTCTGACGTATCTGTTGGCGCAAAAGTGACGCATTGCTGGAGTGTGTCACAAAAGTGACGCAACTCCAGCAATGCGTCCTTTCACATGGGGCAAGCCCCATGTCAGAGGGCCTGCGTCAGTCTTACGCCTGCTGTGTAACAGGCGCAAGATTTTGATGCAACGCGTCCTAGAAGTGACACAGTGAAATCTGATAGATTTCACTGCGCCACTTCTACGAGGCTTTTTGCGGGGGAACTCCCCCCTGCATACATTATACCCGACGCAGGTATAATGTAGCGCAGGGGTTTACAAAGTGACGCATCTGCTTAGATGCGTCACTTTGTAAATAGTGCACAATAGGAGGCATGTTTTACGCTGCCAATAGGTCACAAAAAGGGACGCATCGGAAGCGCAAAACTGACGCAAGGCCTCATAAATGAGGCCCCAGGTAATTTAGTGATTAGCCAGAGAAATTGAATAATGTTCTCCAACCGATTTAAATGAAAGTCAGCTTCATTGACCAGGAATACCGATCAAAGACATACAAGGGGTTTAGTGTTCAAGAACTGTTGTACAACTGAGCTTCAATAGATTTTCCCTAAGGAAGTGGGATCTATATATCTTGAAAATGTTACCATGTATAGGATTTGAACAGGATATACACATGCAAATGGTTAGTACACTTAAATTACTAGTGAATTTTCGTATATTAATGAACATTAGAATGCTTGTTTACTCATACCACTCCTATACTCAGCCATTCCAATGAAAAAGAGGTTACAAAAAATGTTCCGAAATCAAAGTGTTTTTATGAACTGGAAACCAACCATAGCTTGTTATTTCAAAGAGTGATGATAACATATTAGCTTTCCATTTAAAATGTAGATAAACAGTGGTCTCGTTTACCTGGGTACATCTGCATACATTTGCAAACTTGCGACTTTAGATCATGCCACTTAGAGTAATAGGCATAGGTAAACATTTAGATTTGGAATATCTTACATTGGCAACTTCAATGCTCGAATCAAGAACAATGAGTCCTCTTTATTGTTGCGTATGTGCAGATCATCAAAATTTCAAAACAAATGCCAGTGCAGTAGGCTGGAATTTAAGGCTTGTTTTTCAGAAACTCGGGGAAAAGACTTCCTGAGATGGCATAATGAAAATCCAAGTATAGAAAACATTAAAGACTCCAATCTCTTTGCTACTGAAACTAACACCTGCTCAGGATTCAAGTGTGTTGATCCACACAGACAACACCAGTGCCAAGGTAGAATGAAGTGAAAGATGTAAATATCATGGACATTAAGTTCTACAGTTGGCCAATATCAACTTCAGCCATTGTGAGCAATAAATTACTGAGTGACATCTTGGCAGCAACTTGTCTCTGTTTAGGAAATATTGCTTGTGGTATACCTTTCTACAAGGCTATACAAGGCTATACATGGCTATTTAGTTGCATACAAGGCCATTTTTTCAGATTCCTGAGTACATGCATACCTTTGTTCACATTCTTCCTGTTTAGGAGGCACTGGTCAAGATCAGATTTGAGAGGGTGGAGTTGGAGTTTGTCATACCCAAACGATCTTGACTATCCCTTTGTTTATTGTTGGCTAAATCACCAGAGTTTAGTCTGAGAATTAGTCCCTCTGATCTTTGTTTTTTGTGTCATGTCTTTTGTCTATGTGTACTGTTCTAAAAAAGACGCAGGGGCAATGTACCAGGTTGTGCTCTTACTGATGGCAATGATCTTGCTGACATGCCTAGTGACTAGTCTATACTCTCCACTGATTATGACCCTAACTTAATGCAAAGTTTAGCCACCATTTTCTTGTCATCTTCCACAGATGTAAATTTTTTAATTGGAAGACTTTTACAAAGATATGGTAACAGTGAACATTTAGCAGGCACAAAACAGGCCTTCAAGCAGCTATACTGTGGATTTAAAATGTTCGACGTTGATCAAGGGAGCCCTTTATCTCAAGCATCATGCAGTGTTGTCTTTGTGGGGCTTACCCATTGTTTTACAAGTTGGGGAGGAAGCTTCTTGTAAGAAATTGGTGACATATCAAACAATTGTTCAGACTGATAATATGTGTGTCTTGGAGACTTTTTGGTAGCCATGACATCTCTCTGGTGCCTCTAATATTTGGGTACACTAGCATGTTTTGCAACTCATCAGAGATTACATCTAAATTCATTAATTTAATTAACTAAGTTGAGTTCAAAGTTTGCATTTGGGATAGTTTTTTTTAGAAAAGAATCAATACGACTTAATTTATTTAAATATGATTTATTATTGATTATGAAATGTAAAAATACTTTGATGTTCAGTTTAAGGGTTAGAATTAGAAGTAGGGTTTAGGTTAATATTATTACATTGAATAAAGAACTGTATTAACGTAAGCTATATTACTTAAACTCTTAAATATTAAGTATTGATCAGAGTTGACATTAAGGATAGGGTAATAGTCTTCATTATTTACATTCAATATAATTTTAAAATATATCTATTTTTTAAACAAACATAAATGTGTTTTAGTTTAGGGGCATGTACAATAACAAAGTCCAAAGTCCATTAAATGTAATTAAAGTGTATTAAGTATTATTAGTAAAGTGCAGTTTTAGAGTTAGGGTGATGTGATGGTTAGGTATTTGTGATGAGTTAGTGAGAATAACAAGGCAATGGCATCCCGGTGTTCATAGAATTAATGTTAAGCGCAGACTGATGTGTCATTGGATGAAGGTAGGAAACTTTTGTGACAATGATAGAAGTGGTAATGACAGGAAAAGTAATTTTATGTATGTGAATATCACCACTTTGTGTATCACTATCATTTGCACATGTGGGATCATACCATAGCCAGAATTTGTATTGCAACTGTTTGGCTCTACTGGGGTAAGAGATGTGCTAACATTTTTCAAGAATTAACAACCAATGGTGCTGTATTTTCATATCAAGGTTGGAATGCATTATTATGCCAAATCCTCTTATCCTTGTGACATTACTTAGCGAGTATGAGGGGACGTTTTGTAAGTGTTGCTGACTTGGATGCATTCATAAAGTACTATCTATATTCACCTCTCTTACACATTATAGATGTTGGATACACCTTATACAGGAAGGTAATGGCAACAAATGGGGAAAAAAGATACTGGGAGATATGGGTAATGGATGCCTTAGGTATTAGCATATTCCAAAATTAATTAATGTAAAGTTGAGACTTAATTTAGTCAAGTTTGCCAATATGTATTCTTGGTATTAATGGCAATTTTATATTTCTCTATGGTGTCAACATTAGAAACTAGATGTAAACATAAGGCAAGATGGCGGCCGAACACTCGGCTTCGTGAGCTGTTCCTGCTTCTCTCCTGGTTAACTCACCCTTTCTAAGTTTTAAAACCGCTTGGATACTAGAAATTTGAGATTTTTGAAGCAGGATTTGAAAGCTGTTGTGCGACTATAAGTTGTGGACTGTCATGTTCAGGATGGTGTCATATCTACAGAACACTCTCTTCACCAATATATCCTGGCTCTGGTTTGGATCGTTTTCTTACTGCAGTCCTTACTCCTGCTCTCGCAGTCTCCCAAAGATTTACTTTGGAAATATGGCTCTGAAACTGCCCGCCAAAAACGTCTCAGCGAAGTCCCGAGCCACAGCAGCTCGATCAAACCACCCCACAAATCCCCCAGCGCGAGTAAGGCGCCACAATCAGCCTGCACAGGAAGGTGCTGATCCTATTTCACCAGATCCTGTCTGCCTGTCTGTCTGTACTTCTGTGGTCTCCGCTGTATGCTGGCTCTTTCTTCCGAGGAAAGTCAATCTCATCATCAGGGGCATAGCACGCTTAGCCCAGCAGCTGTCACTGATGCGACCTTTGACCCTGCTTGCAGGCAGGTCGCCCCCACACCGCTACTCGCCTCCTGCCAGCCAGATTGCCTGGTTCCTGCCCCTTGCTACCTGCCTCCTGGTTCCTGGGCTCTTTCCCTCACACGCGTGCCAGTTTCCCCCCCGCACACCAATCAAAACAGCGCCATGAAACCTTGGTCAAAGTGCGCTTTATAAATGGGTTATAACATAACATAACATAACACTGCGTCTGACCCGGCCTGCTCGCTGCTGCCTCCCTGTGTCCCCGTCCCCCAGCACACCCATTGGCCTCCCTGCTCCCTCCTCCCAGCTGCTCCTCCCTCCCAAGCCTCCTCAAATACTGGCCGAGCGGTGGTAGCGGGAGTGACCTTTGACCCTGCTTGCAGGCAGGTCGCCCCCACATTGCTACTCGCCTCCTGCCAGCCGGATTGCCTGGTTCCTGCCCCTTGCTTCCTGCCTCCTGGTTCCTGGGCTCTTTCCCTCACCCTGCATGCCAGTTTCCCACTGCCCCCCACCACGCCTGACCCGGCCTTCCTGTAGCTACCTTCCTATGGCCCCACCCCCAGCACAACCGTTGGCCTCACCGCTCCCGCCTCCCTGCAGCTCCTCCCTCCCAAGCCTCCTCATATGCAGGCCCAGAAGCGGCAACGCAGCGCAAGCCTGTCTGCGCCCGTCCGCAGCTGGACCATGCCCAGCGCCAGAACCCCTGGACCCCATGAACACCACGACACCAGAATCCACTACGACGCCAGCACCATCCACGCACTCAACGCCGGCCGAAATCACACCTGCTTCCAGGCCACCCCAAAACTGACCCACGGACCCTTCTCCTAATGCACCTGCAGCTTCACCTGCGACAGAAACACCAACCCTCCAAGGACTGGACCAAACTACCTCCGCTGCATACTCCCCAACACCCGGTCCGCACGCAAACACGCTGTCGAGCTCAGACGTGGCCTTCCTGACCGAGACCTGGTGGAACGACTCCTCCACGCCCGACATTGCCATAGCCATCCCGGATGGCTACAAGATCACCCGCATGGATCGCGCCAATGGAATCGGAGGAGGAATAGCAATCATCCACAAGTCAACCCTCAAAGTTGCCACCCATGCAGACAACACCCTCAACTCCGCCGAACACCTGCACTTCCATATACACACAGACCCCAACACCACCCTCAGAGGAACACTCATCTACAGACCACGCGGACCCCGGGCTTGGTTCAGCGACTCCATCGCCGACCTCGCCAGCACCCACGCACTTGCCTCCATGCACTAAATCCTCCTCGGGGACCTGAACTTCCACCTCGAGAACAACAACAACGCCAACTCCGCCACCCTGATCGCCAACCTCGGCCTCAGACAACTCGTCATCACACTCACCCATGCCGCTGGCCACACGCTTGACCCCATCTTCTCCACAGGCTCCCATGTCGCCTTTGATCACACCACCGAACTCCACTGGACCGACCACCGCTGCATCCACTTCACCTTTAAGAAACAAACCACGCACCATTGCACCCAACAGCTGCCCAGCCGCTGCTGGAACAAGGTCACCGAAGACCAGCTGCTCACCTCCCTCACCAAGAACCCACCCACCGACCCCTCCAAACTCAGACAGTGGATCGATGACTGCGCCAACACCCTCGCCCAGCTCATGAAACCCTCCAACAACCACACCAACAGGAGAGCCACATGGTTCACCAACGAGCTCCTGGCCTCCAAACGTGCATGCCAATAACTGGAGAAGACATGGCTAAACGAACACACACCGGACAACCAGCAGCCCACAAGGACGCCATCCGAGGACACCACCACCTCATCAGACTTGCCAAGAAATCCTCCTTCAAAGACCGCTTGGACAACAACGCGCACAACAGCAAAGAACTCTTCAGCATCGTAAAGGAACTCTCCAACCCCAGCGCCAATGCCAATGACTTCCCGCCCTCACAAGAACTGTGTGACTCACTAGCCATCTTCTTCCACCGCAAGATCGCCAACATCCACGACAGATTCAACAACACGACCGCCCGACTACGCCAGACTCCACCTCCCCTGTGAACACCACCAGCGCCAACCGCCTGACCTCCTGGTCCAGCGTCATCGACAACGAGACACCCAAGGTCTTGAACTCCATCGACTCAGGATCTCCGTCTGACCGGTGCCCACACCACGTATTCAACAAAGCAGACGAAGCCACCACACCACAACTACGGGAGGTCATCAACATCTCTTTTGAAAAAGCGACATTCCTGGAAAGCTGTAAGTACGCCGAAATCAAGGCCCTCCTCAAGAAGCCCAAAGCAGACCCCAAGGAACTCAAGAACTTCCGGACCATCTCCCTGCTCCCGTTTCCGGCAAAGGTCATCTAGAAAATCGTCAACATGCAACTGGCCCGCCACCTGGAAACCAACAACATCTTGGACCTCTCCCAGTCTGGATTCAGACGAAACCACAGCACAGAGACAGACCTCATCGCCGCCACAGACGACATCAAGAGCCAATTAGACAATGGCAAAACATCACCCCTCATCCTCCTGGACCAGTCAGCCACCTTCGACACGGTCTGCCATCGCACTCTAAAGACACACCTCCTGGAAGACGGAATCCAAAAGAAGGCCCTTGACTGGAACACGTCCTTCCTCACCGGCAGAACCCAGAGCGTCCGCCTTCCACCCTTCCGATCCAAAGTCACTGGCATCATCTACGGCGTCCCCCAGGGATCATGTGGAGAAGTGTGGCTCAATGATTAGAGCAGCAGACCCTGATGCAGAGGTCTAGCCC
This sequence comes from Lissotriton vulgaris, assembly GCF_964263255.1. NCBI lineage: Eukaryota > Metazoa > Chordata > Amphibia > Caudata > Salamandridae > Lissotriton > Lissotriton vulgaris. The sequence continues at coordinate 987,129,180 of NC_141695.1, read as the reverse complement.
GGGACCAGGGTTCAATTCCCTGCCTCGGTGGGTCTTGGGCTAAAAAATTCCACAGACCCGATAAATCTCGCCTCGGTGCCTATTCCAATCATGGAGTCCAACTCTGGGCAATAGCTTGCTTAATCTCCACAATGGCCCCCACAACGCTAAGGATGCCTGGCCTCCACCTGAACAAACGGTTCTTCCTGCTACATCTGCTGGGGTCAATGAGTCGTCTAGGGAGCTTGAAGGGAGGGAAACATTTTATTCATTGTCTGAACATACCGTTCATTGGAAGAGGAAGATGAAGACCAAGATAGAGAATGAACTGATGATGATAGAGACGCAGGCGGCTGGCGAGTCAATGAAGTGCTCAGACATGAGGTTTCACCCCGTGGCCCCCGCAATGTCCGCAAGGCTATTAGTTCAAAAGACCAAGGGAGCCTCTCGTTAAGCAAGGACCCAGGCTCACATGGCTCGATGTCATTGGATTATTCCTTTTCTACGCAGCCCGGCTCGGTTGACAATGCCTCAGTCCTGGACCCTGCTCTATCGACCAATCCCTCCCTGGTGCCCCCTGGGGAAATTACACTTTCTGTCATCTACCAGACTATTATGGCACATCGTGAAGAATCACGCCAGGAGTGCGCCCACACACAATGAGCATGCCGCACACACACAGAGTTGCCAATAAATGTTCCGATATTGCTGCCAGAATCGGAGAGAGGCCGAGGAGAGGATTTCTAATCTAGAGCACAAAAAGATGACTTACTTTGGATGCTGACTGATCTCGAGAACAGGCCCAGGAGGAACGATCTCAGGATTTTAGGGATTCCAGAGGGCCGCGAGGGGGGAGACACCAGACAGTTTGATGTGAAACTTTTTTCTGAGGCTTTCCCAGAAGTAAAGCAGTGGGACTCGCAGCTTGAAGTGCAACGTGTGCATTGCTTTCTGTTCAAGCAGAGACAAAAATCTGGACCAGCCGGGGATAAGCCCCGGGCAATATTGATTTGTCTAAATAATTTCTTGCCGAGGGAGAAGATCTATGATTTAGCTCGACCCGATAGAAAAATGGCAGGGAAAAATTGTGAGTTTTTTGTTAGGCCAGATTTTTGTCCAGCAACAGTTGAGCGGAGGTGGCAGCTCTGCCAGCTAATAGCCTTGTTTCAAGCACAGGGTGCTCAAGCTTTCCTGCTCTTTCCTTCCAGATTGAAAATAATCTACCAGGTTCAGACCAGATTTCTCCTCTCAGAAGTTCAGGCAAAGGAGTTTTTGGGCTCTATATAGTCAAGAAGTCTTGGGGTCTCCTTACTTTTTTCTTACGTCTCTCTCTCTTTCTTTCTTCCTCTTTTTACAACCCGGGGGCCATAGGTTTAAAGGGGGGGTCAAGCCGATTGCAAGGGTTTTAACCCTTATTAGTCTATTTTTTTACCTTCTTTTTTTGTCTGGATTGCAATTGACGTTTATCACCAGATGTTAGTAATGACGGGGTGAGGGATCTAGGGGAGAACGGGGGAATCAGCTCATTCCATCACAAAGACTTAAGTCCTGTTGCTTCAAAAGGAGGGTGTAGGGGGTGGGAGAGTCGGGGCCACAGGGGTTAAGGGTGGGGTTTGTGGCACATGAAGGGTTTTGTGGGAGGGATGGTGTGGGTCACTAAGGTTTTGGATTTATTCTATAGGCGTGGCTTCAATATTGACCAGTTTTGCTACATGTTGGAGTGTGTGACTAAAAAACTTAAAGGCTCACACTGGAGATCAGATTCTTTTTCGAGGTTTTATGGGGCAGGGTAAATTGCGATTAAGCTCATGGAACATATGTGGTCTAAACAATGGTAAAAAAAGGGCTCTGTTTTCTAAAATCATTCACACTATACAGCTGGATGTGCTATGTATACAAGAGACGCATATACCAGGGGGAAGCGGGATTGGTTGAAAATACCCGGATATGATTTAATGCTTGTTCTAGGCAGACATCTACGATCTGAGGGGTGGCTATCCTGTTGAAGCGAGGGGTTGGTGGTCTGTAAAAGGGTTCGAGAGGATGGGGGGGGTAGATGGGCCTTAGCAGAAATAGTGGTTGATAATAGACCCCTAACAATCTGTACGATATATGGGTCAAATGTAGATGATCCGCAAGTGTTGAAATATCTAAATGTAAAATTTGCAGCTTGGCATTATCCAATGTTTGTGTGTAGGGACATGAATATTAATTTGCCTGGAAATGTTAACATGGTAGGGAGTCAAAGGTACTCTGGCAGGAAACCTAGAGTCTTTAAGGCTCTCCAGACCCTAGCTCAAGAACACGGCCTGATAGATCTCTGGTATCGGCATAACAAAGATAATGATCGGTTTGCATACTATTCTTCCCCCGTAATAAAAGGGTTTGTCACAGGTATTTTTTTGTGTCTGCTCAGCTGGTCGAAGCGACCTCTATTTCAGCTCCCCCAAGAATCCTATCGGACTATAATGCACTGGTAGTGGTTTGTCCTTGGTCTCACTCAGTTAGATCCCCTAGCACAAGGACATTTGAAAGGAAACTCTTTGTGGACCAGGCATAACATACCCACATCAGAAAGTGGCTAATCGAATAGAGGGACTGCTCCTGACTTTATAGCTTGGGTCGCAATAAAAGTTGCAGTGCTTGGGGAGACCAAGAGATTTTCATCTTTTCGGTGGAAGACTAAGCAAGAGCAGGTGAGGGCCGCGTGGAGGAACTCAGGCTTGCAGAGCTGGAATTAACACGTAGAATTAAAGATGGCCTCAAAATAGATGAGAGCCAGCAGTCTGTTGCTATAATCAAGTCTAAACTTCTGGAATCTTTTGAGCAGGATCTGGCCGCCAAGTATCTTCATTATCGTACGATGATGTTCGAATATGGCGAAAACTCGGGTAGAGTATTAGCTAAGAGGCTCCAACAGAAAGGTTTGCAGGATCGCATCACTAAAATTCAGGATCAACATGGGGTGGTTCAGGACACACAAGAGGGAGGTATGGACGTGTTTCAAATGTTTTATACGGTTCTCCATACCGAGGATAATGGTGATATCCTGACCGAGTCTTTAGTAGAGGACTTTTTTCAGGACATGGATATTTCTAAGATCACAATGGAGCAGAATGAGGTCTTATCTGCTCCTATCACGTGGGAAGAGGTTGAGTTGGCAGTAAAATCCTTAGCTAAGGGGAAGGCTGCTGGCCCTGATGCTATTCCCTTTGAAGTTTATAGGGCCTTTCACACAGAGATTCGTCTAGACTTTTTATCAGTCTTTAGGGTTGCACAGGGGGGGTGTTGTACCCAAATCATGGCGTCAAACCACAATTGTTATGTTTAAAAAAAAGGGTAAACCCGAGTTAAATCTATCATCTTTTCGACCAATTTCTTTGATAAATACCGATAGTAAAATATATTAAAAAATATTAGCATCCAGGTTCGCGGAAGTGATCACCCCACTGGTTTCCCTGCGTCAGCACAGTTTTATCCCGGGTAGGGACACGGCCGATCATGTCCGGCGGGTCATTGCCCTATTGGATTGGGCCCAGGCTACTGCCTCTCCCCTTGGTGTGATCCCGTTGGACGCCAAGAAGGCGTTCAACAGGGTCTCCTGGGGGATTTTGTGGGCAGTGCTCCGCTGGAAGGGCTTTGGTACCAAATTCATTCAGGCTATCCAAGCACTGTATAGCTCTCCAGCTGCAGCTTTACCTATCTATGGTTGGGAGTCAGGGTATTTTAACATCATTAAAGGCATATTTTAACATCAGTAGAGGCACTAGGCTCACCCTTGCTTTTTGCTCTGTACATTGACCCGTTCCATAGTAAAATCGAAGGAAATTCAGATATATTACTGATTATGGTCGATGGTACAGAGTGTAGGCCCCTGGCCTATGCGGATGATATCGTTGTTTTAACCTCTGATGTTGACTCTGCTTTCTCTGCCCTAAAGGTCTGTGCCGAACAATTTGGTTGTCTATCAGGCTATGAGCTGAACTTTGCAAAAACACAGGTCGTTCAATCAACCAATATCGACCTTCTGATGCCCCTGTTGTCAGTGAAGCAACTTATTTAGGCGTTAAAATTACTGTCTCCGTTGACACCATTCCGGATTTGAATATTCTTCCGGTAGTTGAATCTGTTAACACTAAGCTGGAACGGCTAGACCATTTGCATCTTTCTCTGTATGGTTGCTGTAGTGTTCTCAAAAGGGTGGTCCTTCCAAAGTTTTTATATTTATTTAAAACCATCCCACTGGAATTGTCATGAGTCAGTTTGGCTAGGGCCGAAAGGGTTTGCCACAGGTTTTTTTGGGGATATCGCCACTCATGCAGGGCAGCCATATGGATGTGTATTCCCTGGGATCGTGGTGGGTGGGCGGTCCCAAATCCAGTATTATATTTTGGTCTGCCATGGTGCAACACCTTGGGTTACCATTGTTGGGAGACAGAGCCAAGGTCCCGCCCTCTAACAGACCCACCATTTATGAGCTAGGCCTGGGTGTGGCCGCTAAGGGTATTTTTACGCAAGTTCTCAAGCCAAGCTATTTTAAGAAGACAAGGCTCAAGGTCATTGTGGTCTTGTTTTCAGTTTGGCAGAAAATTCATCAGAAATTGTCTATTCCCAAATATTAACAACCACACACCGTTTAGAGCTGCTCGACTTCTGCCCACCATCTTTCAGGATCAGATCCTTTTTAGATGGCAGCTATTGGGTCTGAGCAATACAGGCGACTGAGTCTCTGGAGGGCAAATTGCCTCTTTTTCATATTTGAGCTATTAGTTAAACATTTACAACTTTTTCAAATATCTCCAAATTAGAAGTTTTATTGATAAACACTTACATGAAATTCCTACAATATTAGATAAGGTTCCTATATTTGAACTTATTCAAAGGAAGGCTAGTATAGGGACAATTTATCAGTATTTGTTGTCTGATCTTTCCGATGACCTTGATTTGCAAAATTCCAAGTGGAGGGCAAATTTAGCAATACTGGAGTGGTGTAAGGCCGGCACTGGATTTAGCTAGATATGTCTAAGTCTCAGGTATTCTCCGGACTTAAAGCTACATGGCAATGTTCGACCTGTATTACACGCCAGGGAAAATTGCGAAATGGGGTGGCAGGAACGGTGACCGGTGTGCAAGATGTGGGTGTCAGGCAGCCGATTCTTTACACGTTTTATTCCTGCCCGAATCTGCGTGAATTTCTGCATGATGTGGAGTGTTTTATAAATTTGACGCTCCATATCCCACTCACCATGTCCCCGGAGATGGTGATAATGGGGTTTGAAGGTGTTGTATTGGTTCAAAGTAAGAGGCATGTGTCTTCTTTGTAGTTCATAGCTATGTCAATGATTCGGCTGTGTATTACCTCGCAATGGCTAAGCCCAGAAGCCCCCACGGTTGTTAATTGGAGAGCTAGGTTGCTTGCCTTATACAATTTGGAGTCCTCAGTTTTCATATTAAGGGGCAGGCGGAGGCGGGAGTTGAGGAATGGTTAAAGTAGTAATTAGCTTATTAGCGGATCATTGCTAAGATGTAAAATTTTTAAAATGTATAGCCAACTCGTTTTTTTTGTTCCATGTTTCTTATGTCTTTACTTTTTTGCATTTCCTCATGTATTTTGTTCCTTCTCTACTGTTTGTTTTTGTTGCTGGATGTATATATATTGGGTAATATTGTCTGCCACGATTGGTATTTTTTCTTTTGTTGAAAATTGTATTTTATTTTTAATTTAAAAAAGGAACTAGATGTAAACCATCCATTGTGTTGGCATGAAGCTGCTTAGTTATGAGTGTTTCCCTGAAAAATAAGCTTTTTTTATTTCTCATGTCCTTTCCTTTGTATTAGTTATAAAAGCCTTTTTCTAAATCTCATTTCTGCAGGATCTCACATCATTAAATGTTTTAGATTTGTCAATAAAGATTTTTAAAAGTCCAGAAATAATGTTTTTAGTTCCTAAGCAAAGAACAATGTATCGACTTTAATTAAGTTTCCCAATGTTTACCTACAGAACATCTAACCCTGTTACAGTGAAAATAGCGCTTAGGCATTTTCACTTATGTTTAGGCACCGTGCTTTCTCCCTTGTGGGCATTTAAGGCCTCCTTAGTGGAGCATACTAGTATTTAGAATGAGGTTTCCCATCTGTCAAAAAGGGTCTAATTTTCAGTTTAGAACTGCACAGTCAAACTACTGGTGACAGGTCTGTAGTCATGCTTTCACATGTCACTTTAATGGTGGCACATCATGTGCTGCAGTCCACTTGCGACAATGAACTTACAGTCCCGGTGTACATGCCCTTGCGTCTGAGTAGCAGAGTCCTTGTGCACAGAGTCTGAAAACCAGGAGCGTTAGTGAATGCTCTCAAACTTGGATGTTCATAAACTCACAAGGATTACTGCACCTTGAAATGTACACTTGCTACACCCTTTGTGGTATGTACTACTGCTGATTTCTCCTTGCTCAGAAATTAAATTAAATTAAATCCCCAGTAGTAAATTCATGTGAATCTTCCAGCAATCCTGTTGTGAATACCTGCAAGGTATAAATGAAATATTTTCTGCTGTAAACATATGACAATGCCTTTGTGAATAGTGCTCTTTCTGTTTGAGAATTGTGAGAATACACATGAAATATTCATCCGCAGTACTTTTACCTACATGCTCAAGTTTGAGCTGCTGATAATACCTTGTCTTCTTCCATTATGTAATCCTGTTCACAAGAACCCATTAAAATACCTTTGTTGCAGCGTTTGTTAATGAAATAAGGAAATGATTCATATTTCAATTTTTACGGTCTGGCTCATTAGTATAGCCCTATAGCCCGCCGTAGAGGGCTATACCAGCTATTAAAGGCCCTCTCCAGCGTTAAAGGCCCGAGCCGAAGACGAGGGCCTTTAACATGGGAGAGGGACTTTAATAGCGGTATAGCCCATCTACGAAGGACTATAAGGCTATTAGAACATTCTGTCACTAGAGGACAGAATGTTCTAGCAAAAAAAACAAAGCCTTTTGGGAGCGTGAGGGGATTGGAATCCCCTCAGGTTCCCTGAAGCCTTTGTTCACAGCCAGAGCTGTGAACAAAGAAGCATTGGAATGTTGGAGCTCCAGGCTTATACCAGCCATTATAAGCCCAGAGCACTCCATTGTCTGCAATGGAGCTCCCAACATTCCAATGTTCTAATATAGCTGCTTGCATGCGGTCTTGTTTGTATACCCTTAGAGTGGGCTTTAGTTGCACTTCACAGGAGGATTTCTCTCTTAATTCTTAATTTATACTATTGGCTGAATGTTGTATTATTCTTCCTCCCATTTAGTGCTTGTATTGAAATTTATGAGAGATTGAATAACACCTGAAAAAAGTACTTTTAATGATTCTGCAATTACACATAAGGGGGAGCTTTACTAAGATTTTGCGCCATGTTTGCATCACAAAAGTGATGCAAAATGGCGCAATATCTTTTTTCCTAACTTAATTTCCAGTGCTAAACTTGTTTAGCGCTCAATATAGCCTTATAGCCCGCCGTAGAGGGCTATACCGGCTAATAAAGGCCCTCTCCAGCGTTAAAGGCCCCGAGCCGAAGGCGAGGGCCTTTAACAAGGGAGAGGGTCTTTAATAGCGGTATAGCCCTCTACGAAGGGCTATAAGGCTATTAGAACATTCTGTCACTAGAGAACAGAATGTTCTAACAAAAAAAACAAAGCCTTTTGGGAGCGTGAGGGGATTGGAATCCCCTCAGGTTCCCTGAAGCCATTGTTCACAGCCTGAGCAGTGAACAAAGAAACATTGGAATGTTGGAGCTCCAGGCTTATACCAGCCATTATAAGCCCAGAGCACTCCATTGTTTTCAATGGAGCTCCCAACATTCCAATGTTCTAATAGAACATAAAAGTAATTACTTTGCGCCATGGGGCCGTGCCAAGGGTGGTGCATGGGCTTTCTCATGGAACCACCCAAGGTTTCTCATGCTAAACCCAGTTTACCAAATACAGAAGATTTATATTTAGTGTGAGAAAACTGTGCCCTTTTAACTAGTTTAAAAGGGCACAGCTTTTAAACTAGGAAGGAGAAATGCTTTAATTTCTACATCCTTTTCTGATTTTTCTGACTGTGCATGTGTGTTACTGTGCAGCACACATCCAAAGTGGGAAAAGCTTTTCCTCGTGTCTTTGCATAGTATTTTGTACAGTAAGGGTATCCATCCTGTACAAAACCATAGCTGGACTCACACACACACACACACACACACACCCTAGCGCTCTGTCGCTAAGGGTGTGTGTGGCGCACAGCAGCTGTAATCAGCGCCGACGCAAGGGAAAGGGGAGGAGAGAGCCATGGGGCATATTACCAAGCAATAGCGATAATTATCGTTATTGCTTGGTTAGAGACAAAAATTTACCGCTGAGCTGCGGCGATTTTTATCGCAGATAAACCTTGGTATTACCAAGGTTTATCTCAATGGCGATAAAAATCGGCCGCAATGCATGAATATCGCTAAAAAGTCAGCGATATTCTTGCATTACCGAGCTAATGCTCTTAGCCATGTTATCCACCTCCCATTAAATAACATGGCTAAGAACTGCTCAGGGCAGGTGTTAGCTTTTGGAGATATTCGCGCTTAGCGCGAATATCTCCATAAGTTGGTAATAGGAGATAGTGAGGTTAGCAACTGTTTCCAGTCGCTAACATCTTGGCACGCCCACTTTGCATGTCATTAGTGATAAATATCACTGACATGCAAAGTGGGGCCCAAGATGGTCGCTATCTCCTACTAGCTGTTGCTAACTGGTGTTAGCGACAGCTAGGTAATAGCTGCGAGCCTTCTCTTGAAATGCCCCCCCATCGGTTTTGTTGACCGGTGCAACTAGAATCTCAGGCGGCATGAGAGGCAAAAGAAAAAACGTGGTCTTGCATAGCTTCTTGTGTCATTCAGGTGGCCGTTTTGGGGGGTGAACGTGAGCCCATCCAATTCAAATAATGCTTGTAGACATTTGAATGATCAGTCTAAGACTGGCGCAACCTGCACTTTTCACAAAGCTCTCTGAACAAACAAACACTGTCTGCATACAGTTAGTATTTACAATCATATACAAACATAAGGTTCTAGTCCTATACTGCACATGTTTATTACTTGTGCCTGAATACGCAGCTTTGTTTTCTTAACAAAACTGATTGTGATTTTTGTACCTTTTGATAAACGTCTGCAAAATCAGTGATTTTGATTTGTAGTTTAGATGGAGTGTTCTGTTTGTCAGATGGAGCACCGGAAGGATCATTGAAGGGGTGTATCATGTTCTATATTAAGCCTCGAGTCTCTTCTATCAGACATGTATTAATGGCTTTTTTCCGTGCAAAGCAAGTCTTCATAAATGCGTTGGATAAACGCATTTGAATAGCAGTCGGACATAAACAATTAAATGCTTTTGAATGTCCCCAATTCTAAATATCAGATATACCAGCAATTACGATATTTCTCATGGACGAAAATCTGCAATTAGGTAAATAGCTCTTTCATATAAATAACGGTATATCTGGAGCTATATAAATTGTTAAGACATGCGAACAAAATAAAAGCGTTGAAAACTATGAAATAATTTTTCAGTCCCAAAACAGCGATTATTTCACCGAAAGAAAAAATACAGCCCTGTTCATGTACATTTCAAAAGCAAAAAAGTTTGTAACAAACGTTTACATACACGTGGCAGTGCTGAAACATTTCTTGTATCAATTTCATGACACAGTGACATTGGGCTGTGACATGGGGTTGTATACTCAATGGCCCTTGCTAGCTCAATGCCACATCCAGCTCCTCATGTCGAACATGAGGGTAAGCAGCTTGTTGAGGAGAATAGTAAAATTGTTTGTTGGACATGCATGTTGAGATAGCCATAATAAGCAGACTTAGCATAGACACTATACTGGACATACCCACAGACAGAGAGAAAGATACCAAAACCAACCTTTCCACAGACACCTCCGGATTACTGCTGGTAAATTTGCTACCTTTACTTCATTTCTGTGATATCCATGCATTAGCTGGTAAACAGTGTGATAATTGCTGGAAATCCAGTGAAAATCACACTTCAACCAGCGAAACCTTGCTAATAGGGCAGGGTGATCTTAGCCATGTAATCCACCACCCATTGGATTACATAGCATGGGGCCAGATGTAGGACGGCAAATACCGGTCGGTAACGGCTTGGATTTGTGATTGGCGTGATGACATCATCACTAACATGGTGATACACAATCATGCCTGCCTGGACAGGCATATGCTGGCCTGTCTATGAACCTTCTACCAGCCAGTCACCATGCAATGTATGTTATTCTTTTTATTTTGAATTTGAACAATTAATATTGAGACCACCACCTGCAGGGTCAGAAATTGTAGCCCCAGCCCTGTGAAAGAAGTCCCAGTGCTGAGCACCTGAAAACACAATCTCAAATTAGGCACTGTCCATTTCTGAACAACCCTGCACTTTCACTCTACTTCCTGTGAGGCTTCTATGCCCAGTCCTGGACCCTCAGGTGTGGGCCTGAAGGTCTTCTGACATACTAGCTGTGGGCCTGTAAGCAGAACTGACACAGCGCAATGTATTTCCTCACAGCTGAGGACCTCACATCGCAACCCACAACTTCCTCTAAGCTGCCACTGCATGAAGCATCCTAGCCACAGGCCTTCGCCTCACAAACCCCCTTATCAAAGGCATCCTCAACGGCAATGTAGGACTCTGCATCCCAGCCCGCAACTTTCTCAGAAACACCACCTCGTGATGCATTTTCGATGCACCACAAGCCCCTCATTGATGGCCTCCTTGATGAAGAAGCGGGACTCTGCATCCTCCCTCCCACAGCTCCTAGGATTCGACACTGCCTGAACCATCCTCAACGCACAACCTTGAAACACACCGCACATTAGGTTTTGAAGTACTTTGTTCAGCGTGCCTTACTTAGTCCCTTTATTTGGCCCATATTCCATGAAACTTGTGGCTTTGTCCCAGTCCCACACAGCCAGATAACTACAGTTGGTGCTTTGTGCTTTTAGGCACTTTTTCACTTATATTTTTAAAATTGCATATCTCTGGTTCTACTAATTATACTTTTGTCATTCTGATCACAAAATAATGTATTACATTTCACTCTGTTTTCTAAACTGGTGTGGCATTTTTCTTGTGTTGGGTTTTCACTATATTACTGTTTGCTGCATAACTACTTTACACAAGATAACCCTGACTGGTTTTGTGCCACACTTCCAGAGGGTTAAGAACAGGTTAATTTAGGGGTTGCTAGTAATGTCACCCTGACAGAAATTGTAGCTGCTTTTTGGGGAGGGTTTCACCCCTTTAACTAGTGACCCAATTTCCAACAACCATGAATAGGGTATGAGTAGTGACCCAAAAGAGGAACTCAGCCAATACAAGTAGAGGATTTCCTGTGAAACACTGTTCTTGATGATCATTGAATATCTAATTAGAGACAGTCAATGATATATCTGAGAGCGACAGGTAATTATCTTACCTATATCCCCTCACTGGTTTCTCTAAATAGTTTAGGAAAACAAAGTTTTCTGGGTTGACATAGATTGAATTGGTAAATCTCACCACTTTCCACAGATCTGAGGACAATGAATATGTAAGAGGAGAAATGTGGCTGGAATTTCACCCACATGAGATGTGTGATTGAAAGTCAAAATACATGAAGTATGCAAAGGGAATCCTATGCATGCATATGAGTGCTTCATAATCCATAAACTAATTTTCATGATAATAGTTAAAAAACACTAAAGTTATATATATATTTTGAACTGAATTAGAGGGACACTCTGCTGGTACTGCGCTGCCATAATCCTGCAAATAAAGGCTGTTAATTTTCGCTGAAGCTCCTCGAATGGGCGTTCTTTGTGTGTTTGATTGAAAGCGGCCCTGCCTGGTCGTGAGGAAGACCTCTGCATCTCCAGCAGATCCAGCGCTTTGAAAACTCAGAGCCCGATGGAGCGGAAAGGCCGCTTGGAGGAAAAGTAATTGGAGCAGCTCAGTGCACACAGTGTTTCTCTGTGCCTACAAAGGATTTTATTTGGATCACTAAAATGCAGAAGGTGAAAGCACCCACAAGGGGAAAACCATGGGGAACTACAGGCTCCAGCATGCCTAGTAGCAGTCAATGATGGAGGCGGAGCCAGGTGGGCTTAACAAGGTGTGTTCCCGATCAACTGCTGCCATTCTCTGCTTCCTGTGCCCGTGACCAAGAACCCTCACTGTTTGAAACGCGTTGGGCTTTTAAACTGAATTAGAGGGACACTCTGCTGGTACTGCGCTGCCATAATCCTGCAAATAAAGGTTGTTAATTTTCGCTGAGGCTCCTCGAATGGGCGTTCTTTGTATGTTTGATATATATATATATATATATATATATATATATATATATATATATATATAAATAAAACATTTTTTTACTGGGCCTGGTGTATTTGACATATCAAAATTGAACTATCATATGCATTTTTTCAAGAATTCAATTCACCTCAGTCTTCAGAAACCTGTGTTTACAAGACTTAGGACATTAATGCCAGACCAACTGGTTTTGCTAATGCATGTTTATGAATGGGGATAATGACCACTAATTTCCAAATATCTGTTCCAATTGGAGAATCAATATTTGCAACAATACAGTGGTAGGAAACATTACCCCTATTATACAGTCTGATAACAAAAGACCAGCTTGTACACACCCTAGAACTTGTGCTTTGTGTATTTTATAAATGTTAAGAGCTACATAAACATCATATAGTGTCACTTTGTTTAGGTCTGTATTAACACTAAGGGGTCTATTACGATGACAAAGTCCGCCCGCCACCGTAACGGAATGCGGGACCGTCTTGGTCCCCCACCTGCAATTAGGATGCCACCGCCACCGTGGCGGTGGCATCCCCTATTTCCAGCATTGTGGCAGGCGGTGCTCACAGCACCGCCCGCCACAATGCTGGGAATGCACATCATGCATTGGCATGCACAAGTGGTGCCTGCCACTTTGTCCATGCCAATGCAGGGTGTGCACCCCCCTCCAACTTCCTGGGGGCCCGCTAAGAGCCCCCACAGGCAAAGACCGCAAGCCAATCCATGGCGGAAACGCCACCATGGAAAGGAACATCTCTGCCTGCATGCTAATATGGATAGCAGTGTCTTGCAGACACCGCCACCATGTTAGACCCCTTTTCTGCCCGGTCGACTCGTCAACGGGCAGAAAAGCGGCAGACGGTCTTCCTGTCGGCCGCGGACCCCCCAGCCATCATAATATGGCAGGGGGCCATTCTTGCATGGATGGCGGGCGGCTCGCCCCCGCCGGCAGGGGTAACCCACCCTCCATCCTAATAGGCCCCTAATTTGTGACTCTTCATACTTGGTAACCAAGCACATAGAATGTGTACTCTTTGGATCATGATCATACACAATTGGGCCTGCATCATGGTATAGATTCTAGTAGTGCTCTATCAATAAAGGCATTGTCACAGCCGATTAAAAGTCTCAATTACATCATTCTTAGCCCATTCAGAATTTGTCATTCATTATTTTTGGTAGCCATAAACGTCATTCATTATTTTTGGTAGCCATAAACGCAATAGCTGGTATCCTGGCTGAAAATGCAGACCATATCCTTAAAGGAAAACGAAATGCATTTTAAAAGAAAGTCTGTGGGACCCTGTCTGCCCTTAAAAAATATTTGACCAACACTTCTCAAAGGGGAAGGTGCCCAATAGTACTTTCTCTGTACAAGGAATGGGGTGATGTTTTACAGGAAAAAACTGATTTAAGTAGCTGGACCTAGACACTTTCAGTTTCCAAATGGCGGTAAATTGAGAATGTTTTATGACTGCATTTTCTACAGACCATTTTATTTTGCCATTAGGAAGGGACATCCTCAATACCCCCCTTTCAAATCCCAAAATGCAAAATCCAGTTTGGGCTATATACATCCCAAAAAAGCATTTTTAAGATCCGCAAAAATGCTTTGTAAATCTGCCCAAACTTATTTGTGTTCCACTGACATAGGGCACAACTCTCGAAAGAAACTAAAAGTATGTCTTCTGAGTGGTGGCTTCTCCACTAAAGTGGATGAGCTTAGCTTCACTGCTTTTCAGCAGTGCAAAAAAGGAAAAATAAAATGATAATACCACAGTGTTATTATCATTTTATTTTTCTCTGCTGATGCAGTTTTGTCGAGGTTTGACTAGCTGTCTTGGGCCGGCAAAACAGTCATGCACACTTTGCATTTTCTCCACCACGCTGTATTGCAGAATTGGTGGGGAACAAGCAGAGGCTCATTGTCCCCGTCTGAGTGCTGAACCATGGCACTCAGACCAATCACAACACTTTGGTGACCGCAGCGTTGTCATTGGCTTAGGGGAGCCTGTGTGCTTCTTGCATCTGTTTCAGGGCTTTCCGGAAGAGAAGTGGAGAAGAGATGCGGCCATGTCGAGGTAAGTCTATTTGTTTCCTCTCCCCACTGCCACCGATCCATGCCAGCCACCACTGTGCCTTTCCATATTATCTCATGCAGCCACATTTAGCTTTAATAGCTCGGTTATTACTCATGAGGTGACAAAGCGATTTGCTAATAACAGGTGGCCTATTTCACAAAACTTTGTTTGTGATTAACAAAAGAGGCAAACTAGAAGAATACAGTATCTGTATTCCATTGGTCCCCAGATGAGCTGCTCTATAAGAAGAGAACCCAGGTTCACACCATCACTTCATGACACTCAGCAGAGTTGTATCTGCAGGTCAAAGGAGCCTATGAAAATGGCATCACCACATAACGCATTCTCCAAATGTTGTTGATCATTATTCATTACCAGAAACCTGTCATCTCGTATTTCAGAACAAATAAACTCCCAGTGTGCTCAATACTCTTTGCTCATACATATGTTTGTATATGTCAAAGCAGAATGAAGGGTCTAAAATCTGGTATTTCACTCCTGAATTATTCTTTTAAGATAATTCAAAATATAAATCAACTTATGTCCCCTGTCTCTGTGTTCATCCTCCTTCAGTATCCTGCCTTATGCCTATAATGATGGCACCAGATTGAGTTGTAACCACCACAGCCAGTCAAGCAGTTTGCATCTAGTTGCACAGGTTCATAAAACATGAGTTCAGGCTGAGGTGTTGGTGCCATTTTAGAGTGGTGCTTGTTGCACATGTTTGGCCTGAGATTTTCAGTGGCATTTAATGTGAAAAGATATGGAAACTTTATAGAATGTTGTATGAATAAGCATGATTAACATATGTTTTTTACCAAAAGGTCCTGAGAAGAGGTGTGTGCAAATTTGTGTAAAGTGCTTTCATGTAATTGCACAAAATGTGTGGATAATTATCAGAAATACCAATCTGCAATTTTTGTGATATAATTTAGCTTCATATGTGCCACGTGGCAAATTGTGGTGTGAGGACGCATTTAAACAAAAGCATCACAAGCAACAGATTCTTGCGATCTGTTGTTCCTATGCATTTAAAAAAAAGTTTTAACAAAAATGACTTCTTTGCAGTACATTTTTAATATAAATAAGTTATAAATATGCAAAGTTACATATTAACTTCAGGAATTTTGTGTAACAAGCCTAGGGCCAGATGTACAACCATTTTTTTTCGTCGCAAATGGGAAATGTTCCCGTTTGAGACTGCAAAAAGGGTTTTGGTATTTACGTACACTATTTTGCGAGTTGGTGACTCGCAAAATAGTGTTTGCAAGTCGCTATTAGGAAGGGGTGTGCCAAGGACGTCCCTTCTTAATAGCCAGTCAGAATAGTATGTACCATTGTTTTGCGACTGCATTTGCAGTTGCAAAACACTTGTCGTTTACCACCTAATTCAAGTAGGTAGTAAGTGTTAGAAATTGGATTTTTGGTAGGCTAGGGCGCGAGCAAAAGCCAGGCAAAAACCACCATTCTAGTCAGGGAGTTACACATCTAACATAACCCTGCTCACCCCCTTGGTAGTTTGGCAGGAGCAGCCAGGCTTATCTTAGAGGCAGTGTGTAAAGCATTTGCACATAACCAACAGTAAGACAGTGTACGCACCACAAAAGGACACCACACCAGTTTAGAAAAATAACCAATATTTTTATATAATTAAAACAAGACCAAAAACGATGGCAATCCACAATACTATACTTAAAAGTTCACAGTTCAAAAATACGCTGAATAAAAAGAGTTCCTTGTATAGCTAGTCCGGGCTTCCACTGCGTCATGAGCACACAAATCCAAAAACAGTTCTGGCTGTCTGCGGGTCGCAGGCCAACTACGGTGTAGGGAAGACCCGCAAACAGTACCTTTCAGAGATGCAGGGTGATGGGGCCCTTGAAGTCACTCGCATTGCAGGTCGAGCTCCTTTCTGATGGGATCCAGAGCGCTGGCGCCAATAGGCGTTGGGTGCTGCGGTTTGAAGCGCAGCGGTGCTGCGTGCTATGCCCCCAGGTCACGGTGTGAGCAGCAGCTTGGTGGCGGCATCACCGCGGTTGTGGTGCGAGATGGAGGCAGTGCTCATCACAGTGCTAGCAGGTTGGGGTGCAAGCAGTGGCGTTGTCATTGCAGAAACGCTGTCGTCGGTGACACTGGCATCGGTGGGCCAAGACTGTGGTGTGGAATGAGGGCGGTGTGTCATGTAACTTACAAGTGGTGTCCCCGAACCAGGTGCAAGCAGCGTCGTCGATTTTGGCAGGAAGTGGCAGCGTCGGGAAGGCCACAGGGCTGTTGTTTAATGAGGTGGTGCAGATTGCGGGCCCACAGGTAGCGGTGAGAACAGTCGCTCAGTGATGGCATCAGCAGGCGTCTTTGGTGAGACCAGGGTCGATGTGGCCTGGTGGCGGTTGTCTCTGCGGTGCCAAAGCTTCAGTGTGAAGCAAGATGGTGCGGAGTGCAGTGCCAACAGGTCGCGGGGCGAGCAGCAGCTCGGTGGTGGAGTCAGCAGGCGCCGTCGGTGAGACCAGGGTCGCAATGCGGCATTGCAGCAGTGCCCTCTGCGGTGCTTTCAGGACACAGGTTCGGCAGAGTCAACAGAGACGTCGTCGAGTGGCGTTCTTCGGGTTGCAGCACAAAACACACTGCTTGACGAAGAACCTGAAGTCTTTGCTGTTCCTGAGACTTCGTGAACAGGGGGCAAGCTCTACCGCAAGCCCTCAAAGAGTCTCACCAATCCGGTTGCAGAAAGTCCAGCCCATGCCTTTGCTGCCCAACCAAGACAGAAGCAGCCATTGCAGGTCAGCCCAGCAAATCATGTAGAAAAGCGGTCGTTCCTTTTAACAGCTTCTCCGGCTCTTCTTATGTGCAGTGTTCTTGATCCAGATGAGTTCTAAAGTTCAGGGACCCAGTATTTTTACACAAAAATCTTTTGATCTTCTAGGCAGAGGGTTTTGGTGTCCGGCCAGAACCAGTTTAGCCTTCTCTTGCGTAAATACCTGGCAGGAGGTGGAGATGGCTTTGTCAGAGGCAGACCAGGCCCTTTGAGGTGCAAGGATATCCCCCCCCTTTTTCCCCCCATTGTAACCCAGGTCTGTTTAGCCCTTTCTTGACCTACCTACACTATCGGGAGCCACCCTGCGTTCCAGCCATCTGTCGTCCAAAAACCATGCAGTCAATCCACATTCCAGAAGAGGCACACGGGATGACCGAGCAAAATAATACCCACCTCCTAAAAGAAGCCTCTATCAACTCAGTATGAACAGGTACCCTTGCTAAAGGCTGCATCTTTAGATGCTGAGTTCAGGCATGCCAAGCTTCACTCACTTATACCTTTTTGGGCTATGTACGTGGGTGGCAAAATCCGTGCTGTTGGCCCACAAGTAGCAGTTGACTCACAAGCCCCGGCACCCGCAATGCCTTTTATTGGGACTGACAAGTAAGTCACACATTCAATCATAACACAATTTACCACAGGAGCACCAGCTCTTTGTCACTGATCCGCAGTGCGAAAAGCACGCAGAAACGCTATACCAGCAAAAACCAAGTAAAAACAAGGAAGGCAGAAAGCAAAAAACTCGGGGGAAAAACGCTAAAAGATACCAAGTCTAACAGTAAGCCGCTTGCCGACACCTTCCCCTTTGTGTATGGATGCGAAAATATTTTTTTTAAGCAGGCAGTGGTATCACAGAAACTTTTCATTTTTCTTTTTTAAATGAATCCCATTTTCCTTAAAGGGAAAAGAGCTCTATTTTTTTAAACTGCTTTATTGAAAAAGCAGTCACAGATAGGAGTGGCGCTTCTCTGGGCCCCATCTCCTCTCCTGACAGGACACGCAATCATGTATGCATTGATGGTGATGCTCCTGCTGTTCAATGATATGATAGACCCAGCTGCTGCAGCTTCCTAGATGGAAGACCTGAGTAGGTCATTTGGAGAAGTACTTTAGAGTCACCCACAAGACTGATGGGACCGTCACAAGTTCTTTGTTGCTCCACTATGTCAGGTAAGAAATCTACAAAGTTCGAACACCTCCCAGAAACGGGTCCAGAAAATGACTATGATGCTGTTATCACAGCACACAGCTTGAAGGTTGAGACCCAGCTTTACCCGGATTTTGCAATGCTTTAGCTTAGACAAGCTAAACAGAGACAAAGGCAGTCAATCGACAAATTCTACTCCTTTCTTCATGAGTTAGCAAGCACCTGCACAAATAATGACCAGGGTAAGGAAATCAGAACCCAAATCATACAATGGTGTTGATCAATGACCCTGTGGAATCTAATACTGAGACAGTCAGGAATCTAGCTTGAAGACACCTTCATTAAGGCCAGATCGTATGACTTGTTGAGCACTAATATTCATAAAATGGGAATCGCACTAAAGAAAGGGCCTGGTCACAGCATGTGGGGAAGGAGGCACTTATCAAGACAGAATCAGTGGTGCCGTCTACAGCCAACTAATGCTGAAGACTGTGTCGGCTACTGACCCTGGGTTGATCAGACACAGATACTGTGGCCTGGACAGCCACCCTTTCAACAAGTGCTCTGTGCAAGTGAAAACATGATCCAACTTCAGAAAAGGGAGCCATTTCACCCATGTGTGCTAGAGCATGGACAGAGGGAAGAGGCGCAACCCACCCAGCTGTCTACAAGCTCGTTATCAGTAAGGAAGACCCACACAAATTAGGAGTGCCTGGAAGAGAATAACATAGACAAACAGGATGCATTATTCGTCTCATCTGCATCTGCCCAGAAAATTCAGCCTCTGACCCCAACCAATCTGTGAGGAAAATTTGTGAGGAAAAAAGTGACTGAAATGATAGCCAAGACCATACACTAATAGATACCCAGGGTGTCATGAGCCTTAGCCAATACATATGGCTCAGACTCAGATCCACACTACATTACACTGACAAGGTTGAAGATTTATGGGGATAGCAGACACTGTAGATGGCAGGCTTGAGCGATGAGATGGTGCAGAATGGAGAGCAAGATGCACCCACGAATTTCCATATAAAGACACAAGGCGAAGGAACTCAACTTGGGGGTCACACTGCTTAAGACCTAGGTCTAGTGTTCTTCATGTGCACCATATTCCATTAGAACGTGGAGACTATCCTCAAAGAGTTCCCCCACTTGTTCCCAGGTCTTGAATGTTTAAAAAGAAATCTCATCAAGCAGCAAATTGACAAAAAATTCAAGCTGACGCTACTCCAACAGCAAAGGGTCCCTTTTCACCTGCATCCTTTTTTTTGAGCAAGAGCTGGAAAACCTTGAAAACATGGACGTGATTAAGAAAGTGTCTGTCCCCCCTCAATGGGCTTTACCCATGTTCTTCACGAAAAAACCCAAACAGCCAGGGGCTATTAGGCTCTGCATCACCATCCATTTCCCTAAAAAGCCAATCAAAAGTGAAAGGCGTTTAACCCAGACTATAAAGGACCTCATAGCCAACCTCAGTGAAGCCCAGTGGTTCACAAAACTGGATCTCAATGCAGGGTACCAACAACTGTTGTTAGAGTCAGTATGTTATTACATAATGCCCTTCTTTGCTTACACCTGTACTGCGACTGTACAAGAGGCTTAACTTTGGGGTAATATACGCAGCTAGGGTGTTCCAAAACACCATGCGAGAAACTCTCAAAGGGCTACAAGGGGTTTTAAACATTAGTGACGATATCCTAATTTATGTATCAGCCCGAAGAAGCACCACCAGTGCCCGAGGGCTAGCCTATGTTAAATGTACACCGGGCGGACCTGATAACCCTCAGAATCTGTGTCTATTACATACATATATCCTAAAGGATTCAGCCGGGAAAGTAACAAAAAGGATTTTTAACAACAAACTATTTAGTAAGGGGTCCAAAAATACCCCTAAGCAGATTGTGTAGTTACTTACAACAACGCACCACTTATTTAAAACCCCTTATGTTTAAGAATTGTAAGCCAACAGCATTAAATATGGGTTTTCCACATGGTAAGATTGGGGCAGTGCCCAGGCTACTGTGGGCTAACCTGAAGCAGATCAGTGAGCAAGGATTACCCCACAAAGAGAGAAATGCACTTTCTTTGCGCTTCAAATTGGGTTATTTGGTAATTTGGTTCTTAAAATAGAGACTGAAAGTAGATCCATAGAACTCAGGTGCAGGGTTTCTTGGAAATTGTGATGTACTGCGACCGATTCAGACCAAAACTGGCAACTCTCTGAAAGCCACCTGAGTGGCTCGACCTATGAAATCCCCAAATGGGACTGTGGTGTCAAACATTAAACAGCTTATGAGAAGATCAATTATGCTTTGTCACGCGTCTCCACAATGGTTTGCTTTGATCCCTTGAAAGTCACGGAAATGATTGTGGACCCCAGCCCGATTGGGCTTTGCACCATTCTCACACATGAGAGGTAGCCATGGATGGCCAAAGTCTTGTTTGTGAGCTAAGCCCTGACAGCAACAGAGACCCATTGTGCCCAAATTAAAAGGGTCAACTAAGCAATATTGTGGGGGGTGCACCTAATTTCACGTATATATATCTGTGGTTGTGAATTGAGTGTGACCAAGTACCATAAATCTCTGGTTAGCGGTTTGGGTGAGTGGTCCCCCCGCCTGCCCCTTCAGATAAAAAAATGTGGTGTACAGCTGCAACAATACTGGTTCACAGCGTATCGGCCTGGGATCGAAAACCCTACTGATGTTCTTTTTCAGTATTCCCATGGACCAGGGGATGGACAGAACACCTACATTGAAGATACTAAGGAATATATATATACATAGCAACACAGTTGGCATCTCCTAAAAAAGATCTCAATTGATTTTTATCAATTGAACATGGTGTCTTCTCTATTGCCTCCTTCAACTTCAGCTTAGGTTTTACTCCATCATGAGATTTAGAATGTACTAAACATTTCACACTTTCACATGCAAAGTTACATACATTTATCTCCACAGTGAACCCTGCCTTTTCCAAAATACGGCATACTTTTCTCAATAATTTATAATGCATTCTCTTATTCGTTGCCCATACTAGAATGCGGTCCTGAAAAACATCTTACATTCTACATTCCTCCTAACAGATTATGCATCACTCTCTAGAAAACCGCTGAGGCATACATATGAAATTAAATTCCCCCCTCAGGATTTATGAAAGAGGTTAAGTGCTTCCCTCTGGGTGCAAAAAAACATAATGGTAGGCACTTGTTAGATCTAGTGTACAATATGCAATCCCACCTTTGACACCAGCCAACAACTCATTTATATTTGGAATGGGATGACTGGCTACCCATATGCAGTCATTTAGATCTGTCAGATCCACACATATCCTAATACTGCCATTAGGTTAATGGGCAATTACCACCGGACTTAACCACTTAGATTTTTCAATGTGTTCTAACATCCCCATCTCCATTGGTCTAGTTAACTCCACTTTCAATGCTTTCTTCAACACTACAGGCACATTTCTGACGTTTTGCACTTTTGTAATAGCTCTCTCCTTCAACACAATTTTGTGCATACATTTTTTTAAACACCCAAGATTACCTCAAAAAAACTTTGGAAATTCATCCTTCCATACTTCGCATCTTTTTGCTTCACTGATTCAATACAATATCTGGGGCCTTTTGTTTTCTCCAAACAAGCAAGCATTGTCCTTTCTCTACTACATATATCCAACATGAAATTTCTCTTTGATTGCAAAACAATGTTGATTGGAAACATCCCATTATGGGCAACCTACTTCCTTGATACCGAGCCAACTCCACATTAAACTTAGACAAATCCTTCCTACCCACTTTGCACCACATATCTTGATCAATTAAAGCATATGGTGAACATGAATCTGCCCACATTTGTAACCTGAAACCATTAACAGTTATCATACATTTAGGAGGACAATATTATTCACGTTCTAACATATTTATCCTGCTATCCCAAGCTTCTTGTACATGAATACCTTCATCCAGAGAATCTTTCAATTTATCATTTAACATTATTACCTCCGCTTCCTCCTCCGATGTACCTCCTCCCTCTTTACCTGTTTTCTCTTTTTGTTGTAACAAATTGACACTTTTCCTATTTTCAACTTTCTTTTGATCACACACCCGTGAAAAATGTCCCATCAAACTAGATCGAAAACATTTTGACCTTAGCATCGGAAAGCAATGACAATGCCATGTGTTTTATACTATCACATCTCTAACACGTTTTTTTCATGTCTATGTTCTTACTTGGACTATGTTCATCTCTTTTAAACTTATCAACCGTTTTCACCACATGCACCGTTGTTTCATCTACCTCTTCTTTTCTAACTCTTTCACATAATGAGACTATCCTCAATTAATTTTGCTACAATAATGGCTGTCTAATGAAGGATCCTTCAAACATATTTGTTGGAAGTGGGTTATTAGTAGCGGTAAGAATGCATCTACCACTGGGCAATAAGGCCTCTAACATAGTCTGGGGCTCAGAATAAGTCTCTGTAAATTATTCCCATGCTCAACTCTGGGTAACTTGGCTACGATTAGGCAGTCTTAACTTAGTTGACAGGTATGTAAAGCATTTAGAAACACAAGTTCAGTAAATAATTAAGACACAGCGCACAATAAAAATCCAACACCAATGTAATACAACAGGAAAAGGAAATATTTTCATCTTTAAAATGACACTAAAATGACAAAAATCCAATGCAGAGAACCGTAGATATGAATTCTTAAAGACTTAACACTATATAGCAATTAGAACACTATAGCCGCACTCTGGGACATCTGGTTGTGCTTGACTGGGACAAATTCAGAGTTTCAGGCCAACCACGATGGAGCCCTGCTCGGATACCCCTCGTGGTAGGCCTCAGTCAAAATTTTACCTTCTGACTTTTCTAGAGGTTTTTCTGCAGGAGTTCCTTGATTCTCTTCACCAGTCAGGATTCGGTGAGGGGATTCAAGCTAGCCTGGCTGATGACAGCTGATTAGATAGAAACCGGTCCAAGGATGCTTGTTTCTGGTCCAGGGAAGACTTGGCTTGGCAGTTCGGGCTGGACTGTTCCCATGAGGCACAGGGTCACACTGATTTACATATTATGGCCTTGTCTGAACTGGGGTGGTGGAGTGAGCTAAAGAATCCTGATGGATTAAACCCAGATCATTTGACTGGGGGTGAGTTCTTGGAATGTTCATCACTCCGTCCATCATCCCCTTTGGTTTAGCATTGTTCACCCTAAGTTGGCAGGGTATGCCCTGACATGGGTCCCTTGCTCACTTTCCACTAGATCAAGCTAGCCTGGCTAATGATGGCTGATTAGCCAGACACCGGTCCCAGGATGCTTGTTTCTGGTCCAGGTAAGACATGGCTTGGCAGTTCGGGCTAGACTGTTCCCATGAGGCATAGGGTAACACTGATTTACATATTATGGCCTTGTCTGAACTGGGGTGGTGGAGTGAGCTAAAGAATGCTGATGGATTAAACCCAGATCAGTTGACTGGGGGTGAGTGCTTGGAATGTTCATCACTCCGTCCATCATCCCCTTCGGTTTTGCATTATTTGCCCTAAGTTGGCAGGGTATGCCCTGACATGGGTCCCTTGCTCACTTTGTCAATGGATTCAAGCTAGCCTGGCTAATGATGGCTGTTTAGCCAGAAACCGGTCCCAGGATGCTTGTCTCTGGTCCAGGTAAGACATGGCTTGACAGTTCGAGCAGGACTGTCCCCATGAGGCACAAGGTCAGACTGATTTGCATATGGCATGTCTGAACTAGGGATGGCAGAGTGAGCTAATGAATGCTGATGGATTAAACCCAGATCAGTTGACTGGGGGTGAGTGCTTGGAATGTTCATCACTCCGTCCATCATCCCCTTCGGTTTTGCATTATTTGCCCTAAGTTGGCAGGGTATGCCCTGACATGGGTCCCTTGCTCACTTTGTCAATGGATTCAAGCTAGCCTGGCTAATGATGGCTGTTTAGCCAGAAACCGGTCCCAGGATGCTTGTCTCTGGTCCAGGTAAGACATGGCTTGACAGTTCGAGCAGGACTGTCCCCATGAGGCACAAGGTCAGACTGATTTGCATATGGCCATGCCTGAACTGGGGGTGGCTGAGTGAGCTAAAGAATGATGATGGATTAAACCCAGTTCAGTTGACTGGGGGTGAGTGCTTGCAATGTTCAATACTCCGTCCATCATCCCCTTTGGGTTTGCTATGTTTTAATAAAGCCAATTTCCTTTTTGCAACAAAATTATCGCCTCCTAATTCCTCCAAATGAGTCTTAAACGCTTCCCTCCAACCCTCCCACGGCAAACTTGGATCATGTAGCGAAGTTAAAAACACAGGTGGCGATGCAATAGAGACTTAAATAATGGAAGTAACAATTTACACACACAAATGTAGTCACCGGGAACACACTAAATCAAAACAACTAATGTAGCCACCGCAGTCAGCTTGAACATGGACTCCAAACACACTTAACGCATACATCAAAACAACAAATGGAGCCACCATCGTCAGTTTAAATACGGAATACGAACTCACTTTCCTCTCCAGCAAGTTGACAGTTCCCTGTTCATCTCTGTCATCCCAATAGACCATTAAACAGCGGTCTCTCTGATTGACTCCTGAATTATATGTAATCTTGTGACTAGTTACTTTACTTGCACTTCACAGTAATCTACTGCAGGTTACAGGCTCACCACACTGCCTCAGTAAACCTTTTCTTCCTTTTCTTCCTATATTTGTGCATTTCTCTCTTTGTTTTACTGTGCTTAAGATTAAGTGTGCAAAGCTTTCACTTTATTAATTGCTTTTCAGAAATGTAGCCTGATCACTCAGGTATGCCACCACACGGTGCATGCACCACTTCCTTCAACAAAATTACAAGGTGTGGGTTTCACCGTGCCATGCTCCCGTTTTATACGTCGCATTAAACCTCGCACAAACACGCGTTGCTGCATGAATGGTTTACTCTCTTCAAAACAGCTGCCTCTTGTGCTCCAGCCGTGAGCACACAAGGGCTTCAACACATTGCCTTCCCCTTCCAGTCTGCCTCCTCTAGTGCTCCATACCTTGCACCACCTGCCTCACGCATTATGCTTCCTCACCAATGACACCCTGGCTGCTCTTCAAGCGCTAACTCAGCCACGACTTATATTTCAAAGCCACCGGCCTTGAAATATTGCATTTCAGTCACAGCAATGCTCGCACTCACCATTCCGTTTTACCATATGAAAAGCATGCAATTCTCCAAAACGTATTTACCTTGTCTTGGCACAACTCTTCTATACTTGCCCACCAGACGTTGTCTCACACGTGAGCAGAGTAACACAACTGTTCTTTAAAACTACTTCTCAATGTCCCACAAGTTGATGGCTTCCCAATATAGCTTCCAGTCCTTAAAAAATTAGGGTTGGTCCAGGGAAAATGGTATATCCATCTTCGTTGACATTGAAGAAAAGCCACGCTGCATAAATGCACTTAAAGAAGCTTATTAAATGAAGATATAATGAATGACCAACCCTGGCAAGAGACAGACAGCAACTGCCAAACTGAACTTCCAGTACAGTGTTCCAACCCCTCACCAACACTCAAAATTCCACAAGTTCTGTCATAGTACATTACAGTTTCTAGGCAATGGGTTGCCCACCTAATAGCCTTGCTAGTAACCTAAATACAACAGTATTCCATTCTAGAAAAGATATTCACCTCTTTCTTGGTCTCTCTGAGTGTTTCAGACTGACAAAAAGCCCTCATTGCAAGGGGCTGATTTCAATTAATAGCTTGAATACCTTGGAGTTCACAAACTCAATATCACCCAACAATGGCAGCAGGCCAATGGAGATATGGAGCATTTCATGCACACCCTCAACAAGGCCCTGCACATTGCCGTAGATCATGTCTCTACCTAGGAGAGAAGGCTGTACAGTTTCGCCAACCTTACCGAAATACCCCAGATTGAACCACTGTGTTTACCCCTCACTATGATGCTAGGCTGACAAGGACGCTGCACTATTCCAACTAGCCTGGATTGGCTATCGCAAACCGGCAATCTGGCCAATAACCAACATTTAGGACCAACATCCAGGGTGTAAGTTTTGCACACCCTACAAAGGAGGCCGTGGACAGTCAACAATGTAAGAGGTACCTTAATGTCAGCCAGGGTAACCTGAAATGTGTCCTGCTTCAAATGAACCAATGCCTGACTAATCTGTTTTGAAGGTGAGAAGATGAGGACATTCACGGTAGTCTTGATGACCAGGACAGCGGGGCACCAGCAGCCCTGGCAGGTGCTTCGACAAGGCTTCATGACAACAGGAGGCCCACCACTGTCTGCATCCAGGAGCATCCCAACAATCCAGCACCAGCTGAGCAAACATCTCTAGTGCAGGCCATGCAGGTAAGAGGACATGAATTCCACTGGAAAAGGATATAATGAGGCACCCAGGCTTCACGACATACAACATGACTGCAGCATGCAATCCTACGATCGGGTGCAGTCAAGGGACAAATAAAGGGGACGTTGAGCGCCCAGGTCACTGTCAGTTAGTACCACGTCATGAGCGTGTGTAGGTACTGTCTGTGCTGTGCTGACCTGGGCCTGTGACTTGTGTGGCACCAGCAGATTTGCTAATATTTTAACTAGTGGTTAAGGACGCCTGCTTCAAACTGATTTGGCAGGAATTTTATTTTGGAAAATATAGGGAAAGAGTTGAGAATTTTTACGAGGACTGCTTAAAATAGCAACTCGTATTAAAATGAAAAAAACTATATTACAAAGCACATAGAGAACTATAGGGCCAGATGCATGAAAACATGTTTTGCTATTCCCTAATTGTGAATACTTGCGACTAGCAGTTAGGCAATCGCAAAATGGCATGCATGAAAGTACGTTGAACACTTTCTGCGATTCCTAGGGGATCGCAAATGACCTACCTCATGAATATTAATGAGGTTGGTTCCAATTTGCGACCCCCTAGGAATCTCAAAAATCAGTGGCATGGTGGCCTGCTGGGTTCAGCAGACCACCATTTCCATGATTGCAATCTTTTATTTTGTCAAGCAGCCCATTTTCCTTAAAGGTAAATGGGCTGCTTTCCAAGAAGAAAAGTGAAAAGTTCTCCTTTAATTTGTTAAGAGCAGGCAGTGGGCTGTGGGACCACTGCCTGCTCTTAAAAAATATTTTTTACAAACATTCACAAAGGGGCAATTGCAAATGGGTTATCGCCTACTTAAAGTAGGAGGTAAAGTGCGAATGTTTTGCAACCGCATTTCGGTCACAAAACATTCCTACATACTGAAGCAATTCGGTATTAAGTAGGGACTCCCTAAACACGCCCCTTCCTAATAGCTAATTGCAAACCCATTTTGAAATTCGGTAACAGGTTACCAAATCGCAAAATAGGGTTTGCTGCATCTCAAAAGTATTTTTTGCGTTCGCAAATGGACCGATTCTGTGAATCAGCCCGTTGGCGAAGACAAAAATGTGTGATGCATGCCCCATAATCTTCAAACTTTTGTTCTCTGTGATGTTGATGGCCTCTGTTTAAGACATGAGTCGGAGGCAATGGGAGAAAACCTCTGCTTCAGTAAGCCACTTTAATTTCCTTGATAACTGTGTGCATACATCATTTAAGTACATAAGTAAAAGGGCGTATTTTACTGAAAATTAGCACATTTTGAATGGGCGCACGTGAAATTTACACTCCGAGTACATTTCTCATATGTCCCTAAATCCTTTTAATGAAATCAGGGACATATAGCATTAATGTCAAGCAACCTAGGAAAGAACTATCTCACTAAGCTTTGTAGAGATATCTGCTGGTTGAACATCTTTGTGTGAAGTATTTGAAAGGAAATTGGGAGGGAAAATGAAACTAGGAATTAGAAACCAATTCGAAAAAAACACTTTGAATTAGCGGAACAAACGACTAGTCTGGTTTCTGCCCAGTACATGAATCTAATGCATATTGTCGACACCACATGAAAGTAATGCTGGAGGGTGAGAGTGTGTCATCTAATTTTGCCTGCTAGATGAGTCATGGGGGCTTCTGAAATGGGGCTGACATTTCCACTGTGGGTTATATGTGTGACTGTCACACATGAGGAGTTGCAGGAACCACATTATTTCATATTAACTTAAATATGCCAGTCTCTTATCAGTCTGACTCCTGCATCTATGGGTTCACTTCTACTTTTTAATTGTCAACCGATCCCAGACTTTTATTGTTACACTTACTATATACTCTAGCTCTCCAAAAATTGAATTTAGCAATGGCTGCGAAATGTGCTCATAGTTATGTAAAAATATTCAGGATCAAAGGAAGCACTTTTTCATACAGGATTATGGTAAGTAAAGTAAGAATATTAGCCTCTTTACCTAGGCTCTGGTAGGAAATAATCAAATGCCTGGCCTCAAAGCACATTCTCTGCTGCAGCCACTGCTATGAAAGTGTGAGTCTGTGCAGCTTAGATATTCTCAATTCTAAATGCAGGGAAACTCACACATTGGGAGTTCAGTACACAATATTAGGGCAATAATGGGTTACTGTATTTGAGATTGTGTGTATTAACATTTTGGAACCTATGTGGTGTTCCTTAACTACGTGCATGCATGAGAATCGCAGGTGCTATGTGCATATTTTTCAAATATTCATTTAAAGGTTCAGAGTCCATGTAGTCACTCAAACCTATATTATATTACCATCACTCTGATTTACAGGATAGTAGATTCAGTGGGTGCTTGAGGTGTGAAGCCCCCCCACTAATATATAGTTTCTGGTATTGGCAGCTTGGTCCAGGTACCTCCAGTACTGTTGGTACTTTCAGGGTTGGGTTCCCGCAGGGATAAGCAACCCTCACAGCACAGACACACACCTCAAAGAAATGTCCGTCTCTCACTGAACAGCCCGGGAGTTAACTAAATAAATTAACATCAGTCAGGCTGGTCGGATAAACAGATTGCAGCAGTGACCTTCACCTGTTACTATCACATTAAGACTATGTGGAATTTTGCCTTAATTGAAACCCCATCTACTTGGGGCATTGGTGAGTACACATATGCAGTCTCAATTAGACAATAGAAACAGCATTTACCTTGCAGACCCAAAGGTTGCAGTGCTCACTTACATTCTCTTTTACACTTGTTGAGATCCTTACTTTAGAGGATACAGGAACTTCGGAATGGAGGGTAGATCGTTCCCTAATGCTGCAGCTAAACTATGGATTACATTACACCTTAAACTGCACACAGATAAATGCCTCCTACCATTTTATAGGAAAAACGTTAAACATGATTTCTGGCTCTGGCTCATGATTATTTTCGTTTAGCATGAGGGTTCTTCAGCATCAGTGCACTTATAAAATATAATCCAAAGCATAACCTATCTCAATTTTCAATAGATTTGAAAGGCTTAAACAATAGGTTTATCTTTCACATTTCTATCCCTGGCATCCCTTACTTTCCCCAACCCTGTACAATGTGTACTCATATCAGAGACCTAGCCCTCCACCACCGGTGAGCATACCATCATTTTCATTGGATTCTACATGTTGTGCTTGAGAAATCCCCCTTTCACACCTCCTGAATTACGCCTAGGGTAACTTGTTTTTAGATTTTAATAGACGGAAATAAACATATCATTTGCAGATTGGTCTATAACTAAGAAAGGTAGAGATAACCCAAGCATTGACTCATTGAAGAAATGTTGGGACATAGTTCAGAAAATGTGTCACATGTTTTACACCTTTACAAATACCTTCGAACATATTTATTCCATCATTTGTTATTTGCTACATTTCTTTAAAACCACATCTAAAATCTAACAATTGCTTAAACTTCAAAGCAGATAATAAATATGGTTTTTTGCAGTACTTGGATACAGAGGCAAAACAAGAATGTCCAGAGAAGGGTTCGGTTCAAGACAGTATCTTGTCAGATCAGAGAAGATCTCATCAAAATATTGGAATAGTTAGGGAGCTGAAAAAAAGACCAGTCTGGTGGCAGGTGGGTTCTGTCACTTGAAACAATTGTTCTGAGGTAATTTTACAGCAAGCATAGAAGAAAAGCTCCAAAGGGGATGGCGGACTCTGGGAAAATATGTAGAACTGGGTGGTAGAGTTTCTTCAGTTACTTTATAGTGCACAGGATAAATCTGCCATCTCAATCCCCACCTTGGGAGAACATTTGTGGACCTCGGAAATTCCTAACTCCTTCTGGCAACCATGGTCAGTTGGTTAGACTCCTGTTTGTCTGCTTCAGGGACACAAAAAGCAGAAGTACCCCTGATTGTAAGATGTCACAAAAGGCCATAGAGGACTTGACCTTGGAGATCACCAGGCTTGAGAGACATCTTGAGCCTTGCAGCCCATCCTCAAGGGTATTTGAAATGGAACATTGATTACAAACTACTTTCCCAGCGGTTATAAAATTTAATTTGCTCACCAGGACTTGACAGGAAGGTCGCACTCAGGCAGCCAATATTATCAGGTTTGCTCTGCTTCAAGAAAGATTTTTACTTGGCTGAAAACTGGTTCAGCAGGTCCTCAAAGCAAAGGTATCTGACCTTGTAGAGCCTTGACCAACTACAGCTTCTAGCCTTGCCCTGCTAGAGGAGTTTTACTCTGAAAGAAAGTCTAACTAAGAAGGTAAAACATTGGAATGGGACAGTGGTCGACTTGGGGAAAAGAAAGTAGGGGAACTGTGGGCAGAGAATTAGAGGGCGGGAATAACCTAATGATTGGGTCAGTCGGCGGAGTCAGAGGTGTGGCCAGAAAGAGCAAATCATCCTAAATTTTAGCATTTGTTTGGCATTTTACTACACAGTAACAGTGTATTAAGTTATTTAATTCAACCAATGGATACATGTCTATTTAAGGTATAATATGAGTTATTGACATTCAGAAAGTGGGATATGTTTCCAATCACAAAATGCCCCAAATACACTTAAAAGTGGAATCACAAGCCATTTGTCCCCAAAGCCAAGCAGTTTCTGTCATCAGCACTTCTCCCTTTTTCTACAAGAGCAGTTCAAACATGAATGGCAAAATATCCTAGTTTTCATAATGTTTCCTATATAATTATGGCTATGCAATATTTGCTACATAATGCATCATCTGCTGCATATTTTGACAATGTTAACCATTACATTGTTTGTAGCTCAAACAGATCAAACGTTTCTAAAAGGTGTGACGTGTTTCTGAGAAGTGGAGGGCCCTTTGCAAAGGTTGTTATCACCTTTCTCACTGCTGCATTTGTATGTTACACTGGTACTAATGAGGCAACATATACGCAGAGACGGTTAGCAAGTGTAAAAATGTAAAAATAATAAAGTATCAGAAAATATGCTGCATTACGCTGCAGCCTTTCTTTTGTTCTATAATTAAGTCAACACTGTGGCATAATTTTGTCCCCATTGCTGCATAATTCCAGTGCCCCAAAGCATGCAGCACATGTTAAAAATGCTTGTGCATAAAGCATAGAGACCATGAAGTTTATGAACTAGGGGGCATATTATCAAGGACAGGCGATACATTATCGCCGCTTTTATCGGCAGGAAACTGCCGGTAAAGCGGCGATAATAGCCTTGATAATATGCTCTATGACTTCCAATCGAAGCCCATGTTAGATGTGTTCACATTTAACATGGGCTTCGATTGGAATTCATAGAGCATATTATCAAGGCCATTATCGCCGCTTTATCAGCAGTTTCCTGCCGATAAAAGCGGCGATAATGTATCGCCTGTCCTTGATAATATGCCCCTTAGTTTGGTGTGCGTTCATATCCTGCATTGTCGGTCTCTGGTGAATTGCAGCAACTACTGCTAAAACAAAGCTAATAGAGGTACCAATGGGTGAGGCGGACTTGCCTAAAGGGCAGGGCCAACTTTGTTACTGGTGGAGCACTGTGCAACAACGTTTGTTGGTGCCTCGCAATGACTCCCTTCGCCATGGATTCCCTCACTACCACTCTTTAACGGTGCTCCTCAAGTCTCCATACCACACTCTCTCTCTCAGATGATTTACTTTGATTTACAGTGCCACTGAAACCAGTGTAGGGTGTCAGAAAACTTAACATCACATACATTACACAGAGACAAGCAAACATACATGTGTAAATCACTGTATAGGAAATGTTACATAAGGCAAAGGACTACAAGGTGTAGGAGTCACATGACATTCATCCTAGTAGGCAGTATAGTTTAATAGTGATTGGTCTGGAGAAACACAAACTCTGAATTTAGAACGTATAACCATGGCTGGGGGTTCTCTTTAATAACCAGAAATGATTTCTAACCAAATAAACCCTTTTTTGCAACATGAGAATAATCAAAGACTGGGGAAAAACATAACGCTCTAATTTATACCTTGCAGTTCGCATGCAGCTCTGAAATGACAGTAAATTGCTCACTGTTCTATGTTAGGATTTTAACTTATAAACTGCAAGTAACAAAAAGATCTCTCCGACAAAAGCAGTAAACCACTGACCTATTTACATTATGTGCACTTTGTGATCTGCATAGTATATGTTCTCTTCAGCAGGCACATTAACCCTCTACGCTAACGTTCCAAGAGTCAAAACTTCCACTTGACAAAACTCCATCTCTCTCTAGGAAGAACATTATTCACCAGACTTATCATGGCATTTTTATTGTTGCAGAAAATTGTCTGAGGCCAGGAAGGTGGCAGCAAGTGCTTTCAGAAACATAACATATATGCAGACATGACCCCCCCAACTGAAGTCAGCGCACAGGGTGATCGCACCGGTTGCACCGCCCTAGAGCTGCCCTGCTCAAGGGTCCTGTGACTTCAGTGACAGAGTCACAGTCGCTCTAGGGTGTACTGCTTCAAAGGCCTGATTGCAAGACTGGAGGTTAAATTTGGCACAGATTTTGGTGGACAGACCTCTATGGCTTAACCAACACATGCCCCCACTAGTGTTCACCTGTTGGTGCTCATGCACCAGAGCTTCAAAGGTCCTGCTGGGCCTTCTAAGGTCTAGCATATGATCCCTCAGGAGAGTGGTCTGGGGTCATAAAGGCTGAACCTCGTTATCCAGTTCCAAATTCAGCAGCTCTGACCATAGTGCCACATCCTCTCCCCAACTGAACACCATACTGCCCCACTGAGAGAAACTCGCACTGTCTTCACCTACAACTCTATTGTAACCGACTATAAACACCTGGATGCGACTCAATTCAAATTACTCACTAGACAAGAGCAATATGCTGCCTAAAAAAAAGTAACAACACCCTACAAAGAGCAAACACTCAAGGGAATGCAGGATTAAGTAAAGCATGTGAAATTAAAGAAGGAGCAAAATGGTTACCTTAATGCTTTTATATTCATTACTCAGAATTCAATGAGTGTTTATGCATGTAAAATAAAGGACATGACTTCGGGCCTGGAAGGGAAACTTTTCAATGTCCATTGCTTATATCCTTACAAAACATAAGCAGTGTGGTTTAAAAAGACCACATCTGTGAACACAGAGCCTGTGCACAATTTGTTTTCCACCTTACCCATCAACCAGGCATTGCTGTACCTCCAGGCCTGGTGCACATCCCCACAAGGGGAAAATAATGTTGTTCAAATAAAGACGAGAAAACAAAAGTAGCGCTTCAGTGACAAACTCTGTAAAGTGGCGCTAATGTGTTTGGATGTGAATAAAATCAATCTGGCCACTTTGGGGCCAATGACTACCTTTATACCATATTTGTTCTACAAATGATGAATAGCCTTTCCAAACCTGATCCCAGCAACTCCCTGTTAAAGCAATGCAGTTCCCTTTAGGTTCTAATCCAAATGGACGACACCTTATGGAAATAGAATAAAGGTTCACATAGCCCACAATCCTGTGAATTTGCAATCCTGTAGATGACTCCTTGTGAAAATAAAAAACAATACAAGTATTTATCCTTAAACAAGTTTTATACAGGAATACTTCTCTGATTCCAAATATGTATTTTGGTGACTTCTCAGACTAACAGGCTACACAAATTCTAAATTCCAAACATCTGCACGACTGCAGCAACAATGGATCACAAATTGCCTTAGCAAGGATGCTATGGACCACAAGGAATGAACTCCAGGCGTTTACAGTGGCGGCCTCCGTTTAAAGTCTTGGGAGAGTCCTGGGACTCCTTAGGGCTTATTGTCCTTGTTTGGATTTAGCTGTTTTGTGTAGCAGCTCCCTCTGAGATGTGAGGATTGTCTTCAAGTGGTGCCCAAACATTGAGCAGCAACCCCCCCCCCCACATCTTCTTATGCCAATCCTGAAAGCATGCACGTTTGGGAGATCAGGTGTAGCACGGTGCACAGAGTTGATAGTGTCATAAGCAGGGTCCCAACAATAAGCATATGTATTTCATTAGCACACTTTAGGGTCACACTTGGACTTTTTTGTTATAGTCATAATCATTATTGTAATTATTGCTGCTATTGGTTTGTTTTTTATTTATTTTTAATTACACTTCGACAAAAGCTCATCAAGCAGGTACACGCAGGTTACCACATTAAAGACAGTTACATTACACAGTATACAGATATTATTGTAATCATTACGTTTAGCCGATCAAGGGGATCCATCAGCATCTGGCCCGGATTGACCACTAGGCTGGTGGCAGATGTCTCCTCCTTACCGGTTCCAAGCCCCCCATATCTTTGCCCAATTTGCAGGGCATCCCGAGCTATAAATACTGACTTCTCCTTAAACATTCACCAGTCTAGGTCCCCCTTCAACTTGCACACCTGGGGCGGTTGTGCAGCCCCCACTTCTGCACGATGTTCCATTTTGCAATCATATACGACAAGGTGGCCAGTTGTGTGTTGTAGGTATTTAGATCTGTAGGTTCCCTGAGGCTTAATATACATCTTCGTGCCTCCGGCTGCAAATCCACCCCCAGCACCGATAGTGTTGTATCTGCTGACAGTGCCACAGCGTGTGAATAAATGTTCCCAGTTCCCCACATCCTCTTCTGTATTCCCCACTCTCCTCCCTTCCCATTCAAACCAAACCGGGGCCCGTTATATATATCCTATGTAGCATTTTGAGCTGTACTAATCTAAGCCTGGCTTGGATTGCCGCAACACGTGGGGAGGAGACCGCATCTCGCCAGTCTTCATCGTCCAGTTCTATCCCATCCCCAGTCCTTTGTCCCCTGAGGGGCTGCAACGGGTATTCCATGTTGTTTATCAACTTCCTATATATTAGGGATATGGTCTTTTCTGGGAGATGCCAGTCTAACACTCTGTCCTCCAGAGGTGAGGCCTCTGGGAGAACCACACCACTAGGGACATTAGTGAGTAGGGCATGTCGGAACTGCAAGTAACGGAAGTGCTCCACGTCTTACAGGTTATTCTGATCTTTGAGCGATTCAAACGACTGTATCGCTCCGCTCCCCCAAATGTCTTTAATGCAAGTTATCCCTATGAGGTCCCACTTATCAAACCTCTTAGATTTCCAGAGGTTACCCAGTTTCTCTGTACTCCACAGTGGCTTGAATCCAGTGGCAAAGCGAACAAGGGACTCACGTCTAAGCATACCCTGCCAACTTATGGCGAACAAAATGGTACAAAAGGGGGTGGTAATGGACGGAGCATCTGAACCAATCAAACACTCACACCCAGTCAACAGATATGGGTTTAATCTATCACCGTTCTTTAGCCCACTCTGCCACCCCAGTTCAGACATGGCCAGATGCAAATCAGCCTGACCCTGTGCCTCATGGGAACAGTCCAGCTCGAACTGCCAAGCCATGCCTTCCCTGGACCGGAAACAAGCTTCCGGGGACCGGTTTCTGGCATTTCAGCCGTCTTCAGCCCGGCTTGCTTGAATCCAGTGGCAAAGCGAGCAAGGGACTCACGTCTGAGCATACCCTGCCAACTTATGCCGAACAAAGTGGTACAAAAGGGGGTGGTGATGGACGGAGCATCTGAACCAATAAAACACTCACACCCAGTCAACAGATCTGGGTTTAATCCATCACCGTTCTTTAGCCCACTCTCCCACTCCAGTTCAGACATGGCCATATGCAAATCAGTCTGACCCTGTGCCTCATGGGAACATTCCAGCCCAATCTGCCAAGCCATGCCTTCCCTGGACCGGAAACAAGCTTCCGGGGACTGATTTCTGGCATTTCAGCCGTCTTCAGCCCGGCTTGCTTGAATCCAGTGGCAAAGCGAGCAAGGGACTCACGTCTGAGCATACCCTGCTAACTTATGGCGAACAAAGCAGTACAAAAGGGGGTGGTGATGGACGGAGCATCTGAACCAATCAAACACTCACACCCAGTCAACAGTTCTGGGTTTAATCCATCATCATTCTTTAGCCCACTCTGCCACCCCAGTTCAGACAGTGGTGTGGCCAGGGTAAGTTTCCCCCCATCTGGGATGTTTATTGACTGTGTGCCAGACGTGGACGGAATGTGCAGTAGGGCCCGTTAAAGTGTATAGACAGGGTTTATCATATAGCGCTCTGGTATAGTCTCCCCCGGAAGTTACTATCTGTCCATTGCATAGCCGGGGTCACTTGGATGTCCGTAGATCCCGTGATTAATGGCCGCCAGCTGAGATGCCCAATAGTACTTTTTCAGGTCTGGCAGACTAATTCCACCATCGTACCAATTAAGGGTCAATTTAGAAAATGCTATGCGAGAGCTCCCCTCCCAAAGTAACTGTCTCTGGAAACCTTCTATTTCCTCAAAATATGTCGCCGGGACTGGACCCATTGCGTTCTGGAGCACGTATAGAAAGGGCATCCCTGCCCAGCAGGGAAAGCAGAAGGGCCTTTCAGTATGCCACAACCTTCTTGAGTCTCTGTATAGGTGGGTCCAGATTTCGGGCATACTGGAGTTTCGGGTCTAGTGTAACAAAAATTCCCAAACACCGAAACCCGTCAGATACGTTCTGAATTGGGCAATCCTGTGGTATAACTGGCGGTTCCCCCTTAATGACATAGACCATCTTTTTGAATCAGTTCACTGTGAATCCGGAATACCTGCCAAATATTTCCATCAGGTCTAGAAGGCAGCTCAATGAACCTCTGGGGCTGGTAAGGTACAGGAGGATGTCATCCGCGTACAGCAATGTCATCCCAGTCCAGGGACCACCCCATCCCACGGATCAATCGGTCCTGCCTAATCTAAGCTGCCAATGGTTCCACCGCCAATGCAATTAATAGCGGGGACAATGGGCAACCCTGTCTAGTATCCCTGCTGAGCTGAAAGTCTGAGGATTTATGGTTATTCACCACTACCCGTGCCATCGGGCCGGAGTATAGGAGGCAAACCCACCCTATGTATTCTGGACCGAGGCCCAACTTTCTTAAGACTGCGAAGAGGTAAGGCAATTCCACCATATCGAACACCATAGTGGCGTCCAACATACTATTGCTGCCGGTTTCTGAATGGTAGATGCTCGGCTCAATACACCATGCAATTGCCGTAGGTTAAGGGCGGTGTTCCGATGCGGCATGAAGCCAGATTGATCTGGGTGAACCAGTGTAGGGATTACCTTAATCAGTCGGGTCACCAGTAATTTAGCAAAGGACCTTAAGCTCCACATTTATAAGTGATATAGGTCGATAGGAGGAGCAGTTCGATTTGAGCTTGCCCTCCTTGTGTATGACCACAATGTTGGCTACTCGCTGATCATATGGAAGCATGCCCTTCTTCCTTCTCTCCATCAACATAGCCCAGAAATGAGGTGCAATTTTATTGGAATTCAATTTATACAATTTAATGGGAATACCATTGGGGCCTGTCGCTTTACCCAAATTTACCCCCGAATAGCTTGCGCCACTTCATCATCGGTCAGAGGGGAGTCAAAGTATTCTCTATTATCGTCTGAGAGCGTGGGGAGCATTATGTCCCTTATCATCTCAGCGTTTTCTTCTCCAGTAAATCTGCCAGCCGTGCTATATTTCATTCGGTAGTGGTCTGCAAAGGTATACGCTATAGCCTGCGGCTTCGTTATCGGACTGGAGTCTGGCCTCACAACCTCAGCCACCAGTCTCGAAGCCCACTCTCGTCTATCTAGCCACGCTATTAATTTCCCCGCTTTATCACCGAGATCGTAAACTCTGCCTTGTACCTCTCTACATTGTGCCTTGGCTCTGCCCCTGGCGATGCCATGGAATTCATCTTGTCGCAACCAGAGAAGATGCAGGCCCTCAGGGGTGACCACCCGTGGTGCAAGTTCCACCTCTGACTTAATCACCTCCTGCTCCGCTCTGTCTAGTTCTGCCTGCTTCTCCTTCTTATTTCTGGCTATCAGGGACAGTGTTTCACCCGGTTTACTGCTTTATACTCCTCCCAAATGATCTGTGCGGAGTCCACCGAGGCTACATTTTCCCGAAAGTAGCGAGCTGCTGCTTTAACAATACTACATCGGGTGTGTGGATCTTTCAGGTGCCATGGATTAATGTGAACCACTCTATCTGCACTTATACCCTCCCCCTCCAGTCGAAACCACACCGGGGAGCAATCTGAAATACCCCGTCCCAGATGACGAGTTTCTCGATAGTATGGACAAGGGATGCCGGGAGAAGCACATAATCTATTCTTGACAAACTTTGGTGTGCCACCGATAAGTGTGTAAAGAGCTTCCTCCCTGGGTTGTGCGCCATCCAGCCATCCATGAGTCCCACCGTATCTGCGAATTCAGGGAGCCACTGGTGAGCGGGCCTGACTACATGAGGGGGAGGCCTATCAAGGTCTCTGGACATCATTGCATTAAAGTCCCCTCCAAACAACAAGACACCCAGTGGTAAGGTAAGAAAGACTGTAATTAGATCTTCGAATGTTTTGGACTGCAAACCAGGAGAAACATAGATCTAGACAAAAGTGGCCATCTTCCCCTCCCACAGGCCCAATACCCCTACATACCTGCCCCACTTATCTGTCCACATGGCCCGTATATTGAGAGGAAACTATTTTTTAATCAGTATGCCCACCCCGTGACCCTGAGGTAAATCCTGCATGTGCCACCAGTTTATACCCTCCCCTGTGTAGGGCCATGCATTTGTTTCCTACCAGATGGGTTTCCTGTAGCAGGATCACATCCAGCCCCGATCTGCCCACATCACCCGACATCTAGCCTTAGTAAAAGCTGAAGTAATCCTGCTTTGCTTTTTGATGGTGTCGATAAATTTGAAACTGCA
Source organism: Lissotriton vulgaris (assembly GCF_964263255.1). Taxonomy (NCBI): domain Eukaryota; kingdom Metazoa; phylum Chordata; class Amphibia; order Caudata; family Salamandridae; genus Lissotriton; species Lissotriton vulgaris. Next base: position 987,089,632 of record NC_141695.1, on the reverse strand, counting down.
AACAATAAAGTTATAACATTGAAAAACCAAACCGTCCCCTCTCCACCTCCCCCCTCCCTGCACCCCTGCTGCTGGCTTAAGCTCATCCCCAACTGGAAGAGTGCCTGTCGCCTTATACACACACACTATTAAATGACTAATGGTAGTAAACTGTAAAGGAAGCCAGCCGCCCGGCCCCCAAGCCCAAAATTGTCTCAAAAATGTGTCCTTAGAAGCGTTAATTTCTAATGCTAGAAGCAATTTACCCTTGGACAGAGTCTGATGTCTTAGCACCGTACCCATACCCTTGTACCTGACCATGATTCTATAGTCCGGGGTCAGGGATTTCCGCTCTAAGTCCTGTTCCTGCATTGCTGGGTCACCATCTCTGTTTCTTGCTCTGGATCCGCTGGGAGGACGGCTGTCTAGCCAGTCAGCCGCCACATCGGGATTGTCAAAGAACCATGCTCGTACCTCCACCTCCCACCTCAAACGCGCCGGGAACATCATGGCATATCTTATTCCTTTATCTCTGAGCTTTTTCTTTACTGCCAGAAAGTTCCTCCGCTGTTTCTGTACCAATTGCATAAAGTCAGGAAAGAAAGAGAGGGTAGCAATCTTGTACCGCAAGGGGAATCCAGTGCAGGCAGCCTGCAGGATAGTGTCTCTGTCCCTAAAGTTCAAGACCCTTGCGATCATCGGTCGCGGGTCGCTCTGGGCTTTGGCCGACCACCTGGGACCCTATGCACCTGTTCGATGGTGAAGTCATTGCTAAGCCCTTTGGGTTTCAGGTGAGTTAGAATCAGATCCTCGACAAACAGGTCAGGTAACGGCCCCTCTGATTTCTCAGGGATTCCTAGAATGTGGACGTTATTGCGCCTTGCCCTCTCTTCATAGTCGTCGAGCTGACGTTCAGCCCTTTCATGGGACGATTTAAGATCATGTATGTCTGGAGTGAGCTACGTTGTCAGTTAGGCTGGCAGTCTTTATATCAAGGGACTTGACCTTCTCATTGACTTTGGTGAGGTCCGCACAGATGAGATTCACCTCAATAGAAACTGTAACCACCTTGTGGTCTAGCGATTCCATTTCTTGGCCCAGGGACGATCTAATTCCATCAATGGCCATCATAACATTGTGCAAGGTCAAGTCCGGAGCCGGGAGAGTGGCGTCTCCTCCCCACAGGCTGGTGGTGTTTGGGTTTGCTGGTGAACCCTTAGGCAAATTGTACCTGTCCAGCTTATTTGTCTGGATTTGCGGTGCTCCCTTAGATGACCTAGATTGCTGCTTCTCGGAATCCAGCTTGGTTGCCAATTTGCGCCGGTCACAGGGTACCTGGATACAAGAACTATCCCGAGATGCACCTCCATAAGCTCCCCAATCCACTTCCCCAGTGCGGGGCAGCCACTCAGACACCGGAGAGTTAGAGATCTGCATTCCCTGGCGGTATCTATCATGTGAGGGTTGCACCCTGGGTCCCCGTCAACTTGTCTCCCTGCGTCCAGAATGGAACTGCCACCTTACTCGGTGCCACCCACAGTCTCCCTCTGTGCCGCCATGAGAGCCGCTAGACTTGGGCAGGGACAGAACCGCCCGACCAGAGCAGCCTCCCTCCTCTTGGCTCTACCTCACTTGTCTGCTCCTCCGCTCGGCTCCCCAGACCTCTGGCACTCTCAACATAGCTTTGGCACTCAGCAGACAGGGTTCGCCCCCAAGGGGGTCCAGGTGCCACCTCCTATGTATTCCAGCTGAGTGCTCACAGCTGGCAAGCACACCCTCAGCCGGTCGGCCTCTCACCACATCATGAGAGCATAAGTTACTCCTGGATGTTAATGTACATGCCCCCTCCTGGGGTTATATGGAGCAAGGGGGAGAGAACAAGAGCTGGCAGACATTCTCCCCCCAGCACCAAGGAAGGCCTCCTGGTGCCGGTCCCCAGTGTGGCTCTACACCCAGCAGCGTCACCGTCGCGTTGTGAGCCTCAGAACGCCCCGAGCTCAGCGAGAAGCGGGCTCCAGGGGGGCGCCCCATCCTGCAAAGGTCACCACTCGTTCTCCCCACCGCCAAAGCGCCACACAATAGTTACGCTGGAGCCACGCTGGGTGGTTTCGGTTTGGCCGGCGATTTCCGGCACACTTCCCCACTGTTGCCGCACATCCCGCCGGCCGGCTTTCCACTCCAGTCCCCGGCTTCAGGTCGCGGGGAGACCGCAGCTCACGGAGCCCCATACTCTGGTCTCCAGGCACACCAGGTGATTGGAACTTCGGTCGGCGGCTACGCTTTACTTCTCCTCTCGTTACAGCAGCATTAAGGGCAGGATTAGGTACAGGATGATGGGCTTAGGGGGCTACAATGGCAGAGCCTCAAATTAATAACCGCATTCCTGAAAGTGATACTGAAAAAAATTAGTCTCAGAGTGTAATGGGGTGGACCGACGAGCCCCGCAGGAACGAGACTTGGGGACCCTTCAGGGACTCTCAAAACAATCCCCCTTCTGTCTTGCCCACAGAATGACTTTCCCGACATCGATTACGAAATGGGCTCACTGGACGAGGAGTAGGTGCACTGGCCCTTTAATTTCCAGTCTGCTGAGGAGTGGGCAGGTCTACAGGAGGACGCTGGAACGTCAAATGCAGAAGACGGTGGAAAGGGGTGTGCTTGTTCACCCGGAGTGGAGACATGTGGAAGGAGGAGGAAGAGGAGCGGAGAGATCGGAGGAGTATGGAGGAGATGAGGAGATGAACGGAGGAAGCAGAGAGCAGAGGAGAGGCGGCGCCTGTTATGGAGGTTTTGCCAGGAGGCCAATGTCCCCACGAGCCACCCAGCCACACACCCGGGGGAGGTGTGTGGCTAGCCCAGGTACGGAGCAAGATCAGGGGCTGGGTTGGACGTAAGGGCGGTTCTACTGAATAGTCCTTGGTATTCCCTTATCCCGGTATCCCTACCCCTGAGCACCGACCCCCATTCACTTGCAGGACATCTTGAGAGTGTGACACAGGTTTTTACTTCCTTACTCCTTTTCCCCTGAGCACTTGTACAGATCACGGGCTCCTTCCTCATGACTTGCTGTGTTTGTTTCTACCGAGAGGCAAGACGGACATCGACGGAGCCTTGACCCGACAGAGCCTAGAAGGGTATCGGAGAAGCGAGAAGGACAAACCCCGAAGCAGGAGAACATTCCGAAGCCGCTCACCCCGCTGAACAGTCCCTACCAGAAACACTTGTACCGATTACCTATTTTCCACATTAAAACCCTCTGTAACTAAAACTCGCCTCCTGCCCATCACTCCCACTCCCGTTACACAGAGCTTGGCAGTGTCTGCCTAATAATTAAAGAAGTATGTTAGTGAATTCTGAAAACCTGGTGGTATGTAGGTGGGAGTTTCCCTTCTGAGTATGGATATGTCGAAGGAAATGGTTAATGACATTGGTTGCTTAAAGCTTACCAAACCAGTATTTTTGTGGGCAACAATCTGACACAGGAAAAATAGTGACGTCTTAAACTGAGAAAAATCCTAACTTTAAGAGTTTTGGTATTCACAGAAGTCATTTAGGAGTCCTAAAGTTAGGAGTCCTAACTTTACTACTCCTAAACTGAGAAAAATCCAAACTTTAAGACTTTCGGTATTCACAGAAGGCATTTAGGAGTCATAAAGTTAGGAGTCCTAACTTTCCTACTCCTAAACTGAGAAAAATCCTAACTTTAAGGCTTTCGGTATTCACAGAAGGCATTTTGGAGTCCTAAAGTTAGGACTCCTAACTTCTGTGAATACTGAAATGAGTAAGTGTCTTCTGTGAATACCAAAATGAGTAAGTGCCTTCTGTGAATACCAAAATGGTAGTTAATTTAGGATTTTGTCTTTAGTTAGTTCTGTGATTTGGGCCCCTATCTAGCCATGTAGCTGGCCGACTGCAACTTCACTGGTGTGATATAGGTGCTTGGGAGGCCAAGACAACAGGCTCTTTCTAATGGAAAAGGTGAAGTATAAATGGGAGGGTGAGGCAGCAGAAGTGTGTAAGATGCAAAAGAATCAACTCATATTTTTCTTACCCGCGACTCTCTTCTTTTCAGTGAGGTTTCAAACAACTCTCCAAGGTCCTTGTGGAGGACCTCTAGAATGTGCACTGTCCAAAGGACTATCTGATGAATTATATATTTCCCAATAAGAGGAACATGATTGAGACTCAGGGCCTTGTTACAAGTTTGACAGCCCATAGGACCTGTGGTGGCGGTCTGACTACCGCCAAACTGTGAGCCCGCCAACAATATTACATGTGCGGCAGTTGGACAACTACAGGACCGATGCGACTTCTGGGTATCCAGGATTCCAAAGTGTGGAGGTCAGGCTAAGTAATATGCTAGGGGTGCACCAACAAACATATTAGTGGTTGCCTTACCACCACCCTTTCCATGACTTTTGAGCCCGCTGATAAAGCACGGGCTCACCTGCTCAACATACTCACCTGGGCCCATATAAATATGTATTTATTTAAACACGTAAACCTACACTCAATCAATTGGGCTTTACCATTCGGGATAAATACCACTTGTCTTACCAATCCAAGTAAGCCACAGATACCTTTAGTCCTAAAGGATCAAGGGAGTTAGCAAGAAAATAGGCAGTAATTAGTATTTAGCATTTCATAAATAACCACAAACTCGGGAAAAATTTAAGTTCTAAGAACCTTGTTCCATCACCGCCATTAAAGGGGTGGCAGTGAGACAACTAAAGGGGCCAAAACTGGACTTCATGCAGCTCCAGGGGCAGGGGGAGCATCCCTAGTTGCTGCACGGTATGGAATGTGTGACATGGTGCATTCTACCTATGCAGGATTGTGCTGTGGTGGTGTCACAGTGGTGCCTGTATGAGGCTCTCCTGTGAGCCTTAGACAGGCACTGCCATGACACTTCAGCAGCACTGCCAGCCATGGATTACTTTCATAATCCGGAGGGCGGAGGAGCTATGGGTTTGGCAGTTCTCCTGTGGAGCACTACCATGGCAGGCTGCAGGAGGACTGCCAGACTCATAATAAGGCCATACGTAAGGAGGAAATGTCCTTTAAAGAGAGTTGGGCAATATTATTGCTAGTGCCTAGTTTTGAATTGTGAAATTTTCCTGATTTAATATATCATCAGTTCTACTGAAAAAATGTTGGGTTGTATGATATTTGCAATATGAAGTTCACATTGGCCAAGAGAAACCCGTTAGCCAGGATTAAGAACATGAATAGTCATGAATACTCAGCCCATCTAATAGCCAGGGTGAAGAGCCATGGCTCATACCATGAGAATTATTAGACCAAGTATGGGCAGAGAGGATCAACACTGAAAACATTTGGTACCTTATCAGGCTCCTTCAGGACGAACTCCAGACATTAAAAAAGTGATTGAGGACCAGGCATGTGACAGAGAGGAGACAAGTGACATATGTACAAAGGAGTGTCTCTAAGGAAGGGATGTCATGCCAGTATGACTGAGAGTAGAGTTAGGCAAAAGTATTCTGAAGAAGAACCATGTCTAAAGTTCGAGTGGCATCAGACAGACATGGGGTGCAAAGATGTCATCGTGAGATATTGGGTGTCAGGCCAGCTATGGGATAAAAAGAAGTCAGCTTTCAGAGCACAGGGATGGAGGGATGCGCATAACCACACACACAAGTGACAAAAATGTGGTAAGATTGTTGATCCAGATATAGGAAATGACAGCACTGGACCCAGTCAGAAATGCTCAATATCTCAGTGTATGTGGCTGGTCTTTCAGACAAAGAGTGGTGTCGGATCTAAGAGCAGTGAAAAGTCAGTTTAGGCATGGATAGTGGGTAGCCGAGTGATGACTCAAAATTAGTGGTGCCTCTGCTTTCATTTGATGGGGCCATATACCTACAATATTAGGGTCGGTTTTAATTAAGACCAAGGTATATTAAATATATAGAATTATCTTGATCAGATTGTGATGGGTATTTTTACTGACACGCTAACACTAACCCAATCACTTAGGAGATTAGGTCTCCGGTCCTGATGAATTGCCCTAGGCCAAAAATGACTTTGTATGGAAAAAACATGTCAACCTTTTTATGCACAACTTTATGACCTGAAACAGACCATTATTTCTGCATTCTGGTTTTAACTTGGACAAGAGGACCCACATATTAAAATTGTCAGGGTACCTCTCAGTTTATTTTAACCTACCTACACAATCTACACTCAAAGCACCTACACTCACACTTCACATACAGCAAAAAAGCAAAAGAGGGATTTTAGCTGTCCAAATTGGAGATGTACACAGTGCAACAAATGAAGTATTTTTGCAAGGTGTTTGGGGTTCATACCAAAAGCTTCACCAAGAAGGTCGAGCTACAAAAGGCGCAGATGTCCTGGATAGATGCTAGGGATGCAACACATGAGATACCTAAGGATGATGATGAGAAGATAGAGCATGATGACTAGATGGACCAGAATTCACTGGAGAATCTAGGACTGCCTGTGGGACAGGGGGCAACCAGCTTCCATGGAGAGAAGCCCCATCCGGGGCAGGGAGCAGTGCGTCACCTAAAGGGCTATCCCCAGAGGTGCTGGTGTACAGGAGGAAGGAGAGGAAATTCAAATTGGAGCGGACTAGACTCAAATTGGAGAAGGTCTTAGTAAAGAAACAGACCTTTGAGAAGAACAAAATGGCCATAGAGGAAAGAAAATGATGTTGTCTCAGGAGCTGAGTCTGAGAGAGCTGCACATTAAGGCCAGACAGATGGAGTCTAGGAGTGATGGTGGCAGCAAGTCTTCTGTGCCTTCTAACAGGAGGGTCCACATACCCAAGTGTATGGTGTATATCTTTATAGTGGGATATGACATAGACAGATGGTTTGAGGCCTATGATATTGTCTTGGAGATATACAAGGTCTCTGAGGGAGATTGGAGAGCTAAACTGTAGAAGCATATCTCTAGTGAGGGGGGACACTCTACAGGCCCTAGAAGGGAGTAACATGATGAGGTATCCCCATGAAGGAGGTCCTGATCAGGAAGATTGATTTGACTCTAGAAATGTATGTACAAATGTTCAGTAACACTCAGAAGCTATCCCACCAGTCCTAGGTGGATGGTGTATATTTCTTTGCAAGGCATTGGATGGTTCTGGGAAGGGCAGTGAGGTAAAAGATGACCAGGTGCTATATAATTTGTTTACAACAGTGGGTATCCTCAGTCTTTGTTTTCCAGATCTGCGTCAACACCTTGTTGATAATAAACTTACTGACCCAGAGAGCTTGCTTTGGAGACAAGAGGTAGTGGCTCTGGGTCAGCACCGAGATGTCTGGATGGTACCACTGCCTGGGTGGGCAGGGTCCTCACCAGAAGAAGGAGGGGTGACAAATGGAGCAAGGAGTTCTATAAAAAGCCAAAATCTAGTTCTGTGGGTCAGGGTTCCGTCCCCCCTGCGAAAAAGAAGAGAAGTGGTTCACTGAGAATACATCTGCAGGGAAGGCTCCAGTGAAGTGTTATTGTCGGATGAATGTTCCACACACTTTCAGAAAAGAACACCTGGAGAACTGTAGTACGTGCTCACAAGTAGTTATTCACTAAAAGTGTGGGGAATAACCATAGAGTGGCCACCACTCTTCCCCAAATGATCTAGCAGAGGTATTCTGAAATGAGCAGGCCAAGGATGATGTGCACTATGAAACAAAAAAGGAGGTATTCATATATCCAACATACACTTTCTTGAGAGACCATTAGAGACATTGATATATACTGAGAACCGCGCTTCACTTACCCAACCATCAATCCCGTTGGCCCGAAGCAAAGCCTCTTCATAGAAATATAGCCTTTGAAAATAGTTGTCACCAGAAAGACTCAGGGATGACAAGTAGGGGCTATACCCAGATGTACCAGGAAGGGGCTTAAAAAAGGAGGAGCAAGCAGGACCACACTCACTCCGAATTGAGGGAATATCAGAGAGTAGTAGAATCACCCAAAAGGTAAAATAAAAATGTGTCAGGGGATCTCAAACACAACACAAGCCTAATAAAGGGATACAAATCCCTCTGTAGGGCTGTCCAACTTTAGAGAGGAAGAGCGGAACAGCGGCGAACTAGTGAGGATCTCAAGTCGGGCTGTCCGGCTCTGGGGAGGAAGAGCGGAACAGCGGGCAAAAAAAATAATAATGGCGAGACCCGTTGTCCGGCCCCTGGGGGAAGAGCGGAACAACCGGGCCCTCGCGGGAAACTCAAAACTAATTTGGAAAAGGCCAAACAGGGAAAACGGAACAGACTGCGTGACAACAAGGAGTGGCTGAAAGAGGAGAGCTCTCTGAAACCGTCTAGAGCGGTTCTCTGCCAACGGGAAGCAACGGTCAGGAGAGTCGCTCCGTCATAAGCAAGAAAGGGCACTGGGGCACACAAACTCGTACCGAAACAGAAGTTATTTCTCAATGAACCTGAAATCTTGTTCAAGATGCTGGAGAAGGGAAAGCAGGAACGAAGGATGCCAGGACTAGGGAACCGGAAGGGAATGAATAGGTGCATGGTCACGACTAGGAAGCAGTAAGCCAAGCAAGGCGTTACTGCGGGGACTGGCTCTTAGATGAGTCAGGGACCGTCTGCAAATTACGGGTTAAGAAAGGAGAGTAAATCACGATCTCACATACACCAATGTAGGTCTCGATTTCACAAAATAGGAAAACTAGATCCCTTTCCCAACAGTCATGAGTATCAGCAAGAAGGACACTACAAAGAGGATGGCTAGTGTCCCAAGCGGGCACAGCCTTCTACTGGTGGGCAGTCACTGGGGTTGGCTAATGTGGCACTTGGGAGCGCAAATTGCCTCAGATAGTGAAGAGGGGAGTGTAGAATTGACCTTAGTGCCCCTGGGTGATGGAGAGATGATACAGAGAACCCACATGTCTGACAATGCTATATACAGTTAGTGGGTGTCTATCAATGGGACTGAGGGTGAATGTTCTGAGAGTAACAGGAGCCAGCATGACCACTGTCAAGGGTCAACCAGTGTCTTTAGAGCAAGTGGCCCCAAATACATTTCATAAAGTTGTTGCTGCTAACAAGCATAAGAGGTAGTGGCTCTGGTTACCTTAGAGTGGGGGAGGGGTCTCAGGTCTGCTTAAGGTAGCTGTGAGTTCATCCATACCTGTAGATTGTCTGCTGGGCAACAACTTAGAGCATACATCTGAAAGGAGGTGGAGCTCAATACACACTTGGACATAATGAGGTTACCTGAATGGGTGTGCCTGACCACACAGTCCATGGCAGCCCAACCATATGGTCAGGAGGACCAGGAGCCTGGAAGAATGGCCCAGGAATATGCCAAAAAGAAAAAGGGCAAGGGGCATGTGAAACCCGCTGCTGAGATTCCCATGGCCCGTTAGGAAGCTGAACCTGAGAGGGATGCCCTGGCCCCTACAGAGGAAGATGTAGCTGAACTGGGGAACCTGCATGGGCTGACCAACTGGCAGCAGGAAGGAGGTCACTCCAGAAAAGAGTACTGCGAGGTGCAGATGGAGTGCCCTACTCTTGTGGGTCTTTGGCAGCTGGCCGAGGCCCAGGCAGCCAGTGACATCTCTGGCAAGCACCTGATTTATTGGGGAATGATCCGCTGTATAGTGAGCCTAAGGATCCTGAGCCTTGTGCAACAGGTGTGTTAGTGGTACCTAAGCACTTCAGGACCTTCCTACTAGGTCTGGCTCATAATGTGCCACTGGCAGGACATTTGGGGCAAGACAAGACCTTTGACAGGCTTGCTATCCACTTTTATTGGTGTCAAATACGGAAGTGGAGAGCCGGAGGGGAAGTGCAAAGTTCCCCTGCAACCTTTTCATCTCATATAAAAAAAAAAATTGAGCCGTTGGCATCAACATTGAGGGGCATCTGCATCCCAAGACACCCATGGGCCACAGATGTGTTCTGGTTTTGGTGGACCATGCCACCCGGTACCCGGGAGCAATCCCTCTGAGGACAGTGACTGAGCCTGTCATGGCCAGGGCAGTGTTAGGGATCTTTAACCTTGTAGGTTTCACCAAGGAGGCAGTATCTGACCGGGATAACAGCTTCATGTACAATTACATGGAGGCCATGTGGAAGGGGTGTGGGGTGACCTATACGTTCACCAATCCTCCCTACCCCCAAACCAATGGGTTGGTTGAATTGATTACCTGTACCCTTAAAGGCATGATTATGGGTCTGCTCAAACCCCCTGAGGAGTAAGTGGGATGTCCGCCTGCTATGTGTTTTGTTGGAGGTACCACAGAAGGTGGTTGGTTTCAGCTTTTTTGAACTTCTATATGGTCACAGTGTGAGAGTACCTCTCAGTATGGCTAAGGAAGGCTTGGAGCAAGTTCCCAAGAAGCCACCCAAGGAAGTAGTTAGATACAAAGTAGCATTCCGCAACAAGAAAGCTCGCCTCAGGAAACATGCACAGGAATGCTTGGAAGCTAGGCAGGAGGAAATGAAATGCTGGTACAACCAGAATACCACTCTGGTTTACTTCAGCCAAAAGTGTGGGTAACGGAGCCAGTAGAGCTCCGGGCCCTTCAAGACCATTGGTCTGGGCCTTATGAGGTAAAGAAGTGCAAGAGTGATGATACCTACTTAGTGGGCCTCAAGACTCCTAGGAACACTTAGAGGGTCCTGCATGTGAACTGCCTCAAGCCCCACTTTAAGAGGTCTGAGATTACCATGCTTCTGGTTGCTGATGAAGGGGTGTAAGCAGAGAGTGAACCTCTCCCCAAGCTCTGATCTTCCAAGGTGCAGGATCGGTCAGTGGAGGGTGTCAGCCTCTCACCTACATTGACCCTAGTGACCCACGTTTCCCGGCTCCCTGCTGTCCAGCCACCCGCAGCACTACTTAATGGTGACGGCACCGCTGGCATGCCAAGACCCTGCTCCTCAGACATTCCACAGCTATGATGCCAGCACACTCCTCGCTCTCAACCCTGGACGCCATGCTACCTGCCATCTGGCATCCCCAAAGAAGAACCTTGGACCCCTTGCCTGCTGGAGCTGCAACTGCACCTTCAGCCGCACCAACACGCCAGTTCCTCTCGCCACCCAGCGACCAACAGCGCAACCTTCCTGCTCAACTGCATCCTCCTCAATGTGCAGTCCCTTCACAAACACGCCACAGAAGTTTGGGACCTCCTTGACGCCACCTCTCCAGGCGTTGCTTTCTTCATGGAAACCTGGCTCAACTACTGCTCTAGACTGAACATCGCCGTCGACATCCCTGATGGCTACAAAATCACCCTCAAGGACCACCCAGGAGGTGCCATCTCCATTGTCAACAAAAGCCCTCTCCGACTGACCACGCACTCCAACAACAACCATTGAACACCTTCACTTCGAGATCCAGACCAACCCCAACACCACTCTCCGCGGCACCCTCATCTCCTGCCTACCCCCCTTCACTGACACCATCGTAGACCTCATTGCATCAGAGGATCTTGCATCCACTGACTACATCCTATGCAAAGATCAACTTCCACATGGACTACCCCAGTCACCCGAACACTGCCTGCCATCTGGAGAACCTCAACAAAATCGGACTCAAGCAATTTGTCACAGCACTGACCCACACTCCCTCTTCCCCACCTTTTTGTCCACCAGCAGGCACATCAGCTTCAGCCACACCACTGAACTCTACTTGACTGACCATCACTGCGTGCATCTCACCTTCGCCATGCCCACCGTACACCACCTTCATCATCGCCCCCTATTGCAACTGGATCAAGACCACCAAACAACTTCTTGTCAAATCCCTCAGCATAACCACTCCACCAACGCCAACGGATGCCAACACCACAGCACACTAAGACCCATTTGCGCAAGTTAAAAACCATCCTACATCTGGCCCTTGGTCTTCTGTCTTTTAGGCAGCAGCACAGAAATGTTTTTTTTTTTCGGGAACAAACTCTCAAAGCAGGAGTTTATTTCTGTGAGTTGGTTTTTGAAGAACAAACATAAACTAATGGTCCAATACCCTTAGAGTTTTCTCCCAGGGTGTGTGGGTCCTTACCTGGCAATGATATACAAAAAAGATGAACATCAACCGTTCCCCTGCTAGAGAGCACAGCTCTCCTGATACTCTTACTCTGCTGGTCTCTACTCCATCAAACTATAAGAGTACGTTTTTCTATGGTGTTGTCCTTGGGGGCTCTAAAAATGATGGTCTGGCCAACTCTTTAAAAGAGTGGGCAGACTGATGGATTGGAAGACATGCCTCTCCATCACGCTTGTGATGGAGTACCTTGTCTGCCTAGCTCTAAGTAAGTTACTAAGTCATCTGCATAATGCAGGCCATGCATGTTCGATCCATTCTTTTTGATTAAAAGTTCATCACAGGGCATTGGGAAGGTCAACTAAATAATGCCCAATCATCAGCCGATGTTTAATACTAATATGCACATCTATATACTTGATAAGCAACCATGCAAGTGGACATCAACAAAGGCCCAGACTGACTGAGTGGCATATTTTAAAGCTAGAAAGCATTTTGACTGTGGTATCGTATTGGGACATCTTGACCAAATATTTTTTCACATGGCAATGACATATAGTTAATTGTTACCCTAGAGGGGATTCAGAAAAGTTTGCCCCCAATCTCAGCAACTGTTTTCATAAAGTAGCAAGTTGGATGGAAGCAAGATCTTCTACTATCAATAAAGGCAAAACAGAAGTAGTCATCTTTGGCAATAATACATAATGGTTGAAGAAGTTATGGGCAAAAGAATTAGAAGTCATGCCTGTGCCAGTACCCTATTCCTGGAATCTGGGAAAAATTGTTGACAGAGGCTTGAAGTTTGAAACACGCCAAGTCTGTATGTTCTACAGGCTTTTTACAACTCTATGTAATCAAAAAGGCTATTCCTTTCCCTCCGAAGACTTCTAGGGAAGATATATCCAAGCACTATATACCTCATGCAGGGACGTTGTGGAGGCGTGTTCGTAGTGTGTGGTGGCAGACCGTGCCGAAGGCGGCTGACCGGTCCAGGAGGATGAGGGCCGTCGTTTCTCCGTTGTCTAGCTGGGACTTAAAGTCATCGGTGGCGGCGATGAGGGCAGTCTCAGTGCTGTTTTTGCTGTGGAACCCGGAGTGGGAAGGGTCCGGGATGTTGTTCTCCTCGAGGTAGCGGGTCAGTTGTTCGTTGACAGTCTTCTCGATGACCTTTTCCGGGAACGGGAGCAGGGAGATGGGTCGGAAGTTCTTGAGGTCCTTGGGGTCCTCCTTGGGTTTCTTGAGTAAGGCGTTGATCTCGGCGTGCTTCCAGCTCTCTGGGAAGGGTGCTGTCTTGAAGGAGGTGTTGATAACTTTCCCGAGATGGGATGTGATGGATGTGCGGGCTTTGTTGAAGATGTAGTGTGAGCATGGGTCTGACGGAGATTCAGAGTGGATGGTGTTTATGATCTTGATGGTGTCATCGTCATTGATGTTGGTCCAGGAGAGAAGGCGGTTGGTGCGGATGGTGGTCGTGAAGGCGGAGGTCTCAGTGATTGTCGGGGCAGTCGTGGCGTTGAAGCTGTCGTTGATGTCTGCGATCTTGCGGAGGAAGAAGGTCGCCAGCAAGTCGCACATGTCTTGCGAGGGTGAGACGTCGTTGGTGTTGGAGCTGGGGTTAGAGAGTTCCGTCACAATGTTGAAGAGCTTTTTGATGCTGTGCCTGTTGTTGTCTAGGCGGTTTTTGAAGGAGGACCTTTTGGCGGATCTGATGAGGTGATAGTGTCTGCGGGTGGCGTTCTTGTGGGCTGCGTGGCTGTCTGGTGTTCGTTCACGGAACTAGAACTTCTGTAGCTTTCAGCAGGTTTGCTTGGAGGCCTGAAGGTCTTCAGTGAACCAGTTGGCTTTCTTGTTGGTTTGAATGTTGGAAGGTTTCTTGATCGGGGGGAGGGTGTTGGCGCAGTCGTTGATCCACTGTCTGAGGTTGCGGAAGGTGGTGTCGGGGTCGGTGGGGTCGGCAGGTCGGCTCTGGGCAAGGGTGGTGGTTAGCTGGTCTTTGTTGACTTTGCTCCAGCAGCGGCCAGGCATCTGTTGGATGCGTGGTGGGTTTGTTGAAGGTGAAGTTGATGCAGCGATGGTCGGACCAGTGGAGTTTGGTGGTGTGGTTGAAGCAGACGTGGGGGCTTGCAGAGAAGATGGGGTCGTTTTGTTTCAAAAACTTTATTCGATTCAGAAAAAAAGAATCATAAAAGTCAAACAATTACATATACAAACATAGTTTGAAATTCATTTTTAAAAAGCAATTTTACAATTATGACACTAAACTAATAAGATACATTTAGTTAAAAAGATCATAGTTAAAACCCATAACTTTTGCTTTCAATCTGATTAGGGTAATCATAGATTCTTCATTCCAGGCTATACATTCAAGGGCAGGGAAAAAGAAAATCATGATACAGCAATGTACATGGGCAAAGAAACAGGATTTTGGGGCCAGATTTAACCATACCGTTTTCTAATCAAGAGTGACACTCGTATAAAGTTTAACATCGCACAACAGACACTAGATGAAGACAAAGATAACAAATGGTCATAACCCTCCTTGTAATGACATGGTTGCATTTCCTTAAGGATCGGTTTAATAAACCTAGTCCTCGGATCCTTATAAAGGGGACAGAAGAGAACAACATGCATCGTGCTTTGACTGTCTTTGTTGTTACAAGGACAGGGGGGCAGTCTCTCACACCAACTCCCCTGTTTAGGGAACGCAAAAAGAAAATGCAAGATGTGTAACCTGAACCTTGTCAAGTAGAATCGCCATTGCACATGATTTGTAAAGGTTAAATAAAACCGATGCTGTAAAGTAACCTTAGGGACGTAAGGGGTGACCAGGGAGTGTGCAAATGAGGATTTCCAGTACCTTGATTTAATAACAGCTTTAACATCTCCCTGTATGTTTTCGGGGTTGTCAAAGATGTCACCCAGACCTAATTTATGGAGCGTTTCATTAACATAAGATAGCCAGGGGATCTGTTTCATATTTGCCAGTTTTAAACAGTCCCGGAGGATATCTCTGGAGAGCTGTAAGTCCTCTGAAAGCCATATTTTGCCCCATAATAATAAAGGGGAAAGGCGAATGGTGTCACTCACGTAACTCAGGCCTATCTCATCGTGGGCAAATCTGTTTGAAGAACTTGATGGAATTGCCAATACACGCTTTAGAAATTTGTTCTCCATAATTTGTATCATGTCAGGGCTTTCGGTCCCCCAAACCCCTGCCCCATAGGTGGCTACCGACAAACATTTTGCTTTGTACAGGGTTTTTAGATGTGTAACAGGTTTTTGACCTAGTTTGCCACAGAAACGAAAGAGACCTTCAATAGAGCGACTAGCACTCGAGACACGAGTCTTCATTAACGGGGCCCAGCTTAATTTGTTATTGAAAAGGTTTTCCAGGTAGTTGAAGTTTTCAACCTTTTCAATGGTGGAGTTATTTACTACAAACTTTCTGGTTTTGGTGCCCTTTGGGGTCAAGTGTGGGACCGGTGGAGTTGGTGGTTGTTGCTTCCTTTTTTTAAAATTTAAAATCAGTAGTGAGCTCAGCCCATTACCCTCTGGGTACAAGCTGGCAGCACTAGGATTAGGATCTGCCTATTTTTTTGCATGCCGGAACTCTTAGGGAGTAGCTGTTTGCACTGCATAGATGACAAAATCTAATGAAAACAAAATTAGAATGTTTCAATACTTCACTCAGGCAAATTTTGTCATTGAATCTCTACTAAAATATTCGGTAAGATCAATTCCTTGCCTGGACTTCATCATTGCTGTTATTTATTTAACTGATTGTGGGACATATAATTAGCTAATTGATAAAAAGCTATGATTAACCAAGATGTTTCAGGGCTCCTACAATTGTTGCTGTTTACATAATTCATCAAAACGTCCCTTGCAAAATCATTATGGGAGGCCAACACAACAAGTTTCTAAAAGCAGTTAATTGGCTCCTGAGATGGCCTTACAATATCATCCTACAAGATTAAACGCAGGCCTAAAAAATTGGGAGGCATATTATCAAGGAACGGCGTTAAAAGTATCTCTGCTTTAGCAGCAGGAAACTGCAGCTAAAACGGCGATAATGGGCTTGATAATATGCCCATGTTAACACTGGAACATGGCCATCATTTTAATGCTGTTACCTGATAATATGCCCCGTAGTTCTTTTGCAATTCAAAAAATTATTCCTAAGTATTCAATTTCATATTCTGATCAAATGTTATGTCATGTTTCAAAATAGTTCTTCTTGGCTTTTGTTGGCATTGAAAAGTCCACAGATGCACACCAATTGACGGTATCCTGCAAACAATGCAAAAGTAGTTATAACATTTAGTAGACTTGGACTTGACAGACCAACGCAATACTGTCCAATTCCTTCTGAGCATCTAAGCTATCGGCTCATATGATAATTTTTTTTTTTTGTTGAAAACCTTTATTATACCTTCACATCTTTACACAGCATGTCGCCTACAACCCCGAAGGGCCGGCCGCTAATCTTGAGTACCACATCGGAACGACAACCTTAAGTACATACATTGCAAATGTTGAAGACGTCATATCATTAAGGGTCGCCGTAAGAAGTAATGAAGGACAGAAGCAAATGTTCCATACAGGGTAAATGAGGTTCTCATTTTCTATTTTTTGGAACTAACTAAAAGAACAATCGAACATCGGGAAATCACAGTGCGATCATTGATTACGTACATTGCTAGATAGATGCGAGAGTACACCTGGAATAAGACAAAGCCATTTTCATCCTGTAATTAACGTAGGGCGTAAAGAAAACATCGCCTCCCCCAATCCCTCCTGAAGGACCCCACCCCACAGCCAACCCCCCTCACTCCAACCCATCATCCTCATCCGAGTCCATTGGGTCATCTTCTGGCAGCGGGTCGCAGATGTCACCCCGGTAGGTGTTCCACGGGGACCAGACCTTGTTCCACTTGCCAGGACAGGCCCGGCTGAGATATACCGCCCTTTCTGTAACCATCGTTCTGTCCATGTTTGTGCACCATTGTGATGTTGTCGGGAGGTCCGCCACCCCCCAACGCAGCGCAATGTCTCGCTTTGCCACCATCATTCCCAGCGTCACCCAAAGGCGGCCGTACCGGGACAAATCTGTTGGTTCCCATACATTGAGGAGGCACCGTCGTGGCTCCGGTAGCACCGAGACCTCCAGCACCTGAGATATAGTACGCAGGACCTGACGCCAATAGTTGTGTATGCGTGGGCAATCCCAGAACGTATGGAAGAAGGTGCCCTCTTCCCCGCAGCCTCTCAAGCAAAAGGGGTCTGGGGTTCGGTGTATGCGGTGTAGCAGTGTTCTAGTGTAGTATGTTCTGTGGAGGACTTTGAGCTGAACTAGCCTCATCCTGGCCGATATGCCCGCTTCCTTAGGGGAAGCCAGTGCCTCATTCCACTCATGCTCGTCAAGCGCGCCCACCTCTTGCTCCCATTTTCCCTTGAGGGACATCAGCGGATCTGGAGAGTTATTGAGGAGCTTCGCGATATGTGAGGGAGGTCGCCTTCTCTACCATATAGTCTGTCAGGAGGCGATCCTCCAGCGGGGAGGACTCAGGAAGAGTCGAACCAGTCGGGATGGCCGAGAGTAAGGCGTGGCGGATTTGTACATATCGGTATGTCTCGTGTGGTCCCAGATCATAAATCTCTTTCAAACGGGCGAAGGTGATGACATCCCCTCGCTCCCACATGTCCCCCACTGTGGAAATTCCGATGGTATCCCATCGGGAGAACCCCTTACTGAACCGAAGATTGCCCAGGGCACGTGCGTCCCAGAGTGGAGTGAGTTTAGTGATCGTGCCTTTCCATCCCAGTGCAGCGGTGGCTGCATGCCAGGTGGCTACAGTGAGCCTAGTGGGGCCCACAAGCGGTCTAAGCTTCCTCCGATCATAAAGTGGGGCTAGTATGTTATTGGCGCCCAACTGAGCCCTGTCTGCTTGGAACGCCGGGTCGGATTGCGGTGCATGTAACCACTGGTTAATGGGCCTGAGTTGTGCTGCCCAATAATATAGATGCAAGTTCGGGAGTGCAATGCCACCCTCGTACCAGCTTCTGCAGAGTTTGGCTTGGGCTATGCGCGCAGGGCGATTGCCCCACAACAATACGGAGACCACTGCCGCAACCTTCCTGAAGTATCCCGCTGTCACCGGGAATGGAGTGTTGTCCAGGATGTATAGGAAACGGGGTAGGGACTTCATTTTAAACAAAGCAGCTCTCCCCAGCATCGTTAACGGCAACCCCGCCCAGAAGCCTGCGTCTTGTTTGAGACGATCCAGTGGTGGTAAGAGGTTTAGCCTCATATATTCGGAAGGGTCTCTCGTGATGTGGATGCCTAAATATTTAAATGAGGAACCGGCTAGCCGTAGAGGGCAGTCCGGACCAAGTGTTGGGGGGTCCCCTGTCAGCACATACAACTCTGACTTGTTCCAGTTGATGGTGTAGCCTGAAACTTCGCCGTGGCCGTTACAGAGATGCAAAAGAGCTGGTACGCCATGCTCGGGATCCGTTAGGTACACCAGCATGTCGTCTGCATAGAGAGATATGCGGTCCTCCCACCCCTCCCTCCATTGAATCCCCCTGAGTAGGGGGGTAGTTCTGATGCGAATAGCCAGGGGTTCTAGGGAGAGTGCAAAGAGCAGGGGGGAAAGAGGGCAGCCCTGCCGGGTGCCACGGCCAAGCGGAAACGTGCGTGATATGTGGCCGTTCGCCACCACGTGTGCCACTGGCGCTGTGTAAAGTAACTTTATCCACGAGATGAAGTTTGGGCCAAATCCCATTTGTGAGAGGACTTCAAAGAGGTAGGCCCACTCCACCAAGTCAAAAGCCATCTTCGCGTCCAAAGCCAGTATAGCTGCACTATCGCCAATGCAATCCGCCCTCGCCAGCACCCCGTGTACCCTTCTAAGATTGAGCGCGGTGTTTCTGTGGGGCATGAATCCTGACTGGTCCGGGTGGATAAGGTCGGATAGGTGTGGCATTAGACGGTTAGCCAGGAGTTTTGCTAAGATTTTACTTTCCGCATTAAGCAGAGAGATAGGGCGGTAGGATGAGCACTCCTCTGGGGGTTTACAGGGCTTAGGGATAGCCACAATTGTGGCCGTCCGTTGGTCCAGCGGGAGCATCCCCTTTTCTCGACATTCCACATACATTTTAAGTAAGTTTGGGCAAAGAGCGTCAGTGCGTACCTGGAACCACTCGACCGGAATGCCATTTGGCCCAAGTGCCTTGCCGGTTCGGAGGGCCCCAATGGACATCCGAAGTTCATCTGTGGTAAACGGTGCCTCCAGATCAGCTACGGCCTCCGGCTGCAGCGATGGGATGTCTATATTGCTTAATGCACATTGGGCCGCAATCATGGTCACTTCTCGTTCGGGGGTATACACTTTTTCAAAGTGGGACGCCAACGCCTCTACCACTCGATCGGGGTCGGTTAGCATCCTGCCATCGCCATCCTTCACCTGTTGAATCCCCCTTGAGCTACCGCCTCTTCTATCGAGCCAGGCCAGCATCTTCCCTGCCTTGTCCCCCACATCGTACACCCGGTTCTGTGTGTCGGTTATATGTCCCTGCGTCGTGAGGCGTGCATGGTCTGCGTACAGTTGCTGGTGAAGTGTGAGGGTGTGTGCCGTATCTTCCGTGGGGTCGGCTTCGTGGGCAGTAGTGGCTGTGCGCAGTCGGAGCTCGAGGGCAGAGTGTTCAGCTGTCTGTTCCTTTCTATGTGTCGCTATAGAGCCTATCGCCTGTCCCCGCAACACTGTTTTATAGGCCTCCCAGAGAATCTCAGCCGAGGCCGCAGTTGGCTCATTTTCTGTGAAATAGTGTTCTGTGGCCTTTTGAAGGGCCTTCCTGATCTTCGGGACTTTGAGGTAGGAGGCATGAATGGGGTATATGTGGCGACGGGACCGTGTCCGTGAGGTAACAGTGAGAGTCAGTGGTGAGTGGCCGGAGATGCCTCGAGGGTGTATAATTACCTCATCTACGCGCTGTAGTCCATCTCCTAAAGCCAAGAAGTAATCAATGCAGGATAGACTGTTGTGAACTGTGGAGTGGAACGTGTATTGCCGGACCATCGGGTGAACGTGGCGCCCATATGATAATTTACATGTATCTATTTGCTAGAAGCTAATTGGTAGACTGATGTTAAATTGGCAATAAAATCCCCTCAAGACTGTTGTTGGTCTTTGTGCAGAATTGTCATAACAAAAATTGTCAGTCCATATTTTTTTGAGGATTTTGTAATCTTTATTTAGCAAGGAGATAGGTTTGTCTGTAGCACAATCTGGGGGATATTTATTGTCTCTGTTGGTGTTACAGACTTGACAAAAATGGGATGACATCTCCTACACATAGCATCTGTCTTGGCCTTACTCATTTTTAAGGATGAACAATGTAATGCCTTCCTCTACCTCTGCTAATGTATAATTTTTAGATGTTCTTGATCTTATTCAGATCTTTTTAGCATTCGTAATTTCTCCTCCAAACAATTATCTATTTGGGGTGGAAGTGGTTGGGAGTTTAAATAAATTGGAGTAATATTTATTAAATTGTTTTGTCACTTCCTTGCCCTGATACACTGCAACACCATTGCTGTTTGTGGTTCCCTAAATATTCATTTTGTTGAAGAGTTCCTTTGACTGGTAAACTATTAGTTTTCCTCTTTCTTACCTCCTCTTACTGAATTATTGCTGTAATAAAAAGTAATTACATTAATGACACATTTCAGTTTCTCCTAATCACTGCACAGGCCACCTAAATGAGCTGATGTGCTAAGTTTCAGTTAGTATTCTGTTAGATCGAATTAGTTGTTTATGGATAGAATAAAATACTATACTATTTGTACTGGTTAGTTTTTTGGTCCTCTCAGATCATGTTAATGTCTGAAACACTATCCAGATTCAGTGTTTTAAACTCTTTAAAATATCCATTCATATTTTGTAAAAAGGCTTTACCTTTTAAATAAAATGAATTAAATCTCCAGATTGACTTTTGTATTCTTTCAATTTGAAGTGAGAAGCTCATTTGCAGGCGTGATCTGATATATAAGGAGAGCTAATATAAATGTGTAAAGTTATGTTTGAGACAAATTGTCTCTAGTATTTTGCGGGGGTCACCTCTTTGTCCTGCCCCAAGGGACGTTGATATGGAGGCACCTGAGATACAAATCCCGGTATAAAGAATATTTATTATGACACTCAGTGGGAAAAAAAACTAGAGTCAAGAGTCTACAGAGATCTGCTTCCTCAGTCTCTTCTTCCTTCAGGGTGCAGTCTCTGCTTTCACCTATCCTGCCACCTCATCTGGTTCTGGTCTGTCCATGGGTAGGTGTCTATCCTGTTTTGCACCGAAGGGAAGTCCTCTACCTATTACGTTCTTTACTAAGATGAGGCTGTGACACTAGGTTTAGTATAAGGGATTTCTTTTTATTTGTGCCAAACAGAATCTCCGCAAATATTGCAGGTAAACATGGAACAAAACTAAATAAATGAAGGTCTTTCTCTTCTATGCATCAGGCTCCTGGGTTTGCACTAGGGTTATTCCTTTCTACGCCGGGGTCCCTGTCTGTCTTGTCTGGCCGAATGTCTCCGAGTGAAGGGGCAGGATAAGGAGAGCAAAAGAAACAAAAGCGCTTTAAGTCAGCTGTTCTTTTAAATGCAAGGATGGAGGAAAAAGGGTTGTGCACCACCAAGGGTGTCCCTAAAGTGCAGTGCCTATGTGAGGGGGGAAATCAGCGTGTCCTCCTTGGTGTGGCCCGTAGATCCGCCCACCAACCCCTGAAAGAGAATGGGTGCACAGTTGTCACTTGATGGCGCCACGATCCTCCAGGGCCGTGGTGTAGGGAGAACCTGCCTCTGTGTCCCTTATAGGAGAGCCGGTCCTGTTGCCATTACTCGCGTCCTGGCCTCTTGCTCCCGCCGATCGGTCTGGGTGGAAGTTGTCTTCTGCGTTTTCCCTCATAGTCCCCTCGGTTCAGCTGGTCTCATGGGCGCCTTCCTCGTCTTCTACCTTCCTTTCACCTTCCGGCCTCTTGTGTTCCCTTCGTTCCTCCGTCTCTGCCTTTTTGTCCCTCCTCCAGGTTCCTGCTTCTGGTGCTTTGGGACAAAAAGTCTAGACTGCCACCACCACTTCCTGTCAGTGGCATGTCGGCGGCCATGTGAGAGTTCTCGGATTTTTCAAGTGCTGGTGAGAACTCAGTGTCCTCACCACACTGCCTTCCCCTTCAGCAACGAATGTGTGGGCCATTCAGCCATGGGGCACCTTGAGAGGAAGTCAACATTTGCTTGTAGCTTCCCAGGGATGTTGAGGGTGTCGAATGAGAAGGGCTGTAAGGCAAGAAACCACCAAAGAACTTTAGGGTTCGTATCCTTATGAAGGGACAACCAGGTAAGGGGAGCATGGTCAGTGAGTAATATGAAGTGACGGCCTAAAAGGTAGTACTGAAGGGCCTCTACCACCCATTTTATGGCCAGTCATTCTTTTTCGATGGTGAGTAGCCTGACTCCCGGAGGAAAAGTTTACGGCTAAGAAACAAGATGGGGTGAAGGTCAGCTAAGGCATCGGGCTGTGATAGGATGGCTCCTAGACCCCTACCAGATACATCGGTCTGTAAGACAAAAGTGGACTTGAAGTTTGGGCAGGCGATTACTGGATTGTGACAAAGGGAATCTTTGAGTAAACAGAAGCTCCGTTTGTGTGCCTCAGTCCACTGAAACTTACAGTTGGATTGAGCCTTGGTGATGAGATCTGTGAGAGGACTGGCTATTTCTGAAAACCCCTGATAAACCACCTGTGGTACATGACTAGGCCAAGAAAGAACCGTATCTCCTTCCTAGAAGTGGGTCTTGGTACTTGGGTGATGGCTTCTACCTTGCTTACTTGGGGTCTTATCTGCCCAGCCCAGATTTGATATCCAAGGAACTCAATATGGTCTGTCCCAAGGGTTGTCTTTTTGGGATTGATTGTGAGGTCCGCACTTTGTAATGTTTTTAAAATATTCTTGAGATGACTTACATGGGTATCCAAATCTGGACTGTATACCACAATGTCATCTAGATTTGCCATAGCGTATGTTTGGTGTGGAGAGAGAATCATGCCCATGAGCCTTTTGAAAGGTAGCTGGGGCCCCATGGAGACCAAAGGGAAGGACTTTAAACTGAAACATACCAAAGGGTGTGGAAAAGGTAGTCTTGTCTCTGATGTTAGGCTTTAATGGAATCTGCCGATATCCCTTTGTGAGGTCTATGGTGGACATTATCTTGGCATCTTCGAGTTTCAAGATATGCTCGTCCACCCGGGGCATTGGAAATGCATATAATGTCAACACTGCATTGAGTTTGCGACAGTCAATGCAGAAACGTATGCTCCCATCGTGTTTAGGTACTAAAACAATTGGAGAGGACCAGGCGCTATGGGAGGGTTCAATTATGTCTGCCTCTAGCATTGCTTTTATCTCTTGTTCTTTCGCCTCTCTTCTGGCCGCAGGGATACAATAAGGCC
Organism: Lissotriton vulgaris; assembly: GCF_964263255.1. NCBI lineage: Eukaryota > Metazoa > Chordata > Amphibia > Caudata > Salamandridae > Lissotriton > Lissotriton vulgaris. The sequence continues at coordinate 987,066,151 of NC_141695.1, read as the reverse complement.
TTTGTTTGATTGGTTGTGAGGTGGTGATGACGATGTCATGCTCTACCAGGGATGTCCTTCCGGGTTTACCAGACAGGACAGACGGGTAAGACGCACACAGGGTCTTCAGTTGTTTTTTCTGTTCCCTTGTGGTTTGGGGTCCCCAAGTAGGCTGAGGCTGGTTTATTGGTTTCTGGGGCATCAGGGATACCTCCAGGGGTTTGTTCAGGGTAACATGGCATATACAGGTATTGGTACATGGAGACACCGGGACCGGTCCCTCCCACGCCTTCAATATTGACATGGTATATTTGACTTGCTTTGTTTCGATGTGCGACGGCTCCCTGGTAGGTAACCCAGGTTACCTTGCTTAAATTAGGGAAGGGGGCCCTGCCAGGTGGCTAGGAGCTTTTTTCGGTGGTGGGTAGTAAGACTAGAACTTGGTCCCCTACTGTGGATTCCCTCAACCTGGCGTTTCGGTCATAATACTGTTTTTGTTTGTCTTGGGCCTTCTCCATATTCTTGTGAACCTCTTCCCATAATGACGACAAAGTATCCCTAAGGGCTGCACTATATTGTAGTAGGGGTTTTGCCTCATACTCTTCTTCAGTCCATTGTTCCACAGCCATGTCAAGGAGTGTACGGGGCCTCTGTCCAAACAATAACTCAAACGGTGAGAGCCCCGTAGACTTCTGTTCATGTGTCCGGATGGCGAAAAGGACTAGAGATAGTTGTCAGTCCCAATTGATGCTTTTCCTCAGCATTGTTTTGATGGTTTGGTTATACCTTTCCACGAGGCCATCTGTTTGGGGATGATATACTGCTGTTCTTATCTGTTTGATCCCTAACAACTCACACACCTGTTTCATCAATTGGGAAATGTAGAGAGTTCCCTGATCTGTAAGTAGTTCATGTGGGAGCCCAACGTGCGAAAACAAGGTAATCATGGCTTGTGCCACTGCCTTTGTGGTGGTAGTAGTCAGGGGGAATGCTTTCGGGTGGCGGAGTCCACAAAGAAGAGTATAAATCGGTGGCCCCTGGCAGAAGGAATCAATGGTTCTACCAAGTCCATCACCACACTCCTGAAGGGGATATCAATGATTGGAAGGGGTTGGAGTGGAGCACGGGGTTGTACGGTGGCGTTAACTAGTTGACATCTTGCACATGAGGGACAGAACCTAGCCACTTCCTAATACACCCCAGGCCTTCGGTCATCTCTGAGGAAGTAAGAATAGGTACAGATAGGAATATTTTAGACAGACTGTATAACGCTCTCTCCTGTCTTTTTTCATAACTCGTTAACAACCATTTTGTAGCAACATGAGTCCCTATGCCACTGTTAGGAAAGGGTGTACTTTCTAACCACTCAACTGAGGGGGCAGGCGGACTCAGTGATTGTAAATATTCATTGAACCTGGAAGTCAGTTCCTAAGAGAGCTAACTCGGGCAGTTCAGGTACGACCCATATGTTCCTCAGTTGGGGTTCCCCATTAATCTCCAGTATCACTTCGGCCAATGGATACAGCTTCTTCTCCCTGTGAACACATGTAACCTGAACAAACTCCACTGTTACCATCTGTGCCTCAGGAACAAGCTCCTGGGATACTACTGTGTAATGGCAGCGTATCAAGGAAGGCTGTTACAGCCTTCTAATTTATGTGTATTTTTATCTTATATTGAATGGGCTACCTTCCTGTGACCAATACCCGTCCACAGTATATTCTACTTCCATGGGTTCTGGGGCGGGTGTGTGTGTAGGACAGTGCCTGGCTATATGCCCCCACTCCACACAGTGGAAGCATTGGGGTCCATGTGTCGGTGTTGTAATAGAGAAAGATCTTGGGGGACCTTTTGAAAAAAAGGGAGCTTTGGGATCTATCTGTGGTGTGGTTATTTTACTTAAGGTTTTCGGGGAAGGAACAGAGGGTCGATGTATTGGGTTCTTGAAATTGGGGGAGCAATGATATGCACAGGCCAGGTAAACTGCCACAGTTACGGAAAGATTGGGGTGCTGTTTGATCCAGAATCAGGTGTTACAAGGGAGAGCATTCAGGTATTGCTTCAGATATATCTTCTCTGTTATCTCATCTTGGGTCGCTACTGTGGGTTGCAACCAATGGTCCCCCAGATCCAAAAGTATAGTGCTTGAGGGTTGTCCCCTACAGTCCACTTTTCCTTCCTGAATCAGCTATGGTAATATTCTTGATCGCACCCAAGTTGTTCCAATATGGCCTTTTAATATTGGGATGACTTGTTGTTCCTGCTGGGTTGGCGGCCCGATAGGCTGCTTGCAACTCTCCTGAGAGTAGGGGTGCTATATACTGAACCCATCTTTCCTGGGTCCAGGAGGCTGTAGTTGCAACACGTTAAAAATTAACAAAAAAATAATCAGGATCGTCCCCGCTTTGGAATTTTTGTAGTACCGACCCAGGCACATTGGGATGTACCCTATCACTAGATTCAGCGTCTGTGAGTCTCAGGATGGCTGTATCTTGTACCTGCTGGTTATTGGTCAAGAGGGTAGCCTGGTCTTTGAGGGCTGCATGAAAGTCTTCCTGGTCCTTTTTTGCCTGTTTGGTCTGTTTCTCCATGACCAGTTGAAGATGGCGTTGTCCCTCTGATTACTGAGCGATGATTGCCTCCATGGTTATGGGTTAAGTAATTGTATAAGGACCACAAATGCCACTTCTGACACCACTGTTGTGTTTTGCCCAGAAGGGAAGTACTCTACCTGCTACGTTCTTTACAGAATCTGTGCTTATTGGCCCACAGCCACAGGCGAATATCTGTATAAAGCACCAAGACCAAGGTGCCAATAAATTACCAAATAATGCACTACACAAATAACCATAACTATGGACACAGGGTATACTCGGGGCTGCTGCCAGTATGCTTCACCGAGGACCAAATTATGTGACAAGCGAAGTCGCATTATGCACCGTAATTGACTCGTTCTGTGGCAGTATGTGGTGGCTGGTTTGTCTTTATAAATCATTAATACTGTAAGGTTTGTTTATTAGTACCAGTTTAATGGTTGGAAATGCAAATTAGCAACTGAAAGGCGTACAGTCAGCCTTTGCAAAATGCCTGCCAGTCAGCATCTGTAGGACTTGATTTAAAGTACGTTTGAAATAAAAACATAAATCTTTGCTGAGCTCTTCAATTTATTCAGCCATTTCTCTTTGTATGGTAACTCCAGAATGATTCGGAAAAAAACACTCACAGATTCCCATAATTCAGGTGGCCATGCGTATACTTGAAGATCAGCTTGTGGCCATCGAGGGGTCAGGGGGTGGTCAGCCTCTCCATTCTAGGCAGCCCCCGGTCATTGCCCTGGGGTGGGATTCATCAGTGTGGCACTTCATTCCTCGAATGCGGGGAGTTAGTAGGCTGACACTTGTTCATCGGGATGCAGGCAGATATGTTTGAACCCTATGGGAACTTGAGCAACACAGCGCGCAAAAGCTCCGCGCTGATTTGCACTGAGAGAGCCGTGTGTTGGACCCCAGCACTGCAGCTTTGGTGGGGGCCTCGTCCAGATACTGGTGCAGTGCCTGAAAACCCGAGGGACTGCAAGACTGTCCTGAAACGGGAATTTGCGGGGTTCCTCTGTGCCAAGATTGAGGTACATTGGCAGTGGGGTTTGGAACTTAGTACTAGAACAAACTGGGGTGGCTGGACATATGCTGAATGCAGAGACACATGGATGGATCTGAGAGACCTAGAAGTGACAGGGGTATGCTGCACCTGTGAGGGCTGCCCTCCATCCCTGCCTAGCAGGCTGTTTTAAATCAGGGTTGAGGTGTACAGGCAGAGCTGTGCCAGGGGCATGGGGGCACCCTACCAGAATAGCAGGAAGCGGGCCACTGGCCAGGGGTTGAGGTGCACTGGCAGAGCTGTGGAAGAGGCATCCTAATACAAGCATAGCAGGAAGCCATCTCCAGGCTAGCATTTAGGGTCACTGGCAGAGCTGTGTGTGCGGGATACAGGCTAGGATTGAGGGTCACTGAAAGAGCTGTGTGTGTGGCCTCTTGATACCTGAATAGCAGGCTTCAGGCTAAGATTGAGGGTCACTGGCAGAGCTGTGTGTGCGGCTTCTTGATACTAGAATAGCAGGCTCCAGGCTAGGTTTGAGGGTCACTGGCAGAGCTGTGTGTGCGGCCTCTTGATACTAGAATAGCAGGCTCCAGGCTAGTTTTTTTAGGATCCATTTAACAGGGGAGCAAATAAACGAAAGGAGGAAAGAGAAGGTAATGTCTGGCTGTTCTTAATGTAATGACTGTCTCTGACTCACGCAGGGGTCGGTTCTACACAGCCAAATCGGCCCCAGCAACAGAACTGGCCCCCTGTCACAAAAATGGCCCCCACCCCCTCCAGCTTACCGGGGGATTGCCCGGTCCCCGGATTTACCAGTCCGGCCCTGTGTGCCACCTGGGTCTCTATGGCAGGTCCAAAAGGCACAAAGTAATATCCAGGTTCATAGATCTGGGTTTGCTTGAGGCTAAGCGCATGATTACCAGGCGCTGGAAGCAATCAGAACCCCCGCCTGTGACAGAGTGGCTCTGCTTACAATGATGGTGAAAACAGCTCCTTTAGCGCCTAGTTTTAAAACCCTCCATATATAGGAACTATGTATTATAAACTATAGAAGGTCTCTTAGGCTTGTGTGGGGGATCCCATTACCTTTCCGATCAGTAAGAGAAAATTACATCTGGATCAGCATAGGCTCTCTGCATACCTGGAAACGGAAATCTTCCAAGTGTCTGAAATCATGGCTAGTGTGTGATAATAAGGACGCCAGAATCATACTTGGCTCATAGCTGCCAAAATGTTGTGTCTAGAAAACGTTACCCAAACATATTAAAAAACAACTAACATGTTTTGATAACCTTGATGGCTTTAGCACTCACTGTGCAGACTAGTGGCACGATGTAAGTCTAGAGATGTTGAAAACAAATCTTTTCTCATGTGTAGACCTTCGTGAAGGCTAACTTACAAAAACAGCTATGCAGTGTCGTGTGCAAAAGAAGCAAAAGATAAAATGCCGTTTAAACTTCTAATAAGCCATGCTAACATAACATGCACGCAAAGCAGGCCCTAGGAGAGAAGTGTGGCTCACTGGTTAGAGGAGGCAGACCTGGTAGCAGAGGTCAGCCTGGGACCAGGGTTCAATTCCTGGCTCGGCGGGGTCTTGAGTCTAAAAATGTCCATGGTCTCGACAATTCTGCCTCCGGTGCCTACTCGATTCACGGGTTCACACTCTGCGACTCTGAGCAATAGCTTGCTTAATCTCCACAACGGCCCCTCGCGGCGGGAAGCCTGGCTTTCACCTTGTGGATACCCTGCCGGGGTTATCTCACAGGGGAATACCAGGACGGGTTCCCTAAGCAAGCGCTTAGAAACCGCTTGGTGATTTGCGCTATATAAATTCCTGTACATTCCTGTACATTTACATTTAGGCCACACTACAACTGGTATATGTGTCTCTCTGTCCAATGGCAGGGATACCATTCACCTGAATGGATTGGAAGTGATACCATTCACCTGAATGGATTGGAAGTGTATAGTAAACACACAACATTTCCTTATTCGTTTATTCAATGGTTAATGTCCTCAGCAGTTACAGCTGTGCACCTCTCGTGCTCTCACCAGTACTGGTTTCCCCAAGATTCCCGCACATTACATTCTAAGTTCTACCTAAGCGTTCTAGGCATGCATTACATCGTCAACCATACACATTTTTCCCCCTACAAAAAACAATGAGAATAAGAGAAAACACGAATACATACATTTTACCAAAAATTGACAAAATACTCATATGCTTACATTAATGATGTCAACATGGCATTGCAAAAAACAAGAGATGAATATGAGAATTAACAATAGAGTGAATAAAAAATATAGTCTTCTTTTACTTCTGATAGTTGGCAAACTTGCAGACATTTCCTACACTCCACACAGTCCCGTTTCCCAAGACAATCACATTCTGCTTCCCTTCGATAACCTTAATTGGGCTGGAAAATGTACTATCTCCTTTTCTTACTATTCTACTTTTCTGTGTTACAAGACAATCGCCCACCTCAATGTGTGGTTCTGTCACACCTTTCTCCATATTATAGTACTTCTCTGCACACTTTTGTTTTACAGTACCTTCGGTTTTTATTGCTATTTGACCCACCTACACACACTCCTTAGCACCCAACCAAACTGGGTTCTCCTTCCTACCAGGCTCCCTTCCCTTCAAGGAAACAAAAGTGAGAAACTCCAGTCACAGTATGAGGGGGAGTTCTGTGAGCCCACACCAATTTCCTCAAAGCCTTCTTCCAAGACAATCCATTCACCAATGACAATTGCAAATTGTCCATAATCAATGTGTTCACTCTTTTTACCATCCCACTCGCTTGTGGCCTAAATAAGGCTACCCTCTCTTGAAAGATTCCCAATGTTTCCATATAATTTTTCATCTCACAGGATACAAATTGAACCCCATTATCAGAAACAATAGTTTTCGGTACACCTTCTTCCAAGAAAACCTCCTCCGGATAATCTATCACACTTTCGGTATTGATACTACTCATTGTTTTATCATAAACCCCTTAGGGCCAGATGTAGGTAATTTTGAAATACCGAGTCCGTAATAGCGAATTTTACTGATTCGCTATTAAGAACTCGGTATTCCAGATGTACGTAATAAATCGGTAAAAATTACCGATTCGGTAATAAGCGCTAATAATTTGTTATCACCGTTATTAGCGATTCAGTAATTTAAAAAATCGGTAATTGTCGAATCAGCCAATCCATTGCATCCTCATTATCTCCCAACAAGGAAGTGGCCAAACCCATGCAGCTGCACTGATCCTGGAGCTGTTTGTGGGGCAGGGAGCAGAGCAAACAAGCCAGGAGCAACTCTACTGAATATTTGCTGACAAAACTGAGCAACATGGCCAACCAGGAGAGGGAGAATGAGGCAGCTGAAAGAAAAAGGAAGGATAAATTCAGTGAGAGGGAACTGGAGGTCCTTATTGAGGATGTCACAAAGGACCACGATAAACTTTTTGGTAAACAGTCTCTGCACGTGCCTGAATCCCAGAAAAGGCAGATTTGGCTGGTCATACAAGAAAAAATCAATGGCATTGGAGTTACCCAGTGCTCCACTGACAAACTAAAAAAACTATGGTATGACCTGAGGAAGCGTGCTAAGGAGAGGCTGGCAGAGAGGAAGAAGCAAGCCAACCTAACAGGTGGAGGTAGAAACACAGCACCTGCACCAACTGCCCTGAATCTCCTGGTTGAGTCCACCCTCCAGCCGGAGAGTGTGAGTGGAATTGGGGATGCAGGCAGCTCTACCAGAGCTGCCAATAAACAAGGTAAGATGCATTCACTGCATGCTGTGCCCTCCACTCCCTACCCGCAATCCCCAATGAGGAATTGTGAATCCCACTCCAGTACATGTTTTACTTAAAACATGCAATGCATTATGGGAGATGTAGTCAGAAGTAACACATATCAGAACAGTCAGTCCACTGAAACCAAAGGCATGTGACACACATCAGTAATTAGCAAGCAGAGGACAGACAGTGTGATTGACAGGCACTTCATATATAACTATGCAAATGTTGCCAGATAAGTGAGCAAATATACATTCTGTCTTCACAGGTGAACCATTGCGCGGGGCAGCAGAGGGGAGCAAAGGAAAGGCACCCAGGACAGAGAGGATACACTTGGGGTGGAAGGGTTGAGGTATGGAGTTAGGATAAATGCCCGCACGGCATATGCGCTGTCACCTAAACGGGAAAGGAAGTGCCATTAATGAGAGTCACCAACACATTTATCCAAGGTATACATCAGGGTGTGTCGCATTGATTTACCAAGCAGGTATCCTTCTCCAAATTCACAACCAGCCATACGTGTGTAGATCCCACTGTTCCTGAATATGTAGAAGTCATGGGTACTCCCTGGAAATTTTGCCACGATGTCAGTGATGATGTTGTCCGCATCACATATCACCTGCACGTTGATGGAATGCATGAATTTGCGATTCCAGTATATGTATTCTGTAGCTGCAGGTGGGCAGATTGGTATGTGGGTCCAATCAATGCACCCTAATACATGTGGGAACTGTGCCTTCTGGTAGAAATCCAGCTTTGTCTTCTGCAGTTCCACCTGTGTGCTGGGATGGCATACGTAGTGATGCATTCTCTGCATCATGGCATCCATGAAGTAGTTGAAGAAATGGGACAGGCAACTCTGTGACACACCACCTGCCAAAGCTATCACCCCCAGGTAACTTCTTGATGTAAGTAGATGCAGGCTGCAGAGCACCTGGACATGTGTTGGTATGGCGTCTGCCCTTGGTGTCTGATGCCCCAGGAGTGGGTGCAGGTCCCGTATTAGGTCTAGGATGGTTTGGGGGTGTAGCCTGTACCTCTCATGTATTTCTGCCTCAGTCATTTGGAACAGTGTAATACGCAGTCTGTACACACGCTCCTCCCGTCTCCAGATGCTCAGTCCTGCTGCTCGCAAACATAGCCGACTTGCTATTACGTAGAGGGCCGCCATTGTGTTCACAATGTTGCATTTTGGGGCTGTTTAAATGCAGTGCACTTGATTACCACCTGCTTTGAGTCAGTGGTAATTAGTGACTCTTAAATACCGAATTTTCGGAAATTCGGTTTTACCGATTCTTTGTACATCGCATTTGCATTTATTTAACGATTTCTTATTTACTGATTCGGTATTTAGGGGTTTCGGTGTCTGCCAATTGCTAAATAAGGAATCGGTAACTGGTTTCCCTTATTTTTACCGATTCCTTATTTGCGATGGTGTTTGGTATTACCTACATCGCGCATGGCTAAATACAGGTCGGTAACACAGAAATTTAACGACTTTTGGCGCTACCGACCGGTATTTAGCCACCTACATCTGGCCTTTAGTGTGATAATTAGCAAGTATCATTATGAACTTACACTCTCTTCCCAGTTTATTTAAAGGACCAAGAAAATCTTTAGCCAACTCCTCCAAAGGTCTTCCAGATATCTCAACACACTTCAACGTGGGTTGTCTCACTGTTTTTACCTTATCAGTGTTAGAGTAAGCACAGCAATGTCTCACCACCTATTCTACCATACTATCGAGTTTTGGCCACCAATATGTCTGTCTTATCTGCCTCTTGGTCATTTTCCTATCAGGATGCCCCTCATGTGCCAATTGAAAAATATGCTCAAGGAGACCTACAGGAGGAATAATGTGATTCCTTCTCATCACCTTATCATTGAGGATGCTTAATTCCTCCTTGATGCCTCAATAGTCCTCTACCTGGATATCTTGATGCAGCTATTTAGTCCACCCATGCTTTACATTCTCTTTCACTATCTTCAACACCAAATCTTCATCCATTGCAATACCCCATTCTTCTTTTATCTAAACCCAGGTGGAGTTGGCAGAGTGCCACTATGCAGAGTTCCACAGAGTTGGAAAAATACTCAGTGGAACTCTGCTCCACCCCCCACCACCCTCCCTTTGCATGGACAAGGACGGCGAGGACGAGGAGGAGAGAGAGACCATGGTAAGGAGGAGGGCAGCCCGGAGAAGCCACTGCAGGCAAGTGCCTTTTTTTTAGTTATAATTAAATTAGGGAGGGCGGAGGGGCCACTAACTCCACTGCGCTGCGGTGTCAGAGTTTTGCCTGAACTCAGCATTCTCAACTGAGCACTAAGTTGGTGAAACTCCGGGGATACTTTTTTCAATGCTATACCCTCCTGACTATCACACGTGTCACTCACATCAACTTAGTCGTCCCCAATAATCTCCTTAATAAGTAGTCTGAATAGGCAATATGTCACCACGTTTCTCAACCCCTTCAAGTACTCTATCTCAAAACTGAATTCTAGGGCAGATAACATCCACCTGGAAATCCTAGGTGGCACTCCTTCAAGACCCCTGCCACCTTTAAACAAATGCACAAGTATGGTTAGCATTACTTTTATATGTAAACCCCCAGGAAATATTTAAAAGGCCTGGTTCCTCACCAACATGCTAGATCTTTCCTCTCAATTACAGAATAGGACTTTTCCGAATCCTGCAATCTCTTGAAGTCTTCTTTGTGCTTCTTCTTAGATTCAAACTCAGAACTGAGTTTCTAGCGCTAGGAGAGCTCCTTAAACTCTAGTTTATTGGGCTTTAAGAGTGTGAGGGCCTTGGCCAAAGGGCTACTGGTCCCTGTGGCTAACCCACCCCAGAGATGACAACATCCTGTGGTTGTACATCAAATGTCTACCCACAGACCTCTATTTCAGGGTCTATCAACAATACGGGCCCCTTCCTTGACCGTTCAGACCTCCTAGACAACCCTAAAGTGTGGCTAGCCTTTTGGGGGTGTATGCCTCCTGACTACCTAATTTTCCCACCTGTCAGGCTAAATGGTAATGGTTATTCCCATGATAAAAGGAAAATAACGGAGATGCTCACGATTAAAACCTATAATTCATTGTCTGATTAAACCAGAAGAAATGCAGTGACTAGAAGGGGCCTGCATGGGTCTGTTTTGCAACTAAGGATCAATAATCTAATTAGTCCAGTTGGAAGACATATTTTTACTAGTGTGTCCATCTTAGGTCATTAATTTGTAAAGGTAAGAATACTGGGATTATTGCTGAAAATGATGTGTACACTCTGCAGGTTTCTAGACATGTTTTCCACCAGTAGAATGCATTTGTTTTGGATGATTTCCAATTGATATCCAAACATGATGGTCAAGAACCTTCTTTCAGCACCCCATGTTATCTGTTACACTAAATGGACAACCAGAATTACCATCCACAAGAACTATAAAACGTGCTCGATAACAGAAAAAACAGTAGGGTAAATGTTAGTGTTTTCTCAATGGCTTAAAATTTTCCAGTGAGGCTATTCAAGTGATAAAGTACAAATATTCTAAAGCTAATTTGTAGTAAATAAAGGTACATCAAAAAATCTGTTTGTTTGTTACTCTAATCCCACTCCATGATCCACACCTTATTCACTTTCAACAGTGAGGGTCTCTGGCATCATTGAATAAAAGCTAAACCAGGTAGGGAATATTACCACCAGGTGGAACTGATATACAGCTTTGTACATACAAGGCAGTCCGTGCAATAAGTTACTGAGTTAATGGCTTGCTTCAATAACACCACACAATGAACTCGTTGAGAAGAAAATAGATAACGGCCACAGTTTCACAATTTTGCACTAGACCGTTTTTACTCCAACTAGCCTTTCAGGTGCCAGCATTTTGCAAACTAGAAAAAAAAAAAAAAAAAAGGCCAAATCGTATAACAGATGTTATGCAAATGTCATCACTATGACATTTCACCTTGGCTATATAATCATCAGATCAATGAGGTAATCTCATGCTGTTGCCACTTCTTCCATGACTGAGGGAGCTCCCTTCTGTCTGACCCTCACGGTATTCACTGCTCACTGTGTCCCCCAGAAGCATGAAGTTATTGCATCATTGCCATGCAGCCATCACTTTTAATTTACATTGGAACCTTGACGTTGGTCTCATATCTCTGCATAATCACCAGGGCTCCTCCATAGATAGTGGTTGCCCCTAACTTATGTCCATCTCCAAAGAATTAGGTCATTCCCTTATTTATGTAACTCTCATCTTCAATTAATTCTACCTTTGTTTTTGTGGGTTCACTGGCTTTCTGTCGCCCTGACAAAGCCAACCACTTACAGGTGTAAAGAGATGTCACCTCCATCAAAAAGTTCCTTCCATGCTCCTATGCCTTTGATGGAGTCCAGTACAGTCTTGAGATTTCCAACATCACCTTGAGGTAGACCATCGAGCCCAGTAACGTTTAGTCACTTAGCTTCGTTCATTTTACCATTAAATTATCAGTATTACCGTGCAACATTCAAGACCCCGTTTTACTGACTGTAGAAAGACAGACAGATGTGAGGCCTCACACTTTATGGCAGCTAGGGTTATGTGGAGGCCTATTCCAAATGCCTCTTTCTTTAGCATCTGTTGTTTTTTGCAACTAAATATAAACCCCAATTAAGGTCAAGAATGATAAAGGAGTAGATGTGATGAGGCAATCTTGCTTATTTCAATTGGTGTTACAGCCATATATGGCGGTGGCTTTGAAGTGGGGAACCAGGGGGCATATTACCAACGAGTAGTGATATTTATCGCTAACTAGGCTTTGCAACGATTTCTTTATCGCTAAGCATCGCCGGAAATTATCGCTGAGATAACTTGCTATTAGCAAAGTTTATCTCCAAAGCGATAATTTTTCTGGCGATAGCGTGAATATCGCTGAGAATACAGCGATATTCACGCATTAGCGACAAAATGCTCTTAGCCATGTTATCCACCTCCCATTGGATAACGTGGCTAAGAACTGGTCTGAGAAGGCGTTAGTTTTTGGCGATAGCGGGAATATTTCCATCGCTACGCCCGCCTTGCTAATAGGCGATAGCGACGTTAGCGACTGCTTTCAGTCGCTAACAGGTTGGGTAAGCCCACTTTGCATGTCATTAGCGATAAATATCGCTGACATGCAAAGGGAGCCCCAAACCGCTCACTATCGCCTAAAAGCTGTCGCTAACATCAGTTAGCCACACTTGCTAATAGAGCGATAGAATTATCGCCGCTTAGCGGCCTAAAATGGCTGCTAATCCGGCGATAATTGCCTATCGCCCCCCTTGGTATTATGCCCCCAGGTTTGAGTCGCAGCATCAGCTCAACATCCTGTGATTCTGCTGGGCAATTCAATTGCCTTACAAAATGGAATATGACCTTGTGTAATGTAACTGCTGCTTATGAAAAGTGCTAAATAACTTCGGGTCGAGTTCGCGCTATATAAAACTGCAAAAAACTATGTTTTCTGAGCAATTACATCTCTTGGCTTTACTGTGTTCGTCGTCCATGGCCAAATCAATGTACTTTTCTTTTAATCGTTGAGATGCAGCACACCCATGTAGGGTTGATTTGGATTGCTCTTGATCAGCTCCAATTGTAACACTCGTTTCAGAACTACATGTATCACACTGGGATTTAGATCACTAATTTAAAATGTCGTTTTTTAGAAATTATCAGTAAGAGCAAATACCATGTTTTTATTTGCAATTTTGTGAAAATGTCAACGCTGAAATTCTGGACCTTTTTTCTTTTTTCAGCTGTGATAGAAGCATTTTCTGCAAAACAGCATGCATTTTGAAATATTAACGAGTTACCACAATCAATAAAATTGCCAGCATGGGAACTTGTACGAGAGCAATAAAGGTTGCAAAAAGATGCTCTCAGGCGATCACTTTTAGAAGATCATAATAATTTATTAATTTCAGACAACGGTGCAAAATATTATGTTGGTAATCCACTTGCAATTGAAATATATTTTTCCATTCTATGGTAATTGTATTTGAGCAACATATTTGTTAAACTTGAATTATTTTAGCCATTTCATTGCGTAGAGCGAGCTTTGAAATCGTACACACCATTCCTCCCTAGATGTCCATAGCAAGACTGTTTGTCTTAAAATCTGATTTACAATGCCACAGATAAGCTGTCCTGGTAATAAAATCACACTCGAGGATCGAGTGGTATAACAACATCTATCTACTTCGAAAGAGAGAAACCATTATTTATGTTTTCAAATGGAGTTTGATAATCATTTGTCAAAGATGGACTTAGAACAGCCCATTAATCACCCTCTCAATCTACAACAATGTTTCTTCGGGATTTCTGGAGCCAGGATAAATTATCTTGTCACGGATTAACCCCTCTGGTTTTACTAATGCTTTGTTTCAGTCACTTTCTTTTTCTTCCGGGTAAGAGCTTTTTCAAACGGCCTTTCGGACAACTGAAGTCCGCATGATTAATTGTAGTGGCAAAAAATTGACCGAGAGGTCAAAAAACAATAAATTATATCAGAACGAATGGATAATTCCAGGGCAGACATGCCACACTAGGAATTGAAAAAGAAATATAAAAACCCTTCATACTTGCATCTCTTAAAAGCACTGTCTAATAATAGATAGCAAAAAACTGTGTATTTTTTTCTTTCTCTCCCTAAACACAAAGCCTTTTCTGAGAGTTGCTTTGTAGGCCACCCACTCTGGTGGAACGGTACACTTCAGCAATTTTTAAACCACAGCTAAATGCTGATGCCCCCAAGGGCTTTCCCTTCTGCAAACAAAGCTAACAAGTAATCTGCAGCAGCAGCTCTCACTAAAGCACAATGGAGGGCCATAAATATTGTGAGATGGCTGCTAAGCACAGTCAGATGCAGTCAGGATATTGTACAATCAGAATGCCCTAAGGGGCGCGAGGGAGAAAGGAAGATGGGAGGGGGCGCGTGACGCGAAAACTATGGGCTGCTTATATCAAACCTGGCACTTGGTAAGAATGAACAGCAGAAGGAATCGTAAACTCCTTCTCTGTACATGGCGATTCCAATGACCACCACTAAACGGGCATCCTATTAAGGGAGGGGAGCGTCCTTTATATTAATGATGTTGAGCAATCCTGACGTGCTATGCCGAATAAGCTACTATGACAGTTGTACGCAGGTGCCTGAAACATTGATAGTTGTAGCAGTGATTGCAAATATCACAATGCAGTATTTTGCTCTTTAGCTTCGCTTTATTCTATCCTGACTTCTTGCACTCTCTGATTCTCTTCAATGAATAAAAAATAACAGATTTACTGGATTGTTTGTTTTTGGTTGATTTTTCTGCTAATTTTCTCTGTTTTACTATTGCCAACCGCGTAATTTCGTGACCTTCTTTAAAGTAAACTATGGTATTTGCATTCATCCTGCTCCAATCAAGGTCTGAAAGTGGGGTACACATTACAGAGCTCCAAGGGCTGTATGTATGATTCAAGAAGAGTTGAGTTGGCTTAGACCAGAGGTGAGAACTTGTTTTTAAATTGGGATGGGGGTACGAGATTCGCAAAATTTGCTCTCGTGTAATTACACCAAATTTCAGAAATTACACAAACTTACGCCTAATTACATATAATGAAAAACTGGCATTTATAGCGATATTTTAGACTGAAATGTGTCATATCTCGACCCCTAGCTACACTGTGCACTAAAAAAAAACAGCAAACGCCAAGCACTGCAAACAGCAGCCACTCGTGTTCTGATTAACCTCTTCCATGCTCATTACGGCTCCCGGGCGTCATGAGTCACAGTGGGCATGTGCTCGTGACGGCCGGGAGCCGTCACGACCACGCCCGCGATCGGAATGTCCAACACTGCGGTGGAATTCGTGCCGCAGTGAAGAGGTTAATTGCATTGTTCTCTTTGTTTACTATGGGGTACATTCACAAGAACATGTGATAACTACCACAAGAGTAGCTTAACACAACTTTCAACATCGCAGCCTATCGTGGGAAAATAACCCAGTGTCAACGTGGAATTCACAACGTGGCGAAAGCATGCGATAGTTAGCTGAAACTACAGCCAATGCCGGCGACATAACCACCTCAAAGGCGATAAAAAGACAAACACCAACGCAAAAAATTCTGCGATGGGCAAAAGTGCGATAAAAAAACATAGACAACCAGCACCAGAGCAGCATTTCTCACGCGCAATGCGGGAAAAAGCACAAGAACAGCATAAGGAAGATGCCACAGAACAAAATTCATCAACAGCGGAGTACCAAGGATGCACCCTGACCAACTGCAGGGGACAACATGTACACCACAACATCCAAGCACCGTGGAAGAACAGAACTGACAGGCATGCACTGCATGAAAGAGACCAGTGGCAGACAAATCCGAGCCGCAGGAGGGACACACCCACCGTGCAGCATACACACGTAAGCAGGAGTGCACCCCGACATTGACAACACCCCGATTCAAACAGCACCCCCACCACATTTGAACACAGGACACAACTGGTGCAGCAAATCACATCTGTAATCACAGGAAAATGTAACATGACAATTACAAGTACAACCTATAACCTGCAAATAAGTTTGATTCACACTTGCAGTGCATTGGGACATCTTCTACTGTTGCATGATTGCCATGGACGGTCACAATGTGACATGCTCATGCGAAGCAAGTGTCAATGATGGTGTTCCTACGGCCATTCCTGCCCCTGCTGCAGTGGTATGTGGCCCACCTGCCTCATCACCACCATCATCGGTCAGTACCTCTGGAACTGAGATCAATGGGGCCCTGGTGCAAACGCCGATGTTATGCAACACACAACATGCAACAATCAGCTTGCACACAATGTCCCAGCTGTACAGGAGCTTCCCACCTGTGCCATCCAGGCACCTGAAACTTGACTTCAACATGCCAAATGTACATTCAACGATGCCCCAGGTGCGTATGTGGGCCACATTGTACTGCCTCTGGGTGGGTGCGGCCGGATCTCGGAGGGGTGTCATCATCCAAGGGCAGAGTGCATATACTTGATCACCTGTGACAGTGCATACAGAAAAGAGTCAATATTCGGTTCGGCAGATGTGATGGCAGGTACACCTATCCAGTGACACCTGTGCTGGCTGTATGTGGGGTGAGTGTAAGCCAGCCTGCAGAGAGTAGCTGATTCTGGCAACTACACCAAAAGTCATTAGGCACTCAGAAATGCAATGTCATAACTACAAGGGGAATTACACGAGTCGCACAAGGCTAGTGGCCCCGGATGCTCAGCGGGCAACACAGGCCTACCGTCATGGGACTCTGACTTGAGGGATACTGGGGTAGGTTCATGTGGGCAGGGCAGTGCCACAAATGTGTCATGGCTGCTTTCCACATCTGCACACGTGCAGCTGGTGTGTGGCTGTGGTGCCATGAAACATCTGTATTGGGTGCATGGGTAGCCCAGGTTGACCATGAAGGGGTGTGGTTGTGTCTGGTAGGTGGTCATGTAGTGTGACATGTTGAATGTGGTTTGGTCACGTAGGCATCTCCACAGTTGAGCATCGTACTCACGGTCCGCAAAATAGGTAAACTTTTGTGAGATTGCGGATTTTTTTATTTTTGCAAGTTCGTGGGATTTTTTTTCACCGCGGCTACCACGAAGTTTCCCATGCGGTCGTATATGGGTGCGGCCATCTTGTTTTCACTGTTCGTGTTGCGTATTTCCGTTTCCGGGCGCTAGTTGCATGCTCGCGTTGTGCATTTCCTGTTCCTGGGCGCAATTGCGTGTTCACGTCCGTTCTTGCGCGCTCGCGGGGAAAATTTCGCGCAAACTTACCCACGTGGTTGCAACGGGTGCGGCCATCTTGTTTTTCATTCATTGCTATGGTTCTGGGCATGCCTTTTCTATCCTGCTTCAATCTTTGTAATCCTTTGTTTGTTTGAACTTTTGTTAAATCTTTTTTACTCATTATCTATCTCTCTATTTTTGTACATCTATATTTTGTGTTTTTTGTGTTTCTTTCTACTTTTTGTTACTTTAAAAACTACTTGTTTTTTAGCTCTCTCTTTTCTTTTATGTACTTTTTATTATCTATTCTTTCCTATTTTTCCTTTCTTTAACTCAGGACCATGGCAAAGGGAGCCGTCAAGTCCAAGGGTAAGAGTCTCGCATCCCGCAGCCGGCTCCCTTGCGGGCATTTAAGGTGGAAGTCTGTAAGTCCCAGGGAGATCTTCAGCGTGGTGGAGGTGGCCGCACTGGCCTTCTTTTTGCAGCACCAACTCCCCAAGACCATCGCAGCAGGCGGCAGGCCCGGTACCGGGTACGGCCTCCAAGAGCATCACCAGCTATGGGGTAAGGTGTGCCGGGCCATGTATCAGGAGTCAGGGGTCCAGTGCACCTACAACCAGGTGACGCACCAGTGGTCCGACATACTGACCCGGGAACAAGACCTGCTCGACCTGCTTGGTGTCGAGATCCCTGGGCTTGGTGGGTACTAGTAGCTATTTAATAACTACTTTGTTTTCTTCTGCTCTGTGTTATATTGCATAAATATGTTTTTACCAAAGAGCAAGAATACTGCCGATTACATTGCAGGTAAATTATGTTTCAAAAGCTTCTGTGATTGCCGATGCTCCCCTGCTCAGTCAGTGGCGGTACTACTATGCTTACTTGTTTTCAATTTTGTGCTCATTTGGCCTGAGTGATTATGTATTATTTACAGAACTGCGTAATGATAGAGAGACTAGAGACTCAAGACCAGTCCTTCCTTTGTACTCCTGCCACTAAGGAGAGATAGTGGTTGTGGATTGATAGGTTGAGTATATTATGACTTGTTATTTAGTAGGACATTTATTAGTGGTCTGCAATCATGACGGACTGTGTCTGTCACTTTGCGTGCTGCTCACTGCTGCCAGTCCTAGTAGAACCTTTTTGTAGTTGGTTTAGTGAGTTACATAACTTTCCAAGTAGACGGTCCGCGAATCCAGCAATACTAATATCCTAGTAGACCACATCAGATATGTCAATAAATTTAGTGCAATTGTTGTTTATTTCCCCAAAATAATTTGTTATTGTTTTTTTGAAATGTTTGATTTCGTTGACAACAATCATCCATGTTTGTGTCTTTCTTTCATGTACATCAGCTCCTCCCAGGGGCAAGAGTACAGAGGTGGCAGTTGCCGGTGGGGGCGCCCTAAGACCAGGAAGGCCAGGACCGGTCCGCCGAGGGCTACACTCCTGGCCCCAGTAAGTTTTCCTGTTAATATTAATAATTATACTTCCCTAACTTTTACAGCACCTATTTATTCCAAACGTTCATCATAATTCTATTTTTTCCTACATCGTCTTTCATCTTCTTGTTGACTGTTTCTAAATTCTTATCCTGCCTCTACTATGACTCTCTGTGCTACTACTATTTATTATTATTAGTCTGTCTGTGTAGCTAGCTAAGCTTGCACAGTTGGCAAAAGGTGTTAAACAAAACTCCTATTCAGCAATAGCTCTAGGCACTGAGTGCAGTCCTCTGGGTTGTCCATAATGTCTATTGAATTCTTCTTAATGTTTATGCTTTGACAATTTCCAACAATAAAATGTCAATGGCCACCAAGAATAAGATACTAGTTTACTTTTTGATTGGATAGGAGGACATACAACTACTGTTGCAGGGACTATTCTGCACATACAGAACTATGGACAAGAAATAGGGCTTTGGTGATAATAGGCGCAGTTAGATTTTCCACATACCTCAGTCATAACAGAGGTTGAACCCCCGATCTCCTTACTGACTAGCTAGTGTGTCAGAGTCAATATGTAGCTTCTGAATGCAGCGATGATCCCCAATGGTTATACAACCCAGAACATGAGACTATGGAGTCAGAGTCCCAACCTCTCAGAGTCACGGAATCATGCTTGCAAATTGCAAACTCTTTCGCTCACTCACTCATGACCAAAAACCACAGAGTCTATGTACGTTTTGAAGCTTTATTAAAACTAAAACAACTAGCTCTGTGTGTACTCTGTACATTATTTTCAATTTTGCATTATATAAAAACATTTATTAAAATCAACTTCATAGAAGAGAAACTGTGAACTCTTGAAAACGGAAAAGTGGCTGATTTTATACATTAATTATGGGAGACCCCTCACCAGGTTGGAACTTAAAGTACTGGTGGTGATTATGATGAGTAACATATTGCTCTTGTTCGTAGAAGGGAAGCTTCTGTCTGTTATGAGAAAAATGGTGTGGGTTAAAAAGCAAGCATTCATCAGTTGTGCCAAAAAGCGTAGCATGTTATGGCTAAGCATAAATAAAAACACCCTCCCCTTCCGAAAGGGGAATTTTTAGTTTAGACTAGAGAGTCACAAATAATTAAATTTGTTTATGTATTAAAAAAAAAATTCATTTCTAGACAAAATAGGGAGTGGTGTATATGGCATCTAAAAATATGAAATGTATTTTCTAGGCGGAACACCATCGGCACAGCCCACCACCAATGCCAGGGCCAGCGTGGAGGTGGTCACTTCAGGGGCGGATGCGGTGCCACCAGTGCCAGCAGGAACTGCTGTGGGGGATGCCTCTGTAGTGGCGGACAGTGGTAAGCTATTATATTCCTTACTTATTGAGATTGCAGAGTAGGCTCTCTGCAGGGGTGTATATGTTGTACAGTACAAGTACATTTTACTGTTAAGAAGACTAACAAATTTAGAACTACATTTTTTTCAACCAGGTAGAAGACAGTCACCCTTGACTTCGCATTAGCAATAGCATTAATGGCGGGAGTTGACGAGTAACCAATGGCCTCCTCTAAATTTGACTTCAACTCAGCTGTGATAGTTTTATCGAGAAGCCAAGTCAGATCAGAGATGAACTTTATGGATGGGATGAACGAAAAGGGAAAGAAGGGTGTAAGGAAGGACGAGCGAGTTAAATTAATGACTGGCAAAGAATGATATGTGTTTTTGAATGCAGGCAGAGGTGGCTGGTAGGAATCTGATGCATGGCCGGTTGAAGCAAGGATGGGTGGAAGGAGAAAGAAAAGTGGACTGCCTGGGTGGGTGAAACAGAAACTGTATGTGTGCACAAAATATCCTTTGGGTCAAATTCAAATGCAAGTCGAGCACGGATGCATGGGTGGCGGTTTACAAAATAAAATAAAAAGGGTGTTTTCTGGTAAGAAAAAGTAAGGTTTGTCCAGTTGAGACATTAAGAAGAATTATTGACATTTACTTTGAATGGATGGATGCCTGGATGGCATCTTCCTGACAGATAGCATAGATGTATGTAGAGTAGACAGAGTAGACGGTCAAAGGATGAAGAGTGTTAATTTGAAGAGCATGTAACACCGCATGTCTGTGCCAGAGTAGCAAAGCCGAGGAAAGTAGAAGTTGTAATTTTTCAGAATACTCCCTTGACTAACAGTAGTTTGCAAGCACAGCATATATTGTGCATCTATATTGTATAGTTCACATTATCAAGTCAAGTCACAAGTGCCTTCCTCCGGCGATTACGAGGACCACTCACTACCTATGTTAATATTTTTTTTTCAACTCTGCCATTCATGTGTGTCCTATCACTGTTCACTCAATCAATAAAAAAAGCACCTAAAGTCATCCCTTATATAAGCAAATATCATGTGAAGGGATAGATGATCATATTATCTATCTTCTTCATTTTCCTTTTGTAGTAGTCAGGGGCAGGTGAAGGACTGGGTTCTTTTGGACCCAGCGGTGCCAGGGCACAACACCTGAAACCTTCGTGGGTAACCTGCTCCGGCGTACAAGTCACAGAGACACGGGACACTTCCTTCGGCGTCAAAGAGTCAAGGTTTATTTACTGCAGGGAACACAGAAATCACAGGAAGTACATCAAGTGTAGTTCGGGGAGACTGCTTCAAATTGGTTATGTGGGTCGCTCCTTTTATACAGTTTTTACCCATAGGCTAACATTGAACACAAAGGTTTACAACTCAGTTCCCACATCTAGCTCCCAGAGGGGTCGCTTTGGTCACTTTGATACACATAAGGTCCGGAACATAAGTGCGGAAACATTTGGCGGTTCCCAACTGTAAAAACCCATCTTCCCACCATTAGCAAATTCCAATCAGCAGTAAAGTAGATCGAAATAAGAACAAAGACAGGTGCAGAGGAAGACGGAGACAGTGGGGAGATTGGAAAGGGTGTAAAAGGGGAGGTGCCGGGAAGCACGAAATACAGGCATCAAAGGGACGTGCCTAATGAGATGCACGGCTGAGACAATAAGTCCGTGCGGCAAGATGAGCCTCAAGCGGCGCCACCTGCCTTACAGTCATAAAGGCACTTTCAAAGAACATGTGTCTTCCGCAAATATCTTGGGAGTCCCAGGGTCGTGAAGCGGACAGCGTCCGTTCGCTGACTACTTGAGGGCAAGAGACAAAATGGATGCCGTATCTAAGATGGAACCCGTGGGTACAGATGAGAAACCCACGTAACAAACGAACGGTTCAAGTTAGCACAGCGAAACTGTGCACACTTACTAAACTCGTTATTTGCGGTTCATAGATACCAGACTCGACCATATTCGTGCGAGTCGAAAACACCACTTACAATTGTCACGGAACCTCAGACGCTCCTTTTGCCCTCATGTAGGCAAGCACTAGTCGGAATCATATTCGATATTCATCAGACCATCAAGATGTCGTTGTAGCATAGCTCTGTCCGACCGAGTCCCCTTGGTAACAGGTGGTTGTCTCATACACGTTGTAGCACAGAGGCCACATAAGGCAGGACCACACTGCACACAAAGGCAGCACGTGAACAGGAACACTACCACAACCCCGATGATCATCAGAATCTTCCAACCCCAAGTCGACATCAGGCCCCAAAACCAACCGAGTAGCGTCCAATCCCCTACATCCACGTGTATGGATTCGGAGATCTTATGCAACTTCGAGATGGCTTGATAGACAGTAGGAGCATTATCAGGTATGAAAATGCAACAGCTCGAATGGATCACCTTACATACCCCACCGCGATCTGCCAAGACGACATCTAAAACCATACGATTTTGTAACGTCATAAGTCTCTCCGCCTGAAGTTCTGTGGTGATATTACCAAGGGCACTGGCAGTAACATTAGCTGTCGATTCTACCACTCGAGTCAAGTGTCTCAGGTTCCTACTATTAACCATAGGTCCCCAAAACGGGAGGAAACCCTTGAAAAAGTCTCCTGCCTCTTGACCGGCAGTATCTTCTTCGCTAATTACGCCTCGTACAACTCTAGTCTTATGGTAATCGGCATCTACAGTGAACGTCGGAGGCAACAGATTTGCAACGAAACATGAGCCCATGAAGTCTGAGGGCAACCATGTATATGCACGATCATGACAGATGAAGTACGTACCCTTGGCAGCCAGAAGCACAGGGGTCGGGGACATTGGCAGAACGTAACTTTCAGTGCAAGCACTGACTCCAAGTGAGGCTTGCGAACCACGACCCACGAGACAAAGATTACCAGTGTGGGGTACGACCCATATTGGAGACGAGCTTTTAAGCTGCTTTTCATTAGCGAACATACTATATTCCCCTCTACTCAGGACCCTATAGGCTTGTACCTCTTCCTTAGGGATGAGAAAAGCATCATGGATCTCATCTTCCAAATCCTGTATTGCCATCGATACCACCCACTGATACGAGGTAGGACCAGGTTTGGGGGAACGTTGTTCTGGAGTGGGGTGGAAACCTAGTGCGCTTCGAAGCATTGTTTGGTATGCTCGAGCTGACCCTTGGGAACTATACGGTAACACCAGATATGGAATTCCCTTACCCGTAGTATGTGGCATCAACCCACACACCCAACAATTAGTAGTGTTAACCACTAACTGATGCTGATGAAGAAGCTGGATAAAGGAATTGTTGCGGAATTCTACACGTCTAGCCTGTTCGTGTTCCGGTAAAATATGAAAGGAATGAGGAGAAGCAGTAGTAGCAGTATAAGTAAGGTTAGGGTAAGAAGTAGGAGTAAGGGTAGGAAGTAAAAAGTAAGACATAGCATAATACACCCCACCCGCCAAAAATGCAGAAGCAGTTAAAAACAGTACAAACAATTGAAATACGAAACATTTAGTACGACTGAGTTTCTGCAGTTTGACTCTGTACGCCTGAGCTCCTTCCAAATCGTTCAGCTTCGAAAATGCCATTTCCCTACGACCGTCCGCAACGTTTCTTGACGCACTTCGTTCTGTGCAGCAATGGTCAATCCCCAGGAGTTCCTAGGAACCGATGGCCTTTAACCTAGCGTCAAGACCTACTGTCCAGAAGGAAGTACGCGCGCGGCCCTACGGCCCTCAATACACAATATGTATTTATTTAGCACAATAATTCAGCTGTGGAAGGAAAAAGATACAAGGAAGAAGCTTAATATATGTACAAAACAAATTTCAGTGATATGAATGTTCAAAGTTGATCAGGGGAAACGAGGATATTGCAGTTATCAGTTTCAGCAGAGCAAGAGAAACAATTTTATTTGTCCTTAGTATGAGAACGCAAAGAATATCGATGTTTCCCGGGACGTGTCTGCTCGTCAAACAAAGAATCCGTTGAAGAGACAGCGTCCTGCTGATCAGTTTGTTGATTTGGTCTTGAGTCTTTTGCTGACAATGTTCCAACAGTGGCTTTCTGCTGCGCTGAGTGTTCACCAACAAGCTGTGCGTCGCTAAAAGGTACAAACGCCGGCAATGTCTCTGCTTCTATTGACGCAATGCCTTTCCTCACCCACGGGTCTGCCGGTAAAGGAATAGGGACTCGTTTACAATGGGTAGCATGTACCCAATTCTTCCGCCCCTCAAGACGGACGGCAGTCCTCGTGGCCAGGAGCACCTGGTGAGGTCCAACAAAACGGGGGTCCAGATTCTTCTTGCGTGAAAAATTACGGGTGACTACCCAATCACCGGGCTGGAGCTGGTGGCCTGGACCCTCCGTTTGCGTCGGCAAGGCGTCGTAAACCTGTTGATGAATTAACCTCAGTTTAGCAGTCAAGTCATGTAAGTAGTCAATCAACATCGGATACTCAAGATCAACGAATATACCTGGCCTAGGAACCCCCCACACATTCGCAGGACGGCCGAACACTATTTCATAGGGGCTAAGCCCTATTCGGGAGTGTACAGTCGTCCTAGTTGACAGTAATGCTAGAGGCAAAGCGTCAGGCCACGAAAGTCCAGTCGTAGCCTGAATCTTCGCTAATTTTAGTTTGAGGGTACCATTGTAACCTTCAACCAATCCGGCTGACTGGGGATGATTGGCGCTATGGAATTTTTGATTAATTCCAAGGCCCTTACACACACTCTTCATCACACTTCCAACAAACTCACTTCCGTTATCTGACCATACGACTCTAGGCATTCCATACCGAGGAAAGTATTCCTTCAGTAGGATTTTCGCAGTAGACAAAGCAGTATTATCTTTGAGGGGATAGGCCTCGATCCATCGGGAGAATGCGCAAACCACAACCAAAACGTATTTCAGGTTATTGCATCGCTCCATATGGATGAAGTCCAATTGGATCACCTCAAAGGGATACGAAGGAGGAGCAAAACTGCCGGGGGGAGTTGGGGTTCCTTTGCCAGGATTGTACATTATACACACCATACAATTCTTCACCAGACGTTCAGCACACTTCGTAATACCATCATTCTTCCACACATCAGCCAGCAACTTGCAAATACCTTTCGCGCTAATATGTGCTAACCCATGTGCCATTGTCACAACGGCCAGCACATACGCATCAGGCAACATCCATCTTTTCTGATCCGACAAATCAATCCAGCAACCATTCGCATCCAACCTTCCCGTGCTTCCTTTCCATTTCATCTTTTCAGTGTCGGTGGCCTCATTCTGAATTGCTTTCACGCTCTCTATAGTATTCTCACACATACTCGATTCTGTAGGCCACCTAACCGAACTCGTCACATACATTCGAGTGCTAAGGTTCCGGGCAGTCTCCTTAGCAATCTCATCAGCAAACGCGTTACCACGACCAACATCATCCGTCACCTTACGATGCGCACTACACTTAACAATCGCAACCTGAGCAGGCAAAGTCAATGCATCCAAAAGATCGTTCACGAGCTGGCCATGCTGTATTTTCGTGCCATGCGACGTGAAGAAACCACGCTCTCGCCACAACCGTCCAAAGCTATGCGCTACACCGAAAGCATACTGACTATCGGTGTACACATTCACACGTTTACCTTTTGCTAGTACACATGCTCTAGTAAGAGCAATCAGCTCTGCAGCTTGGGCAGAATTCTGATTCAATCTCGCAGTCTCAACAACAGTATTCAACGTCACAACAGCATAAGCAGTAGTCACATCACCATTCGGTAATTTAAAACATGACCCATCCACATACAGGGTGCCGTCAGGGTCTTCCAATGGGGTGTTTTTAAGGTCCACTCGACCTTTTGTTTCCTCCTCTGTACGCAAGTAACAGTCATGTTCTGCTACTTCATCTGACTCTGTACTAATTGGTAACAAAGTTGCCGGATTTAGAACATTACAACGTTTTATCTGAATATGGCTTGCCAAGAGCGTCAATTCGTACCCAGACAACCTCGCACTCGTCAAGTGCTGAGTTTTCGTTCGATTCAAAAGAGTATCGACTGCATGCGGAACCATCACCGTAAGCATATTATCCATGACCAATCCTGCTGATTGTCGGATGGAGACCGCAGCTGCCGCAGTTGCTCTCAAACAACTCGGCAATGCTCTAGCTACTGGGTCTAAGGTCGAGGAAAAATATGCACATGGACGTTGCTTACCACCAAAAGGTTGCGTTAAGACACTCAACGCACAACCTTCTCTCTCGTGAACATATAACGTGAACGGTTTACTGTAATCCGGGGTACCTAACACAGGAGCCGAACACAATGAATCACGTAATTCAGAAAAACTTTTCTGACATTCTTCCGTCCATGGTAAAGGAGTTGAAACATCCTTGCATGTAAGAGCCACCAATGGTTTCGCTAGCAATGAAAAATTAGGAATCCACTGCCTGCAGTACGACGTGATACCTAGAAAGGCACGCACATCTCTTTGGGTTTGTGGCACAGCCATTCGCGTAATCGCTGCAATTCTCTCTGGGGTCAATCTCCTTCCCTCCTTTGACAATAAGTGACCTAGATAGGTTACTTCTTGACAACAATATTGGAGTTTAGAAGGTGACACCTTGTGATTTAACTCACAGAGATGTTGCAGCAACGATACCGTAGTAATTTTGCAAATGTCCTGAGTATCAGCAGCCACCAATAAGTCGTCGACGTATTGGATCAAAGCCGCACCAACCGGCAACCTAAACGCATCCAGTTGACCCTTCAAAGCTTGACTGTAAATCGATGGACTTTCACAGTAGCCTTGAGGAGCGCGTTTGAACCGGAAGCTACGTCCACCAAGAGAGAAACCGAAAAGGTCCCTGCTCTCTTCGGCGATCGGGATGCTGAAAAACGCATTTTTCAAATCAATCACCGAAAACCATGAAGCAGTAGCTGGGATCAGAGTCAGTAGCGCCGTGATGTCAGGCACAACAGGGAATTGAGGAACCACAATTTTATTTACCTCCCGTAAATCGATAACAAAACGATAAACAGGCGGTTTGGTAGGATCAGTACGTTTAAGAATGGGCAGTACAGGGCTGTTGCACACGTTTCCCCGAGTCTCCTCAATAACATCTTTCTCGATCAAATCATAGATGATCGCTAACAAAGCTCGTTCACCATCAAGGGAGATACGGTATTGGGGAATACGCGGCAATCGCACATTCGATTTCAACTGAACAACATAAGGGGAGATATCAAGTAGGCCCACATCGTTTGGACCCGTCGCCCACAAAGACGCAGGAAGAGAATCCAATTCCGGTGGAAGCTTATCGAGGGACAAATACATGGGAGAGACTACTTTCTCTCCGAACGTAAGCTTTACACCCGCAGGAGAACAATACAAAGTTGCATACAAACGTTTAAGCAAATCCAGACCCAAAAGATTTTCACCACAACCAGTGGTTAAAATCAACGGAGCTTCGAGCTCACGAGGCCCAATTTTAAGGGGCAAAGGGCGTGAAACTGGATTGCTAACGGGGGCGCCAGAGAATCCAACGGATACATTTGTTAAGCCAGACAAAGGTGCGCCAGGGAGTTTCGAATGCATGATAGAACTTTTCGCTGCACCAGTGTCCAACAGAAAGGGCTCAACGACGCCCGATGTAGCAACTGCGACGTAAGGCCCTCTCTGATCAACCGGAACTGATACCACTCCCTCTCCTTGTCTATGGCTGTCCTAGTAATTACTGTCGTCAGTTCCCTGATCGACGTAATAATCGTCTACATTGTACTGCGCAGATCGTCCTTGCGATGATCCACGTTGATCGAAACAGTTATTAGAATTTGATGAGTTGTCAGAACGGTCGTTCTGAGCACCACGACCTCTACCACGTGATGTATTCTGTGAACCACCACGGCCTCCTCTAGACGAATTACCACTATTACGGTCATTTAAAGCAGGACAATCAAATTTAATATGTCCCTCCTGTCTACAATAAGCACATTGATTGTACCCTAACGAGGATCTGTTGAAAGAAGAATCGTTACGCGACTGCGATCGATTCGATTGCGACTGCGATCTATTTTGTTGGGACGCATTCTGATTAGAACGCGGCGGATACGCTTGTTGCAACAACACTTTAGTTTTCAGCTCTTTTGTCTTTTTATCAGCGCGGTCATTTTCTTCTTTCTCTCTATTCTCATAGTATTGTGCCGTAGCCAGAATCTGAGCTGAAGTAGAAACGGCCCACGCACTTTCAGAATTCTTCAATTTATTGCACAAGTCGGGCAATAAGTTCGATACAAATTTATCCACAAACAACCTCTGTCCACCCTCAGTACCCATATCCTGTCCACTATGATCAACGAATGTTTCCTCAAACCTCGTAAAGAAGTCTGATACACTCTCATCTTTCTTTTGTTTACAGGCTGACAACTTGTCCCAATTTACCTTCATGGCTGGCATAAGCGTTTTCATTAATGTAATGATTCGCTGAGGAAGAAGTTCAATCAACTGATCGGGTTTAGTAGCAGCCGCTTGTCCAGCGTCTGCCGCTGTAATGGCAGCCCAATCACCACCTAATTCATTTGTGTGATCTTGATGACGAATCTTGGCCCATACCGGTTGCGGTACGACATTACCAAACAGCATGTCGATATCGGCAAGATTCATTACCGTAGCATCTACGAGCTGCGATAATTCCTTATAATACCCAGCAGGATTTTTGCGTGGATCGGGCAAAGTTTGTTTCACCTGAAGCACTTCCGATCGTTTCCATGGGAGGTGTATCCACACTCTCTGGAAATGTGCTGCTACTGGGTTATTAACATCAGTATTATCAGCAGGTACCCAAACCGGCGGAACTTCACGCATAGGATATTGGCCAGACTCGGCTTGTTGGCGTTCAAGATCCTCAACAAACAGTGCGCGAGGAATAGGAGCGAGGCGGAAAGACAGCAACTGCTCAATAGCACGTCGGACATTAGTATCGACTATCAGTCCAGTTGCGAACTGAAGCCGAAGATTAGACAGGGCGGTCAGCACCTCGTCAGGTGCAACAGCCGCTATCTGATCATATAGGAGTTTACACATTTCGTCAAACACATATCTCTGAGTCGGTATGTTGAATTGACTAAATGTCTCAAGAACAACACGGGGTGGATTTCTTTGCGGATTGTCCATCCAACCCATCGCCATATTGTATAGCGCAGCGCGTTCTCTATTGGCGGGAAGCTGGCTACGTCTCTGAGGACCATCAGAACCAGCAGACCCAAAGACAGGTCCGAGCGACTGAAAGAAGCTAGCCGCAATGGGAGAATTACGGTTACGGGTAGAGGGACAAGAGTAAGACACAGGACTAACAAGAGAAGGAGTAGAACCAGTAGCAACAACAGGGGTTAACAACACAGGAGTAGTAGCGTGAGTAGGAGTATGTGGAAGCGGAGGAGCAGTAGGAATAGAAACAGGCACAGGAGCAGGAACAGTCGGAAGAGCGGGTGCAGGTTGAGGAACGGGTGGAGGAATAACAAGTGGAGGAACAGGTACGGCAGGGACCACAGGAGCTGCGGTACCTTGTACGTACGGAGGTGGCGACTTCATAAGATAGGACATTAAAGGATCCTCAACTGCCTCATCCTTCTTATCCGACTCCGTAGGCAAAGCAGGATAGCATTTATCTATGGTCATACGCTGTAGCCTCTCAAACACTTCCTTATCCTTATCCTCCTTATCACGCTGAAACTGCTCAGCTTTCTTTACAATAGTAGCAACATTATCTCGCTCACTACGTTTATTCTGTCTGATCTCTTTCTGTCGGGCTTCTTTGCGCCACAACCGAAAGGCATCAAACATGGCCGGCCTAGATTTACGTTCGAACAACTTTAGTTCCAAATTATCTAAGATCGACGCCTCGAAGCTACCATGAGGTGGCCAACGAAGATCGCCGTCTTTCTTTGTATATTTTATCCAATAATCGTTAAAAGCAATCGGGCCTAGCCCATGTTTGCTATATAAGTCATAAGTAGGAGTTCCTACCGGAGGTATCGGACACGAGTCCTCCAGCAGGGAATCCGCACCACAAGGTCTACAACAACTGAACAAAGTACTGCGACCAGGCATCTTGCACGCTAGCCGAGTTTCACAAACTTCAAGGGTTACGGGATTTACCAAGTCCCAGCAAGAACAAAACCCTCGGTCTTTGGCGGCTGCAGTCGTCAAACAAATACAACAACAAAGTACGCTAGCAAAGTGTCATCGACAAAAACACTCACACAGCGTGTACAACAAAAACAAACACTAGTGTTTACAACAAAGACACTCACTAAAGTGTCTACAACAAAACACTCGCTAAAGTGTTTACAACCAAGGATTCTGGGAGCGACCCACAAATACTTAACTCAAAGATCAATGGCGTCCTCAGGAAGGCCCGTCAATCGTCTCGCTATACCAAGGTCTACGCCAGGCGCCAAAACAGGTCTACAGTCAGGGCAGCAGTCCGTCGCAGCCGTCAGGAGGCGGGAATCTTCGCGGGAAAAGTCTTCGGGCCACTTATTTCGACAACAGGATCGATGAAGCGGAGTGCACTTTCCCTCGGAGATTTCACACGAAGTTCCTCACGATCGTCGGGCTTGGACCGGTACCACTGATGCAGCCCCACGTTGGGCGCCAACTGAAGGACTGGGTTCTTTTGGACCCAGCGGTGCCAGGGCACAACACCTGAAACCTTCGTGGGTAACCTGCTCCGGCGTACAAGTCACAGAGACACGGGACACTTCCTTCGGCGTCAAAGAGTCAAGGTTTATTTACTGCAGGGAACACAGAAATCACAGGAAGTACATCAAGTGTAGTTCGGGGAGACTGCTTCAAATTGGTTATGTGGGTCGCTCCTTTTATACAGTTTTTACCCATAGGCTAACATTGAACACAAAGGTTTACAACTCAGTTCCCACATCTAGCTCCCAGAGGGGTCGCTTTGGTCACTTTGATACACATAAGGTCCGGAACATAAGTGCGGAAACATTTGGCGGTTCCCAACTGTAAAAACCCATCTTCCCACCATTAGCAAATTCCAATCAGCAGTAAAGTAGATCGAAATAAGAACAAAGACAGGTGCAGAGGAAGACGGAGACAGTGGGGAGATTGGAAAGGGTGTAAAAGGGGAGGTGCCGGGAAGCACGAAATACAGGCATCAAAGGGACGTGCCTAATGAGATGCACGGCTGAGACAATAAGTCCGTGCGGCAAGATGAGCCTCAAGCGGCGCCACCTGCCTTACAGTCATAAAGGCACTTTCAAAGAACATGTGTCTTCCGCAAATATCTTGGGAGTCCCAGGGTCGTGAAGCGGACAGCGTCCGTTCGCTGACTACTTGAGGGCAAGAGACAAAATGGATGCCGTATCTAAGATGGAACCCGTGGGTACAGATGAGAAACCCACGTAACAAACGAACGGTTCAAGTTAGCACAGCGAAACTGTGCACACTTACTAAACTCGTTATTTGCGGTTCATAGATACCAGACTCGACCATATTCGTGCGAGTCGAAAACACCACTTACAATTGTCACGGAACCTCACAGGGCAGGGTGAAAGTTAAATTAATTGAGCAGTAGCCCTTGTTGTAACTTGTAACAGAGTATGGCAAGTGCCACCCGTAATAGAAAAGTAAGAGCTTCCCTACCTTCATGTACTGGTAACAGTAGCGCGAGTCTGCGTCATCATAGCTTGCGTCTGTTTTTCTTGTGTGCAAGCTGACTGCGATGGCATTATGCCGGCTTCCACAAGTTTACATACTAATTTCGCTAAACAAGAGAGAAGAAGACTGGAGTACTGTCTGAGTCTAATGTAGTGAGTCCATAGTGCTGGTAAAATTCCTGAAACTCCCACTAATGTTAGAGCAGAGACCGACGAAGTGGGAGGTTAGATACATGCCACAAATGTTATGTACTCTGCTTGCAAGTTGCTAGTGCTACTGTGACACAACTTTCTGTTGAATTATTTTGTGTTAATCTTAAAGAGTATTGCTTACAGTATTTTTTTCTTTCTTCATATAGATACTCCTTCAAAACTATCAAGGAAGGAGTTGGCTATCCAGGCCAGGTGACGGAAGCTGGAGGCAATTGTTGCCGAATATCGGCAGCTGGTGGCTCAGGAGGAGGAGGATGACTTTCAGTCAACAACAACAGCTGCATCCTCCTCCACTGCCCATGGGTCATACAGCCAGCGCAATCCTCCAGCGTTCTGGCGTCATTGTCCTGCAGCCACCCGCTGCCACCGAGCAGCGAAAACAACAGCTGCCCCCCACAGTACCTGCAAGGAGCGTGTGCCCCACCTGACCCTGCGAGTGGCCTACCTTGAGCAAGAGGTGGAGAGGCGGAAAGTCCTGCTCAAGGCCCTCCGGAGAGAGCTGCGTGACCACCTGGCCACAGGACACCGCTGGTCAAAGTAGAGACAGTCCCTTGCCCCTTTTTTAAAGACTTTTGGGGGGGTGGCAATTGGGCATTGGGGTTTTTGGACTTTTGGGGACATTTCATGGACATTGGTTGGGGTTAGGGAGGCGGGTGGGTCGGGTCTTTGGGATAGTTTATTTTTCTCAGGGTCGAAATAATTATTTATTTTCCACGTCAACATAGCATACGCATTTTTACTTTTTAGTGGGGGAGGCAGGGGGGGTTAACTGTTTGTTTGTTTTCGTGAAACTTAACTGGCTGGTTGATTCAAATTGTCTAAGTAATCTCCCAAATTTGTACAAAAGTGCCACTGACAAAGTTAGTGAATTCAATTGTCCTACTACTTTACTAGTACTACAGTCAGTCTCTCCTCTCCTCCTACTCCATTATTCTTCCTCCCCCAAAATGCTTATCTTACCTGTGATTCATGTTTGAGTATAGGGCTGGGCACAGGGCTGGCTGCATGGCAAATGGTGATTAAGGTTGGTTATGGATTGCTGAACGGAAGAAATGGCATTGTTCTGGTGGTAGTAGTAGTGGTACACACTGGCAGTAGCAGCATATGAAATAAAAGGATATGAGACATTGAGTGGCCTGAGAGGAGCATTAGAACAGTACAGTAGTACAGTACACAAGAACAGTGCCATAAATTGTAGTATTCAATCAAAAGTTAAATACTAGTTACGTGGATTATGGCTACTACAAGAACTAGTACTGAAGGACACAGCAGCGTAAGCTTTTGTCATATGTAGGAGGATGGTATTGATTATGAATCCCCTCGATGGCGGACATGAAATTCCGAATTGATTTGCAAATACTCATGGGTGTGTGTCAAGCAGAATAGGAATATATTCCTTGACCTGCCTTGAAATTGATTTTCTGGTGCTTTTGACCTTATCCTCCACAGCAAGCGTGTGGAATTATTGGTGTCATTTAGTCACACCTCAATGAAAACCACACAGCCCGGGGGAAGAGGGTTAGGGTTTGAAAAATGGATGGAAATGGGGGGTTTTAGGAAAGTTTTTTGGAGAGAAAAAAACACAGCATGGACAAACAACAAATGAAGTAAAACAAATCTTTGGATACAAAGTTGTTTGCTAAATGGATGGTTAGGTTACTGAAAAGTAGTACTTACTACAACTTACTAACTAGTACTAAACTATTAGACAGTACAGGGCTGCAGTACTTATGCAATTTCACTTGCCTATTTGCGCTCAGAGAGAATAACGCTTAGTAGTACATTACATTAGTTTTGAAAATAGCAAAGAAACTTATCAAATAGCTGTAGGGATGAATTTGAAGCAGAGAGCAAACGCACTGAGCCACACTCATAGAAGTTCACAACAACAACATTATTTAAAAGATAAGGACAAGTGAAGTGGATACTGTAACTGTATGTTGTAGTTGTCCTGGTCAAATTGGGAAGTTGCATGCATCCAGCCATTCCTCTTATTCGCGGTACTCCTCCATTCCATCGGGCGCTCTGTCGATCAATCTTGGTGACCACACTGTCCACTGCCTGCCTGGCGGATGCGGAATTGCGTATTCCTATGGTAAGCCTGAGTTAATTATTTTCCCATCGCACAGGGTAAGTGCCGGCCTGTAATTGTTGATGGAAAAACAGAAAGGGATATTAAAACACCCCGGAGGAAAAATATAAGGTACGGTGAGTAGTGCAAAAATAACACTTTCACTTTCAGAGGCGACAGTATTACAGACATGCATAATTTCTAAAGTGCCTGCTCTGAGTCTCTGTTTCCAGGATAATAATTAGCACACAGCACGCCAGAAACATGCAGACGGTCAAGGCAGGCACCACTGAGTGAACCAACCTCCATGTAGCATACCTCTTTGACACAGACAGACAAAGCAGATCTAATTTTATACAGCAAGCCACATAGCCGCAATTTTACATGAACCGCTGTCTGGACTCTGGCATAACACTACACTGGCTCGACCACTCCATACCATGACTAGAAATACATGTAGTTCTGCTGTGGTTGTTGTTGACTGGTTTACCTGTTTGCCACTCACGAAATGGCCATAGTTCTTCCGTAAATCAACAATGATGATCCATCCATCCCAGTGAGTGACTGTAAAGATATTATGTAACTTTGGTCATCATGACTCATTATCATCATGGTGTTGGCAAACTCAATGTTGTTCATGCAGTCACAGTCTACACACAGTGAGTCCAAGAACATTTTCCATATTAAAAAATGCAACGTAGTAGCCCCAGCAGTAGAAGTACAATTTGCATTAAACAAGGTAAACAGAGTAGACTTGAGTTACATTTAATATGTAAAAGATTAAATAATAACAGAACACATAGGATTCATTTCGTGCACAACAAACAAACAGCAATTGCTTTCATCAGAGCCAGACAGCCAGTGTTGTCCACTGCATGCCATCTCATCATTCATTATCTGTTCCACTTTTTGTCAGCATCTTATTGTTAAGTGAAGGGCCACAGGGCAGTCTCACATGTCAAATCCAGAAGTAACAGTCAGCATAGTCAGTCATTCCAGTTCCACTTCTTTTGAGGGGACTCATCTACGAATGACAATTTTTTGATTCTGTGTAATTTGGCCATCTGCCTTGAGGGAAATGGATAGGGGGAGTCTGGAGGAGGAAGATAGAGGAGCATGAATGAGTTGCGAACTTGTGAACCTCAGGAATGCAGACAGCGGCACCTTCAATATGGAAATAAGACAAAGACAGTGCTGCTGATGGATTTGTTGTGAATAAACTTCTGACGAGCACTGTGGGGGAACTTGAACACAAAGTCAGTAAGCTGCATGCACTTGAAGGGCATAGCCTTCCTTTTGACGCCACCAGTGCCCTGTTTTGGTCAATTACGTCAACAATTGCAACCAGCTTCCCTGCATGTGGGCCAAAGGAGATGAAGGCAACCCGGCCAATCTGTACATAATGCTTGAAAACCATGGTGGCGGTCCACGAGCAGAAAGATTTGTTGTGAATAGAGTTTTGTTGTTCTAAAAGTTGCAAAACAAAGAAAGACACACAGAAATAAAAGTGAATAAGGACGAAAAAAATAAGTAAGTAGTTCAAGCCTAGGTGTCAGGGAAGTAGAGCTCGTCCTCAAACTCTGTGAATTGAAACAGGAGTAGGTCAGCTAACAGAGAAGAACTTCCGTCACCTAAGTCGGTGTCCTCTTCTCCCTGCATGGATTCACGTATTTTGTAATCTGCTGGTATGAAGTGCTGATTCATCTTGATCATTGTTAACCTCTCCACATTTTTGGGCGAGAGGCGGGTCTTTTTTGAAGTTACAATGGCAACAGCAGCACTGAAAACACGTTCAGAAGACACGCTTGCGAGTGGGCAAGCCAAATCATTTTTAGCCAGCTTGGTGATCAGTGGCCATTGAGGCCTTTTCCCATACCGATATACCAATGGGTTCTGATCAAAGAAGACCTCTGTTAGGTCATCCAGATAGGCCCGCACCATCCACTCAAGGTCCTCCAGGGGTGCTTCACTTTGCATACCATCTGTTGCCTTTGTATCAACACTGGAACGAGCACACCCTTGATGAGTTATCCAATCCGCTTCTGATAATATTATTGCTGGGCCTGGTACAGGTGATGATGATACGGTTTCTGGTGTTGTTAACAGCTCTGAGGGAAAGTGACTGCCTTTGGCCACAGAAGTGGACCTTGATGCCGGATGGCCTGCTGCTTCAGTAGTACTTGTGGTGGTTCCTTCAATTTCCTGCCGCTCTTTTTCGACCTGAGTGGCTGACAGAGCTAGCCAATGTTTGTACTTGGAAACATCTGCTTCAGAAAAAGGAATGAATGTATTGCTGGCCAGTGCCTTTTTGTACCGTGGATCCAGAATAGTGGCACAAATGTAATGTTGTTCTGAATGTATTGCTTTAAGCCTTGCATTGTCAACTAGGCGGCTTAATAAGCTCTCCGCCAACTGATATCCGTCTTGTTTCTCAGCATCAACTCGGAACGTTGAAGACACCGCCTTCAGTTGGTGCTCTAGCATGCACAACAATGGGATAGCTGTGCCCAAAGTACAGTCCTTCCCTTCTGACTTCACGTGTGAACACCTCAAAAGTACGAAGCACGTCTATCAGGCTTTTATCTAGGTCCCATTCCTCCCCCTCTAGCCTCATGTCTTTCATAGAAGCACCCCGTGCGTGAAAGACATACTCATTGATTACCAAGTACTGCTCAAACAGATGCTCAAGCATGTAGAAGGTTGAGTTCCAACGTGTTGTCACCTCCTGGATGAGTCCTCTGTCTGGCACTCTACAGTCACGTTGAATGATCCTCAGCTGATTCCGGGCCTTAAAAGAATGGCTGAAATGTGTGCAGATTCTTCGGCAGGTGGTCAGTAACTTGCTGACTATGTTTTCTTTTTTCAAGAAATCATGAACAATAATGTTAATGCTGTGCGCCAAACACAGCACTGTGAAATAGCCACCATCTGCCATGGCCTTAACTATATTACTGCCATTATCCGTGGAAACATAACCAATCATGCGCTTTCTTGGCTGCAGCCATTCAAAGACCTTACTGTTAAACCCCTCCAAAATGTTTACTGCAGTATGAGATTTCTCCATGGCAAACATGCCTACTGTTGCATGTTTCCGAGTAGCTTGAAAAATTGTGACACTGTCAACACCTGCAGCTATCTTCTCTCTAACCCCCGCAAAAGAGATCCAGTGTGCAGTGATACACATGTAATCAACGGCTTGGCAACTGGTCCACATGTCTGTTGTCAGGTTGATAGTGTGAACAGCACTCTTCTGCAAAGCTGCCCCCAATCACGTTCAGCACATCTTGATGTAGTGCTGGAACCCCAACTCTGGCAAAATAGGACCGGCTAGGAACCTTCCATTTAGGGCAGACTGTTGCCACAAATTCTAGAAAACCCAACCCTTCCACGAAAGAAAAAGGGAGCAGGTCCAGCGCTAACATTTTAGACAGCATTGCATTATACAGACGTGCCGTTGGGTGGTTGCGTTCAAATGGCGCCTCTGACCAAAACATGCTTTTAATAGTGGTCTTGACCGTTTTCATATTTGATGATGATCCAGACTTCTTCAATCCAGTTAGGCTCATTGATGTACTTTTTCGCATTGGTGTCTCTACCAGACTCTGACTGTGCCACTTAGATGTTGCTGGGGTAGAGGGTGTGGGCACTACCACTGCAGTGCTGCTGGCAGCGGTACTGGGTGTACCAGAAAAAAATGTCTCTCGCTTCTTCACCTCCCCCTGCACGATCAGCTCCTCGTCATCAGATGCAATATCAATGTCTACATTCGGATTTCTAGTTTTGGCTTTCCGGATGTTACTTAGATGAGCCTCCCACTGGATGCTGTGGTGTTTTTGGAGATGACCTCTCTGACCCCCGGTACCATAGTTGGCACCAAGCTTACCCCGACTAACTACTTGTTTACAAATTGAACAAATAACTTGGTTTTCTGCCTTTTTGCTAATACTAAAGAAGTCCCAAACAGGGGAGTTGAGATTTCTGGTGGTGGTGGTAGAGGTTCCACTTTCAATGCCAGAAGAAGTGGAGGATGGGCGTGGCGTAATTTGACTCTGTTGTGCACTTACAGCACCAATACATGAGGTAATAAAGGTCGAACTGGATGGAGGTCCCTGCGGGCCCTTCTGAAGAGAAAATATGGAAGCTGTAGGTCATGTTGGTGTAGTAGTTACCTGTGTTGGTGGTGGTACCAGTGCCACGCTGCCCACATCCTGCGCAGCATTTTGGGATAGGGTGAAAATGTCTGTCTGCTGCATGCCCGCTGGTGCTGGAGTGACGACTGTGATGACTGGGTCGTCATCGTCGGACTCTTTATCAGCAACAGAATACACCACTTCTACTTCTTCTTCGTCATCACTAATAACTAAAAGCCTTGCTGGAACCTTCCTTTTACCTAGCTTTGTCGGCTCATGGCGTGCCTCCCTCTCAGACTGAATTAGTGGGTGCCAATTAAGATCTAGATCATCAGAAGGAAGGGGGCTTGAAGAAGAAGTTGTACTAGCTCTCCCTGACCTTTTCCTTGCTGGGGATCTGGAAGACAATGTATCATCAGGAGTGGCTTGCTCGGCCAATACCTGCGTATGAATCTCGATTTCCTGATGTGCCGCTACTTCTGGAGGAACAAGTATTGTGGGCAGTTGTGCCTCTCCCTGTGCCTCTCCTTATGCCTCTCCTTGCGCCTCTCCTTGCGCCTCTCCTTGCGCCTCTCCTTACACCTCTCCTTGCGCTTCTCCTTGCGCCTCTATTTGCGCTTCTACTTGCGCCTCTACTTGCACCTCTACTTGCGCCTCTACTTGCGCCTCTCCATGTGCCTCTACTTGCGCCTCTCCTTGCGCCTCTCCTTGCGCCTCTCCTTGTTGCACCTGTGGTTGTCGTTACTGCTGTGGTTGAACGCTCATCAGATGAGTTACACCCTGCGTTGATTGGATGCTACTTTGCAATGAGTCAACACCAACATCGCTGGTCGATGGTGAAAGAGCGATTAAAGTGGTGCCGCTGCGGCACTCATGGGCTTGGGCCTAACTTGGCGTGGTGGCACTGAGACCAATGAAGCGGAGGTGCTGCTCCCAGCTTGGTCCCCGGCTTACACCGCTGCTGCAGGCATAGTTTTTTTCCCCAAAAAAGTGGCGGTCGGCACACCAGTCTCCTTGGTAAGTGGCGCCACTTGCTTCTTCTGCTCCTTCTTACTGGCAGTGGCACTGGCAACTTTCTTGGTAGAGGAGCTACGGCCACCTTTCTTTGGGCCCATCTTCTTCAGATGTCAGAACAGCAGGACACAGTTGCATTAGTTGCAGAGTTGTCTGTGGCCACACGTGACATCATGTGACGTTGTGCACACACCACAGCAGGACTTCTTCCTGGCACTACAAGTGATGATGATCAGGACGATTCCTGGTTCTCAGTCTTTGTCACCTAAAAGCAAAGAAGCCAGAGGAACATCAGTTAAATAAATGTTGCATATGTCGTGCTTCAATTAATAGTATTGCAACTAGGCATTTAATATTATTAACACAACAGACCCAAAAACGGAAAGACCCAAAATTAAAATTGCAATACTAATCAAAAATGTTAATTAATAGAAGAGAGACCACACAGAGAGAGTTGTTTCATGCACCCATTCATAACCCTAGGCCTACTGACCCACAAGCTTGCCGGCCTATGGCAAAAACTGCCTGGCCTCAATATGCCCCCCCCCCACCCACATGGCCAGGCCATGGACCAGGCCTCAAAATGGCCCACACCAACATGGTCAGGCCTTGGACCAGGCCCCAACAACACCTAAAAAATGAAAATACACACAACAATCATCTCAATTCAATGCCATCCATGCCCCAAATTATGTTTAAATTCAAGAGACCCCACAGAAAGACTTGGCCCATGCACCACTGAGTACCCCTGGGCATAATGAATGAAAGCAAGGCAGACTGGGTGCAGGCCTATGGCACAAAGCACACTGCCTGGCTTCAAAATGGCCCTTAGACCCCCACCCACGTGGTCAGGGTGGACCAGGTCTCAAAATGGCCCCCACCCACATGGTGAGGCCCTGGACCAGGCCCCGACAACACCCAAAAAATCAAAATACACACAAAAATCACCTCAATCCAATGCCATCCATGCCCTAAATGATGTTTAAATTCAAGAGACCCCACAGAAAGACTTGGCCCATGCACCACTGAGTACCCCTGGGCATAACGGATGAAAGCAAGCAAGACTGGGTGCAGGCCTATGGCACAAAGCACACTGCCTGGCTTCAAAATGGCACCTAGACCCCCACTCACATGGCCAGCCCCTGGACCAGGCCTCAAAATGTCCCCCACCCACATCGCCAGGCACTGGACCAGGCCCCAACAACACCCAAAAAAATCCAAATACACACAAAAATCACCTCAATCAAATGCCATCCTTGCCCTAAATGATGTTTAAATTCAAGAGACCCCACATAAAGACTTGGCCCATGCACCACTGAGTACCCCTGGGCATAATGGATGAAAGCAAGGCAGACTGGGTGAAGGCCTATGGCACAAAGCACACTGCCTGGCTTCAAAATGGGCCCTAGACCCCCACACACATGGCCAGGCTCTGGAGAAGGCATCAAAATGCCCCCCACCCATATGGCCAGGCCCTGGACCAGGCTCCAACAACACCCAAAAAATCAGAACATACACACAAATCACCTTAATTGAATGCCATCTATGCCCTAAATGATGTTTAAGTTCAAGAGACCCCACAGAAAGACTTGGTCCATGCACCACAGAGTACCCCTGGGCCAACTGGCTAGTGTGGCTTTAACACCCACCCCAAAATGAAAACAAACTTCCACATATAACAGTGAGCTATTCAATTCCATGCCATACATGCCGTAAATGATATTTAAGTTCAACAAAACTCACAGAAACAGTTGTATCATGCACCCATGGCTAACTCTGGGCCTACTAGATACTGTGGCTACCCAAAATATATTTTTTTTAAAGTTGTGAAAAAGTTTATAAATTGTAGTTGCAGCAACTGCAATGGCCCAAACAAACAACACCAACTTACTTGTAAAATCTCAAATCCAAAAGTGATCCAAACAAAAAGTCCTCACACACAAATATCCAGCAGCAGCCACAAAGAGTAATCCTTCCAGCTCTAGATCCAAATGAAAAGTGACCAGGACATGGACAAAGGACTGGGAGGAGCCTGATGGACAGGAACAGGAAGTTGGAAACTCAGGGGCACTTCCTTCCTCCCACCCCCCAAAAAATGGACTCTTTGCACAAAAAAGGGCAGCCTAATGTCAATCTGGGGAGTTATTCTGATACAAATCATCATTTTCAGAAGGTTTATTCTGCCAGCGATAGATTTCTTGTGCAGAATTGCAATTTTTGCGACTTCTGGAAAGCGAGCTGTTCAAATCTCCCGCCGGATGTCAGCTGCCCGTTGCATCTACGTATTCGCTATTGTTTACTCTCGTGATGCGTGATGGCGGGCCCTTATGACGTGTCTGTGCTCTCAAAGTTTCGCAGTGCAAGATGGCGGGACTCCATGATGTACTTGCAGTCGAAAAGTCTCGCGCGATCCGGCAGCCAGATCCAAAATGGCGCAGCGCATGGAAACTGGGTGGAAAACAACTCGGCGAACTCAGATTCACGGTAAGTCAGGCCGCGTGCGCGAGATTGTATTTTTGAAGCGCTACCAAGTTAAAAAGATTCGCCAACTCGCGAATTGCTAATTGTTTGGCAATTTTGCGCGATTGGTGGACCGCAAAATTGTCAAAAATTTGCAAATTCCACGAGCGGAACAAATTTTCAACCCATGCTTCGCTGTATACCTGTCTGCATATAACCATGTCTTGGTCCTGCCATGTAAGTAAGATGCCGGTGACCCTATCTCTTTCTGTTGATAAAGATGTCATGAGACGTGTAATTCCATCATTCTTGCGATACTCTACCTCACTGCTTCGGAGGTCAGACATGGTAAAGAATGCCACGCATGCCATCTTAGTATGTACCTACTGCCAATGAGAATAATAAAGAGCAGATCGAGCAAGTAGCGTAAATAGAACTGGGTTTGCCCAAAGTTAAATATATTCGTATCTAACTCCCCAGCAAAAATATTGACATGGCAGAAAGGGATCCTTGGTCTACCTTCCCTTTAGAAGCTACTGATGTAAGAAAGCTAGTCATTATTCTCGCAATGCTTTACCTCTTTGTATCAGAGTTCGAATGTAGTAAAAAATAGGGTGCCATCTTAAAAAGTATCGCTACCTATGGATATAATGCAGAGTGGGTCGAACATATAACAAGGATCGACTTGGACTGGCCCAAGTAATATATATTTTTCTATCTTACTCCCCAGCCTGTTGTTGGAATGTAAGGAAAGGACCTCTCACCTTTCTGACCCTTGCAAACTACCAGTGTGGAGAGTGGCACATGCAGCATGGGTGCTATACTGATGTATCAGCAGTTGTCATGGTATCGGCTCGATATAATAATAATGATACTAAGCATTAACGACACTCCCTACAAATGGTTGCACACACAAAGAAAAAGGACCTACGTTTTCCGACAAACGAAGATGATTGCAATACATAGGGATTAGAATGAAAAAGTAGGTAACACTTTCATATGATTAGAGGTTGCATGCTTGGGCCCTGGGGGGAGAGAAGTGTGTTGAATCAGACTTCTTACCTTTATTGGATTCAGCAATCTGATTAGGATACTGTTGTGTTTATATTTCACATATGCTTTGGTTGCACCAGGGGAGGCTCTAGGCTCATGGTGGCCCTGGGCAGGGAGCGTAGGTAGAGGCCCCGGCCGGGGCCCACGCACAATTTCTTAAGAGCCTCAGGGGCGCCGGCCGGGACCCCCACAACATTTCTTAAGAGCCTCAAGGGCCCCCTGGCTGGGACCCCTGCACCATTTCTTAAGAGCCTCAGGGGCCCCGACCTGCACCATTTCTTAAGAGCCTCAGGGGCCCCGGCCGGGGCCCGCACCATTTCTTAAAATCCTCAGGGGCCCCGGCCGGGGCCCGCGCACTATTTATAAGT
The DNA here is from genome assembly GCF_964263255.1 of Lissotriton vulgaris. NCBI lineage: Eukaryota > Metazoa > Chordata > Amphibia > Caudata > Salamandridae > Lissotriton > Lissotriton vulgaris. The sequence goes on along the minus strand of NC_141695.1, from coordinate 987,023,234 downwards.
GCCTCAGGCCTGGCGTGGTGGCCCCTGTGGTTTGGTGGCCCTGTGCAGGTGCACAGCTTGCACATGCCTAAGGCCGCCCCTGGTTGCACCTCATTGCCTGTATAGGTATCGCTACCTGTCTCGCGCTGTCCCCTGGCCGAGAGCACTCGCACAAGATTCTATGACATCCCCATGTTCTATCGTAGAACCTTGGGCGAGGGTGACAGTTGGTGGACAGACGCCTTTGGTGTCAGGGCTTGTACTACAATGAAGACTGCCACTCTCACCTTCTACTCTTCATTTTTTTTTTTTAAATATCTTTATTGGGTTTTTTTGTTTTTGATATTATTATCACTACTTACTATACATTGTTCTCCTTCACATTACACTTTGCATGAGAGTACAACATAGGCAAAGTAAAAAAATAATATAGAGATGTACTTAGTCCAACCATGTGACATCCATATGCAGATTATCATTATGTTTCGCAGAAATCTAGTCAGTGCACGTTGCAACTCTGACGTACAAATTCAACAATCGGTAAACTGTGCAGTGCCATGATATCTTATTATTATTTCAGCAGTGTGGTCTCCGACATGTAATGGTATTTGTTAGCTCCATGCATCAGTTTCGATGGTCGCATACAGTATACTCATACATGACATCTGCATCGTCAGAAGGCGTAATGAAAACCCATGCACAGTCTCTACGATCCCCAACAATAAAACTGTGCAATAGAATGGAAGGAGAGAGGATGAGAGTACACCAATAAGACATTCATTTCGAATAAACATCTCCTAACAATCTACCGGAAACAAAGGAATTAAGAAGAGGCTGTCAATGTATAAAGATTAAAAAAAACAAGTTGCAATATTCTGGCGCTGGGCTTTGTATGGGATAGTGCGCCACTACTACCGCAGTTGGTTGGATGTATCGGGTGAGGCTCGAATGTATGAAGGTTTCTAAAGGGTGGTGGATTGTCAGTGTTCGTTCTGGCAGACAGGGGGGAGTTTTGGGTCTACCACTTCAAGTGACAACTGTGTTGTAGTTCCCAACAGGTATCGATCCTCTTCTCTTGATATCGCATCCCCCATGAACTAGGGCCACTTTATTCTGTATTATTTGCTAACTTGGTTAGTGTCATCTGCGTCTTCAGTGCCCTTGCCGTTAAATGCTGAAAGTATAGTGTTGCAGTATCAAAGGGATATTTGCGTAGTCCTTCCATTTCCTCCCTATGCAGTGCCATGTTTCTGCTTGAGCCCAGTTAGTAAGAGACTATTTCCAACTGATCAGTTCAGGAGGGTCTGGGGGTTTCCATCGTTTTTTAATCAGGCGCGTCGCAATTATCAACCCCAAGCCCCTAAATCTTGACGTTACTTTGTTTTACTTGGTGGTCCTCGCAGAGAGTCCCAGTATGCATATCTCCCAGGACAGTGGCAAGGATGTGTCTGTGCAGTGCACTAGGGAGGCGTCAAACCTGCAACAGTAGTTTTGGAGGGGACCACAGTACCACGGCATATGCAATAAGTCCACATCAGGCTGCCTACAGCGTGGACACAGGGAAGTAGTAATGTTGAAATATCTGTTAATTTTATCGGGGGATAGATACGCTCTATGCAAGATGTAAGTTTGTATTATTTGAATTTCCATCTCTGTAGAGGTCTCCTAGTGTGTCCACGCCTGCTGCACGCCAATGTGTGAGGGCCTCCTCAGAAGTACCCGCCCTCCCTCTTGTGTCCCCAGAAGTGGTACATTCGGGGCATATGGAAGAGTCGCACAAGTGAGTTGCAGGCTTCTTCTGTAGCATCTGTGCGCTAACTCTAGATGCAACTGGGACAGTCTTTGGGACTTTGCTGCAGGATGAAACAGATGATATATTTGAGTGTGGGTCCACGGCTGCTGCAAGGTTGCTGTGTTGTCTACACTGCAGCCATTCAGCCATTTTGTTACCCATTGTAGCTGGGCGGCCACATAGTACAGCTCCATGTTAGGAACTGCTAACCCCCCTGTCTGGTAGGTGCGTATAATTTCCACAACGCAACGCGATGCCTGCCCTTATTCCATATGAAGTCCCGGGATATGCTCTCCAGGTCACAGAAAAATTTGGCTGGGACATAAATGGGAGATTCGAAAAATAATATACTAGCTTGGGGAGAACTATCATCTTCAATAGTGTGAGAAGACTCGTTTCATTCAGCAGGAGTGTTTTCCAAAACTGCACATGGGCTCGTATCGCCAAGACTGCCCTCATTAAGTTTCCTTCCAGCAAGTCCTTAGGTGACCGATAAATAAATAAACCTAGGTATCGAAAGGTGGTAGGGTACAACGGAAGTCTTGAACCATTGATGCGCATGTCCCTCTCCTCCATACACGCATCAAAGGGGTACACTCCAGACTTAGCCCAGTTAACTCGGAGGCCCGACATTGCCTCAAAGGCCTTCAACGCGCCCTCTATGGACACAAGGATGGCAGCAATATCACGGATGTACAATAATAAATCATCAGAGTACAGGGACAGCGCATGAGTACCATCCCCAGCGATATGCCCCTAGTCTTCACCACCGCCACGGAGCAGCATCGCAAGCAGCACCATGGCTGGGGCAAAGAGCAACGGGGACAGCGGGCAACCCTGGCTTGTGCCCCGCCTTACTCTAACAGGGTCTGACAGAAGTCTGCCAGTGCGGACCTGGACGGTAGGGAGTTGATACAACAATTGGATCATACTAAGATATTGGTCTCCGAGTTCATACTTATCAAGCACCGTCGCCAAGTCTCTTACCTTCTACTCTTCATGTGGTCTTTACAATTTTGGCGACTAGGATGGGATTACCGTAAGGGGTTGTGAATAATGGTTAAGACCTTTCTTTACAAAACCACTCCTTTTAACTCTGACCCAATCACCTACGTGAATGTTGACAAGTTTGCAGGTGTGTTTGAAATCGTAGTATTTCTTACTAGTTTGTTAGGTGTGCGAAATTCTGCTGTTGACTCTCTCCATGGACCAGTCAGATTTCTTAGGAGTTAACCACCCAACAGTATCTTTGGTGATAGGTGTTTTGCCTCTCAACAACAGAAATGGGCTAGAACCAAAGGACTCACAGAGTGTGACACGGAAAGCCCATAAGTTGTGTGTTAATTTCTTCCTCCAAGAAAGGTCTGTTGTAATGCTGCTGTTGCACTACTTTTATTTACAAAAAGGTTGTTATGATTAGCAAGTTGTAAAATCCCTTTTATGACGCGATTGAATCTCTTTACTGCACCATTACCGGCTGGGTGGTACAGTGAGGTAGTCTTGCGAGGAATGCCATTATCATTCACAAATTTTCTAAAAACCTCAGAAACAAATTGTGGACCACTGTTGTTCACAATGCATTTGGGCAAACCTTCTCTCAAGAACAATGTTTTCAAGTACATGATTATTTTTTTGGCATCAGCATTGCGTACAATTTCTACTTCGGCCCATTTTGAGAAATGGTCCACCAGAACAATGTGCAAGACTTGTTCACCATTCTCCCAAATGGGACCACAAATGTCCATACCTAATCTGGTCCATGGCATACTAGGATCAGACAGCGGTTGAAGTGGTGGCCTGAAAGTAGGCTTTTACTTTGCAGAGTTCTCACAAGCAGGGCAGTTCCTCACCTTCCTCTCTATTTGAAGGTCTAACCCAGGCCACCAATATGAGTTTTTAACTCTACTTTTAGTCTTGCCTATACCTAGATGTCCTTCATGGCAAATGTCAAGTAGTTGGGACCGGAATGAGTTAGGGGGTATGACCTTGCCATTTCTGAGGATAGGGCCTCCTTCAAACGACAATTTGTGCCTTAACTCCCAGAAAGTGTGTAGGTGGTGGGGTAGATTTCTTTTAATGGGCCAACCATTCGTGATATATACTTTCCCACCTGACACAAAATGGCATCAATTTATTGGGCCGACAACCAATCATGTTGTTAAATACAGGGTACCTCATCAAGTATATTAGCCACACAGAAGGTGGAATCAGTGGTATCAGGTAAGGGTAAATGGCTTAAACAGTCGGCAACCACATTCTTGAATCCATGAACATATTGTACATTGTAACTGTAGTCCATCATTCTGACCTCACCACCCCTTGTTGTAAATATGATATACGTGCAAGGCGGAGAGAGGCACTTTGTAATCCTTCAGTGGTAAGGACCTTCATCAGGGGTTTATGATCACTTCTTAGTGTAACGTTAAATCCCCATTTGTACTGTCTAAAGTGTTCTAAACCCCATGTGCATGCCAAAGCCTCAAGCTCTATTACTGAGTATCTCTCCTCAGTGGGTGTGATGGAGCGTGAGGCAAATGCGACAGACCATTTGCTGCCTATGTTGTCGGTCTGGCTTAAGACAGCTCCAAGACCCCTAGCGCAGGCATCTGAAATTACTATACTGTGCAAATAGGGGTTGAAACCTTGTAAAGTGGGGCATTGCAGTTGTCATTTTTGATATTAGTGAATGCTTCCTCAAAACTGTCAAACCACACAAATTTACTCCCACAAGTTGTCTCAGCAAGAAGGTTTTGGAAGAGAACTCTTTGTGTGGTCTTTACAGATACGCTCCTGGCTTTCTGAATTCTTGATGAAACAGTAAGGAAATATGCCAAATTATTTCTTCATTTAGGCTACTTTTCACCGTATTCAAGAAAAACGATCCAATGCGTTTCTCTTTTCTTGCTTATCTCAGAGGTAGCGCGCCCTTGTTTTGGTTTGATTTTTTCCAAGATGAGCCATTTGAGATTATTATCTGTATGTTCTTTTTCGTAGCAATGCTGGAGCATTGGAGTAGGAAGTTTATTTATCCTAATTTCTGACTTATGCTCATAGAATTGAGTTCTAAACTCTCTACCATATTCTCCAATATAGCCTAGACTGCATGATCATAAAATGAGGTACAAAAGGTTTTTTACGTTTACATTTGTTAATATCTTTTAGAGTACCATTGCGACTTCTGTATTCCCATTGCTCAGTAGATATTATTATTATAAGGGTCTCCCGGTGCAAGGATAGAGGCAGCTGTTCATACATGCCTACAAAGCCATCCTCAACATCGGACCCCAATACTCAATACCTCAATGACCGAATCTCCTTCCACACCTCCAAGAGAAACTTCTGCTCATTCAACCTCGCCTTAGCCACCGTTCCTCGTTTCTACAGAACCAGAGCAGTTGGAAGATCCTTATCCTACCTCGCAGCCAAGGTCTGGGAGGAACTCCCCCTTCAGCTCAGACAAAACCCGACACTGCACCAATTCAGTAAGGACCTCAAGACCTGGCTCTTCGAATGTCCCCTATGGAGCTGCTCACACCCCCCTCCTTCAGTGCCTTCAGACCCTCACAGGGGAGTAGTGTGCTCTACCATACCATGATTGATTGATTGATTGAGCTGTCAGACCCCACAGCCGGCAGTTAGAGATGCCATGTCTTCAGATTCTTACAGAAGGTAAGCAAGTAGTGACAGTTTTTAAGAGAGGCGGGAGAGAGCTCCACAGTTTTGGACCCAGGTAAGTGAATGAGTGTCCATTCATGCAGGTAATACGCACCTGGGTGTGGAGAACAGTAAGAGGCTGGTGAGGCATAGGCACACAGGGCGTCACCAGAACTTGAATGTATAGGGAGATAAACCATGTCTGTCCCTGAACATATATCACAGAGCCTTGAATTCAATGCCATTAGCAAACTTGAGCAAACACAAGCAGATGATAGACGGAGTGCTGAAACTTTTCAGACACTCGCCCCCAGTCACAGATCTGGGATGAATCTATCATCGTTCTTTACTTCACTTTGCCACCCAGTTCATACACAGCTATATGTAAATCAGTCCGGATCCTGTGCCTCATGGGAACAGTCCAGACCGAACTGTCAAGCCATGTCTTCCCTGGACCGAAAACAAGCATCCTGGGACCGGATTCAGTCTAACAGCCTTCATCAGACAGGCTAGCTTGAATCCAGTGGCAAAGTGAGCAAGGGACCCACATCTGGGCATCATCCCCTTGTACTTGCTTTGTTCGCCCTAAGTTGGCAGGGTATGCCCAGATGAATGTTTTACTCTTTTGAATGCTTGCCTAACAAGACCTCTCGGATATCCACTCTCTTTTAAGTTGTTCGGCATGCAAGTCATATTCTTGCATGTTAGACCAAATCCGCCTAATTCTTAGGAATTCTCTAAAGGGAATGGAATCATTTTAGCAATGAAGCTGTCGGTTTTCTATAAAATTTGACTTGTAATACTTTCTTTGTGCCAGAGATACAGATGTCTAAAAATTCGACTTCCTTCTTACTGTGTTTGGCTGTGAATTTTAAATTCTTATCACTAAGATTAAGCCATGAAATAAAATCTTGTAAGGCTTCCTCATCTCCTGTCCACACACAAAAATATAATCGATGAAACAATGCCGATGCTTCACATTTTCGAAAAATGGCTCAATCTCATTAAAGATATGTTTTCATTCACAATACCCCATATAGTTATTCGCAATGCATGGGGAGCCTACTGCTGGTACCATTGATTTATTGATAGGTATTGCCATTGAATTTAAAACATTTGTTCTGAAACACTATTTCTAAACATTCCAAAATTAAATGCTCTGGTCCATCTACTGATGCTCTAGTGAGAGAACCTTCCATTGACTCAATATCTTTCTGCTGGGGGATATTAGCATAGATCACTTCCATATCAAGTGTAACTAGTACTTCCTGCGATGGGTTTAAGGGCATATTCCCAATTTTATATCCCCAGTGTTTCTATTATAAGCAGTGAAATAAATGATGATACCATTGGTGATGTAATTTGTAATATGTCTGATGTCTCCAATGGCGTAGTTTGAGATATCATCAGTTATGTCATCAATTACACCATCTGAGGTGTCAGCAGTGACCTTGTCCAGAGTTTGTTTATGTTTACAAATAAACCTTGTGATTCAATGGGTATGATATGGTGGGTAAACCTTAACCCCTACAAGGCAGAGAATTAGAAATTCATATAATCCACACTACCTATGCAATGCAGAAGAAGTGAAGAAGAAGTGAATGTCATTTCCTCTTACTGCAGGGAGGCAATCCCTCTGATGCTCACATCAGATTGTGCTGCCAGGGAAGAGCTTCCCCAACAGTTCAATACTTATTTTCTCAGAATGACAATAAGCATGCATTGCACAATGATTTCATCAGCAACAAACAAAGAGTAAAAGGAGCCATTCTGCTATAGATTGTTTCACTGTGGTTGGTGTTTGAGGGTGTGGATGGGGTAATATCACAGTCCCTGAGTAACAATTAGGACTAAAGAGGTATCTTTGGAAAGTGGAGAATACTCCCTTTCCAGTGGTATTTACCAGTGAATACGTGCTTGGTTTTCATCAAAGGAGGGGGACCCCCCAACAAGGATCCCCCACTAACCACCAAGGTTGGTTCCATGGGCAATGCCCCCAAAGCATGCGAAAGTGCTCCATCTGTAAACTGGTCTAAACATTCTTGTTGTCTTCCTGAAGAGGGTTATGGGGAGTTTCCTTCATCTGTCTTCCCAACGAGTGGAGGGGGGGGGGCTGGGAAGCAGTAATTCAACTATAATCAGCGAACGTTTTGAATAATAAAAAAATAATTGAATGAAAGTGCCATGACCAGGCATCGGGCCATACCCCCACAGCTAAATGCAGTAAAAGTTTTCTGTGCTCCTAGGGGGACTTTTGGGGGTCGATCACCATTCAGGAAAAAGCACTCCGATTAGCTCTACGGAGCGTTTTTCCCCTACTATTCGTACACCTACAACGTCCCCATACAAACGAGCAAGTACGATCCGAACCCAAAGCGCCACTCCGTACGACTCGTCCCAAATACCATACAACTAGAAAGTACACACGGATTGTATCCGGCTGACGCTGTACGCTACGTCCGAACGTAAATAGGCCGCTCTTTCCGGACCAGGAAGTACGATCCGTGTCGACGACACTCCGTATGGCCCTTTTGCTACGAGAGCTGAAAACTGCCGTAAAAGCAGAGTCCGGCTCAAACCGCACCCCGGTACGCGACATACATGACATGAACCCCATCGTCCTTGTCATCCAAGTCATGTACGCCTACGACCTCGTACATCGAAACTGTTGACGGAGCAGACGGTGAGTACAACGTACCGCAACAACAGAAGTATACCAGTACGGTGCGCCACACGCCCACATCACTATTGCAATAGCGAAACGTGCCTCATATATGCCATTATTGTCGGGGTACGTTGCGTCACATGCGCGCGCATATCACCATTGCAATAGTGATACGTGCCACACATACGCCATTAATGTCGGGGTACGGTGCGCCACACGCTAGCGCATATGACCATTGCAATAGTGATAAGTGCTGCACACACGTCTCTAATGTATGTGTATGATGCGTCACATCTGAGCGGTGGGTGCACAGGACTCCCAGCAGTGCCCAGACAGTATAGGGGGTAGGTGCACAGGACTCCCAGCAGTGCCCAGACATAGGAGGGGTGGCTGGATAGGACTCCCAGCAGTGCCCAGACATAGGAGGGGGGTGTAGATAGGACTCCCAGCAGTACCCAGACAGTATAGGGGTTGGGTGCACAGGACTACCAGCAGTGCCCAGACATAGGAGGGGGTGTAGGTAGGACCCTCAGCAGTGCCCAGACAGTATAGGGGGTGGCTGGATAGGACTCCCAGCAGTGCCCAGACATAGGAGCGGATGTAGATAGGACTCCCAGCAGTGCCCAGACATAGGAGGGGGTGTAGATAGGACTCCCAGCAGTGCCCAGACATAGGAGGGGGCTGTAGATAGGACTCCCAGCAGTGCCCATACATAGGAGGAGGGTGTAGATAGGACTCTCAGTAGTGCCCAGCCATAGGAGGGGGTGTAGATAGGACTCCCAGCAGTGCCCAGACATAGGAGGGGTGGCTGGATAGGACTCCCAGCAGTGCCAAGACATAGGAGGGGGGTGTAGATAGGACTCCCATCAGTGCCCAGACAGTATCGGGGTTGGGTGTACAGGACTCCCAGCAGTGCCCAGACATAGGAGGGGGGTGTAGATAGGACTCCCAGTAGTGCCCAGCCATAGGAGGGGGTGTAGATAGGACTCCCAGCAGTGCCCAGACATAGGAGGGGTGTCTGGATAGGACTCCCAGCAGTGCCCAGAGATAGGAGGGGGTGTAGATAGGACTCCCAGCAGTGCCCAAACGGTATAGGGGGTGGGTGCACATGACTCCCAGCAGTGTCCAGACATAGAAGGGGGTGTAGTTAGGACTCCCAGCAGTGCCCAGACATAGGAGGAGGGTGTAGATAGGACTCCCAGCAGTGCCCAGACATAGGAGGGGTGGCTGGATAGGACTCCCAGCAATGCCCAGACATAGGAGGGTGTGTAGATAGGACTCCCAGCAGTGCCCAGACATAGGAGGGATGGCTGGATAGGACTCCCAGCAGTGCCCAGACATAGGAGGGGGTGTAGATAGGACTCCCAGCAGTGCCCAGACAGTATGGGGGGTGGGTGCACAGGACTCCCAGCAGTGCCCAGACAGTATAGGGGGTGGGTGCACAGGACTCCCAGCAGTGCCCAGACATAGGAGGGGGTGTAGATATGACTCCCAGCAGTGCCCAGACATAGGAGGAGGGTGTAGATAGGACTCCCAGCAGTGCCCAGACATAGGATGGGGTGTAGATAGGATTCCCAGCAGTGCCCAGACATAGGAGGGGGGTGTAGATAGGACTCCCAGCAGTGGCCAGATATAGGAGGGATGGCTGGATAGGACTCCCATCAGTGCCCAGACATAGGAAGGGGGTGTAGATAGAACTCCCAGCAGTGCCCAGACATAGAAGGAGGGTGTAGATAGGACTCCCAGCAGTGCCCAGACATAGGAGGAGGGTGTAGATAGGACTCCCAGCAGTGCCCAGACAGTATGGGGGGTGGGCGCACAGGACTCCCAGCACTGCCCAGACATAGGAGGGGGGTCTAGATAGGACTCCCAGCAGTGCCCAGACATAGGTGGGGTGGCTGGATAGGACTCCCAGCAGTGCCCAGACATAGGAGGGGTGTAGATAGGACTCCCAGCAGTGACCAGACATAGGAGGAGGGTGAAGATAGGACTACCAGCAGTGCCCAGACATAGAAGGAGGGTGTAGATAGGACTCCCAGCAGTGCCCAGACAGTAGGGGGGGTGGGTGCACAGGACTCCCAGCACTGCCCAGACATACGAGGGGGGTCTAGATAAGACTCCCAGCAGTGCCTAGACATAGGTGGGGTGGCTGGATAGGACTCCCAGCAGTGCCCAGACATAGGAGGGGTGTAGATAGGACTCCCAGCAGTGCTCAGTCATAGGGGTGTGCATTTCCAACATCATACAACATCTACATGCCTCTATGTGTACATCCGCAACCTGTTACGCTCATGATAGTTGCATATCAACACATCACTCACAGCAGTGACCTACTCCACGTAGAATGGTATCCTGTCACACACAGGGTGACACACCACATGTGGTTTTTCTTGTCAGATCCCACATGCATAGCCACCCATGTAGTTTGCTGCCACCCCCCCCCCCCCTCCATCATGACTCAATAGTGTGTAGTCATGTAACAGACCAACAAACAAATGAAGCACAGATGGACTAATACATTGTCATGTACATCCCGGACATGATGTGAATGTCCAGGTGGTGAAACAGGTACTCCCTCATGGAAGGAAGAGGATACAAAACCACTAGATACAAAGCACCCAAATGTGTTTTGTGTGCACAAATTTCTAAGTTTACAATCTGAATCAAGAGGTCAAGGCGGATAACATTGTCATGCAAAGTTTGAAAAATTATGATGGACCCACTGAAGGCAGTACTACACACAACGAACCCAAGCGTGGGGAGTAGCATGGAGGGCACTGACAAATTATCTGATTTCATTTGTGAGCACGCATGGCCATTGCCGAAGGGAATGTACAATCCTATGAGAAATCCATACAAAAGTCACCACAGCAATTGTGAAACTCTCTATAGTGAAGATCTCATGTGACACTGAGGAAGGGACATTCTTTTGGATAATGTCTGTATGCAAACTGCACACACACCAATCTAGATAATGTGCTGCTACATTTGGATAGCACAGAGATACCATGGTCCACCTCATTCCCATCAGAAAAATAGACATCTTTCACAAAACCAAAACATTAACATTACACCACCTCGTAGGCACACAGCACCTAAAAAAATTCCCTGAAGTGCAATAGTTCAGAAAGAAAAATAAAATGCTTTATTCAGCGCCATCATGTAAATGAAGAAAAAAATGAGTCCAGGCTCACAGAAGGCCAAATGGCCAGTCCAAAATACTGTCCACAACAGTGGTGACTTTGTGGAGGTTGTCACCCCAAAACTTGCCTGCACATGGTAGATTTAGAGGTCTGTGGACACATGGGGGGCATCATCAGAGTCAGTGTCCGGCACCGCGGGGACAGGAGAGGGAAGGGTATGTGTAGTGGGTGAAGGTGGGGAGGATTCCTCCACAGTGGCAGGTGCAGCGCAAAAGGATGCAACATATTCAGCGCTGCTCACTGCTGCCAGTTCTGACAGGCTACCACCTGAACCCGGGGACACAATGGGAGTGGAGGTAGAGGGCTGTGAGTCAGGTGTAGTGTGTCTGTGGGTGGGTGTGTGATATCTGTCCCCTGTCCCTGTGGGTGTGCGTATATCCCCCTAAGATTGGGTGCCTGGAGGTCTGCGTTTTGACTTACGCGTGGGTGTGCGGGGTGTTCCTGTTGGTGTGTGTGATATGGTGGACAGGTATGGGAGAGGGGTATGTGGATGGGTCAGGAGGAGTGGGGGGGTTGGCGCTGCAGCATGGCAAGTGCTGCCGTCAGTGTTGAGTCTATGGACGACAAACTCCGACGTTGGTCAGACATGTCAGATGACATGCCCTCCATGAATGACAGCAACTGTGTCATGAATTTGGTTTGGCCATGGAGGACAGTCAGCACTGATGCCTGACCAACTTGAATCTGCCGGAGTATGTCCACAGACTCAGCACTGAGGGCAGCAGGGAAGACAGGGGTAGGGGCTGCGGTGCCGGGGACGAAGGAGACACGGGGGCATCACGGATCAAAGGGACCCTAGCAACTGGGAGGGTGAAGATGGGTCTGGATGAGGAGGGGACAGACATAGTGGGTGCAGATGCTGTTGCTGCATATTCCCCCAACCTCCTGGGAGTCCGAAGCTGAGCCGTTCACATGGTATGAGATGTCTTGCTCATGACATCCGGCCGCCTGACTCCCTTCACCCTCTGTGCCACTGCCTCCCTCCGACACCTCAAAGCTGGTGGCACTGTGGCTAGATCCCTCTGCCTGATCCGTGCTTGTGTCTCCTCCACTTTCAGGTGATGATGCTGTTGGCAAGGATAAAGAAAAAATATATGTCAGTCACCTGTACACATCAGACATAGGATTAACAAATTATTTGGGAACATTTCCAATCATGGCATGCATCATGAGTCACATTCCACATAACTCAGCACATACTTGAGTCCAGTACTGCGCAATTGTAATAGACACAACGCTCCTTGTATACAAAGATACAAGTAACAGACCCGGCCACAATTTGAATGAGAATCACAATGATGAGCCACTGTTTGTCAACAGCTCAGGTGTCGATCCATCACCGTTCCGTTTCCCACTCTGCCACCCCGCCCAGACATGGTCATGTTCAAATCTGTCTGACCCTGTGCCACATGGGAACAGTCCTGCCAAAACTGCCATGTAGTGCCATCCCTGGACCTGAAACAAGCCTTCTATCACCTCTCACTGGCATCACAGCCGTCTACAGCCAGGCTTGCATGAAACACAGATGTGTATACAAACAAGCATGGCTGAAGATGGCTGGAATGCCAGAAAGTGGTCCCAGGAACCTTGTTTCCAATCCAGGGAAGGCATGGACTGACATTTTTGACTGGACTGTTCCCATTAAGCACATGGACAGACAGATTTGCACATGACCATGTTTGAACTTGGGGGGGCAGAGTGTGCAACAGAAAGGTGATAGATAAAACCCTGACCTGTTGTATGGGTGTGAGTATATGATTGGTACAGAGGCACCCTCCATCACCACACACTATTGTGACACTCCTCACAGGGGCATCTATCACCAGATCATACAGTTCCTAGCAGATAACACACACTGGCTGTCAAGTGAAGTGGCCCACATGTCCAAAATCCTGAAAATGCCTAAGCTAATGTGCCTGCAATTGTGAATATTAAAAACATCGCTGCATTGTTGACACACCCTCAACCACATGGGAAATGTGAATACAGTAGGGTGCACACCAAGACAAAACTGTGTTGCACCACCAATACATACATGTTGCGCAAATCTATGTGGAACAGTCATCTCTGTGAGCCAACAACATAGCCTCTAAATCCAACAATGACATCATTGTCCAGCATCACAGGGTAAGTGCATAGTGATGAGTTCACATCAGAAATTACATACACAGCTCACCACTGACAAGGCGAAACAGGCTGGCCCATCACACCTCCCCTGTACAACACCCCATAACCCCGTCAATGTGAGTGATACAGCTCAAGTAGTGAAAAGTCAGTATCAGGGAATCAATAACTGTGCAGCGATTTAAATTAACCCAAGGTCACCTCGTGTGGCAGCCCATCCATATTAGTCACAAACAACCAGCAACATATTCTTCTGATTATGCACACACACACTGCCCAGTGTGAGTATGCACAAGCCAAACATTGTATACATGGACAGTGTGCACATGTAGCTAACACATGAGAAATACAAAGTATACCAGGGACAAAGGCCACTGAGGCAGACCCGTGCTGAACTCTATGTTGACTTGAGACTCATGATTAGTGCCAAAAAATCATGAAGGGCAAACACAGTGCACAGGTCGTGGAACTGGTAAGGTACCAACACGTGTCACAGACCTCCCTCCAACATGATGATGTGCTAAGCAATATGCATACAAATACATTGCACCCTAGGAGTACATGCACAAAAATGGAATACCGAAAGCAGGTGACACATGTGGAGGAGGGGAAGGGATGTAAAAGAGCATCAGCTGAATATGGGTAATTGAAATGACAATGTATAAATGACCTGGCTTCTGAGCACTGAAGGTAGCATGTGAAACACATGACAACAAACAGACATGTACCTACCCTCTCCTTGCTGTTGTCCCTCCTGCAACTGCCTATGGAGAAAAACTTCCAGGACCCGGAGCATGTAGGAGGTGAGGTGACGGGTGTCGCCATGCGGACGTGGAGCTTCAAGCTTTAGCTGGACCCGGGCGATACGGCGGGTCCAGCTCCGGATGTCCTGCAACCTCTTCCTGATGTTAAGGATCCTTCGGCGAGGGCCCCCCCACAGACCTGATAGCCCTGGCTATGTCCAGTCAGATCTCTCCCTTCTCATAGGCAGATACCTGTCAGGAAGATAGAGTGAAACAACATCAGTACACCTGGTCCATGTCCCAAAGACACACACTTGGACCACATTGACTATGATAACAGGGCATAGGATGCTGACCGGACTTGCATCATTGTCCATTTGAATGTGGCCTGTGAGCAAACACCAATGCACTACATGCCTTTGAAAGGCAACAGATGCCATAAGGGGTGCAAACCACTCACTGAGCATGGCACACACGGAAGAAGATATGCTACTTCAGGGTGGTGGACAGCACGTGACATGCTGTCACATATTCCACTACACCTAAGAACCCTCAGCAGACCACACATGCACACCCTGGCACAGATCATTTGCTTGTCATTGTCAACAGTGTATACAACTTTGCACATGTCACACTTTAGAAAGATGTGACACAGGCGTCATGCTAACTGTCCAAGTCATGCACACGGCACTGCATACTTGTCATATCAGATGGGTACAGCTGTGGCATATGCCATGCATCAGTGTTGCAAAACATCACATACACAATTAGCCAGGTGACAAAGAACATTCCCACTCTTCAATGTCCATGAGTTCAAAGCATGCATTTGTCCAACATCCACACAGGTCATGAAAAACAATCATCAACAGTGAGTGCATTCATCTGTCACTCTGGGGAGAACACTGTTACACCTCATTAAATCATGCCAATAAAACATGCAAGGTGTGGCACAGCATAAAGTGTGATTCACATTGCATTGAATGTCACAGTTAGCACAATGCAGTAAACACTATTTAACCACATCATTCACTGCATGGGAGATACCACAATGTACACACCCGACAGTCACTCAAAACAACATTGCATCTCTGTTCCATAAATACACAATGGCTGTAGTGTCACTCACACATTCATCACTCACCTGATCCCCTGGTTTCCCATACAGCTTGCAGTAGTTTGGCAGGAGGGCATCCAGCAGGGCCTGGTTCTCCTCCTCATTGAATGCAGGTGCCCTCTGCATGGTCAGAAAAATCAGGGTCCAGGGAATGCAGAGACAGCAGCAGTATTGTCCACTCTAATGTTGTGCAGGCAAGTGCCCTCTAACAGCCACATGCAGCCTTAAATCAGTGCTGCTGAGGGGCTGTCAGTCCAAGGAGTACAGTGTGATAGGCCAGATTACTTTGCATCCTATTTTTCATCCGATCCCATTACACATAAGGCCATGACACACATTTGCATGGTTTAAAAATTGAGCTTGAGAACCACAACAAATTTTGCACGATTGTATAGTTTTGGCCAACTGAATTTTTCAGAACACCTGTAGAACAAACTCAAATCTCTGTTTCCTTGACAACTAGCCTGCATTCTGCTTGTCCTCTAGATGTTCCCTATGTATTTTCTGGGATCCCCACACAAGTACGGTGCGTTTTCTGTCTGAAAGCAACTTTTTCAAAAGTGAAACGTCACGCACACACACACGCAATGGCGTGGTACGCTCCGCTCGCGTATGGCTCGAATGTCATAGTGAAACGACCCGTAACCACGCACGTACAATTGGGGTACGGTCAGCTCGCGTTTGGCTCGAATGCAATAGTGAAACGACCCGTGCACACGCACGTACTATTGGGGTACGCTCCGCTCGCATATGGCTCGAATGCAATAGTGAAACAACCCGTACACACACACGTACTATTGGGGTATGGTCCACTCGCGTATGGCTCGAATGCAATAGTGAAACTACCCGTACACACGCACGTACTATTGGGGTACTGGGCATTTGACACGCTCTATTGAATGCATGTGTACGGTGCATTTTACGAGCTCACGCATGGCACCGTTACAATAGTGATACCAGGAAAACACATGGCGGGATGTAGGTGTAAGGTCATAATGAGGATGTTGATGTATATATTGACATGGCATCCTTACATCAGCAGGCCCTAGGTTTTGCAGACAGTGAAATAGCAGAGGGCATTCGATCATGTGGCACAGTTGATGTGTGATGAGCTGTTGAGACATGTAATTTGTGATGGGGCACTATGTGGTTCACATAACATTTACACTTGTCACATAAGTAACCTCATGAAAATGTTGTGATGCACATCAACACTGGGATAGCACACTATTCAGTACGGGCATCTGTCACATGATGCCAGCGACAGAGGCACTGTCTTACTTGTAAAATTGAGGTCCAGCATGACCCTGTGTGACAATGTAATGTGTGTGCCAAGTGAAAGATTAGGCATGCTGTTTGTATCCCGTAAACTTAATCTGCTGTAGGTGCATCTATGATGGGTCTGTGTCATGATTGCAAGGGTTTCCCATGTACGCACACCATGCCACCGGGGCATTTCAGCTGCTCATGTGTGTGATGGCATCATAGAACTTTTGTTCCCAAACATACAGGTGTGCATTCTGATAATGGCTGTGGTGTAGTTTAGTCAAATGCACACCTCATTCACAATATCACAGATTTGTGCAATCGATAGCAAATGTGACGTGGGTGGGTGCTTTTCGGACAGCTGTCTGGATGTGTTGACAACCTTCTCATGCAGGTCAGTACAAAAAAGAAGCTCCACAGCGGATCAACCAACAAGCACCTCAAATTTCCAAAGTCCCTTAGAATATTCAGTCTTAATGTGCTGTCAACCTCCAGGACCTGCTGTTGTTCGGTCCCACTGGAATTCCAGATAGAAAATTTGAAAACACGTGGAGGCAGCACCAATCTTGAAGTAAATCAACAAGGCCAAAGTTTTTTTCAAAAAATATATTTTTCTTTTTATTTTCGTATTTTCAAAGTGCACAGGACAGCCAACCGTTCCGCTCCCCAACCATGGGAGCTTCGCCAGGGCAATTTAAATAGATGGTTCTCCTACAGTTGTGCGGTCAAAATGAGAAAAGAGCTGGCCACTATAATGGTACTAAGCATGGGCGGAAAATCCGTTACGCTCACGGATTTTGCGGATTTTCGGTAAATTCGCAATCCGCGAACGCTCGTGAATTTACCGAAAATCCGCAAATTCGCACGCAGCGGATTTTTTTTCTTGGTAAAACAATTTTGCGGCGTGCGGTGTAAGTTCGCAATTGCGAACATGTAGGTGCTTCGGGCAGCAACAATCTCGCACTCGAGAAATTACAAAAATTGCAATTCTGCACAAGAAATCTACTAGCAAGCAGCATAGACCTTCTGAAAATGATGATTTTTATCAGAAGAACTCCTCAGGTTGACATTTGCCTGCACTTTTTTGGATTTGAGGCCTTTTGATTTTCTTTGGATAACTTTTGGATTAGAAATCAACTTTCTCATATAAGCTTGGTGGGGCATTACAGTTGCTGTAATACTGTTCTGCAGAAAAACGAGTTTTGCAAAAGTGAAAGGAAGTTCAAAAGTTCAAACTCATCATTAGTAACCGTTCCCTGTAGTGCTTCCTGACAAGGGCCCCTCCAGAGTTCAGTTGCTAGTTGCAACAATTGTATGACCCTGCTCCGACCCTCACAGCAGGCTCATAGAATAGCTACAAGTAGGCCACAAAGGTCCTGGAAAAAAAATTGCACTGCAACAGAAAGCAAATTACAGATAAGGAAGCAGGTGCCAGACTGGAATTTTAAAACAGTGACACATTAATAAATCAACCCCAAATTAATTCATGTCAGTTGAAGCAGGCAGGTGTGCTTGCTTTTTCCCCCCCTAATCTACAGTGATGATGAACCAGAGGGTGGCATTGATGTACCAGAGGGTGGCATGGGTGAAACAGAGGGTGGCAGGGGTGAAACAGAGGGTGCTGGGAACCTGTGATGATGAACCAGACGTAGAAACAACATAATCGTGACCGTTGCGAGCCGACATGTAAGTTCGCAATTGCGAACTGGTACAAAACCCTCGCGAACTGTCAGAAATCCTTGCGAACTGGCAGAAATCCTTGCGAACACACAAAAAAAAATCCGCAAATTCGCGAGAATTCGCGAATTTTGCAGATTGTGAGTTCGCAAATTCGCAAAATTCGCGAACGCCAGATTCGCAAAATTCGCCCATGCTTAAATGGTACATGTACTAGTAAAAGGGTCCAAGTAGAATAGAAGTATTCAAAGCGTAGCGACCGTCGAGTAATTCACACAATTGTCATATCAGATTATCCCATTAGGTAAAAATGTATATCCATGGGGTTATTGTGACGCGAAGCGACGTATGTGCAGTCCTTGATAAGCTGCTAATACACACGTGCTTCAAAGGATTATGTCAGCGTGACGGCCCATGACGGATTTTCGCAATGGCTGTGGTGTAGTTTAGTCAAATGCACACCTCATTCACAATATCACAGATTTGTGCAATCGATAGCAAATGCGACGTGGGTGTGTGCCTTGCAGACAGCTGTCTGGATGTGTTGACAACCTTCTCATGCAGGTCATGTGACGAGTGTCACAGACGTGATACATTGTCCTGCTCACTCAGACCAGCCCAGTAGATCATTTGTGTGCATGTCATGTCCATTTCACAGACAACAGGTGTATAAGTTCTAATGGAGGAGTGCCAGCCAGCTGGCATATGTTTCATTGATGTACAGCCCATACCAGACTCAATGGTGATTTGATGTGTTGAAGCATTGTTACTTGTGCTATGTACATTGTAAAAGTTGTTGGCTGACAGTTGTACACCTTATTCCACAAACATGTCGTGCAGGGCATGCCCTCTGCCAAGGCCGTTGCCAGACTTGGATGTCATGAGGGAACGTGATTGCATCCGCCGTTACAGATTCACTCAACAGTTGATTCAGGACTTGACAGAGAGGCTGGAACCACATCTCCGACCACGACACAGGTATCCAACTGCGCTGACACCCAAGGTAAAGGTGAATGCAGCCCTACATTTCATTGCCACAGGTACGTTCCAATTTACCATAGCCGATGTGGGGAGGATGTCACAGACCATGTTCAGCCATGCACTACGTGATGTGTTAGCTGCTATGTTGAGCCACATTGATGAATTCATCAAATTCCCTACTCCAGAAGAGTTGACAGGTGTCAAAGGTGATTTCTATACCCTGGATGGGATGCCACATGTAATTGGGTTAATTGATGGAACACATATTTCTTTGGTGCCACCACAAGCTCAGGAGCAGGCCGACTGCAACAGGAAACATTACCACTCCATATATGCCCTGTTGGTGTGTCTTGCTAACATGCTGATTTCACATGTTTGTGCATGTTTTCCAGGATCGTGCCACAATGCATTCATCATGAGGCGTAGCAGGGCACCACAGATGATGCTGCAGCTGCGCAACCATCGGTCATGTCTTGTTGGTGTGTAAACTCTGTTTCTCATGTATGTCTCAATTTTATGTTTATCTCTCTCACGGCATCACATTACACACTCATTGCCATGATGTCAATTTGTAGGAGACGCAGGATATCCCTACATGCCGTGGCTCATGACTCCGCTCCGCAACCCCAGAACAGCTACAGACCAGCAGTACAACAATGCACATGGGCAGACCAGCGAGTGATAGAGAGAACGTTTGGACTCCTGAAGAGCCGGTTCAGGTGCCTCAACAAGACTGGTGGATCCCTCCCATACGCCCTGCTCAAGGTGTGTAACATCTTCATTGTGTGCTGCATGCTGCACAACATGGCAGTTGAGAAGGCCGTGCCACTCATCCTGGATCCTAATGAGCTGGAACATCCACCCGTTGAGGATGAAGGCCTTGGCCAGGATGCAAGCGATGAGGAGGAGGAGGATGATATCCAGAGTCAGCTCATACGCAACTTCTTCTCATGATGGTGAGTCATAGCAAAATATTGTGCAAGATTTCACCATAGAGTGACATGTGTAGCATACTGTGTGTCCAGCTGACTGTATGCAATGTCACTTTGTTGTTTGTTGTGCAGTGTCCCACAAGTGCTGATGTTATGCCACACACATACGTGCAATGTGTGAACATGGAATGTATGAGTGTACTACATTCTTAGTGTATTAAAAATGACCATGTCTGAATGGAATCATTCTGAACGTGACCCCTAGTGTTACTGTCATTCCCAGGTCGCCCTGCCTGTTGTCCGTTGGTGTGATCTTAGTCCTCCTGCTATTCCTCATGAAGATAGCAACGTCAGCCGAATCAGCGGTACATGCACAGACATTTTGAAATGTCAGTTTGGGTAAGGATTACAAACAGGCTGTTTTGTGTTGGTATGGTTTCAAATGTGTGGTAATTGTTCATGCGCATGTTGTCGGACCATACATACATGTAACATTACCATGTCTCAAATTTCATGTTGCCCCACTCTCATGACAGGACAGTCACCCTTCTTGACAGTCATCTGTAGTTGAGTTTTGACTCTAGTAAATGCATCAATGTGTGTAAACCTTGACCCTGACACATTGCAAATACCATGGTTGGACATTGTGTTGGACATCCACAACCTCAGTGGGGAATTGCAGCCTCCCTGTGTGCAGCAGGATGGCCCTGGATCATCCACTCAACCTTGTGGTCCAGTACAGTTTGATTTACCAAAATACCATGTTGTGTAGGTGTGGACCAGTGTATGTCCCACATGTTCATTCAACTGTTCTGTGAGTCTGTTTGCATGGATGCATTGCCCATTGTGCCAGTATGTCATGTCACTGTCATGTCGTTACCTCAGTGCTGGTGGAGAACCCTCCTTCGCTAGCCTTCTCTGTGAGTTGATGTTAACTTTCCACTCCCATGATGCCAGGTATGTTGCGCTGATTCCATCACAACATTGGGCTGTAGCAAATGTTAAATCTCTGTGGCACCAGTCGAGTGAGGTTATTCACAGGAATATCTTGTGCCGTGCAGCATCTCATGGTCACGGTAGACCTATTTTTGTGGCTTTGTTCCTCATTACTCGCAGTTGAGTTTGGTCCCACCTGCTTGTCATGTTTAGCATAGTGGGGCACAGTTGCAAGAGCCAATGACTGGCTCCTGCGGGGCTTCCTTGTGTTTAGGTCATTCCCTTCCTCATTGGAGGAGCTTCTAACGGCTCTTGCGGGTGACGTCTACTTTTCCGTCATGGCCCTTACGGATTCACAGTGCTTAATACGGATTGTTGGCTTTGTGTCAGTAGCACTGCTATACATTACATTTTCTGAGATTAGGACCCTCAATCATACACTGAAATATTTGATGGCCGCATGGTTCTAATTGCATAGTAGCAGCCTTGTGGGCGTTACACATGCTTTGTTTAGGTGAGAAACTGTACTACCTTTTATGTGTCGGTGTTCAAGCATCTGATCTAGTCTCATTGCTAAATCTGTGATCACACATAGAGTACAGTGGCAGTGGTTACACTTCACAGGTGTGACTGGTACAGTGTAGGTCCAAAGGTATTCTGTGATTCTGTGACTTAAGTATTGAATCCTTATGCTTGTTTTCCTTTGTTTCAGATCTCCCTCCATGCAGTTCCCATCCTCTCCTTCCCTCGCCTGATCTCCCGTTTGTGTCTGTCATTTGTACTCAGACCAAGGGGCTATTTGGAGATGGAACCCTTTCAGCATCGCACCACTCAGATGATCAAAGGTACGGACAGTCCCTGGCAGTCGTGTGGAGAATCTTTCAGCAGCATTACAGGTAACATCATTGCATGACTGTTATTGTCTTCAGAGCAATGCCACTGGGCATGTACATTGGCTAATGCAGCATGGCCTCAAAATCAACGTTATCCTATTGTGTAGGTAGTGTGTTTACCACAGTACATTGTGCCTCATTGCTGTCAACGCACATCTCTAGCCAGTCTGCATGTGTTCAATATGGCATCGTTTACGACGATTGTGCATATGTGTTTACGTGTACAGTGACAACATGCATGCTGTTGGTAATGGCAAATGCATATTGTACCTGACATACATGGTTGTGTATGTGTTGTTTAGCTTGCTACACACGATGTGCAGGCTACACCTGCTGACGCTGTGTGCCCATGATCTTTAGCGACTGTTCACACATTTTTCTCGAGGTGTTCCATGGGTAACCAGACACTCCAGCCTTCACATACACGTGTCACTTTGTGCCATGCTAGAATCCTTGGTTTTGTGTGCTTGTTTAGCATGTTGTCTCACCCCTTCTGCTGTCATGTGTTCACTCATTCCTACTACTGCATCCCCAGCCACAACGCAGCACTGAGGGGCCAGATCCTGTACCACACATGCCTACAAGATACTCCTCCATCCATCTATTCTTAAAGCATGCCGCAGCTTATCTGTGCCACTGTTGCACACCCTCCATGACAAAGGCAGGTCCGTCAGCACCGGCAACAAGCACACTGCAAGGCACTCAGCTCATTTCCTGACTCATGTGACACAACAGACTCTTGCTCCAGCCACCCTCCACAGTGAACATCAGACAATCATCCACCTGGTATCATGCTGCCACAAACACACCCATGACAGCTTCTCAGCCTGTGTGTGCAACTCATACTGGCAACACAATGCAGCCCCACATAACAGTGTGTCTACGTACAACCAGGTCATGTGGCTCGTACAGCACACACACAACTTCCAGCAGCAGCACATTGTACTGTGTTACCTCGTCAACACAACAGCACCACACATCGCCTTCATTACTGTAACGTGGTAGTACGCAACATCAGCACACCACTTCTACATAGCCATCACAGACGGATAGTCCAAAACCCACAAGGACCACACACCAAAACTAGGATTATGATTGGTCCAGCTTAACGAGGTACACCCTCAGAGTCACATACAACACCAAGGACACACTCCGCATTCTCAAACATCTGCATATCCGGTATCACACCAACAGCCTGACCACCCTCATTGTAACTATCATCTACAGCTCTCCAATCCTACACACACAATTTGGCTAAGCCATCTATCAAACAATAAATCTGTTCATTTTTTGAGCGCCCTACGTACCCGTGAGGGTCTCAATGCGCTGGGGGGGGCTGCTACAGATCAAAAATCCAGGTCTTGAGAAGTCTTCTGAAGACCAACAGGTCCTGGGTCTGTTGTCGCCTTGTAGGGAGGGTGTTCCAGGTCTTTGACGCAAGGTAGGAGAAGAATCTGTCACTAACGGTGGTTTTCCGTATGTGAAGGACTGTGGCAAGTGCGAGGTTTGTAGAGCGGAGGCTGCGGGTGGGTGTGTAGAAGCTGAGTCGGTTGTTATGGTATGTGGTCCGGCGTGGTTAGGAGCTTTGTGTGCGTGGATGATGAGTTTGGAGGTGATCCTGTTGTTGACAGGGAGCCAGTGCAGGCCTCTCAGGTGTGGTGTGATGTGGCCGTGTTGGGGAAATCAACCATCATACGTGGCGAGGCGGTCTGGATGCGTTGCCGCTGTCTCATGAGTTTGGTTGTTGTAGCTGCATAGGGGGCGTTCCCGTAATCCTGTGAGCTTGTGGAGAGGGCCCAGATGACTGTTCTCACATACCAACCCTATACTGTTAGGCACTGCTGGGAGTCCTTTGCACCCACCCACATACCACCCCCCATACTGTTAGGCACTGCTGGGAGTCATGCCCACCCACCCCCATACTGTTAGGCGCTGCTGGGAGTCCCCTGCACCCACCCACATAACACCCCCGTACCGTTAGGCACTGCTGGGCGTCATGCCCACCCACTCCCATACTGTTAGGCACTGCTGAAAGTCCTCTGCACCCCCCCACAAACCACCCCCATACTGTTAGGCACTGCTGGGAGTCATGTTAGGCACTGCTGGGAGTCCTCTGCACCCACCCACATACCACCCCCATACTGTTAGGCACTGCTGGGAGTCTCTGCACCCACCCACATACCACCCCCATACTGGTAGGCACTGCTGGGAGTCCTCTGCACTCACCCACATACCACCCCCATACTGTTAGGCACTGCTGGGAGTCCTATGCACCCACCCACATACCACCCCCATACTGTTTAGGCACTGCTGGGAGTCATGACCACCCACCCCCATATTGTTAGGCACTGCTGGGAGTCTACTCATGTTACATGAGTTGTTTGGATACTCACCAGGGTCCACGGCTCCTTCAATTCCATGAACTCCCACCCGTGGTAGCAGGGCCATGACTTTCTCCTCCCAGGGATGGTATTGGGCAGGTCTGCGGGGACCACCACCTCCAGTGTGGTGTGCATTGGCGTAGTCTTCGTCCGTCTCCCTCTTGACCATCCTGGGCAGATCGTACCACCTGGCCTGGCAATCCCTCCTGGTGCGCCTGATGGGTGCAACAGCATTGACCTTATCGACGATCCTCTCCCACAGGCGTGTTTTTTCTGCAAGGCTGGTCTGTCTAACCAATGCACCAAACAGCTGTGGCTCAACTCTGATGACTTCATCTGTAAGGATCTCCATCTCCGGGTTAGTGAACTTTGGATTATTTGGTGTGGTCATGGTGTGGGGTGTATGTGATTGAGGGGGTGATGGTGTGTATGGATGAGTGTGTGTGGGTCTGATTGTGTAGGGGGTGGTGTGGGTGTGAATGAGATAGGGTGTATGTGTGAAGGTGTATGGGTGCAGTTGTTGGTGTCCTGTCAGTGTCTTTGCGCAAATAGGTATGTTGCAATGGATGATGGGTTGTATGTGTGGGCCCTTTTATTGGTCCATTTGTGGGTGTGGCTTAGTTTGAATTTTTGGTGGGTGTGTTATAAGGGGTGGGTGTAACTTGGGCCCTCTGTTTGCCTGTTTGGATGTGGCCTGGACATTGTTTTAAAATGGTGTGTACACAGGAGACATGTTTTGTGGTGTTGTGCGACTCGTTTGCACACTCCTTGTGCTGGTTTAGGGGTTTGCGTGCATTATTAGTGGGGGGGTGTGCGTTTCGTATTTGTTGGTGCTGCTGGCTCATACGGGACGTTTTTGGTGTGTTCGCGTAAGCTTCATTGAGTGGTGTGCGGTTTGTATTTATTGGTGCGGCTGGCTGGTACATGCCGTTTTTGGGGTGGGGCTTTGTGTATGCTTTATTGAGTGGTGTGCGGTTCGTATTTGTTGGTGCGGCTGGCTGATACGTGAAGTTTTCCATACAAATCATGCTTCAGGCGCGACTACGTTTGCCCGTACAAATCACGTATTCGGTCCCCGGTCTGGATCGTACTTGTTTGCTCGTATGGCATGTTTAAAAATCGTACGGTTTGGGTTGCGACACCATTTCGTACGGGTCTTCTATTATGGTTCGTCTGGTTCGCAGATATTCGGACATATTTTAGGGATACTGATCATACTACGCAGTTCGGACGGTCTTTTTCCATTCGTACGGAGACGGCTACCAATACGAGTCGTACAATGGTTTTTTCTCCCAAATCGGAATCAACCCCTATGTGTTTACTCATGATCCTCAGTATGTCCACCCGGTACCATCGTTTATGCATGTATAAAAAGAAATGTGCTGAGGGCTGGCCTAACCAGGTATTGGGCTATGCTCCAACCCCAAAGTTACAGCAATATTTCTTCTCCTGGGTATATTGGTGGTTAAGCCAATCTGAACATGACAGGGGGGAAAGCCCACTAAGCACTAGGAATTTAGTGGTGGGGGCCCACCTAGTCACAAGGTATATTACCAACACTCAGTGCACCAGCAGTCTATCTGCCCTCTGGGGGACAGTTTGGGGATTTAACCCAATCTGCCTTTCCCTTGGAGAGAAGAAAGCCCGCTACCCCAGGTATTTTTTTGATATAAAAATAATGTGGTGGGGATGGCCCATCCTAGCAATGGGTCATAGCTCCACCCAAAAGGCACCAACTATATTTTTGCCTCCCCTCCCAAAACTACACAACAGAGCCAAATTTTTAAAAAATGGATAGAGGTGGCAAATCTCTGCATTTGACAGCACCCCCCACAAAACCCCCAACAGGTATTCTCCATTACCATAGCCAGCAAATGTCAATTGCATTTTGTTTGCCCTATTTTTAAAATGTGGGGTGGCAGAGAGGGCTAAACCTCCATTTACTGCCCCCTCAGGTGACAGACAGGCTCTGCTGTCTGGGATGTAGGATACAATACATGCCGAAATGGGTAAATCATGCACTCCATTCTGGTTCTCAAGTGTTTCCCTGGTGGTCTGTTCCACTTTCTTATACCCCTTAGATAGACAGGTAAGTGGCAAATACCCCAATCTGGCCAACCAGGGATGGTGAAAGTCCTTTAGACAGCCAGCGGAAAATGTAAGAACATTTTTGAGTGTGGTGGTGGATCATCTTGACATCAGACCTCACCCCGCACAAGGCAGTGTTTCTGCATCCTAAGGAAAGCAGTATTGAGAGTTATCCCCTCTCCAACAGCCTATATGTCAGAACTACAGCCTAAACAGTCACATTTTCCACTTTCTTCCCAAGGTGAATGGCTGCACCTTTAGATTCTGGGCCAGCAGGCAACCCAGGAACATTACCAAACCCGGGCATTTATGAAACCTACACACCCTATGGAATCCTGGTTGGTGTGGCTTTCATGGACCCCAAAGCATTGTCTTACCAAGAATGCCCTGTAGGCATTAAAGTATGGGTAAAAAAAGGCTATATTTTATGTCTTTAATTTCCATATATTTATAGCCAAAATCTTACCATCCTGCATTCCCACTCTTCCCTGATTGGAAATTCTGACTCTAATGTGTCGGTGGATCTAACAGCAATGAACTAAAACTGAAACCATGTGGAAACCTCCTTGACATCACTTTGCCCTCCCAAATCGAACTTTTAGCTGATGCCTGTGCTGGTGCTAAACCCTGCAAAACTACTGGCATACCATTTATATCAGGAGAAACATGGAGAGGCTGAATGTTATGAGTTTTAGTGGATCCCTGCAGTTTCCGGATCAAAAGAGAAGTGAGAAAAAATCTGAGATTTTAGCCAAAGTTTGATGTTTGTGATTTATTCCGGGTAAGAAAACGTCTTGAGATTCATACAAGTAACACCTCACTGCACTCCCTAGATGCTTAGTATTTAGAAATGTCTGGAGTTGGTAGGTATCCCTAGATGTCAACCAAGCCGAGAAAATACTGGGGATACCCATATGCCAAAATAAGTCATTTTAAAAGGCAACCTCTTAACGTTTGCTTGTTAGGGCATTTCTATCAAAGGCAATATGCCCAGTCACACAAGGAGAAGTGTGGCAACAAAGGATTTTGTAACATTTATTATTATCAATAGAACTTACCTCCAGTTCAGCTTTTCAAATATCAGCAAAATGCTGTCTCAATCACATCATATTCTGAGCACTCAACGATTGAAGTTGTACAAATAGCCACTTGTTCAAAACGTATTATCCTGGGTACATTTCATAAGTGCACAGGTCTCTTTCATACACTTTTTCCAATCATTAGTTTTACTATTTGAATAGATGCATGGTCAATAAACAGTGAAAATTCATAAACAGCTACAGCTCAGAAGTTGGTTCTAGATATTGCTGTTTTTTTCTTTGTATTTTCCTAAAATACAAAGACAATATATCCCTGTGACCAGAAGACTCTCACGGATGTAACAGTAGCGCTTTCATTAATTGGCCACAAGAGTCAAAAAATAGAGATGACTTTCTGAGTTCCATCATGTGTGTCACTCCTGTTTCTACCAGTAAAATGCAAATAGATAGAACCCACAAAAATATGATACATCGTCTACCATTTACAAAATTGCAAAAACTGTGGTAATAAAAATATTTTACACAACACTGTCTCTTTTTAAAAGCTGTCAAGATGGTGATCTTAGCAGAGCAAAATTTGTTGGCGCTATTTTTTTAAAAGCATGCACTTGCTTCTAGAGCATTTTTTTAAAACAATATCTCACCAAAACATATTGCCACATTATAGGTAAAAATACACAAACGTGCCTTGGATATATTTAGTGGATGAACAATAATAAATGAATAAGCTTGAACTGCCCTACACATAAAAAAGGACCTAAGAGTTTATTAGAGCCATCCTTTGATAGATATCTCAATAGATCTCAAAACCTCAGATGACTTCTTCAACCTACATTCTCGATGAATGACTACTGTTTGTGATTATTACTAAGTGCATGTATACATTTGTACTGTTTAAAAATACAGAAATTACTAGTATTATACAAACAATAAAAGCTACATTTAGGACTACATTGTAGATAAAAAACGTATACTTGCCTCCATTTTGGATGTGAGAAGGCATTTTAAGCTAAAACAAATCACATAGGGCTGTTTGTTTGAGTTCTTACTCTGCTTACGCAATATGATTTACCCAATATAAAAAGATAATTATATAAAATTGCATAATGGAGACATGGCTTTTTGACTGTTCCCAGCAAGAACCTAGGGGGTCATTACGATGTCGTACGGATTGCCTCTGCCAGGCTGGCGGATTGCCTCTGCCGGCCTGGCGGAGGCAATCCGCCTGACATCCACACTAGTTTTTACCCCGCCATATAAGTATGGCGGGGGGGACCTCGGCGGACGGAAAGACAAGCGGTCTTCACTCTGGGGGCCCCCTGCGGGCCCCCAGAGTGAAGCAGAGGTGGGGGGTGCACACGGGGGGTACCTGTGGTACCCCCATTCATTTGCATTTACAAAGCAGCAGGCACCGCGCGGTGCCTGCCGCTTTGTAAATGCTGAAATGCATTTTTAGCAGTGTGGCAAGCGGTGCAGAGAGCACCGGCCGCCACAATGCTAAAAACACAGGATGTGCCCACCACTGTGGCGGGCACATCCTAATACCCCCCACGGGACCCCCACCCTTATGGCGGGTGGTCCCTATTACCACGAGGATGGCGGGTGGGCAAAGTCCACCCGCCATCCTAATGACCCCCCTAGTGTCTAGATGCCCTCGCGGGTGATAAGCCACATCCCACAAATCCAAGTTGATTGAGTGATTGATTGAATGGCATATACTGAAGTAAATATAATGCTCCTCTTGAAGTTTGACAAAAATCTACTTTTATGTGCCTCAGTGCTTCAGTGAACTAGACCTGCTCATAATTTTCGTTATGGCCTTATTATCCTATGTAATCTCCAGAATTTTGTAGTTCGTATTTGGTTTGTTATCCCAAACATTTTGCCATTATGCCACGTCACATGAACAAAATGTCAAATAAAGCGAAAAATCCTGTTGCTGGAGCATGGGCACAATGTGAATAACCCAAAAATGTGTACCAGCTCTTTAATGTAGGCACCCATCAATAAAATTAAATCAAAATCGTTTTGAGTTTATTTTATTTTCAAGCAGACCTTTCATTTAATATTCATGCACAAAACCCATCTTTTATATTATGGTTTTTTTGTTTATACAGGACATGTCATAAAGTGTGAGACTGCTGTACATAAAGTATCCTTCCTGTCTTCCTATCCTAAAAACTCCTCCCTGATCTATTTTAAGTCCATAGCCATTTTAGGGTTGAGTTTTGGTGGGAAAGCATCACTCATTCTTTGGCTGTACACACTGCTGCATCATCAAGCCTAAGAATCTTAACATTTAGGGGAAAATCAAGTGAGCTGAATGCAGTACTTTGCAAAATTTTGTTTGCAGGTACCACCATTTTTTTCCTTTTTTCTGGGGTGGGTGGAATTCTTGATTCCTCCGGCAGAATTGGAGGAATTTAGTAATTACACGTTACTCATGTAAAGTGCAGCTACTAATAAATTCAGCTGCTTTACCGGTGGAGTTATTTAGCACTGTATTTGTGTCTATAGTCACGCCAATTGTTGCTTCTACCAAATGGAGCTAATGGACAGCCAGTCTTGACAAGGACACTCTTCCAATCGGACGGCAACCTCCACATGAGGAGCCGGGTCAATCTGAGTAGTTGTGCATGGCAAATCTGTTGAATACATCCATGGACATGTGATGGGCTCTGAACTTCAGCTGTCTTGGCTGGTAAAGGTCCTGCTCCTCCTGCCTGAGGGTGGGGTGGGGGGACACTGGTGCATGACTATAACCTGGTTCCAGCATGGAGAGCATCTATTAGTGTCCTCCCTGCTGGAATGGTACCACCTGTGAACTCCAGGACCCCATCCAGATGGGTAACCTGCCCTCCAGAACCTTATTTGTACCAGACCGCCACCCATCTACCTCAGAGTCCCCTCAATTCCCTGCTTGGAGCATGGCACCCAGTCTTGCCCTGTGAGTGGCACACCTGGCTCTTCTTTATTTAAACAAAGGAATGCCACACTGGCCAATACACACTAATCTTTCTCTGCACCCTGCAGCTGGTGAGTGCAGTAATATGGATCTGGTAAACAGACAAAATATCGACTACAAAATATCGAATGGACAAAGTGGGATGGGTATGCTCAGACGTGAGTCCCATGCTCTCCACACCACTGGATTCAAGCAAGCCGGGCTGAAGACGGCTGGAATGCCAGAAACCGGTCCTCGGAAGCTTGTTTCCGGTCCAGGGAAGGCATGGCTTGGCGGTTCGGGCTGGACTGCTCCCATGAGGCACAGGGTCAGACTGATTTGCATATGGACATGTCTGAACTGGGGTGGTGTGGAGTGCAAAAAAACGATGGATTTAGGCCCAGATCTCTGTACTGGGGTTAATGTATGACATTGTTCTGCATTCTGTCCATCACCTGTGGTTTTTGCATTTGTCACCCCGAGTGGGATGGGTATGCTCAGACGTGAGTCCCATGCTCTCCACACCACTGGATTCAAGCAAGCCGGGCTGAAGGCGGCTGGAATGCCAGAAACCGGTCCTCGGAAGCTTGTTTCCGGTCCAGGGAAGGCATGGCTTGGTGGTTCAGGCTGGACTGTTCCCATGAGGCACAGGGTCAGACTGATTTGCATATGGCCATGTCTGAACTGGGGTGGTGTGGAGTGCAAAAAAAGATGGATTTAGGCCCAGATCTCTGTACTTGGGTGAATGTATGACATTGTTCTGCATTCTGTCCATCATCTGTGGTTTTTGCATTTGTCACCCCGAGTGGGATGGGTATGCTCAGACGTGAGTCCCATGCTCTCCACACCACTGGATTCAAGCAAGCCGGGCTGAAGACGGCTGGAATGCCAGAAACCGGTCCTCGGAAGCTTGTTTCCGGTCCAGGGAAGGCATGGCTTGGCGGTTCGGGCTGGACTGTTCCCATGAGGCACAGGGTCAGACTGATTTGCATATGGCCATTTCTGAACTGGGGTGGTGTGGAGTGCAAAAAAACGATGGATTTAGGCCCAGATCTCTGTACTGGGGTGAATGTATGACATTGTTCTGCATTCTGTCCATCACCTGTAGTTTTTGCATATGGATCTGGTAAACAGACAAAATATCGACTACAAAATATCGAATGGACAAAATATCGACTTCAAAATATAAAATGGACAAAATATCGAATGGACAGAATTTAGGCCCAGGTGTAGGTAATAGCAAATTACCGAATGGTAAACACTGAATTTTACTGATTCGGTATTAACTATTCGGTAATGGCTATGTTGGTAAAATATTCGGTAAAAATACTGAATCGTTAAGATTCGGTAATTACTGATTCTGTAATTACCGAATCTGTATTTGCCATTGATTCCTATGGGACTTGAAGCCCATAGGATTCCATAGCAAATACCGATTCGGTGATTACCGAATCAGTAATTTTACCGATTTTACAAGGGGGACAGGGTGTCACTTTGACACCCTGTTTCACCCCTGTTTCTGGCTTGTGTGCATGTGACACACATACATGCCCTTAGGGCATGTCTGCCACATGGCACAGGTGTACATGCACAGAAGTGATGTACACTGGAATTCGTTATTACCATGGAATAGTATTCCATGGTAAATAACGATTTGGTAAGGGCCTGTGGCACTGATTACAGTGCCACCTACATATGGATTTACAGAATCAGTAAATTTACCGATTCGGTATTTTACCAATTCTGTAAATTTACCGAATTGGTAAATATACTGATTCTGTAAATATGAGGCCCCCTACATGTCAAATCCCAAATACCGGTCGGTAACGGCCGAAATCGGCCGTTACCGACCGGTATTTGGCAACCTACATCTGGCCCATAGTCATCAAAAATATAGTTTTTAAGGTAAGTAATGTAATATCGAATTTTATAAATATAGAAAGTCAAAATATCAAAGTATATAATATAGGTTTTTTAAAATATCGAATTGTTAATAAAATCGATTTTTTATAGTGTTTTGTATGTTAGTATATGTGTGAAAAGTGTATATTTATGTTATAATATATTTTAAGTAATGAATTTATGTTATTTATTTTTTACATAATTTAATTCTGTGGTAGGTTGTGGGTTTATAGGGGAATAGGGTGGGAAGTAATTTAATTATAATTAATTAAATATTTAAATGTATTTATTGGTATTTATTTTGAATTCATTGGTAATTAATTTTTATTTGGTAATTAATTAAATGTTAATTGGCAATTAATTTTACTTAATTGATTAATTGATAATGATGTTAATTTTACTAATTTATTTTCCCTAGCGGGTTGTGGGTTTGTAGGGGAATTGGGTGGAAAGTAATTTAATTATAAATAATCAAATAATTTAATTTATTTATTGGTATTTTTTTTATTAGTTGTTAATTAATTTTTAATTGCTGATTCATTAATCATTAATTTGTAATTAATTTCTGTTAATAGGCAATTATTTGTAATATTTAATTTTTATTTGTATTTTTAATTGATTAAATATTTGATTATATTAAATTGGTAATTACTTTTAATTGATTAAATAATATATGAAGTATTTACTTTCCCTACTGTTGCACTCACTGGAGTGGGAATAGTAATTTTTATCCCTACGCTATCCAACGCTTTCCCTACTGTTGCACTCACTGGAGTGGGAATAGTAATTTTTACACCAACACTATCCAACGCTTTCCCTACTGTTGAACTCTCTGGAGATGAAATAGTAATTTTTACCCCTACGCTATCCAACGCTTTCCCTACTGTTGCACTCACTGGAGTGGGAATAGTAATTTTTACCATTACGCGATCCAACGTTTTCCCTACTGTCGCACGCTTTGGAGTGGGAATAGTAATTTTTCCCTCTATGCTATCCAACGCTTTCCCTACTGTTGCACTCATTGGAGTGGGAATAGTAATTTTTACCCCTACGCTATCCAACGCTTTCCCTACTGTTGCATTCAGTGGAGTGGGACTAGTATTTTTACCCCTACGCTATGCTACGGTAAAAATATTGTGTTTTTTAAATTATTATCATGTGAATATATATATGTATGTTTTAAAAAATATATATGTATATTTTTTAACTTACATTAATTACTTTATCATTTTAAGGTTACTTAATTATTTTTAAGTATGTTTTAGTTAATTATTTTTAATATTTCATTTATTTTAAATCAGTTTTTAGACATTTACAAAAATTCGATATTTTGACTAACTATATTATTTTTAAACAATATTTTTGATTCAATATTTTTGTACTTACCTGTTTTTAGATAGGATTTCGATATTTTGGTAGTCGATATTTTAAACTCGATATTTTTAATGTCTCTATTTTTGTACTCGATATTATTTCAGTGATCCATGGATCTGTATCTGGAGGGGGTGTGTGCGTGGGGTGATCAATTTGAAAAGGACACGTTAGGGAATATGAACGCCTCATATTGGATTGCTTCAGGTGGAAAGCAGTAGTTGGTGTAGAGAGGGAGGCCATTGATTCAAGAAAATGCATTGCTCAGTTGTGAGGGGTCTCTAAGGACCTAGCCTCTTCCTTTATGTGCACAGACACTGAGGAATATATCAGGTGTGTACATCCGACTGAAGCAAAGACTTTCACTACCAAAATGCCCTATTTTGTGAAGGGAAAAATTAAAGGATTGATTTATGTGTTTGGAGCACTTAGTGCGACTGAAAAACGATACTTCAGTCATCCTGTGCTACGCCTCCTATTGAAACTGCAAGCCAGTGCTGCTCCCCATTCACTGTTTCTGATTCTAATATGCATACTAGAACATGCAATTAGGTATTTTCCTTTCTAAATCTAGAAGTGCAAGCACCAGGTAGTTGTCCCTGTTATGGTAATTTGAGATTTCTGTTATGCATAGTTATTTTCCCCAGCCCCCCCTCCCCCCCCCAGTCTCTTCTTTCTGGTGCCTTGTGCATGTTACGAACCTGGTCATAGAGATCCTGAGGTTTACAGCTTTAGGAAGGTGCTGCACAGAATGGTTGCTCTAGTGTGTGGAGCAGGCGGGCTGTCCCCATGTCAGGTTGTAGCTCGTTCAACTTGTCCTTTTAGGTTCCCTTTTTCAACACATCATGTGGTGTGCCTCCCTAATGGAAATTGCTTATGTGTGACATTTCCATGGTTTCATCGCACTTATGAGTGACATTCATCTGCCAAATGTATGACACTTAGGGCCTCCTTTAGATCTTGGCATGATGGGATACTTGGTCACAACGGTAACCTGATATCACATCTACCAAAATATAAATCCCATTGGATAAAATTAGATTATATTTAGGCGATTAGGATATCCGTCAGCGATGTGATGGAGTATCCAATCCACTGAGATCTAAAATCAGGCCCTAGGAGTGACACTTCCTCACAAGTAAAACCAAGCAATGTGAGTGCTGTGATGCACTCATCAGCACTAAAATGTGTTAGTCTAACCCCTGATGTGTGGTACTTGTCAGTGCTGCCTTCAGAGCTGTAGGTCACCCGACACACAGAACCGGTGAGTAAATCCCATTCAGCTTTCATGTGCAGAAAAGGGATGCTGCTGAACAGTTGAAAGTGCAGCTGCCTGTATCCTTGTTGCTAATCTAGGTGATACTTTATTATACATTTCTGTAATTATTTATGTGACTGGAGGTTTTGGAAAGATATCTGGACATCGTCAGTTTTTCCAAGGAGCAGTTATGGCTCGTGCATGTGGAGTTGGAGGTCAGAGACTTCAATGACATTGCCCCGCGGTTTTGCAGAACTGAGATCCCACTGGAGGCATCATAAAGAGCTGCCCTAGGCAGCCGATTCCCTCTAGACATCACCATGGATGGGGAGAGCGCGGACCTCTCTGGCACTGCCTCCATCACCGTCTGTGTGCTAGACTTCAGTGACTACAGCGTGGTGTTTGAGCATCCCCCTGTTCACCATGCAGCTGCTGGAAGATACTCCTGTGGGGTCTCTGCTGCTGGCCCTGAGTGCAGTTGACCCTAATGTAAGGGGTGGACCGCAGATGATCTATGGCTTCAGCCCTCAAGTGTCTCCCGATGTCCAGGTGCTCTTTAAACTCGACTCCAGGACAAGGCTGCTGACTCTGGACGAATAGGTAGACTTTGAAACTAAGGAGACCTCTAAGTTTGATGTTCAGGTGCAGGACTTGGGTGCCACGCCCTCTCTACTGTTGTGTTGAAGATACCACAGGTAAGTAGACACCAGTACACCGTAAGTACTCTGTTCAAAATCCTGGTTCCACCAGGCATCTTTTATTCAGTAAATAAAACTCCACCCCCAATCAATACGTGCATGACACCTACACCTGGGTATATATTACAAGTGTGGTCTACCATCACTCGTCCGTGTTACGGGAAGGACCGTGACCACATCACACTCCTCCACAACCTACAAAGAAAAACACAAAACAAGAAAACAAACAAAAACAAAAAACCCCCACCAAAACATAAACTCAAAATAAAACACAACAAGCATGCTCAGTAAAGTACAACTCAATAGGTTACGTAGTTCTTCAGTCTCGAAGACCTGGCAGGGCACCGCGGAAGCTAGTATCTCTCAACACCCCCTCGCTGTGGACCAGATTCAGGCCCCTGAGACTCATCAGGCCAAGGCAGCAGATCCTTGCAGAGGAGGAGACACCATACTGTCCTGGCACAATACGACCCCCACCAGGAAGACCTCCTCCATCTAGTGCCTGAGCAAAAGAAGTTGCTTCACCACCCAGATCCACACCATCCATGGACTCCTCATCAGAAACCAGAGTTCCATTATCTGATGGCATACCATTTGGTGTCCTACCATCCTCCACCTGATCAACACCAGGAGTCCAGTAAGCTTTAATGAAAGACACATTTCTAGAGACGCTCACTGCAGTGATCTTGGTCCCATGAACAGACTGAACAATCCATGGCTCAGGCTCAAAAGGCAAACTAAACTTCCCTTTCGGATGCCGATTCCACACCATAACAGCATTCCCCTGTCTAAAATAACTGGTTCTTGCTCCGCGCCTGTAAGACACCTTGTCATTCTTCAACTTTTGTTTCCGTAGCTCATCTGCCACCAACGCATGTTTGACAGACACTGCCTCCATCTGAGGGATAAAGTCACCCATAGGTCGATTCATACACAAAGACATCAGAATGACCTTCATAGTAGAATGAGAGGTCATCCGATATTCCCTCAAGAAAATATACAGAGCACAGTCCAAATTTTGTCGGTCTGCAACAGCAATCCTAACGGCTTTATTAAGGGTACGCATAAAGCCCTCAGCCTCCTCATTGGCCCGACGCCGTAAATGGGTGATCTTCCTGTGACAAACATCCCTGGATTGTAAATAGGTCAAAAAGTCTTGACTTGAAAATGGAGGACCATTGTCAGTACGGAGCTCAGTGAATAAACCATGAGTGGCCATGATCTTCTCAATCCGAGGAATAGTGTGAAGAGCTATGATAGTGTCCAGTAACTCAACCTAGGGATATTTAGAGAAGTCGTCAATAACCACCAACATATGATGCCCATCCAGTAGGCTCCCAAAATCAGCACTTGGCCTCTGCCAAGGGAATGAAGGAATGTCTTCCGTGAGAATAGGAGCTAGAGAATCAACAGCCCCAGCAGCCTGACAGAGCGCACAACTCAACACAGTGCTCTCCACCAAGGCGTCCAGGCCCAGGAACCAAACTTTACACCTCAGCTTGGATTTAGTTTTCACAACCTCTTGGTGAGCCAAATGAGCCGAGTCCACCACCCTTTCTTGGAGACAAACATGAATCACCAGCCGTGGATCTCTCATCAAACACCCTTCCGGGGATATAACCAGTTCATCCCGCACATTAAAAAGAGACACCAAGGTCGACCGAGCAATCTCAGTACGACATTTGGGTGACTCCACCAGCACATTCCATTTCCCAGTGCTCACTGCAGAAAGACAAAGCTGGAGACACTCATCCCGTGTCGTAGACTCCAGAATCTCCCCAAAAGAAATAGGAAGATGCCTGGGCGGCTCCATCACCAGACGCACATATTCCTCACTGTCCTCAGTGACACCTCGATTAGCAGGACAGAAATGCCGGGAAAGATAGTCAGCAGGATTTAGAGACCCAGGACAAAACACCACTGTAAAACAATAATCATGCAACTGCAGGATCCATTTCTTGATCTGTGGGGGAGGCTTGGAGGATGAGCCCATGAACAACAGGGTGAGTGGTTTATGGTCTGTATGTACAAGACACGGCTGGACATATAGATACAAATGAAAATGGTGACACCCCAATGGATGACAATAGCATCTTTCTCAATATGGGAGTACCGTTGTTCAGTCTCAGTCAACGCACGACAGCCCCCAAGCTCACGGGACTAGCACCCACTGATAACTCAGACTCCAGTACAGGATTGAAAAATGCCATGGTGGTATCAGCTGATAGGGCCTGCTTAATAACTTGAAAAGTACATTCCTGCACCGGACCGTAGTCTCATGCAACATTAGACTTAGTAAATTCCCGCAAAGTAGCTGTAAGATCGGTTAGGTTGCGGATAAAATGGCCACAATAGTTCACCATTCCCATGAAACTCTGCACACTGGACACATTATTGGTAGCAGGAGCCGTCTGAATATCACGCACTTTCATAGAGTCCGGTGACACCATCCTGTGAAAAATGATACCCAAAAAACGAAATGCCAGTCTTCAAGAATTCGCACTTTTCCTTCGGAAGCATAAGTGCATGCTCCAGCAACTGCTGAAACACGCCCATAAGATGACACAAGTGCTCATCCCAAGTAGGGGCATGCACCAAAATGTCATCAGTGACATTAAACACACCATCCAGTTTCTAGAAAGAACCCCCCGGATCGGGTCCTGAAAAAAGTCTGCAGCACTGGATTCCCCAAAACTTAAAAGCTTACACCTCCGCTAACACACATGTGTAGAAAATGTGGTAATTGCACGGGAAGCAAGGTCAAGCATCAGCTGATGGTAACCGACACGAAGATCCATTTTGGAATACCAACGTGACCCACTCACATCCATCACAATATCATTCACTGTGGGGGTGAGGTGCTGCTCAGACTTGAACGCAAGATTAGGTTACCACATATCCACACAAATGCGAACCTCACCAGGCTGCTTAGGTTTACAGGCCACCTCAATAGGGGACGCCCAGGGAGTTGGACCATCCCCTGTTCAATGATGTCCACCATATCAAGCTTTAACAGTTCTGCTTCCACCGTCGCCCGAAGATGGAAACCCACTGTAAAGCGACTGGCTGGATGGACTTATCAACATGAAGTTTGGTCATTTGACCCTTCAAATAGCCAATCCCATCAAACAGAGGTGAAAACTGGTCCAGCAACTCCTCCACATTCCATTGATGCACACTCAAAGCAAAAGTGACCAGTTGCAAACTTTCCGCTGTCCGACAGCTCAGCAACATTCCTTGACCCCTTGGGTGACATAAATCCATGTTTTTATCACATGAGAACCATGTGCCACCTCAGCAGTAAAAACTCCTGCCAGCAGAAGAGGCTCAGAGGACCTATAGGCAAAAACACTTGTAGCGGTCAAACTCAAAATGGGAGAAATCGGCAATGTCAGCATCATCGATTTGGCCATCACATTTATACAGCCACCCGTATCAATCAAGGCTGGCACCGGGTGTCCATCCCCCATCACATGACACTTAGAGATACCCTTTTGTACATGACCCCCAGGTTGCAAAGCATGAATGACATGCAAAGCCCCCTCCAAATTATCATCGTTCATGTCTCCTTCCGCCGGCAACTGAGCAGCAACATGCACCTGATCAGACGTTACAGGGACAGAACCTTGTGCAGGGACGAAGCGACACATCTTCGCAAAATGGTTGAACTTGCTGCAATTGAAACAGCTCTTCCCAGTAGCAGGACAAGTCCCTTTATGAGGAAAAGGACCCCCACAACCATAACCTTGCCTGGGCCGTTCGACTCTCCCCTGACTCCGCAGCTTCTTCCTGTCAGGGACTCAGGCCAAAACAACATTAACCA
Organism: Lissotriton vulgaris; assembly: GCF_964263255.1. Lineage (NCBI taxonomy): Eukaryota > Metazoa > Chordata > Amphibia > Caudata > Salamandridae > Lissotriton > Lissotriton vulgaris. The sequence goes on along the minus strand of NC_141695.1, from coordinate 986,983,770 downwards.
GCTCCACCTTGACCACTTGTTGGAGCGCCGCCTACATGTGGGCCGCTCGCACTTTTGAAAGTGCCTTAGACCTGCCCTGGGTCAACATATCAGCCATTGACTTGCCTGTCACCTGTAGAATAGCTTCACACAATTTACTAGAGGAACAGCCCTGTATAAATTGGGCCCTGATCTCATCCGCAGCATCAGTCAACATACAGGTGCTGGCCAACTCACGTAGACCAACATAAAATGTATCCACAGACCCATGTAGTAACTGCTGCTCCTGATGCAACAGAAACCGCTCATAATCCAGATTGGCCAGCGGTTCAAAATGGGCAGTAAGGGCTTGTGTCAAAGTACCATACGTATGCAGTGGTCTGCCTTCAACCACTGACCACCCCAAATCGTGAATGGATGCCCCCCCAGATGCAACAGCATTGGGTGCTGTCGCTCCTCCTCCAGGTCAATGGCATCAAAATATGTCTCTAATTGATCCACTCAGTCCTTTCAATGGGCTGCCTGAACTGATGGAGGACCATCCAACAGAAAATGCTCCACAGGAGGGATGGCCGACATAGTAACACCCTCCAGCAAGAAGCACCACCGTCCCGGGCACACCACACAGGCACCACCCCTGGACCGGAATAATGGCCACAAGAATACAATGAGGACCCAGCAACTCTTGCCAGAGCCTAAAAGTCTCGCTCCAAAACAGTCAAAACATCAGGTGCCTGATAGGCACAATGCCCCTCACAGCCGAAGAGACACCCTTCTCACCCAGCAGGACATCACTGGCCTCGGGGCATCAGCAGCACTCACACCGCTGCCACAATCCACCCGGTCATTCACCCAGTCCTCTCCAGCATGCTACATGCCATCAACAGGAGGCCATGTCCCCAGAAAGAACGGGGGCAGCAGAGCTGAGGCAACGAGGCAGAGAGAACCCGGGAAGCAAGGCCAACTCCCAGGAACAAACAGGGAGAAACCACAAAAAGCAGCTACGAGACAGCAACATCCAGGAAGCAGGGAAGACAAATGACAGCCGGCACCCGGCCACCACAGAGAACAGGACACGGAGGGACACCCGCTTCATCGCCAAGATGTTGTGTTGAAGATACCACAGGTAAGTAGATGCCAGGACACCGGAAGTACTCTGTTCAACATCCTGGTTACACCAGGCATCTTTTATTCCGTAAACAAACTCCACCCCCAATCAATACGTGAATGACACCTGGGTATATATTACAAGGGCTGCCCACCACCATCCCTCCGAGTTACAGGAAGGACCGTGATCATATCTACCATCTGAAAAATCATTGTGCACGTCACTGATGTCAATAATAACGCGCCCAGTATCACGTGACCTTCATCACCACCAGGGTGGTGCAAATCACCGAGGCTGCTAGCAGGGAGAGCTTTAAGGGCACACGTGCATAATTTAGAGGTCATATTATTCGCACTTTATCACATTTTTGGTTTGTGCGTCATTTTGCATTCTGTTGTCAAATGCGCTTCTTTGAAGTGTTCCACATTGCACATCTTTAAGGGTTTTTGCCCCCCTTGGTTAGGTCAGTTTTTTCAACTTCTGGTGTTTGTTTGCTACTCATGTAGCTCTTTTTATTAGATTCATGAGGCCGTCAGCCAGTGGACAGTAATAGACGTGACTGCCTTGGTGTCCTGTGCCCAGAAATAGCTCTTTCTTCATGCCACAGACATCAAGCTGGTTAGGTGTACAGAGAATGTTGTGTTCAGGAGCCCACAGAGAAGCAGTGACCCTCATTCCCTAGCACCTCATGTTGCCAGCAAGAAAGGGGCACGCATAGTGTTGTGCTTTGGAATTACAGTGCAGGCACTACTGATGAATGCAATCTAGAGCCGGAGAAATGGCCGTCAGCTCGAATGCACGGTATTTTATCAGCATGTGCCTGTTATAGCGTGCATTTGCCCTGTCTTAACTTAATGCTAGCGGTGCCTTTAGTTGTCAGCATGCTAATAGTAGTGACCATGGCTGCAGTAGGTGAGGGGTCGTTGTGGTTGAGGTTCCATTGTGTGTTTATTCTGGCTACTGTACAAACACTGTATCAGTGTAATCTGTTTGCAGTTTTGTTTTGTGGTGTCCTGTAGTGCTGTGTGTGCACACTACCTGCAGTGCTAGTGACAGTATTGCCTTTTTGTGTGCACTCATACCCTGGCTTCAGTACTAGTAGTGTGTACCAACACTGGTTATAGTAGCAGAATGTGTGTGTTCTGTGTCTGCAGTGGTAGCAATGTGCTGTTTGTGCTGTTGCTTTTTTTGATCGTCCCAGATGACTTTAACGAGGTAACCCTCAAGGAAAATTTCTTTTTCTGGAAAAGATTACCTTTTGGTCCTAGCACACCAAGTTATCCTAGCAAATCACTTACGGCGTTTTAATTTGAATGCTATTTGGCACAGGTAAAATATGATTATATATAAATACACAGGTATAATATAACATCATTTACGACGTACATTTATCCCAAGATAATGTGCTGCATGGCTAAACACTTATAAGGTCCAAAAGGCAAGACCTATTGGCTATGTCAATGATTGTTTTTTGCACGCCCTTCACCAAATGCTGTAAAAGTTTACATCCTCTGCCACTGTAGAGGGGTCAATATGTGTGCAGTGTTGGACAACAATCCAGGAAGTTCCTATCTCTGGTGACGCTGTTACCACTCTGAAACATATATATGTATATCATCATTTATTTTTTATCATAAAGATCTTATAAAGTGCTAAGTACAGCTTAGACTCAAAGCAACATAAAAATAAAAATCCATTTACAGATAGATATCATATCGCTAGATAAAACAATTTGGGAATAAGACTCATTATTCGAGAGTAGACAAGAGATTTTCATAAATATAGTTTAAAAAACGGGGTACAAAAAGACATCTCATATAATACAACTAAAACGTTTGATCCATAATGCACGCCAAAATCTGGCCAGGCCAAAGACTTCCACCTAAGGTGCATCAGTGGCTAAGATTCTTAAAACCTCAAGATAATGCCCAGGTCCAAGTAATTTGCAAAGTGGAACAATCCACCTGGCCCTCAGGCTTTTGTAATGGGGCAAAAGAACAACAAGTGGACAGTGGATTCAGGGCTAGCCTAACATCCTGGACATTGGTCATGAGAAGGGACCTCACAACACCACTTTTTACAAAACAGTGTAGTGGGGAGACTCTTGTATCAGAATTGTGTGAATAGTTTATGTGCCATGGGTGGAACAATTTCATCGATAGATTCCTCATAAAATGGAACAATTTTAAAACTCATAAAATCCTGGGTCAATGGGCCAACAGGTTTAACTATCTCCTTCTGTAGTATGGTTTCCCAACATAATCTTTTAACCCTGCACTTTGGTATAAGGCACACTGTTTCAGGAGTGATCCAATACTCCTCCATCCCAAGTCTCTTGAGCAGTTTTTTCAGGGAGCTAAACCATGGAATAGAATTTACCTGTGGTTGCTTCAGCAGATCAATCTTCTGCACTCAGTAGGGAGCAAGCTCTGTAACAGACCACAGGAGATGCCAAAACATTAGCAGCTTGTAGTGCAACTTAAGTACCAGCTCATTGTGGCCTAAATACAAAAACATAGGAAGCTGTGGGGTACTGATGGGAAGGTATGAAATTGATTTTAGAAAGTGATTTTCTATCGGCGTAAGGGAGTTTGTATTCCCAAAACCACACAGTTCTGCCCCATAGAGAACCCCCTCCAGTGCTTTGATATTACAAATTTCCAGTGCTGGGGCCACTTTCCTGGACACTGTGCCCAATTTAAATTAGATGTTAAGAGGATACCCATATAGTCAAAGGCAGATGCTCGCTCTAAGGACTACTTCCTAAAAACATAGCTGTATTAGATGATTTAGTGTTACCTTTGGAGAAGATCATATATTTTGTTTTGGACTCATTCAACACGAGGCCAACATCTTACAGAACCCAGTAAAATCATTCAACAGTTGTCGGATCTCTTGGGAGAATTTTGAAAGTAATAGAGTGTTCTGTAAAGAATATTACAGGAACTCTTCTCCCATCTACTTTCCGGGCAGCAGACCCATCCCTATCCAGGTAATCCACCACCCCATTGATAAAAAGAGAAATAAGGTGGGCGCTATAACACATACCTGTCCTACTCCATGTTCAATAAAAAAAACTGCTGGGTGGGTTGGTTATTTTCCTCCCAACTAACTTGGACTGTATTTAGTGAAGGCAGTTGAATTAAAATCTGTAGTCAATTATGGGGTAGGCCTATCTCGGCTACCACTTCCGAAACCTGGTCCAGTGTGCTAACATTTGCACAAAAACCTGCTTGGAGGTCACTCAGAACCAGATACTGTAAAATCCAGTCCTGTACCCTAGACAACACTTGTTTGCAGAAACTTTTCTGCAGTTAATCAATTAAAATTATTGGTCTATAGCCGGCAGGGTTTGCTCTATCGTCCTTCTTATAAATAGGGATTATTTCTGCTATATTCTACTAGGAGGGAATGTTCATACTCAATAAGATAGCATTTGTTGACATATTTATGTATGGAGCCCAGACAATTGGGTTCTCTCTTTACAAATCACTTGGATTTTGTTCAGGGCCGGGGGTTCTAGCGGGGATGCTAGAACAAATCGCCACCTGAATTTCTTCCAGAGAGAACTCCAAGTCCTTCTTTGCATCACATACATTTTCCCCCCAGGGTTCATTTTCGCTCTTGGCCTCATCACTACCTAGGGCGTAGAAACCCCCAAAGTGGGTCGCCCACTCTTCAGGTACAACTGGGAACTCCAATTTAGTCTTTCTACCATTGAGCCAAAAATACTTTGAATCCTTTACTGTTAGTGGCCTTTGTAAGGATGACCAGAGAGAGCTTTCCCATATCTTTAGCATGCTCAATTGCTTTCCTATATCTTTTTCTACAGGCCACCAGATCAGAATGGACACTAGATTTTGCGGTCCAAACAAGATCAGCGTTAGCTGTCCTACAGTCCAAGTTATACCAAGCTGAATGGGATTCTTGCTTTATTTGTGTCTTAATTTGTTTGGATTTCAGCCCCCTATGCGGTTTCTCCAGCAAATCCCTGATCTCATTAAATAGGGTTCATGTTGGGTGATCAGTATTTCCGCTTCTTTATCTTTGGGTAGTTTGGACCTCTCTTCCACAAGCAATCATGATTTAGCTTTATCTACTTCCTAGACATAGGGTTGTTCCTCCACCCTGTCCCATCTAATCATTCTCAAGTTATTCGTAATGGACAATTCACCCAAGTCCATCCTACCTCTGATATAATGTTCAATTTCACCCTGGCTTATTAGAGAAAGGATCAGGGCGTTAGGGTGGCTATCTGATCGACTGACCACTGCCATATCATGGACCATCGGATATATGTATATACATTCACTTAAAATACCGAACATTATAGGAACATTATAGTTAGGAAATAGAGTTTAATAAACCTTGGACACTCATTGAAAAATCCAAGGGTTACAGGGACGTTCTACTTAGGAAATAGAAATTAAAAAACCTTAGAAATTCACTGAAAACTGTTGGGTGGGGGGATGAGAGGGATGAGGGGCCAAGGTGGGGGTGGGCTGTTGGAGGGTGGGTGGGCGCGGGGTTGGGAATAGAGGGATGAAATGGGGCAGAAAAAGAGCCAAGAGATTTCGGGATAGAGGAGCTTTCAAATTTTGGAAGAGGCAGATCAGAGCATTCAATTAAGTTGAAAGGTATGGTTTGAATGCAGAAATTATACTATTATAAGTAACTTACGAATTGCAACGATAAACATGTATGGCCTAAATGACTCCATCAAATGACGTAGGATTGCAGAGGATTTAAATATGCTGCGCTCCAACATTGTTTGCCTCCAGGAGACACATATTACGGGTACAGATAAAAGAAAATGAGAGCAACTTGGGTATAACTTTATAGCTCACACCACACAGGGCACTAGAACAAAGGGGGGGGGGTCATTTTAACCCAGAAAAAGGGGATTGTATGTAAAAAACAGGTGACCGATAAATTTGGAATTTGGGCTATTGCAGAGTTATATATTACTACATTTTCCTCTACCCTGTGTTCAGTACATGGGCCAACAGGGGATGGCCCAGAGTTAATTGATTTCCTGAATCTAGAATTTGCATGTTGGCCAACCACGGTTATATTGTGTGGGGACTTCAATATCAATGGGATCAGTGTCTCATGGAGTAATTTGGGATCATATTTAGGTCGCAAGCCTAGAGTTCACAAGGCTCTCACTCACTTGATTGAGGGAAATGGGCTTTTGGATGCATGGCAGCAATTAAAAGCGACATGCCCTGACTCAGGAAGTACCTATTTATTGGCTCGCACAAGACAATTGCTCGATTGGACTATATTTCAATGTAGAAGGGAATAATGAGGAATTGCTGTATTAATATATACCCCCGTGTTGTGTGGGGGGAGGGATGGGAGGGATGAGGGGAACAAGATGGGGGGTGGGCTGCTGGGGGGAGGGTGCAGGCGGGGGTGGGAATAGAAGGATGAAATGGGGCACAAAGAGAACCAAGAGATTTTGGGATAGAGGAGCTTTCAAATGTTGGAAGAGGCAGATCAGAGCATTCAATTAAGTTGAAAGGTATGGTTTGAATGCAGAAATTAGACTATTATAAGTAACTTACAAATTGCATCAATAAACATTTGTGGCCTTAATGACCCGAACAAATGACGTAGTATCGCAGAGGATTTAAATATGCTGCCCTCCTACATTGTTTGCCTCCAGGAGACACATATTACGGGTATCGATAAAAGAAAATTAGCGCAACTTGGGTATAACTTTATAGCCCACACCACACAGGGCACTAGAACAAGGGTGGAGGCCATTTTAACCCAGAAAAAGGGGATTATATGTACAAAAACAGGTGACTGATGAATATGGATGTTGGGCTATTGCAGAGTTATATATTACTACATTTTGTTTTTGTGTTCCGTATATAGGCCAACAGGGGATTACTCAGAGTTCATTGATTTCCTGAATCTAGAATTAACAGGTTGGCCAACCCCGTTTATAATGTGTGGGGACTTTAATATCAATGGGATCAGTGTCTCATGGAGTAATTTAGGTACATATTCAGGTCGCACGCCTAGAGTTCACAAGGCTCTCACTCTCTTGATTGAGGGTAATGGGCTTTTAGATGCATGGCAGCAATTAAAAGCAATGTGCCCTGGCTCAAGAAGTACCTATTTATTGGCCCGCACAAGACAATTGCTCGATTGGATTATTTTTCAGTGTCAAAGGGTATAATGAGGAATCGATTTATTATTAAATACCCCCGCGTGATGTCAGATCATAATCCTCTTGTATTAGGAATAACATATATGGGGGAGAAAGTTAACAGCACAATTGGACCTTTGAAAGAGGATTGCTGGTGGACGAGGGGTATATTATCCACTTGAAGGAATGGATAGAGGATTTTTTGGGAAGGAATAGAGGCAGTATCTGAATGGGTATAGTGTGGGAAGCCTTCAAAGCATGCATTCACGGGGAGACACTGAGCTTCAGCCGGTATCGTATTAAAAAGCAATGACAACAGCTAGAAGATTTGTACCAAAAATTAAGGGCAGTAGAAGAAGAATTAATTGGGGCTATAGAGCCCAGGAAGGCTAAAGAGAGTATTACAGGGAGGCTCGCCGTAGCCAAAGCAGCAATAGGCGATGTAACCATAACAAAGGTAAACAAGAAATATATGGTCTGGCATGCAGAATTTTACAAGTATAGTGAACGGGTAGGGTGAGAGAGGGACTCTGGAAACTACAGCTTCACAGATATGAGATGAACTTTGAGGGTTCTATAGGAAATTACATGACTCAGGGCAGGAAATGGAGGATTGGGCAGCCATGAATGCTCCTTTTACATCTGATGAGATTTTCAAGGTGCTTAGTGAGCTCTCAATAGGCAAGGCAGCAGTGCCAGATCTAATCCCGCTTGAATTTTGCAAGGTCTTTTGGTCATCCTTTGGGGAAGATTTTATCACTACCCTCTGCCAGGCTCAGGCAGGGGAGCTTCCGGCAGAGTCCTGGGCTCGGGCTAGCATTGTGGTATTCTTAAAGAAAGGGAAGCGAGTCATAAATCCAGGGTCATATCGGCCAATGATCCTCATGAATACAGACACAAAAATATATTCCAAGTTCTTGGCAGCGGCTTGAGTAGTCATTGAACAAGTCATATCGCTAAGGCAACTTGGTTTTATACCTGGCAGGGGGACAACGGACCGTGTAAGAAATGTTATTGTGCTCTTTGATGCTGCTTCAGTCACAGGAGACCCTATGGCACTTATACTATTAGACTCAGATAAAGCATTAGATAGGGTCTCCTGGGACTTCTTTGTTGCAAGTCACTCAAATGACTTGGTGCTGGAAAGGGTTTTATTAAGGCTCTGCGTGTACTGTACTAGTCACCTACAGTTAGACTCACAATGATGGGAGGACAAACAGAGGAATTCAAGATAAAAGAGGGACTAGGCAACATAGTGTAGTTCCTATATCCCTGATAGGCTCTGCGCTTTGGAATAATATACACTATAGTTTTGACATAGGACTGAGGCCAGTATGTCTCTATCGAGTACATTAAAATTAATTACTTGAGTGTGCCAGCTAACTCAGAGGTAACTAGAAACTTCTCAAATGAACAGGAAGGGATTAGTTTCTGACAACCGCATAAACATCACAACTTTGTTTGCCTTAGAGTTGGAACAATATCTTCAGAGTCGTGGAACAATAGATTACAGTTTCAGTCAGTCAATCGTGCATGCTTCATTTCTACAGAGTTGCACAGAAATAGAGAGATGGGCGTATCAATGAAAGAGTTTATTGAACAGTCTTATTTATCATGCAAGAGATATGAACTGCTACAATCGTAAGACAGAATGCGAAGTCTAATACGTACAGCGTTAGCAGTACTATAAAATAATATTGTAATAGCATGGTCTGTAGCTATGACATATATAAAAATACATACATAAATAACACAGGCTAAAATACTTAATTGGTGCTTCTAAAATAATCCTACCCCAGTATACCTGTCCTAGGTATAGTACGAGGGAAGAAGTAGGTGCTGTTTTATCTATAGCCTAGTTGTAGCTAAAGTTTAGTTTTAGTTTTGCCAAGAGTTGCCAAAAGTTTTTCTAGGTTCTAATCAGCTCCATACCTTAGAACGAGAGAGGTTGGTATCTCTTTCCCGGGACTCGATCTCTAACACCATGCAACGGGAGTCAGAAACACTGGAGCTGGATTCTCAGCAAGGAGGATGACAGCGTCTGGTCAGTTCGTCTGTTGGGGAGTTTACTTCCTTCGGGACTTGCTGTGGCGAGCCACGTCGTGCAAGTAGGTAGCCAAACCGCACCGTGCCTTGCCATAGCAAGTGAAGGTATATTTATACATTAAAGGTGTTTAGGAATGCCAGTATTGACTTATCAGTCAGGCATATGAACGTCATAAATGAACCCCAAAGGAATAGATGTTCATGCATAATAAATGAGTTCTTGGAGAAATCAATATCCAGGCAAGGGGAAGTACTAATGGCTTAAGTGTCTGGTTTTCCAAGAACTCGATGTGACAAAAAGGATCAGATGTAGTTGACCATGCCTGTATTTAGTTAGCATGAGCAATGCCTAAATAAGGGCTGGATTTCTATGCCTAAATAAGGGCAATGTGAATTGTACCTATATAAGGGAATGAATCAGGAAATCTATATACAGTATCTAAATCGACACACAATACCCACTCCACTGTCGAATGAACGACATTACTAAATCCTAAACATGTTAAACGTATCTAAAATAGAGTTTCGCATGATTTGCTAAAAACTTGTCAAAAAACATATTTCTAAAAATGCATTCAAAAGTGTTGATGTACGCATTAAAGCAATGCTTCATTCTAAGCATATGTTGACATTTGAATGCTAAATGAGTGAATTAGGAAAATATACATTTATGAAATGGCTCGTAAATACAGAAGAAAAAAGGGCCAACATCAATTCATGTCAGATTACATAAAACTGTTTGTTTGTGGACAAGGTCATATATTGTCTCTGGAAGTATTCAAAGAATTCTGTTCTCCTTGAATAGTTCTACTATAAGCAGATCACTTGTGTCAAAAAATGAAAAAATACAATTCTGGAAATTAAATTAATAATAGGAAAAAGTTTCAAAGTTAATACCTTGTTTTGAAAAATGAAGGTCTCTCAGTACACTGTGTGCCAAAATCAAAAGTCAGTGTTAGGGCTTGGAGAAAACATTCAATCTTCTATTTCTGTAGACAAAAATTCATCCACCATGGAAGGTGAAAGTGGGAATACCTTGTTTAGAAGATTTACTGCACACAGATGTGAACTATCGCCTTCAGCTTTGGTCGCATCAGCAATGTTCGAGTAGGTTGTTACCTCCGCACCTGATATTTCCTCTTTTACCTCAGCAGTTGCAATTTGTGTCTGTGATATCTCAATGAATACAGTCATCAGAATTGGTAGCTGCTGGGGACGACATAGACCATGGCCGTTACAGGGTCCAGAAGAGTATCGACTTCCATTGGCATGACTGATGAGAGTGTTAGACAGATGTCTAGCACGCATTCTTCACTGCATAGCTGGCAGCGTAGAACAAATAAGATGCAATCTTGCCAAATTGGTCTGAATGATAGAATCCATGTGGTATTTATTTCTCGCAGATGCACTCACAACACTTCATCTCCTGCAGGGCTCTCTCCACGGTGAATTGGGTATCGCTGGTGATGTGACTTGCCATATTGTAGCAGTAGGAGCAAAAATAGTATCCTTGCAACGAGTCCAAAAAGGAGCGGCAGTTCGCCAAACACAGAGTGCACGAAGTTTGGAAGGATTCCGAGGACTGCTTAAAGGTGCTAACAGTCCGGAACACACAGTCTTAAATAAATGTACAATACGGCACATATCAGACATGTTTAAGATACGACCTAACATTTCTGAGAAATGTAAAGGGCAGTTTGTATTCAAAAGGGCATGTACCTTGGCAGAAGTCCTTGCAATTTATAGATCATAGGTCTCTTTGGCCGAGGTCAGTAGCACAGATTTTTGCAAAAGAATGGCTTTCATTCTGCTTAGAGTATCAATTCGTATAGAAGAGATGTTCTGTGAAGGCCATAAAGGCAACTCCTTGGCTGTCTTGGTTTGTGGAAACAATACTTTCATACAGCAAGTGATCCTGGATGTAACAGTCACTAGAAATGGGATACCTGGCAACATGCCACAGCAGCTGTGATCGTTCAACATGAGGTAACTTCCATTTGAAAGTTGTCCAAAAATTGGATCAATCACTGCAGCCGGTGAGCCTTGCAGGTGACAGGATATGTTCTTAAAGGAACCATCGCAGGCACCGTGTAAATTAATACCCTGACAAAGGAGAGAATTGCTTAGTGTGTTTTCACAGTTTCTACCGCTGAGAAACACTTCACGTCTCCCACTCCAACATCTGTGTGTGTATGGTAAATTCCAGGATGACTTATACCGGCATATATGAAATGTTTTTGATGCGGTTTTCTTGGTCCTAGCATGAATTACCTAAGGGCTGCGCCATCTTTAAGTAAAGATCAGTGTTCTTTTACATCCTGTGGTGTAGCTTTCTGTAGTCAATCAAGGCATAGCTTCCCTACACTGTATGTTGTTATTACCCCAGAATGCTGTCTTTGAACATATCTGGGTCTGGCCTATTGGCTTTGAAACCTTAAGTTTTGTTCAGGAATCTATCTTGACATTTGTTTGTGTCTATGGGCCAGAGCAACCATTTGTTCCAATCTGGATCTGATCTGTTGTGATGCAAAATATTACGTACATCGACCTTCCCCCGTGTGTTCATGTCCTTGATCTTGGCTAACCAAAGGCAAGACGTTTGTTGAACATTGTCATTTAAAAACATAATTTGCTCAGGGATGATACAGGCTCTAAACATAGCTTCTACCCCCTGCACTTTCCAATCTTTTGAACCCCAGACAGTTTTTGTCTTAATATTGTCTTTCCAAAAGTCGAAACCTTGTCTAGACAGTTGGGCAAATAAGGCAGCAGAATAAATCTGTTTGGTATTTGTTAACATACTTTTTATTCCTGTTCTGTTCACATTTCTCAAGTAAAATGTTTCAGCATTGGTTACATTGAACCCTGAAATTATGGAAACCTATTCGCAAATGGTTTTGAGCTAACCCTTGGAGGTGTAGGACAATGTTCCCATTTGTTATACATATATACATTTCTAGGCATTGCAGATTTGTGCAAGAAATGATGACCATAATGGTTATAACAATACATTTGTTCATAGTCTGATGAGCCTTCTAAATATTCATGATTTGTGAATACTGCAGACATCTCTAGATCAGACATCATATTATTAACACTCTTGAAGTCCCAATAATCATAAAAGGTACTAGAGGTACTTAATGAAATCTCGAAAAAGTGCGGAATCTTCAACAGCTCCGACGGGCCAAAATGTCATGTTCTGTTTTGTCCCAAGCAATACCATCTGGTATAGGAATGGCTGTGATGTTCACTGCTGAGAAGTCTCTATGTTCTTGATGGGATGAATTATGTGGCTTCAGAAGTAAGTTCACTTGTTTACTTGCTCTGTCCATTTTTACATATCTACCATTTATCAGCATACCCAGAGTTTACCAAAGTAGAAGAAAAAATATTCCCATCACAATCCATAGTTCATTCCATGGTGAAACCAGATACGTTTTTTTCAGGTGATGAAAAAAGTCAGTTGCTTGTTCTTTGAAAGTTCTTTTTTTTGGCGCTGTTTCAGGTTCGCAGGGATCCTCAGAAAATTTATCAAAGTTAATGAAATAGCCAGAGGCAGTTCTGTCAATGGTTGGAATTGCATCCAGATTTGTTGACATCGCTGGAACCACTTGATCACTTGTTACTTTATTGTAGACAGGTGTTTCAGAACAAACTTTTATTTGGATCTCAAGAGGAACGAGTTCCATAGCTTTGTTGCTTAGTCCTTCTTTTCTCACTGCAGATTCCTCAATGGTGATGAGTCTCTCAGTTTGAACCTCTTGGATTGTAGCCAGAGGAGTGCGTCTGCTACATTGGCGGAGTCCACTTGGCCTACTGCTTAGTATCAGCCACATAGCATGGTTTGATCTGGTCGATGAACAAATCGGTTCTCCTTTTTACCAGCAAGGGGCGGCAGTATCACTGTTCTTGGTCCTGGATTGCTAGGACAGGTACTGGTTGTCTGTAAGAAGGCCCAAATTCCTTCTTGTCCGCGATATTTTCTCTGCCTAGATCACCAAGCTGTGGTATCCAGACAGGCCTTGCTGGGGCAGTTGGTTTTTTCCCAGGGGTGGTTGGCTTTAGGAGGATGTTGCTCTGTTTCAATCTTAGTTCATTTAAGTCCTGCAAAACAGCCAAACAATCTTTGATATCAAATTTCTTATTTTCCACCACCGTTCCTTGACAATCAAGGTCTGGAACCAACATTCTTGTCACAAATAGGACCTCATATGGAGTGACACCCCCTAGACAACTTCTTGGCAAGGTGTTAAATGCACGTTGAACCCCAATTAGATGTTTGACCCACCCGTCACCCAAACCTAATACCCTAGCTGTTATAGACTGCTTTATGTCCTGGTTTTTTCTTTCCACAACAGAATTTTCCTCAGGGTGGATTGGAGAAGAGTACTGCAATGCAAACCCAAACTGGCCATGACTTCTTTGCAAGCTCGAGAGCTAAACGCAGGACCCTGGTCAGAATGTAGCAAGCCTATTGCGTATGTGCCGATTAAGACTTGCATATCTTTTATAAGAATTTGAGCGTCAGCTGAACGCTGAGGCCACATCCAAAGGAACCTTGAACACGAATCCACTGAGACCATGATATATTTATAGTTACCATCCCTTTGTAAAGGACCGCAGTGGTTCAGGTAAACGCAAGCTAATGATTTATCTGAGAATAAAAGGGGCGTCTGCGCAGGACATTTCACAGTAGAGACTTTCATCTTTTGACATATTTCACAATCCGGAACATAGTTCCGGGTCTGTTTCCTAATGCCTGGCCACAAGTACCTCTGTTTTAATAATGATACTGTGGCAGAAACACCTGCATGAGCAGAGGCTAGCCCTTCATGTGTTGCTAGGATTAGTCCTAATCTATGTTCCATGTTTGGAATTACCCTATCCCCCACTCCAGGGATTCGAGCAAACAAAACATTGTTTGTGTCAGTTATATATGAGTATTTGAGTGGAAACCCTTTAGGTAACGCTGCACCGCTGCCTTTGCATTGGCAGCCAGTATTATTTCACTGTCTATTTTCATTTTTTAATGAGTGATTGCAGCTACAAAAGCTGTTTGCAGAGCCCCCTTCACAGCTTCATCAGCCAATAAATTCCCTTCAACGTGAACGCCATCACGTTGATGACTTGTGAGTAACACATGAGTGTTTTGTAGTCCGTTTTGCAACTGAACTACTTGTTCCCAAAGCGTATTGTGCTTGATTGTGCCACCTTTTGCATCTTTGAAACCGTTTTGAAGCCAATTCTGTAAATATTCATTGTAAGATTGAGCACAATAGAAAGAATTACACACTATGAGTGTGGGGAATTTGTAATCTGTTTTTTCAAGTGCATGATGAAGGCCAGTAGTTCAGCTCGCTGAGCTGTACAATCTCCTAGAGATTGCGTTTTTGTGACTATAGGTCTGAATTTGCCATCACGCATAAGACCTTTAACGATCGCGCATGCTGCACTATGAGCTTGCTTTCCCCCATAGCGGGTTGTGCAGATCCATCAGTATAAATTATACATTCATACTCTTCTAGAGGCCGAATTTCAGTAGGCAGAGGACATTCTTGTTGGTATTGCAGGATTTCTTGTGTTTTCAAATAAGGATCAAAAACGTATTCAACATCAGTTGCAGCAAGAGATCTAACTCATTGTATCCATCTCCGATGTAAAGCTTTAGCATTTGGAATGCTCGCTTTAGTCACTGCCTCCAAGGCTGGTACAGGAGTTACATCCATAATGCGTTTCCCCTGAGCTAGGGCTCTTTCTTTTGCCACAGCGGTTTGAAATGCTGTCAAATTTTTTTCTGTAGAAGTGAATTTAATTTCTACTTGTGTTTTCAAATGTGATTTGTATGCTATTGGTACTTTTTCACCTTTGTTAAAAGTTAAGTAGGTGAATCTGCATTGACCCAGAATTATCCGGATCACTAAGTTGGGTATGTTTATGCGTGTTTGCAAAGGTTTTGTTGCTAACATGTCTGTTTGTAGTGAACGCAATATTTCTGTGTGTTTTTGTGTCCGATATATTGTTTTAAAATCAGGTTTGATTAATTTGTAGAGAGGTTTAACCCTTTCTGTGTTGTTTAGAATATAAGATCTTCCAAAATTCAGGCAACCTAGAATCTACTGTAAATTTGTCAGCGTTTTTGGAGGTTGGAGCAGCGCACACTTTTCAAAAGAATTGACTGCCAGGCTTTTTCCTTCACTTGATAACTCATATTCTTATAAAAGGACGTTGAGATGGGCAATTCTTGTTTTCTTAAAGTTGAATTTTTACCCTTCAGAGGCGAATCCCAGTTTAATGGTGTTCACCCTATTCAAGTGGCTATCCAGTTCATAGTCTGTCAGATAGATATCATTGACATAGACCATGCCTTGTCATCATAAGTTTGTAGTCACTCTGTTACCCTTGCTGAAAATAACCCCGGACTATTCTTGAATCCTTGAGGGAGACAACATCCCGCCTTGAGGGAGGGATGCTACAATCTTAAGACAGAATGCGAAGAGTTGGCACTGGTAGAAATCGAAAAATAAGTGCAGCCTTTGGGAAGATCTCAGGGTATTTACCTAATCAGCATAAAACCAGATTTCTAATTATTGAACATCTTGACCTAGCGGACTCCCTGGTTGTCACTTCCTCATTCTATTTAGGGCTAAAGATTTTGCCTAATGTAAGGCAAATCGTAGAACAGAACTTAGCCCCTGTCATACAGAAACGGCCAGAGGACTTTGATAGGCTGAACAATCTCCATTTATCTTTAGTCGGTTGCTGCAATGTTCTGAAAATCTTTTTGTTGTGATCAATACCGCTGGTATTTGAGAAATTATGATTTAAGATGTTAGAGGGGTTGGTCAATAGGTTTATATGGGAATACGGGAAGACAAGGCGCACCCTGAAATTTATGTCTCTTCCTAGAGATAGAGAGCTGGGTGGGCTGTTCCTGATTTTAGATTATACTATTTTGTATCAGCTCTACAATATGTGTGCGGACTAGCGGGAGGAAATCTCCTGGATCCCTGAAATCAAGAAAAGGTTCCAGACGTTTATGAGTCATTGGCAGGGGAAGACGCTAAAAACCTTTTTGTTTTTAATATACCGAACTGAGCTACTTCAAGAAAGTAAGAATTAAGACTCTTTGGGCAGCATTACAAATGTGGGGATAGGAAGTATGAATTATTACATCCCGCTTTTCATGAATCCATCCCTTCCAGCAGTCTTTCATGACAGTACAATGAGACGGTGGAAGGACCTAGGGGTGGAAATGATTGGTCACATGTTCAGTACAGTCAGAGTTAAGTCATTTAGTGAGTTCCAAGACCGGAATGGAGTAAAAAAAAAGACTTCTTTAAATACCTACAGATACGTAGCTTTTTGGTTCAGAAAACGGGGGGCCCCATGTGGATAGGCAAAGATATCATTATGGATAAGTTGAGGGATAAAGAAGGATGCACTATTAGCCGGATTCACAGCGAGCTGATCTCTATGCAGCCAGATGATCTTGAGAAGAAGGTAGATAAAAGGAATCAAAGGTTTGGGTAAAAGGGATTGGGTTTTTTTGATTCCTTAAATAGGGGCAGACTTTATTTTGTTCCGCAAAGCTCCAGGCACAGCATTTTAAGACCATTTTAGATCTGTATTATACACCAGGGATAATAGCAAAATTGGGTGGTTTAGTGGGCATCAGTTCCCCTCACTGCCATGCCCCAAGAGCAGATGTGGTCCATATGTTCTTTACTAGCCCGCCGCTGGATAGTTTGAATAGAGGGACAGGGTTATTCTTTCAGCTTTCTCTGAAGGTCAAAGTAGCTTTAACGCCTGCATTAATGCTGCTCAGGATGAGATGGAACACAGCCATACTTTATGTTTTTGGCTATGGCAGTGATTAGAATTTGTATCTCCACCGCCTGGTTGGACCCCGTGCCCCCTTCTTTCTCTCAATGGCTCGCTTGACTCCTTTCTACTTTTAACTTGGAGAAAGGAATTTACGAGCGGAAAGGCTGAAAGGCCCAATAACTAGGGAAACATTTTTTAGCTCCAATTTATCAGTGGAAAGCCGAGGTCAGGTGATCCTGATGCAATAAATATTTAAACTGTCCCAATGCATCAATTTCCATGAAATCTCTATCCTGAATGTATTTATGTAAAAAAAGATTTCACTGAAAAAAACAGAGGGTACAGAGACCTTATAGTTAGGCTAACATTTGATTCATACAAAAACAAAGAAATTCAGAAGTTATAGTGAGCTGGGCTAACTATAACTTATGCCCCTGCAATGCACTGCTTATAATCTCACATAGTACATTACTCATGACATGGTCACTGACAGCGCTCATGACATCTCAATAGATCAGCTACTTATAGCTGCTGAACTTCACTGGTTTTGTGAGAGTGAAACCTGAGCCTAGTTATAAAGTCCC
The DNA here is from genome assembly GCF_964263255.1 of Lissotriton vulgaris. Classification (NCBI taxonomy): domain Eukaryota; kingdom Metazoa; phylum Chordata; class Amphibia; order Caudata; family Salamandridae; genus Lissotriton; species Lissotriton vulgaris. Next base: position 986,966,066 of record NC_141695.1, on the reverse strand, counting down.
TGTAATATTTGTTTCTTTCAGTGAATTTCTAGTTGTTTTTTAATTCCATTTCCTAACTATCAGATAACAGCCCCAGGGAGGTGGTGGTCCCCGTGGCTACAGTGGGTCATTCAGCTCCCCACTTTAATAATAACTATTTGCCCTTGGAAGGTAGTGGTCCCAGGGGCTTTGGGGGGCAGAGGCCCCCTGCAATACTATTTAATTTAGCCCCAGTGATGTAGCAGTCCCCAGGGCACTGGGTTGCCTAGAGCAACCCCTACATAATTTAATGAAAATGCGCCAGGGAGGTGGCAGTTACTGAGGCTTTAAGACTCCAAGGAGCAGGGCCCAATGTGCCCCCTCCTATATATTTTACATATGCTTCTGGGACCTGGTCCACGTGGGGGCTGATTATAAATGAAGCGTGGACCTGAGTTTCATTAATGTTTTTTTCAATTTACAGTGGGATTTAGCCCTGTGGGGTCCCTGTGGGAAGCCCCATAAGGCTTAGGGGATCAGTGTGTTTCTACCCTTGAAGCTTTTATTTTTTTTAAAGGTTTGTTATGTGGTTCAGTTCAACCGAGTCACAAGATGGCTGCCAACACTTCCTGGTTTGAAATGTTGGCAGCCAATCAGATCTCAGCATGAGATCTCAGATGGGCCATGGATCCTCTGCGTCCCCAGCTGTATATCTTAAAAATCTTTAAATTTCTCTGCAGCTACGGCATAGATTTACACCAATTAACAACAAGTATTTACAATGCAATAGGTCTTGCAATTGCAAGATTTTGAGCTGGTGGCATTGTAAATGGCAATGCCTTTTAAAATATTAAAAGTCATTTGTCAGTTACAATACCAATAGGTCAAACTTTGCGAAAAGCAATACCTATTGTATTGCAGAGCGTGGTGTCTATTAAGCGAGCGCTAAACTCACCATTAAAGTAAAAAAAAAACAGAGAGCAGTGTCCCTGAAACGTGCGTGCACCAAATAGTAAAGAAAAAAAAAAAAAGAAAAACAGCGCAGTGTCCCTGAAGCGGGCGCCTCGCTCACTAGATAAAAGTTAAAAGAAAGTGCAGTGTTCCTGAAGCAAATGACGCGTTCTTCTTAAAAAAAATATTTTTAAGTGTTGCCGTTGTACTGTGGAGGTATGAGGCATAGTGATCAATACGAGAGCTGCTGTCATTGTCCTGTGTGGGGCGCAGCAAATACAACAAAAAGCAGCCGCCATTGTCCCCATTAGTCAGCAATTAACTAAATAGTGCTCACCTACTTATAACGCACACAGTGTAACAAGCCAAGTAAAAGGGCCAGTCGCCATGGGAGGTTACAAATAAAGATAAGGCCGTACTAAGGAGGGACTACCAATCCTATTTGCAAATCATAAGCCTGCATTTACAATGGGCAGTTACACAAGAAAATCAAAAATATTAACCCTGGGCGTAGTACTACGCTACGGTAGCGTAGCATGCGTAGTTTGAGCTACTACGCACTACGCGAATTGCACGTAGCACAGTGCAAAAACGCGTAGCAGGCATTTTTTGCTTGCTCGCGGTCCTAAACGTCAAGTTGGCGACAGCGAGCGAGCAAAATCAAAATCCAGGCATTACTTTTTCCGCATTCGCGGTCAGCAACATCAAGTTGCCGATCGCAAGCATGGGAAATAAACCTCCCGGCGACATTCTCAATGCAGGGAGGTCAGGTTTCTCATTGCGAGTGCCAAACATGCTCGCGACCGCTGGCTATGAGAAACTACCAGTCCGCGTTGAGATGCTCGAGTAATGACTGCTTGCACTGTGCAAGATGCCTTTTGCAATGCAGTGCGGACAAACATCCGGCACTGTGCAATCAGTACGGTCAGCATTTCCCTACTGCACTACTCAGTTTGTGTAGCTACACGTAGCTACACGTAGAGTGCGTAGTATAAAGTGCACTTCGCATAACTATGCATAGCGCTACTACACCCAGGGTTAAATAACATGGATTGAGAGTGGGCAGGGCTTCAAATGCATACTCCAATACAGCATGCCTAGCAGAGCAGCGCATGCGCACTGACTCTAAGCCCGGACTAAAAAGGGTGTTTTGTGGACCAACAGCTACCTTTCTGTTAAATTTAGTGTCATTCTGTTCAGCAGTTCTTGCTGTATCCGTGTCTAAAGCTTCCGATAGAAATTAACAGGGTGTAAAAATGTTTTGGGACCCCCCCTTTATCTCGGCCCCCGCTTGGCCTATCACCCTGAAATTTGCAGGACAGCAGCCGGAGTGAGTGTAAAACTAGTTAAAACACTTTCACAAGTATTTATCTAATGATGCCAAAGTTATTGGCAAATCCAAAAACGCTCTTCCTATGGAAAATAGTTCCTAAAATAACTACCTACTTTATATATATATTACCTACTGGCGGCCGCCAGTAGGTATATATAGTTAGGATTTTTTCTCTATGGGATTTTTGAAAATTCTATGTCTAATAACTTTGGCGTTTGTGGACGGAATTGGCTGAAATGTTCAGGAAAATGGCACATTTTGTTTCTCAGCAGCCCCTAAAAATTTGGGGGGGTTTTGTCAAGGGGGGGCCGAGAAAAAAGGGGGGTCCCAAAACGCGTTTTTCCCATGTTAATTTCCATAGGGCGGTTGGCCTCACTTTTAGCTCGAACGGCTGAATGGATTTGCACAAAACTTGGCAAAATTGTAGGGACTGTTAGTCCGATGTACCTTTGCTAGGTCTCAATATATGTGCTCCAGTGGCTTTTGATAAATTAACGCTCAAAAAAATATATATATCTGTGACAGCGCTCCGGGTAGTGCTCCAGTTCGCGTACTTTACGTGTAACGGAACTTTGCGAAGCGAAGCTGATTGGCTCTCCGGTGTCTGTCAACATTCTAAACAGTCCGGAGCGGCCGCCATCTTGTCTCTCGGTAGGATCGAGAGACAAGAGGAGGCCAAAACGAAGGGGGAAATGACCATAAGGGGGCATAGTAGATCCTCCCTGACCCCCTAGGTTTGATGTGGAGGCTTTAAAAGGGCCCTGCGGGGCAAAAAAACCCCAAAAAACGTTTTTTTTTGCGTGGAGTGCGCCCGGTACGCGCACCCGAAAGCGGTCCGGGGAGCGTACTATGAGGAAACAAGAATGATAGACTTTTTAAATATTGTATGTTTATTGATTGTTCGTTTTCTTGTTTTTTTTTATTTTTTATTTAAGTAGCAATATGTAGGTACCAATGCAGAGTCAAAAAATTAACATACACCGTCTCCTTTGTAGATATCTTGCATGTTGTTTCAGAAGTTATTGTGGAATATGGAATTCAAACCATAGTGTGTCAGGAAAGTAGAAACAATATGGAGGCAGGAGATGATAAAGAGATGTTAAATACACATTGGAGATAATATAGTTGGAGAAAGGAAGTAACTATGAGCAAAATTACTGTGTAACATAAAAAAGTCGCGCAGTATACTATAAGTCTGACTTTACATTATAATCAATTTGGTACTAGTTTATGAATTACATATAAAAATGATTAAAGACTCAAACAATTTTTGATTATTGAATATAAATTTATTTTTCTGATTCTTTTTCAAAATTGAATAGACTGTCTAACATTTGACTGTCTGAAATGTCCTCTTGTTGACTGAACATAACTTACCACATTTTATCGTCCTCATAATGAAGTAACAAATCCACAGATTCTACACATTGTAGAAGTTCTTGGTCTCGTGATTCCTCCATGAATTCCATGTCAATGCATTCAATGATTTCCTCATTGTTCATCTCTAGGGCAATTTCAAAGGAAACGTTCTGTTCTCCTTCCATTTTTGTGCTGAAATTTGCATAAAAAATAAATATATCAGTAGAGATAGGGCAATGTTGGGTTTAAGTTCAGACAGGTACTTGTGAGTTTATAACAGAGAAGTTATCTATGGGCACTGTATGGTTTCAGGCGTGAAGTAGTACTATTAAAAAGTGCCTGCGAAAAAGCCTAAGTAAATTCATAATTATAACACAGAAACGTAAATCAATCCATAATTATAATAAACAAGCCTTTCTCAAAGTCTAACTCTTACAGAGGGATAGTATATAACTATCTGAAAATGTTTTCCAAACTAATTTAAATTGCATAACATAGTTCTCCAGTCAAATTTATAAAATAACATCTTACCTTTTAAAAACAAGTTTAAGTTGTCAGTGAAAATGCTCTTGCAATGTACTTCAGGAAGTAGTAGTCAAAATGGCTGTGTTTTTCTCTCTTTCTTTATATATATTCAGGTACATAATCAATCAAATGTCAGGTAAAAAAAAGTAGAAAATGAAAGTAACATTTTAATTGGTTGTCAATTCCAACACTTCAGATGTGTTTTGTGAAGTAATTTACCTCAGGGAATTTAGAGAGGTCTACATGCTAAATGGCTAAATGGAATTCCAACCAAATTTGTGAAAATGGTAGGGATTGGTATGTAGTATGAGCTAATGTATATTTGGTGAAACTGTCTCCAGTGGTTTTTCTGTAAATTACTTTCCCACCTTTTTTAAGCGAGCGCTTCTCAGTGCGTGCCCCGGTACGCGAACCTCTAGCGTTACGGGAGTCCTCCATTTTGTGTTTCGGTAGAATTGAGATACAAGATGGAGGGTAAATAATGTTCAGAATGGGTAGAAGGGGGCACGGTAGATGAATTCTGACCCCCTAGGTTTTCTGAGGGTGGCTGAGGAGGCCCATATGTGCGAGAAAAAAGAAGTTTTTTTTAAAATTTTTCTCGCGGTTAGCTGCCGGTACGCGAACCGGGTAGCGAACCGGGAAGCGAACATAAGTGAAAATTAGTGAAAAAAGGTACATTCGAAATTTTTAAAGAGTAATTATAATTAAGGTAGCTCTGAAAAGAGCTTTTGGGTTCTGTGTAAGTTCTAGGTACTTATAAGTAGGTACCAATACACAGTCTTAAATTTTGTATGAAAACTCTGTTCCCCTCATCTGAGAAGTGCACGCCATCTCCTCTGTAGATATCTTGCATGTAGTAACGCAAGTTATTGTTGTAGATGCAGCCCATTCCATGGTCTCTCATGTAAGCTGAAACAGACTTATTTACATGCTTCCTCGATTTCTCAATTTGTGGACAAAATTGATTGGACCACCTCCATTTTTGTCTTTGGCATATATTGGAATATACCAAGGCAGTTTGAGGAAAAAGTGCCATCAATTGCTCAAAGGTGTCCTCTAAGAGCATTTCCAGACCTACTCCATTCAAAGTGCCCAAATCATTTCCTCCACAGTGCAGTATTATGAGGTCAGGGTTTGGCAAATGCAAAAATGTTTTCACCAATGGTATCAATTGGTGGCATCTCAATCCTCTTTGCCCAATCCATTTGATTTCCACATTTTGTAAATTGAGGTTGTGTAAATTTCTGTTATCAGCATACCTGTGAGCCCAGTGGATGTAGCTATGTCCAAGAATCCAGACAGAAAACATGCTGAGAGGAGGTTCTGTTGCAGTCAGATGAAGTGTGTGAATGAAATGGCAGTTGAAACAGTAGGAGTTTGTAAAGAAAAAAAACTGTGGAGTTTGAGTGGTAATGATTCATTAGCAGTGATTGGTGGATTTCCATTGCTGAAAACAGCAAGTTAGGGTGCATGGATGTGTTCTTTGAAAGATGTAATTTGAATGGTTAATAAAAAATGATTTTAAGAAACACTGCAGTGGATTAGCAGGTGTAGTGAGAGTTCAGAGTTCATTTGAAACATTGTTGTGTGAACTTGTAAACATGAGAGGTCTGGCAGGAGGTAGTTGCTATGGAAAAAGGGCAGAAAGGGCAGAGGGGGGAAGGGTGTTGATTTGAAAAAAGTGAGGGAAGAGTTTTGATTGGGTGACATGAGAGATATGTGTCAAGAATATCAGCATTTTTGTGCCTTTCTTGGTTGCAGCCTCTGGAGTGCATACCTTTTGCTCTGCTAAAGAAAAACTGGTGTGTTTCTGAGACTGTTTTGAAATTCAAAAAGCATTTGCTAAGGTGAGATATGGTTCCTTTACTTTAGAAAGAGACTAGTATGCTTTTTGGAGAAAATAAGGAAGCCAGCTGTGCATTTAAAATGATGTTTTGTGTCAAGTGTTTGCATTATGTTTTCCAAGAAGATTTTGCTTCTTTTACAAATTGTAATTGGAGATAATGTGAAATATTAGTACTGACAAGGTGTGGTTGTACATAGGAGCTGTGCTGTGTTTTCAAATTATGACCAGAAAATCGTTTTTAAGGAAAAGGAATGCTTTTTAAATTTATGAGAATTTATTTACTTGCGATGTGACTCCTGCAATGCGTCGCTTTTGCGGAACAGATGCATGATGCATCTGTGTTGTTTTTGCCCCATGGTGCTCCACAGTGTACATGTTAAAAGTGATGCATAAGTGGTGCAAGGGCCTTGTAAATACACCCCTATGTGTGCTTGGTCATTTTAAGTCACTTCCCCCCGGGGAAAGGGTCTTCTAAATATGTCCTCATGTGTGCTTTGCAATTTTAAGTCACTTCTCTCTGGTGCAAGTTCTTTGTAAATACGCCGTCATGTGTGCTTGGCCATATCAAGCCACTTCCCTCTGGTGCAAGGCCAGGGCCTTGTAAATACGCCCTCATGTGTGCTTGGCCATTTCAAGTCGCTTCCCCCTGGTGCTAGGTCCTTGTAAATACGTCCCCATGTGTGCTTGGCCATTTCAAGTCACTTCCCCCTGGTGCAAGGGCCTTGTAAATACGTCCCCATGTGTGTTTGGCCATTTCTAGTCACTTTCCCCGTGGTGCAAGGTCCTTGTAAATACGCCCCCATGTGTGCTTGGCAAATTTTGATTTTGATTGTTTGAGTTACATAGCCATGTTAACAGTGATGGAAAAAAAGGTGCAAAAGCCTTAAAAAACGCTTTCATGTGTATTAGGGCATTTTAAGTCAGTTCCCCATGAATGTAGGTATATAATTGTTTTACATATTAGGTTTAAAAACGTTTTTTGAAATCAATTAGGTTTCTTGATATGTACTGCTAGTGTTTCATAGGTTATTTGGGGCATATTTACAAGGCCTTTGAGTCCCATTTTAATTTAAGACATTTCCCCGTAGTGCAAGGTCCTTGTAAATATGCCCCCATGTGTACTTGGCTAATTTAAGTATTGATAGGGTGTGCTTCTACATAGGACCTGTGTTGTGTTTTCAAATTTAGACCAGAAAATCGTTTTTTTTAAAAAAACACTTTTCACATTTATGAGAAGATCATATTGGTGTCTGCTTCTTTAAATAAATATTGAACTGAGAAATATTAAACTGAGGCTTCAATAAGTGTCAAGGGAGGTGAGTAATGCACATTGCTCTGTTGTATACAGTCCTCATCTTCTGCATACTCTTGGATATGCTAGACTACATCTGCACAATGAGATAACTAAGCTGAAGAAATACAGGTGATGTGATTGTTAAATGTGCAAAAATATTTGCACGTTTTTCAATTATATCACCTGTGTTTCCTAACATTACGAATCGCATTGTGCAGATAAGGTTTAGGCGTGTTCAGGGAGATAGAGGAGGTCTGGCCTTTGTTCAAGAGTGCAGTGGACATGATTCACTTCATTGGTAGGCCTGCACATGTATTATCACCTCTGTACTCTTCAAAAAGCCTAAATTTCATCTGCAACCCTGAGTAGGCCTCACCTCAAACAACCCTCTAAATAGTCCACACCTTATCGTCATCCTGAATCAATCATTTAAAGTGTTAGGGGCAGATTTATTATGGCTGTGCGCCTCTTTTGTGCTGCTGTTGCGTCACTTTTATAATGCAGCAGTGATTTACAAGATGTACCATGCTGCAAGATAGCAGCCGCGGGCCGTGGAGGGAGTTACGGTGGGGCAGGGAGGCGGGGAGGGGGAGGGGCAGGGTGGAGGGACCTAAACACTGGCATATGGATTATTGCAGGTAAGTACACAATTTAACGTGCGTCAGGTTTCATGTGGGCGTTTTGTTGAAGGGTGGGCAGTCATTTGCATGAAAGCCCTGTAAAACTAACACAGTAAAATTAAGAAGATTTCACTGAATCATCTTTATGGCATTGCTGAATCAAATCCTTACTGTTATTGATTTACTGTTTGGTAATAGTGGTTAATAACATTTTTTATTATATTTTACCACAGATTCAACTGCAGATCATTTCGAAATTAGACAATGCCGTCTAAGGATAGAATCCGAAAGGCTACAAAACGTCAAAGACAGCAGATTACTAAATGCTTGCAGCAGTCCTCTACAATAAAATCTTATCAAGTCACGAAGAAAGCTCCGGGTAAGAGAACGAAATCATTCCTTAGAAACATTTGTAGAAACAAAAGTATAACTACAGAACAAGTTTTAGTCCAGAAAAAGAGAGCCAATTTAAACGGAAAGGAAAGGCCAATCAAAAATGTTACTGGTAGAGCAGGAGATAACTCTGTGCATGGCAGTAGAAGGAAAAATCAGTTTAGGGACATTCGTAGACGAATGTTCCGCAACAGGATAATTAGCAATTTGTTAAAATTTTTTAAGAAAGGTCAACAGAAAGTGGCCTTTTATAAGAGAAAGAAAAATGTAAAGAAAATTATTGCTCAGGCTTTTGAAATTAAGTGAAAGTTATTTATTTTGGTAGTCAATAGAATTAGGAAACTAAACAAGGTCATTTATGATTTCAAATCAAATAGTAGATGGAAGAGAGTAGTTAATCGTAGTAATTTTTGTGAAGTTTTCTCAGGAGAATGGATGCATAGTTCAAGTTGTGAGGGATTTTTCAATGAGGAGAGTTACTTTCAGGACAATGAATTGGTGCATGCAGTTGACACCAGTGGTCGAGCTTATGAGGTGAAAGATGGTTGTCCGGTTGAAAAAGAAAAACTTGTGTCAACAGAGGCAGAAGAGGTGTTAGGTAATGAAGTTTTAGGGAGACGTCCTAAGGGACCAGTGTATACCTGGAAGTGTAGTTCTATTTGCAGTGTGCGACAGGATTCCATCAATTTTCTTTGTGATTTTGTACGGACATTTAATAAGAAAAGTTTAAAACAGAAAATAAAATTGTTGCAAGAATTAGATCCTTGCAGAGTGAGAGAAGTGACAGGTTTGCATGGTCATTCACTGGCTTGTCTTTCCAGGAGAGTATGCCAGAGTGTTTTTCATCATTTCAGGATGCTAGCAGTTCATCATAGTAAAGTGAGAAAATTAGTTAGAATGTTGTATTATGGTAAGAGTCCAGCAATTATGCTTAAACAATTATTCACTGCTCTTTTGCATGGTTCTGAAGTAGATGTGAAGAATATTTGTGAAGAAATTGAGTTTTGTTACTTTACAAGTAAAGAGGAGAATGTTGAAATTGACCCAGAAGAAGAAAGTAATGTTGAAGCTAGTTTACAGGTTTCCAGTACAGATAATTTTCAAAAGGAAATTGCCACGTTTCAGGTGAAATCAAGTGAGAGGCCTAATTTCACTTGTGTGTGTTGTCGACGCACTTATTATAAGAATCAGACTAAGTTAGTGGATTTATATGCGAAAAGTGAAAGGGAAAATAATAGTGAAAGGAAGGATTTTGCAACATACTTGATGGTAGAAAATTGATTTGGGTTTGGATCAACGTGTGTGTACTTATTGTTGTAACAAATTAAATCAAAACCGGATGCCTGCTAGAGCGGTTCATAATAATCTGGAATTAGTTGACATTCCTTCTGAATTGAAGGATTTAAATACTTATGAATCTATTTTGATTCAAAGTGTGCGTCCCTTTCAGGCTATCGTAAGAATGGAGCCAAAGACAGGGAAATTGCCTCTATCAGATTTACAGAGAGGATTAAAGGGAAGAGTTGTTTATTTGCCTCTAGATTTAAAAAAAATATTAATACAATTGGAGTAGAGAAAGTGGAAGAGGAACCACTGGTTATCTTAGTTAATGGGGTTCCGACAAAGAGTAAGAAAATATGGCAAGATTTAGTGGATGTTAGAAAAGTCAAAAAGGCAACATTGTATTTGAAGAAAAACAATAAGTACTACAAGAATGTATATGTTGCAGAAGAGGAAGTAAGTGAAGAAGAGGATAGCGATGTGTGTGCTGGTCAAATTAAAAAAGTAGAACCCTCTAAAAATGAAGAAATATATGAACATTATAGTGTTCATCCTTTGCATTCTAAGGAAGTCATGGGGAATGCTATTGAGTTGTTTCAAATGAAACAAGCCAAAGGGAGTCCCATTAGTGTTTGGGAGGAAAGTTTGGAAGCTCGGTGTTTCCCACAGCTATTTCCAACAGGTCAAGGAGGAAGATATGATGAGCGACCTGATCAAATTCCTGCTTCTGAATACCGGACTTTACGATTGTATGCAGAAGATCCTAGGTTTCGTCAATGCATTCCCTATTTGTTTCATCTACTGTTTGAAAGCGATCTGTCTGGACTGTCATATGCAGTGAACCACATCTTGAAAAGTGGTGTCAGATGCAAAACATCTCGGCAAGTGACTTTATGGATAAGATGAGCGACCTGATCAAATTCCTGCTTCTGAATACCGGACTTTACGATTGTATGCAGAAGATCCTAGGTTTCGTCAATGCATTCCCTATTTGTTTCATCTACTGTTTGAAAGCGATCTGTCTGGACTGTCATATGCAGTGAACCACATCTTGAAAACAGAGTATGATGTGTTATTTGGTGGCAAACACATCATTGTTTTCGGTGATCTTCTGCAGCTGACACCAGTGAAAGGACAACCTGTGTTCAAAATGCTCACGCATGAAGATACCAGGAAGTGTCTAGGGAGTATTGGCAACGTCAATATATGGTTAAACTTCAATTATGCTGAACTGCGTGAAAATATGCGTCAGGAGAAGGATGAAGATTATAAGAATATTCTACAAGATGTTAGAATTGGAAAAGTGACCGAGCATGGGAAAGAAGCTTTACATGCACGATTACTGTCAAATTTGTATCCAGAAGAAGAGGTTGTGCCTGAGAATATTTTTCGGAAAATTACTGAGAAGAAATCTGGAATATGTTTGATGCCAACTCTTGCAGAATGTGCCATCTTCAACAACAAAATGTTGCATCTAGAAAACCAAGAGATTGTGAAACTGGAAGCTATTGACAGAGTAGAGCATATGGGAGCAACAATTATTTTGTCTGAGAATTAGAAATCTAAATTGGATTCATTAGAGAAGACTGTATCTAAAACTGCAGGTTTTGAAAAGCCTCTGAATGTGTGCTTAAATTGTCGTATAATTTTAAGAAGGAATTTACATGTTGAAAGAGGTCTGGTAAATGGATCAATGGGTAATGCTGTTGATTTTGAGAAATACAGAAATGGAGATGGAATTGAATTTTTAAAAATTTAATTTGATGGCATTGAGGAAGTACAGCTAATTGGTCGTTGCTCTGCTAGGTTTTTGCTTGTAAAAGACTATGTTCGCTGTAAGCAGTTTCCTGTTTGCTTGGCATATGCGGTGACAATCCATAAATCGCAAGGTTTAAGTGTAGACAGTGCATTGGTGAATATTGGCAGTTCTGTGTTCAAGGATGGTATGGCATATGTGGCATTGTCACGAGTCAGAACTTTATCGGGATTGTACTTGATTGAGTGTGATGTCACAAACATTTGTGCCGATCTAGATTGTGTTAAGGAATACAATAGGTTAAGAAAAGAGTATGCGCCACATTTGCCTCAATATCCTTTGTTTGAGAAACTTGTGGTAGGCCGGAAAGGAAGAAATGTGACCAATAGTCGGGAGGTTGTAGCAAAAAGACAAAAAGTCGATGAACTTGAAATTATAAGCAGAAAGGAAAAGGATTCTGTTGAAGATGTTGTTGGTTTTCAATTTGAAAACAGTTCTGGTGTCAACTGCTATGCTAATGTAGTGGTTAATGTTGTCTTTTCTCTAGAAACCTTAAAAGAACAGATTGTGATCAATTCGGATCAAAGTTTTTGCTGCTTGCTGAATTCTGTGTTAGAGAAATGTAGCACTGATAGAACAAAAATAGAAAGTGTGTCTGAAATTCGAAATCTGTTAGACAAATGTTCAGGTCAAACGCAATTCTCTCAAAATATTCAGCAAGATTGTCAAGAGTTTTTAATGTATATGTTTGATGTATTACAAGATGAAGGTGTAGATGTAGATCACCTGTTTGGCCTTTCTTATCAATGGCAGCATGACTGCGAGAACTGTAGGCTATCAAGTACTAGTAGTGTAGACTCAGAAAGATTTATATATTTAACTTTGCCAGACAGTAAATCAGTGTCCTTTAATAAGCTAGTAAAATCAGCCGATCACAACATGGAGTGTAGCCAATGTAAGTCAGCAATGCTGTCCACATTATTTATACGAACATATAGCCAGTATGTCATTTTAATGTTCCAACAATGTAGGCCTGATGGAACAAATTTGACAACTTTAATTAAAAATTGTGTGGCTTCGCAGTTGTCAATATCAGGAAGGACTTTTGTAACTGCAGCAATTATATATCATGACGGTCCTTCAACAACATCAGGACATTACACAGCTTATTTAAAGTCTAGAAACGGCTGGTCATTCTGCAATGATTCTGTTTTAATTTTCAAAAGAAAATTGCCTTTTGACCTTAAAAATTCTTACCTGGTGTTTTTAAAACCAAAATTTTAGGGAAAGAATCTCGGGATTTGTTCTGAGGAATTTCAAGAGGTTCTAATGGCTCCTACACTATATAGCCTTGTGGATAAGTGTAGTACAGAGTCAAAAGTTAAATGTGGAAATGTGGAACATGAGTGAGCAAGAAGGGTGAGATATTACTAGTACAGGATTGTGAAAGTGATCTTGAACGTTTTCTTTCTAAAAGTTGCGGAAAAAGAAAATGACGGGATTTGCTTAGAAGAATTCCAAGAGTTATAAATGGCTCTTTCACAATTTGGCCTTGAGGAAATGTGCGGTAGAGAGCGAGAAGTCATTTATTGTATGTAACATATTTCTCAAAATGATGGAGCTTTTCTTTCAGAAAGTGGCGGGCTGAAAATAATAGCAGCACAACAGAGTATAAGCTGTTCATAGGACATCCTTTGACGTCATGGAAAGTAAGTTACTTTTAAGGAGTACAGATTTCTGATTGGTTATGTTATATGGGTTTTTTAAACACAATCATTTTGATTGTGTTTTTTTTCCCCGCTGTTATATGATGAATACCTTCAACTCACTGTTTTTAGTGAAATTTGATACATTCTGAAAACAGCAAAAATAAACCATTTAACATGTATAATTAATTCTGTACTTTTTGTATTTATGATATACATTGAGAACTGTGTAGGAGGCATGGAAAAAATGAGGCTTCTGTAAGTGTCAAGGGAGGTGAGTAATGTACATTGCTCTGTTGCATACAGTCCTCACCTTCTCCGTACTCTTGGATATGCTAGACTATATCTGCACAATGAGATACCTAAGCAAAGGAAAAACACAAGTGATGTGATTGTGGAATGAGCAAAAAAAATTGCAAGTTTTTCAATTACATTACCTGTGTTTCATAACATTACGAATCACATTGTGTAGATGAGATTTAGCCCTGTTCAAGGAGATAGAGGAGGTCTGACGTTTGTTCAAGAGTGCAGTGGACATGACTCACTTCGTTGGTAGGCCTGTTCATGTATTATCTCCTCTGTACTCTTCAATAACTTAAATTTCATCTGTAACTCTGAGTTGGACTCACCTGAAACAAATCTGTGGATAGGCCACACCTTATCAGCATCTAGATATAATCATTTAAAATGTTAGGGGTAGATTTATGATGGGCGTGCGCCTCTTTTGCGCCGCTGTTCCATCACTTTTGTGACGCAGCAGCAGTGCAAAAGATGCACCATGTTGCAAGATAGGCCTCACTTCATCTTCAACAAGATACCGTCAGTTTAAAATGTATATATTTAGGACTGTGTAGGGGGCATGGAGAAGTGGAGGCCTCTAACTTTATTTCTTTGTAAAATTGGATGATTGTCAATCTTTTCCCTTGTCTTTTCTAATTTTTAAATACATGTTTTAATATTTTTCAAATGTTTGTTCTTTCTTTCACAGATTGAAAGTATAAAAATAACAAGTAACTAAGTTAACGACAATTATAAGGTAAATGTTTTGTACTCTTTTCGTTACGTTTCTATCACATTTAACTTCTATTAGTTCCACTGCTTCATTTGTTTAACCCTCAGTTTTCTGCCGTTGCTACTTACCTCATTCATTTTTCTATTACTTACTTACTCTACTCCTTCCACTCCTTTTCTCAGTCCCTCTTTAAACAGTATCTCTGTGTTACTCCCTCTAACTGTCTTTCTTTTAACATTATAATTTATTTTCTCTTTTTTTAAAAAAAAATAATTTTTGGGAGTTCGCTTCCGGGTCGCGTACCGGCGCGCGAACCGGGAAGCGAAACAAAAGAAATAGAGGTTGTCAGAGTGCTAAACATTCTAGCAAATTCTTATAAAGGGGAGGTAGTTCTGAAAAGAACTTTTTTTATTATTTTTGTTGTTTTATATTTTTTTTATTATTTTTCTGAGCATTTTTTTTTTGTATTTTTTGAACGGTTTTATATTTTTTTGTTTTTTTGGGGGGGGAATGAAAATGATTCGTTATGAAGGGCTCAACAGGAGCAACCAAAAAAAAAAGATAATTTATTTTCGGGGGCGTTTGGGACATTGATGATTATCAATAGCTAAATTGATTAAATTTGTGCTACTCTCTCTGTAGCAAATGAGTTGTCCACAATGAATACAGACATGTTTTATGCTCCCAAATTTCATTTGAATATTTGGGACTATGTCGCTCGCCTCTGGTCCCGTCACTGCCTTTTCATTGGTGGATGTACTGGCCACAGGTCGGGGGTTATCCACCAGATCACGTACTTGAGCAGCACTGTAGTTGATATGGTGCCACCTTTCCATATGGCGTTGCATGGTATAATTACCATAACTGCATTTTTTTTCTGTTCCTCTGGACAGTTCATTTTTACAAATCAGGCAGGTAACATACCGGGCATTAACCTTTTTTTGTCCCTGGGGAAAAGAAAAAAATTGCCATATATAATTTGGTTTGACATGGGACCTCCTTGGCTGTTCAGGTAAAAACATCCCAGTCCCTTGCTCCTCTTCCTCTTCTTCCTCTTCTTCCTCCTCTTGTTGGAGGATGACCTGAGAAGGTGGTCCTCTCTTCCTAGGAGGTGGTGGTGGTGGTGGGGGTCCACCAGCTGCAGCAATCATTGAAGCCATTTGTAAGGTAGTCAATGTAGGTCTTTCTCTCATAAAAATGAAAGTCAGAGTGAGGAAAAAAGGTGGGACTTTCATCATTTGGGAAAAAAAATGTTCTAAACCAATGAAAAGTGTTATTTTAAGGTCATATGACTAAGCCTTCCATCATTAGGAAACCAAAAGTAAAATGAACCAATGAAAAGTTTTATAAACAAGTCACATGACCTGTTATGCTTACGTTACGCGCTCCACGCCGCACCCTGGATCGCTTCCGGGGCGCTGCGCTTCGCGCCTCGGTTCGCGCTCCGGAACACTTCCGGGTGCACTAACGCGGCGCGTCATAAGACGCATTACGCGACAATGCGATACGTCGCGCTTACGCGACGCGTCACGATGTTGTTTTCTAACGCGGCAGTTGCGCAAAAAGAACGTTTACCGGTTCGCGGACCGAGTCGCGGCACCAAATTGAGGTAACGCTAAGCTACCCGGTTCGCCGACCGGGAGCGAAACAAAAAAAAATAATTAAAAAAAAATACATACAATAGAGGCCAACCTAATTAGACTAAAGAATGTCTTTAAAAGGGCCCAGCGGGGCAAATAAAAAAAAAAAAGTTGTTTTCTTTGCGTGGGGTGCACAACACATTCACATTGAGATAGGCATGACGGGTTACAAAGGGGACAAAAGTCTGCACTACCTATCCTTCACTATCTGCACAAACTAAACAGAGTATTGCGACTCTGTGCTTATTTGTGAATAGAGAATCACCCAAAGAGAACAAATTCCGAACAATCATAGGCTATTGGCAGTGGGCAGAGAGGCCATGACACACAAAATGGCTGCTACTTACATGCATGATGGGGCCTAAAAGGGACTAGATGGCGTGGCCACTGATTCGCGACTTTCACTTTACTTTCAACAGTGGCTGTGGTGAACATAAACGAACGCCGCTTATGTATACCTAATTTTAGTCATTTTCCACAAAAAAGCTTTTGATATTTGCTATTAAAAAACCATTGAAATTCACTGAAAAAACCATAGGTTATAGACCATATATAGTTAGGAATTAGCATTTACAAAACCTTGAAAATTCACTGAAATAACCATAGGTTATAGACCATATATAGTTAGGGATTAGCATTCACAAAACCTTATTTTACTCGCACAAAACCAATGAAATTCCATATATAGTTAGTTGCACTAACTATATATTTTGCGCACCCGCAATCCACTGCTGATGATGTCACATAATACATCATTCATGACATGGTCAGTGACATCACTGATGACATCACTGATGACATCTCAAATGACATCACTGATGACATCTCAAATGACATCTCATTTGACATCATTGATCACATCACTGATGACATCATTCTTGTGCTAATACGATGAACCTCTTCAGACTCTAATATAACCTTAGATACACTCAGTGTATACAGACACTCACACACTGTCACTCATCCACGGAGTTATTCACACACCTAGTCAGTCATGCAAAGAAACAATCTCACCTCCATTTCCTCAACTATACAGTTATACACACCTTACTTATTCAAACATATAGTAACACATATTTACTCTCTTATACAATCCCTGATACAAGTTCACAATGATCCTTACAGTCACTCACACATTCACTGGCTCTCATGCACAGTTATTTATATATGCCAACTCTCACATGTACTGTGTTTTACATATGTACTTACTATGACATGTAGCATTCAGATATCCATTCACTCATCAATACACTCATGCACACAGTCAACCGCCCATGCAGCTGTTTCCACATGCACTCTTGAACTCATACACCTAGTGAATCAACTGCTCAGACATCTCTGCACAGAGTCACACACCTCCCAGCCACCCCCACACACACTCAATCTCCCATACAAATACTTGAGCAACCAATCAATAACACATATAGCCTCTCGTATAGCTAATGATCAACACATGCAGCAGTTTACACCACAACAGACATACTGATGCACACATTCAGACAGTTTAGTCACTAACCCATGCATTTAGTATGACACATTTATTCACTCACTCATACAGTCAGTCACACACCTACTAAATCCTTCATCCAGACACTTATACATCCACTCATTCTTCAATATGTAAAACATATTAAAACTTTACAGAAACACACAGTCAATGGATAATGTCATCAGTGATGTCATCAGTGATGTCATTTGAGATGTCATCAGTGATGTCATCAGTGATGTCACTGACCATGTCATGAATGATGTAATATGTGACATCATCAGCAGTGGATTGCGGGTGCACGAAATATATAGTTAGTGCAACTAACTATATATGGAATTTCATTGGTTTTGTGCGAGTAAAATAAGGTTTTGTGAATGCTAATCCCTAACTATATATGGTCTATAACCTATGCTTTTTTCAGTGAATATATATATATATATATATATATATATATATATATATATATATATATATATATATATATATATATATATATATATATATATATTACCTACTGGCGGTTGCCAGTAGGTAGTTATAGTTAGGATTGTTTTCTATAGGAAATCTGCAACATTCTATTGGGAATAACTTTGGCGCCGGTTGAGGAATCTACTTGTAATTTTCCTTAAATTTGCCTCGCTGCACTCCGCTCCTTCCCTGAAAGTTTGGGGGGGGATTCGTCAAGCGGGGACCTAGATAAAAGGGGGGGGGGTCCCAAAACGTGTTTTCCCCATGTTAATTTCCATAGGGCGGTTGGACTCACTTTTAGCCCGAACGGCTGAATGGATTTCCACAAAACCTGGCAAAATTGTAGGTACTGGTAGCCCGATGTGCCTTTGCTATGTCTCAAGATATGTGCTCCAGTGGATTTTGGGTAATTTAGGTTCAAAAAAATATATATATCTGGGCGGAGCCTAACCACACATCTGATCTGATTGGCTGTCAGCACTTCATCCTAGAAGTGTTGGCAGCCATCTTGGGACCAATATACATGATAACACCTCATTAAAAAGCATTGTAGTTAATAGAGGGTTTTAGGACTTTAGTTACATTATAAATCATTTGTTGATGGTACCATACTCATTTTAGGAATTGTGGTGTGTTCTAAGGTGATTTTACCATGTGAAAAAGCCTTCTGCTGTGATATCATGAATCATGTTTGAAAGAAAACTATTATCTCATGATTTCTAACAGTGGTTTGGAAGGGGATCTATAAGCTAAACTGAAAGCATATTTTCTGTAAATTCACATTATCTTTCTCAGTCATGTGAGAATGAAGTCTGACATTCTCAGTAAAACATGTACATCCAACAAGGACAGAGACTGTAAGTTGATTCCGTTGTGTTCTACTGCAGCCTCCTAGAGTGTTCTAAAGAACAACTAGAGCGCTAACAGTCCTACTTATTACAAAGGTATAGCACACCTGAAGCCACCGTGATGGGAATAAAGCGGTAACTCTTAAAACATTTAATTTAAAAAGGAACAAAATGAGGGGGTTCATTTTGCCATAGAAAGTATGATTAGTGCTTCAGAAAGAAAAATTAGGGATCATTTTGAGTGATTTCTCAAATCCTCTTCTATTTCATTATAAAAATTCTGACATGCAGACTGAAACATGCACTTTGAATACCAGCAGCAGACTTCCCTGGTGAGCAGTAGCTTTACTACAGTGATCTAATGAGCAACTAGAGTGCTAACATTCAGAATTCATGGCAAATGTGTGACACATCTGAATGCCTTCTTGATGGAACCAAAGTAAACAAGCATTGAAAATGCAATAGATCTTTCCCTCGTTTAAGTTAAAGCCATTCTCTTTGTAATGAAGTGGCTTTTTAGCTTTGGTTTTATTAGTGTTTTTTAAACTTTCATGTAAATAACATGCATCTGTATGCATATATGTATATGTATGCATGCATTTATATTTGTATTTATATAGATATACAGATTATATATGTATGTATATATATATATACATACACATACATATATAAATGCATATGCATATATATGCATATATATATGTGTATATGTGTGCGTGTAGAGAGAGGTAGAGAGGTAGAGGTGTAGAGGTAGAGAGGTAGAGGTATAGAGGTAGCGGTAGAGAGGTAGAGACTAGTTGAGAGAGGGGTAGAGAGGTAGAGAATAGAGAGTGAGTAGTAGAGAGTAGTAGAGAGCAGTAGAGAGAGTAGCAGAGAGTGAGTAGTAGAGAGTAGTAGAGTGAATAGTAGAGTGAGTAGTAGAGTAGTAGAGAGTGAGTAGTAAAGAGTTAGTAGTAGAGAGTAGTGTAGAGTAAGTAGTAGAGTGAGTAGTAGAGAGCAGTAGAGAGTGAGTAGTAGAGAGTAGTAAAGAGTGAGTAGTAGAGAGTAGTAGAGAGTGAGTAGTAGAGAGTGAGTAGTAGAGAGTAGTAGAGAGTGAGTAGCAGGGAGAGAGAATAGTAGAGAGTAGTAGAGAGTGAGTAGTAGAGACTGGTAGAGAGAGTATTAGAGAGTGAGTAGTAGAGAGTAGTAGAGAGTGAGTAGTAGAGTGAGTAGTAGAGAGTGAGTAGTAGAGCGAGAGTAGTAGAGAGTGAGTAGTAGAGAGTAGTACAGCGTGAGTAGTAGAGAGTGAGTAGTAGAGAGAGAGTAGTAGAGCGTGAGTAGTAGGGAGTAGTAGATAGTGAGTAGTAGGGAATGAGTAGTAGAGAGAGAGTAGTAGAGAGTAGTAGAGTAGTAGAGAATGAGTAGTAGAGAGTGAATATTTGAGAGTAGTGGAGTAGGAGAGAGTAAGTAGTAGAGAGTAGTGGAGAATATTCCAAAGTTTGGCACAGCACCACTTGCACAATAAGTCCAATCAAATCATATCACTTAGAGTCCTTATTGAAGCGCTGAATCTTGGTGTATATTCAAATGCTTTTATTTTCCTTAAGTTTATGTACCACAGCCAGCCGAAACGTTTTGTAACAGAACTTCTTCAGGGCGTTCTTATTTCCTTCAAGTTATGTCGGTATCCTGTTGTCATATAACTAGATATGTCTTCCAAATATTAGACGAGACGTAAGTACATCTTTATTCAAAGTGACTAGGTATCAATTTTACCCACACAATTTGGGCAGACTTGAGTAATTTATAGCATCCTCAAAGTCAGTCTTTCAGAAATTCCAAAGTATAGGACATGATAATCCAAATCCAAATGTTTCTCAAGAAAAGTCATTTTCAATCGTTCGGAATATATGTGTTTGGTCAGATATGACCCAGGGACCCCCAGTATGCAAGGGGAATTAGTCCCCCCCTCTGCAAACGCGCCAGTGGCCTGCGTTGCAGAGAGGTGTAAAAAGGGGCATAGCCTCATTACACCTCTGTGCAATGCAGCCCCCTGGCGCATACTGGAGGTTCCAGGTGGGCTAGTTGGCCCCCAGGGACCCCTAGTATGCAAGGGGAATTAGTTCCCCCTCTTCAAACATGCACAGGGGCTGCGTTGCAGAGAGGTGTAAAAAAGGGTGTGGCCTCATTACACCTCTCTGCAATGCAGCCCCCTG
Organism: Lissotriton vulgaris; assembly: GCF_964263255.1. Classification (NCBI taxonomy): domain Eukaryota; kingdom Metazoa; phylum Chordata; class Amphibia; order Caudata; family Salamandridae; genus Lissotriton; species Lissotriton vulgaris. The sequence continues at coordinate 986,945,389 of NC_141695.1, read as the reverse complement.
GCGCATACTGGAGGCTCCTGATGAGCTAGTTGGCCCCCAGGGACCCCCAGTATGCAAGGGGAATTAGATCCGCCTCTACAAACTTGTCAGGGGGCTGCATTGCAGAGAGTGTGACAAGGGGCATAGCCTCATTACACCTCTGCAATGCAGCCCCCTGGCGCATACTGGAGGTTCCAGGTGGGCTAGTTGGCCCCCAGGGGCCCCCAGTATGCAAGGGGAATTAGTTCCCCCTCTTCAAACATGCACGGGGGCTGCGTTGCAGAGAGGTGTAAAAAGGGGTGTGGCTTCATTACACCTCTCTGCAATGCAGTCTCCTGGCGCATACTGGAGATTCCTGGTGGGCTTTCAGGTCTTATATAGTTAGGAATTAGCATTAAAAAAACCTTTGAAATTCACTGAAAAAAACATAGGTTTCAGGCCTTATATATATTTAGGAATTAGCATTTAAAAAACCTATGAAATTCACTGAAAAAACCATAGGTTTCAGACCAGTTATAGTTAGGAAGTAGCATTTAAAAACCTATTAAATTCACTGTCACTGAAAAAAATATAGGTTTGACACCAGTTATAGTTAGCTGGCAATTTCACTGACATAAAACCATTGAAATTCCCACGTTATAGTTAGTTGGACTCATTATAACTTGCGCGCCTGCAATGCACTGCTGATGACATCACATATTACATCACTCATGACATGGTCAGTGACATCACTCATGACATCACTGATGACACCATCCTTGTGACAGAGTGACAGACCTCCTTTCAGTGTAATGTAACCCTTAAAACACATATTCAAAAATAGAAACTAAAATTTTCAAAAAAATAGAGAGAACCATACCAGTTACAACAACCAATTCAGTAATACCACCATCTATATACACATCCACTCATTCACCAACAGTTCTATATAGTCACTCATACATATATTCACTCATCATATGTAGTGAAACACCTATACATCCTTTTACACACCGACAGTCATCCAAAAGTTACTCACACACATAATCACACATGTAAATAAACTATTGAACATCCATTTATTTGCATATACAGCTATACACACACTACCACCTTACTTCTAAGGAAACTTACACATACTTACTCTCTTAAACAAACACTTATAGAAACACCTACTTATTTAAACAAGAATTCTTTCAATCTCTCACTCTCACATATACTCACTTATATACATCAATACTCACATATACTAGATTAAAACATATGTAGTTACTGATAAAGACACTAGTGAGACAGTCATTCACTCACTAACACACACATATACACACTCATCCACCCATACAGTCCTGCACATATGCTGTCTTCAAAACACATACAAACAGTGAGTCAGTCATTGATGCATCTATGTGCTAAGTAACACCCCCACCAAACCATACAGACACTCATACTGATACTAAAAAACCATCTAATAACCCATATACACACACATGTAGCTACTCACCAACCCATGCAGTCACTTATACACAAAGTGAAACACTGATACAAACATTTAAATATTTAAACAATACTCGCTAATATATGTATTCACTAAGATACACTTAATAAGCCAATCAATTTTTTTTTTTAAAAAACATCTATTAAAACACTTATTTAAACATTTATTCTTCCATCGACCTTTACATATACATATATAAAACATATTTATTTTTCAGAAAGACACACATTCACTGGATGGTGTCTTCAGTGATGTCATGAGGTATGTCACTGACCATGTCATGAGTGATGTAATATGTGACGTCATCAGCAGTGCATTGCAGGCGCGCAAGTTATAGTGAGTCCAACTAACTATAACGTGGGAATTTCAATGGTTTTATGTCAGTAAAATTTCCAGCTAACTATAACTGGTGTCAAACCTATGGTTTATTCAGTGAATTTAATAGGTTTTTTAAATGCTAATTCCTAACTATAACTGGTGTGAAACCTATGTTTTTTTCAGTGAATATATATATATATATATATATATTCAATGAAAAAACCATTGGTTATAGAACATATATAGTTAGGAATTTGCATTTACAAAACCTTATTTTACTCGCATAAAACCATTGAAATTCCATATATAGTTAGATGCGCTAACTATATATCGCGCACCCGCAATCCACTGCTGATGATGTCACATATTACATCATTCATGACATGGTCAGTGACATCACTGATGACATCACTGATGACAACTCAAATGACATCACTGATGACAACATCCAGTGACTGTATGTTTCTGTAAAGTTAAAATATGTCTTACATATTGAAGAATGAGTGGATGTATAAGTGTCTGGATGAAGGATTTAGTAGGTGCATGACTGATTGTATGAGGGAGTGATTAAATGTGTCTCACTGAGTGCATGGGTTAGTGATTAAACTGTATTAATTTGTGCATCATTATATCTGTTGTTCTGTAAACTGCTGCATGTGTTGATCAGTAGCTATTCGAGTAACTATATGGATTATTGATTGGTTGCCCAAGTATTTGTATGGGAGACTGAGTATGTGTGTGAGTGGCTGGGAGGTGTGTGACTCTGTGCATAGATGTGTGAACAGCTGATTCACTAGATGTATGGGTTCAAAACTGCATGTGGAAACAGCTGTATGGGTGGTTGACTGTGTGCATGAGTGTATTGGTGAGTGATTGGATATCTCAATGCTACATGTCAAAGTAAGTACATATGTAAAACACAGTACATGCGAGAGTTGACATATATAAATTACTGTGTTTAAGAGCCAGTGAATGTGTGAGTGGCTGCATGGATCATTGAAAACTTGTATCAGTGATTGTATAAGAGAGTAAATATGTGTTAGAATATGTTTCAATAAGTAAGGTGTGTATAACTGTATAGTTGAGGAATTGGAGGTGTGATTGATTCTTTGCATGACTGTCTAGGTGTATGAGTAACTCCATGGATGAGTGACAATCTGTGAGTGTCTGTTTTCACTGAGTGTATCTAAGGTTATATCAGAGTCTGTAGAGGTTCATCGTATTAACACATGAATGATGTCATCTGTGATGTTGTCAGTGATGTCATTTGAGTTGTCATCAGTGATGTCATCAGTGATGTCACTGACCATGTCATGAATGATGTAATATGTGACATCATCAGCAGTGGATTGCGGGTGCGCGATATATAGTTAGCGCATCTAACTATATATGGAATTTCAATGGTTTTATGCGAGTAAAATAAGGTTTTGTAAATGCAAATTCCTAACTATATATGTTCTATAACCAATGGTTTTTTCATTGAATTTTCAAGGTTTTGTAAATGCAAATTCCTAACTATATATGGACTATAACCTATGGTTTTTTCTGTGAATTTCAATGGTTTTTTAATAGCAAATATCAAAAGCTGTCAAATGTCAAGTACGTGATAGGTAAAAACGTTTTCGTGTTTATGCACGCTGAAGTGCTTTGAACGCTGCCCCCCCCCCCCCTCTTTTCTCTTAGTAGTACTCTCTCTTTGCAGATAGTGAACGGTAGTTAACGCAGACCTTTACCCCCGTTGTAATCCGTTGTACCTGCTTGTCTCTCCATTTGATTGATTGTTATCCAAGCATTTACTGTTTTAGAATTGGTTCTCTTTGGATCATTCTCTATTTACAAACAAGCACAAAGTCGCAATACTCTGTTTAGTCTTTGCAGATAGTGAAAAATCGTGTAAAAAAATAAAAGTAATCGAGCAAAATCAGTAGACCACTAATTCGATCTCTTTTTGACCTCGGTAAAATACAAACATTAGGAACAACCCTTCATGAGAAATACGAAAATAGTGAAATGAACTGAGCTCCACACCATGAGGGCTGCAAGACCGCTCGACTCCGCCACCCACCCCGCCCAAAATAACGACAAACCCTATGCAAATATTATAAATATAGACAACACACCAGCAAAGAAACAGGGTAAAACATTTTATTAAATAACTATTTACATAACTATTTTATACTTTTTGTTGCCCGATCCGGCTAGCTCAATCGATCGAGCATGAAACTCATGCACTGATAGCAAGCGTTGAGAGTTTGTAGAACGATGGCTTCAGATTTTCTACATACGGTGTAGTGGCGCGAACTGGGAGGGGGCATTTGGATCCTGCCCCTTCCCCAAATAAGATTTTCATACGTGAGTGTTCGTTCATGCTTTTGGTCCCTGAGTTGCTTCGATGTTACTGCCTTACACAAATGGCATAAGTCCTGGATGTTGAGTGCCATACTTCAGAGTTCTAAGCAGCGCTTGTAACACTGTTTAAACCTTATTTGCACCTGCTGCAGCTTCACTATTCAAAGTAAGTGGGGTCCGTTTGTGGACCTGACTGCATTGGAAAACAATGTGATACGGTGCCTTCCTAAACCGCTTGACGGAGGCCCCCGAGGGGCGGTGAGATGGCGCGGACTGAGAGGGGGCGCTTGGCTCCTGCCCCCTCCCCAAGTCGTGTTGCCCTGGTGTGGCCTGAGATCGCCCCCCACATAGGCGGCCGGCTCCCGGGGTCCGGAGGAATTTTTTGCCTTTTGATGACTCTTCCATTCTGGACCTTGTCCCACAATCCGTTTGACCTGAAGACACGCTGTAGTGGGGCGCCCCTTTACCGTTTTAGTTGCCATTCCGCCCGCTTTTGGTACTCTGTGCCTCTTCCGCCATTCAGCTGTTTACCGCCCGTTCTTGCGACTACAGCGTCTCGCTCACCATGTAGTTGAGTTGCTCCCGCTCTTAAGATTTAACCAAACTTTTTGGACTGCTGAAAGCGGTTATATTCCGACCGCTGGTTGGTGGAGACATTTTGACTATATTCTGGACCTGCGTTGTCGCGTAATGCGTCATATGACGCGCCGCGTTAGCGCACCCGGAAGTGCTCCGGTGCGCAAGGCGCAGCTTCCCGGAAACGATCCAGAGCGCGCCGCGCAGCGCGTAACGTAAGCATAACAGGTCATGTGACTTGTTAATAAAACTTTTCATTGGTTCATTTTACTTTTGTTTTCCTAATGATGTAAGACTAGGTCATGTGACCTAAAAATAACACTTTTCATTGGATTAAAACATTTTTTTTCCCAAACGATGAAAGCCCCACCTTGTTTCTGGATGTTTCAGACTGAAGCTGGCATCACCATGAGAGCACCACCATCTCGTAGCTCCGTCGTGGCCATTCCGCAAGCAATCATGGCAGCCGCTCCCCACCGGAAGCCTGCGGGAGTCGAGGTCCCCCAAGACTTTTGTAGAACCTTCAAGGCTGAGGGGACGCTTTCGAGAATGGGACCCAAGCCCTGGCAGACAAGCGTCTGAGTTCCAAAGTGTCCCAGGGCCATTTTACTGGACCAGGCCCAAATCCGAAGAGCCGGCCGCCATTTTAAGAGTCCTGTGGCAGCCGCCTATCGCTGCACCGCAAGAGTGGGAGCAACTCAACTACATGGTGAGCGAGACGCTGTAGCCGTAAGAGTGGGCGGTAAACAGCTGAATGGCGGAAAAGGCACAGTGTAGCAAAAGCGGGCGGAATGGCAACTGAAACGATAAAGGGGCGCCCCACTACAGCAGACGAGCCTCCGCCATGTGCTTCACAACTGCATACGTATCTCGTGATATCAAGGTTGGGCAACCAGTACACAACAAGCAGTTACGAGTCCCATTTACACCGGAGCCATTTTGGGCGCGGCCGGGCAGGTCCAGGATCTAGTCAAACATAACAAATGAGGCAGACGTCTCTGAAGCAGTTGACGCACAGCAGGACATAGCAAATAAACATGAAGTCTCTAAAGCTGTTAACTCACTGCAGGACAAAACAAGTGAACCTGAAACCTCTGGAATAATTGTCGCTCAAAAGAACAACACACAAAACTGTGTAGAGCCTGAAGAAAGAAAAACAGAACGGCACTGTAGTTTCAGACACACTTAACACTAATGACTAAACAAAGATATCGTCTGTTTATGAAGCAGTTATCATATAAACAGAATTGACAAAGAAGTGTGCAGACACCAATGCTATTAAGAAACACAAGGAAATCCCTAACGCATCAGCATTCTCGGAAGAGGTTGACACAGATAACATCTTAAGGAACAAAGAAAGACAAAATAAGGATGAGGAAGTTATCACTTTAGTTTTTTCATCAGCTAGCGACAGCAAGAAACACATTGTAATGGAGATTAGAGAGGCTACGAATGGATAAATAAATTATCAAAAGAAATGGCTACTCCCCCCTTTAGCAGATTAGCTAAATCTTTGCGTAATTTGGACATTAAAGTTATATTATTGTTGTTGTTGTTGTTATGGTTATAGTTCTGGTTAATTTCAGCAAGAAACACATTGTAATGGAGAATAGAGAGGCTACGGATGGGTGAATAAATTATCAAAAGAAATGGCGACTCCCCCCTTTAGCAGATTAGCTAAATGTTTGCGTAATTTAAGCATAAAAGTTATATTATTGTTGTTGTTGTTGTTTTCGTTATAGTTCTGGTTAATTTCCATTCAGAGTGTCCTACACAGCACCACTCTAGGTAAACACTACTTTATGTAAATCCTGCACTTAGTTGGTCACCATGGGGTTTAAAGAAGGGATGGTTCTTCACCTGGGTGCCGTCCACAACTCAGCACGTTGTGCTGCCTTGGGACTATTCGCTCAAAAGACAGCTTTGGACCATTGTTGTTTTTTTTTGTCAAAAAATGTTTAAATATATTTACAGTTTTTGTTACATTCGTTATATTTAAAAGTTAATAAAGTTTTATAATCCTACTTTTTTGGAGTACTATATATTATTAAAAAATCGGGTGAATGGGGCCTTGAATCGGGTTATTGTCATGTGTGGGCTTTGCAAGTGTACTGCTACACGATCGGACATTTCAAACTCAAATGCACGTTCTTTTTCTTACCTTTCCGAAGCATGGAGCGCAATACAAGGCAGAGAAAGGGTGATGCAAGTGTTGAACACTGCCTGGCCTGGCAAGTTGCTGGCAGTGCCCCCCCCCCCGCCCGCTCCTGAAAGAGGGCACACACACACCGCCGCCCCGAGTACTTCACAGATCTTTAAAAGACCATGCGCTTGTTCATGAGGCTTAAATGGTTTATCACCCCTTCTAGAACCCCTGCATCGACCCTCTGACGTTTCCTGGAAGAATTAGCACGTAACACAATACCAAGCCCTGTCAGCTGAAACCCCCGAGGAATCGTGGGGCATATTATCAAGGGGGTTTAATTCCGCTTTTTTGGCTTTAAAAGCCAAGAAAGCGGAGATAAAATTATCTCCCTATTACCAAGCTGTCGCTAACACCAGTTAGTGACAGCTAAAAGGAGATAGCGACCATCTTGGGCCCCGCTTTGCATGTCAGTGATATCTATCACTAATGACATGCAAAGTGGGCGTGCCAAGATGTTAGCGACTGGAAACAGTCCCTTACATCGCTATCTACTATTACCAAAGTTTGGAGATATTCGCGCTAAGCGCGAATATCTCCACAAGCTAACACCTGCCCTGAGCAGTTCTTAGCCATGTTATCCAATTGGAGGTGGATAACATGGCTAAGAGCATTTGCTGGATAATGCATGAATATCGCTGACTTTTCAGCGATATTCATGCATTGCGGCCGTTTTTTATCGCATTTGCAAGCAGTTCTTAGCCATATTATCCAATGGGAGGTAGATAACATAGCTAAGAGCATTTGCTGGATAATGCATGAATATCGCGGACTTTTCAGCGATATTCATGCATTGCGGCCGTTTTTTATCGCATTTGCGAGCAGTTCTTAGCCATGTTATCCAATTGGAGGTGGATAACATGGCTAAGAGCATTTGCTGGATAATGCATGAATATCGCTGACTTTTCAGCGATATTCATGCATTGCGGCCGTTTTTTATCGCATTTGCGATAAACCTTGCTAATAGCAAGGTTTATCTGCGTTAAAAATCGTCGATGTGCGGCGATAATTTTTGTCTCTAAACAAGTTAGAGACATAAATTATTGCTAGTTGTTGGTAATATGCCCCCGGGTTTTTGCTTGCAGGAATCGGGAGGCGGGAGACTAGCACTGAAATCAGTAGTCTCACGCCTGAATCGGGAGGGTTGGCATGTCTGGATTCTCTACAGCTAGGGCCATAAACTACATCCGCAGGGCTAGGTGATAGCCTGGGACCGGCCTGGCATCTAAAATGGCTGCCGTGCACGACAAAATTGTGGCATTGGAAAAAAGGCAAGATGGCGCAGACAATGTTTATCAATAAGGATTCATTTATAACAAAATATTTTATCGCACTGACAAATTGGTGGTCAACACTTCCTGATTTCCTTCGAATCGAACGTTAACAGACGTCACGCAGCAAAAAAAAAAAAAAGCTCACGCACAACCGCTGGAAGACATGTATCAACATATATGAGCCTCCTCAGCCACCCTCAGAAAACATAAGGGATTAGGATACGTCTCCCGCACCCCCTTATACCTAGTAATTTAATTAAAACGAAGCACAAAATGGTCTCCCGCACCCCCTTATACCTAGTAATTTAATTAAAACGAAGCACAAAATGGCGAATTCCCGTTTCGCTACCAGTTTGCGGCCCAGTTCGCGGCCCGGGAAGCGCTTCTACCGTGAAAAATATTTTTTTTTTATTTTCCCCACGGGACCCTTTAAAAACCCCAACAACATTCCTAGGGGGTCAAGAGGGGTATACCTTGCCCCCTTTCATTAAATTCCCCCTTCGTTTTTCACCTCTTCTTCTCTCTCGATCCTACCGAGAGATAAGATGGCGGCCGCTCCGGACTGTTTAGAATGTTGACAGACACGGGGGAGCCAATCAGCTTCGCATCGCAAAGTTCCGTTTCGCGAAAAGTAAGCGGACCGGAGCGCAGCCCTGAGCGCTGTTACAGATATATATCTTGTTTTGAACGTTAATTTCTCAAAATCCACTGGAGCACATATATTGAGACCTAGCAAAGGCACATCGGGCTAACAGTCCCTACAATTTTGCCAAGTTTCGTGCAAATCCATTCAGCCGTTCGAGCTAAAAGTGAGGCCAAAGGCCCTATGGAAATTAACATGGGAAAAACGCGTTTTGGGACCCCCCTTTTTTCTCGGCCCCCCCTTGACGAAACCCCCCCAAATTTTTGGGGGCTGCTCAGAAACAAAATGTGCCATTTTCCTGAAAATTTCAGCCGATTCCGTCCACAAACGCCAAAGTTATTAGACATAGAATTTTCAAAAGTTCCATAGACAAATAATCCTAACTATATATACCTACTGGCCAGTAGGTAATATATATATAGTTATCTTCACATAGTAGTGGTACAAACAATGAAGCCAATGCATGTTTCGCGAAATTAGTTCACAGGGATCTGGGAATTAGCGCCTGGCACTTCTCTAAATTTCCATTGTTGCTGATGATATTTGTATATATAATGTTGTCACTGACATCTCAAAGCAGAGCAGGTTCGGCTGGCCCTGCTCTGCATCTGTTACATCACCCCAACAGCACATCTCATGCTGCTGGTTTTGTGAAACACAGGTGCCAATGATGCACCCGTCAGTATCTTCCTTGCTTGTGCTCCCCTACTCATACTGTCCTGCACTCATGTTTTCCTGATGTGCCTGGTTCACTCCATGCAATGGCCGCTTCTGTTTTCTGTGCAGCTTCACTTTGTGCCCATTTATTTTTACTTTAACGTAAAGGCTTTCGCCAAGTAATGGCCCAGCATTCTCAAGGTAAAACAAGAACTGGCATAGCCAATATGTCTCATCTTTGGGACCGTCTAAGTGTTTTGCCAGAGCTATTGGCTTTGCCATTGTCTTTATAATGTGTTCTAGAGAGGTTTAGGTGCTGTGCAGCATGTTGAAAAGATATAATAAAAAAGGTTTAGAAGCATTTTTGTTACCTTATATATAACCAAGAAGATATTATGAACAACTGAACAACCCTATTCAAATAAGAATTAACATTACAATGCCTGCTTGTTTGGTTTAGCTTTTTTTGTTATTATTAGAGTAGAGGGACATAAACAATGGGAGGGTGGAGGTTGGGTAATACTACCTGAGTTACAGCATAAGCAGTGGACGGACACCAGGAGAGAATCAACAGATGCCAAATTCCAAGGTCAGACTAAAGTGGAGCTGAGGTGGTGATGTGCTGGGGCAGAGGTGATGCTCAGTTGGTGCGGAGTGATGCTCTGGTGCTGATTCAGCTGAGTTGGTGATGCTGCACTGGCACATATCTGGTGCTGAACTGGTGCTCAGGAGGTGCTAAGTGATGCTGAGTTGGTTATGTGCTGTGGTGATGGTACGCTGATGCTGAAGGGGTGCTACAGTGATGCTGAAGGGATGCTGCCTTGGAGCTGAATTGCTGTTGAGGTGGGGTGGAGATTGTGCTGAGGTGGAGCGGTGCTGAATGTGGTGCAATGACAAAGAGGTGGTGATGTGCTGATTTTAAGATGCAGCTGCGCTGATGCTGCGGTGGTGACCAAATTGCTTATGTTGTGTTTCAAGAACAGTGGTAATACACTGATAATTTTCGGAAAAAGAAAATATTTACACCAAGCCCTCTCACACACAGACACACACATGAGTAATCCATTTAGAGTGCAGAAATCCCTCATCTCGCTGCTTTGTGCACCATGCTCTGCTCTCTGGTTAAAATAGATTATGTGAACTGGCCATAAAAATGGTAAATCCCCAATGTCGATGTTAGTGGAAGGGCGCATATGGGGTGATAGGATGCTACATGAGCATACTAAGTCTTGCTCTACAAGTTGGCTATCCTAGAAGGCCCATTGCCTATGACCTTCTTTCTCTGGTTCCAAGCACAAAGCAGATAACGTGATACCGCCAGTGCAAATAATTCCCTAGTGTCATTCTTAAGGAAATTTAATGCTTCCCCCCAGTGTCTCACATCCTTAGAGTTTAATGCCGCTTTTAGCCATTTCTTGCGCTGGTTTCTATATTGTGGGCAGAAGAACATGACATGTACTACAGTTTCTGCGATGGTAGAGCAATTTGGGCAGAACTTGTTATTTGGAAGAGTCTTGTCCCGTTTCATAGAATGCGTTCTCAGGGGCAATATACCACACCTGAATTGGACCTACAAGCACTTACAATGGCTTGAATACATACAGTCAATATAGGGCTCCGGGCAGGGAGAGCATTTGTTGAGGGGAAATTGACTGGTAATAGAATTTTCCTAGTGTAATTTCCACGTTTGCAATACAATTCACTCCCGGAACCAGTTTTCACTCCACAGGAGTCTCTTTTGGTGATCTGCTCTGGAGTGTTCAATAAATTAGTCATGCCTATTCTATGGGATAACAATGTTATTGCCTTCAGCCAGGGTGTACTTACGTCCTTATTAAGGGATACTATCTCTTTCACACTGTCTCTGTATGTTGCTAGTTCCCTAGTGTACCAAAGTTTTATCAAAAAAAGTAGAGGTTTGAGTTGAATCACTAAGTGTATATGGTTGAGGGCAAGATCAAATCTTAAAGGGGTGACAGGGAAACTTGGGGGAAGATCAAAAGGAACCCTTATGAACTCATTTTCGGTTCTTGTCAGCACTTCTGCTCGAACATGGCCCCATATTTCAGCTCCATAGGTCGCTGATGTTACAGCTGTTCCTCTATACACAGAAAGGACCAGGGAAAGGGCGTCTCCTGCTGCAATCCTGTATTTACTCCCTATGGCAGCAGTTTTCAATTGGAGGGCGGCCTTACTTTTCTCCAGTTGGGGACCCCATATCAGCCTAACTCCCAAGTAGTCAAAGTGTGGAACTTTTTCGAGGCAGACCTCTATATATACACATTACCTCTATATGTTCTATGGATTTACTAGTTATGACATTTTGACTCTGTGGAATTCAGCTTAAGCCCTCTTTCCTCACAGAAGGAAACAATGGCATTTAGTTGTGCTTGTAGCCCCATTAGAGTGCATGAAATTAGCAGGGTGTGCTCCGAAAACATCAAAATAGGCGTCAACACACTTGCTAATTTAGGGGGATCATGTATGCAATTCTTCAGTCTGCATGCAATTCTTCAGTCTACTTACTGCTCCATTAATGTAGAGACTAAAGAGGGTCATGGCGAGGACACACCCCTCTATAACCCCTTGGTTAATCTTAATCTTATCTGGCAAATCCCCAGCATTGTTCCATCTGACCTTGGCATAGGTGCTTGTATGTAGAACTATCAGAATCCTAAGTAGGTCTGGAGGAATACCATATACATCCAATACCTCCCAGAGTGTTTCCCTTGGAACCAGGTCGAATACCGCCCTCAGATCTATAAAGGTGACATATAAATGGTCATGTTTCAAGGTGACATATTTCCAGGTTATCACCTTGAAGCAGAGGACCTGGTCCAATTTACTAATCTTGGGACTAAACCTAGCCTGCGCCTCTTTTAGGATGTTGTTCTACACCTGTCTACAGAAGTTTTGAGTGTCGTCCAATAGACTGATGGGTCCGTAATTTGAGGAGTTTTCTTTATCCTCCTTTTTAAAGATCGGTATGATGATTGCTCCATGCCATGAATGGAATTACCTTTTAAAATGCTATTACATACAGCATTCAGGTATGATACCCAGATGTCCGGTTGAGATAAAAAGAGATCACCTGAATACCACCATTTCCTGGCGCCTTTTCTTTTTTCATTAGTTTATATGCAACGTAGGTTTCATCAATAGTAAATATAAGATTAAGCTTTAAGATATCAAGACTTTTATACTCGTCATGGATTGAGTTTCCCATCGGGTCACTCATGACTCCAGGCTGGAGACTTGTAGGATTATTCTGGTTCAGCTTGCCTTCTTACAGGCCACTAAAGTTTGAGACCCATAGCTCAGGTTGTATAGTTAGCTCCAGATGGTTAGCACTAGAGGAGTTAACAGAGATTAATTTCCAGAAAATCTTGGCGGCGTGAGTCCTCTGTTTATGTTGACGCACCCCCTCGGGACTGTCGGGCTGTTAACACGCCACAGACAGTCCGGGAGCGTTTCTCAACCTGGTGGTATCTTTGGCATTCCCCCATTCAGCAACTAATGGGTGAGTTTGTGTGGTGATACTCAATGCTTTTGCCTTTCCCCAAAATGTTTTAGCGAAGCCTTGATTTGTAGGCTTTAGATTTACGTTACTGTCCCCTTTTTCCAGGGGGCTAGTGAGAATCTCAAACATCGTGGAGTTTATGCCTTACGTTTTGGTGAGTGCATTATTTGTATTACTATTCCACACATCCTGGCTCTTTTCTGTTTTATTTGAACTTGGATTGCACCTTTCATGTCCTTTTTAGCACTAGATATGAACCTTCGCCTGCCGCCAGTGGTCTAGATGTTTCGACTGGCTACCCATTCGGAATTTGAATCTTGTTTAGGTGGGTGCCCATGACTGGATGTTAATATGGTGCTCTGTTTTCGAGCATTTTAGCTCTCAGTGAATTGTGACGTTTTTACAACCAGTGGTTTCCGCATTTATGTTTCAGAAATCGACATCTCTTGACATTCAGGTATGCCTTTTAAACAGGGTTTAAGCCTGAGGTTTTTGTGGTTTAGCCTCAGTCTGCTTTTCTTCTTTTCTTCTTTTTTCCTGATCGCTTTAGGTGCAGGGTTACACTGCTTTTTCTTCCTTTCGCATCATTCTTAGTACTATTTCATGCACGTGGAGCCTATTGGCTTTTCTGAACACAGGCATTAAGTGGTAGTTATTTCTGCACTGCAGGCATCAACTAGCTATATTATCTTTTGGTTATGGCAATATGTACATTATTGAGTAACCACTTGCTGTTTTTACCATGTAACCCTGTTGAGTGATATATGCTCATTATTTTCCTTTACAGTTTGTCCCCTGAAGAAGGGACTCTTCGGTCCCGAAATGCATCGGGCCCCCACAAGATCTATTGTCAAGAAATGATCATTTGTACTTATGCATACTCTATGATGATAATTGTGCTATGAATTGTACTTCACTTTATATGTGAACACTACTAAAATGTGGTGTTAATGAACCTTTGACCCTAAACTACATGTAAAGATTTATATTTACAAGTATACTGTGTCAATGTGTTTTATAAAGTTTTTGGTTCATTGTGTATAATCTTGTTTAATGATGTGGAGGGTCATTTTATGACCACTTTGTGAACAGTGCGCAGTGCTGCGACCGTCTTGGTAGCATCTACATGCATTTGGGAGAGTGACAGATGCCCTAGTCATTGCTCTCTTCATGCATTCACAGAGATGCCATTCTGCTTCTCCTCTGTTTTATTTGATTTTAAGCCATGTTAGCCTGATCTCTTATTTTTTGGTTGCCCCCTGTCCTAGAATAACAGACTGGTGGTGTTTGTTTTCCCGATAGTGTCCTCCCTTCACATCCTACCTTCGCTTCTCCGCATGTGGGGCCCAGGACCTAGTTCTTCTCTTCTCCGGGGAAGGATGCGTGGTTCTGTTCTCCCTTTGCGCCTCCTAGGTGAGAGCTGTCGCTCTGTCTCTCCATTCTCAATCTGCACCTCTCCTCTACTTACCACCAAGGCTGCCTCCTTTGCTCAGTGCTGCATGCGGTTCTCCTTGGTAGGAACTTGTCCTTCAGCTCACTTCCTCTTGTTTCTGCTGCTGCCTAAGCATACCCTGGAGGAGTGTACCGAGCAGCACCCCCTCAATGTCGGGCCCTGGAGGGCTGAGACCTCTCCCCCCCCCCCCCCCCACTGGTGGTGTTACTAACCAGAATTGCTATGAACCTCCCAGTTACCTGAGAGTGCTCTTCCGGACGTGTTGGAGACAAGGCTCACTGCATCGCTGGGGCTTGGTGGATTGCATGTGATGGATTGGGGGTCGAACTTCGGGCAATCCTGGCACCAAACTGGGATAAGGCCAGAATTGTCTGGGGTTGCCGCTCAGGCAACATCCCTGCCCTATATCTAGTGGTTTTTTGCCCATCTGGGGCCCTTTGGCCCCCACGACCGGCAAATTGATGTAACCTAGAGGAGGAACGGCAGGGATTGATGGCATTAGAAAGCACCTCTGTACCTGTGTTTGGTGAGGAGGTGCGGATGCTTTGCTTCAATCAATCAATGTCCATTTAAAAGTGCATAGCACCACACGAGGATGCGTCCCGGTGCTGGCAACAGACTAAGGAGAAAGATTAGCCTGAGGTACTACCCCTGCTTGAAGAGCCAAGGTTTTGAAAGCCCTGCTAAACTCAGGTTCTGTTTCTATCATGAGCAAGTGGCAAAGCAATGCATTCCAGAGTTTGGCGTCCCTGGCTGTGAAGGACCGGCCCCCTTGTCTAGAATGAACATACCTTGGGACACAGAGGAGACACAGGTGGTAAGATCTCAGAGTTCAATCAAGGTGATAAGGGCAAAGCCTGCAGATCAGATAGGTAGGCAACCCCGGGTAGAGGCTGAAGACATAATCTAGCTGAGAGGTCACTAGCACCTGGACCTTAATCCTACGGCTCTCCTCTTGTAGGAAGCCTAAGAATTTCCCGATGTTTCTCATTTTCCCAAAGCAAGCAGAAGAAATTTGCCAGACTTGTGCTGTGAAGGATAGATCCGTCTCCCACCTAATTCTAAGATTTCTAGCTGAGTCCAGAGGCACAGGCGGATGACACAGCTCTTCAGGCCACCAGAGATATGGAGGCAGCAATAAGATAAGCCAGAGGGGCGAGGTAATCACTAAAAAGCAGCGGACTCAAGGCAAACCCTGAGGCACTCCACGTAATAGTGGTTTTATGTGAGGAGGAGAACGGGCAGAGAAAGACCAACTGAGAACAGTCTTCCACGCATGCCTGGAACCAGGCAAGTGGCACCCCCTGCACACCAAGCTGTCTTAGTCTTTCCAGCACTATTGAGTGCGCGACAATGAGATTACCTACATCTTGCCCTAAGTGAGCCCGATAGTCTCTCAGTATCAGCTCAAGGACAAATATAGCAACAAATTACATGGAGAAGAAGGAGCAACTTTACAACTGCAGGTCGTTCTTGGCCAAGCACAAGCCGCACCTTACTCTTCAAGGTCCATATTTTTCCCTAACATCAGAATTGCACCCTGTTTCACACCCAGGGGCTAGGCATACTTCTGTGTCATGCCCATTGGTCCAAGCAAATAACATCTTTCACTACTTTCAGACACCACCAGTGTTTAATTGACTGGTGATACTGAGAAAACGTGTGTAAGAAAAGGAGGTATCCCCGACTAAAGTTCCTAAATCGGGATCACTATATTATTTGAAAAGACAGGAATTTAGGAACATGAATTACAGGTGGACGCAAACTGACAACAAGGAGTACTGACTATGGATTGACAATACACATTATAGCATGTAGTTAAAAGATACTTTATTTAATAATATTATTATAGATCTAACTTTCTAACGTTCATTGATTTAGATCCAGCAATTAGTTTCATGCTTGTGCACTTTGTAATTTTTATATGTCGCAATATACTACAGTATAGATGTACAATTCATTAGTAGATCCAAAAGATAAACAAATACAAAAATAATTAATATTAGTCAAAAAACATGGCTAGAAATAGATAGTAACTATCTTTGTATTTTTGTATCTTTTGGATCTACTAAAGAAATTGTGAGGTTGCTGTATCTCTCTTTTCACTTCCCTCCCAATTTGTGGTATCTACACTCTGTTGTGCTTTGCTCCTGTAATTTCAAAAACAACAAGTGATGGACTGAATGTGGATCAATGTCACACACTCCCCCAGTCAAAAGATCTGGGCCCAAATCCATCGTTTTTTTGCACTCCACACCACCCTGGGTTAGACAATGGCGATATGCAAATCAGCTCTGACCCTGTTGCCCCATGGGAACAGTCCAGTCCGAACTACAAAAGCCATGTCCTTCCCAGAACGGAATCAAGCATCCGAGGACCGGACCGGTTTCGAGGTAACACCTCTCATCAGCCCGGCTAGCTTGACTCCAAGTGGTGTGGAGTGCCTGGGACCCACGTCTGGGCATCCCCAGCGCACTTAGGGCGGCAATTGCAAAAACAACAAGTGATGGACTGAATGTGGATCAATGTCACACACTCCCCCAGTCAAAAGATCTGGGCCCAAATCCATCGTTTTTTTGCACTCCACACCACCCTGGGTTAGACAATGGCGATATGCAAATCAGCTCTGACCCTGTTGCCCCATGGGAACAGTCCAGTCCGAACTACAAAAGCCATGTCCTTCCCAGAACGGAATCAAGCATCCGAGGGCCGGACCGGTTTCGAGGTAACACCTCTCATCAGCCCGGCTAGCTTGACTCCAAGTGGTGTGGAGTGCCTGGGACCCACGTCTGGGCATCCCCAGCGCACTTAGGGCAGCAATTGCAAAAACAACAAGTGATGGACTGAATGTGGATCAATGTCACACACTCCCCCAGTCAAAAGATCTGGGCCCAAATCCATCGTTTTTTTGCACTCCACACCACCCTGGGTTAGACAATGGCGATATGCAAATCAGCTCTGACCCTGTTGCCCCATGGGAACAGTCCAGTCCGAACTACAAAAGCCATGTCCTTCCCAGAACGGAATCAAGCATCCGAGGACCGGACCGGTTTCGAGGTAACACCTCTCATCAGCCCGGCTAGCTTGACTCCAAGTGGTGTGGAGTGCCTGGGACCCACGTCTGGGCATCCCCAGCGCACTTAGGGCGGCAATTGCAAAAACAACAAGTGATGGACTGAATGTGGATCAATGTCACACACTCCCCCAGTCAAAAGATCTGGGCCCAAATCCATCGTTTTTTTGCACTCCACACCACCCTGGGTTAGACAATGGCGATATGCAAATCAGCTCTGACCCTGTTGCCCCATGGGAACAGTCCAGTCGGAACTACAAAAGCCATGTCCTTCCCAGAACGGAATCAAGCATCCGAGGACCGGACCGGTTTCGAGGTAACACCTCTCATCAGCCCGGCTAGCTTGACTCCAAGTGGTGTGGAGTGCCTGGGACCCACGTCTGGGCATCCCCAGCGCACTTAGGGCGGCAATTGCAAAAACAACAAGTGATGGACTGAATGTGGATCAATGTCACACACTCCCCCAGTCAAAAGATCTGGGCCCAAATCCATCGTTTTTTTGCACTCCACACCACCCTGGGTTAGACAATGGCGATATGCAAATCAGCTCTGACCCTGTTGCCCCATGGGAACAGTCCAGTCCGAACTACAAAAGCCATGTCCTTCCCAGAACGGAATCAAGCATCCGAGGACCGGACCGGTTTCGAGGTAACACCTCTCATCAGCCCGGCTAGCTTGACTCCAAGTGGTGTGGAGTGCCTGGGACCCATGTCTGGGCATCCCCAGCGCACTTAGGGCGGCAATTGCAAAAACAACAAGTGATGGACTGAATGTGGATCAATGTCACACACTCCCCCAGTCAAAAGATCTGGGCCCAAATCCATCATTTTTTTGCACTCCACACCACCCTGGGTTAGACAATGGCGATATGCAAATCAGCTCTGACCCTGTTGCCCCATGGGAACAGTCCAGTCCGAACTACAAAAGCCATGTCCTTCCCAGAACGGAATCAAGCATCCGAGGACCGGACCGGTTTCGAGGTAACACCTCTCATCAGCCCGGCTAGCTTGACTCCAAGTGGTGTGGAGTGCCTGGGACCCACGTCTGGGCATCCCCAGCGCACTTAGGGCGGCAATTGCAAAAACAACAAGTGATGGACTGAATGTGGATCAATGTCACACACTCCCCCAGTCAAAAGATCTGGGCCCAAATCCATCGTTTTTTTGCACTCCACACCACCCTGGGTTAGACAATGGCGATATGCAAATCAGCTCTGACCCTGTTGCCCCATGGGAACAGTCCAGTCCGAACTACAAAAGCCATGTCCTTCCCAGAACGGAATCAAGCATCCGAGGACCGGACCGGTTTCGAGGTAACACCTCTCATCAGCCCGGCTAGCTTGACTCCAAGTGGTGTGGAGTGCCTGGGACCCACGTCTGGGCATCCCCAGCGCACTTAGGGCGGCAATTACAAAAACAACAAGTGATGGACTGAATGTGGATCAATGTCACACACTCCCCCAGTCAAAAGATCTGGGCCCAAATCCATCGTTTTTTTGCACTCCACACCACCCTGGGTTAGACAATGGCGATATGCAAATCAGCTCTGACCCTGTTGCCCCATGGGAACAGTCCAGTCCGAACTACAAAAGCCATGTCCTTCCCAGAACGGAATCAAGCATCCGAGGACCGGACCGGTTTCGAGGTAACACCTCTCATCAGCCCGGCTAGCTTGACTCCAAGTGGTGTGGAGTGCCTGGGACCCACGTCTGGGCATCCCCAGCGCACTTAGGGCGGCAATTGCAAAAACAACAAGTGATGGACTGAATGTGGATCAATGTCACACACTCCCCCAGTCAAAAGATCTGGGCCCAAATCCATCGTTTTTTTGCACTCCACACCACCCTGGGTTAGACAATGGCGATATGCAAATCAGCTCTGACCCTGTTGCCCCATGGGAACAGTCCAGTCCGAACTACAAAAGCCATGTCCTTCCCAGAACGGAATCAAGCATCCGAGGACCGGACCGGTTTCGAGGTAACACCTCTCATCAGCCCGGCTAGCTTGACTCCAAGTGGTGTGGAGTGCCTGGGACCCACGTCTGGGCATCCCCAGCGCACTTAGGGCGGCAATTGCAAAAACAACAAGTGATGGACTGAATGTGGATCAATGTCACACACTCCCCCAGTCAAAAGATCTGGGCCCAAATCCATCGTTTTTTTGCACTCCACACCACCCTGGGTTAGACAATGGCGATATGCAAATCAGCTCTGACCCTGTTGCCCCATGGGAACAGTCCAGTCCGAACTACAAAAGCCATGTCCTTCCCAGAACGGAATCAAGCATCCGAGGACCGGACCGGTTTCGAGGTAACACCTCTCATCAGCCCGGCTAGCTTGACTCCAAGTGGTGTGGAGTGCCTGGGACCCACGTCTGGGCATCCCCAGCGCACTTAGGGCGGCAATTGCAAAAACAACAAGTGATGGACTGAATGTGGATCAATGTCGTGGGTCCCAGGCACTCCACACCACTGGAGTCAAGCTAGCCGGGCTGATGAGAGGTGTTACCTCGAAACCGGTCCGGTCCTCGGATGCTTGATTCCGTTCTGGGAAGGACATGGCTTTTGTAGTTCGGACTGGACTGTTCCCATGGGGCACAGGGTCAGAGCTGATTTGCATATCGCCATTGTCTAACCCAGGGTGGTGTGGAGTGCAAAAAAACGATGGATTAGGACCCAGATCTTTTGACTGGGTTGAATGTGTGACATTGATCCTCATTCGGTCCATCACCTGTTGTTTTTGCAAACTCGCTCTAAGTGTACTGGGGATGCCCAGACGTGGGTCCCAGGCACTCCACACCACTGGAGTCAAGCTAGCCGGGCTGATGAGAGGTGTTACCTCGTAACCGGTCCGGTCCTCGGATGCTTGATTCCGTTCTGGGAAGGACATGGCTTTTGTAGTTCGGACTGGACTGTTCCCATGGGGCACAGGGTCAGAGCTGATTTGCATATCGCCATTGTCTAACCCAGGGTGGTGTGGAGTGCAAAAAAACGATGGATTAGGACCCAGATCTTTTGACTGGGTTGAATGTGTGACATTAATCCTCATTCGGTCCATCACCTGTTGTTTTTGCAAACTCGCTCTAAGTGTACTGGGGATGCCCAGACGTGGGTCCCAGGCACTCCACACCACTGGAGTCAAGCTAGCCGGGCTGATGAGAGGTGTTACCTCGAAACCGGTCCGGTCCTCGGATGCTTGATTCCGTTCTGGGAAGGACATGGCTTTTGTAGTTCGGACTGGACTGTTCCCATGGGGCACAGGGTCAGAGCTGATTTGCATATCGCCATTGTCTAACCCAGGGTGGTGTGGAGTGCAAAAAAACGATGGATTAGGACCCAGATCTTTTGACTGGGTTGAATGTGTGACATTGATCCTCATTCGGTCCATCACCTGTTGTTTTTGCAAACTCGCTCTAAGTGTACTGGGGATGCCCAGACGTGGGTCCCAGGCACTCCACACCACTGGAGTCAAGCTAGCCGGGCTGATGAGAGGTGTTACCTCGAAACCGGTCCGGTCCTCGGATGCTTGATTCCGTTCTGGGAAGGACATGGCTTTTGTAGTTCGGACTGGACTGTTCCCATGGGGCACAGGGTCAGAGCTGATTTGCATATCGCCATTGTCTAACCCAGGGTGGTGTGGAGTGCAAAAAAACGATGGAGTAGGACCCAGATCTTTTGACTGGGTTGAATGTGTGACATTGATCCTCATTCGGTCCATCACCTGTTGTTTTTGCAAAATCGCTCTAAGTGTACTGGGGATGCCCAGACGTGGGTCCCAGGCACTCCACACCACTGGAGTCAAGCTAGCCGGGCTGATGAGAGGTGTTACCTCGAAACCGGTCCGGTCCTCGGATGCTTGATTCCGTTCTGGAAAGGACATGGCTTTTGTAGTTCGGACTGGACTGTTCCCATGGGGCACAGGGTCAGAGCTGATTTGCATATCGCCATTGTCTAACCCAGGGTGGTGTGGAGTGCAAAAAAACGATGGATTAGGACCCAGATCTTTTGACTGGGTTGAATGTGTGACATTGATCCTCATTCGGTCCATCACCTGTTGTTTTTGCAAACTCGCTCTAAGTGTACTGGGGATGCCCAGACGTGGGTCCCAGGCACTCCACACCACTGGAGTCAAGCTAGCCGGGCTGATGAGAGGTGTTACCTCGAAACCGGTCCGGTCCTCGGATGCTTGATTCCGTTCTGGGAAGGACATGGCTTTTGTAGTTCGGACTGGACTGTTCCCATGGGGCACAGGGTCAGAGCTGATTTGCATATCGCCATTGTCTAACCCAGGGTGGTGTGGAGTGCAAAAAAACGATGGATTAGGACCCAGATCTTTTGACTGGGTTGAATGTGTGACATTGATCCTCATTCGGTCCATCACCTGTTGTTTTTGCAAACTCGCTCTAAGTGTACTGGGGATGCCCAGACGTGGGTCCCAGGCACTCCACACCACTGGAGTCAAGCTAGCCGGGCTGATGAGAGGTGTTACCTCGAAACCGGTCCGGTCCTCGGATGCTTGATTCCGTTCTGGGAAGGACATGGCTTTTGTAGTTCGGACTGGACTGTTCCCATGGGGCACAGGGTCAGAGCTGATTTGCATATCGCCATTGTCTAACCCAGGGTGGTGTGGAGTGCAAAAAAACAATGGATTAGGACCCAGATCTTTTGACTGGGTTGAATGTGTGACATTGATCCTCATTCGGTCCATCACCTGTTGTTTTTGCAAACTTGCTCCTGTAATTTGGCATAGGTGCAAGGGGTAACTGGTTTGGTATTACCTGCTGCTGTTGCTTCTGTGGCACCTCATTCTCCATCTGTGAATTTAAATCATTATTTTGGACATTATCATTTTGCACAGCCTTGCACTCATTCTTCCAGTGCCCCAACTTGCCACACCCATGACAAGGGAACTTCTTCCTTGCCTCCTCTCTATTGAACTTTCCTCTCGGCTTTCCTCCTTTACCATCACCCTGATTCTGGTTACTATTTAATTGGCTAACTGAAGCTCTTGTTGCTCTGCTAATTTTACTTGGGCCGACATTACTTTTTCTTTTAACTCTTTTTGTTTATTATCCAGCTCATCTTCACATTATTTAGCATATTTAAGGATTTCGTCAATTGGCTTAGCTTGCCAGCAAATGTTATGGTCCTTAATCCATTGTGAAATTTCTGGCCTTAATCCTGACACAAATCGATAAATGAAATGCATTATGTCCTTCATATGAATGTTGTCCAGACCACTATACTGTTAAAACACTTGTAATAATCGTTCATAGAATGCATGCACTGATTCATCTTTATTCTGTGTAGTTCTATGTATTCTCGTCCAATCTGTCTCCTTTGCTGGCACCTTCACCTTGAGGTAGACTATTACCTGGTTGTACTTCTTCATAACTTCTTCAGAAGGAGCCCCTGTCTTTCGGTCTCTAGGGTACTCATCACTAGGCCAATCAACAGCAATTTTACATTCTGTCCACAAATCTACAGGAACTACAATGTCAAATAGTCCATCTAAATCTTTTTAAAGACATTTTGAAACTTTTACAAAACTCTTGACTTGTCTATACCGTTCTACAGGTTTCTCACAAAGTTTTGGGAAATCATTTGTAAAGGATAAAATATCCTGTTGGGACCATGGGACATGCACATAACCTCCACCTGGTACGTCTCTCATAGGACATAATTTTTCCACCTTTTCTGTGTCTTTTAATAAATATTCAGAAGATCGAACCTCTTCCTTTTTCTTTGCCCATCTAGTTTTCCATTTTTCTAATTCACCCCATTTTTGTAGTAAAGTCATCAATTCCTTGATTTGTACCCTTTTCCTTGACACATTCATGTTTTCTAGATCTTTGTCAGAAAATTCAACTCAATATGGTTTTTGTAATACTTTAGATTTTCCAATGTCAATTACCGTACTAGCTGCTGTGTCCATTAATTTCTCATGAAACATTTTTGTATTTCTAGTAATGCTTTTACAAATAAATAACAATTAATCTTCACTAAATGTATTTAACCTGTCCAATCCCACATTTCCAGCCATCATTTCCTCCAATTCAACACTTAATTAATATACATCCAATGGCTTTGGCTGTAATTTTGGTTTCTCTATTTCTCGTGTCCATGTCTCTATTTCTTCTGGGGTTACTACTGTGGCACTTCTAGTACCTGTGGATGTCTCCATTTGTACTTCTCTTAAATTTACAGGAGTGGTTTTCCTAATCTAACTACTTTCTGGTTCTCTTATTGGTAAATCCATTGAGGAGATTACTGACTCACATTCACTTGCCTGATCGTCTATTATCAAAAGTTCCTTTCTTGACTGTACTACTGATGTAGTCAAAACAGGACTTTTAGGGCTAGCTTGTTTATCTCCGTACAAAGGAACAACTGGGCCAATAGTTACCGGTATTGTCAGGGCTTCGGGACTTGTTTTTAATTGAGAAATCTTCTGAATTAACTCACTTCTCTGTTTATTTAATGATTCTCTTTCTCTATTCTGTAATACCTTTTCTATTGAAGTCTCATGTACCACTTGAGGAATCAGAGGTGGTTTCAGAAACGGTGCATTTGGATTTACTGTACTTGGTTCCTCATTATAGGGTGGTGGATTTTTCATTAATAAATCCTCCAAATAATCATCATCTGACTCACCACTAGTCATCAAATGTTTTGTTTTCTCAGTCCTTTTACTTCCAGTAGGTTCTTCTAAAGTTAATACTGTATAAAGTCCTTCCACTATCATGTTCTGTCGCCATTGTTTCATTTATTTATCCTAGTCTCTCGTGGAAACTTAGGGTAGAATTTACTCAATCCTTTGTCACTTCTGGGTCTGTCTCGCTCGAAAGCCTCAATCTCCCATTCTTCTAGTGCCTCATACTGGGTTAATCTAGGTCTGGGATTTAAATCATTCATACGTGTCCTTAAATTAAACAGAACTCTGCCATTAAAAGTATCATATTGGGGAATACCAACACTCCGTCATCTTTAGTGTACTCCACCCAATTTTCTAGCCATACACAAGTGTGGTAGCCTCTGTCAAACATCATGTATGATGCAGGCATATTCGGTAGTGGAATAATAATTCCTTCTCTTATTTTAATCTGTTTGTCTTTTTTAAATAAATTCTTCACTCTATTTACGAATTACATTTTTCTTTCACCTCTGTACATATTATAAGGTCTGCCTCTTATCAACTGTTCTCTAGCAAAACCTAAGTATTTCCTATCAGGTCTGTTTCTGTCAAATGGACCTATATGCCACATATATTTTTAACTTGATTTCAAAATTTTCAATTATACTTGGTTGTTTACCTAAAGTGCTTCCAATACCAGTGCGTTTCTTATTTCTCTTTAACCAATCAACAATGTTGTTTCAAATAACAATAGCCAATGATTGCTCGTATTTTCTTGAGAGACGAGTTACCACCCTGTAACGACCGGGTTCTCGAACCAGATGGGATCAGCTCCTTGGAGCACCTCCAACCCATCCGGAACGTAACCACCTCCCTCCTCAGTACCCATCTATCCAGGCACCTGGGTACCTACCTGAGGATGGGGAACTCGCAATATACAAGCTCATATCATCAGAAACACCACTAAATCTATAGGGATTACTAGGAATACTCACTGATTACTAAGGACGTCCATGCCCTACACCACACTCATACCTCATAGTCTCGCGACCACATGGGTCCAGACTAATCTACCCTGGGGCAGTTCTGATTATCCACCATTACACACTGATCACCATCAGTGCTCACTCGACACGCAATCCGGCGTGTCTACACACTAGGCTGCAGCCCTAGTGCTCTCTTCCTCACAATCCGGTCCACAATCCGGTGGACCTACACATCAGGCTTCCACCTGATGCTCTCTTCAACGCCGCTTTCCCTAGAGGCGATCTCATTACACACCGTATCCCCCCGGTGCTCTCTCAAGCCACAATCATGTGGGTATACACACTGACCACAATCAGTGCTCTCACTAACGCCGCTACACAACGACGATCACTTTCCTATGAATACCTTCAGCTCTCTCTCTCTCTCTATGTTGGGAAGTCTCTCTCACTATTCACTAAAGGTTCGCTACTACAATAATATTATGGGATGGCCGAATCACTTAGTGTCTGAATGTTCCGTTAGCCCAAGGGCTCCTCTCTCTCCCTAATTATTCAGTGGCTACTTACCTGATCAGGGGCAGCATCTGTTCTGGCTGTAACACCTGACTAGAAGGAAAGGTTACCTGTGCTTTAAGAACAAGAGACACACACTGTATGCAAGAGTTATTCCCTTATTTAAACGCTCTCTATTATAAGAACAACACATGCACACTAGTTCACTAAGAACTGGGGTATCTTTATTACAATAACAATAGAAAAGGATTCATACACAGATCTGCGGGGTCTCTGTAACTAACAGGAACTGTAACACACCGCTGAAAGAAAAGGGATTAGACATATAACAGGGACAATGTTATCTGCGGGGTCTCTGTGACTAACAGGAACTGTAACACACAGCTGAAAGAAAAAGGATTAGACATACCATAGCCTAGGGAAGAAAGACAAGATTAAGGTGTAAGTGTAAAGCAAGCTATTTTAGACTACCTCACCTATTAGAAGGAATGTTTATCTCTCTCTCTGGTAGGATCAGGGCTCTCTGTCTCTCCCTCCGTCACCACAGCTTCACGCCTCTGGCTCAACTGCTTCAGCTGACAGCCTCAACTCCTCCATCTGCTTTAATGCATTCTGATAAACTGGCAGTCCCAGCTGATAGTTCCAACTTTGTTCATATGACTGCTCTCTCCAGCTTCAGCAATCATCTGCCTTCTTTCTCCATTCCAGAAAACCAATAGAACTGAACTGTACTCTGCAGCTCCAGCAAACATCCTACTCTCCACACTTCAAGAACCAAACTGACCACTCCTCCTCCCCTGCAGTTCGCTAATATGGAATCCTCTCCTCTAGTGGAAAGCTCCAGCCAGTAGCCTCCTCCCACCAGGTCCATGCACCGGGCCCCTTGCTCTAGACGCTCCCACAGTGATCAGCTGCTTGTTTCGACTAGAGACCTGAGCCCAGGGACACTTCTTGATTAGATTCAGCTCTGGCCGGTTCTCTCCGGTTCGCTTAGGACGAACAACAGCTCAAAACCAAAATATTACCTTTCCCCTTCAAGCATCTCAGCTCTGCAGGGGCAGAAAGCAAAATGGAGTCTCTCTAGTTCTGGGCCTTGTAGGCCTGAGAAGGATGAAATAACCCTTAGCTCTGTCAGAGTACCTACACAAACCATACCAATGTGTAATATAAAGTCAGGACCACAGGATCCACCCTCTACTATAGGCAGGATAATGAAAGGACACAAAATTATGTCAAAGCCAATAGGCAATAGATGGATTAGAGTCAAGAATAAGGGATCTATCATCATATAAAGCAGCTATCCTCTTCTAGGTCTGGAAAAAGGGCTTAAAAGGGCCAACACAAGGTAAGAATACAGATGATGGATGTGAGCAAGCTTAAAGTCTTCATCACTCCGAAATAGAGCCAAAAAACCTGTCAAGACACACGCTCCTGGGCTCACCCCTCCTTTAAAATTTACTACCTTAGCTACACACCTGCTGTCTTAACCAATACCAGCACGGCTCTGAGTCACATCAGCGCAGCACCGCGACTGACTCCCTCCTTTGCAAGGTAATACGTAAATCTTTTTCTTTTCTCTTTAAAAGTGCAGATTTTATTATTTAACAACGTAAAAACATTTGCCACTGTACCTGAGTGACTAATTCAAAGGAAAGTCAAATTTCAATCCCTTCCGCTTACTCTTCATATACTACGAGTAAATCCCTTCCGTCTACCCTTCATGCAAGCATTAGAGAACATGCTACTCCTTCAGACTTATCCACTCCGGGATATACTAAGGACAAAGTTTCACCAGCGAACCCCTTTGCTATCAATCAAGCTTAGAAGAACCTGCTACTCCTTCTGTGTGACCCTTTCTAGGTGATATCACAACAACAGTTTTGCTAGCGAACTCTTTGCTATCTTTTTTTCACACATTCATTCAGAAAACCCTAAATAGTGCTTCCGGTTCTACCTAACCATGCACTAATTTCCTCTAGGCAAGTGACCTTGCTGCAGTGTGGCTTCCATTTACCACCCGCTATTCTGTCCCCGGGGATTCAGACAAAACATATAAAAGGCACAAACAATTTTGGTTAATACATAAAATCAATACAGCATCAACAGTACCAATGAAATTTCAATAATATTTCAATAATATCACATTTGATCGATCAATAGTAAAATCATAACCAACTAACTACCTATCTTAACTCAACCCTAACCATACTTCTGCTACCAAAAGAATATACTGATAGAGTGCGCAGGTCACCCGACTATAATTTTTATCATACTCACCTGGGCCCATAAATCAATAACTTGATAACCTAGCCAGGTAACCTTCGCTCTACTATCAGTCTATTTTATTTACTGAGTCCTATACCATTGACTTACCATTCCTTGTCGCTGGTACCTGTAACCTATTGGATCAAGGAGTTAGCATAATAGGAAACAATAACATTTTGCACTCATATAATAACCACAGACTCGGGAAAGTTTTAAACTCTTTATCTAAATTTCTTAAATGGTCATGATCCAAAGATTAAACACCACAAGACTCTTAATAATGAAAGTCAGACCTAAAATGTAACTATTCAAAAGATGTATTAAACTAATTTCGATCATTTAGCAATAAGGGAAGGTAAGAAAAGGGAACATGCTACACATTTAAAACGATTCTAACATTTATACTTCAGGAAGGGTAGGAAAAGGGACACGCTAAGTAATCAAAACAATTTAACATTTTTAAAGGGAAGGTGAGAAAAAGGAACATGTTAATAAAATAAAATGATTTGAGCATTTATTCAAAAGGAGGGTAAGAAAGGGAACATGCTAAAAATAGTTTTGCTAAAGATTTTAACCATAGGGCGGGTAAGAAAAGGGAACATATATATGCAATCAAAGCTTTACGTTAGGGAGGTGAAGAGAAGGGACAAATATATGATGATAAGCCCGCACAGATTTATATTTACCTAGAATGGTGTGAAGACCAACCCTGGCCACGGGTCAGTTGAAGGACAGAAAACCCCAAAAGTTGCAGTTGCCAGTAGGCCAGTAGGCCAGCAGGTGCAGATCAGAATCAGGACAGGGAAAACCAGATTTGGATCAGGACAGAACCACCAAAGACTGGCACCCGCAGTTCAGTTGCAATGCCTGCGCTACTCCCTCTCGGCAGCTAACAGCCAGAACCCCGATTGGGTTATCAATTCACCGACAAAGTGCTTCGCCAGCACCTCAGCTTCCTGAACCCCGATTGGGTCAGCGAATCTTCTGACAGAGTGCTTCGTAGCCTCTCTGTTCTCGATCACCTATTGAGTGCGTTGGGTAAGTGACAGGTCAGCTATTCGGACAAGTCGGACAAAAAACTAACTAAGCCTACTTTAGTTATACTATTTTCCAGGTCAGTGTACCACCCCCCAATGTTGCAAGTGTAAGGATTCCCAATTTTGATTAGAAAAAAGAAGAGGAGAGGTCATCACACCACACCAAATTTTGATACCTCAGTGTTGAACATTAATTTTAACGTTCCAGTCCATCAATATATTTTCATATGTCATCTTTATTCCACCCACCAATGGATAATTTATCATTAAATACATTGTAAAACAATGGGCTCAGTTTAGCTTCCTCAGGCAGGCTTAAGGGTCAGTTTCCCAGGCGCATCTTGGCTGTGATTGTCTTTGGCTCTCATTCAATGACAAATGTTCTCAGCTTCTCTCTGGAGCTTGTCATGCGCAGAAGGACTTTCAAAATGGAGTTATTACGTCTCCCAGGCCAAATTTTATCATTTCAAAAAAGAATAGAAAGAAACAGTTTCAGAACACAGAATAAATGAATACACTGTATACAATGTATTTCTTCTCTATACCCATTAATTTTGATTTTACTATAGCATTAGGATTAGGCAGAACGAACAGCTTAGCAAAAGCAGCAGTGCAAGCTTCTCGCATGTGAGAACATAGAGCAGCAATATTAATACTAGTGCGCAGAAGTGAAAGATTCCCTCCAAAGCAAAGAGTACTGTGATGTTTTCTCCTCTTCCCCTTTAAGCCCTTAGAGCTTTTATTAATGTTCTTAGATTGTAGAATGAATGCTCTCAAGTGTTCTTGTTGCTTCAGTTGCTGTTGGCTGCTCTGGGATGAGGTTTTAATAAACCCACCTAACTACTAGAAATGTTGTTCTGCCTTTATTCTTCATTTTAACCATTTTATACTGGCGACGTGTTTGAATAAGGGTCTGGTTAATAATGATATTGGTGACTGGAGAAACAAAGAATTGCTTAAACAAGATGCCCGCAAGACCTACTTTGATAAAAAGAAAAGTGTATGTTTTCAAGAGGTCAAAGTGGGTGATGTGGTGAAAATAAAGACTCCTGTTGGGCACAAACCGTGGTCTAAATACACTGACATAAGAGCTGTTGTTAAGATTTTCAAAAATGCAGTTAAGACTGAAGATGGAAGGATCTGGAATAAGAGTCGTGTAGTCGTAGTTGATCCTAATCTCTATACTCGAAGAGACTCTGTCCACAATCCTGATTTGTGTAACAATTTTCACTTTGTTCCTAACTCTTCCTTTGACAGGTCATTGCCTTCTTTCAAGAGAAGTCAAAGAATTCGTAGGACTCCTTGTTATTTAAAAGACTATGTTTAATTCTATTCTTTCCTTTTCATGTTTTCCTTGGTCATTCTGATGCTTAACCTTTAACTTGTTTAGTTTCAATGTTCTTATAATTTACAATGCTATTTATCTAAATGTAAGGAAGGGAGATGTGTGATGTTTTCTCCTCTTCCCCTTTAAGCCCTTAGAGCTTTCATTAATGTTCTTAGATTGTAGAATGAATGCTCTCAAGTGTTCTTGTTGCTTCAGTTGCTGTTGGCTGCTCTGGGATGAGGTTTTAATAAACCCACCTAACTACTAGAAATGTTGTTCTGCCTTTATTCTTCATTGTAACCATTTTATAAGTACGTCTTGTCACGTGAGTATGACAGACACATGCGCAGTAGAAGCCCTCGCATAGCAGCAGCCATTTTAGATGCAAGCGTATTACAGTTAGTAAAACACATAAGCAAGCTTCTCTCGGACACCCATTTTGAGTTGTGTAATGTAATATTAATAAGACAAACATGTTGATTAGTGTTTTAACATTATTCGAGGTTCATGAATACAAGCAAGTCGCTTCACGTGCGGATCCTTGCTCCATCACCTGAAGCTACATCCGGAGCATAACAGCACGTCCCGTCACATAAGGCAGTGGAGCAGACCGCACCACCACCCAGGAGGAAGACACAAACCACAGACAGTGTGCGGGCCCACATCAGCAGCAGGTCAAGGCAGCAGCGCTCTGTGCCCACCACAGCAGCCATGGAGCAACATTCACACAACTTGGGCCTGGGCACTGAGGCTCAGATGCTGTGTGTGCACTGCAAACCGGCGCTGCACATGGCAGCAATGCAGCTACAGCTGTACAAAACAACACGCAATATCAGTCTCCTCACAGAGAGTGTGCAGGAACTGACCACAGTGGTGAGGGAGAGCAACCACCTGATGGTAGCGTAGCAGGACGTCACCCGCAGACGCCACAGGCAGCTGCTCACACGGCTGTCAGCCTACACACGTTCAAATCACTTTATCGGGAATGCCACATCCCAGCTCTCGAAGAGATCATTGGCAATGCAGATCCAGATGGTCCAATGCTGTGCGGACATAGCAAGGGCCCTGGAGCAGGTCACCAAGGCTGTGGAGCGCCAACAGGCAGCTGACCATATCAATTTAAGGGGGGGATGATGCCAGCAAAGAGGCATCTAGCCTCAGCAGCCTGTCTGTGCCAAGTGCAAACAGACAGGAGGTGCAGTGCCCGGCCCAACCTGCATCCCGACAGGAGCAGCCTAACTTGGAGGGTGAGATGCGACTGGGTGCGCGTGCCAGGAGGCGCTAGTTACATTACATCACAGGCTGTGTGGTGGTGAGGCAACCATGCACACCAGCTCAGGTTACATGACCTTGGATTTTTGAATACCTTACCCATATTTGTTGCTAATGGAAGCACATTGAGACTGTGTGAAATAAACACAAGCTTTATTCTGAAAACAATTCATCCTCATGTCAATCTTTGATGTGGCTTGCATGAGTGCAGTGTTGTATGAGGGGTATGGATGCACTAGAAATAGTTCTGTGTGATGCGCGTGCGGCGCCTGTGACCTTCATCAGGATTCTCCCCGTATGCACATGTGCAGGTGGCAAGTTGTCCCCCTCCGACTCACTACCAGACACCTCAACAGGTATCCTCCGCTTGGTGGCAATATTGTGAAGTATGGCGCACACGGCCACGATGCGGCAGCAGATCTCAGGCCGGTATTTGAGGGCGCCAGTCTTGTGGAGGATGCAGAATCTACTCTTTAACATGCCAAATATCCGCTCTATCACATTTCTGGTGTGTATATGCGCACCATTGTACCTCCGTTCCTGTGGTGTTGCTGGGTTGAGGTTTCGGGTGCGGAGGTATTCACGGAGGGCGTAGGCGCTATCACCTGAAGGGAGGAGCAGAGGGTCAGTACATGTTATGCGTGGCAACATGGTCTTAACATACTACATGTGGGAATGTGTACTTACCTAGGAGATGTCCCTTGCCAAATTCACCCCTGGCCAAGCGGGTGTGTATGCCGCTGTGCCGGAAGATAAACTAATCATGCGTGCTCCCTGGGTATTGTGCCACAATGTCTGTAATGATGGTCTTCGCATTGCAGACCATCTGAATGTTGAGGGAGTGATATGACTTGTGGTTCCGGTGCATGTATTCTGTCTCTGCAGGTGGACAGATGTGAATGTGGGTGCAGTCGATGCAGCCAAATACATAGGGGAAATGTGCGGTATGATAGAAGACCAGTTTAGTTTGCATTAATTCCTGTTGGGTTGTTGGGAAGGTGATGTAATGATGTATCCGGCTCAGCATGGTGTCCAGGAAACTCTGTAGGCAGTGTGAACGTGTACTCTTGGATACACCCCCTGCATATGCAACTATCCCCTGGAAGCTGCAGGAGGCCAGGAGGTGCAGGCAGCACAGGACCTTGACATGGGTGGGCACGTCATTGGTCCTCCATGTTGGGTGCTGCATCAGGGGGTCAGGTCTCTGATGAGCTTCTTAATCATTGCCCCGTTAAACCTGTATTTGGAGTAGATCTCCTCTTCAGTCTGTCGCAGTAGTGTAATCCGCAGCTGGAAGATGCGTTCATGGATCCTGCGTCGGTTCTGGGCTGCAGCCTGGAGCCTCAGCCGCCTTGCCACGATGTAGAGACCTGCCATTGTGACTTTCCTCATGCTCCTACTGAGTCTCTTAAGTGTGTTTGATTTAGCCAACACCTGTTTGTTTTTTGCAACATTTTTTTTTTGCCAATTTGAATTCATGGTTACTACCTGGTTTAGCTTCTCCTTAAATTGCAACTCATATTTAGCAAATTATGGTATTTTCGCTATGTGCAATTGCTGATGCATGTGGATAGAGATTTATTTGCGAATTCGCTATTTGGTTGCAAATTTCCTATTGATTTCGCTAAATATGTGGGAACTCGCTTTTAAGGAATCGCAATGGAGGTTTCAACGGGTTTAGAGATTCTTTGATTTGCGAATTCGCTATTTGCTGCTTTTGTACTTGATGCGTTGTGGAAGTGGGAATTCCTATTGCAATCGCTGTTTCGCAGCGATTGCGATCCCAATTTCGCTTGATACATCTATGCCTAAATCTTTCCCTCTAGAAATGGGATAGTAAATGCGAAAGTGCCCGATTCCGACGAAACGTAGACCCTTTTATATCACTAACCACTTGCCTTTCCAGAATCTCGCCAGTGATTGAAAAGAAAATATAGTCAGTTTAATTTACTGACTGATTTGCACTCTGTGACAAAACCTTCTGAAATAGCCACTAAGTAAATAGAAGAGTGGGATTTGAAAATGGGACATTATTGAGCTCAATAATTAATCATCTATCCTTTTTTTACTTACATACTTGGATGCTAGAGTACAAACTGTGATGAAATCCATTAACTACCTACTCAGAAATAAAAGACTCTAAAATCACTGTTGTTTTGGCACTCTTTGTGTCTAGACACAATTTATCATCCAGAGAAACAGAATGCACTTTGCAGGGATTTAGGACTGTGATAATATGTAATTGCTATTAAAACATCACACTTAGGCTCTTTGATCGTTTCATAATAACATGTTTAATAACACGTGCTAGCGGGGTTGCAATTGAGATTATCAAAGAAAAAGGAGGAATTTTCTGAAAATGAACATATTTGTTTCCTTTTTTAATATACTTGTGAAAAACATATGCGTTAGAGGCAGAATATTTTAGGCTGTAGCGTAACTTATTTAATTCTAAACACTTGATGAAACGGAAATCTAGCCAAAGCATGTCAGATGTAGCCTTGCAATTTTTTTTAACAGTACAAAATATTACCTACAATTTAATGCTACATTTCATATATTAGGATTAGTTAAAACTGATAGACTTAGAAGTGTCCTTAAAGGTCAAAAAGTGGTTTTAGCAGTCATCACAGCAACTTTGATGCCAAATTATGCTTCAAATTGATTATATTTGTGATTTCCAATTCTTGTTTCTAGATAGCCTCCTTGCACGAGTAAGCGTGGCAGTCACCTTGGAATGCTTTCTCTTAAGATTTTATGAAACACTGTTCCTAGATGGCCACTGTTAGACCTGGCACCATTGGCGTTGGTCTCCCTTCCATATTTTTTGCTGTTACGTCTTATGTTTTTGCTGGTTTTAGATGCTTTTGGGCACTGTGCCACTGCTGTTCAGTACCACAGTGCAAGTGCTTCCTATGGTAAATTGATGTACGGACTAGTGACTCCATGATTGGCTGATTTGGTTTACTTGTAAGAGCCTAGTACAGTTCAATGTGTGTTCCCAGGGCTTGTAAATCAAATGCTGCTGGTGGGCTTGCAGCATTGATTGTGCCACCCACCGGAGCAGCTTGTAAAGTGTGTCTCAGGTCTGCCATTGCAGAGCCTGTGTGCAGTCTGGTACTGCCATGTTGACTGGGCAAGTGCACCCACATGCCAGTCCCTGAACCTTCCCTTTTAAACATATTAGTCACCCCAAGGTAGGCCCAAGGGCAGGGTGCATTGTAGGTAACAGTTAGGACATGCCCTGATGTGTGTGGCATGTCCTAATAGTGATTTACAGCCTTTTTCGTTTTTCACTATTGCAAGGCTACCTGTTCCCTATAGGCCAGAATGGGCAGTTTGATTATAACATCTGATAATCCTAACTGACTCAGGGAACTAGGTAAAATGTTGAGTTTAGTATGTCTGAACTCAGAATGATAAAATACATCTTTTAGTGAAGGTGGTTTTAACATTCTGTGTTGGAAAATACCACTTTTAGAAAGTAGGTATTTTCTTGCCTAAATATCCAAGCCTGCCTCTGCTAGAGTGTGAATTCCTTGTCTGGAGTTTGAGTGACATGGGCTGCGGTATTCCAGGAGTCAGGGTGAGTCAACACAGGGCTGAATAGAGAGATGTGCATGCAGATGGCAGGGAGGAGTTGCACCTGGGACCTGAATAGGGCTGTGCCTTCTGCCCACTATGCTGGCTCCACCTCCTGTGGTGCGTCTGGTCTACACTGTTAAAGGAAAGAAGGAGTCTTGTCAACAACGTGCTCCAAACTGACCAGAACTGGTTTGGACTAAGCAAAGGCCTCTCTGACTTCAGAGAACAAAGGGAAAATGAGTATAAATATTGGGATCCAGACCCAATAACTTTACATCACTTCTGGGAATCAAGACAAGCCTTTGCTGAGGAGAAGAAACAGGAAGCTGAAGGAGGAGACTACCCCTGTACTGTGTGTTTGGGGGTTGGCCTGCAGTGGTTGTTGTATTGCCAAATAAAGGAGAAAAGGACCTCGTGTGCTTTTTATCTACTTGAAGAAGAATCTCAAAGGGCTTGAACTAGAGCTTGCATCCTGCCTGAAGTCTCAGGGATACAAGACTTCCCCAAATAGCTCCGCCATGAATTCCCTTGCTGGGAACTGAAGTGCGGGCTGTTGTGCTGGGCCTTCTGAGAGACTTTGCCACCGCAGAGGTCGCAATTGCATCACTGGAGAAGCGCGTCACAGGGCCTGTGGCGGCTCCAAAGATCATCGAGCCGCCGCACTGCCGTCGGGCATGCACGCATCGCATCAACATTGTCGCATCGTAACCAAGACGCCATTTTGTCGCATCGCACTGGAGAAGAGTATCGCCTCGAGGTGCCATCTTGTCGCTTCGCACTGGAGAGCAGGAAGAAACCGAGGCATCACCTCTGGCATTGTCCCTCTGGTATGGAAGCAGGCTAAACTTTTACTGCCTCTGAAGAAGCCTTCCTCAGTCCCGGATATACTCACTAGCTATCGTCCTATCTCCCTTCTTTCGGCGGTGGCCAAGGTGTGCAAATAAGCAGTCTTTAGACAGCTAGCCACCTTCGTGGAGTCATCTGGCATTCTTCACCCGGCCCAATACGGATTTAGGGCTTCATATAGCACAGAGACCGCTTTTGTGGAAATGCAGGAGGCAATAAGGGAATGTCTGGAGGCGGGCGGCACAGCGGCCTTTCTTTTAGTAGACCTAACTGCGGCCTTCGATACGGTCCCCCATCGATACGGTCCCCCAACTTCTCACCCGGCTTTCCAGCATTGGCGTGTCTGGCCGGTTCTGGAATTGGCTTAAATCCTTCCTAGAAGATTGCACCTAGCAGGACTGAATGCCACCTTTTTCCTGGACCCCCTAGGAGGGTGTCTACCGGATTTCCGCAGGGCTCAACTCTGAGCCCTTTGCTTTTTAATATCTATATCACACCCTTGATCTTTCTTGCAGAGGAGCTGGGAGCAAAAGTCATAGACCATGCGGATGACACCCAGCTCTTCTTCACTTGGAGGGAAAGCGATCTGTCCCCAACTGTAGCCCAGAGCTGTCTCTCGGCCATTTTTAAATGGCTGGCTGGGGCACAGTTGAAGTGTAACGAGGACAAGTCCAAGGTCCTTCTCTATGGTCCCTTCCCTCCTTTCTTTAGGGAGACTCTGTGACCCTCAGAGTACCCCCGGCCTAATTCATCTGGCAACCCTGTAAAAAATCTGGGAATCTGGTTTGGGGAGGACCTTAGGTTTACCATGCAGACAAAGAGAATTGCGGGGCGTGTTTTGGTATTTTAAAATCACTCAGAAAGTTTTTCCTTTTGCTGCCTAAGCCAGCTAGGGAAATGGTGACTCGGGCTTTCATCTTGTCCCACATTGATTATGCTAACGGCTTGTACATTGGCCTTCCAGGGTATCAGATAAACAAAATTACAAACAATACAGAATGCGGCAGCTAGGGTTATCCTGCAAATCCCTGGGAGATCAAGTATGAAACAGCATTTACGGGACCTGCACTGGCTCCCTGTGGTCCATTGAGTCAAGTTTTAGGTCCTTACTCTGGCTCATAGATCCTTGCATTGATTAGGCCCGACCTACCTCCGGAGGCATTTTGCCTTCTACGTCCCACACAGAAGTCTTCGTTCTGCTATCCAGCTCCTGGCAGTTGTCCCCCGCTTCCACAGGGTCCGTCTGGGGGGCTGTTCTCTCTCTGTTAAAACAGCGAAGGCCTGGAACTCCCTCCCTCTGCAGCTGCGTTACATTCAGGATACTGTGCTATTTAAGAAACAGTTGATTACTTTTCTTTTAAATTAGGCCACCTAATCTTTGATGCTTTGCTATTATGTTCACCATCCGCGCCGGGACACTCTTGAGTATCAGTGCGTGATATAAATGTTTTGTAACATAACATAACCTCTCCACACAGTAAGGCAGAGAGCAACAACTCCCCATTGCAGCAGTAAGGAACCAATGCATCACCTTCCCTGCGACCTTTTTGTTTTCTTTCCATTACGCATTCAAGGTACATTGAGAGTAAAGTGTTGCATTTACAACTTGAGAGAACTGAGCTATTTTATAACATTTTAGAGTCTATTTTTGAGTACAGTATTGTGGATTTTTGTCGTTTGGCCCATGTGTTAAGTCTATATAAAAATACTTATTTTTTATAATACAACCTCTGTACTGTTGTTATTTTAGGAGTGTAGCCCCTTACCCTGACTAGACACAAGGGTCCCTATTTGATCAAAGGTACCAACCTTTGCCAACTAGAGATCCCCAAATCTAACAGCCACTGTGCATGAATGAACAACTTGGTGGGCATTTTGAAATGGCTAAAAAGGTATTCAAAGATTGCCTCCTCCCACTGAATCAGTGGTGTGCAGTAGAAAGTGCACGGTGCAGTCCGAATTTGTCAATAAAAAGAGTGAGATCAGGAAGTGAGTGGCAGAACAGAATGAACAAAGGAGAGGGAAGGAGAGAAATAAAGAAAATTGTTATTAATTGTATCAGCACTGGAAGGCTAAAAACCATCCAAACAAGGCATGGTGAGACCCAAGAGCTCATTGGATGGGAAAAACATAAGAATATGTAGATAGTCGAAATGAGAGATGTGTTAGGCAAAAGTAGTACAGCAGAAAGCAAGGCTGAGAAATAGTAATAGATATGAGTGGAAATTGTACTCTGCTACCCAGATAGCAGAACAGTGGGCACAGTAAGAAGTTGCATACCAGTATTAGACCTGTCATCCTTGGTGTGGACCATCTTCACCCCTCCTCATTTTTGAATTTGGTTTCTGTTGGCATTAGGACCCTGTGCAGTTTATCACCGCTAACCAGTGCTAAAGTATTTGTGCTCTCTCCTTAAAACGTAGTACAATTGGCTTACAGTTGATTGGCATATTTAAATTACTTATAAGTCCCTAGTATATGGTAATGCAAGTACCCAGGGCCTATAAATTAAATATTACAAGTGGGTCTGCAGCACTCATTATGCCACCCACTAAAGTAGCACTTTAAACCAAGTCTCAAGCCAGGATTGCATCCTGTTGAGCACTTTAAAACTACCAATTCAAACTGTCAAAATAAACCTTTTGCTAGGCCGAAATGTTTTTAAAAGTTTCCCCTAAGGTAGGCAGTAAAAAGCCTGGTGGTCACGATTCATTTTATATAAAATTTAGGACACATTTTTTTTTTTTTTACAAGTCCTGGTAGTGAAAAACTACTATGTTTATTTTTCACTACTGTAAGGGCTATCTCTCCTTTTGGATAAAGAATATATAGAGCTTGGACACCAGGACATAAAAAATTGGGAAGCACTTGAGGCTCATACGATGGTGGAAAAACAGTCACTGCCGGGCTGGCAGTGGCGATCGTTCCTCAATCGTCATGAGATTTACCCCGCCACATTATGATGGAAGTGGGTATCGCTGTGGATGGAAAGTACGTCTGCCGCTTTTCCGCTGGTAGCAATCGTCATGATTGCCTGGTGGAGCGGTCACCAGGATCACAATGGTGGCGGAGCCTAGCATGCTCCGCCGGCACAATTTGGATGCCGGCAGAAGCCAGCCTTTCCTTGGCTGTTGAACCGCTGTTAAAAGGCTGGCAGAGAATGTCTTCAGGGGCCCGTTGCGGGCCCCCCTGGTGTTGGGGGATGTGTGGGTGCACTGGGGGGTACCTATGGTACCCCCCTACATTTCACTGCACCAAGTGGCAAGAACAGTGTAGTGCATGCCACGTAGTGCAGTGAAATGCAAAACATGCTCTTTTTAACATTGCAGCGGTGCTGCTGTCAGCAGCCACTGCCAAGACCAAGTCTGCCCGCCATCGTAATGAGCCCCTAAGTTTGATTGACAACAGATAGGGATGTCAAGTTTGGAACACATTCATTGTAATGTAAACTCCTATTAAAAAATAGGTCAGATTTTAGGTCACAATTCTGAGAATTTCACTTATAAAAGTTGCCTATGTCTTG
Source organism: Lissotriton vulgaris (assembly GCF_964263255.1). Taxonomy (NCBI): domain Eukaryota; kingdom Metazoa; phylum Chordata; class Amphibia; order Caudata; family Salamandridae; genus Lissotriton; species Lissotriton vulgaris. The sequence goes on along the minus strand of NC_141695.1, from coordinate 986,905,885 downwards.
TCCGAACTATTTTGCACCTTCTACATGTGTCCTGGGTCACATGACTGTGAATAGCTCAGCTGTTTGCCTTTGTGTATTCGTCACAGACATCGGGAAAAGGGGGGAGCTAAGTGTTAGCAAGATATGTCATTATGCCGGGATGGTTGGTGCAGAGCTGCTCCCTGCCCCACTTACGTTTCAAAGGGCTTATTCCAGCACACACACAAATCAACCTGCCACTAGTCTTTTGTCACCCCAGGCGTCTTGGGGCTTTGACAGGTGAAGGGAAAAACTTTTCAGAACAAGATGTGGGGTTAGTAGAGTGAATCCTATCACTTCGTGGTTGGCATTAGGTATAAATACTGGACACTCTACTGAAGAAAGACTGCCTTGTTTTCTAGAGAGACTGCCTGGTTTTCTAGAGGCCTGTCCTGCTGCTTGAGACATGCCTTGTCCTACAGTGGACTGCCCTGATGCTTTAGGCTGGCCCTGCTCTCTGAGAATGAAGCCTCAACCTGCTCCCTTCGTCCCAGGTTATTCTGAATGACTCCAGGGGATAGGTGACTGACTGACTGTTTCGAGCTACAGAAACACAACTAGCTCTAGAGGTATACCTGCAACTGCCCAGCTGACCTGCTGCAACTGGAATTGCCTGGACCTGCAAGTGGACTTTCCTGAGCCCTTCTGGCCCCTGCTAGTGCCATCCTCAATGACCCCCAATGCAAAGCGCTGGTGAACCTGACTCTTTGCATTACAGTGATCACCCGCAATGCAAGATCTGCACTTTGTGCTACTCGACAGCTACTTAACAGCTCGTGGTGACCTCCAATGCAAAGCTCCAGCAACGACAATCCAAGACGCCTGACCCAATCTTCACACCACAGCAATGACCATCTGTGACCCCAGGCCTGCTCTTCAGACTACAGCTGCAACCATCTGCAATGCTCTCCCTGCTCTTCCACTGTGAACTGAACTTTTTGTGCCATAGTTTGAGACTAGCTTTTTCAGCAGGACTAACCTGGTCCCTCTATCTGGCCTGTGCTCCATCGTAGTCAGCCTGAACTTGTGACTTTCCCCCATTCTAGTACAAACAGGTGACAGTAAATGGAACTTTAGGGCATATTCACAAAGAATTGGCACAAGGCAGCACCACAAGTCTTTTTGCTGTGCTGACCTATGCTAATTCGAATGGACAGGAATGCACCATACTTACAAGATACCGTGCATTCCTTTGAGCCAGCACTGGTACACAATTAACAACCATGCACCAACACAGGCACCCTGGCACCAAGGTGCAAGGGTGTCTGTGTTGTTGGCAGGAAGGTGTCCCTTCCTGCACAAAAACAATAATCGAAAGCATTTTCCTAATTTTGTGTGTGATGCAGAATGCAGTACTTGTGGATAAAGAGGAGGTTATGTCTGCTCTAGGGAGGCACACATTGTTGGTGCTTGCCCAGGTTTACGAGATATTGTACATTTAGGGCAGTATCAAATTCCATGAATGTTGCATCAAAACACCCACAGCAACACCCATGGCAAAGCCTCTTTGCTGCAGAGTAAGGCAAGGCAGTGACTTTTTTTGTGATCTTGCAAGTCTGTGACTCACAAAATAGTGTATGCTACTCTCGCTATTAGGAAGGGGTGCCCTTTCCTAATAGCAGTCACAGTTGAATGTACCATTGTTTTGCTACTGCATTTGTGGTCGCAAAATGTAAGCAGGTTACCACCTACTTCAAGTAGATGGTAAGCCACTCGCAAACGGGAAGGTGTCCCCAGGAGACCCCCTTCCCTGTTTTGAGTTTGCAAAAATACTTTTTAAGAGCAGGCAGTGGTCCCAGGGGCCACTGCCTGCTCTTAAAAAATTAAACAGAAAGGTTTCATTTTTCTTTTTTACATGCAGACCATTTTCTTTAAGGAAAACGGTATTTAAAAAAAAACTGCTTTATTAAAAAAGCAGTCACAGATATGGTGGCCTGCTGACCCCAGCAGACCACCATCACTGCTTGTGCTGGCCATTCCTTATGGGGTCGCAAATAGCACCTGCCTCATGAATATTATTGGGGCAGGCAAATTGTGACCCCATTACGAATTGCTAACAGTGTCTGAGACACTGCTGTAAATTGCATTTTGTGAGTCGCAAAATGTAAGGGTTGTACATCTGGCCCTATATCTACTCTAAACCTTAAACTTCAAAATTGAATATCTCCAGCTCCACTGTTTGGATTTTTGTATTTCAGGTGTCACTTTAATTATAAAAATCTACTCAATGCTTCTAAATTAATTTGGGATTTTTCCTATATTCTGTTTTCATTTTTTACTGTTTGAATGCTGCATACATGCTTTACACTTTGCCTCTAAGTTAAACCTGGCTACTTTATGCCAAGCACCTGGAGGGTTAAGCATAGGTTAATTTAGTAAATTCTGTGGTTCAGCCTGACAAGGATTGGTATTGTTGCCTAAGTGGGGCTTCCGCCCCTGAACTAATCACTCAGTTTCTTACAGTTCTCCTTTTAATAATTGCTGGAAGATTATGCAGACCTTTGCTTTACTTAACTGAAAAGACATGCTCATCTTTTGTGGTGCTGACACAGAGAAAAACTGTAGCAATTCAGGGTCAGGGTGATAATTTAAATGCCTTCAAATACCACTATGACTATCATAAACTACATCCAAAAACTTTGCTTTCATTAAAGGCATCTTTTACCAATTTCCAAAACCCATTTATCAAATTTGATAACATTTGTCATCAACATCCCATTTCAGGAGAATTACTCCTGCTGTTTCTTATTTATAAGACTTTTATATTCTGCCGTTAAATGCTTGAGCATCAGCATTTGTTCTTTATTGGGACTCTTTCTCAACCTTAGTTGTCAATTTCCTACGTAATTTTGTGCTACCTGGCATGCTGTCTCAAAGCAAGGAACAGTGTTTTCTAAGGTTTTTGGATTTGATTTTAAAAGTGAATTGTGATGTTCAATCGAGCTTTAAAAAAATCAGCATGAGTTATTATCTCCCTACTAGGCTTGGATAGAGTTCCCAGAGTTCTGCTACGTGGAAAACAGCAAAATGCTTTGCCGCACTCCACGGAGTTCCGCAAGCAGTGGAGTGAGGGAAGTGGCGCTACTTACAATGATTGTTTGCTCTGGGAGTTTGTCTGCTCTGTAAAATCAGTGCGAAATGCTCCACATGCAGCCCAAAAGTTATACTCTAATGGGAGCATCCTCAATATGAGCAGCAGGATTCTCAACATGAGTGGTAGCGACCTGCCGCCACTGCCTGTGTTGAGAAATGTCACTGGTAGGTGGTCTAGCATATGATTTTCCTTGCTCGTGCTCGCCACCTTAATGTTGGTGAGTCTCATGAGAGGAAATACTCTGTGCTTCTTTGCGGAGTTTTTGGGAGCTCCACACTCTACGTGGAGAACAGAGTGGGTACAATTTTGCCAGCAGAGAGGAATTCACCACCCACCCCTACTCCCCACACCAGATGTTAATATTACAAGATCCAAGATGGTTTTAGGAAGTATGGTATGCTGTAGAACAAGCTGTGCCAGATGTTCTTTGTTTATAAGGACTCTTGGGTAGATTACTTTAATTGATGATGCCTTATCACAGTCCTTAATAACATTCAAATAAATTAAATTGAAGAACCTAGCAGATGATGAACCTTGTTTTCCAATGAGAGGTCCTTAAAATGAATGAATTCATTGTAGTTCTATGCTTTTGTAAACATGTACCCTATAGGACAAGATTGATTACCAAAATGAAAGTTTATACACCTGGTTTACCAGAAGGAAAGCACCCATTTAGGTAGAACATGCCATTTCGAGACGTACGTGCAAGCTTTGCTATTTCCACCTTGGGGAAGATGGTCACAGGTATTCCTTAGGAATCTAGAATGTCATTCAGTGTCCTATCATGCCACAACAGATTTAAAGGTTGAACGCTCCCAATATTTCCACCATGAGGTTTGGAAAGCAACTTAAGCTTAAATGCAGAGCTTACTCTAGTCAGAAAGATGTTTTTCATTATAATGGTGATCAACTAAGGATCTATATGCATCGATTATAACTATGGGCTTACAATTTATTGCAGTATTGTACAGATTTATCCTAGTGGGGAGTCACCATTTACAAATGCAATATATCCTAGAGATATTTTTGACTCCCCTTGTTGATATTATATTTAACATGTCTCCAGATGCTTGACCACACATATTTGTCAGTGCTGAGACAGAATATTGAGTTGGAAATGTTGACTTACACAAATATCGAGTTGGAAATATCGTGATTCAGAAATATCAACTGCAAAAATATTGTGGTCAAAAATATCTAATTTAAGGTAAGAAATATATTTTTTTAAAATATAGAAGTCATTAATATTGCAAAAATATAGATGTTTAATATATCGATTTTTTTTATTAGTGTTATGTATTTTAGTTAATATTTTAAATGTATGTGATGTATTGTTTATGTTTTTTAATATATGTGTTACATTTTTAGTCAATTTTCAATTTGTATTTGCTTTATTCGAGGATTAACTCATAAAAGCTTTTACAAGCAACAATAAAAACCATTAAAAAACATTTATATTTAAAAAATAAGGCTAAAAAATTTAGTAAAAATGTATCAGTTGCATTACCACGTAAAATTTTACAGATAGAATAGATAATGACCTCTTCCTAATTCATCTGTCTAAAAACTTTTGTCTAATGAACCATGACCAGCCAAGAAATATAGAAATGGCTGTTACTATAAACAGTGAAGAACTGGTTTGTATAATTCTTAAAGCCACGGCACTGCTGGTCGTACCTAAGTTCTTACACATGGGGGTAAGCCAGATGCATCTGGGCTCTGCGTAGAATTTGCATGCGAATAAAAAATGTCCGATTGTTTCATCATGCACTCCAAAGGATGGACAAGAACTATTTGATGGGCCTCCCCACCTGCCTGTCAGAGATCTAAGGGGAAGAGCACCTGCTCTAATCTGGAAAAGCAACTTCCTATCCCTCTGGCTAGTGATGATATCCCAGTAAGGTTCGAGGGTGGGAAGAAACTTTACTTCCAGGAATTTTCCCGCCATAGTCTCCGGGCTAGTTTCATTCCAGGTTCGTTCGATCACCTTCTCCCAATAGACCTCTTTTTATGTTTAAAGTATTTTATTGAATGAGGACAGAGAAAGAAAATTAAACATACAGGCAAGAATGATTGCGCAATACCCCGGGAGGCTGTCCAGATGAGTGCGCCGTGCATTAAGTCCGTGCAGCGTAGCCTCCTTCAGCTTAGACTCAGCAAGTACCATTATAATACAAAACAAAGATAGTGCAGTCCCTCTGTACTCTTTCCAATTTTTCAGAACTACCCCCCCAACTCTCTCGCCCTCCCCAGACCCCCCCGTCCCCTACCCTCCCCATCCAGAGCTTGTCCTTTCTTTTACGTCATGCCCATAACGCTTCCCATCGGTGCTTCCCATACCCAGATAGTGAGTTCTTAAGCAGCGTGGGCCATCGGCGGAGCGAGTCTCAGAAATCGGAGGTACCTTGGACATGTGAGCTCTCTAAATTCCGTGGTCAGTAGAGCATGGAATGGTTGCCACAGTTCCTCAAATTGTTCCACTTCCCCCGCCACCATAAGTGATAGTTTTTCCATACCCAGGACATGCCACAATCCATTAAGCCAAACCGTGGTAGAGGGGATGACAGTCGAGCGCCAGTGTATTAAAATGTTTTGCACCGCTGATCCCAACGCTATTGCAATTTGTCTTCCCCTACGTGTCTTCAGGGGGTACATCAACCCATTTGGGAGACCTAACAGTGTGTAAGCTGGGAAGCGGGGGAGCTCTATACCAAAGTGTGCGTCAATCTCATCAAGCACCTCTCTCCAGTAGGATTCTAGCAGGGGGCAGTCCCATAATACATGTGTCAAGGTGCCAATCTGTCCACATTCCCGCCAGCAGGTGTTTTCAACATTGCGATTCATCTCGTGTAATCTTTCTGGAGTATAGTACCAATAAGTCGATACTTTGGTGAACTTACAGTGAGCCCTATATGGTATGCAGAATGCCTAGCCTGATACGAGATCTGGTCCCATTCCTTATGGCTCAGCGTCCTACCCAGTTCTCGATTCTACCGCTCTCTGCCTGGGTTGTGAAAGTGGAAGGGTGGCGGCTGCAACATTTTGTAAAGATCAGAGATTTGTTTAGTGTGGGACGTGTGCGTGATCAACCACTTTTCGTACGGTAACAGCCTCCTGTCAGCCAACTCCCGCACCTGTGGCTGTAACGCCCAATGCCTCACCTGCTAGTAACGCATCCTATCCGATTCAGACAACCGGAATTCCTCTTTGAGGCTCCGAAAAGGAAGAACTCCTTTTGTGTCATACAATTGTGAGAGCGCCCTACAACCGGCTGTGCGCCAGTGCGTGAAGGCCCCTGGTTCCAACCCTGGTGTAAAGTCCGGGTTGTCCACTATTGGAGTAAACGGGGAGGGGAACGTAGTGAGCTCATGGACCTTTTAAGTGGCATCCCACACTTTCAGTGGGACCCGCGTAACAAAGGAAGCATAAAGATTAGGAGGGCGGTGAACCCTACGCAGAAAGGGCACCTCCTGCAGTGGGCGGCCTGTGACTGCCTGGTCCTGGAAGAGCCAGGGTTTGTCTGACTCCCACCTACTCCACTCCACCAGATACCTCAATTGTGCCGCTTGAAAGTATTTGTGCAGATCCGGGACACCCAGTCCCCCCGACTCCGGAGCCAACTCTTTTAATTTGTGGTTTGCAACCCTGCCAAATGAAATGGGCCAGGTCTGCTTGAGTCTGCTGGATCCACCCCTTAGGCGGCTGGAGTGGCAGTGCCCAAAACAGATACAAAACCTGGGGGAGGATTGTCATCTTGACCGCCGCCACTCTGCCAAGCCAGGATATCATGCCCTTGCCCCATCTTCCCAGCTCCTCCCTGATCTTCTTACTCAAAGCCTCAAAATAGCCGTGACCGTTGCCGGCAACGTAGGAGCCAACAGTATACCTAAGTACTGTACTTGGTGCGACGACCAGTGCATAGGGAAGAGCCCCTGCAGCTCCGATCGAGTGGCAACCGTTAGAGAAAGATCCAATGCCATTGACTTCCCCATGTTCATGCGGAAGCCAGCCACTGACGAAAAGCCTCCAGTTCGCTAATACACGCGGGGAGAGCTCGCCTCGGATGGTCCAGGGAAAATATCATGTCATCAGTATAAAGGCTGACTGTATAGACATATCCACCCATTTTTACGCCTGTCGCGTCCGGGTTTTGGCGTATCCTCTGGGATACGAGACGAAGAGAAGTGGTGACAGTGGGCAGCCCTGTCTGGTTCCCCTCTCGATGTTAAATCCCTGGGAGTTACAACCGTTCACCCGTACCACCGCAGTTGGGAACCTATAGCAATTAAATACCATAGTGCGGAACTTTTGTCCAATCCCCATTCTCTCCAACACACTTTCTAAGTAGGGCCAGTGCACCCGGTCAAATGCTTTCCCAGCGTCGACAGATAACAGCATTCGTTCCCCCGGGATTCTGGAGGCTTTCTCCAAAATGTGGACTATCCGTTTGGTGTTATCCACCGTCTGCCTCCCCGGTATAAAGCCCGCCTGGTCCGACTCCACCAGTCCCGGCAGGTGGAGCGCCAACCGGTATACACCTGTTACAACGCATTTGTTAATCCGCACTACCATTACAACGCGACTTTTACAACGCATACCATTACAACGCATTGCGCTGGGGGGCGCTCTAGGATAGGGAATAAGTATAATTTACTATCCAACACCTTCCCTAGGTTCCACGGGGACTGGAGTTAGAATAGTAAATTATACTTACCACTATCCAGCACCTCAAAGCGCTATGCGTTGTAATGGTATGCGTTGTAATGGTCGCGTTGTAATGGTAGGTAGTTGTAACGGTATGCGTTGTAACATGGTACATCCGCGCCAACCTTGCCGCAAGGACCCCCGTATATAATTTTAGATCAACATTGAGGAGAGAGATCGGCCGATATGAGCTGCATTTGGTCCGATCCTTTCCAGGTTTGGGGATAACTGACACCGTCGCCTGTAGGAGATCGGGTGGAATGGCTCCCGAGGTGGATAAGGAATTAAAGAGTCCGGTTAGAATGGGCGCCAGCACGGCACTGAACGTCTTATAAAAGAATGTGGAGTACCCGTCAGGGCCCGGGGCCTTGCCATGCTTGAGTCTGGAGATGGCTGTAATCACCTCCTCGACCCGGATTTCCCTCTCCAAGTACTCTGTTTGTATCGGCGCCAAAGATGGGAGGGTGATCGTATCTAAGTAATCCTCCGCATTTCCCTACCCCAGGAGGTCCTCCGTATATAGCTCTGCATAGAAGCGCCGGAAGGCCTCTGCTATCTGAGCATCGTCAGAAACCGCCACTCCGTCTCCAACCTCAATCTCTTTCACTCGACGACATTGGTGAGACTCTCAATTTATTCGCTAGAAGTCGGCCACACCTGTCCCCTCCTGTATAATACGCATGCCGCAACCTCAGCACCGCATATTCGGCACTATCCATGTCCAACGCTGACAGGACTTTCCTCGCCGCCTTCAACAGCTTCCAGATTCTAGGGGCCCCCGTACGGTGGTGCACCTGCTCAAGTTCCGGGACCTTTTGCGTCAGTTCATCACGTTTCTGACGCCGTTCCTTGTTGTCTGCAGAGGAGATAGCAATGAATTTGCCTCTCAAGACCGCCTTAAGCGCTGCCCATTGAGTTGCTAGCGAGGTCTCCCCATTGTCATTATTAGCCTGGTATTCTTTGATCGATTCCGTTATGCGTGTCACCACCATTTTCTTATGCAAGAGAGTATCTCTGAGCCGCCACACCACGCGGGGAGCCTGCGTCGACTTCAGCGTGAAAACGCCCGAGACCGGTGCATGATCTGACAGAGAGAGGACCCCAATTTCAGAAGCTGTGGCCAAGTCAGGGACTGGGTCAGTGACTAAAATCTGGTCTAGTCTTGCGTAAGTTTTAGGTGCATGAGAATAGTAGAAATAGTCCCTATCTGTAGGGTGGAAGTGGCGCCATAGATCATGAAGATCAAGATCCGCCAATTGGCCTTTTCCAGTTTGCGACAGTTCCCCCGTCTGTGGGTAACGTTGTGTTAATCTGTCCATAGAGGAATCGAGCACCATGTTCAGGTCCCCCCCTATATTGATATGTCTGTTTGGGGACGCTGTTATGTCCACCAGCGCAGAGTGAAGGAAGAGCTGGTCATTCGGGCTGTATGCTGTCCCTATAGTGAGCATCAGTGACCCCAGTTTGAACCTGTACGCCAAAAGCCTCCCTTTCTGCTCCGCAAGTTTGTGGAGAACCTCCCCCCTAAAGGACCCAGACACCAAGATTGCCACCCCCGCTGTTTTGGAGGTGTTCGAGGAGAAGAACTGTGTGGGGAACTTGCGTGAGCGCATCCTATGGCAATCACGCGCCAGCAAATGAGTCTCCTGCAGAAGGCAGATGTCCGCCTGCGTACCCTCTAGTAGAGACAGGATCGCTCTTCTTTTAACCGGATTGTTGAGCCCCTTAACATTCTGGGTCACCACCTTAAGGGTCGCCATAAGTAATCAAACCTAAGTGGCAGGAGCAATTGAGCAATATCTGTAAGTGGCAGAGCTGTGGCCAGATGAGCCCGGAAGCCCCCTTCAGGGCAGCGTGTACGCACCAAGAGCACCGGATGGATCCCCCCTCCCTACCCACATCCTCCTCCCAACTCCCCTACCCTGAACCCCAAACCCCACCAGAAACTCCCCAACCTCCTCCTACCTTTCCCTCCCCCGCAAACCACAACCAACCCAACCCCAACAGTTCCCTCCTCCCCCCCTCTTCCAGTCGAGCCTGAGGACCCATTGTCCCAGTCCAGTCCAGAACGGACAAGTCTGCGGAAAAGTATTCAAGTGGATGTCCGGCCACTACCCACTCACCCACCACCCCTCTCCCCTGGATCCCCAAACCTGCTATTCCAGTAGTGCTTCATCGATCTCCCCCCGGAGTCCTTTTAGGCTGTCAAAGCGACCTCGCCGGTTGCAGTGGACCTGTCCACCTGCTGGATCGCCTCAGCCATGTCTGCTCTGATGGTGGGTGGGTCCGGTCGTGCTGAGGACGCAGTGGGGCGCCTCCGTGTCACCGATTGCCAACCATCCCTGGTAGTGCAACGTCTACGTGGAGTAGGCACTGCGTCGTCCGTCGCGGTGATCCCCAAGACGCTACAGGTATCCTGCAAAGAGCGAAGCTGGTGCAGTGTTCCATTCCACCTGAAGATGAGCCGGAAAGGGTGGCCCCAGGAATATTGCGTGTCGTGGTCCCTCAAGAAATCTGTGGCAATTTTGAAAGTTTTGCGCTTCTGAAGCTTGATCACCGAGAGATCCTGAAAAAGGGCAACCCGGTGTCCCCGGAAACTTAGGGACTGCTGCCGTCGAGCTTCACGGAGAATCCGCTCTTTCAAAGGATAGTCCGGCAGGAAGGCCAAGATATCCGGTGGGGGGGGCTGAGGCTCGGCGCGGCGGTCCCACTCTGTGTGCTCTGTCTATCCTAATGACAAAGTCCGTCGGCTCTCCCAAAATCTCTCTGAAGAGGTCCTGCAGATAACCTGTCGCGTCCTCACCCTCCTCTCCGGATGGAACGCCACAGACCCTAATATTCTTGCGGCGAGAACGGTTTTCAAGATCCTCATTGTGTGCTTGGAGGTCAAGCTGCTGGTCTTGCAGGCGCAGCACCTCCTGCTGCAGTTGCGTGATCTCCTCGTCCCGGGTGTGTCCTGCCGCTTCTGCAGTGGCCACTCTCTCGCCCAATCCATCAACTTCTCTGCGCACTTCCCGCACTTCTCCTGCCACCTCCTGTTTCAGTGCTTGGAAATCGTCCCTGAGCGTGCTAAAAAGAGATTCCAGGAAAGACCTGGTCACTGGGGGCTCGCCACCTACTGCCCCCTGGGAGCTGCTCGCGGGACTCGATGATTGCTGTCCCCTATCCTGCCTCGCCGGGCCCCTCGTAAGCATGTCCTGCAGAGTTCGATCCCCCTTCTTATTTCCTCTGTTGCCAGCCATGACGCCTCCTAAATTGCTCACCTGGGGCAACTCCAAGAAGGAAGGCAATAGTTCCGAGCTGGTTCGGCCCAGTCCCGTAGGGAGCTCAGAGCTGCAGCGTCTCTCCTCCTTGTCTCGTCGAGCCCCTCTCCCCGGCCCGGGAGTCGGGAGCGTATCCCAGTGGTTCGGTTATAGGGCGCCGGGATCAGGCAGCACGGGCCCGCACCCCGCAGACCAAATCAGCCACACCCAATGAGGCACCGGCCTAGCGGGGCAAGCTGCACCTCGCAGGAGAGTGTAATAGTGTCCTGTCCACCCACCAGGCTCCGGCTCCTCCGCCTTGCATCTCCGCCACCACTCCGTCGACTCACAATCGACGATTTTCTGTCCCTTTACGGAGACATGTGTGTGCTTTCAGGCCTCCCGTTGGCCAATTGCCGGAGGTGTCCTGCTGCCAGACCACAGTCCCGGTGTTACCCCTGGGTCCGCCCGGGTGTCCTCTGGTCACTCCGCTCTTGAGACCGATCCGCTCCAGCGGCTACCCCGGCGCCGTCCGGGTCTTGTGGGGGGTCGCGGCCCAGACCGCGCACCACCAGTTCTGCTCCCCGGCCAAGTATGACGGGGCGTTGGTGTGATTCAGACCTCCAGGACGGCAGCCAGTCCCCGTTGATGACCCCAAACTGTCCGGGCCTCTCCCTCGCTCGGCCCTCCTTGGCAGCTCAGTCGTTGTGGGGCCGCGTGTGTGTGGTGCTCAGGCCGGGATCTCAGGCCTGCTCTTCTGTTCATCCGCCGCTTGCTTAGCGAGAGCCGTCTTCAGCGCCCAGTCCGGACCCGAGTCCCGATGCTCATTGGGGCCCGTCCACCATCCATCATCGGCCACCGTCGCAGCCCAGAAGTCCGGTCTCCAGAATCGTCCAGGGGAATCCTCGGGCTAGGCCGCGTCCCCGGCCTCTCTTAGTTAGGTCAGCGTGCTGGGACTCCGCCTCTTTCCACTCCTGCGGTCGCTCCCCGCACCACTCGAGGCACCAACACACTTCTGGGTCCCACTCGTGGCCACACAAGTGGCCGCCACTCACCGCTTCTGGGCCATTTAGGAGTTCCACCGCCGCCTCGTCTGGAATAGAGCGCTGCGGTGTCCCGGACGGCCGCCAGGCAGGCCGTTAAGATGGCCGATCCTCGACTTCACTACTCTCGTAAACTCCGAGAGGCAGTCCCAGTGCAGCTCCGGGGGTCGGCAGAAGTGCGTACTCCGGTCCCTCCGCGTCCGCCGTCACCCCAGCGCCAAACGGGGGGAGATCGGCAGCTTTTTCACGGTCTTGGGCTTCGAGGTCGGAGGAGCTCGCGGAGAGTGCGTCCGCTCACCTCGCCATCTTGGCCACTCCCCTAGATCTCTTTAAGATTAGTCTTTGTTGGAAATGAGGCAGCCTTTGGATTTTCCCATAGCGTATAGAGACCAAGGGCAAGCAACATTTTTCTAAGTTCTTTTAGCCATCCTATTTTGTGGAACACATCTGCCTTGATTATGCCCATAAATCCCTCGGCGTAGTGTAAGAGTTCAGGTATAGTCCAAAGTCTACGCCAGTACATAATAGGCCTCAGTCTTGCTAAATCAGTTATTGCCTTCCTGCCCAGATCGTACCTAAGCGGCAACAAAGGAGTACCCTTGGGGAGGCTAGTAATAAGTCGGAAGAACTTATTTTCTGAAATTTGCAATTTCCCAAGGTTCTCATAGCCCCACAGCTCGGCCCCATAAAGTGATGATCCTAGGGCTTTGGCCTCATACACCTGGAGCACAGGTTTTACTGGTTTTGTTAAGGATTTTCTCTGCTCAGAGCCAAGTGCACCAGCTATTTGCCTGTGTCTTATAGTTGCAGTGTCTATATGTTTGGTCCATCTTAGGTCATTTGATATATGAATTCCCAAATATGTAAAAGCATTAACAGTCTCTAATGGGCGATCATTCATAACAATGTGAGATCTACGGCCTCGACATGGATTAAAAAACATTAACTTTGTTTTGGACACATTGATTTCTAGTCCTTGGTCCTTACAAAATTGATCAAAGATTGTTAAGGCGCGCTGTAGACCACTCGGGGTCTTGGATAAAATCAGAGTATCATCTGCAAACATTAAAATCGGTATCTTAGTACCAGCCAATGATGGGGCGTCCACATTTTCAGACAACATGCGGGAAACAACTCCATTAATATACAGAGTGAACAGCGTGGGGGCCATTGAGCATCCTTGACGTACCCCTCGCTCCACAGGGAAATCTGAAGTGACCATACCATGTCCTCCCCATTGGATCCTCGCAAAATTTGCCTCATGGAGCCTCATTAACATTGTTAAAAGTTCTTCTGGTAGACCCAGGTTCTTCAGCACTTGCCACAGTTTAGGCCTTGGGACGAGATAAAGGCAGCCCGTAAATCTACAAAAGCTGCATACAGGCTGCCCTTCCTCAGTAACATGGTCTTCCATTGTAATAGAGTGAAGCGGAAGACCTGGTCCATCGTGCTAATAGATTTTCGAAAACCTGCTTGAAATGGCGACAAGGCGTTGTTCTCTTCGGCCCAATCCAAAAGTCTATCAACAACCACCCTACCAATCACCATTTGGATGGTGTCAATAAGGCTTATGGGCCTATAATTTCCTGGTTGCGATTTGTCTCCTTTCTTGAAAATAGGAATTATAACTGCGCATTGCCATGACGCCGGTATAGTAGCGCCCTGGGCAACCGCATTCAGTAGGAGAAGGATGTATTTACTCCAACGCTCCTTATCATTGATGAAAAGATCCGCCGGCACCCCATCTAGTCCCGGGGCTCTGCCATTAGAAACTGTGCTCAAGGCCATCATAACTTCACTGTTACAGAATAAGTTGTCTTTATAAAAAGAAGGCCTGTAATCAGCCATCAGATTGTTGGGCTGAATGTCTGCATACTGAGGCTTAAAATATTTGATCCAGTTCTCCTGGGATACATTATTGTCCGGAGCCTCCGATAAACCCCCCTTGCCCCATTTGACAATGTTCCAGAATAGCCTAGAGTCTTTTTTGTCACTGGCCTCCTTTAACTCAGGCCAATGGAGCTCGTCCCACAGTTTCTTCGCATTGGCTATGCTTTTTCTATACTCTATTCTAGCAAGGCGAATTGAAACCAAATACCTCCCCCTGATCGCGGCTCCTAAAGCTGCTCTAGTCTGCCTACACTCAGCGTTATAGCACTTCGCTGGTTTGGCGTTTCTTGCATTAACTTTTTTTGCAGGTTTCTGGAAATAACCCCTAATAGCTACGAAGAGGTTCTCATGAATTCTGGTTGCTTTATCGCTGCCTAGGTCATTTAGGTTTGCTTGTTCAAGGAACTTTACCGCTTCATCAACCTGAGTAATAATACTATTTATAGTTTGCTGTTTAGCCTTAACGTATACCCATTTCAGCCTGCGCATGTCGTTGGTGGGAACAAGCAAAGGGGCATTAACTACCTCATGTGCCATACCCACACTATTTGGAACCCACCATTTGTGTTTGACACATAACGGATTATGATCGCTTTCTATTCTAGATTTTACCTCCATATCGACCACTTGTCCCCAGAGCTTTAAACTACATAAAACGTAGTCTATTCAGCTACTATATCGCCGGTTATCAAAGGTATTTGCCCCTGACTTATCGCTCAAGGTCCTTCTGTTTAATGCCCTCAAGCTACTTTTGCAGCATATTGCATTTAGGGAGATGATATCCTCAGACCAACAAGTGACAGGTTTCAGATGTAATTTAGGGACGCCCCATTGCCTATCCTCCTCATCTCCAGCCCAGTCTTCTTGGATAGCCAGGGGTTCGAAAGTTCTATTTAAATCAACCGCTATCACAACACTACTGTCTAGCGAATGGGTTTCAAGGAGGGAACCCAAAGCCGCACAAACTTCTGACCTCCCTCCCCTGTTACCCCTGGCGTAGACATTATAAATGTCAAGCCAACCCTGAGAACCCAGGTCGACTTTAATAAGTTGAATGTCTCTGCTTCAGGTGTCAATTACTTTAATAGTAAGCACTAGACATTGACATACCCAAACAGTAAGGACACCCATTGGTCGCCCCTTTACGCCTTTTAATGCTGGGATGTGATAATTCAGATAGCCTTCATTAAAACATGGCTCACAGAGCCAAGTCTCCTGGAAGATAAACACATCATAGGTATTTACAAAGCTTCTCCATTCCTGAGATTCTTGCTTGGAGCCTAACCCCACTATATTCCAGGAGACTAGTTTGCCAATATCACCCCCTATGTCTTCAGATATTCCATTAAGACAAGGTACTTGCAAAAACAACAAGTGATGGACTGAATGTGGATCAATGTCACACACTCCCCCAGTCAAAAGATCTGGGCCCAAATCCATCTTTTTTTTGCACTCCACACCACCCTGGGTTAGACAATGGCGATATGCAAATCAACTCTGACCCTGTTGCCCCATGGGAACAGTCCAGTCCGAACTACAAAAGCCATGTCCTTCCCAGAACGGAATCAAGCATCCGAGGACCGGACCGGTTTCGAGGTAACACCTCTCATCAGCCCGGCTAGCTTGACTCCAAGTGGTGTGGAGTGCCTGGGACCCACGTCTGGGCATCCCCAGCGCACTTAGGGCGGCAATTGCAAAAACAACAAGTGATGGACTGAATGTGGATCAATGTCACACACTCCCCCAGTCAAAAGATCTGGGCCCAAATCCATCTTTTTTTTGCACTCCACACCACCCTGGGTTAGACAATGGCGATATGCAAATCAGCTCTGACCCTGTTGCCCCATGGGAACAGTCCAGTCCGAACTACAAAAGCCATGTCCTTCCCAGAACGGAATCAAGCATCCGAGGACCGGACCGGTTTCGAGGTAACACCTCTCATCAGCCCGGCTAGCTTGACTCCAAGTGGTGTGGAGTGCCTGGGACCCACGTCTGGGCATCCCCAGCGCACTTAGGGCGGCAATTGCAAAAACAACAAGTGATGGACTGAATGTGGATCAATGTCACACACTCCCCCAGTCAAAAGATCTGGGCCCAAATCCATCTTTTTTTTGCACTCCACACCACCCTGGGTTAGACAATGGCGATATGCAAATCAGCTCTGACCCTGTTGCCCCATGGGAACAGTCCAGTCCGAACTACAAAAGCCATGTCCTTCCCAGAACGGAATCAAGCATCCGAGGACCGGACCGGTTTCGAGGTAACACCTCTCATCAGCCCGGCTAGCTTGACTCCAAGTGGTGTGGAGTGCCTGGGACCCACGTCTGGGCATCCCCAGCGCACTTAGGGCGGCAATTGCAAAAACAACAAGTGATGGACTGAATGTGGATCAATGTCACACACTCCCCCAGTCAAAAGATCTGGGCCCAAATCCATCTTTTTTCTGACCCAGGGTGGTGTGGAGTGCAAAAAACGATGGATTTAGGCCCAGATCCTTGTACTGGGGTGAATGTAAGACATTGATCTACATTCTGTCCATCAAATTGTTTTTTGTAATTTTCTCCCTGAGTGTACTGGGGTAGCTCAGACGTGGGTCCCAGAGCCTCCACACCACTGGAGTCAAGCTAGCCGGGCTGATGAGAGGTGTTACCTCGAAACCGGTCCGGTCCTCGGATGCTTGATTCCGGTCTGGGAAGGATATGGCTGTTGTAGTTCGGACTGGACTGTTCCCATGGGGCACAGGGTCAGAGCTGATTTGCATAAAGCCATTATCTGACCCAGGGTGGTGTGGAGTGCAAAAAACGATGGATTTAGGCCCAGATCCTTGTACTGGGGTGAATGTAAGACATTGATCTACATTCTGTCCATCAAATTGTTTTTTGTAATTTTCTCCCTGAGTGTACTGGGGTAGCTCAGACGTGGGTCCCAGAGCCTCCACACCACTGGAGTCAAGCTAGCCGGGCTGATGAGAGGTGTTACCTCGAAACCGGTCCGGTCCTCGGATGCTTGATTCCGGTCTGGGAAGGATATGGCTGTTGTAGTTCGGACTGGACTGTTCCCATGGGGCACAGGGTCAGAGCTGATTTGCATAAAGCCATTATCTGACCCAGGGTGGTGTGGAGTGCAAAAAACGATGGATTTAGGCCCAGATCCTTGTACTGGGGTGAATGTAAGACATTGATCTACATTCTGTCCATCAAATTGTTTTTTGTAATTTTCATTAAGACAAGGTACAGCAGGGGTAGCAGGCAACCCCAGCTCACCTACACCAACAGATCTTCCATTCGGGGCAGTCGCGGAAATATCCCCACAGTTTACACCTAGCTCTATGTTATGTTTCGAAGGATAATAAGTCATTAATATTGCAAAAATATAGATGTTTAAAATATCGATTTTTTTATTAGTGTTATGTATTTTAGTTAATATTTTAAATGTATGTGATGTATTGTTTATGTTTTTAATATATGTGTTACATTTTTAGTCGTTATGAATTTTATTTGAATAAAATCTTGCATTTTTTAGGTATGTAGCGGGTGGTGGGTTTATAGGTGAATAAGGTGGGAAGTTATTTAATTATAATAAATGAATGATAATTTTGTATTTATTTAATTCAGGTTTTATAGCATTAATTGTGGGAAGTAATTTATTTGTAATTAATTATTTATTGGTTGTTATTACATATTAATAATTGATATGGTAATTGTGTAAAAAAATAGGTATGGGTTGTGGGGTTTATAGGGGTAAATGGTGGGAAGTAAGTTATGTATAAATTAATTGATAATGAGTTGTTAAGTAATTAATTAAAATTAAATATGGAATTGGTGTAATTAATTTTAGTTGTGGGATGTGCGGTTTTAGGGGTAAAGGGTGAGTTTTTGTTTTATTAATTAGGAATTAGTTCATCATTAATATCAATTAATTAATTTAAATGTAATTTGGGTATTTGTTTATATTTTTGTGGGGGTTTTATTGTTATAGGGGTGTAGTGTGGGGAGTAAATTAATTTTACTTACTTTATAATTAGTTGTTAAATACTATTAGTTTTGCAATTGAAAATACATTTTAATTGTGTAATTATTTTTTTACAGTTTAATTTTAACTGTGGGTTGTGGGGATTACAGGGTAAAGTATGGGAGGTTAAATATTTTTTATGAGTTTTTATTTGTTTTTTAATTAATGTGGGTTGTGAATTGTTTGGTGAGGACGAGTTCGACCTGTCATCCTCGTTCGACAAAATTATAGATCGCATGAAAAACGGAAAGGGCCTAGAGGGTACAGTCCTTAACTGGTTCAGCTCCTTTCTTAAGAACAGATCACAAAAGTTCATGGTCAAACAAACCATTTCTGGCTCAACAAATAATACAATAGGAGTTCCACAGGGATCAACGCTCTCACCGGCTCTATTCAACCTATATGTTGAACCACTCACAGAAATACTACAAAAAGCCAACATAGCTTTCCACATGTATGCGGATGACAGTTGTACATCAAGGTCACATCAACAGAAGAGATTAAGACCATGAACCATACTCTATCAAGAACCCTCCAATGGCTAACCAAGAATCACCTGAAACTAAACCCACAGAAAACCGAATTCCGACTGATTACACCAAATAAAAGCAAACTAAATTCAACAGAATGGATCAAACTTATCACTGCTCTAAACTGTACTCCAAAGAATGTAGATTCCACCAAATCACTGGGAATTACCCTAGATAAAAACCTGAATATGTGAGCACATTTTAATACAATGGCAAAAAATGCCAGGTTCCACTTGAGCAATTTGCGAAAACTTAAACCTTTCTTGAACAAAACAGATCTTAAAACCGCAGTTCAAGCGCTGGTCATATCAAGGATTGAATATGGATGCACTACCCTGGCTGGACTCCCTAAGATCTCAACTGCCCCATTGAAAGCTTGTCTTAATGCAGCCACAAGGCTGATAGCGGGATCGAAAAAATTCGACCACATCTCCCCTCACCTGAAAATGCTAAACTGGCTGCCTCTCGAAGCAAGAATTCAATTCAAAATGGCATGCATCACTCATAATGCAATACACCACAAAAGTTCAGGTTACCTGGCCCAGAAACTCATGCCATCCAGAGGTAACCGACCTTCTAGGAGCAAAGCAGACTTTCTTTTGAAACCAGCTCGCTTCTGCAAGAAAAAGACTTATGACCGAGCATTCTCAGGAGCAGCACCGAGAATTTGGAATGCACTCCCACAAAACATCAGAAGAATTACATCCATTGCAACCTTCAAAAAGGAAGCAAAATCGTATTATATGAGCAAATTTCTTCCATAAAGACTATATTGGAGGCCTGCTATCTATAAACTGCCCAATTTTATTACTGAATGCATATATGTCTATATACTAAACTGAAGTGTAAAACGTTATGACGGATGAAACAATATTTTAAAGAGCTCTGCTACACCACACTGGGTCATGCTCAAAGATGATCCTGTATTTTAACTGCGCCATGGCAACTGTATTATTGAATGTATATATGTCTATGTGGTAAACTGAAGTGTGAAACATTAATGACTCATGAAATGCTATTGTGAAGCGCTCTTATACCCTACACTGGGTCATGTTCGCGCTATAGAAAACACTAAATAAATAGATTAATAAATAATAGTTAACATTTTTGTTTCTAAATTTGTAAATTAAAAATGTATATTTGTTTGGAAATAGTATTTTATTTTATTTAATATAATATTTGTAGGTATGTGTTATGTGTATTTAACATTATAATATATTTTTATTATATTAAATATATTTGTATTCGAATTTCTAACATATTGATATGTTTAATTTATTTGTTTTTTAAATATATTTGTTGTTGTTAAAATCTTGTTTGTTTTTCATTTTGAACTGACTGGAGTGAGAATTGTAATTGTTACTCCTCTGAAATCCAACACTTTCAGTACTGTTGCACTCACTGTAGAGGGAATAGTCATTTTTACCCCTTCCCTATTTAACACTTTTACTACTTTTACAATTATTGGAGTGGGAATAGTAAATTGTATCCTGCCAGTATCGAACACTTTCCCTACTGCTGCACTCACTGGAGTGGGAATAGTAATTTTTACCCCTCCGCTATACAACACTTTCCTTACTGTTGCACTCACTTGAGTGGTAAATTTTAGTTTGAAGATTTTTAAATAGTTTAATGTTTTTATTTATAATAAAATATTTTTATTAGATTTTATGGTATTGATACATAAACACTTATATATATATATATATATATATATATATATATATATATATATATATATATGTATCCTTTTCTTTTTTTACCCTTCTGGAACTGAAGGACCCGTGGGAGGTGGTTGGCATGCCGGCATAGCATACCGAGTAGAATTCCAAATGCAAAGGTAGGTAGGTGCACTCTCAGGATGCAGCATAACTAGTCACAGGTATGCAGAGAGCTGTTTATTTCACACAACGCGTTTTGACTGCCCAGCAGTCTTGGTCAATATATATAGATATTACCTACTGGCGGTCACCAGTAGGTAGTTATAGTTAGGACCTTGTTTCTATTCAAAAATAATTTTTTCTTTTGCCAATATATTTGGCACCGGTTGACAAGTCTCCGCCAAATTTTCAAAACTAATGGGGCGGACTGGTCAGCTTGTGTGTTGAAAGTTTCAGGGTGATTAATCAAGCTTGGGTCTAGAAAAAAAGGGGGTCTCAAAGGGTGTTATTTTCCATTGGAATTTTGAAACAGGTTACTGCCCGAACTGCTGAACGGAATTACACCAAATTTGGCAAAAAGGTAGGTCTTGGTCTAGAAAGTGTGCTTTTTTCTAAAATTGTGTAAATATGTTCAGTAGTTTCTAAGACATTCAAAAATAAAACAATATCGATAGCTGGGTGTAGCCTAACCACATATCTCATCGTGAGATCTGATTGGCTGTCAGCACTTCATCCTGGAATTGCTGGCAGCCATCTTGGGGCCAATATACATGATATCACCTCCTTTAAATGCATTGTAGTGAACAGAAGATTTTGAGGGTCACCAAAAGGAGAACTATAAAGGGTGGGGTGATAACAGACTTTATTTACATTAGAATTCATTTGTTGATGGTACCATACTAATTTTAGGAATTGTGGTGCGTTCTAAGGTGATTTTTCCCTGTGAAAAACCTTCTGCTGGGATATCATGAATCATGTTTGAGAGAAAATTATATTCTCATGCTTGTCCCATTGAGGTTTGGAAGGAGCTCCAGAAGCTAAAATGAGAGCATATTTTTTGTAAATTCACATTATTTTTCTCAGTCATGTGACAATGAAGTCTGACATTGTCAGTAAAACATGTACATCCAACAAGGGCAGAGACTGTCAGTTGATTCCTTTGTGTTCTACTGCAGCTTCCCAGAGTGTTCTAAGGATCAACAAGAGAGCTAACAGTCTTACTTATGACAAAAGTATGGAACACCTGAAGCCATCTTCATTGGAATACACTGATAACACTTAAAACATTTAATTTAAAAAGGATCAAAATGAGGGGGTTAATTTTGTCATAGAAATGATGGTTAGTGCTGTAGAAAGAAAAATTAGGACATGTTTTAAGTGAGACCTCAAAAATCTTTCTGTTATACTTAGACAGAAATTATGGTTAGTGCTGCCGAAAACTAATTAGGGCACATTTTGAGTGACTTCTCAAATTCTCTTCTATTTCATAAAAAGATTCTGACATGCAGACTGAAACATGCACTTTCAATACCAGCAGCAGACTTCCAGTTAAGTCCCTGGTGAGCAGGAGCTTTACTACAGTGATCTAATCAGAAACTAGAGTGCTAACATTCTGAATTTATGGCAAATGTGTGACACATCAAAATGTCTTCTTGATGGACTCAAAGTAAAAAACTGAAAGCATTTCCTACTGACAAGACTGTAGTAAATGAGGAAATTAAGAAACTTCATAACAAATAAGTCTCCCAAGATAGCCACCGGAGGACAAGGACCCCAAATTTAGCACAACTATCACCCAGATGTAGCCCACATATAGCCCAATGACAGTAGTGAGCAAAACACTTTTTATTTTTTGTTTTATATAGTGCAGACTAGTCAGGTATTGGAGTGTTGCATCTTACTTGGACCCCGTATTGCGTACAAAGTACTTGAGATTGATCTTGCGAAACATTGAACTTAACCATTCTGTTTTCCCAAAGTTGCTCTGAGATGGGCTTTGTAACATCCGTTTTTACATACTGGTTTTAATTAATTCTCATTGTATTGTATTAAGAAAGAGGATTTACTGTTTTTATGAACACTTTTATGATCTATGTTTCTAAATCAGAATGAAAAATGTTTTTTAATTGAATTGAAGTCTCCCAACCAGTGAAAAAGGAGCCCAAATGTAGCACAAATATCACCCAGGTGTAGCCCACGTATAGCCTAATGACAGAAGAGTGGAACATTCCATAACCAGTTCGGGCACTTTTAGAAGTCAGTTGGTAAGGGTGTCTAACCAATAGAAATGTGTTTTATAATTTAAAATAATATAGGAAGGAATGTGATTTGTTACTTACATGTATGTGTATGGAGAAAGAGAGGGAAACATTGCCATTACTGGTTTTGCCTTGCTGAGAGCCGTGCAATACATTTATTGTGTGCATAAGAAAATCTTTTCTGAGATTCTGATATTTTATATCCTATAAATCAATTTAGATGGTGAGTTATAAATTTGTGAGGTGTATTACGCGAAAGGTTTATTTTTCAAGGTAAATAATTAATCAAGAACTTTGATGTTTGAAATATATCATTAAATGTAGAGATGTTTATTGTAGTTAAATGTTGTTTGAAATAGATTCTGTACAGTATTATGTGTATTATTGGAATATGGATTAGTGATTATGGTACTTTGTTTTAGTGTGCGGATATGTATATTTGAAGGATACCGCATCAGTTTAGCTGTTGCATTACATTTGGAGGTGGAGTCTGTCAAATTTTAAGGTGTGCATGGACTTCTGTCTCCAGTATGCTTCTGCTTGTATGTGTGTTTTCATATGTCTTATACATTTGGTGGTGCATTATGTATAACACAGTGGTGTTGTTGCTTTTTATGCGGGAGGCTCAAGACATTGAGTACTAGTAGAATGGTAAAGATGCAGCACAAAATGTAGTGCAAAAGATGGTGACATAAGGTGTTATTATTTAGGCTTCTTTTTCAAGTTTCTAGAAAGGTACAGTTGAAGTATGCTGCACAGTTTTTGATGTTTGCTTGAAATAGGAAATTTGTTCTGTGTTTTGTTTTAGGTTTGGAAAGTGTTGTGGTACATACATATTCATGTATGGTTTTAGTAATATGGTGAGACTTTTACTAAATATATGTGAAGGGTTACTTCTTTCTATTTTGGTAGATGTAATATTATAAGTAGTTGTAGAATTGTTAAGCAGTAGCCTGAAACTGAGGTTTGACATTTTTGTAGAGATGTTATTTATTTGAGTAATGTGTATAATGTATAATGTGAACAAAGTTGTATTTCATATATATACCACATTATTTCCAGAGTCTGTTTGAAATTGAAGTGTACTCTGTGAAGCTGTGCATGGTGTTGTGACTGAAGTGTGTGTCTAATTGCTCATATAGTTATAGAATCACCCAGGCACTGCCTTTGCACTCCTGTATTCACTCTGGCAGTACATGGTACTTCTGTAATCACCCAGACAGTACTCATGCACTTTTAAAATCACCCACTCACTGTATTCCAGTAATCCCGCAGATAATATTACCCCTGCAGTCATGCAATCACTGAGGCACTAGTTATGTACTACCCCTAAAGTTATCCAATCAGGCAGGGTGTTCCTATATAGTCATATAATAACACATACACTATCCTTGCAGTAATATAATCACCCAGGCCCTTCTGTTGCAATCATCTATTCACCTAGGTATTACTCAAAAGCTCATCTATGCCTTCAAGTGCTATTTATACATCTATCTATGCACTCAACGTGTATGTTTGCACTTATGCAATTAGCCAGTCACTATCCAGCTATTCCTGCAATTATCCAGTGACTACACTTCAACTCATTCAATCACCCAAGCACTACCCAAGGAGTTTTGGAATCACTCTGGCAGATCTATTACATGTCTCAATTTCTAGGTTTTACTATATTCCAGAAATATTGTATACCTATTTGTTTTAGATTTGAAAAGGTAGAGAAAAGGTAGAGACATAAGGATGCACGCTTTTAACAATATGGAGAGAGTTATGGTTGAATCATGTAATAGTGTGCTGCTTTATATTTGGCTAGGACCAACACTCATGTAGTTATAAAAACACTCAAGTAATACCCATGCAGTCTTCAAATGATCCAGACACTACATATTAACTACTGTAATCACTCAGGCATTACTGCTGAACTCATGCAATCATCTAGGCACTACCTATGCACAAATGCAATCAATAAGGTATTTCTCATGCACTCTTTCAATCATTTACTCAGTAGTCATGCACTTATATAATCACCCAGGCACTAGCTTTGCACTCATGCAATCACCCAGGTATTACTCATGCACTCATTCAATCACCCAGCCACTACTCATGCACTTATATAACCACCCAGACACTACCCATGCACTCCTCCAATCACTCAGGCACTACTCATCCGCTCATACAATAAACCAGGCACGACCCATGCACTCCTTCTATTACCCAGCCAGTACCCACGCACTTATACAATCACTCTGCAAATACCTAAGCATTTATAAAATCACCATGCACAACCCTTGCACTCTTACAATCACCCAGGTACTACTCATCACTTATAGAATCACCCAGGCACTACACATGCACAACTCCAATGACCCAGGCACTACTCATCCACTAAAGCAATAACCCAGGCCCTACCCATGCACTCCTCCTATCACCCAGCCAGTACCCATGCACTTATCCAATCACTCCGCCAATGCCCAAACACCTATTTAATCACCATGCACTACCCTTGCACTCTTACAGTCACCCAGGCACTACCCATACACTCATGCAATCATCCAGGTATTACCCATAAACTAATGCGATCAGTCAGGCATTACCCATGCACTCTTCCAATCACCCATGCAGTATCTCTGCACTCATGCAATCACCCAGGCATTAACCAAGACCTTACAAAATCACCTAGGCACTACCCATGCACTCCTTCAATCGCCCAGTGTAAGAAATGGGATCTCTGGTTGGCTATGACTTGCGCCAAAGCCAGGCAGAGACCACCACACTAGTCAGGGAAAGTGAATTACAAGCCAAGTATAACCCCTGCTCACCCCCTTGGTAGCACGGTACGAGCAGTCTGGCTTATTCCAGAGGCCATGTGTAAAGCATTTGCGCACGCAGACAGCAACAACACCCCAGGCACACTACAAAAGGAACTCCACACAAGGTTATATCAAAATGAGCCTTTGCATTCTCATAACACATTAGAATAGTAAACACATAATATACATGGTGCCACGAGGCACTAGGTCATATCTACAAGGGATTATATACACCTGACAGGGCCCACTGGACCACTGTCAGAACCATCACAGAGTGAACTTAGTAAAAGTAAAACATATCATAAACATACAACCAGTAACCACTGGTAATCACTGTACTTAGCATCAGCCTGTAACATAAACTACATTCTGCACAGTATCACATTAGGCGCAAATTACATTCTGCGCCAACCCCACCAGCATAAAGTCATTATGCAATCATCTCATAAGTCTAAATGCATTAGACCCTAACCTCCTAAGCATAGCTCACATTAGGGGCACAAATCTCACAGTGGAACATAATCTCACTAGCATAAACCATAAAATGCAAAACAACTTCATCATCATAAAAAGCAAATTTAGAGGTATCAAAACAGGGTGCGTCCAATATACTATATAAATCACATTTCCTAGCACCACAGAAATCACATTTAGAGCCTGGTGCCCTATAAACCCAGCAGTCCCCATGGCCAACTGGCCATCTCAAAGGGGGCGCCAATGCCCAAAGGCCCAAAGTCAGGGCATGCTGCCAACACAGCAGGAGTCAAGAGAGCGCAATTGTGCGCAGGCCTAAACGTAGCAACTGCCCACTACTTGCTGGGCAGCTGGGAATATCAAATGAGGACCTAAACAGAGCAACTGGCACTAAGGGCTGCACAGCTGTGAATCTCACTGTAGGCGAGGGTCCTCACCGGGACTCCTATTACAAAGAAAGGCTGCCAGCCGTTGCAGCTGCCCCCACAGGTGCAGCACAGCTATGACAAAAGCAAAGGGGGCTCTCTAAATAAAACCACCCCTTGGTGCAGTTGCCCTCTGAAAGCGGGGCAGCTGGGATACACAAACTGGAGGGGCCCTACTGGGCTTTTAAATAAAATTGGCACCCACGTTGGAGCACATGGGCTCTCCTAAACAAATACGCGCCAAAAAGAACTTGCCCCAAGCCCACTGGGGCCCATAACAAAATAAATACTGCCCCTCTCATTGGAGCCTAAGGCAAAAAGTTCAGGGGTGAACCTGCCAAAAGGGCCAAGTCCAACACCCAGGCACTACTCATCTACTCTTGCAATAACCCAGGCACTACCCATGCACTTCTCCAATCACCTATGCACTACCCATGCACTCTTCTAATCACCCATACACTACTTATTCACTCCTTCAATTATCCAGCCAGTAGCCATGCACTCCTCCAATCACCCAGTCACTACCCATGCACTTATAAAATCACCATGCACTATCCTTGCTCTCCTCCAATCATGCAGGCAGTACCCAGGTATCATGCAATCACCCAGACACTACCCTTGCACTCATGCAATCATCCAGGCATTACCCATAAACTCATGCAATCACTCAGGCAAAACATATGCACTTACAAAATCACACAGGCACTACTGATGCACTCCTGCAATCACCAAGCCAGTACCTATGCATTTATCCAATCACTCCACCAATACACAAGCACTTATAAAATTACCATACACTATATAGCTACTCACCAACCAATGCATCCGCATACACACCGTCTGACAGACTGATTGATTGAGACATTCACACAGTTTAGTCGCAAACCAATGCATCACTAAAACATATTTAGTCACTCACTTATAGTCACACACCCACTAAATCATCCATTCAGACACTTATACACCCACTCATTCTTCAATACACCTTAGCAAATATATATTTATATAAAACATATTTAAACTTTACAGAAACACATAGTCACTGGATGATGTAATCAGTGATGCCATTTGAGATGTCATCAGTGATGTCACTAACCATGTCATGAATGATGTAATATGTGACGTCATCAGCAGTGCATTGCGGGTGCGCAAGTTATATTTAGCTCAACTAACTATAATGGGCGAATTTCACTGGTTTGGTATGAGTAAAATGTCCAACTAACTATAATGTCCCTTAAACCTGTGGTTTTTCCAGTGAATTTCTTATGTTTTTTAAATGGTAATTTCTAACTATAACGTCACTGAAATCTGTGTTTTTTTCAGTGAATATATATATATTTGTACATTTTTATATAATTGTAAAATTATAAAATTAATTAAAATTATTAGTTCATTAATTGTTTTAAAGTAAATATATGTGAATAATTATGTATGTCTTTAAGTTTTTAAATTTGGTTTATTACATTTTTTTGAATTTATATTAAATCTACTTTATTTGTCATATAAATGTTATTATTTAACCTTAGACCTTAAGGAGAAGAAATTGGCCGCACGGAGAGCCGAGCGAGCATGGAGAAGAGCGTATTGCCCTGTTCTAAAAGCCACTTACTTATCTGTCCTCAAGACATACAAACAAGGCATTCTTGACGCAAAACTGAATTCTACTCCAATAGGATTCTGGCAGCGGAGTCTCAGTCAAAAGAAATTTTTGCCACCGTGCATGAACTGGCCTCATCGGATAGAGCCACGGCTACGATTCCCCCCTCCCAACCCCTCTGCGATTCGCTCAACGATTTCTTCATTGAAAAGGTCGCAAAGATTAAAACCAACATTCCTCCCCCATCCTCCACATTCATTAATCCCTCCCCTCCTTCCACCACTTCTAAACTAACCGCCATTCCCCCCCTGACCAAAGCCACTCTCCTCCCCTTGCTTCAAAGGGTGAAGTCGGGCTCCCCCCTGGACTTTGCCCCTGCCCACATCCTTAGAGAAATCTTTCTAGCTTGTCCGACTCCGCCCCTCACACTTCTCAATGATTCACTTAGCAATGGGGTCGTCCGTACCCCCCATAAATCTGCGGTCGTCATCCCTATCTTAAAAAAGGCCGGCGCCGACCCATCATCCCCTTCTATCGCCCCATCTCTCTTTTGCCTTACTTGGGTATGGTTTTAGAAACCCACGTGACTAGCACCCTGAGCACCCACGTGGAGACTAATCACTGCCTCTCCCCTTGCCAGGCGGGCTTTCGGCCCCTTCACTCTACGGAGAAGGTGGTGATCTCAGTGATGGACGGGCTACGTGAAGGCATTGACACCAACCTCCCGCAAGCCCTCATCCTCTTAGATCTGTCCGCCGCTTTTGACACGGTGGACCACTCCATCCTTCTCACCCGTGTCAGGGCGGCGGGCATAGAGGGCTTAGCCTTCTCGTGGCTCGAGTCTTTCCTGAGCGAGAGGGCTCAGGCGGTCCATCTTGCTGGTTTCACCGCTGCCTCCCGCAAGGTAGTGTGTGGTGTTCCCCAGGGCTCTTCACTTTCCCCTCTTTTGTTTAATTTATACATCTACCCGCTCATCTTTATGTTGCAGCAGCTTGAGGTCACGGTGTTTAATTACGCCGACGACCTCCAGCTAATTTTCAACCTTTCCCACTCTCCCTCATCCGCCCAGAATGTCCAAACTGTCATGCTGTTCATTCAGGACTGGATGAACTGCAACCACCTCAAACTCAATCCGGACAAGACAGAGCTGGTCTTGACCGGAGGTGGTTGCAGCCCCTGGTCTCCGTCCCACTGGCCCCTTTCACTTGGTGTTCCCCCACTCCCAGTTCCCAAAGTCAAAACTATCGGTATTCTTCTTAATTCCCAACTTTCTGTTCACTCTCAGGTTAGTTCTGTTGTGTCCTCCTGTTTCTTTTCCCTCAGGACAATTAGGAAGATTTCCCGCTTCTTTTCCCTCCGGCTCTAAAAATCATCGTGATGGCAATGGTGCTCTCACGCCTTGATCATGGCAACATAATCTATAATGGCGCGCCGGCCTATGCTATCCATCGCCTGCAACTAGTGCAGAACCAGGCTGCTCGTCTGATTCATGGCCTGCCCAAATTTCACCGTGCCACCCCCCTTCTGCAGGTGCTACACTGGTTGCCTGTGAGAGAGCGAGCCTTATTCAAACTCGGATGCCTCACCTTCCAGGCCAGAATGGGCACCGCCCCTGAGTTTATATGCTCTGCCATCAAACCCTATATACCAGGAAGAGAACTTCGCTCTACTCACATGGCACTCCTGACCACCCCACGTTTCAAAAAGAAAAAGGCTGGTGGAACAAAATTTGCTGTCCTCGCCCCAGCTTTTTGGAACTCCCTCCCTGTGGGACTTCGCACTTCATCTTCCTACACAGAGTTCCGGAAAAACCTTAAAACCCTACTCTTCTCCCGAGCTTTTGTTGCCTAATCCCCTTTGCCACTGACGTTGGTCGTAATCTGTAAAGCGCCATGAAACCGCTTGGTAAAAGTGCGCTAAATAAATATTTTTATATTCAAATTCAAATTAATATATATTATTTTATTTTATATATATATATAAAATTCGATATTTTGTACTATATTTTTTACATCAATTTGTTTTCTCAATATTTTTGTTCTTACCTGTTTAAGTATAGGGAGTTGATATTTTTGCATTCTATGGGGGATAATCTGAAGAGCACTAGATAATCATCACCAAAATAAGTTAACACAATTTTTCATAATGCCGTCTACCGCGGGAAAATAACTCGGTGTTAACGTCGTATTCACAACACAGCGGTAACATTCAATAGTTTCCCGATAATGCACCAAATGTCTGTGATAAAATCCCTGGGACGCCGATAAAAATCTAAACCCAAACATGAAAAAAGTTTCGATGAAATTGCGATAAAAAATTCAGCGATAAGCAGCGCCTGCAAGTCCCACAAGTTAGGTGGGAGAAATCACTATAAAAGCGGCAACAAAAAACAAAAACAAAACACAAACAACTGCAGAGCACCATGGAGGTAGAGGGGCAAGTACAGAGGACAACCAGAACCCCACAAGCCCCACGGAGTACCAGCCTGGGACCTCTGGGTCAGGGAAGGGCAAGGAGAAGAAGAAGAGGAACCCGTTATTCAGTCCACAGGAAAACCAGATCCTCATTACGGAAGTGATAGAACACCACCACCAACTGTTCATCACATCCACTATGTCATTGGCAACTAAAAATACAATATGGCAGCCCATTTTGGCCAATGTGAATGCAATCGAAGTGAAGAGAAGGGAAGTGGACGACTGCAAGAAGCGCTGGACTGATGTGAAGTGTAAAACCAACCTGAAACTCGCAGCCAAACTGAAAGCTGCAATGCAGACTGGAGGAAGGATTCCAGTGACACACCAGGAGCTGGATGAGATTGAGGAAATGGTTTCCCGAGTCATCATTAGGGAGATGGAGGCAGGAGTTGGGGGACCGGATGCTGCACAACATGAACTGAGCCAACAGCAACAGGGTGAGTAACGACCAGGAACTGGGGGTACGGGGGAGATGGGCACAATGGAACACATGCACAATTAAGTATAGTACATCTGCGGACAAACCATGCCCAAGAGTCACAACTCCGACCAAGAGCATCTCACCACTGTAAAAGCACAGAAGTGAAAGGCACACCACCTGAAAGGGATAAGGGCCAGCCAAATCAGAGCTGAAGGGGCAACTCACCCACAATGCAGCACACACACATAAGAATCAGAGTACGACAACATTGACAACAATGTGGTACAAACTGCAACACTTTCACAACGGAACAGAGGACACAGCTGCTGCCACCTGTGTGTAGAAAATGCCCATTTGCATTTGGCATAGCAGGAACTTGTGAGATGATCATATAAAAAGTACAACCTCACATCTGTGATGGTGTATAAATGTCAACTGTCTAGCATCAAATAGGCATCTCCTCATAAACAGTCACAATGTACATTGTCATGCTGCATGTTAGTAAATTTGTACAATGTGTGAACATACATGTGAACAATGTGTCAATCCGCATCTCCCATTCACATTGCTGAGGGAGAATCAACACCTCCTGCAGAGCTGACCCAACAACTCAGCACTGATGATGAAGAGGATCTCCCCAACATCCACACTGACGCCCCCCCCCCACAGCTCATGGACAGCTCTGGCACTCCACCTCCAGGAGCAGGGCAGCCCAGCTGCATCGAGGAGACCCTACCCCTGCACAGACCACACAGCAGGAAGCACCCAAAACCATGAACAACACATGGCATTCCAATGCCTTGTATTAGGGTGCCAGGAGGAGAAGGCTGATCAGCTGCTGTAGGGTTAGACCTCATGCAGCCAAACTAGATGCTATACATGGGTGTCTAAGTCCCATCAGGGACAACTTACAGTCCCTAACAGATACCCACTTGATGATGGAGAGCTTGGAGTGTAAGCAGGCGGAAAGAATGTTTGCCACGGCTGCACACCAACGAGATGTAGCTGTGATCCTCCATGCCCTGCAGATCCTCATCATGGTATTGCCACCACAAGGCCTGGTGCAGATGAATGCTGCTGCTGCTACTCCATCCACATCTCCATCCCCTGTAGTGTCAGTGCCACACAGTGCAGCAGACATTCCACCTCCAGATCCTGATGTGTCACTGCCACACAGTGATGCAGACAAAATACCACCAACCACATGTGCGGCATCTGACACATCAGAGAATGAAGATGATGATGAATCTGGCTTTGTGGCAAGATTGAAGTGGTAGTATTCATCTCTGCCATATGGCCGGTTTCAACTTGGTTCTTCCTTCAACATCATGCCCTGGAATAACACCTTCCACTGTCCTGATACAACAAGCAACACTCACCTTGGACATCAACATGCACTGTCATATTTTGTTTTGTTAGCAATGGCACAGCAATCACACTGCAGACTGAAGTCTTCCACTTCCGATGGACTAGTCAATCCCTAAAGGACTCTGGCTGGCCCTCCTTGGGGCAACAATGTAAAGTGGGGTTTGCATGGCTCTGTACTGGTCCAGCTTCAACACTCCACTGAATGTGAAAAGAACATTCCAATTCACACAGATGTGTCATGGCTATGATCAATCAAGTATGAAAGTATGGATGAATGTAGAGGCAGTGATTCCTAATAATGGTACTTCCTATGTAATGCTATCAATGCACATGTATGGCGTGACGCAGATAGGCAGTGAGACACACATTGTCATTCAACTCGACACTCATCACAGTTAAATACAAGTGAAGGTGCGTAGACTTTATTATATGCATATGCATGTTAGTACGGGAAAGATAAGCGCCACAACATGCAGACCAATGCAGCAGTATGTTAGAATGAGGAACGTTGCCAAGCACTGCTGTCCACTCCGGGGAGTCCCTTACCTTTCTCAGGTGTGTGTTAACCCACCTTGTTGTCCGTTCATGTATTCGGATTCCAGGAGAATGCAGCCATGTCCACTGTTGTCGTGGAATATCTGAACAGATCACCAAGATGAAACAAGGTGTTTGGACATGTGTAATGGGTTCCAATCTGTTGTGGCTGCAGGCACGTAGTTACTCATCCATGAAAGTGATTGCAGCTTTGTATGCTATCATTTCCAACATGAGTTTTTTGTCGTCTTTACCAAACAGGACTGCAAGGCGATCCATTAGCAGGTTTTGTCAGATGTGCTGCGTCCACCCCTTTTCACCAATTACAGCCCAATAGGGGGGCGGTTAAATGTGGTCACTGCACACAAGGAGTTATGCAATCCCCTAGGTCCAGCTGCCAAGTGTCAAGGCATCCCATAAACGAGTTTCACAGTGACACTCCTGGTCGTGGGCCAACAGGGGGTGAACCCACATGGCAAAATCCAGTACAGCTAACATCCTGTTGGATAGGCAGGCATCCATGGACCACTCGAATATGCATGATCGACAATGCAACACAGGCTGAACGCAGGTGACGCTGGCAAGGCGGAAGCTTAGCTGGTAACTGATCCACAGCATTGCCAATGGCAGTGTCCCCAGTAAATGGAGCATACGTGCATGGTACAGTTCCAAGTGTCAGGGGTTGTGCATGTGTCCGGGATGTTCTGCCATTGCATTAGTGGCTCTGGTTGAAATGGCACTGTTCCGACCTGCGCCAGTTCTGTGGATGAAATGCCACAGCTTGGATCAATGAGTTGTTTTAGTGTGCAACAGTTGTATGCCTGGGATGGTGTGGGAGTAAGTGTGAAGGCCATTCCATGCAAGATAACTTCAAGCAAGGACTTCTGTGTGTGGCGGGTGTGTATACGTTGGTCTCTCGTTGGGCTGTGAGTAGTGTGGGAGTTGTCATCATCTGCTGCAGTATCTATCAGGGGATGCCGGGCACATGCCATTCCGAGGTCGGAGGTGAAGATGTGCTTCCGCCTGATAGTTCAGAGAAAGGAGCTCTCATCTCTAATGTTAGTTTGTCATCTGCTACCATTCAGGAAATGTGATGTGGCTTGTTGGGGGTGGGGTGGAATGTGTGCGACTTTGGGATTAATGTTTGACATGTCCTGCTTGTGGCAAATGAGCGGCATCACTGTGTCTTACATTGCCTTACAGCTGCCCCTCCCTCCCCCAAGCCTATTTACTTGTGTGCGCTGCGTGGTTGCATCACTTGAACTCCTACGGCACACCATTTTCATGCCTGTCTGTGCATGTCCACAAGCCTGACAACAACACTGTGATGTTGGCCGTTGAAGGTGGGCGGCCACCTGAGTGTAGGCCTATGGTAAGGATAGTGCGGACACAGATTTAGAGTTCTTGCCTGGCTGAACTCGTGCTGCAATTAGGGCTAGGCATTTGGCTCATGCTGCAGCAATATAGATACACACAACACTTGGCATGTATGAGGCAAGACCTTGAGTGGTCTGGCGCTCCTTCATTCTA
Organism: Lissotriton vulgaris; assembly: GCF_964263255.1. Lineage (NCBI taxonomy): Eukaryota > Metazoa > Chordata > Amphibia > Caudata > Salamandridae > Lissotriton > Lissotriton vulgaris. The sequence continues at coordinate 986,871,801 of NC_141695.1, read as the reverse complement.
TGTTCGTGCGAACCCGCCCTCCTTATGAATACTACATTGCAACATTGTTGATTGTGGGCCAGGTGGCGCCAACACTACAACAGAGACACAAACATTAGTTAGTTCCTTGTCAAGGCCAGAACTGAACCATGCCCAGAGCCAAGGGCAAATTCAGCAACACCCCTATGCCGAACTGGCGTACGCCGCCCAGTCCACTCTGCTTATGCTTACTGGGGGTGCAATAAAGCTACATGTCCAAGGTCTTACCCACTGCCTGAGGTGACATGGTTGCATCCGCTGTCCACAGCACAATGTAACATGGTAGAGCCCGGGGCCATCATCCGTCCGAAATTCTTTTTAAAAAAACATAGCACGGTCTACCGTGCTTCGTTTGTTAAAAAGCCGACGGGTAGGCAAGGTCCTCGGGGCTATTCTAAATTATGGTGTGGGGGCCCCCGCAGCCCGGGGACCTCCACTTCCCCAGGGCTTTAATTAAATAAGGGTGGGCCTCATGGGCCCCCCACAAGCCTCAGAGATGCCACCTCCCCAGGGCTTTATTAAACTTGAGTGGGGGCCTCGCGGGCCCCCAAGCCCCAGGGATTTCCACCTCCCTGGGACTATAACTAATAATTAGTTTGGGGGGGCTCAAGCCCCCCACACTGATCCAGGGACCACCAACTCCCCTGGGCATTGAATATGTTAATACGGTGGTCCGTTGCGGCCCCACTCTCCTCAGGGACCACCACCTCCCCAGGGGTATTTACATGTTGGAAGTGGGCTGCGCGCCCCCCCTCGTGAAGCTTTTTAAGGCCCTGGGAGCACCAGCCCCCAGGGCTGACTCCTGCAATGTCCCAAAGTGCCCACCCCGGGGACATTGCTGTTTGCTGTGGCAGGGTGGGAGCACAGCTCCCACCCTGCTATAGCAAACCCTGCTCTCGCTTCCAAAAACCAAATCGAATTGCTTTTCGACAAGTGGGGCTGCATGTCAGCAGCTCCCCTGTCTGCCGCATTCGATACGGTCAACCATGGGATCCTGCTGGAGCGACTCCGGGTGGCTGGGGTAGACGGCACAGCCCTACTTTGGTTCCACTCCTTCCTACGGGACAGGAGACAGGCGGTATTTCTCCCCCCTTATCAATCTACCTTTTCTTCTGTCCCCCACGGGGTGCACCAGGGCTCCTCCATCAGCCCCATCCTTTTCAACGTGTACCTTAAACCTCTGATCATGCTAATAAAGGCCCACAGGTTAAAAACCATAAATTATGCGGACGACACCCAGCTCATCCTCTCTTGGGAGGGAGAAGACTCTACCCCCCTTGCAGCCTTTCATGACTGCTTAAGGGAGACGGCTGGGTGGCTACATAATAACTCGCTGCAATTTAATTCCTCCAAAACGGAGGTTCTGTACTGTGCAGGAAGTCGCATTCCTCGGCAATTCCCCGGCAACTTTTGGCCCCCAGAAACACCAGATAAACCTCGGCCAGTTACATCGGTCCGCAACCTAGGGGCCACACTGAACAATAAAATGAACACAGAAACCCAAGTTGCTAAAACTGTGGGAACTTGCACAGCTCTCCTGCGCTCCCTGCGCAAAATTATGCCATTGCTTCCCGCACAAGCTCGGGAGCTGATAGTCAGGTGCACCATCCTCACTTGCCTGGACTATTGCAACGCGCTGTTACTTGAGTCCCCAGTTGCTCTACTTGACCGACTTCAAAGAGTTCAGTCAGCCGCAGCCAAATTAGTTCTGGGCTGGACCAGGAGATCTTCAGCCTCAGCGGCCCTAGCTGAATTACACTGGCTTCCGCTTAAACAACGAGTGGCCTTCAAGTCCCTCTGCCTTGTCTTTAAAGCGCTCCACGGAGCTGGGCCCAAACCTCTGCAGGCCATGTTTACCTGGTATACCCCTACCAGAACTCTACGCTCAGCCTCAGCCTGTCTGGTAGTTGTTCCCAGATACAACAAAGTCAGGACGGGGGCAGATCTTTCAGAGTCGCTGAGGCTAAATTGTGGAACAGTCTGCCTCCTGATATCCGTCAAATCTCACAACTCCTCCCCTTCAGGAAACGCATCAAAACGTGGTTATTCCCCTAGAAAAACCCCAACTTCCCTTGCTCCTCGCCGTCTGTTCCCCTTAGTTATGAGTATTCGCCAGCGCCAGGAAACCTGCAAGGTGTCAGCCGCGCTTTACAAATGTTTAAAATAATAAAATAATAATAAAAGCAATACCCGCTCCTGCAAATGGCAGGGAGCCAGCTGGGACCATGGGGGCATTGGGGCTCCCCCCACGTCCCCAACATGAGGCCAGGCCCCAGGGGATGGGGTCCCTGAGGCCAGAAGTGGATCAGGAGAGGGGCCACTCAGTCCCCCTTCACTTTACATTTTTTTTAAAAGGATCAGGCCCTGGGATGGGGTGCCCAGGGCCTCAAAAACTAAAACAAGGGGGGCCACAAAGTCCCCTTTTAAAAATATATATAAAAAAAGAAACCGGAAATTCGCAGGAGGCTCCGCCCCTCCCTGCATGACTCTGCAAACGCGCCCCCTAAGTTGTGGCATTAAGTTCCCTTGGATACTGAGGGTCCCTGGGGGCCAACAAGCCCACCAGGTACCTCTAGTAAGCGCCACACAGCTGGAATACGGAGAGATGGTCTGACACCACGCTTCTTTTTACACCACTCTGCAAAAGCGCCTCCTGGCTCACTACTGGTGGGGCGATGAGGTCCTCTTGTGTCCTGAGGACCTCAGGAGATAGGAGGACTTCATCCCCGAGCAGCAGTGCTCAACTGCTCAAACGTTACCAAAAATGCAGCAATAAGTGTTACAGCATGGTGGAAGGCCCTTTGCAACCCTTGAATGGCCATCTGTTACTTATTGCTAAATATGGGTGTTATATTGGTACTAATGGTGTGCAAGCCTCTGGCTTCCTTCTACGCCTCTCTTTCCTCTTTCTGCATTTCTGTTGCTTCTTTCTGCACATTTCTATTTCTGAACTTCTCTTGCCTCTTTCTGCAAAATCTACTACATTGTTTAATGATTTATTGACCCCAATTGTCTCAGACATTTGCACACGCTATCAAAGGGTTCTTATAACTGGAGATTTTAATGTCCACTGAGACAACCCATGTAAAGACGGGGCAATGCGTCTGTTGGAAAATACTGTGACCTCACTTGGACTTAAACAACTAGTAGAGACTCCTACTCATATCAAAGGTCACACGCTGGATCTTGTCTGGACTTCTGACCCGACCGTAGCACTGACAGGCATTATACCCTGCATATGGTCAGATCACTATATGATAAACTGTGACATTCCAGTGGAAGGTTTTTCGTCCCAACCTTCATCTCTTAAATTTAAAAAAGTCAGACAATGGAAAAAAATTGACCCAGAAACTCCTTCAGATACCCTTCTTAAAAATGTACAGTCTCACAATGTACATGGGGACCTCGATCAGGAATACCTCTATCTTATGCAAAATCTTGGTCAGGCTATCGACCAAATAGCACCTGAAAGAAATCAAAAAATAAACAGAGCAGTAAAGGGAGCCCCATGGTTCAATTCCACTTTGAGGGAACATAAAATCAATTTACGCCTGTTAGAGAGACGTTGGAGGAAATCAAACGATCTTGTCGATAAGGACCACTATAAAACGTTTCTCAAATCGTACAAGAACTATATTAAATTAACTAAAGCGGAGTACTATGAAACTCGAATTAAGAATGCGGACAATGTTCAAAAAGAAACTTTTAGGATCCTATCTGAGTTGAGCAAGAAAGTAGATAGATCAGAATCTCACATTGATTGTAATACTTTCCAACACTACTTTCTCGATAAAGTACAAACTATCCTGATTGATATTCAGAATACCTCGAGCAATTATCCCTGTCTTCCACATTCCCCTCTCGCTCCACCAAAATATACCATCTCTAAATTTCCCCCGATTGATCTTAAGATCTTGGAACAGCTTATGAATCGTACAAAATCTGGTTCCCCTGCAAATCCTTGTCCTCCCAGTATCTTTCAGCTGGCACTTCCTACTTTGGGAAGTTCTTTTGTTTCCTTACTAAATAATTCATTAGATTCTGTCTGGCTGCCATCTAGCTTTAAAGAAGCTCGAGTCAGGCCCCTAATAAAGAAGCTGGGAGCTGACCCTACTAATCTAAAGAATTACAGGCTGATATCTCAACTTCCTTTTTTGTCCAAGATTTTGGAACAACATGTTTTGTTGTCTTTGTCATCTTTTCTGGTTAACACCATCTCCTCCACGAACGTCAGGCTGGGTTTCGTGCGCATCACAGCACCGAATTAGTGATGCTTTCTGTGCTTCATGAGCTCAGAGGTATGGCTGACAGTAAAAAACCGAGTGCCCTGATATTATTAGATCTGTCAGCGGCATTCAATACTGTCAGCCATACCCTGCTCTTGGACAGATTGGCCGCGTTTGGGATACAAGATGTAATCTATGATTGGCTCAAATCCTTCCTCTCTGAAAGCTCCCAGAGGATTCAATTGGAGGATTGTACATCAAACCTGGGTACTTTGAGATGTGGGGTTCCCCAGGGATCCGCCCTGTCCCCACTCCTTTTTAATCTTTACCTGCAGCCCCTAATTGACTCTTTAGTACGCATGGGTTGTAAAACCTATATTTACACGGATGATACTCAGTTGTTATTCAGTATCGATAACACTGCATCGGCGCAGACCCATGCTCAAAGAACACTTAGTTATACGGTGAGTTGGATGACAGCAAACTCGTTGAAGATCAATCCCGAAAAAATGGAGGACCTGGTGGTTTCATCAGAAGTATCCTCATGGGGTGATTTGTTTTGGCCGCAAGATCTTGGCCCGACCCCTAAACCCTGTGCCAACGTTAAAAGTCTTGGCATTAAGATTGACCAGGAGCTGTCAATGGTCAGCCAGATCTCCTCAGTGGTTGGGACCTGCACTAACTTAATTAGACAGCTACGCAAGTTAGTTCCTTTGCTTTCCCCCTCTGCACTTCGGACAATTGTCTCGGCTACAATCATTTTGAGACTTGACTATGGGAATGCCCTATATTTGGGCCTTCCCCAAACCCTGATAAAGAGACTGCAGGTGGTCCTGAATGATGCAGCTAGGCTGATTTTTCGGCTACCTAGACGCACTCATGCATCACCATTGCTGTGTAAGCTGCATTGTCTCCCCATAAAACAACGGGTGGAGTTTAAAAGTATGTGCATTGCCCATAAGGCAATTTACGGTCAAGCTCCGGCTTACATTAAAGAACGCCTTGAAATCTATAAACCGACACAATCACTAAGGTCTTCAGATACCCAACTACTGTCCTGCCCTCGCTATAAACTAGCCACAAAGGGAGGTAGATCTTTTCGGTGGTCGTCCCACAGGTTTGGAACAAACTTCCCTAATCTCTTCGTAAATAATCTAACCTGTTGCGTTTCAGGAAATCCTTGAAAACATTCCTGTTCAGAGAAGCTTTAATCTCCACCTAGGGGTATAGTTGTTATGTTTCTGTTGTGTTAGCTTAGCTTCCTTCTGTCATAAAGTGCCTTGAGACCTGTATGTGATTTGGCGCTATATAAGTTGTAGTTAACAATAACAATAACAATAACAAATCTCTTCTACTTTCTGCACCTCTCTTCCCTCTTTCTGCATGTCTGTCGCCTCTTTCTGCACCTCATTTGCTTCTTTCTGTATCCCTCTTGCCTCTTTCTGCACACTTTTTCCTTTTTTCCCTTTTTCTGCACCTCTCTTCCCTTTTTCTATGTCCCTCTTACATCGTCTGCACCTTTTTGCCTCTTTCTGCACCTCTGTTACTTCTGTCTGCACTTCTCTTCTTTCTTTCTGCACCTCTCTGGCTTCTTTCTGCACCTCAGTTGCCTCTTTCAGCCCATCTGTTTCTTTTTTTCTACAGATCTTATGCATCTTTCTGCACCTCACTTGCCTCTTTATGCACATCTGTTGGTTCTTTCTGCATTGTTCTTGCTTCTATCTGCACCTCACTTGCCTCTGTCTGCACTTCTCTTGCTTCTTTCTCCACCTCCGTTGCTTCTTTCAGCAATTCTCTTGCTCTTTTTCTACACTTTTCTTCCTTCTTTCTGCACCCCTCCTGCCTCTTTCTGTACCTCTCTTGCCTCTTTGTGTAACCCCTCCTACCATTTTCTATACCACTCTTGCCTCTTTCAGTACCTCTGTTGGTTCTTTCTGAACTGCTCTTCCTTTTTTCTGCACTTCTCTTGCTTCTTTCTACACCTCTGTTGCTTATTTCAGCAATTCTCTTGCCTCTTTCGAAACTTCTCTTCCTCTTACTGCATCCCTCAGGCCTCTTTCTGTACCTCTCTTGCCTCTTTGTGCACCCCCATAACTTTTCCTGCACCCCTTGCCTCTTTTTGCACCTCTGCTGGTTCTTTCTGCACTGGTCTTGCTTCTTTCTGCATTTCTGTTGCTTCTTTCTACACATTTCTGTTTCTGCACTTTTCTTGCCCATTTCTGCAAATCTCTTCTACTTTCTGTACTTCTGTTCCCTCTTTCTGCATGCCAGTTGCCTCTTTCTGCACCTATGTTACTTCTTTCTGTACTTATCTTCTTTCTTTCTGCACCTATCTTGCTTCTTTCTGTACCTCATTTGCCTCTTTTAGCACTTCTGTTGCTTTTTTCTGCAGATCTCTTGCCTCTTTCTGCAGCTCACTTGCCTCTTTCAGCACTACTCTGGGTTCTTTCTGCACTGCTCTTGCTTCTTTTTGCACCACACTTGCCTCTTTCAGCACTTCTATTGCTTCTTGCTACACCTCTGTTGCTTCTTTCAGCAATTCCCTTTCCTCTTTCTGCACTTTTCTTCCTTCTTTCTGTACCCCTCCTGACTCTCTGTATATCTCTTGCCTCTTTCTGCACCCCTCCTACCATTTTCTGTACCCCTCTTGCCTCTGATTGCACCCCTGTTGGTTCTTTCTGCACTGCACTTGCTTTTTCTGTACCTCACATGCCTCTGTCTGTACTACGCTCGCTTCTTTCTACACCTCTGTTGATTCTTCTAGCAATTCTCTTGCCTCTTTCAGCATTTCTCTTCCTTCTTTTTGTACCCCTGTGGTCTCTTTCTGTACATCTCGTGCCTCTTTCTGCACCCCTCCTTCTCTTGCTCCTTCTGCACCCTTTGCACTACACTACCTTCTACACCTCTGTTGCTTCTTTCAGCAATTCTCTTGCCACTTTCTGCACTTTTCTTCTTTTTTTGTACCCCTCCTGCCTCTTTCTGGAACTCTCTTGCCTCTTTCTGTGCCTCTCCTGCCTTTCTACATCCCTCGTGCCTCTTTTTGCACCTCTGTTGGTTCTTTCTGCACTTCTCTTGCTTCTTTCTACACCTCACTTGCCTCTTTTTGCACTTCTCTTGCTTCTTTCTAAACCTCTGTTGCTTCTTTCAGTGGCTCTCTTAGCTCTTTCTGTACTTATATTGCTTGTTACTGTGCCTCTCCTGCTTCTTTATGCACCTCTATTGGCTCTTTCTGGACTTCACTTGCTTCTTTTTGTACCTCTCTTGTCTCTTTCGGCACCTCTGTTAATTCTTTCTACACCCCTCCTGCCTCTTTCTGCACCCCTCTTTCCTATTTGTGCAACTCTCTTGCCTATTTCTACTACTCTCTTCCTTCTTTCTCCACCACTCTTGCCTCTTTCTGTACCTCTCTTGCTTCTTTATGGACCTCACTTGCCTCTTTCTGTACTTCTCTAGCTTCTTCCTACACCTCTGATGCTTTTCTCAGCAATTCTCTTGCCTCTTTCTGTACTTCTCTTTCTTGTTTCTGCACCTCTCTTTCATCTTTGTGCACCTCCGATGAGTCTTTCTGCACTTCACGTGCTTCTTTCTGCACCTCTCTTGCCTCTGTCGGCACCTCTGTTGCTTCTTACTGTACCCCTCTTGCCTATTTGTGCAATTCTCTTGCCCCTTTCTACACCTCTCTTCCCTCTTTCTGCACCATTGTATGCATTGTATATATAGGTGTGCACTATCATGTCATTTCAGAGGCACAAATCCTTTGTTCCACAATGACAGGCAGACCCTTTAACTTACTAAAGCATCGTAGGAGTATAGGCTTTATCTTATGCATTCTGTATTCAGGAATGTGTTCATTACTATTGCATAATAGTAGAACTGCACAATGCATTTTTATTTACTGCACTGCTGACCATATTTTTCTGCTACTGTCCACCAGTTGTCGCAGCACATATAACAAGTACTAGAAGAACGTCTGTGCAGTACATTTTATTGTAAACACATTGACTGTTTCTTCTATGTACTTCTCAGAGAAGAATTACTGAGTGAAAAGTAGTATATTGTTTCCACAACTCTAAGGGATCAGGGTTTCATGTTATGTGGTTGCCAGAAACTATTCCCTTCTTGTCTTCAATAAGTTTCTAGTGGCTTGTGACCTAGCTGGTACACCGTAAACAACCAAAGACGTCTGGGGTGGGTAGGCACAAAATTCTGCCATGGCTGAGTAGGAGCGATCCTATGTAATGGCTGTTGGTTAATCAAGCTTGAAGGAAATAATTCCTGAACAATTGTGACTTTTAAAACCTTATCTTAAAACCCTTTTTTAGGACATATTGTTTTCACAACACAATGTCTGTCAAGGCAGCTGCTCCTGTCTCTGGGATACAGGTTTCAAACGACGAAGAGGAAGCAAATGCAATACATTTTGCACCCAATATCAGGCTTATTGATAGAGGCACACGAAGATCATCAAACAGAGGTGTTCTAATCTTGGGTTACATTGCCAGCAGTAAGTGCAACAACTCAGACTTTTCATTCTTACATACATGAAGATGTCCCTGCCGTCTACACTCCATTTGAGGAGATTGAGATTCTGCTTACTTTTCAGAAGCACAATTTCTGGTTTAATGGTAGACCAGGAGCTACATGGCCAAAATTAGCCGGCTACAAAATGCACATCCTGACATTGACATAGTGCCACAAGATGCAGTGCTCTTACAACACAAACACAACTTGTCATGAGCCAACAGTAGCTAAAATTAGCACAGCTCCTACACAGAGCACCACTAATAAAATCAGTCTACAAACCTTACAAGCAGTAACGGGTAAACTGCCCATGAAACGTGAACTGATTCCATTCTGGATAGCTCAGAAAATGACCCAGTTAGAAAGAGTATTTCCAAATACCACACCATTTGAAAAGCACAGAATGCTAACAATCAGCTTGTCCATGGGGATCACACCACAGTTAGAGGATTGCACCACTTGGGGTACAGTCTTTGCTGCCATATATACCAGAACTCATGGTATTCCTTCCTTAGCTGTAATTCCAGATGTCTTACGACAGATACAGAACGAGTATGGAGATGAATCAGCTTTGAACTTAGGTATGAAATTACTAACTAATTAAGACCAGGTATCAACAATAATACCTGCTAACATTAAAGGGGAAACAGCTTCAGTGGCGATCCGCCAAAGCATAAGAGAGGTCAGTCATATAGACCAACCACAAGAACTTCCCAAAATAATTGAAACTACATATGAAGAACTGGGAAGGGACAGTTTGGGTGGGAAAGCTTTAAAACCACAGCTAAATGGTTAGTCCTATGAAGGACCCTTCTAGGCAGACACCTACTTCTCAAAAGTAGTGGGATAATAATAAAAAACAAACTTTTTCAGAAAAAAAGATGTCAGTCCTGAGGTAGGACTCCTCAACAGGAGCCCTCTGAAAAGAGGTATAACCTCAGGAATAAGGGTAATATTAGGAAACCTGACAAGTATCAGGATACTGATACAAGTTCCTCTCGACAAAAAACACAGAGAGAGAATGAAGGTCAACACCCACAGAAGAGTGCAAGCAGTCCAGGGACAAGCACGCTCAGGTCTTTTCTAAAACTAAAGACAAGCCAAAATCCAAACATCAGTTTAAAAAGAAGAAAGTTGCAGGTATCAAAGTTAGACATGCACAGAATCCTAAGGACTCAACTTCTGAATGAGGAATGGGCTCAGACATTGCTAGACAGTATTCTCCAGGGAGTGCCCAAAGGGAGAAAGGGGCACATGCATCAACAGATTTTGCATTCGCAAACGGTGCGAATCGCAAAAATCGGCCGTTTGCGAATGCAATATCTGAAAATGAGATGCATCATTTTTTTGTCCATTTTGGAATCGCAATTACTTTTGCGATTCCTTAAAAAAATGCAAAATCAATTGCGATTCCTTAGAAACTCGCAATCCTTGTTGCGATTCGTTAAAAAATCGCAAATTTTGCGATTCCTTAAAAAAATGCGAAAAACGGAATGCATCAATTTTCGCACATGTCAGTAATTCTCAGAAAACACATTTAGGAAGTGCAAAAATAAGAAGAAGTGAGAGCAGGTGGTAAATATTTTTTTCAAAACAACACATGTTGAAATGATTACCAACTTATAAAAGGGACCTCAGAATGACTCTGGAACCCTTCCAGGATGGCAGCAGCAATTTTCCTAGCACGTAGATGGCGGATGAGAGCAGCAGGGAGGAGGAGAAGAGAACTCAGTGAAAGGGTTTTCAGGTTGCGCATTACTTTGCTTGGGCAGACACAGGCTGACATATATGATAAGTATAGACTGAATGCAGACACTATCATTGATTTAATTGCAGAGTTGGACCCCTTAATGCAAAGGCAGACGCGTAGAACTCAAGCTATACCCACCCATGTGCAGGTTTTATGTTGTCTACACCTTTTAGCCTCTGGCTCCTTCCAAGGGGTAATAGCAGTTGCAGGGGGTGTGTCACAGAGTGCATTGTCTAGATTCTTCAATGACTTCCTGAATGCAATGCTCCATAGGATAAATCACCACATCATTTTCCCCTCAACGCATCAGGAGTTAATGCAGACCAAGTTAGACTTTTATAACGTGGCACACTTCCCACATGTCATAGGATGTGTTGATGGAACACATGTCCCCATTTGTCCACCAGCTGCTAATGAGTACATTTTTAGAAATAGAAAAAGTTACCACTCTTTAAATATACAAGCAATCTGTGATTCCAAAGGAATCATCACTGACTTAGTTGCCAGCTACCCAGGTAGTGCCCACGATTCTTATATTTTCAAACATAGTGCCATTCATGATCGCCTACTTGCTGGAGAATTTGGAGATGGATATTTGTTAGGTAATTATTATTTAATTTAATGCAAATTGTAATGATTCTGACATCCATTGCAATGTCTGTGATGTTTTACTTACATATGTCATCTATCAATGTAGGAGATAGTGCATATGGATTGAGGTCTTACATTCTCACCCCATACCTGAATCCAACTACCCGCAAAGAACAACTGTACAACAAGGCCCATATCTCAACATGCAGCATAATAGAGAGGACGTTTGGGGTCATGAAGTCCAGGTTCAGAATACTGCATAAGACTGGAGGAGCCTTGCAATATCGGCCTGATGTGTGTTGCAAAATAGTTGCAACATGTGCAGTGTTGCACAACCTAGCAACTAGGAGAGGCCTTGAACTACATGAGGATGATTTGCTACCAAATAATTTCAACCAGCCACAACAACGACATGCAAGAGTTCATGGACCGGACGCAGCGGAAGGGAGAAGAAGAAGGGAAGAAATCACACAACATTACTTTTAATAAAAGGTAGGAAACATATTTTGATGCTTCAAAAGGTGAACACTTTAATAAACCATGTTGCACACAGTAGTAGTTTGAAAAAAATATTCAAAAAAAGACTTTCTTAAAAGATAAACAATTCAAGAAATTGGCCTAATGTAATTCTTAGTCCATATCATTGAACATTGAAAATGTGTAAAATAAAATTCAACAATTACAAGTAATCACTTCTTCCTTCCACGCAAACCTAAAGCTTTAGTTTTCACGGATTCAGAAACCATGCATGGGGAAATATACATTTCTTTTCCTCTTTTACTACGCCTTTCACACACGTCATCTGTGTGTGCAGCAACACTGGTTCCTGCAGATTCATTGATCACATTGCCTTCAAAAGCTGTATTCTTGTTGTCATCAGTTGGCAGCACATGATCCCCTCTTTTAATATTTTTAAATCCTTCACATAGTTCAGCACAACACTTTTTGATGCCCTTTTGCATGCGCATTGTGTGTTTTATGACACGTGCATTGCTGCTGGTCACCCTATTCAGAGCCCGGGCATATGTGTGCATACTTGCAACAGCTCTCAAATGTCTATTGCAGTTGGCAATGTTTTGACTTTGAAAAATGTCAGTTAATGTGACTAATGCATTTGCTACACGCTCTGAATTCAGATTTGAGGCAGTATGTGCCCCTTCAATGACCTTGCATAATGTTTTCAAGCTCTTATTGATTCCACTGATGTCTTCCACTATGTGACTCATTTGTCCCTTTATCACTCTCAGGTCTTTCCCCTGAAGACGCTGGACTTTCAATAATTTGAGTTCTACTGTACTAGCATGGACATCATCCACTGTGGAGTCATTTGGATTTGTAGTGCGAGGCCTTCTTCGGTAGAATTCTTGGATTCTTCTACGACCACTAAAGTTTTTTTTGGAAGTGGCAGCCTTCTCAGAATCTTCAACCACATATTCTGTGACATTGGCATCTTGCTCAGAGTCTGATTCAAGTACTTTCCGCACTGACTTTCTGATTTTTTTAACATGCACAGAGGGTGAGGAACTCATGGTGTTATTGTCTGAATGGCTATGTACATCCATGCTGATGTCATCAAAAGGGTTTGCCTCATTAGCCTTTAGTACATCTATAATTAAAAAAATGAAGCATGAAATCAATGTAATGTCTTCTCAGAAAAAAGATTTCTAATAAAGACAATGTTTTCCAGAAGAAGGACGCCTTTTAAATCTTCATTTACCATGTGTGTAACAATTATTTGATAGGCAAACTGACAATGTACATATTGCATTGATGAATAATGATTTAGACCTAAAAACTACAACTCCCATGATGCATTGCACTGTTCAATGAAATTGCCTTTTACACTAGTGCTATGCAAGTTATGATGTAACAGAAGATTACAATTATATGTTACTACATCAAACACATGACTAAATACATCCTGCAGCCCAATTTAAGTTAAGTTTGCATTTGTCCAAAAAAATTAATCTTACCTTGAGAAGTGCCAGCATGCTCAGAGGTGTCTATGTTGGTCACTCCAACAACAGCTTCTGCAACAAGTGTCCCCTCAACCAAATCCTCAAGGGGAGTTGTGACCTTATTGTCAGGGGAGCCACCACCAGTCTTCAAACTACTCTTCATTCTGGACGCTATACTGTCTTTTGCTCGTGAGCGTAAATCGTACCAACGCTTTTGTAGGTTGGTGATGTCCCGGTGGGCAACCCCCACTGCATTCACTTTAGCCTGTATGGCTAGCCACACTTTCCTTTTTGCAGCCTCAGGGACCTTCAAAGAGAGCTTTCCAAACAGCTGGTCGTGGTGTGAAGTCACCTCCTCAATCAGTATCTCCAGTTCTTGCTCACTGAACTTGATTTTCCTTTTTCTGACTTGTACATCCTGACTGGCAGTTTCTGGCTCCATTTCTCCAACAGCAGCACTCCAAAACACTCCTCCACTGCAGACAAACAGAGCTGAATGCACCAACTGCCTGTTTTCAGTTTGAATCTGCTTGGCAGGTGTGTGCAATTAGGCTCCTGGCTTCCTGGGTGTGGCTGGGCTGTGATGCATGAAAATGCGAATAAATTGCGAATTCGCATTTTGCGATATCGCAAAATGCGAATTCGCAATTTATTCGCATAAATTAATGCGATTCGCACATTTCTGCGATTTTTACCGAATCGGTAAAAATTCGCAATAATAATGATGCATTCCGTTTTGCGATTCGGAATTTGCGATTCTCTATTTTTCGCAAATTCCGAATCGCAAATCAACACATTGATGCATGAGCCCCAAAGTATAATTTTTCCTGAATTTTCTGACCATGTTCCTGTTCACCTTAAACATATATATGCATGGGAGTGGTTAGCAGCCCAAGCTCCAGCACTGTATAAAAATCACACTGGATGGGATGAGGACTCAACCATGCTCAAAGACAGTAGGTCATGAAGATCTTAGATCAACTTGAATACCAGGAGATCATTGAAAAATGCACTTCACAAATTAACAATCCCTTGTTTTACTTATCAAAACCTGATAATACATTTAGTCTAGTTTTCAATTACAGACACTTGAACACTTGCACAAAGACATATGCTGTCCAACATGCAAAGAGTGCCGCATTAAAGAACAACATTATGCGGGGGAAAAATACAAACCAACCCCTATCTCAAATGTATTTTTCTGTCAAAATATTGCACCGGAAAGCAGGTACCTAACAGCATTTTGTATGTTAGAGGCCCAGCGGCACTTTTGTCATCTCTCATGTGGGTATAAGAACTGCTCATGGGTATTTTCTGAAAGAGTTACTGAATTTCTAAAGAGATTTAATGAAGAAGCATTGTCCTATATGGATGATATTTATCTGACGGATGAGAGATTGGGGGAAAACTTGACCAGGGTGAGCACCATTATTATGGGATTTTCTTCTAAGGGTTACAAATAAAATTTTGAGAAATCAAAAATTGCCAACATCAGTGTCCTATTTTTGAGATACAAGTGTTCAAGTGAAGGGAAAAGCCTGGCAGCTATTTTTTTAGAAACGTTTGTGCTGCTCCAACCTCCAAAGACATTAAACAACTTACAATCAGTACTAGGATTCCTAGATTTTGGCAGAACATACACTTTTGATTTTGCAGAGAGAATAAAACCTTTCTACGACCTTTTCAAATCTGCCTTTTTAGTCAAACATTGAACACAAGAACACACCAATATTCTTCATTCTCTCCAGGAAGACATGATTGCTTCCAAACACTTACATACATGTGTAAACTTACACCACTTGGTTATCTGTATACTTTTGGGTAAATGCAGGTACACTTATTTAACCCTTAATGAAGGTGAAACTGTACCAATCGCATACAAATCTTATCTGTACACAGAAATGCGTTTTACCTCAACTGACAAATTCTGAAAGCCATTCAGACTACTGTAGCAAAAGAAAGCACGGGCTCATGGGAGATGCATTATTTTCATCACCCCAGTACCGGCTTTAGAATCTGTTATAATGGCTAGCATTTCTAATGCTAAAGCCTTACATCCAGAATGGATACAATTGGCTTATTGTTTTGCTGCATCAGAGGTTGAATACAGATTTGATCCAAGTTTAAAAACACAGGCATTTCTGCAATATGAAAAAGAACATCCTATACCAAATGAAAGCTTGCCTCTAGATCAGTATGACTTTTTAATTTACACTAATGGGTATGCCTCACCGTCCGCCATCGTTAAAAGTCAGATGTTGGATGGCTAGTTCCGTCTTCATTTCACCAATAAACTAATACTAGGTAATAACACAGCTTGGTTGGCAGCTTTAAAAGCCATGATACTTGACCTTGTAAACACGGATCGCGAATTCCCCACACTCATTGTGAGTGATTCCTTTTACTGTGTGCAAATGTATAATAAATATTTACACAATTGGGAACAAAATGGGTTTAAAGATGCAAACGGTGGCATAATTAAACACAAAAAATGATGGGAACAGCTGGTGGAGTTGAAAAACGACCAACCAAAAGCTCACAAGATCCACACGCTGAGTCATTAACGTGAAGGCGTGCACATTGAGGGGCATTCATTGGCTGTTGAAGCCACACAGGAGGCTGTTCACATGGCTTCCGTAGCTGTGCACACTTGTTCAACAACGAGAATAGATGGTTAGATTTGGTGGCTGTAATTGCTTCACGCAAAGGCAGCACAGCAGTGCCTAAGAACTCTCCACTCAAATACTCCTACAACTTAGGTGCAAACAACATTCCATATGCTCAGATTCCTCGAGTGGGGGACAGAGTAATTCCAAATATGGATCATAGGAAGGAAATAATCATTTAAAGCACACAAGGGCTTGGGCTCCATGCACTCAGGGGTCATAGCTACTATTTCCTAATTGCAACAGTGCTATTAGTGGCCAGAGGTCAAAAGACAGACTAGTGACTTTGTCTTGAGCTGCAACATCTGTAAACAGATGCCAGGCTCCACCATCACAAAACCCGCGCAGGCTCCATTGCTAGACAGCATCAGACTGCCCACTAGATCATGTTGTGTAACAGGACCACTGCGGCCCCTCAAATTTTGAGGTAGCTGAAAAATACATCTTAGTGGCAGTGGATCCGTGCTCTAGTTTCTTATAGGTATGGCCTCAGCACTCGGCTGACACTCGAACTGTTAAAGAAGATTTCCGAGTCTTTATCAGGAGATACGCCATCAACGTTATGCCATGGCTTGTCCCTCTGCATTTGGCTCTCAGGCTTACAAAGAGGCCTTGGAAGGGATGGGCGTAACATTGCAGTACTCCTCTCCAACACCATCCTGAGGGTATTTAGGTAGTGGAGAGGGAGGACTGGGACATAGAGCAATCTTTAACAGCTAGAATATTAGGCAGGGGAGGTAGTGGGGTAAAACACTTATATGGATTCAGGGGGCAATACACACCCAGCCAAGAACCTCTCTAGAATGTCTGACTCCATTTACAAATGTGGGGACCTGATCTTGAATGTGAAGGCACAGTGGCGGATGAAAACCATTCTGTGTCCATCATCATTTGGCTGTTTTTCAGGAACTAAATGAAACAAAGAAACAAAGAAATATTCTGACAACGTGAAACAGGCCGCCACTGGGAAGTCGAGGTTATCACGGCAAGACCTGTCTGGATTCCAAAAGTCTGGGCAGAGAGACAACAAGATTGTGGACACAAATGAATTTGGCCCCTCATACAGGAAAACCTGTGCCAGTCCTTGATCTGAAAGGAACAAGAACTGTACTTTTGCCCCATCTTGCCGTGAAAAAGGAAAACAGATTAGTTTCAATTGAAAGAATCAACCAACACTATGTGGCCAATAATGAGGAGTAGACCTTGTGGACTCGACAGTAGTAGACGTCCCTCTCACTAGTATTCAAGAAGTTCAAACTGAAAGGCTCATCACGTTTGAGGAGTCAAATGCAAGGAGTGGGGGGCTATGCAACAATGCAATAGAACTAGTTCCTCTTGAACCAACCTTTCAAATTTAAAATAAAAGTCAAGACAACACTCAAGTTGCAATTTGGTCAAAAACAAATGTGTACACCAACGTTTTTTTCAACAAAGAACATCAAATAATAACTTCAACATTTCAATGTTTTTCAACAAAAACATAAAATAATAAAATCTTCAGTGTTTTTCAACAAAAACATCACATTTTAACTTTAACATCTCAATGGTTTTTCAACAAAAACAGCAAAAATAACCTCAACTAAACACAATGCAATTTCAACAATTGATCACACAGCTTCTGGCTATTTCATTAACCTTGATATGTTTTCCATGGCTCCACGTAACCAGCAGTGCTTAATTTGTAAAATATGAAGTCCAGGTGCTCAAATGCTTGTCCGAGGCCAGCACCCACTTTCCCCGGCTCCATCCACCCACTCTATTGGCTCCACCCACATCCTCAACTGGCACTGCAGAAAGCCAGCTTTAATACGTGATCTGAATTTCAGCATAGGAGCCTTCCTCAAGCAAAGTTTTGTTAGGGAGTCCCCCACCCCTCATTTCTCCATAGCCCCTTTCTCATATATTTCATTTGTTTTATGGTGCTTCTCATACCAGATTATGGTGTCTGAGCACTTTACATCAAACACACATAAAGACAGTGAATAATATATGTGTAAGTCAGTGTATGGAAAATGTTACATAAGACCAAGGGCACACAAGAGTTAAGACGTGGAGTTTGCATTTTAGGAGCTGGCTGCACACGCGTTTACCTGGGAATGCGGACCTGGATCCTTTCGGTTTCCTCTCTTCGCCTCTGCCTATTTTAGGTGAATTGCAAGGCCAGAAATGTCGCTGCAGCCTCTATGTGCCCAAAACAAAGGCTGACAACCATCTGGACCCTGCCAGGCATAACATTCATCACTACGCCGGGACACTGGTCTCACTTCGAGCCGCCATTATTATTCAACAGCCTCGGCTACAGTTGAAACTAACCACAGTTTGACATTGACCCCGAGGCGAGGCCAGGAGGCCTGAAATATTTCTGCATCGGGGGATTTTCAGCGTGCCGCCTTTTTGCTCAAAAGCGCAATGTTCACTTAAAGGCATACAGTTAACAAAACAGCATGTCGGTACTTCAATAGCAAAGTTAAATTATTACTCATTGGTTAATATTTTAAATATAATCTGTAAAACGAATGCAGTTTTGTTTCTGACAAAACTTGTGTTTTTTTATAGCACCAGGGACTGTTTCATAATAATTTGTGTTAAAATTCTGTAGCACTCCACAGGCTGGCTAAGTTCACTGAAGGGGAAAGTGCCTGCCATACTTTAAAACTCTGTGCCAATGCACAGTAGGGCCAAAACCGAGGATGGGAGTTCAGGTAGTAATAAATCCTTCCGCGCACAAGGCATTAATCAGAGAGCAAAGAAACAAAATCATATTTGAGTGGGCTTTTTTTCCTGCCATGGGACAATGTCAGAAAGATCAAGTCACTGCCTCTGAGATGTGAAGAGGAGGCTAAGGCTAACGGGCATGTAACTAACTGCCTCAGCCCAAATCTCACATCCTGTAACTGCAATGTTCATGCAAACCACCAAGCTGAAGAAAATAAACTTACTGGTTACCAGCTGCTGCACGACACGCAGCTTCAAATAAAAGTGCTGAACTGCCTGTGCGTCATGGCATGCGTTTGTCCTGATCATAAGGCGGGCGGCGGCAACAATTTAATTACCATGGGTAGAACTACGGGGTATTTCTGGATTCATCTTTTTTCTTTTCTGATTTTGCTTAGAGCTAGCTTTTTTTATTATGTCTCTTAGTGGACACTTTCTACAAAACAGGCTCAACATAATACTGAAGCCACATCTATTTTCAATTCAAAAGCAAAGAGAATGTAAATGTATTTGGCCTGAACAAGCCCTTGTATTCTAAATAATCTATTTAAACATCCGGTTTTAATTCTGAATAATGTATTTTGAACTTTCAATTATTTCATTCATTTTATCATTCATTCAGTGATATTATTACCTGCAGTGCATTATTTTCTGAAAATTGGATTAACATGCTGTCTGTTTTAGGAATAATTGCTACATTTTCGATCATGAAATGTTAGAGAGTTATTCTTGTGACGCTTTATAACTGTTGCCATCATTATGGATATCAACTCCTACACAACTGTAATCCATCTAGAAATGTGGTTGTTTAAACACTCGTAGGAACGTTGCCAGGCACCATCAAACACCATCACATGGGGTGGAATAATTGACATGCAGGGGCAAAATCAGATGCCATTTATTAAACAACAGGACAGACCCAGTTAGGAAAGTATGGGTGGTTTGGCCAGTTGACACAAATATCTGTCACAAAAATGATTCCTGAACCTCACCAAGGGACTGAGTATATAAAGGCAAATCCTACGCTATGCACAGATAACATCCAGAGGTAGTGAAATTCTACAGTGTAGGGAAGTTGTGCCTCTTTTTTTGGCTAGAAACCCCAACACTGACTTCTGTGAAACAAAGGTCTCCTTTGTAAAATTCACTGCTTTAAACAATCTGAACACCATGCTATTGCACTTTTGTTTTTCATTTCAATTCAGCACAAGACATATTTTTTTCTTTTTCAAAATAGCACTCTTAAATACAGACTGCTCCTTTTGCTTTTTGATGGGTTGTATCTTTCACATTCAAGTAGTGTGGTACTCCATGGGAATACCTTGCCAACAGAAACTAATGGGCATATTATCAAGAACAGCGTTAAAATTATCGCCACTGTAGCGGCAGGAAACTGCTGCTAAAGCGGCAATAATGGGCTCGATAATATGCCCTTGTGAATTCCCATAGAAGCCCATGTTCTGGTGTGAACATGGGCTTCTATGAGAATTCACAAGGGCATATTATCAAGCCCGTTATTGCAGCTTTAGCAGCAGTTTCCTGCCGCTAAAACGGTGCTAATTTGAACGCTGTTCTTGACAATATGCCCCTAAGCCCCTCATGGTTTCTAATATTTAAAGAACAGCCTGAAAGGACTGCAACATACCTGTACTTCGATGCATGTTTTTGCAGGGAAGAATGTTTGGTCAGCATCTGTCTGACACTTCCAAAGGAAACGCCAGTGGCATTTACCATCAGGCTGGAACTGCTGATGTCCCATGCTTGGCTGTGTCCCAAGCGTATTCCCATCATACAAAACCAAAGCATTACTTGCAAATCCAGGGGGTGCCTTTTGCTTCCCTTAGCAGCACCCAGGTATCGATGACAGCACCGGCTGCCTCAGAACCAGCAATTGGCAGCTCTGTTCCATCTGTGCTCCCACAACGATTCTGCAATGTGTTACAATGTCCATTCCCTGCAGTAACTAGCAACAAAAATGTTGTCTCTCCCAGCCAGCACTTTTTATCTCTATTTAGCTAAACATGTCCTGGATCATATTTTTTCTCTGACTGTTTCAACTCTCACCAAGTGCTTGGAGCTTTCCCTCCAAATTTACCTTTTTTTTAAGAAAGCATGGTCTACTGAACAGCTTGTAAGAGTTTTCAATTTTATGAACAGGAACCTTTAGAAGTAACTACTGACTCTACCGAATAGTGTCTTTTACTGACACTATAGATTTTTACTGTCTCCATAGACTCTATAGTAATTTTATTTTTATTCTCTCTTAGACTTTTAGAATGATTCTAAATTTTTTAACAACTGCTATTTTTTCAGCTCATTAACCACTTTCATGCAACTACCTGCCAATTATGTGCAAATGCTTATTTTAGTCATGTAGTTTGCTTTTAATGGGTTATTCCCGGTTGTCCATAGAGTGGAGTGGGTGTTATGTATTGTATTGGGGCCCTAACATAGGTGCGCACCATCATGTCATTTCAGAGGCACAAATCCTTTGTGCCACAAAGACAAGCATGCCCTTTCACCTACTAAAGGCCCTTTCACCTATGTTAGTTGCCCTCCCTTCACAATAACGAACAAAGAAGGTTGTCCCTTATCTGACATGTGCTCTGGGTGCAGAAGGAGGGGTTCACTGACTTCTTCACTGATTCCAAGAATGGGCTGTACACCGCCTTTCACATCGGCCTCTGGCAAAGTGATGCTTTGAGCCTCACCCCTTCTCAGTCGACTGTTGGGGGACTGGATCGGCCAGCTGTAGCGGTTTGGTGTGCAGCGCTGCTGGATGTGTGTGGTTGGCCTGGGATAGAAGCACAGGTCCCTAACTAACAAGTATCATGTAATGTCCAAAGGAAAGGCCCCCGGGGCAGGCCCAAAACAAAGCACTATGGACTGATTCACACCCACAGTGGCACAGTCCATCGATGTCACACACGCTGTGTCAGGCTTACCAGACAATGCAGCACTCCTGGCAGCCATTACTTAGGCCAGGCAAGCGCTGGAGACCCAGATCGGCGCAGTGGGACACAGGTCACACACTTGCAACAGGACCATCATACTTCTGTCGATTGCATTACAGCAACCGGGATGAGAGTGGCAAGGGTTGAAGACGCAGTAACCACATTGCAACACAAAGTTACCTCCCTGGAGAATTGACCAAGGGACTGGCCCTACGGGTGGCAAATGCAGAGGAACGCGCAAGGAGAAACAATCTCCGCTTCATGGCTTTTCCTGAAAACTGCGTGGGAGACGACACAGGAAAGTTTCTTATGCAGTGGCTTAACTCTTGGATCCCGACTGACTTCCTCCTACTGTGCTTTGTGGTCAGAGGGTGGCCAGGCCATGCTCCATGATTGCACGAATCTTGAATTTCCGGGGCCGGGATGTCATCTTGCAGCGGGCGAGGTCGTAGATGGGTCTAGTCTACGAGTCCCAGCGGATCATGATATTCCCAGACTACACAAGAATGGTTCAACAGCTGTGTCAGTCATTTCACCGCTGCCAAGGCACACCTTGGCGATCTCAAGATGCCCTACATGCTCCTGTACCTCATACCCCGGAGGAAGTCTAACCATTCTAACTCCAAACAATAGCAACAGAAGCAATAGGACACTCTCCAGGGTAGATACATGTTGTGAGTTGGAATTCTAGGGGTATTCTTGAAAAGATTAAACAGGCGCTGTACTCCGCCATGCTATAAACTTAGGAGCTGATGTCCTTCTCCTACAAAAGACACATATGCTTGGTACATAGGCCCCCTGTTTTGCTCGATATGGCTTTGTACACGCCCTCCATGCAAGATTTGTGAAAGACTCCAGAGGTGTTACCGTATTGATTCATCGCTCGGTCCGTTTAATCTGATACAAATGTGGGTTAACATACATGGTAGATATATTTTTGTTAATGCGGAGGTTGCTGGGGAGTTGATTGTGTTTGGCAGTGTCTATGGCCCTCGGCCTTTGGGTTAGAGCTTTTTAGATCACCTGGTCGGGATATGGGGTGGCATGCCGGAAGATCTAGCAGTAGTGGGGGCGACTGGAATGATGTAATGTTCTCAAGTGTAGGTAGTTGGCGTTCTGCAGGAGACGTGACAAACCCATCTGACTCTAAACTACGTACACTGGTCGACATGGTGGGATGGGTTGACACATGGCTTGCACATCACCCCAAGGAAGCCAGCTACACTTACTTCTCCCACAACCATACCTCCTATTCTACACTTGAATGCCCATAGAGTTCTGAAAGCAATGATCATACCCAGGGGTCTGTCAGATTACTCGCCTGTAGCTACACATTTTCAGATTGGCCAGAGCCAACACCCCTTTCTTTGATGACTCTCGGGGTGGCATCTACAAAACCCAATGTACCGGGCCCATATTCATAGTGTGCTGTCCGATTATATCTCGTATAACAAAGGGACGGACAGTATTGTAGGCATGCACATTTTGGGAGGTCATGAAGCCCACATTCCTGGGAGTGGACATTAGCTTCTGTACAGTGGAATGACATATGGGATGGCTGGCACTTATCCAACTGGAAGCACAGATCATGACAATGGAACGGCAGGCCTAGGATGCGGACGGGGTGGAAACACGTCGGTAGCTGCAGGTTATCTAACAACAACATCATAGCATGCAGATAGATGAAGCCCGGGCACGTAGCTTGCTACACGATGCAGAATTTATCAGTGGGGCGAGAATTCTGGAAGACTCCTCTTTCAACTATGCCAACAAGTGCAAACACATACTCCCCTTCAGAGCCTTTGAGATTCAGATGATGAGATTCTAATTACCAATCCGGCAGTGCTGGCTGACAGCTTTGCAGACTATTATCAATCATTATATACAGCAAATCAGGTCCTCGATCCCTCAGAGATACAGCAATTCTCTAATGACATCCCTCCAAAGGCTCTCTCTGAAGAGACCAGTGAGTCACCCAAGGCCCCCCTGTCCCTAGAGTAAATGACCACCACAATGGTTGATCTACATATAGGTAAGGCACCGGGCCCGAATGGCCTCCCCAGCTAATTCTATAAAGCCTAGATGGCCCTGTTAGGCCCTCATTCTCTTGGGGCCACGCCAGCCGCATAATGCATTTGTGGCTGTAGATTGTCTTCACCGCTCCGCTGCCCTCTTGTTAGATCATATCGACGTAGCATTTGATTTGGTCAGCTGGGCATACTTATTCATTCTCTTAAGGTGCCTCCATTTTAGTTCAAAGTTCTTATCGTATATTCGTATGCTTTATCACGGGTTGACTGCCTCCGTGGGTTTAGCCGGTAGGGTGTCTGCACCATTCCCAATCAGGCGGGGCACTAGACAGCAGTGTCCACTCTTTCCTTTGTTGTTCGCACTGGCCATCAAATCGTTGGCAGCCTGGATTCACTTAGACGCTATGGTCAGGGGCTTTTAGTGGACCGCAAAAGTTTCTGACCGGCTAGCTCTGTATGTTGATGACGTTCTTTTCTTTATGTCTGACCCTCATAGGTAGGGCCCTGAATTCTCCAAATTATACAAATATTTGTCGAGACCTCTGGGCTCTTTATGTATGTAAAAAAATCCACACTATGGCCACTCTGGGGGGTGGATGATGATTACAGATGGACTACAGACCTCTCTCAGACTCCGGAAGTATTGAAATATTTAGGGGTCTTTATCACAGATAGGCAGGACATGGCATGGGCTCACGATCCGGACACGGTCCTTACCAAGGTTAAAACATAACTGAAATCCTGGGCCGACATACCCCTCTCCCTGTATGGACGCTCTGCAATATTTACGATGATCTCTCTCCCCAGGCTCCTATACTAGCTTCAGAATCTTTCCCATTCCAGAAACGTGGTTCAGATAGATTAACTGCATGTTAAATGGGTCTCTTTGGGGACAAGGAGCATTCAGGATAGCACTCTGCACCTGTTTTCTCTCAACATACTGTGGTGGCATCACAAAGGCCGATATACAGTCATACTATTCTGCCCCTTAGCTACAGGTTCTCAGTGATTGGTGGTACTGCCCACGAGGGGAACCTGCATATAATGTAGAGATATGGCTCTTGGGAGATCCATTGGTACATAAATTCCTATATAGTCGCGCTAATAGCCCAGGCTCTCCCTTTGGCCACAAGCGTCTTGCTAGCTGTGTGGTGGTAGTCTCTTCGTCATATCAGCGGGCTAAATAGGCAGTGCCCCACTATGGAGTACCTGCCTTCTCCCACGTCTACAATACTTGCAGGCTTTCAAGGTTGGGACCGGATTGGGATCCCTACATTGGGGGACATTCTTTAAGGCACCACTCTTAAATCCTTCTCAGACCTACAGAGGGAATAGATCATGCTACGCACCCAATTCTAAAAAGATTTACAGTTTCTCCACTCACTCTCTCCCTATCGCAAGAATCTCACTGACCTTCCTCAATTCAGTCCACTTGAGGGCAAACTTCTTATGGGGGATCTACAAGACCATCACATTTCCAAAATAAATCAAACTTTGGTTACCCACAGCGCTTCATTGCCTTAGAGAGGTATGACAGGTGGATATTGGCCCTATTGATAACGATGACAGGAGAGAGACTCTGGAGTCACCCCGGGGACCTGCCATCTCCTCGCAACTGCGGTTGATGTCATCAGTGATGTCATTTGAGATGTCATCAGTGATGTCATCAGTGATGTCACTAACCATGTCATGAATGATGTAATATGTGACGTCATCAGCAGTGCATTGCGGGGGCGCTAGTTATATTTAGCTCAACTAACTATAACGGGCGAATTTCACTGGTTTGGTATGAGTAAACTGTCCAACTAACTATAATGTCCCTGAAACCTGTGGTTTTTTCAGTGAATTTCTAATGTTTTTTAAATGGTAATTTCTAACTATAACGTCCTTGAAATCTGTGTTTTTTTCAGTGAATATATATATATATATATTTGTAAATTTTTATATAATTGTACAATTATCAAATTAATTAAAATTAATAGTTCATTAATTGTTTTAAAGTAAATATATATGAATAATTATGTATGTCTTTAAGTTTTTAAATTAGGTGTATTATATTTTTTTGAATTTATATTAAATCTACTTTATTTGTTATATAAATGTTATTATTTAACATATTTAATATATATTATTTTATTTTATATATATAAAATTCGATCTTTTGTACTATATTTTTTACATCGATTTTTTTCTCAATATTTTCGTTCTTACCTGTTTAAGTGTAGAGAGTTGATATTTTTGCATTCTATGGGGGATAATCTCAAGAACACGCGATAATCATCACCAAAAAAACCCACCAGGTACCTCTAGTAAGCGCCACACAGCTGGAATGCAGAGAGATGGTCTGACGCCACGCCTCTTTTTACACCACTCTGCAAAAGCGCCTCCTGGCTCACTGCTGGTGGGGCAATGAGGTCCTCTTGTGTCCTGAGGACCTCAGGAGATAGGAGGACTTCATCCTCCGAGCAGCAGTGCTCAACGGATCAAACGTTACCAAAAATGTAGCGATAAGTGTTACAGCATTGTGGAAGGCCCTTTGCAACCCTTGAATGGTCATCTGTTACTTATTGCCAAATGTGGGTGTTAAATTGGTACTAATGGTGTGCAAGCTTCTGGCTTCCTTCTATGCCTCTCTTGCCTCTATCTGCATTTCTGTTGCTTCTTTATGCACATTTCTATTTCTGCACTTCTCTTGCCTCTTGCTGCAAATCTCTTCTACTTTCTGGACCTCTCTTCCATCTTTCTGCATGTCTGTCGCCTCTTTCTGCACCTCATTTGCTTCTTTCTGTATCCCTCTTGCCTCTTTCTGCACCTTTTTTCCCTTTTTCTGCACCTCTCTTCCCTTTTTCTGTGTCCCTCTTACTTCTTCTGCACCCTTTTTTGCCTCTTTCTGCACCTCTGTTACTTCTTTCTGCACTTCTCTTCTTTCTTTCTGCACCTCTTTTGCTTCTTTCCGCACCTCAGTTGCCTCTTTTAGCCCCTCTGTTGCTTTTTTTCTGCAGATCTTATGCCTCTTTCTGCACCTCACTTGCCTCTTTATGCAATTCTCTTGTCTCTTCCTACACTTTTCTTCCTTCTTTCTGCACCCCTCCTGCCTCTTTCTGTACCTCTCTTGCTTCTTTGAGTAGCCCCTCCTACCATTTTCTATACCCCTCTTGCCTCTTTCAGTACCTCTGTTGGTTCTTTCCTAACTGCTCTTCCTTTTTTCTGCACTTCTCTTGCTTCTTTCTAGACCTCTGTGGCTTATTTCAGCAATTCTCTTGCCTCTTTTGAAACTTTTCTTCCTCTTTCTGCATCCCTCAGGCTTCTTTCTGTACCTCTCTTGCCTCTTTGTGCACCCCATACCATTTTCTGCACCCCTTGCCTCTTTTTGCACCTCTGCTGGTTCTTTCTGCACTGGTCTAGCTTCTTTCTGCACTTCTCTTGCCTCTTTCTGCATTTCTTTTGCTTCTTTCTACACATTTATGTTTCTGCACTTCTCTTGCCTATTTCTGCAAATCTCTTCTACTTTCTGTGCCTTTGTTCCCTCTTTCTGCATGCCAGTTGCCTCTTTCTGCACCCTATTTGCTTCTTTCTGTACCCTTCTTGTCTCTTTCTGCACCCTTCTTCACCTCTCTTGTCTTTTTGCCTCTTTCTGCACCTATATGACTTCTTTCTGTACTTATCTTCTTTCTTTCTGCACATCTCTTGCTTCTTTCTGTACCTCATTTGCCTCTTTCAGCACCTCTGTTGCTTTTTTCTGCAGATCTCTTGCCTCTTTCTGCACTTCACTTGCCTCTTTCAGCACTACTCTGGGTTCTTTCTGCACTGCTCTTGCTTCTTTTTGCACCACACTTGCCTCTTTCTGCACTTCTCTTGCTACTTTCTACACCTCTGTTGCTTTTTTCAGCAATTCCCTTTCCTCTTTCTGCACGTTTCTTCCTTCTGTCTGTACCCTCCTGACTCTTTCTGTATATCTCTTGCCTCTTTCTGCACCCCTCCTACCATTTTCTGCACCCATCTTGCCTGTGATTGTACCTCTGTTGGTTCTTTCTGCACTGCACTTGCTTTTCTCTGCACCTCACATGCCTCTTTCTGCACTTCTCTTGCTTCTTTCTACACCTCTATTGCTTCTTTTAGCAATTCTCTTGCCTTTTTCTGCAATTCTCTTCCTTCTTTTTGTACCCCTGTGGCCTCTTTCTGTAAATCTCGTGCCTCTTTCTGCACCCCACCTTCTCTTGCTCCTTCTGCACCCTTCGCACTACACTACTTTCTACACCTCTGTTGCTTCTTTCAGCAATTCTCTTGCCTCTTTCTGCACTTTTCTTCTTTCTTTTTGTACGCCTCCTGCCTCTTTTTGTAACTCTCTTGCCTCTTTCTGTGCCTCTCCTGCCTCTTTCTACATCCCTTGTGCCTCTTTTTGCACCTCTGTTGGTTCTTTCTGCACTTCTCTTGCTTCTTTCTGCACCTCACTTGCCTCTTTTTGCACTTCTCTTGCTTCTTTCTAAACCTCTGTTGCTTCTTTCAGTGGCTCTCCTGGCTCTTTCTGTACTTCTCTTGCTTGTTTCTGTGCCTCTCCTGCTTCTTTCTGCACCTCTATTGCCTCTTTCTGTACTTCACTTACTTATTTTTGCACCTCTCTTGTCTCTTTCGGCACCTCAGTTAATTCTTTCTACACCCCTCCTGCCTTTTTCTGCACCCCTCTTTCCTATTTGTGCAACTCTCTTGCCTATTTTTACCACTTGCTTCTTTCTGCACCTCTCTTGCCTCTGTCGGCACCTCTGTTGCTTCTTTCTGAACCCCTCTTGCCTATATATGCAATTCTCTTGCCCCTTTCTATACCTCTCTTCCCTCTTTCTGCACCATTGTATGCATTGTATATATAGGTGTGCACCATCATGTCATATCAGAGGCACAAATCCTTTGTTCCACAAAGACAGGCAGACCCTTTCACCTACTAAAGGCCCTTTCACCTACATTAGTTGCCCTCCCTTCACAATAACAAGCAAAGAAGGCTGTCCCTTATCTGACATTTGCTCTGGGTGCAGAAGGAGGGGTACACTGACTTCTTCGCTGATTTTGAATGGGCTCTACACCTCCTTCCACACTTATTCCTCAGAAGAAGACGGTCCGTTCTAAATACGTCATTTCCATGTCCAAAAGTGGCTAAGCACCTAGGGTATAAATACACCTTTCCTCTGTAGATTAGGAAGAGGGGACCGAGACTTGCATTCCAACTCTCTGACCGAGATGCTGCAACTACTTCATGCTGAAGTTCCAGCAGGCAGAGGTCCACCCACCCCTCCCGGGGTGTCGAGCTTGAGATCAGGACAAAGTCCCATTCACACATTGCTAAGGTAATGAGGTTAGACCAAATCCCAGGGGAATTCTTGGCTCCTTTAGACCTACACACAAGCTAGGTACACGTAGGTACATCTATTCAGACATCTTAGGAGCATAGGCTTTATCTTATGCATTCTGTATTCTTGAATGTGTTCATTACTATTGCAAAATAGTAGAACTGTAGAATGCATTTTTATTTACTGCACTGCTGACCATATTTTTCTGCTACTCTCCACCAATTGTCGCAGCACATATAACAAGTCCTAGAAGAACGACTGTGCAGTACATTTTATTGTAAATACATCGACTGTTTCTTCTATGTACTTCTCTGAGAAGAATGACTCAGTGAAAAGTAGTATATTGTTTCCACGACTCTAAGGGATGAGGGTTTCATGTTATGTGGTTGCCAGAAGCTATTCCCTTCTTGTATTCAAGAGGTTTCTAGTGGCTTGTGAGCTAGCTGGTACACCGTAAACAACCAGAGACGTCTGGGGAGGGTAGGCACAAAATTCTGCCACGGCTGAGTAGGAGCAATCCTATGTATTGGCTGTTGGTTAATCAAGCTTGAAGGAAATAGGTTCTGAACAATTGTGCCTTTTAAAACCTTATCTTAAAACCCGTTTTTTAGGACATTTTGTTTTCATAACACAATGTCTGTCAAGGCAGCTGCTCCTGTCTCTGGGATACAGGTTTCAAACGATGAAGAGGAAGCAAATGCAATAAATTTTGCACCCAATATCAGGCTTATTGATAAAGGCACACGAAGATCATCAATCAGAGGTGTTCTAAACTTGGGTTACATTCCCAGCAGTAACTCAGACTTTTCATTCTTACATACATGAAGATGTCCCTGCAATCATCACTCCATTTGAGGAGATAGAGATTCTGCTTACTTTTCAGAACCACAATTTCTGGTTTAATGGTAGACCAGGAGCTACATGGCCAAAACTAGCCGGCTACACGACGCACATCCTGACATTGACATAATACCACAAGATTCAGTGCTCTAACAACACGAACCCAACTTATGAGCCCACAGTAGCTAAAATTCACACAGCTCCTACACAGAGCACCGCTAATAAAATCAGTCTTCAAACCTTACAAGCAGTAACGGGTAAACTGCCCACGAAACTTGAACAGATTCCTTTCTGGGTAGCTCAGAAAATGACCCAATTAGAACCAGTATTTCAAAATACCACACCATTTGAAACGCACAGAATGCTAACAATCAGCTTGTCCATGGGAATCACACCACAGTTAGATGATTGCACCACTTGGGGTACAGTCTTTGCTGCCATATATACCAGAACTCATGGTATTCCTTCCTTAGCTGTATTTCCAGATGTTTTACGACAGATACAGAACGAGTATGGAGATGAACCAGCTTTGAACTTAGGTATGAAATTACTAAGTAATTAAGACCAGGTATCAACAATAATACCTGCTAACATTAAAGGGGAAACAGCTTCAGTGGCGATCCGCCAACGCATAGGAGAGGTCAGTCTTATAGACCAACCACAAGAACTTCCCAAAATAATTGAAACTACATATGCAGAACTGGGAAGGGACAGTTTAGGTGGGAAAGCTTTAAAACCTGGTAATCTGTATACTTTTGGGTAAATGCAGGTACACTTATTTAACCCTTAATGAAAGTGAAACTGTACCAATCGCATACAAATCTTATCTGTACACAAACGCAGAAATGCGTTTTACTTCAACTGACAAATTCTGAAAGCCATTCAGCCTACTGTAGCAAAAGAAAGAGCACTGGCTCATGGGAGACGCATTATTGTCATCATCCCAGTACCGGCTTTAGAAGCTGTTATAATGGCTTGCATTTCTAATGCTAAAGCCTTACATCCAGAATGGATACAATGGGCTTATTGTTTTGGTGCATCAGAGGTTGAATACAGATTTGATCCAAGTTTAAAAACACAGGCATTCCTGCAATATGAAAAAGAACATCCTATACCAAATGAAAGCTTGCCTCTAGATCAGTATGACTTTTTAATTTACACTGGTGGGTATGCCTCAACGTCCGCCATCATTAAAAGTCAGATGTTGGATGGCTAGTTCCGTCCTCATTTCACCAATAAACTAATACTAGGTAAAAGTACAGCTTGGTTGGCAGCTTTAAAAGCCATGATACCTGACCTTGTAAACACGGATCGCGAATTCCCCACACTCATGGTGAGTGATTCCTTTTGCTGAGTGCAATTGTATAATAAATATTTACACCATTGGGAACAAAATGGGTTTAAAGATGCAAAAGGTGGCAACATTAAACACAAAAAATGATGGGAACAGCTGGTGGAGTTGAAAAACGACCTACCAAAAGCTCACGAGATCCACACGCTGAGTCATTAACGTGAAGGCGTGCACATTGAGAGGCATTCATTGGCTGTTGAAGCCACACAAGAGGCTGTTCACATGGCTTCCGTAGCTGTGCACACTTGTTCAACAACGAGAATAGATGGTTAGATTTGGTGGCTGTAATTGCTTCACGCAATGGCAGCACAGCAGTGCCTAAGAACTCTCCACTCAAATACTCCTACAACTTAGGTGCAAACAACATTCCATATGCTCAGATTCCTGGAGTGGGGGACAGAGTAATTCCAAATATGGACCATAGGCAGGAATTAATCATTTAAAGCACACAAGAGCATGGGCTCCATGCACTCAGGGGTCATAGCTACTATTTCCTAATTGCAACAGTGCTATTAGTGGCCAGAGTTCAAAAGACAGACTATTGACTTTGCCTTGAACTGCAACATCTGTAAACAGATGCCAGGTTCCACCATCACAAAACCCACGCAGGCCCCATTGCTAGACAGCGTCAGACTGCCCACTAGATCGTGTTGTGTAATAGGACCACTGTGGCCCCTCAAATTTTGAGGTAGCTGAAAAATACATTTTAGTGGCAGTGGATCCGTGCTCTAGTTTCTTATAGGTATGGCCTCAGCACTCGGCTGACACTCAAACTGTTATAGAAGATTTGCGAGTCTTTATCAGGAGATACGCAGTCAACGTTACACCATGGCTTGTGAGTCTGCGTTTGGCTCTCAGCCTTACAAAGAGGCCTTGGAAGGGATGGGCGTAACATTGCGGTACTCCTCTCCAACACCATCCTGAGGGAATTTAGGTAGTGGAGAGGGTGGACGGGGACATAGAGCAATCTTTAACAGCTAGAATATTAGGCAGGGGAGGTAGTTGGGTAAAACACTTAAATGGATTCAGGGGGCAATACACACCCAGCCAAGAACCTCTCTAGGATGTCTAACTCCATTTACGAATGTGGGGACCTGATCTTGAATGTGAAGGCACAGTGGCGGATGAAAAATATTCTGTGTCCATCATCATTTGGCTGTTTTTCAGGAACTAAATGAAACAAAGAAATATTCTGAAACATGCCGCCACTGGAAAGTCGAGGTAATCACGGCAAGACCTGTCTGGATCCCAAAGTTGGGGATCTTGGCAGAGAGAGAACAAGATTGTGGACACAAAGGAATTTGGCCCCTCATACAGGAAATTCTGTGCCAGTCCTTGATGTGAAAATAACAAGAACTGTACTTTTGCCCCATCTTGCAGTGAAAAAGGAAAACAGATAAGTTTCAATTGAAAGAATCAACCAACACTATGTGGCCAATAATGAGGAGTAGGCCTCATGGAATCAACAGTAGTAGACGTCCCTCTCGCTTTTATTCAAGAAGTTCAAACTGAAAGGCTCATCACATTTGAGGAGTCAAATGCAAGGAGTCGGGGATATGCAACAATGCAATGGAACTAGTTCCCCTTGAACCAACCTTTCAAATTTAAAATAAAAGTCAAGACAACACTCAAGTTGCAATTTGGCCAAAAACAAATGTGTACACCAACGTTTTTTCAACAAAGAACATCAAATAATAACTTCAACATTTCAAAGTTTTTCAACAAAACATAAAATAATAAATGCTCCAATGTTTCTCAACAAAAACATCACGTATTAACTTCAACATCTCAACGGTTTTTCAACAAAAACAGCAAAAATAACTTCAACTAAACACAATGCAATTTCAACAATTGATTACACAGCTTCTGGCAATTTCATTAACCTTGATATGTTTTCCATGGCTCCACGTAACCAGCAGTGCTTAATGTGTAAAATATGAAGTCCAGGTGCCCAAATGCTTGTCAGAGGCCAACAGCCACTTTCCCCGGCTCAACCCACCCACTCTATTGGCTCCACCCACATCCTCAACTGGCACTGCAGAAAGCCAGCTGTAATACATGATCTGAATTTCAGCATAGGAGCCTTCCTCAAGCAAAGTTTTGTTAGGAAGCCCCCCGCCCCTCATTTCTCCATAGCCCCTTTCTCCTATATTTCATTTGTTTTATGGTGCTTCTCATACCAGATTATGGTGTCTGAGCACTTTACATCAAACACACATAAAGACAGTGAAAAATATATGTGTAAGTCAGTGTATAGAAAATGTTACATAAGACCAAGGGCACTACCATATTTAGGCATTTTTTCAGAGTTAAGACTGGAGTTTGCACTTAAGAGCTGGCTGCACACGCGTTCACCTGGGAATGCGGACCTGGATCCTTTCGGTTTCCTCTCTTCGCCTCTGCCTATTTTAGGTGAATTGCAAGGCCAGAAATGTCGCTGCAGCCTCCTTGTGCCCAAAACAAAGGCTGACAACCATCTGGACCCTGCCAGCCATAACATTCATCAATGCGCCGGGACACTGGTCACACTGTGAGCCGCCATTATTATTCAACAGCCTCGGCTACAGTTGAAACTAACCACAGTTTGACATTGACCCCGAGGCGAGGCCAGGAGGCCTGAAATATTTCTGCATCGGGTGATTTTCAGCCTGCAGCCTTTTTGCTAAAAAGCGCAATGTTCACTTAAAAGCATACAGTTAACAAAACAGCATGTCCGTGCTTCAATAGCAAAGTTAAATCATTACTCATGGGTTAATATTTTAAATATATTCTGTAAAACGAATGCAGTTTTGTTTCTGACAAAACTTGTGTTTTTTCATATTCATTTGTTTTAAAATTCTGCAGCACTCCACAGGCTGGCTATGTTCACTGAAGGGGCAAGTGCCTGCCATACATTAAACCTTTGTGCCAATGCAGAGTAGAGCCAAAACCGAGGATAGGAGTTCAGGTAGTAAGAGATCATTCCGCGCACAAGGCATTAATCATAGAGCAAAGAAACAAAATCATATTTGAGTGGGCTTTTTTCCTGCCGTGGGACAATGTCAGAAATATCAAGTCACCGCCTCTGAGATGCGAAGAGGAGGCTAAGGCTAACGGGCATGTAACTAACTGCCTCAGCCCTAATCTCACATCCTGGAACTGTAATGTTCATGCAATCCACCATGCTCAAGAAAACAAACTTACTGGTTACCAGCTGCTGCACGACACGCAGCTTCAAATAAAAGTGCTGAACTGCCTCTGCGTCATGGCATGCGTGTGTCCTGATCATAAGGCGGGCGGCGGCACCAATTTAAAAAGGTTACGCATGCTGCCTCACGCAGCCCCACATTAACAAATGCAGTCCAATCAGTGGCCTGCCTACCGGCAACACTGACTGAAGGGAATGGATTTATTACTGGCACAGCTCTTCATGGAGACTCAGAGACAAAGTGAGAAGTGAACACATTTTATTGTGTGACACACGTTATGCAGTCAAACGCAGGTCTAGACCCGGCCCGAATAATAAGTGCCGGTGCTAAGCACCAGAAATCACCAGCACAAATTAAACACTGGTGAACAGGAAACAACGCCAGCCAAAGCAACAAACCATTGAAGCACAAACTTTTGAACCTTTTTCTTTTTCCAAAAGATACATACCTGATTTTACCATGGGTAGAACTACAGGGTATTTCTGGATTCATATTTTTTCTTTTCTGATTTTGCTTAGAGCTAGCTTTTTTTATTATGTCTCTTAGTGGACACTTTCTACAAAACAGGCTCAACATAATACTGAAGCCACATCTATTTTCAATTCAAAAGCAAAGAGAATGTAAATGTATTTGGCCTGAACAAGCCCTTGTATTCTAAATAATCTATGTAATCATCCAGTTTTAATTCTGAATAATGTATTTTGAACTTTCAATTATTTCATTCATTTTATCATTCATTCAGTGATATTAATACCTGCAGTGCATTATTTTCTGAAAATTGGATTAACATGCTGTCTGTTTTAGGAATAATTGCTACATTTTCGATCATGAAATGTTAGAGAGTTATTCTTGTGACGCTTTATAACTGTTGCCATCATTATGGATATCAACTCCTACACAACTGTAATCCATCTAGAAATGTGGTTGTTTAAACACTAGTAGGAACGTTGCCATGCACCATCAAACACCATCACATGGGGTGGAATAATTGACATGCAGGGGCAAAATCAGATGCCATTTATTAAACAACAGGACAGACCCAGTTAGGAAAGTATGGGTGGTTTGGCCAGTTGACACAAATATCTGTCACAAAAATGATTCCTGAACGTCACCAAGGGACTGAGTATATAAAGGCAAATACTACGCTATGCACAGATAACATCCAGAGGTAGTGAAATTCTACAGTGTAGGGAAGTTGTGCCTCTTTTTTGGCTAGAAACCCCAACACTGACTTCTGTGAAACAAAGGTTTCCTTTGTAAAATTCACTGCTTTAAACAATCTGAACACCATGCTATTGCACTTTTGTTTTTCATTTCAATTCAGCACAAGACATATTTTTTTCTTTTTCAAAATAGCACTCTTAAATACAGACTGCCCCTTTTGCTTTTTGATGGGTTGTATCTTTCACATTCAAGTAGTGTGGTACTCCATGGGAATACCTTGCCAACAGAAACTAACGGGCATATTATCAAGAACAGCGTTAAAATTATCGCCACTGTAGCGGCAGGAAACTGCTGCTAAAGCGGCAATAATGGGCTTGATAATATGCCCTTGTGAATTCCCATAGAAGCCCATGTTCTGGTGTGATTCAGAAAAGGGGTGGTGATGAACAGAGTGTCTGAATTAAGCAGACCACTCTTACCCAGTCCAAAGATCAGGGCTTGATCCATCACCGTTATTTATCTCACTGCCCCATCCCAGCTCAGAACCTGGCTATATGCAAATTAGTCTGTCCCTGGCCCAGTGCATCATGGGAACAGGGCAGACCAAACTACCAAGCCAATTCTTCACCAGAAAGGAGACAAGCTACCGGGGACCGGTTTCTGGCATTTCAGCCTCTTCGGCCCGGCTTGCTTGAATCCTGATGGAGCAGTGAGAAAGGGACTCATGTCTGAGTATACCCTGCCACACCTATAGTGGCCAAAAACGATTCAGAAAAGGGGTGGTCCCCGGGAGCTTGTTTCCTTCCCAGTGTAAGAATTGGCTTTTGTAGTTTGGTTTGCCCTGTTCCCATCATGCACTGGGACAGGAACAGACTAATTTGCATACAGCCAGGTTCTGAAACTGGGATGGTGCAGTGAGCTAAAAAACGGTGTTGGATCTAGCCCTGATCTCTTGACTGGGTGAGAGCTTTCTGCTTAATTCAGAGACTCTGTCCCTCACCACCCCTTGTTGTAAATATTTTTGTCCACCCTAAGCGTGGAAGGGTATTCTCAGATGTGAGACCCTTGCTCATTGCACCATCAGGATTCAAGCAAACCGGGCCGAAGACGGCTGTAATGCCAGAAACCGGTCCCCGGGAGCTTGTTTCCTTCCCAGTGTAAGAATTGGCTTTTGTAGTTTGGTTTGCCCTGTTCCCATACTGCACTGGGACAGGAACAGACTAATTTGCATACAGCCAGGTTCTGAAACTGGGATGGTGCAGTGAGCTAAAAAACGGTGTTGGATCTAGCCCTGATCTCTTGACTGGGTGAGAGCTTTCTGCTTAATTCAGAGACTCTGTCCCTCACCACCCCTTGTTGTAAATATTTTTGTCCCCCCTAAGCGTGGAAGGGTATTCTCAGATGTGAGACCCTTGCTCATTGCACCATCAGGATTCAAGCAAACCGGGCCGAAGACGGCTGTAATGCCAGAAACCGGTCCCCGGGAGCTTGTTTCCTTCCCAGTGTAAGAATTGGCTTTTGTAGTTTGGTTTGCCCTGTTCCCATCATGCACTGGGACAGGAACAGACTAAATTGCATACAGCCAGGTTCTGAAACTGGGATGGTGCAGTGAGCTAAAAAACGGTGTTGGATCTAGCCCTGATCTCTTGACTGGGTGAGAGCTTTCTGCTTAATTCAGAGACTCTGTCCCTCACCACCCCTTGTTGTAAATATTTTTGTCCACCCTAAGCGTGGAAGGGTATTCTCAGATGTGAGACCCTTGCTCATTGCACCATCAGGATTCAAGCAAACCGGGCCGAAGACGGCTGTAATGCCAGAAACCGGTCCCCGGGAGCTTGTTTCCTTCCCAGTGTAAGAATTGGCTTTTGTAGTTTGGTTTGCCCTGTTCCCATCATGCACTGGGACAGGAACAGACTAATTTGCATACAGCCAGGTTCTGAAACTGGGATGGTGCAGTGAGCTAAAAAACGGTGTTGGATCTAGCACTGATCTCTTGACTGGGTGAGAGCTTTCTGCTTAATTCAGAGACTCTGTCCCTCACCACCCCTTGTTGTAAATATTTTTGTCCACCCTAAGCGTGGAAGGGTATTCTCAGATGTGAGACCCTTGCTCATTGCACCATCAGGATTCAAGCAAACCAGGCCGAAGACGGCTGTAATGCCAGAAACCGGTCCCCGGGAGCTTGTTTCCTTCCCAGTGTAAGAATTGGCTTTTGTAGTTTGGTTTGCCCTGTTCCCATCATGCACTGGGACAGGAACAGACTAATTTGCATACAGCCAGGTTCTGAAACTGGGATGGTGCAGTGAGCTAAAAAACGGTGTTGGATCTAGCCCTGATCTCTTGACTGGGTGAGAGCTTTCTGCTTAATTCAGAGACTCTGTCCCTCACCACCCCTTGTTGTAAATATTTTTGTCCACCCTAAGCGTGGAAGGGTATTCTCAGATGTGAGACCCTTGCTCATTGCACCATCAGGATTCAAGCAAACCGGGCCGAAGACGGCTGTAATGCCAGAAACCGGTCCCCGGGAGCTTGTTTCCTTCCCAGTGTAAGAATTGGCTTTTGTAGTTTGGTTTGCCCTGTTCCCATCATGCACTGGGACAGGAACAGACTAATTTGCATACAGCCAGGTTCTGAAACTGGGATGGTGCAGTGAGCTAAAAAACGGTGTTGGATCTAGCCCTGATCTCTTGACTGGGTGAGAGCTTTCTGCTTAATTCAGAGACTCTGTCCCTCACCACCCCTTGTTGTAAATATTTTTGTCCACCCTAAGCGTGGAAGGGTATTCTCAGATGTGAGACCCTTGCTCATTGCACCATCAGGATTCAAGCAAACCGGGCCGAAGACGGCTGTAATGCCAGAAACCGGTCCCCGGGAGCTTGTTTCCTTCCCAGTGTAAGAATTGGCTTTTGTAGTTTGGTTTGCCCTGTTCCCATCATGCACTGGGACAGGAACAGACTAATTTGCATACAGCCAGGTTCTGAAACTGGGATGGTGCAGTGAGCTAAAAAACGGTGTTGGATCTAGCCCTGATCTCTTGACTGGGTGAGAGCTTTCTGCTTAATTCAGAGACTCTGTCCCTCACCACCCCTTGTTGTAAATATTTTTGTCCACCCTAAGCGTGGAAGGGTATTCTCAGATGTGAGACCCTTGCTCATTGCACCATCAGGATTCAAGCAAACCGGGCCGAAGACGGCTGTAATGCCAGAAACCGGTCCCCGGGAGCTTGTTTCCTTCCCAGTGTAAGAATTGGCTTTTGTAGTTTGGTTTGCCCTGTTCCCATCATGCACTGGGACAGGAACAGACTAATTTGCATACAGCCAGGTTCTGAAACTGGGATGGTGCAGTGAGCTAAAAAACGGTGTTGGATATAGCCCTGATCTCTTGACTGGGTGAGAGCTTTCTGCTTAATTCAGAGACTCTGTCCCTCACCACCCCTTGTTGTAAATATTTTTGTCCACCCTAAGCGTGGAAGGGTATTCTCAGATGTGAGACCCTTGCTCATTGCACCATCAGGATTCAAGCAAACCGGGTCGAAGACGGCTGTAATGCCAGAAACCGGTCCCCGGGAGCTTGTTTCCTTCCCAGTGTAAGAATTGGCTTTTGTAGTTTGGTTTGCCCTGTTCCCATCATGCACTGGGACAGGAACAGACTAATTTGCATACAGCCAGGTTCTGAAACTGGGATGGTGCAGTGAGCTAAAAAACGGTGTTGGATCTAGCCCTGATCTCTTGACTGGGTGAGAGCTTTCTGCTTAATTCAGAGACTCTGTCCCTCACCACCCCTTGTTGTAAATATTTTTGTCCACCCTAAGCGTGGAAGGGTATTCTCAGATGTGAGACCCTTGCTCATTGCACCATCAGGATTCAAGCAAACCGGGCCGAAGACGGCTGTAATGCCAGAAACCGGTCCCCGGGAGCTTGTTTCCTTCCCAGTGTAAGAATTGGCTTTTGTAGTTTGGTTTGCCCTGTTCCCATCATGCACTGGGACAGGAACAGACTAATTTGCATACAGCCAGGTTCTGAAACTGGGATGGTGCAGTGAGCTAAAAAACGGTGTTGGATCTAGCCCTGATCTCTTGACTGGGTGAGAGCTTTCTGCTTAATTCAGAGACTCTGTCCCTCACCACCCCTTGTTGTAAACATGTTCTGGTGTGAACATGGGCTTCTATGAGAATTCACATGGGCATATTATCAAGCCCGTTATCGCCGCTTTAGCAGCAGTTTCCTGCCGCTAAAACGGTGCTAATATGAACGCTGTTCTTGACAATATGCCCCTAAACCCCTCATGGTTTCTAATGTTTAAAGAACAGCCTGAAAGGACTGCAACATACCTGTACTTCGATGCATGTTTTTGCAGTGAAGAATGTTTGGTCAGCATCTGTCTGACACTTCCAAAGGAAACGCCAGTGGCATTTACCATCAGGCTGGAACTGCTGATGTCCCATGCTTGGCTAAGTCCCAAGCGTATTCCCATCATACAAAACCAAAGCATTACTTGCAAATCCAGGGGGTGCCTTTTGCTTCCCTTAGCAGCACCCAGGTATCGATTACAGTACCGGCTGCCTCAGAACCAGCAAATGGCAGCTCTGTTGCATCTGTGCTCCCACAACGATTCTGCAATGTGTTACAATGTCCATTCCCTGCAGTAACTAGCAACAAAAATGTTGTCTCTCCCAGCCAGCACTTTTTATCTCTATTTAGCTAAACATGTCCTGGATCATATTTTTTCTCTGACTGTTTCAACTCTCACCAAGTGCTTGGAGCTTTCCCTCCAAATTTACCTTTTTTTTAAAGAAAGCATGGTCTACTGAACAGCTTGTAAGAGTTTTCAATTTTATGAACAGGAACCTTTAGAAGTAACTACTGACTCTACCGAGTAGTGTCTTTTACTGACACTATAGATTTTTACTGTCTCCATAGACTCTATAGTAATTTTATTTTTATTCTCTCTTAGACTTTTAGAATGATTCTAAATTTTTTAACAACTGCTATTTTTTCAGCTCATTAACCACTTTCATGCAACTACCTGCCATTTATGTGCAAATGCTTATTTTAGTCATGTAGTTTGCTTTTAATGGGTTATTCCCGGTTGTCCATAGAGTGGAGTGGGTGTTATGTATTGTATTGGGGCCCTAACATAGGCGCGCACCATCATGTCATTTCAGAGGCACAAATCCTTTGTGCCACAAAGACAAGCATGCCCTTTCACCTACTAAAGGCCCTTTCACCTATGTTAGTTGCCCTCCCTTCACAATAACGAACAAAGAAGGCTGTCCCTTATCTGACATGTGCTCTGGGTGCAGAAGGAGGGGTTCACTGACTTCTTCACTGATTCCAAGAATAGGCTGTACACCGCCTTTCACATCGGCCTCTGGCAAAGTGATCCTTTGAGCCTCACCCCTTCTCAGTCGACTGTTGGGGGACTGGATCGGCCAGCTGTAGTGGTTTGGTGTGCAGCGCTGCTGGATGTGTGTGGTTGGCCTGGGATAGAAGCACAGGTCCCTAACTAACAAGTATCATGTAATGTCCAAAGGAAAGGCCCCTGGGGCAGGCCCAAAACAAAGCACTATGGACTGATTCACACCCACAGTGGCGCAGTCCATCGATGTCACAGACAATGCAGCACTCCTGGCAGCCATTACTTAGGCCAGGCAAGCGCTGGAGACCCAGATCGGCGCAGTGGGACACAGGTCACACTCTTGCAACAGGACCATCATACTGCTGTCGATTGCATTACAGCAACCGGGATGAGAGTGGCAAGGGTTGAAGACGCAGTAACCACATTGCAACACAAAGTTACCTCCCTGGACAATTGACCAAGGGACTGGCCCTACGGGGTGGCAAATGCAGAGGAACGCGCAAGGAGAAACAATCTCCTCTTCAAGGCTTTTCCTGAAAACTGCGTGGGAGAGGACACAGGAAAGTTTCTTATGCAGTGGCTTAACTCTTGGATCCCGACTGACTTTCTCCTACTGTGCTTTGTGGTCAGAGGGCGGCCAGGCCATGCTCCATGATTGCACGAATCTTGAATTTCCGGGACCGGGATGTCATCTTGCAGCGGGCGAGGTCGTAGATGGGTCTAGTCTACGAGTCCCAGCGGATCATGATATTCCCAGACTACACAAGAATGGTTCAACAGCTGAGTCAGTCTTTTCACCGCTGCCAAGGCACGCCTTGGCGATCTCAAGATGCCCTACATGCTCCTGTACCTGATACCCCGGAGGAAGTCTAACCATTCTAACTCCAAACAATAGCAACAGAACCAATAGGACACTCTCCAGGGTAGATACATGTTGTGAGTTGGAATTCTAGGGGTATTCTTGAAAAGATTAAACAGGCGCTGTACTCCGCCATGCTAAAAACGTAGGAGCTGATGTCCTTCTCCTACAAAAGACACATATGCTTGGTACATAGGCCCCCTGTTTTGCTCGATATGGCTTTGTACATGCCCTCCATGCAAGATTTGTGAAAGACTCCAGAGGTGTTACCGTATTGATTCATCGCTCGGTACCGTTCAATCTGATACAAATGTGGGTTAACATACATGGTAGATATATTTTCGTTAATGCGGAGGTTGCTGGGGAGTTGATTGTGTTTGGCTGTGTCTATGGCCCTCGGCCTTTTGGTTAGAGCTTTTTAGATCACCTGGTCGGGATATGGGGTGGCATGCCGGAAGATCTAGCAGTAGTGGGGGCGACTGGAATGATGTAATGTTCTCAAGTGTAGGTAGTTGGCGTTCTGCAGGAGACGTGACAAACCCATCTGACTCTAAACTACGTACACTGGTCTACATGGTGGGATGGGTTGACACATGGCTTGCATATCACCCCAAGGAAGCCAGCTACACTTACTTCTCCCACAACCATACCTCCTATTCTAGACTTGAATGCCCATAGAGTTCTGAAAGCAATGATCATACCCAGGGGTCTGTCAGATTACTCGCCTGTAGCTACACATTTTCAGATTGGCCAGAGCCAACACCCCTTTCTTTGGTGACTCTCGGTGTGGCATCTACAAAACCCAATGTACCGAGCCCATATTCATAGTGTGCTGTCCGATTATATCTCGTATAACAAAGGGACGGACAGTATTGTAGGCATGCACATTTTGGGAGGTCATGAAGCCCACATTCCTGGGAGTGGACATTAGCTTCTGTACAGTGGAATGACATATGGGATGGCTGGCACTTATCCAACTGGAAGCACAGATCATGACAATGGAACGGCAGGCCTAGGATGCGGACGGGGTGGAAACACGTCGGTAGCTGCACGTTATCTAACAACAACATCATAGCATGCAGATAGATGAAACCCGGGCACGTGGCTTGCTACACGATGCAGAATTTATCAGTGGGGCGACAATTCTGGAAGACTCCTCTTTCAACTATGCCAACAAGTGCAAACACATACTCCCCTTCAGAGCCTTTGAGATTCAGATGATGAGATTCTAATTGCCAATCCGGCAGTGCTGGCTGACAGCTTTGCAGACTATTATCAACCATTATATACAGCAAATCAGGTCCTCGATCCCTCAGAGATACAGCAATTCTCTAATGACATCCCTCCAAAGGCTCTCTCTGAAGAGACCATTGAGTCACTCAAGGCCCGCCTGTCCCTAGAGTAAATGACCACCACAATGGTTGATCTACATATAGGTAAGGCACCGGGCCCGAATGGCCTCCCCAGCTAATTCTATAAATCCTAGATGGCCCTGTTAGGCCCTCATTCTCTTGAGGCCACGCCGGCCGCATAATGCATTTGTGGCTGTAGATTGTCTTCACCGCTCCGCTGCCCTCTTGTTAGATCATATCGACGTAGCATTTGATTTGGTCAGCTGGGCATACTTATTCATTCTCTTAAGGTGCCTCCATTTTAGTTCAAAGTTCTTATCGTATATTCGTATGCTATATCACGGGTTGACTGCTTCAATGGGTTTAGCCGGTAGGGTGTCTGCACCATTCCCAATCAGGCGGGGCACTAGACAGCAGTGTCCACTCTTTCCTTTGTTGTTCGCACTGGCCATCAAATCGTTGGCAGCCTGGATTCACTTAGACGCTATGGTCAGGGGCTTTTAGTGGACCGCAAAAGTTTCTGACCGGCTAGCTCTGTATGTTGATGACGTTCTTTTCTTTATGTCTGACCCTCATAGGTAGGGCCCCGAATTCTCCAAATTATGCAAATATTTGTCGAGACCTCTGGGCTCTTTACGTTTGTAAAAAAATCCACACTATGGCCACTCTGGGGGGTGGATGACGATTACAGATGGACTACAGACCTCTCTCAGACTCTGGAAGGATTGAAATATTTAGGGGTCTTTATCACAGATAGGCAGGACATGGCATGGGCTCACGATCCCGACACGGTCCTTACCAAGGTTAAAACAGAACTGAAATCCTGGGCCGGCATACCCCTCTCCCTGTATGGACGCTCTGCAATATTTACGATGATCTCTCTCCCCAGGCTCCTATACTAGCTTCAGAATCTTTCTGTTGTGTTTACATGCGCGTGTAAATTCTCGCGCATGTATCTTGTGTACCTCATGCATTTATTGTTATTTGAATATGCCTGTCTCGCTACACAGCACAGTGTATCATTTCAATATACCTGTCTCGCTACACAGCACAGTGTATTATTGTACATTCTATGTCATACAGTTACTGTTAAGTCAGTTACCGCTGACTCTCCGGAGCCTTCAGATATGTTCCAGGGAGTGCTTCTTTATCTCCAA
Organism: Lissotriton vulgaris; assembly: GCF_964263255.1. NCBI lineage: Eukaryota > Metazoa > Chordata > Amphibia > Caudata > Salamandridae > Lissotriton > Lissotriton vulgaris. Next base: position 986,827,764 of record NC_141695.1, on the reverse strand, counting down.
TAAACTTACTTTTATTACCAATTCATCTGTGATCCTTGACTCTACAATTTGGCGACGAGGGACGGAGCATTTACGGACTATCTAGAAGCATTTCCTGGTTTATTTTACGTTTTAAACTTATTTTCAATGAGCATCGGAAAACGTTTTTATTGAATACAGAAGGAATTTTCAGCGCCTACAAGTTAAATGGAGATTACCTAATTGAGGTTTGGAATCTATTTACTCACTCTTTTCTGCAAACTCTTGAAAGTCTCTTCCTCGGTTCCCCGCCCTGCGCTGTGTGCGCGAACATCGTCTTCTTGATCGCTGTGATGACGCGTGGATGATTTTGGGCGGAAGCGATTGGAGTACTTCCTTTGAGACGCTACTCTCCGGTTGATTGTGAATGAAAAGAAAAGAGGTGACTTCAATTCTCCGTTTGTTTACTAAGTACAGTTTGGAAACGATAAAAATACAGCTCACTAACTACGAAGTGGGAATGGAAAGAGGTGACTTTTTCATTTTATTTTTCTGATTCAATTACAAAATAAGTAGTGAAAACGGAAAAGCGTCCTACTTATTCAGGGATCGTGTGACTGTTTATTCTGTTTCTACAGCCATCTACAAGTACCTCATTACTTCCTTCACAAGTACTATATTCCTTCATTGAAATTACTCAACGAATACTGATGAACATATATTTAATGTATTTTTATTTATTTATTTATTAGAGTGCTAGATATACAGATCGTTAATGCTAAGTGTAATTCAATTTTCATATTCTCTTCACTATGTGTGCACAGGGTTATACCCTTGCTCCACCACAAAGTTATTGGTCAGCAGGTAGTTCTCCTTGTATGCCTTGGATTGAATGGAAGGCTTATTTCTTAAATTATATTGAAACTTTAGATGCCAATGGGAAGATGAAAGCTCCAGAAAAGAAAGGTATTTTTTTGCCATGCTTAGGACCTGAAGGTTTAAAAGCCTTCAATCAATTACCTGTATCGCAAGCCAGTGGTGATATGAATGTTTTTGATAAGGCCGTATATGATTTTGATAAATATTGTTCTCCTAAGGTATGTATAGGAATATCTAGGTATAAGTTTTTCCAGAGAAAACAGTTAAGTGAGGAATCTATTGACAATTTTGTATCTTCCTTAAAAACTCTAGCATTAGATTGTAAATTTGGAAATTTACAAGAAGACCTTATTAGAGATCAAGTTGTTATGCATTCCAGTAATGAAACTATACAAGAAAGGTTATGGATCAATGGTGATGAGAATCTAGATTTTGTTGTATCCATTGTAAGAAAAGCGGAACTTTCCTGCAGGAGTGCGCAACAGGTTAAAGGCAAAGAAGTCTCTATTAGTAAAGATATTGTTTCAAAGATTAATCCTAAATATGATAATAAGAATAGGGATTCTTCAAAAAAGAAACAAACATTTTCACCAAAAGGAAATTCTGAAGACTTCAAAAATAACCTAAAATGTTTCAGATGCAACAGCAAATCACATTTGGCAAATAACAAAGTCTGTCCTGGTTTAAAACAGAAATGCTCAAATTGTGGTTTAATGGGACAAAATTGACCAGAAGGTGAAATGTATTGAGCAAAGCGACAATAGTGATGATGAAGCTTTCACAGATGACTCTAACAACTGTTCCTTTGTTTTAAATGTAAAAGAGTCCGTGGTTCTGAATGTAAATGATACCAGCATTAAGAAAAAGCCATTATGTGATATGGTTATTGGAGGTGTAAAAATCAACATGTATGCTGATTCTGGATCACCTTATTCTATTGTGTGTGAATCTGTCTGGAAGAAGCTATTTGTGCAAAGATTAAGTAGCCACTTAGAGAAAAGTGACATCAATCCTGAAGGGTACTCTGGTGGAAGGATAGACATTTTAGGGTTCAGAACTTTAGTTTTCAGATTTAAAAACAGAAAGTGTATTGCAAAGTTGTACGTTTCAAAAAAAGGTCCTTCAGTACTTAGCTGGTTTGACCTGGGCAAACTTGATATTATATTGAATCCTAATAGTCCCAATCCTGTAATGTTAATTGATGAACAGAATGGAATTTCTTCTCTAATGTTAAAAAAATTTCCTAATGTTTTTTCAAAAGGCATTGGGAGGTTAACCAATTTTAAACATGAAATTCGTTTTAAAGAAAATGCTTGTCCTAAGGTACATAAAGATAGGAATATTCCCTTTGCCGTTAGAGAAGAAGTAAAAAATGAATTAGATGCTTTAGTGGAAGGTGGCATAATAGAAAGGATTGAATCGTCTGAATGGGTTTCGCCCATAGTGGTTGCCAGACGGGCCAATGGCAAGGTAAGACTCTGTATTGACCTTCGCCATCTCAACAATAATATTGTTGTAGATCAATTTCCCCTTCCCCGCATTTCTGAAATGTTATCCGTTGTTGGTGGTTCAAAGTTTTTATCAACCATCGATTTATCTGCTGCTTACCACCAGATAGAGCTAAATGAGAAAAGTAAGGATCTAACTGCATTTATTACACCATTTGGGTGTTTCAGATTCAATAGGCTGCCTTTTGGTTTGGCGTCCGCAGCAGCAATTTTTCAGAGGGTTATGCAGGACATCCTAAAGGATTGCAAAAATGCCATCTGTTTTCAAGATGACATTTTGGTGTTCAATGATGACAAGGATAAACACATTGCTGCTCTAGAAGAAGTTTTAGGCGCACTAAATGTACATGGCCTTACCATTAAGTATGAGAAATGTAAATTTGGTGTTCATTCTGTAAATTATTTAGGCCATGAACTTTGTGAAGAAGGTATCAAACCAAAACCCTCTCTTTTAGAAGCCATTGAGTCTGCTCCTCATCCTCAGACTAAGGATGATGTAAGATCCTTTTTAGGACTAGTTGAGTTTTATGCCAGGTATGTACCTGATTTTTCATGTAGAACATATAATATCAGACAGTTGATTAAGAATAGAGTTACTTTTGAATGGTCAAATGAATGTGAGAAGGAATTTTGTGATGTGAAGAGTGCTATTTGTTCTGCGATTGCACTTTCTTGTTTCGATCCTTCTTTACAAAATGTCATTACCACTGATGCTAGCTCAAAAGGGCTGGGGGCTGTGTTTACCCAAAAAACTAAGGAAGGAAAAGAAGTCATCATTGCACATGCTTCCAGGGCTCTTACTCCTGCTGAGGAAAAATATTCCACAATAGAAAGGGAGACTTTAGCGTGCATTTGGGCCTTGGAACATTTCAGAGTGTTTGTTTGGGGTAAGGAGTGTATACTGAGGAGTGATCATAAACCGTTAGTACGTCTTCTCACTACTGAAGGGATGTTAAGAGCTTCAGCCCGCATTGCACGCATGTCCATGCGTTTACAGGACTTTATTTATGATATACAATATGTACCTGGTAGGGAAAATGTATCTGCTGATTTTCTATCAAGGATGCCTTTACCCATTCAGGAAGACCTGCACAATGAATGGGATGATTTTCAGATTGCCATGATTCATGATGAGGGTCCCATTTCTATTGATCAGACTCTTTGGAGGGATAAATTTGAGGATGATGAGGTTTTAAAGAATGTGGCTAGTTACATCACTGGTGTTTGGCCTGATAAGAAGTATCTTAATTCAGAATTGAAGAGTTTCTGGGAGGTGAGAGCAGAGCTTTCAGGTTGTGAAAATGTCATTAAAAGAGGTGAAAGCATTGTTCCACCAGTGGGTGTGAGGAAGATTATAGGTTTACAAGGCCATGAGGGTCATAGTGGCATGGTCAGAACTAAACAACAAGTTAAGCATTTATTTTGGTGGCCAGGTATGGATGTGTTTATTGAACGATTAGTTAGGAACTGTGTTGTTTGTGCGAATTCTGACAAGTCATTAGTTACTCTTAAACCAAATATGGGAGTGCATACCATTCCTATCAATCCATGGGAGACCATTGCTATAGACATAATGGGTCCCATTGGTTGTGATTCTAAGTACATCATTGCGGCTATTGACATTTTCTCTAAATGGCCCATTATAAAAATTGTTCATAAAATAGATACTGATTCCGTTTTGTGTTTTCTAGATAAAGTTTTCATTGAAGAAGGGCTACCAGTAAGGATCATATCTGATAATGGAGTTCAATTCAATTCAAAAAAGGCCAATGATTATTTTTCAAGGCTTGGCATAGTCCACTCCACTACTTCTTTATATAACCCGAGTGGGAATGGAGTGATAGAGAGGTTCAATAGAGTTTTGAAGGGTGCTATACAATCTGTTGGTAATGATGACAAGAAATGGGAAGTTGAAATTTTTAAGAAAGTCTGGATGTACAGAACGACCATGAATTCAATGACTGGATATTCTCCTTTTGAAATCATGAGGGGAAGAATTCCTAGAACTAAGGTGAATCCGTCATGGTTAGTGAAGTCAACTTCTTCTAATGTGGATTTGGGAAAGGTTAAAGAGAATCTTACTCGTACCCATTGTACCAATAAGAAGTACTTTGATGAAAAATTTGGTTCCAAAATGGATCCAAAAGTAGAAATTGGCATGATGGTTAAGGTAAAAAAACCCTGGAAGGTCAAGAAAGGTGAACGTTTGTTTATGGGTCCTTTTGAAGTCATTGAGATCTTAAAAAACTCAGTGAGATTATCAGACAATAAAGTTTGGAATCTCAGTAGGATTGCTATTCTCAAGGCGTATAAGGATGTTTATTGTAAGGAATCTACTTTGAAACATTCTGATTTTTCATATTTGGATGAAGATGTAAGTGGAAATGTTGTTTGTAGTGACATGGCTGCTACTCCCTGTTGTTCCAGTAGTAGTAACATCAATCAGGATATGGGTGTCCAATCTCTTCCCCAATCCCAATCTATCCATAGTAATAATGTTTCTTTACAGAAAAGAACTACTAGGAAACCAAAGTGGTTGTCAGATTTTGTTGCTTACATGATAGGAAAGTTTTAAGTTTTTTTTTTTTTTTTCTTTTCTCTTTCTCATTTGTTTCATTTTATAAGGGAGGAAGGTGTGTTGTGTTTACATGCACGTGTAAATTCTCGCGCATGTATCTTGTGTACCTCGTGCATTTATTGTTATTTGAATATGCCTGTCTCGCTACACAGCACAGTGTATTATTGTACATTCTATGTCATACAGTTACTGTTAAGTCAGTTACCGCTGACTCTCCGGAGCCTTCAGATATGTTCCAGGGAGTGCTTCTTTATCTCCAATAAACTTACTTTTATTACCAATTCATCTGTGATCCTTGACTCTACACTTTCCCATTCCAGAAACGTGGTTCAGATAGATTAACTGCATGTTAAATGGGTTTCTTTGGGGACAAGGAGCATTCAGGATAGCACTCTGCACCTGTTTTTTCTCAACATACTGTGGTGGCATCACAAAGGCTGATATACAGTCATACTATTCTGCCCCTTAGCTACAGGTTCTCAGTGATTGGTGGTACTGCCCATGAGGGGAACCTGCATATAATGTAGAGATATGGCTCTTGGGAGATCCATTGGTACATAAATTCCTATATAGTCGCGCTAATAGCCCAGGCTCTCCCTTTGGCCACAAGGGTCTTGCTAGTTTTGTGGAGGTTGTCTCTTCGTCATATCAGCGGTCTAAATAGGCAGTGCCCCACTATGGAGTACCTGCCTTCTCCCACGTCTACAATACTTGCAAGGCTTTCAAGGTTGGGACCGGATTGGGATCCCTACATTGGGGGACATTCTTTAAGGCACCACTCTTAAATCCTTCTCAGACCTACAGAGGGAGTAGATCATGCTACGCACCCAATTCTAAAAAGATTTACAGTTTCTCCACTCACTCTCTCCCTAGCGCAAGAATCTCACTGACCTTCCTCAATTCAGTCCACTTGAGGGAAAACTTCTTATGGGGGATCTACAAGACCATCACATTTCCAAAATAAATCAAACTTTGGTTACCCACAGCGCTTCATTGCCTTAGAGAGGTATGACAGGCGGATATTGGCCCTATTGATAACGATGACAGGATAGAGACTCTGGAGTCACCCCAGGGAGCTGCTATCTCCTCGCAACTGCGGTTGATACAGATAAAATATCTGCATAGAATATACTATATACGAGTGCGGCTTCATAGAGCCGGGCTCATTGAGTCCCCTACATGTCTACGCTGTGAGGTGGAAGAGGCTACCTACATACGGTTTGGACATGTCCAGCTCTTGATAGGTTCTGGAGGGGGGTTCATAGATGCTTAGCGGAGGTGCTGGGATGGACCATAGGCAGTACATCACAAGTAGCCCTACTTCATATTGCAGAAGATATTGGGGGCAATAGATATAAGCGCCACTTATTGTTTTTAGGATTAACCTTGGCCAAAGGAGACATGGTGTGCTCCTTGAAAGCACCCACTCCACCGCTATTAGGTGTCTGAAATCAGGGTCTAGACTTTTGCATGGGGATGGAAGAACCTGTTTTCAAGGCCCGGGTTTGTCTTCAGAAACATACTCATATATGGCAGCAATGGGCAGACTATAGAGGAATTGTATTGACCCCTCTGACTCCACCACCTATTTTACTAGACTTGAAGGTGGGGACCAATTCATAATGCTGTTTTTATATGTGCGGTCACCGAATTACTGATTGGGTGGGCAAGCCAAGACAGTACCCAGGGGTTAGATTATTCTGTAATAATATTTTACCATTCTATATTGATCGCAGATGGTTGTGTTTTCTTTTTGATTTTGGTTACATTATTAACTATCCAAGTGCAAGCCTTGCTTATACATGTCAACATTATTATTGGTTGATGAATGTATAATGTGGCTCTTGGAATATGATGTTGGCAAATAAAAATCAATAAAGTATGTTTGTAAAACAAAAACTGTAGAAATAGAAAAGATTAATCATTTACAATAACTTGCTAATTAGCCATACACTTTTTAGTGTCAGAATGGAGGTAGAAATGTATTTGCATGTCTGTGTGCAAGCTTGTATGACTAAGACCAGGACATGCAGATGTTAAACAATCAGATCACTCTGCCTACACAACTCTCCTTAGTGTGCTAACTTTATGAGTTAGGACATATGTATGTGTGGATGTCAATAGAATGTCTAAAAGGCAGCAGGGTGCTGTATTGGCTCGGAGACAAGAAAAAAGTAAATGAGTGCTAGAACAGGCAGCTGCTATGTGGACTATTAATGCATTATGATGTAGTGTTCTTTAAAGAGGTGTGTCTTCAACTGCTTCCTAAATTTGAGCAGCGGTGAAGCGACCCTGATAGATACAGGAATGTTGTTCGAGATCCTGCATTCATAGATGGAAAAGAGCTGCTCCTTGTTCTTTCCTTCTTCACATTTCTTAAACTGATGATGTTCTGGTTGTGACTGTACAGATAAATACCAGACATGGTGATCTTATCTTTAAGATAAGCGAGGGAGCTGGAGGTTCTGGCTTTGCAAATGATGCAGATGGTTTTAAAGATGTTATGCTCCAGCAAGGGAAGTCAATGGAGTTCCATCAAGATAGGCGTGATGTGTTGATATTTCTTTAGGTCCTGCATGAGATGTACAGTGGATTGTACGATGCCCTTAATGAATGTCAGTGTGGAGTGTGGGGGAATAAAGGGAGAGAATTTACAGGCATCCAGATGTGAGGGTAAGAGCCTGAACATCAGTTGTGAAATCACTTTCTGGAAAAAACTGTTTCACATTCTTTGGATGAAATAGCTGGTATCAAACCATCTATTTTTTTTGGCAATGTGCTCCTTGAGGGTAAGGGTAGTGTTCAGGGTGAATCCAGGAGACTTGACATTCGGTGACAGTTCGTGTTTGAAGCCGTCATGGTGCATGTAGTTGTCCAAGGTTTGTACTGTTTCTTGTTTGTTGTTCTTGGCAAATAACAGGAATTCTGTCTTGCTGGGTTGAGTTTTAGGTAGGGGCTGGACATCCAGATCTGGACGATATGCAGGCAGTGTTTGAGGTCCTGGATCGCTCAAACTGAGAAGACTTTCAGGCAAAACTCTGTCTCATTATCATATGTGTGAATCTTTATGCTGTTGTCTGTGATTAGAGAACCAAACAGTTAAATATAGAGGTTAAGGGTGACAAAAAAACAGAATGGAGCCTTAGGTGAAGCAGAATATGGATCTTTTAGGTTCTGAAGGCGCCCATGTGAAAAAACTGGTGTTGGTTGGTAAGTGAAGGACTTTGCCAAAGAATCAATTTCTAGACTCCAGGGTGTGTATGATGGTGGGACGTTCAACAGTGTTGAAGGCAGCTAAGCAGTCCAGCATTTCAGACGGCCATCTGTGGTCAGGTGCGCATTGTTTAGCAGTCTCAAAGTTGCCGCGTGATTGAAAGATAAACTGGTAGTCTTGAAGGAGATGGTAATCACTGACATGGTTATCAGGATGTGTTTCAGACAAAACTGCAAAGAAACGGGAAACAGCGGTTTCAACAAGGGTAATACCATGCTGGTAGGTTACAACACGGACGTTACATCATCCACGTTGTTACCACGCATGGCATTGCATCGCAAGTCATTTTAACGACTTGGACTAGATGGCCTGCAACACCAGGGAATGTGTTGGATTTTAAATCCATCACATTACCTGCTGTTGATCTAACTGGAGTAGGAATAGTAATTTATACTATTCCTAAGTCCAGCGCGCCATCTAGTGCAGGCTGTAGAAACGACTTGCGATGTAAAGCCATGCGTGGTAACAACGCGGGCGATGTAAGTCCGCGTTGTAATCTACGGCGTGGTATTTTCCCGCGGTGTAAAGAGACATATTCCATAGAAACACAAAGAGCTGGATCTAGTGATGGTATCTGCACTTATCTGTTTGGAGGTGAAGAGCCACTGCTAGCTCATGGAGTTAGCCATCGTCACTTCTCTTACAAATGTGGTCATTTTATTGTATGTTGTTCCACAGATATTGCACCATTCTTCATGCAAAAGCTCATGACCCTTCATCTTTATCACGTGAAAGGTTTACCACCCTCCTATTTCTGCAGTTTTATATCGACTAGGCTACAACAAATCTTGTTGAATTATAAGGACAATACTTACATTCAGTATGAATTATTTTCCCCTTCATTCTTCAATATTAAAATTTGTTCACAGAGTTGCAGGCTTCCTTTCTTTGCCAACTTAAAATTAGTTTTTTCATATGGCCATGAACTTCCTATACCAAATACAGTTGCTACGACATTCTAGGCCCTTGGTAGTCTGCACAAAGCTGGGTTCTCTCTTCTGCCAACTACATTAATTATTGGGTTCTTGACAGATTTTGGGTCATTCTACAATATGACTGCAATAAGAGTTTATGAGAGGTGGTTTCTGCATTCTCCTACATAAGTGAACATCCAAAGTGACTTACCTTCTTGCTTGTTTTCTCATGTTGCAGTACTAATTTCTCTTAATATCCCTCGTCCATGATTATAGGGATATTAAATTAGTTAGCACTCTAAAAGAACAATTAGTTTTCCCAAAGATTTTCCATCTTCTTGTAACTGATAGATTTAAAAATGTGGTGTGCCCTAATATGAAGCGCACAATTCAACATTTGTGTTTTAAAATGCAGCAAAGTTTCATGTTTCACTTGTTGTTATGTTATGTCAATGTGTAGTACTCACCTGTGACGGTATCCAGAGGATTTGTTTGGTGTGTAGATGAGTGGGCCACTCGGTTTAGTCAAACAGCCAGGTCTTAAGTTTCTTGCGGAATTCAAGAAGTCAGGAGGATCCTCTGATGTGTTATGGGAGGTCGTTCCATGTTTTGGTGAGACATAAGAGAAAGACCAACCTGCTTACCTGCCTTTATGTATACGAGTGAAAGTGAGGCAGAACGCAGGTTTCTGGTGGGCTGGTGAAAGTGAAAGCAGCTGTGTCAGAAGTCTTGTCCTGTATTGTGCAAAGCTTTGCAAGTGTTTGTGAGGAGTTTGAATGACTGCGCTTGTAGATAGGGAACTAATGAAGCTTCTTGAGGTGTATGTAATGTGGGTGTGGCATGGCGGGTTGAGTATGAGTTTTACTGCGTCGTTCTGAATGGTATGTAGTCTCTGTAGAAGTTGTTTGGAGGTTTTGGCATAGAGGCATGCCATAGTCTAGCCTGTTGGTGATGAGCGCTTGTGTGACTGTACGTACATGTGCTATGTCAGCTATTTGAAGATTTTCCATTTGTAGGATGTGAAAGCAGGAGATGCTGACTGCATTGATTTGGGCCTTCATATCCTTATCATATAATTGGTTATTAAGTTACTGCCTGTGACTGCTCATACGTTTTCCCTTTTCATCCTCTGAATAGAGATCACCTTTGTGTTAGTCTCTCCTGGTCCGATCTGGGAACACTCCTTAAAGCAGAAGCTGCTGACCCATCCACATCTTTCAGATAATATGCAGTAAAGAAATAAAATAAGGGAGGGGTATGCTTTTTCCGAAATCTTATTAATCACATCAGCATAGTGTTTGATCGAATTCATAAAGGCCACATTTAATGCACCCCAAAATTAGGTCAACCGGATTTACCTTAGATGTTCTGCTCCATCTCCCTTGATCTTGCAATAAAATACAGTCTCCTTAACATCAGACCCAACATTAGTTTAGCAGAGTTGTAAATAACTAAATGGGACCACTCATAACATAGTTCAAGATTAGGGAAAGTTAAATGATTTAATTACAAAACCTCAACTAAGGAGTAGAGAGAAATGCTAAATATATTGCATGTAGGCTCAAATACAGAGTACATAGTCAATAAATCAGAATCATTTTAAGTCCCAATGAAGAGCACAAATCATGAGAGGAACGGACAGTATCCCTTGCTAACAAATGTTCAGAAAAACCTCCTAAATGAATGCCGGCATCCCTAGGGAAACAGAAAAGTCATCCCCAGAATCAAGCGTTCTTAATCACAAATTTCACATATCAAATCAGAAAATTCACAGTATCAGCATGGAATGAGCCCATGTATCAAATTTTTGACAAATCAGAGAAATACATGTAATCACTATCCCATTTTCTAAGAAAACATTGAGCAGCTTCAGAAACACATTGTCATTGAAAGTTCGACTAAATGCAATTTTTTTCAAACACCAGCCGAAGAATGCTAGAACCAGCAACAGTACAGGGGGAAAACGGAGAGACCTTGAGTTTGGCAAATTGTTTGCAAACACTAGAAAGTACAATCAGAATCTATGAACATTGGAAATATATAACTTTTATATAAGTTTGTCTTTTGTTCCTCAGAGCCTGTGAGGAGAAAATAAATTGCGGGGCAAGAGAATGACGCATCACCTCTCCTGCCTAGCAGTAAGGAACCGATGAATTTCATTACGCGTGCTGCATCGCATTTGGCGATGCAGTGCGTACCGATTTTTATTTATTTATTTATTTGTATACTTACCTCCATTAGAACATAATCCGGAGTTTACTCCCCCTGATCCTGCCCCTCACCCGCCCCACGTCAGCGCCCGGCATTTGCCAGGTAGGCCTGGCAGTTTAAGGTTGCTAACACAGATACTGTGGCTGGTCTGCAACATGTTTGCAGGGTTACTCATGTGGGCGGACCAACCAGTGCTGCAGGCTCACTAGACACATTTGACTTATAGGCCTGATCTCACCTGGTGAACTTTACTCGGGACTTACTTGCAAATCAGATATGCCAATCATGGATACACCAATCACCAATACAATTTACACAGGGAGCACTTGCGCTTTAGCACTGGTCAGCAGTGGTAAAGCAACGAGGGGCATATTATCAAGGACCCGTGTTAAAATTATCTCTGTTTTATCGGCAGGAAACTGCCAATAAAACATTGATAATGTGCTTGATAATACGCCCTTGTTAATTCCCATAGAAGCCCATTTTAACATCAGAACATGGGCTTCTATGGGAATTAACATGGGCGTATTATCAAGCCCATTATCACAGTTTTATCGGCAGGTTCCTGCCGATAAAACAGCGATAATTTCAACACCGGTCCTTGATAATATGCCCCCTAGAATCCTAAAACCAGCAAAAACAAAATGCACTACACAAATCAAAACAGAAAGTCAGAGGTAAAAGGACAGAGGAAACTCGGCCAAAAGATGTCAGGCATAACATCTCTGATTAGTTATTCCGCAATTAGTGTGGATTATTTTGCAGTTGCAAAGTACTGTCAGAATGTTGCCACACAGTACTGGTGTTTATAAGGGCAAGGCTTCCCTCCGACCATTACCATACAACTTGTAATAGGACCATAAAACATTTGGTAAATCACCGCACTTTAGAAAACAAACATAAATTATGATCTCAACATGGTGTGTCATTGTGATCTTGGATTTAAGGGTTGCACATGCTTTGAGGATCCATTGAACATGCTGGACTGCCTACTCCATATCATCACTACTGCATATGATGATATCACTTATAAGAAACTCAAATCATCCATACCTAAACACAACAAATAATTCTCCAAACAACAATGATATCCAAAACAAAGAGGTAGATCTCTCCAAAGAAAGCAGAAAATGTTGCACCTCCCACTCAATAAAATCATCTGTATTGACCATGGCAGAGTCTACAAAACATTCATGCTCAGAGAAAAATGCCCACTATCAGTCATATAATTCAAGCTAGTCCCTCATCAAATGTACCAGTCTGGATTTACAAAGAAGCAATTGTAACCCCGTCTTGATAGTTCAATGAAATGTTCTAATCAGTAGCTCAGTAAAAAACGTTTATTCTTCATCAAACAACCAATTCTCATTAATTATGAAACCTTCCTCTCTCTTAAAAAAAGCATTCCTCCACAAACCTAAACTGTTCCTTAGAAGTATCTGCCCCAATAAATATAGATATGATCACAAAAGTTATTTAAAATGCTTAAACTTGCTTCAATACTTTCAGACATCTGCAATGCAAAAAACAAACTCATCCAGCCTGTCTTATTACTGTTCATCATCAGATTCATCACTGCTTTCATTCTGGCAGGAATAGTGCTCAACAAACCTACATGCTTTATACCTGTCTATGAGAATTCTGTAGATGAACCAAAATTGCTGCATAGCTGTATTTCATACTGCAGCAGATTGAGCAGCACAGCGAGCATCGAGTCGGGAGACGCTGAAGCGGTGCGGTGCACGGAGCACGGAGCGGAGCTGACGGGTGAAATTGGGCTGGTACCGAGACGGAGAGTGCCGAGCCCAAGCCCTGAACCCTGAACCCTGAACCCTGAATCTCGTACTCTGAGGCCCAAGAGAGTCATATTGGCATATTGGACACAGCTCCGGTACCTGTTGCCTGAGAGGAGCGGCCAGTAGCGGCTGGAAGAGCAAGCGGCAGCTCCCACAGACCCACCTTCCCCCACTGAAACCTTGAGTAACAAAGCGCAGCAGAGGAGAAGAGGCTGCAGGCGGCGAGGGTGATCCTGTGGGCCGTGTGTGGTGCTCAGTTGTACACTCAATATGCGAGGCGTGGTTGAGGTGGGACGAGGCAACGGCGAAGCAAGGAAGCAAGGTGGCAGAGGCGCTGTCCCTGTCCTGGGCCGTGCAAGAGGTGAGGAGGAAGCGGGCAGCGAGGGTGATCCTTGAGCCTCGAGTTTTGAGCCCCTCCACCAAGAGCCAAAGGTAGAAAAAACGGAAAAAACGAGCCGTAGCTGGAGCAGTGCTCAGACTCAATTGAACTACAGCTTGGTAATTGTGCTGAGAGCCACGTAACCCTCGTAACACGTAACTTGCAGAAAAAAAAGTGGCTAGAGGCGCCTAGAGGCCGGAGCTGGGGGGGCCACATAGTTAAAGAGGTCTAATACCAGCATAGTGGACTGTGTTTGTCCAACTAACCAACTGCATCACACCTAAGGCCCTCCATTGTTAGTCCCCGACGACAGGTGCTTTATATCCCTGCGGTAGCCCGGTAGCCCCGGTACAGTGTCATCTGCCTGTTGGATATTACGCTGCTACTTGTACTGTGCTGTGCTGTGCTGCCCTTGGCAACAGTTCTGGGCGGCCTGGTGACAGCGGCATTGGTACTGGAATAGGCATTGGTAATAAATCTTGTGTCGGGATACGGGCTCGCAGAGGAAACGAGCATACAGGCTGGGGCAAGTGGAGGCAACCTATTGGGGGTGTGCTACAGCGGTGTGGGTCCAGGGGGCAACCGGAGTCAACTGTAGATTCACACCCTCTGGATGACTCCCTCCTGGGCTCAAATAGGACAAACAGGATTTTGCAAGGGAAACGGAAAGTCACTAACTACTACACTAGCGATACAAAAATTCTTTTACAAACATACAAACTAACAATACATTGGGAATGCGTTCAGGAAAGGAAAGAACAGTAGGTCCCCAGACGAGACGGTCACGAAAAACCCAAGCATCTAAGGTGCAAAAAAAGGCAAAAGCACAGATAAAAGGACCAAACCAATCTTTAATCTCACCAATAGCACGGATGTTCGAAAGATCGACAAAAATACCACAGAAATTCGATTATTTGGTAGATCCAGCAGGAGCCCTTATGTCAATTGAATCAGATATAGCCAAAAACCGATTACAGGTCCCAATTAAACCACTAAACATTTTTGACGGAAAAAAACCCAAAATATTTAAATCGGACCAGGAATATAATAATATTAGCAATACGCAACATAAAAACTTATTGTGCGAAATTATGGATCTAAGAGGGGAACTAAAAGATCATAGCCCAGTAAAGCTAACGCAAATGGAAGGAATGATTATGGATAAAAATGAGATGAAAGCGTCAATACTAAATTCACAACTACCCGAAAACTTTATAAGCTCAATAACTGCAGAAATCCCAATATCACTAGAAGTTAAAGTTGAAATAAAGAAAAAGCAGGAACTAGTAAATGCAATTAATATGGACACAATGAATAAGGTCGTAGTGGCAACAACCCCAATAAAAAAAATCTGGAAAAAAGACAGTGAACTAATATATGAAAATCAGGATAGTGTCACTCCAAAACTTTTCAATATCAAGGAAAAAGACAGGGATGTGAATTATGTAAATTCAGATTGTGCCATCTCAAAGGGAATAAATGCAGAAAGTATAGACCAAGGTGAGCTTAAAGCAGATTGTACAGGTAATTATGATAACTCGGCTAAAACTGAAAAGTTGGAAGGAGATCATCACACTGATGAAGCTGATATTAAAAACCATCCTACTAATAGTAAGATACAATTCTACCAAAATCCAAAAAATACAGAAAAGCAAGACGTGGATCTACATGGGATATATTTTATCAAACATCAACATTAGCATTAGAGGCACTGACATACCAGTCAAAAAAAATGGATACCCAAATTGAAATACTTGGAGCAATGGCCAACGCAGTCACCGGAATAGACCGAAAACTGGCCGAGTTAAATAACTTAATAAACAAAGCCCAAAAAGATGCCGCTTCCAACTACTTCGAATGTACTTGTGAACCTATCATAAATAAACTTTCGACTATCCCAGATGTAGTAAACACCATATTGGAAGATGTTAAAGACTTTAGTACACAAAAAATATGACAACTAAAAAGAGGAGATATGTTACTCTCTATGTAATAAACACGAAGATCATAATAACGAAAAACGGAAAAAGGAATAGACCCGAATGTGGAAATTGAATTGGTAACAGAAAGTACACAAGAAGCACATGAAAGGATAAATACAGATAAGGAAAATCATCAAGTTTACATAATAACAAAGAGACATAGAAAAAAAAATTTGCAAGGCGAGAAATAAGGCAAAGAATGAAAATGCAGTAAAAGTATATTCTAATTTAGAAAGACCTATAGAAATGAGACATGAAGGACTGACTCAGGAGGAATCAGAAATACAAAATAGTGAGGTACTGAGGACTCAGGCGTCAAAAACAGTGGAAAATAATGGAAAATACTATGATATATTTACAAAGTCTGGAAAAAACCTGACAGACTACAAACTACATACAACTAACACAACTACGTTAGTGGACACTATGGATCGGCAACCGGTCCCAAAGCAAACTAAGGGTAAGAAAGACCGAGACCAAGATGAAAAAGTAACATGTGGTCAAAAAGGAAACGGAAGTGTTATTAGGAGCCACTTAAATGATATCCAAAGTAACCCGATGGAAAAAAAGAATTATCTGACTTTGGTAGAGTCTAATACCTTATTAAATGGAGATGAAAATCGCTCAGGTCAAAGATTACAGAGAACAATTCAACAAGATCAAAATAACCCTCTAAGATTAAACAGGAGTCTGTCACAACAAAAAAAACATCCAGATCTCAAAGAACACCGGATAGATGAATCTGTGACTAACACTGTAACATCAAATAAAGAGATCAACGATAAAGATTACAAACGCAGTAAGGAAGATATAAATATTACAAAAGTCGGTCAAGATAAGCATATTATTTATAAGGACCATCAAACTTGTGATGACAAAAAGAATCGTTGCCTTTGAAGAAGACTGCTCAAATATTTCTTACACCATTATACGACTCACGAGGTAAACAACAATATTTTGAATAGAGGTAATATGCTTCAGCTGATGAAATCAGTACCCTCATTAGAAAAAGTGACAACAAGAGATATTGATTCTGTGGGGTTTGTACAAACCCGGAACGCATCCAACCGCGAACACTCCTAACCTTAAATACAGTTTACTCAGTGGACCAAATCCTGCAGGAACAAGAAGTTTTTCAAGGCTGGGGGATAAAAATTACTCAACCTGCCTCCAAGCCTTATCCGACTCCATTTACAATGGAAGAATTCCCTACAAAAAACTCTAAAATGAGAAAGAACAATTCAGTGTATTCAATATTAAAAACCCCTTGGGTAATACACATCGGGATGATGAAAAAGCTATGGAGGAAATGAAATTTGTAGAAACAAAACAAATTAATGAAAATTGGATTAGGACAGCATTACATGAACAGTGACAGGATAGATCGCAATATAAACTAGAAGATGTGAATGGGGATCAGCTATCGATAGGAGTATGTTCATGGAACATTAACGGATTATGTAAAAAAATAAATGCTCAAATAGATACTTTGTCAAACTTCTATCAAATCATATTTCTGCAGGAGACATGGGAAATGTACCCATTTATGCTACAAGGGTACAAAGGATACTATGTGCCTACAATTAGAAATTGCAAATTTGGTCGCCCATGTGGAGGCTTGGCAACATTTATTTTGATTAATTTGAGAATTGAACATGAACAGTTGATCACAAATAATTCGAACATCCAAGCAGTCAAGTTAAAATATGTAACAAGTGAGGAAAAAAACATAAAAACGTTAAAAATGTAATCAATATATATATTCCACCAAAGTACTCGTCAAAGAAGAATATAAGTGTCGCTCTAACAGGATTTTTATTGGAACAAATAATAGATGACCCGACTGTTAACTTTATCATTACAGGTAACTTTAATATAAATTTGTTAATACAATTAACAAGGGATGATGTTATACAGTCCCAAAATCACCAATGGTCAATTCCCGAACAAACACTGGATCTCAACATAAATACTAAGCATAATCCAATCGGAAAAAAACTTTTGATGGATGTGGAAGAACTGGGACTAAGAGTATTAAATGGCAGGTTCTCAACCGATACACCCGCAGTTTGGTCATTCCAAACACAGAAATCAAAATCAAGAATAGACAATACAATGATATCTATTAACATTTTTGATAAAATTGTTTCCTATCGCTTAAAGAAAGTGCAAGATAGTGATCATAACCAACAAATAGTAGAAATAAAAGTGGCATGCTCGAAACATCAAAATTATCTAACTACACAAGGCCGGACCTGTACTATCAACTATAGGAAACCTATATGGAAGACTGATAATAAAGATGACATGAAAAAAAGGCACAAGAATTAATTAAAGATTGCATCAAAGAACATATTATGCAGTCAGCAATTAAGCAATGGGGACATTTCACGCAGAAAAAAGTTCAACCAAATGATGTTACTTCTTGTAGTAGAAAAACACAACAGATTAAAATGGAAAAAAGAAATACTAATATTAATCTCCCACACGTGATCAAAAAAGTCAGGCGGACCCGTAATAGACTGAGGAAGCAGCTAACCAGGCTCCCGAATAAAGAGGAAATTCAAATGCTACTTAAAAGCACCAACAATAACTTGAGGAAATTATTGTGGAACGAAAAATAAATATCCAGCAAGAGTTATGGACAAAAATCTTTCAAGTAAACTCGAGGGAGTTTTGGAAAATTATTAACGGTCTAAGTAGACCCAACAAATCTGTGGTAGCTTCCTCCCTAACTGAAGATGATTGGTTGAAATTCCTCAAAAAGACCTTAGACCCTGGAATGGAACTTAACATTCAGAAAGACAAGCAGACAATAATGATAGAAAAAGAATGAGAATCTGATCTGGAAACTGCTTTCACAGAAATTGAAGTAACAAATTTAATAAAGAAACAAAAAGATGGAGCCCCAGGACCTAATGGAATCCCGTTTGCTCTTTACAAGGAAGATCCAGATTTATGGGCTACCTATTTGACTAAGGTTTTTAATGAAGTTGTCCGATCAGGGCAAATACCAAAATCTTGGAGAGGATCACTAATATCTCCTATCTACAAAAAAGGTAATTGGCAACTACCAGAGAACTATCGCTTGATTACCCTCCAAGATACTGACGCAAAACTATTGACGGGTCTTTTACTATCAAGTTTATCAGATTGGGTTAAGAAAAATCAAATATTACCACCAAACCAAACTGGGTTTATCAAAGGTTTAGGAACTTCCACAAATATATTAATTTTATCTGTTCTAATGGATAAGGCGCTTTTAGCTAAACAGCCTCTCTACTTTTGTTTCGCCGATTTTAAATCGGCATTTGACTGTGTAAACAGGTACCTTCTATGGAAAAAACTTGAATACCAAGGAATTCCGGACCCACTACTAATACTTATACAATTATTATATTCTGAAACCTGGGTCAGGGTGAGAATCGGTGATGGCCGAACATTATCTAATAAAATACCCATGACACGAGGACTAAAGCAAGGTTGTGTCCTTGCTCCACTACTTTTTAATCTATTTATAGCCGACATCACCATTGCATTGAATGAAGTTAATGCACACCCACCGAAGCTAGCAGGAAAACAAATATCAAATCTGCTGTACGAAGATGACGTTGTACTTCTAAGTCAAACTAAGGTGGGCCTGCAAAGACTAATTGATCGCATATCAATGTACGCACAAGAGAACCAAATGGTAATAAATGAATCAAAGAGGAATATAATGGTAGTCACAAAGAACAGACGACAAAAAAATAAATGCAAAGGGATGCTGGAACAAACTCAACTAGAGCAGGTTGATTATTACCGGTATCTTGGTGTTATATTCAATGATAGTGGACATTTTCTCCCACAGAAAAAAGACATTACTAGGAAAGCTAATAGCTTGGTGGCTGCATTTAGGATTATACAAAAAAAAACTAACAGCACTGTCCTGTGGCCCTTTATTAAAGATCATATCAGCTAAATTATTACCAACCTTGACATATGGCTCTGAAGTTTTAAATGGTAAGGATGCGGAGATAATTAATAATGCAGTTGCGAAAACTTACAAGATTTTATTCCATCTACCATATAATGCCTCGCAAGCACAGGTGCGGTTGGAGTTTGGGATAAATAATCAGCAACACGCACGAAAAGGTCAAATCCTGAAAGTATGGAATCGTATTAAAAATGACCTTGACAATCAAATGTCCCGGATACTATGGCAAGAAGTGAAAGACAACCGGAAACTGCAAGCTTGGGCATATTTTAAGGAAGCGAAGGAAGAATTCGGAGTAATATCAATTTGGGAGAATACAATTACCCAGGAAAGTTTCAAAAGAGCAATTAATAAACTGACTAATCATCTTTCGCTGATAAAAGACAAAGAGGTACTTGTAAAAAGAAGAAACGCATGGCCAATTATAAATGGATTTAAAAAAAAGCAAGTCTAAGAATATCTTGAAACATCATGGTCACAGCAAAGTAAGCAAATTTTTATAAAAGCACGTTTTGGACTTTGGCCAGGTTTGTGTCATCTGCCGTCATGGAAGATTAGTGAGGAAAATGCTATATGTAGGCTATGTTAATGTGGCCAAGAGGATATTATACACCTACTATGTCTTTTGTCCTGCAATAGAAGCTGAAAGACAAATTATCCTTAAGAGACTATTTAATGCTCGTGGAGTAAGAACATGTAGACCAGCGTTAATGGCATGCCTAAACCCACATGACGTATTTATGAATTCTGCATTTGTAAAACTTTTATCTGTGATTGGTAAAAAACTTGAAGAAAATATTTTTTAATTTGACAAATTATGCGATATTACAATAATTATGTACATGGTGTTTTAAACTTTTTATTCTCTGGTGAAATTTTAAAGCATTTTTGTAAGATTTTATTTAATCAAACAAATAAACTTGACTTTGACTTTGACTACTGCAGCATCTTTACAACCACTGTGCACTCCTCTACACTCTCCACCCCAACATCAACAGCACTTAGCTCCCCTCACTCATATATGCACAAACCAGCCATGTGCTCACACTAATGGAGACTAAACACCACCCATGTCTCTGTCTACCTTTACAAATACACATGTTATATTTTGTTATGTTATGTATGTCTGTCATATTTCCTATGTATCCACCTGCACAGGAAATAACATTACTAGATTTCCCATCACAGCACAGCACAGCACTGAAAGTAACATCACTAATGTCCTGCCAAAACGGTCTTTGAAAGAAGAAGCCAAGGGAGAGGACTTAATTTCCCATAGCCCATCTGTACAGGAAGTCACATCACTGAATTTCTTATTATCCATCTGCACAGGAAGTGACTTCACTGAATTCCCCATCATCCATCTGCACAGGAAGTGACACCACTAGTTTCCCTCTAAAATGTTTAAAAGAAGAAGCCAAACAAGGGGATTTCATTTTCCATTGCCCATATGCACAGGAAGTGTCATCACTGGATTTCATCCATCTGCGCCTGAAATGACATCACTTGATATCCCATCATGCATCGGCACAGGGGGCAATATGACTGGTTTTCCACCCACAGTACCCTATGCTCCACCCTCTCTCCTAGGACCTATTTAATGGCAGAAGTAGCATAAGCATGTAAAGCACAGCCCTATCTGCACCAGGCTATGCCTGTCCTTGCCTGGACTGCACCAGAAAGACTGATTTTGCTACTACCCACAGATACTCTGCTACACACCTCCATGCTCTTAACCCTGGCTGCCACTCATTGCACTGATGCCTTGCCACATGACACATATAGAAGGAGCATTCACATATACCTCCTGCAATTTCTCATGCACTCTCCTACACCTCCACACCAACAGCACCCAGCAACTTACTCACTCACACACGCACAAACCAGACATTTGCTGATGCTCACACAGACCAAACAGCATGCCCCACTCGCATGCATGCTCCACAAAACCTGCTTCCTCCCAAACATACCCAGAGATGTGGGACATACTTCATGGCCATGCTCCAGACCCGCTCTTTCTCACAGAAACACGGTTTAACTCAACCTTGGCATGGGACATTGCTACAGCCATCCCTGCCGGCTAAAATATTGTTAGGCTAGACAATCAGCACAACCCCAGAGTGGAGTAGTCACCATCATATTCAAAAATACCATTAGCTGAACTGCCTACATAGACACCCCCACCAGCTGCAGTGATCAACTTAAGTTCAAATCACTCATCACAGCCAAGTTCTCCCTGCGCAGAACCCTGGTATCAAGACCAGGAGACTTCACAACAAGGTTGCCAGAAACATCATGGATTTCTTCACACCTCACATAATCAATGGCAGAAGCTTCATCCTCCTCTGAGACCTTAACTGTCATCTTGAAGACCACACTGACCCAAACTCTATGGCTCTTCCAGAAATCCTCAGAAACTTTGGACGTATCTAGCACATTGCCAAACCTACTCACACTGCCAAAAAACAATTATACCCAGTTTTCTTCTCAATCAGCAATGTCACAAGTGATAAGCCAGAAAGTATTACCTTGATAGAACATGCTCTATTCAATTTCAGCATACACATCACCCACCATCACATGCCTACCATTAATGGAACCGCCTGTCACAGATGGAAAAGAATCTAATAAGAGGAGTGGGCTTACTCACTCTCTGAGCACCAGTCAGAGCTTACCAGTGATTTGACGAAAGCCATAAAAATGTCAACAGCTGTATCACTGCATGCACCACCACCCTGAAACCCCTCAAGCACAACTCAACAGCAAGAGCCCGACCTCAGTCCAGCTGGTACACTGATGAACTCAGGCTAACAAAAAGCCACTGCAAGTAACTGGAGTACTAATGGAGAAAAAGTCAAGGCACCTCAGATAAATATATCTACAAAGCAGACCTAAAATACTACTACTAGAAGATGCGGAACAGCAAGTGCACAGCTCTTGCAGGTTGCATTGATGCCAGCGCCATCAGAAGCAAGGAAATCTTGCCAAACATTTCAACACGCATCTTTCTGCCTCCAACATCATCCCTCACAGGACCTATGCAACAAGCTCTTGGAATTCTTCAGTAACAAAATCATCTCCAGGTACAGCAACTTCAGCCCTCAACCACATTCTGTTACAGCTGAACTTCCCATCACTGCTGCTGAATGAACTCTGACCTTGTGTCCAGCTGTCTTCATTGCCAAAATCGTTGCTTCCCACTTGGGGGCTCCGTCTGACTCTTGCTTGCACCACATCTTCAGTAATGGACTCGTATCAATCAGTATAGCAGTAACACCTATCCTACACTGGACACCAGGAAACATGCCACCACCATGCCCTGGCTTAAGAAATCATCTGTGCCACATTTTCCAATGACAAACCCTTACCCAGCAAAGGACTAAGACAAACGAGTAAATTACTGCCTCAGCAACCATCAGTTCCTCGACACCATGCAATCTGGATTCAGGCCCAACCACAGTACAGAAACAGCACTCATCACCACCACAAATGACATCCACATGATTTTTGACAGAGGAGACACGGCAGCTCTCATTCTCCTGGACCTCTCTGCAGCATCTGACACCATCTCACTCTCCATCCTCATCAGACACCTGCACAAGATTGGCGTCAAATGACATGCTGTCTGCTGGATTAGCTCATTCTTAACAGATAGAAAGGAAGCTGTCAGACTGACACCTTACTTCTTGGGAGCCAACAAACTCAACTGCAGAGTACCTCAAGGCTCAATTGTTCAGCTGACTTCTTCAACACATACATGATCCCATTGCCAACCTCATCTGCAGACACAATGTCAATAGTCTCTCCTACCCAGATGACATGGATCTCATACTCTTCCTCTAGGACAAGGCCCAAACATAAGAAACAAGTTTACCTCTTGCATTACAAAGTCGCTAGGTGGGTGAAAGCTAACTGTCTCAAGCTTAACACTGACAAGACAGAAGTAGGGATCTTTGGCAATAACACCTCAACATGGGATTCCAACTCGTGGCAGGCCGAACTTGGACACTCCCCACCCAGAACCCATGCCAGAAACCACAGACTAAGAATCAACAGCAGAATACCGCCACTGCATTCTGCTTTCCCACATTAAAGATGCTGGGAATGGGGGGGCGTGGCCAACAGCATGGCCGGTTAGGACGCGCAATTGCAGGGCTCCTGTGAGGCTGCCTGGTAATCCGACATATAGAATCCGGCCTGGACCTCCAAACCGGTACTACACTGAGGCGGAAGGTGCCTGGAGCTGGCGAGTGCCGAAAATGGGAAGAAAATCGGTGTAGGGGAAGCAGGACAAGCTCCGGAGTCATCTGCTCGTCTTCGTGCTGCACTAACATGGGGGTGGCTGGCGCCAGAGGACCCCGAGTCAAGTGAGCGCCTCCCCCCCCCTGTCTTCCCCCCCTGTCTGCTGAGGCCAAGGTGGGCGCTGCGGTCAACTACAGGAGCGCCCCGAGGGAGCCCGGACATCGGCCCCCCCGCCTGGTGCGTCTGGAGAGAGGCCGTGGAGGAATCTCCTTCACCAACATGGCGCCCGTGGCAGCGAAGGTGAGCTGTCGGCCCTGAATGCCGTGATTCGGAATCCCGCCCGACCTACACAGTGCTCGGAGCGGCGGCGGAGCGGAGGGGGAGCTGCTGGGGGCGAGAGACGCGCTGCAGATGTGGACCGCAGCACATCCGAGAACGGGATCCTAGATAACACCCGTGCTACGGCGGAGGAGGCGGACGCCCGGGAAATCAGTGCACCTGGGAGAGAGGAGGTGGCGCCTTCAGTGAAACCCTGTGGGGGGCGCTTGGCAGCGAACTGCCGCTTGGAGGCCTAAATGAGACACATCCTGGACTGCCCGAAGTGCCACACGGGAGGCGGGGGCCGAGTCTGTGCCGCTACACGTGCCACACCCTGGAGAGTAACTCGGGAGTCCGGTGGCCGTGGCGCCCAGTGCCTGCAAAACAGAGTCAGGCGTGACTCACCCAGCACCAACCTGGGGGCTTGACCACGATTGTGAACTCTGGGAGGCAGCGAGATTGCGGCAGGCCGTCGCTACAAGCATGTGCTCTACATCCACTGCTCAGATCTTGGGGCATCCGCAGGCGTAATGGAGCACAGACAGCCACACATGACTACGTATTAGGCTGAAGTGCACACGGTTATGGCCGGACATACTGGTGTACGACGCCCACATCATTGCAAGGGGGCGACGGAAGTGTAGGAGAACCCGGGAGGGTCAACACCCAAAAGGCAAGGCTCGGAGGGCGCCCGCGACACTTACTGCAGGGGGCCAGCAGGGACCAACATCTGAGGCATTACAGCAGAAACCATTGAGAGGGCGAGTGGCTCGGACGGGGCCACAGCTGGTGTGGAGATAGGCGGGACACCCGGGGCCATGGAAAGGGAATTGAGGACCAGTCAGAGGGCCGCACTGTGAGACATCCAACCGGGGAGCGGCGGAGGAACAAGGCTGACAAGACCGCAGGCAGTAATTGAACACCTGGGGGAAACACACGACATCAGGCGGCAGGAGGTGACCGGCCTGCGGAGTGCCCGGACGCTGACGACCCGCAGAACCATGGGGAAAAAAGAGGCCCTGCCGAAAGGTCCCAAACAAGGCCCGATGGACAACTTTGCGGCACCGCGCCAGGGGGCGGAAGGTCCACCCGCGCCCTCGGCCACCCGCTCAGACACAGAGCTACTGATGGCGGCAATGCAGGCCTCCCGCACAGAAATTCAGGAGTCCAGGGCGGCACTGGAGGTTAAAATCAGCGAGGTGGGCTCGGAAGTGACACTCCTACGACAGGACTTCCGCAATCAGACAGGGTCACCGCTGCAGAGGCTCGAGTGGGGGAAGCCGAGGATTCGATGACAACTCTTCGCAGAGACATGGCGGAACTGCAGGCCACGAATCGCCAGCTCACCTGGAAGGTGGACGGCGCAGAGAACAGGGCTCGGCGCAACAATCTGCGCTTTGTAGGCTTCAGGGAAGGAATTGAGAAGAACGACATGGTATCCTTCCTTCATGCGTGGATACGAGAAACATTCCCTAAGGCGCAATTCTCGCCGTGCTTCATAATAGAGAGGGCACACAGAGCACTCCTCCCGAAGCCGCCTGAGGGAGCACGACCACGTCCGGTCATTGCACGTTTTTTGAACTTTGCAGACAGAGATTTGATACTGAGGGAGGCGAGGAAGATGGGGGAGATCCGTCTGGAAAACGTGCATGTTATGATCTTCCCGGACTACAGTCAGGAGGTGCAAAAGCAGAGGCGATCCTTCGACTCAGTGAAAGCTAAACTCAGAGACTTAAAAATCTCGTACATGTTACTGTTCCCTGCGAAGCTTAAGATGATCTTCAATGAGCGGTCTCTCTTTTTTGTACACCCGGAAGACGCTTGGCAGTGGCTGGAGGAACGTCCGATCCTCAACAGTAGGGAGAGTGCACTACGTGAAGTGCTGGATAGGTCACGGAGAAATGCGACACACTGGGAACATCCGAAATCGCAAAGACTGAAATCCAGGAGATCAAAAAGGCAAACCCCAGCGACGCCATACAGAAGCCGTGGTACAGGATAGGCCAGGAAAGGGCGCTCCGCATCTCCAAGAGGGGCAGCGGCATCTGGGTAGCGAGGCGCGGCATTGTGCACCTCTGCAAGGTCGAAAGGCGAGGAAGCGGAGACACTGGATAGCCAATCGTCCGGCGGAGAGGGCGAGGAGGAGGGTGGACAGTCAGACCATCCGCTGGTGAAAGAGATTCGGGACATGGAACATGAACTATCAGGACACTACAGTGCCCCCGAATCTGAACACCCGGACTCCAAATCCTGACGGAAAAGAGACTGCAGCGCAATCTGCGTTCTATGTCTGGAGCCACGGGGAGGCAGGTGAAATGTCATTCGTCCGGAGGACTGGGAGGTCTGGAGTGGCAGCCTGCCAAACAGGAAGCACACAAGTTGGCATACCCACTTTAGTGGGCTTTGTTTGACACGTAGATAGAATTGTTGGGTGTTTATTAGGGTGGGTTGGCGGGTGGGCGACAGGCCTACTCCTTCGGAAAGCTATGTCCTGTGTAAGGACACGTCTGGAAGGGGAGGGAGGTGGGGTGGGGGAGGGGGATGCTCAAGTTGGTGGGGATCCAGGGGGGAAGGCATTACAGTTTTTTGCACTACTACTTTGTTGGGGCAGGGTACGGGGAGGGACTCAGGTGGGAACACTGAAAGCTCAGGTAGATGATCACTTCGGCAATTTGTGCTATCGCACCACTGCCAACCGTAAGTGTTGGGCCACACAAGGTCACTACTCTCTCCCATGGCCGGTACCGTAGAAGCACCGCACGTGGCCGGAAGGAGGTTGACTATAATGACGTGGAATGTCAACGGGTTGGGATCGAAAATCAAAAGAGGGCTGGTAATCGCCTACATTAAGAAGACTGACCCAGACATCATTTTTCTGCAAGAGACGCATCTTAGGGGTACTCAGTGTGCCTTTGTGGCTAGGGGCAAATACAGGGTGTTGGTCCATGCGGGTTACACTTCGGACTCTAGGGGAGTGGCAGTCTTGATTAAAAAATCCCAATCTTTCGCCATCACACATACGTGGCTTGATTCACAGGGTACCTATGCGGGAGTCCAGGGCAAATGGAATAGGAACACGTACACCTTAATCTCTGTTTACGCACCACCTAAGCTGCAGTCGTGCACAAATGCCTCCATCGCGAACATTCTCTTAGACACGGCGGACACAGTACAGGTGGTGGGAGGGGACTTTAAAGATGTCATGGACGTTGCCCTCGACAGATCAGGCACCTCAGTTGACGGCGGAAACAGAACGGCACTGTTTGACCTGATGTCCTCCCTGGGGCTAACTGACACATGGCGGTAGCTCCACCCGACACAGCGCGCCTACTCCTACTACTCAGGGGCACATCGAACGTTCTCCCATCTTGACTATGTCTTCATGCACAGACAGGAGCTAGCAGTAGGGGATGTAGCAGAGTACAGAGCTAGGGGCGTATCTGACCACTCGCCTTTGTATGTTAGAGTGGGGCATGGCAGAGCGGGGGACGCGGGGTGCTGGCGACTTGCGACATGGGATCTCCAGAATACAAAACTGCTAAAAGATGTGAGGACAGACATAAAGGTATACTTCGAAGACAATGTAGGCTCGGTTGACTCAAACATCACCCTGTGGGAGGCCCTGAAACCAGTCATGCGCGATAAGATTAGACTTCGACTAGGAGAAGATAGACGGAGACTTCAGGGGGAGGTAGCAGCCCTGGAGCAGTCTATTCTAAAATGGGAAGGCGAATTCCTGGCCCATAAGTCCGAGAACTCCCTGCGGCGGTTGCTTGACGTTCAGAAGCAGTATCGGGAACTGGTGACCAACGAGGCCAAGACCCAAGCACTAGCGACCCTACACAGATTGTATGACGTGGGGGATAAGTCGGGGAAATTACTGGCGTGGCTCAGCAAGAAGGAGAGGGCAGAGAGATGGATAGATGACATAGTCACGGTGAGAGGTATTACAGTCAATACCGACGTAGAAATAGCGGAGGCTTTCGCTGCCCACTATGAAACCTTTTACAAAGCGCACGACCTGACAACTTTCGAGGAGGCCCTTCAATACCTAGATGACACCACCCTGCCGGTCCTTTCACCGGAAGACGCGGAAACATTAGAAGCTGACATAACGTCAGAAGACATCACGATCGCTATTGCCAGACTCGGACCGGGTAAAACACCAGGCCTGAATGGATTCCCGGCAGAATTCTTTAAGCGCACATTAGATCTGCTAACTCCACACCTTCCGGGTCTCCTAATGGACGCCCTTGAGGTGGGAGAACTCCCGCCGGACCTCACTATGGCCACAATTATACCACTATACAAGGAGGGTAAGCCACAAATTGAATGTGCCTCCTACCGGCCGATATCTCTACTCAGCACGGAAGTGAAAGTACTGGCAACTATCCTAGCGGTTCGTTTGAGGGCGGTTATAACGGGACTGGTACAGATGGACCAGTCAGGTTTTCTACCTGACAGGGCAACAAAGCTAAATCTGCGCAGAACTCACAACTGGCTACAGGAGGTCAAGGAGAGGGAAGACCCACACTGGTTCCCTTCCCTAGACGCTGAGAAAGCGTTCGATGCGGTACACTGGCCCTTCCTGTTCGCAGTGCTTAGGAGACTTGGATTCGGCCCAAAGTTCACGGCGTGGATCAGACTACTCTATACCGGTCCAAGGGCCAGGGTGAAGGTCAATGGAACGCTCTCCCGAATATTCCCTATCTAGAGAGGTAGTAGACAGGGATGCCCCCTGTCCCCACTTCTCTTTACCCTTGTTATAGAAGCCCTAGCAGACAAGATCAGGCTTAATGCGAATATCCACGGCTTCACGGACGGGACAGCAGCGCTCCCCCCCGAAAAGATTTCGCTTTACGCGGATGATGTACTGCTCTACATAACAGAGCCCGAGACGACCGTGCCGGAGCTCTTCCGAGAATTGGAGCAATATGGGGAGATGGCGGGCCACAAGATAAATTGGCACAAATCAGTACTATACGACCCAAAGGGAAGTAATCAGTGGGGGAGTCTACCAGGGGAGCTGTCGACGACGACTGACGGGTTCCAGTACCTGGGGGCTTATATTACGACGAACATCCCTCTCTCGTTCCAAAACAAAGTAGAGCGTATCATCATGAACGCAGTGGCGGATATGGACCGTTGGAGACACCTCCCTTTAACACTCCTGGGAAGAGCGGCCATGTATAAGATGATTATACTACCGAAATTTCTATACGCCCTCCAAAATGAGTACTATCCACTGCCAACTGCGGTCTTCGCCAGGATCCATGCAGACATGCGATCTTTCCTCTTGCTCGGGAAACAGGCGAGGGTGGCCCTGGCCACACTACAAAGACACCAATATAGCGGGGGAATCTCGCTTCCCAACTTGGAAGTCTATTATTGGGCGGCGCATTTGACTCCAATCAATGATTGGCTCCATGCGACGGCGGACCACCCAACATATTCCCTGGAAAGAGCTAAGCTGGCACCCAGAAATATACTGCAGTATCTTTATGGGAGTGCGAGGAGAGCGCACCTTCTCTCTGCTATGCCCCTAACGCTGAGGGCCTGGACGAAAGCTACGAAACGCATGGGGTGGGAACACAAACCTACAAGACAGACACCTCTATGGCATTGCCACTGGCTACACGGGTTACATAAACTACGTGGATTCCAGAGATGGGACGACATTGGCATTTCTAATATTAGAGATGTAATAGCCAAAGGGGAACTAAAGTCGTTCAGGGCACTCCAGAGGGAGTTCGGGTTACACACCACGCAACATTTCAAGTACATGCAACTGCGCCATGCTTGGCAGGCCCAGAATATCTCACTGCTGGATATTCCCGAGTATGCACCACTAGAGGGGAGACTGCTCCAGGAACACATGGTCGGACAGGTGGTATCCCTCACATACAAGACACTGACAAACCATATGTTGGGTGACTTAACTAAACTTAGACAGGTATGGGAGGCGGAGGTAGGAGAGATGGAAGACTTGGACTGGGAGATAGTATTGACACACCCACGGGAAGTGGCCATTAAGTCCAGGCTGCGATTGATCCAATTTAACTTTCTCCACAGAACATACTTTGACAGAGTACGTCTATACAAAATGGGGAAAATAGAAGGAACGAGATGCCTTAGGTGCCGACAAGAGGGGGGGGACTTCTTCCATACAGTATGGACCTGCCCTATTATACAGAAATACTGGTCACAGATCTTTCAGGAGCTTGAAGAAATCCTCGGGGCCCCCATCCTTACAGACCCCAAGTTGGCGCTGCTTGGTATGACGACTGAGGTAGACCTGACCCGCCCGCTACTCATCTTCCTGGTCCTGGCATTAGTAGTTGCCAAGCGGGACATTGCAAAACATTGTGGGGTGCCAGAACCCCCGGACCTGGAGGAGTGGAGGAGAGGTTTAGACCTGTATATGGCAGCGGAGAGGGTCACATACAAGGCGAGAGGTTGTCCCCGGAAATTCAGGAAAGTTTGGTCTAAGTGGGGACATTACCATGGTATGGATGGGGGGTTATAGTGGGATGGGTTAGGGTAGAAGGGTAGCACCGCTGCTTCTGTCCGGTTGGGGTGTAGGAGGGACCGACGGGGCATGCTTTCACCCGCAAACAGTATAAAGGGTCACTGAACATAACAAGCTCTGAACAAATGTATACACCTGGTGGACGGTGGGAGGGCGATGGAGGGAGAGGTATGAGATACTGATACGTTTTTCCATAAACTGCTTGTATATTGCTGCTTTCTATCCTGAGTCTTCTAACGTTTGACCACCGTGGGTTGAGGGAGGGGGTGGGAAGGGGGCAGTTAACTACCTACAACATAAAAGAAAAAGCGGAAACTTGGGTAGCCAAAGGCTGATTATGACTGACAACCTTGAGTGTAAATGAGGCGCTGACGACACACGCCGCCCGACCTCCGGGGTGTGGGCTGAAGGGCTGTGTATTTTTTCAGGGTGCGTGGCACTACCAAATGCTTTTCACAGTGCCTGACGCCGACAGATTGTATAATGGCCCCTTGTGTATCTGCAATAAAAATGTTTTAAAAAAAAAAAAAAAAGCTGGGAATGATCTATAAATGGCTCCTATGCAACACTAGAAAAACTATCACTCATGCCCTAGTCATCAGCAATTTGGACTATGAGAACACACTTAGCTCTGGGATCACCTAGCAACTCACTAGAAAACTACAAACCACCCAGGACTGGACACCCAGACTCATCCTCAACCTCCCACCCAGACCTCACATCACACCACACCTCAGAGAACTAAACTGGCTCCTGACACACCAATGTGCACGATTCAAACTCCTCACACACATTCAAGGCACTACCCAAGTCCAGCCCCACCTACCTGAACAGTTGCATCTCCTTTCACTGATCACCCAGTTACCTCCACCCCACAGGACTCCTGCTCGCACACATCCCACATTTAAGCAACTCCAGATTAGGAGGATGGGGACTCGTTTACAATGCTCCTATAGGGTGGAACAATCTTCTGCTCAAAATCATAGTGTTCTCCTCCCTTCTTGATTTTTGCAAATAGCTGAAGACCGGGCTTTTCAATTAACCAATCTACCATAGGCAGGGCTAGGCACACACACCTGCTCAGCACCAAGATAACCTTATAGGTGATAGTGGGGTTTACAAATGCACATTACATATACCCATCAGAACTAAAAAGAGCCAGAACACACACGTCACAAAAGTGCCTTTAAGAAGGAACAGCAAATGGGGTCGTCATCATGGAAATCTGGTGATGGCTGTCTCTCTCTAAATGGGATAAGATGACTGTCACTTTGTCCAGAAAACTGTGCTGAATTGTTCTTCAGGTGAAAGGATAACTCCAGAAGAGCCAGATGAGACTCTGATGGTATAAGCCCAGCTATTCACCTGAATCTAAAAAGAGCAGTGGAACTACCAGTTTAGAGGGTTGTAGGGCCTTTCTGATTAACGGTGGGGCCCCTGGTCTGCGAAATTCTAAATGAGGCCATAGAACTCCCTTATGGTCCTGTTGCTCTATTCACTAACTGGAGTCGTTCTTTTTATACCAACCTCCCTTTTCTATGATATTCTCTAACTACTGCTACGTACAGTTAACTGTTTTATTTTATTTTAGCCTTCACACTTGCAATAAAACACATATGTTTGCTCTTTCAGTTAGTATGGCATAAGCAGACTATCTACAAATGTTAAATGCATTACTATTAATCAGACATAGTTACAACGTACTGAGTTATGTCAACCAGATACACAATCCATGCATTTTTTCCAACTGTAATCTAGACTTATGTTCTACATTAGAGTTTTCTTGCTAAATTCTTACAAGTGGATGGAAGAAGGTCAAGCACATTTCAGATGATAAACCTTGGCTGTATAATTGCTGCAGCTCAAATAATTAAACCAGATTTTTGGATATTAATTAGGGTCCGCTGGGAACACCTGGACTGGAAGGGCCTTTACCCTTTTGCTGCTGCCCACTGGCAAAAGGAGAATCAAAGAACATGTCAAGGAAGGAGAACATTCATTGATCATAAAGCATTGATTAGTAAATTCCAGAAAAACTGCCAATTTATTCGGTGAATGACATTTAAGCAAATGTATCCTTGTACTTTAAACTATTCCTCGCCTCATTTTATTGAAGAGAGCATGGATTTAGTGTCTCATTTCTTAAGGAAAATGTTATTGCAGTGTTATTCTATAGCGGAGCATTGGTGCAGAAAGAGCTAGCTGGCTTTTCAGGAGCACACTTTTAATTCTCCTGTTCTGCCTCTTCAATACAAGACCACTACCCGGCAGTAAAGGAGAGGGCAGCCACTACAATGTATGCCTGTCTACCTCGCAAGAGTGGGAGGACAGTAAGTGTGTGACACGAAAGGCCTCATCCCTCAGTAGTGCTCTTCCGCACCTGGGTGTAGTGGGCAAAAGAACAATGGATTTAACCCAGACCTTTTGATTGGGGAGAATGTTTGTATTGTCAGCATTCCGTTCATCATTTATTTACTCTAACACTTTTCACCCTAAGTGGGATGGGTATGCCCAGACATGGGTCCCTTGATCACTGTGTCACTGGATTCAAGCTAGCCTGGCTCAAGAAGGGCAACATACCCTGAAACTGGTCCCAGGATGCTTGTTTCGGGTCCAGGGAGGACCTGGCCTGGCAGTTCTGTCTGGACTGTTCCCATGGGGCACATGGTCAAGACTGATTTGCATATGGCTGGGTCCAAACTGGATTGGCGTAGTGGGCAAAAGAACAATGGATTTTACCCAGATCTTTTGACTGGGGAGAATGTTTGCATTGTCAGCATTCCATCCATCATTTGTTTGCTGTAACACTTTTCGCCCTAAGTGGGATGGGCATGCCCAGACGTGGGTCTCTTGCCCACTGTGCCACTGGATTCAAGCTAGCCTGGCTGAAGAAGGGTAACATACAGGCCCGTACTGGCCGTTGCGGGCACCGGGTGTTTCCCCAGTGGTCTGCGAGGGTGGGGGCCGGTTTTGGCCCCCTGGGGGCCGATTTTGTTACAGGGACGTTTTTGCAGCATAGCGACAATAACAAAATTGGTCGAAACCGGCCCTGGCAAAGAGCTCTGCCGTCACCCCCAACTCTTCGAGGGGGGCCTGCCGAGCACTTTGCCAGGGCCAGTTTTGGTTCCCAGTCCGGCTGGTAACATACCCTGAATCCGGTCCCAGGATGCTTATTTCAGGTCCAGGGATGACCTGGCCTGGCAGTTCGGTCTGGACTGTTCCCATGGGGCACAGGGTTGAGACTGATCCGCATATGGCTGGGTCCAAATTGGGGTGGCGTAGTGGGCAAAAGAATGATGGTTTTAACCCAGATGATTTGACTGGGGGAGAATGTTTGGATTATCAGCATTCCGTCCATCATTTGATTGCTGTAACACTTTCAGTTAGCATCGCATACGCAGACTATCTACAAATTTTAAATGCATCACTATTAATCAGATATAGTTACAACGTACTGAGTTATATCAACCAGATACACAATCCATGCATTTTTTCCGACTGTAATCTAGACTTATGTACCACATGAGAGTTTTCTTGCTAAATTCTTACAAGTGGATGGAAGAAGGTCAAGCACATTTCAGAACATAAACCTTGGCTGGATAATTGCTGCAGCTCAAATATTTAAACCTGATTTTTGGATATTAATTAGGGTCCGCTGGGAACACCTGGACTGGAAGGACCTTTACCCTTTTGCTGCTGTCCACTGGCAAAAGGAGAGTCGAAGAACCTGTCAAGGAAGGAGATCATTCATAGATCATAAAGCATTTATTAGTAGATTCAAGAAAAACTGCCAATTTATTCGGTGAATGACATTTAAGCAAATGTATCCGTGCACTTTAAGCTATTCCTCCCCTCGTTTTATTGAAGATTGCATGGATTTAGTGTCTCATTTGTTAATGAAAATGTTATCGCGGTGTTATTCTATAGCAGAGCATTGGTGCAGAAAGGGCTAGCTAGCTTTTCAGGAGCACACGTTTAATTCACCCGTTTTGCCTCTTCAATGCGAGACCTCTGCCCGGCAGTAAAGGAGAGGGCAGCCACTACAATGTATGCCTGTCTACCTCGCAAGAGTGGGAGGACAGTAAGTGCGTGACACGAAAGGCCTCATACCTCGGTAGAGCTCTTCTGCACCTGGGCATCCTTTTCTCGACGTAGCAAGTAAGATCGTTTGAGACTCGCTTGTGAGGGTACCGCTGCGAGAAGTCGATGTTTGGGACTCGTCGCCATGTCATTATTAGGAATGCGTGTTCTAAAGTCCTCTTAACAGCACGCTGCAAGGTAACATTCTCGCATGTTTTGAGCTGCAGTAGTATCTGCCCCCGAGACCTGCTCTCCACTCGCGCCAATGTCAAACGCCACACGCGCTTGAGTGCAGCCCGCCTATTTCGGCCCTGTAATGACACTGCGGCTCTTGAGGAGGACACTCGCTGTCCCGAGTAGTTGTGGAGCTAACAAATAGTCTTCGGTTAAATGGAATGTTTTCAGGTCGTTTATGTTACTAATACTCTAAAACTGATGAACTCATTAAACCATGCATTCGAGCATTATAAACTACCAGCTCATGTTTAAATCAATACTAATAACAGCAGTTTATTTTGTAGTATCAGTTTTAGCTTTTGGAAGGAGCTATTATATCTTGATTTTCCTTGGCACCTAATCTAGAATAATTAGGTGGAGTAGCTCACTGGGGAATTGTTTTTCTTTCTATTGTTATTAACGATATAATGCTGATTTTATCTGAACTGAAACTACAGAGCTCTCGTTTAAGCTCCCTAGAATGCACAGTACCAGTGCTCGAAGCATTAGTTATTGTTGGACAACAGAGGATGGACGTTAAGCAGTGCCAAAAGCAAATAATCGCAAATTATTTGGGTTATAAGCTTTAATTTATCAAGACCCATCTCTATATAAGCATATCAGGAATATCATTGGCATTGCCATTAATAGAGAACATTGCTGAAAAACGTGTGACCACAAAGACTTGTTACTTCGCCTTTGGTGGCATGCAAGTAGATTTATTAATAGTAGAGATGGGTGGTGTTTTTTGGTGATCTATGTGAGGATAATGGCTATGCACTTCACTTTGAGTAGATTTCCAGTCATGATGCTGTGGCTTTTGGTGCAATATGTCTGTTAGACCTAATAGCCTTTTGGTGGTCTTGCACTAAAGGTTTTAGCTTCACCTGCCTATTTATCTGACTTTGTTTTTGTTGTCCATAGAACTCTATTCACATTACCATGGCAAACCAGGTCTAGCGTGTTTGTGCTCTCTTCTTAAAAAATGGTAAGATTGAGTCAAGTCAAGTTAAAGTCGCTTTATTTGAGATTCACTCATAAAAGCACTTACATTCTCTAATATAAAAACATTTTTTTAAAACATTTCAGTTAAAAGTAAGACTTAATTGACAAACAAATAGGTTAAAAACATAGATGACATTACAGGATAAAAATTTACAAATTTAAATTTTACAGGTAAAAAAGCAGACAGACTTGTAATGCAATAAAAGAGACAATCAGCTGCCTAAAGACCTCTGTCTGATAGACCATGCCCATCCTAGAAATTTGGTGGTAGCTATTACCAAAGGCAGTAAAGTGCTAGTGCGTATAATTCTTAGAGCTACAGCACTGCTAGTGGTACCTAAGTTCTTGCACATTGGTGTTAGCCAGATGAGCATGGGTTCTGCATAGATCTTACAAGCAAATAGGAAGTGGCCAAATGATTCCTTGTGGGCTCCGCAAGCTGGACAGTTGCTGGTAGATGAACCCCCCCACCTGCCTATCAGAGATCTAAGGGGAAGGGCACCTGCTCTAATTTGGAAAAGGAGCTTCCTGTCCCTTGGTGAGGTTGTAGCGTCCCAATAGAGTTCAAGGCTGGGATTCTGCTTAGCTTCTAGGAATACTCCAGCCATAGACGCTGCACTATTACTACTCCAGTACCGAGCGGCCACCTTCTCCCAATAGATTTCTTTTAGGACTTTTTTAGTTGGGAATGAGGCTCCCACTGGGTTTTCCCAAAGCATAAAAAGACCGAGGTCGCCCAGGGTTGCTCTAAGTACATTCAGCCAGCCAATTTTGTGGAACACATCTGCTTTAATGATGTCTAGAAACCTCTCGGCATAGTGTAGAAGCTCAGGTGTAGTCCAGAGCCTCCGCCAATATAAAATTGGATGAAGCCTGGCCAGATCTACAACAGCCTTCCTGCCCAGATCGTACCTAGGTCGCATCAATGGAGTGCTTTTAGGGAGGCCAGTAATGGTCCGGAAGAACTTATTTTCCGATGATTGAAGTGACTGGAGCTTCTCAAAGCCCCACAGCTCAGCACCGTACAGTGCAGAGCCGAGGGCCTTGGTCTCATACACCTGCAGTACTGGTTTTATTGGTTTGGTCATGGATTTTCTATGCTCCAAACCAAGAGCACCAGCCAATTGTCTGTGCCTTAATACTGTGATATCTATATGCTGGGACCATCTAAGATCATTTAATATGTGGATACCCAGATACGTAAAAGCATTAACTACCTCTAAGGGGCGGCCATTCATGAATAATTTAGATCTAAATCTTCGGAGGGGATTAAAAACCATAAGCTTAGTTTTAGCCACATTAACTTCGAAGCCATGCTCCCCGCAGAATTGGTCAAAAATAGATAGTGCACGCTGTAAGCCACTTGGAGTCTTAGATAAAATCAAAGTGTCGACTGCAAACATTAAAATCGGTATCTTAGTACCAGCTAATAAAGGAGCATCCACGTTAGCAGACAACATATGAGCCTCAACACCATTAATATACAGAGTGAAGAGAGTAGGAGCCATCGAACACCCTTGCCGAACTCCCCGCTCCACCGGGAAGTCCGCGGAGACCATTCCCTGCCCCCCCACTGGATCTTAGCAACATTTGCTTCATGTAGCCTCATTAACATTGACAATAGTTCTTCTGGTAGACCCAAGTTCCTCAATACAAACCACAGCTTGGACCTGGGGACTAGGTCAAAGGCAGCCTGCAAATCGACAAAAGCTGCATACAGGCTGCCCTTGCCCAGCAACACAGTCCTCCACTGCAATAAAGTAAAACGGAAAACCTGGTCCACTGTACTGGTAGATTTTCGAAACCCCGCTTGGAATAGAGACAAAGCGTTGTTCTCCTCTGCCCAATCCAGAAGCCTATTGACTAGCATCCTCCCAACCACCTTTTGGATGGTGTCAATTAGGCTTATGGGCCATAATTCCCTGGTTGGGATCAATCTCCTTTCTTGAAACCAGGTATTATGACTGCACCTTGCCAAGATACAGGTGCGCCCTGGGCAACTGCATTGGCAAGCAGAAGGATGTACTTGCTCCAGCGCTCTTTATCATTAATAAAGACGTCCGCCGGTACCCCGTCTAAGCCTGGGGCTCTACCACTAGTCACTGTACTAAGGGCCATCATTACTTCATTACTTCTAAAGGAGTTTTCTTTATAATAGACAGAGCTATAGCCAACCATTAGGTTGGCAGGCTGTGTTTCAGCATACAGGGGCTTAATGTAGTTGACCCAGTCCTCCACAGATACGTTGTTATTAGGAGGGTCGGGTACTCCCCCCTACCCCACTTTACAATATTCCAGAAATGCCTACAGTCTTTTCTTTCACTAGCATCCTTTAACTCTTGCCAGTGGAGCTCGTCCCATAGTTTCTTGGCATTAGATATACTTTCCATGTACTCTTTACTGGTGATACGAATGGTCGTCAGTACTCTCCCCTTGATCGCAATGCCTAAAGCTAATCCGGCATTCCAGCACTAAGTATTATACCATTTTGCCGGCTTGAGAGTTGCACTTCTACTCTTTTTTGCAGGTTTCATGAAATGATTCCTGATAACAGAAAAGAGGTTATCATGAATTTTAATTACGTTGTTCATTCCTGGTTCAGTTGTCGTAGCTTGCTTAATAGCCATTATAGCTTTATAGCTTTATCCGCCTCAGCGTTAATATTATCCATGGCCTGTTGGTTGGTCACAACAAATGCCCACTTTAGCCTTCGCATATCATTTGTCGGGACAATCAAAGGAGCGCTATCCACCTCGAGATTCGGGGTCACATTGTCAGATGTCCACCATTTGTGCTGTACGCACAGCGGATTGTGGTCACTTTCAATGATCCATTTGACTTCTATGTCACAAACTAGGTTCCATAGTTTCATGCTACACAAAACATAGTCAGTTCTGCTCCTATGACGCCCATTATCGAAAGTGCATGCCCCTGTCTTATCGCTCTTGGTCCTCTCGTTTAATGCCATTAGACCCCTTTCGTTGCATATAGCATTTAAACAGATAACATCCTCGGACCAATGAGTAACAGGGTTCAAATCTAATTTCGGGACTCCCCATTGCCTGCCCTCTTCATCCCCAGCAAAATCATCATAAATGGCCAGAGGTTCGAAGGTTCGGTTCAGGTCACCAGCTATAACAATATTTTTGTCCAAAGAGTGGGATTCAAGGAGGGAACCCAAAGCCGCTAAAACTTCTGACCTCCCACCCTTGTTACCCCTGGCATAGCCATCCCAGGCGGCCCAGGTCCACTCTAATAAGTTGGATATCTTTACTTCCAATGTCTAACACCTTGACAATGAGCGACAAGCTCTGCCGGACCCAAATGGTCAAGCCACCCATAGGTCACCCCCTGGGACCCTTTGTTGCTGGGACAGAGTAATTCAAATACCCCTGAGCAAAAGAAGGTTCACACAGCCACGTCTACTGGAAAATACACACATCAAAGCTATTTACAAAATTTAGCCAGTCCTGGGATTCCTGCTTGAAACGCATTCCAGCGATATTCCATGAGACTAGCTTGCCTAATCCATCCCTAATGATGTCAATTGTTCTTGGGGGGTGGCTGCAGGGGGAGTAGTAAGAAAATTGATGTTAGAAATAGCTGCAGTGGAGTTCTTATTACCATTCACCTGGTTAACCCAAGGTAATGGATGAACAGGCAGGATGTCAGGATTGGCTTACACCTGATTGGCATATTCAATTTACTTATAATTTACTTATAAGTCCCTAGCAAAGTAGTATGCAATCTACAGCATGCTTTCTTTTACTTATTATGTGAGCACCGTAAAATTGAAATCTTTGCAAATAAATATCTGACATCTTTTGACCTACATGACCGTTTACCTCATGACCCTGCCTCAGCAACCACCAGCTCCTCGACACTATGCAATCTGGATTCAGGCCCAACCACAGTACAGAAACAGCACTCATCACCACCACAAATGACATCCACATGATCTTTGAAGAGGAGACACGGCAGCTCTCATTCTCCTGGACCTCTCTGCAGCATCTGACACCATCTCACTCTCCATCCTCATCAGACACCTGCACAAGATTGGCGTCAAATGACACGCTGTCTGCTGGATTAGCTCATTTTTAACAGATAGAAAGGAAGCTGTCAGACTGACACCTTACTTCTTGGGAGCCAACAAACTCAACTGCAGAGTACCTCAAGGCTCAATTGTTCAGCTGACTTCTTCAACACATACATGATCCCATTGCCAACCTCATCTGCACACACAATGTCAACAGTCTCTCCTACCCAGATGACATGCATCTCATACTCTTCCTCAAGGAAAAGGCCCAAACATACGAAACAAGTTTACCCCTTGCATTACCAAAGTCGCTAGGTGGGTGAAAGCTAACTGTCTCAAGCTTAACACTGACAAGACAGACGTAGGGATCTTTGGCAAGAACACCTCAACATGGAGTTCCAACTCGTGGCAGGCCGAACTAGGACACGCCCCACCCAGAACCCATGCCAGAAACCACAGACTAAGAATCAACAGCAGAATACCATCACTGCATTCTGCTCTCACACCCTAAAGATGCTGGGAATGATCTTTAAATGGCTCCTATGCAACACTAGAAAATCTATCACTCATGTCCTAGTCACCAGCAATTTGGACTATGAGAACACACTTAGCCCTGGGATCACCAAGCAACTCACTAGAAAACTACAAACCACCCAGGACTCGACACCCAGACTCATCCTCAACCTCCCACCCAGACCTCACATCACACCACACCTCAGGGAACTAAACTGGCTCCTGACACACCAATGCGCATGATTCAAACAACTCACCCACATTCAAGGCACTACCCAAGTCCAGCCAGACTTACCTGAACAGTTGCATCTCCTTCCACCGATCACCCAGTTACCTCCACCCCACAGGACTCCTGCTCACACACATCTCACGTTTAAGCAACTCCAGATTAGGAGGAGGGGGGCTCATTTACAATGCTCCTATAGGGTGGAACAAATCAAAGCCGCTAAAACTTCTGACCTCCCACCCTTGTTACCCCTGGCATAGCCATCCCAGGCGGCCCAGGTCCACTCTAATAAGTTGAATATCTTTACTTCCAATGTCTAACACCTTGACAATGAGCGGCAAGCTCTGCCGGACCCAAATGGTCAAGCCACCCATAGGTCACCCCTTGGGACCCTTTGTTGCTGGGACAGAGTAATTCAAATACCCCTGAGCAAAAGAAGGTTCACACAGCCACGTCTCCTGGAAAATACACACATCAAAGCTATTTACAAAATGTAGCCAGTCCTGGGATTCCTGCTTGAAACGCATTCCAGCGATATTCCATGAGACTAGCTTGCCTAATCCATCCCTAATGATGTCAATTGTTCTTGGGGGGGTGGCTGCAGGGGGAGTAGTAAGAACATTGATGTTAGAAATAGCTGCAGTGGAGTTGTTATTACCATTCACCTGGTTAACCCAAGGTAATGGATGAACAGGCAGGATGTCAAGATTGGCTTACACCTGATTGGCATATTTAATTTACTTATAATTTACTTATAAGTCCCTAGCAAAGTAGTATGCAATCTACACCATGCTTTATTTTACTTATTATGTGAGCACCCTAAAATTTAAATCTTTGCAAATAAATATCTGTCATCTTTTGACCTACATGAGCCTTTACAGACTCTGTATCTTGCTTCCTATTGAATTAATTTCATTTTTTTTTAAAACAGTGCCCCTCTCTGGGGCACCTCTCTTGCTTTTGGACCTTTTAGGCCACATCGGAACCATTGTTCTTTAAATATCCCTTAATGCCCCAGGTTGACATGTCTCCCAAAACCTCAATTGAAAAAATATGCATTAAGGGGCCGATTATGATGGCGGACGGACCTGAGTCCGTCCGCCACCATAGAGTAGGAGGGACCGTCCGCAGGGGCTGCGGAGGTCCCTCCGTGCAGATTAGGATGTGACCGCCAGGGTGACGGTCACATCCTCTATTTTTAACATTGCGGCGGGTGCAGCTTCAAGCTGCACCCGCCGCAATGTTAAAAATGCATGCACAGCATTTGCGTTCACAAAGCGGCAGGCACTGCGCGGTGTCTGCCGCTTTGTTCACGCAAATGCAGGGGGGTACCATAGGTACCCCCCATGTGCACCCCCCACATCCCCTTCACCCAGGGGGCCCGCAACGGGCCCCCGAAGTGAAGGTCCGTATGCTTTTCCACGGCGGAAAAGCCGCCGTGGAGAGCATACTTTGTACTCCATCATAATATGGCTGGCGGTGTCTGATAGACACCGCCAGCCATGTTAATGCTTTTCCCCCGCGGTCAGAAGGCGACTGCGGCGGAAAAGCGGCGGACAGATTCAAAGACCCACCAGCCATCCTAATTTGGGGGTAAGTCTTTCCAGCCTCCGCAGCGGTTTTCCCGCATCCTCCGGGCCGGCGGTGGATTCCGCCGGCCCGGAGGATGCGGGAAATCCGCAATCCTAATCTTCCCCTAAATTTGCATTGGGAAAATCACAAGACCAACATTTAAAAGGGGTATCAGGGGCAAATTTGGAGCACTGCAAGAAAATAAAATATAGGCGATGATCAACAAAAAATTTAGATTGCGTAATACCAGTAGACTGCTAGATTTTATATATACATGCCCATACCTTATTCCAAAAAGGGATTGTCCAAGAAACCCTAGATCTCTCTCCCATATAAGTTCAAATTTGGATTTGGTTCTGGAGGGGTCAGGAACGTTGAAATAGTTATAAATAGCCAAAGCCCCAGGGCCCGTTTTCAGAAATTCAGTAATGCCAGAGGCAAGGGGAACCATCTTTGAAGAGTACTATAGAGAGAAATAACAATAAAGAACCATGGTCATCAATGATAAAAAGCGAGTATAAAAGGACTTAGGGTAGTGATAAAGAAGACAACATTGAGAAAAAGAAATAGGGGAGTCATTATAAATAAGTTGAGATCCCTCTTAAGCCTTTGTCCTTTTATCTGTTATTTACCTTGAGTAAGGAGTTGTACCATGTCGGCATTTTCTAAAACAAGGCTGTATCCAGAGTAACTGGAAGAAAAGTGGATTTAAGCAACTATACAGTGTTGCATAATATAGGGGAATGAAGAAGTGACATCCTAGCAGTAAGAGGTAGGACCTCTTTAAAGCTAAAGGGAAGAAGAGAAATGCTCTCAATATCTAGCCATAAAAGGGGAAGGACGCGGATAAATCATGAGTCCAAAGAGTCACTTGACGCAAAGCAAAGGCTCTATGATAACCATAAAAGTGAGGAAAATCTCCCCCCCCCCCTGCAGATTTCATTTTTTGTAAAGTGACTAATGATTCCCATGAAATTTTATGTTTCCAAAGAAATTTAAAAAGCAGTGAGTTGATGAAAAAAAACTCTGTTTTGTAATGTGAACTGACAGCCTAGAAAGAAGATATAACAGTAAGGGGGAAATCATCATTTTAATAGAATTTAACCAG
The DNA here is from genome assembly GCF_964263255.1 of Lissotriton vulgaris. Classification (NCBI taxonomy): domain Eukaryota; kingdom Metazoa; phylum Chordata; class Amphibia; order Caudata; family Salamandridae; genus Lissotriton; species Lissotriton vulgaris. The sequence continues at coordinate 986,784,464 of NC_141695.1, read as the reverse complement.
CCCCACCATGATAAAAATAAGGGATTTCAAGAGGAGAGAATCTGTTCAATTTTGATACTAGGTTCCATAAAATTATTTTTAACCATGTCAGGGATGGAGTTTGTAAACCATACCTCCAAATATTAAATTTCTGCAGAAGTGGACCATGGATAAGCAGTAAGAGAATGGGAATTATTGAATGTGTATTTAGTAAGCAGGAGAATTTCTGTTTTATCTTCATTCGTTTTATATCAAGAGACAGTAGAAAATAGAGAAATGTCTTGCAATAGAGAAGGTAGCAAATCCTCAGGAGATGAAATGAAGAAAAGAATATTATCTGCTTAGGCAGACAATTTTAAATGCCTGTCTACTCAATGAAATGCAATGATAGAAGGTTTAAAACTTATCAGAGAAAGAAAGGGCTCAAGAACTAAAACAAATAATAAAGGAGAAAGTGGGTAATCTATTCTAACCGCCCTATTAAGTTGAAAATATGAGGAAATCATGCCGTTAACCATTACTGATGCCCAAGGCACATGATATAGGAAAGGAGATAAGAGCTATGATTTTAGACCTAAACCCATGTCATTTAAAAAAATGAAATGCAAAATCCCAGTTTACTCTATCAAATGCCTTCTCAGCATCAATTGTCATGGCTGCAAGAGAAGATTTAAAAGAAGTAGCTTTACTGAGAACATTCAGAAGCAATCTTGCATTCTCTGATATAAGCCTTCCCTTCAAAATTCCTGATTATTCTTTACCTATAAGATGTGGAACAATGGATTCTAACTGGAGACGTAAGAGCTTGGCAAAGATCTTTTAATCAATGTTCAGTAAGGAGCTAGGCCTATAATTTTTACATTCACAATGTCATTACCATCCTTATGAATAAGACACGTTATAGCTTACAACTGTTGGAAAATTATTTAATAAACGATACATATAAGGAAGAAGAGTGTTGGAGAAGTGAAGATAGAATTCTACTGTGAAACTATCTGGACCAGGCGTTATCCCTAATTTAAGTGCTCATAAGGCAGAAGCAATTTCCTTCAGTAGAGAAGTAATTCTCTAAAGAATCAAAGTCCAAATCAGGAGCACCAGAATGAGAGGTATGCTGTAAATATTCAAAAATTACAGAGGAAGGAGGAGTTGAATCGGGCGTTCAAAGTAAGCATGAGCGTGAAATCCGTTACGCTCGCGGATTTTGCGGATTTTCGGGAAATCCGCAATCCGCAAATTTTGCGGATTTCCCGCAAAATCGCAAAAAAAATCTGCGAACGTAACGGGTTCAAAAGTTGAACCCACACTCATTTAACTATTTTACAATGGCGCCAGCAAGCTGCCAGCGCCGTTGTAAAATAGTTACAAAGTTAGCTTGCACAGGAACCACTAGATAAAACGAAGCAGGTGCTTCCTGTGCAAGCTAACTTTGTAACTATTTTACAACGGCGCTGGCAGCTTGCTGGCGCCATTGTAAAATAGTTACAGGGCAGCACAGCCTTACAGGTCACTCAAGGGACCCCTGCGCCCTTCAGGGCTATTGAATAGTAACACACACATGGTCGCTCGAACTAGCTAATGCTCAAATTCAGTGACTCATTCATTAGCCCAAAAACAATCATGAGCGTCTTCGAGGCTGGACAGGTGTGCCTCTTCCCAAATGTACCGCGGAAAATCAGCTGTGATGCTGGATAGAGGCCTTTGCATCCTTGACTTTCACAAGCGCAATACCCGTGCTGTTCCTGTGACCAGGAGCTTCTTTTTCTTCATCTGCTGAACCCATCTTTCTCTGACCTTTTATACATACAAGAGGCATGTGAACTCGCATGGAATCCCCCCCCCACCACAAAATCCGCAAATCATGGTCGCTCGAACTAGTTAATGCTCAAATTCAGTGACTCATTCATTAGCCCAAAAACAATCATGAGCGTCTTCGAGGCTGGACAGGTATGCCTCTTCCCAAATCTACCGTGGAAAATCAGCTGTGATGCTGGGTAGAGGCCTTTGCATCCTTGACTTTCATGAGCGCAATCCCCGTACTGTTCCTGTGACCAGGAGCTTCTTTCTCTTCGTGTTCGCACGGGTTGCTGCAAGTTCGCACGCGTTTTGTACAATTTCGCAATTTGCTAAATTGTACAAAACGCGTGCGAACTTGCAGAAACACGTGCGAACATAAAAAAAAAAAATCCGCGCGAATTTGCGGATTTTGCGGATTTTGGCATTCCGCAAATCCGCAAATCCGCAAATTCGCGGATTGTCAATCCGCAAAATCCGCTCATACCTAGTTCAAAGAGATTTGTAAAACATAACAAATATTTACAAACTAGCCAGATTAATAGTAGAAGACTCACCGGTCAATTTGAAAATAGAATCGATAATGTGCCTCTCTTTTCTTCCTTGAGATAATTTGCTAATAACTTGCCAGCTTTAGTTCTCCCTCCATAAACACAAGTATTTTTTTGAAGAAGCACAGGCTTCTTCAGTAGACAAATATTTCAACTGTAGTGTGGCTTTAATCAGGGAATTAAGTTCAGAGGACTGTTTAGAGGAGAAAAACTTCCTTTCTAAAGATTTAATCAATGAGAGAATACTAGTATTTTCTTTCAACTGAGTCTTCTTTTGCCTGGAGACATAGGGGGATATGTATAAGGAAGTGGCAGAGTGAGGCGTTAGCCGTCATGGCTTATTGCCTCACTCCACCACTTCAGAAACGCAAGGCTTCACCATATTTACAATTATATGGTGCAGCCTTGCATTTCCCCCTGAGATGGTGCTACACTAAGCAGTGTAGCGCCAACACAGGCACCCTTGCATCATAGTGCAAGGGTTTCTGAGTACAGTGGAGGATTCTTTATGTGTAGGAAGATGTCCCTTCCTGCACATACAAAATCCTGTAATGCCATTTTGGGATTTTCATGTGTGCTTCTTATTGCGATACAATTATTGCAGCACACATGAAAGTCACAAAATGCATTTTTTTTAAAAAAAGATTAGAAAGGGGGACCTTCCTGTACATAAACAATGCATGGCATTTTGTTTTTTCCATGTGTGCCACACAAGGCAGCACACATGGAAAAAGCAAAAACGAGGAGAAATAATGCATTTCTCCTTGTTTTTCCAACGTACGACCCCCTTTCCTTGGTCTTAATTTTGGCGCTGCCTCCTATGTACGCTGCCTTGTTTACAGGGAGCAGCGTCAAAATGAATTGGTGTTGCTGTGAACGCCCACCGCAACACCCACTGCCCACCCCTTTCATGCTAATCATAGCATGAAAGGGCCTTACTTACAAGGCAGAGCTAAGCCACGTTAAGTGGCTTAACGCGGCCTTGTAAATAAGGCTAAGCCACTATCACCAACACAATGTCAATACAAGTGATTATGTGGTGGTGATAGGGGCTTGTACATATGCCCCATAGTTTAAAATGAAATATCTTGCCAAGGCCTATAATGAATCGCAGATCAAGGAAGGTGAGATTTCCGTAATGTCATTGAATAAAAAAAATCTGAAGCAAAAGCGATACACGAACTAGAGAATTAAGTATCTTGTGATAAACAAATATTGAATTATCATTGATGCAATGGGGGATGAGGAAAAACCAAATCCAAGTCAGTAATAGCCATAGCATGGCCAGAAAGCACAATTGGAGAAATATGTGACTGTATAATAAACTGTGCAGGGGACTCAGAAAGAAATATATGATCCAGTTGTGAAAGTCAGCCATGAGAAGCAGAGTAAAAAGTAAACTCTCAGGCAGGTTGGTTAGACAATCTCTAAGAGTCCACCAAGGCTCCCTTTCGAATAACAGAGTGAAATTGCTTATGCATTTTATGAGACAAAAGATTAACTGGGGATTGTCTATTTAAAAATCGGTCCATTATTTGATTGCAGTCTCCTCCTGGAATAAAGTAAGAGTCATACAAGTGTGTATATTCTTGTGCAATGGAGGTCCTAAAAGCAGTATCAGGTTGTGTTGGGGCATAAACATTCAGAATAGTAAGAGGGAAATTATCTATTAAAAAATTACTATAATCCACCTACCCATAACATCTATTTGTTGAGAATCCAAATTAACATTAATCAAAAAGCGATTTTTTTACCCAGTATCACAATTTCTTCTTATATACTGATGGGGAAACAAACACATAACCAACCCAGGATCGCTTAAGTTTCAGAGCTTCAGATTGTGTAAGGTGAATTTCCTGAAGAAGATCCCAAATCGGATTAGATTTACCTAGATAGGACAGCACTCTCTGTCTTTTGATCGGATAAAGCGATCCTTTAATTTCTCATGAAATTACTCTGTATTATACACAACAAACAACAGGTAGTACTGGAGATCAAGGAGGCATATATAAAAATTCCATCATATAATACAAAGAACAGAAAGAGCATTGCAGACATGAGACAAGAAGAAGAAGAGGGAAAGGAAATGGTGAAAGGAAACAAAGAACAGTAAAAGGAAAGGTAAAAAGGAAAAGAATAAAAAAGACGAAAGAAGAGACAGTACAATTCAAAAAAAGATAACTTAAAGATCATAAACTGTAAAAACCAAGGACGGACTAGAACAGGGGTGGAGACGACACCTAAGACGATGATACGCCCACGGGTAGGGAAGGTCAAGCCACATCAGGACAAAAACATTAGGAAAGCAGAACGAATGTATTGAATTACATCAGATGAATCTGCAAGGAGATAGAAATTAGAACATAAGACATATCATATACGATAAAGCATATGGAGGATTACAGCCAGGGATATATTAAAACACTCAAAGAATTACAAACTGAGATATATTAAGGAGTTACAAAAAGTGAAAATTATAATTCCATGTCTTTGGAGAACCCGACAATGAAAGCAAAAACAAGCAAAGATAAATAGATCAATCACTATATGGCTCAGCAGTGTCCATATTACTCAAAGTCTGGGAATGTATAAACTTCTTAAGTTCCGCTGGGTCTTTAAACATCACAGTGTTATTTTGGAAAGTTACTTTAAAAATGCAAGGAAGAAAAAGACTTTATGTAGCTCCAATAGAACGAAGGTGGAGCTTGGAGATTAAGAAATTCCTTTCTTATGGCCGCAGTGACATTGGAGACATCTTGAGAGAGGAACACACTTTGACCCAACCAAGAAATTTGACATTTAGCCCTAGCTGCAGAAAGAACTAACAGCATGTCCTTAAACTTCAAAAAGAGGATGATAAACACCTCTGGATTTGACAGGAGAGCTAGATCCAAGTCTATGGGCTCTCTAAATTTGAGCAAGGTTGAGCAGGGTATATCTAGAGATTTGGGCAATAAGGAGGAAAAAAAGGAGCCAGGGTCATCTTCCAAAGCTTAAGGCAGGCCATAGTGCATAGATTGTTCCTCCTATTCCTGTTTTCCCAAATCCTCTGTATGTTGCTGGAGCTTGCGCACCTTCTTTTCCAAAGAATTAATTCTATGTGCTTCGCCCTGGACATCCAAAAGTTGCTGCTCGATTATCCATTGAGGACCATTTATCGTCCAAAAGCTGCATTCTGCTATTAGTTTCCTCCACAAAAGGGCATAAAGCATGAATCTCCTCCAGCAACAGCTCTATGGAGATAGGGGACCTTTACTTGTCAGTCGAGGGAGGATCATGTTTCAACCACTTGGATGCAGAACAGGGCAGTGAGGCCTTATTGACCACAGATGGTAGCAAGGAATTACGGGTAGGGGACAAGTTAGCCAAGTCTCCAAGAACAGGTGACTGGTTTTCTGTTGATGAGTGAGACACAGGCCCGCCAAGGAATGCCTTTTAGGAGTAAAAACAAATTGTTGTTTACTTAATTTACTCATAAAAAGGAACCACACAATGAGATGATGTTGTCACAAGTGTAATCCTAAAATCCCCTTTGCCTAGGAAGTGCCGCCTCAGAATACCATGGAGCTCCCGACAGTGAAGCTCTAAAAGCTCTAAAAGATAGCCCTAATGTAAGCCAGGAAAAAACTGCTGCAGAGGTCTGCATTATCTTGCATAAGACATGAGTATGTCCCAACACTTTGTTTTGAATATGCTGCATTCAAAAAAGGAAAGTTCTTACTTGTGAATTTTTTTTGCACAACTCAATGTGGCAACCTCACAAACAGTCATAGAACAAGTTAGTGATTGCGTAAGTGTTCCTCTGAAATCACCTGTACCAATGAAGTACCGCCTCAGGGTGCCATAAATCTCCAGGTACACACATTTTCCAGCTGTGAAGCGCTTAAGACCAGCACTTAGTTGAGTCCCAATAAAAATGCTGCAGGAGCTCTCATTTTCCTTGAAAAATCATAAAATCACCAACTTTATTTTTGGAACGTGCTGCATCATAAACTTCTTACTTGTGAAAGAGCGCTGATACAAAATGGTGGCCACTCAGTGAAGCAGCTGTGACATCGCGGAAATGAAGAGAAGGGTACCACGCTTCACTCCAAATAGTAGTGCCTCTTCATGACCACAGTTTCCTCCCTAAATGCTACTGTTGTGGTCTTTCAAGTTGGCGCCAACAAGTGCCAAAAGTCTGCTACTTGTCCGAAGTGTGACAGACCTCTCCTGTCACGCAGCCATCTTGAGTGGTATCAAAACCACATTAAACTCACTTATTGTTACATAAGTCACCTCTAAAATAGGCCCTAGACAGCTCCTAGAGCAGGGTGTGTTGTATTTAAAAAGTTGGACATGTACTTTTAGGTTTTACATGTCCTGGTAGTGAAAAACTCACAAATTCTTTTTTCACTATAGTAAGGCCTGCCTCTGCTTCAGGATAACATTGGGTTACCTTACTACATGCATTATGATAATGTTTGATTGGAAGCAGATAGAAATGTTGTGTTTGAAGACTGAGGAATTTTAATTTGAAATACTCTTTCATGGTAAAATTGGATTTTACAACACAGTTCCAAAAATGAAACTTTTCGAAAGTTGGCGTTTTCTTGTCCTGTTTGGTCCCTGAACCCTGTTCCTGGGTCACATGACTGGGTGAATTTGCCAGTTGGCCTTGTGTATTCTTCCCAGACAGCCACACAATAGAGATACCAGGTGTGGCTGGGTGGCCCATCTCAATGAGATTTGTGGGGACAGAGCTGTGTATAGCCCCACTTGCACTTCATTAGTCTGTTCTCTGTTCTCACACAAAGAACTTCACCCTAGCCTATTGTGCCCGCAAACAGACTCTGACTAGGGCAGAGAGGCAGGAAATTCCAGACTCTTCTCTGAGGAGAAGCCTCCAGGAGTTCCTCCCACCTCAAAAGAAGCACCAGATATAGAAATAGGACCATCAGCCCCACTCTTCAGTTCACTTCCAATCCTTTGGAAGGACTCTTAGATGAACGACTGCTGTTGTGCCCTGCTGTGTACTTCCAATGGACTGCTCTGCTGCACCAAGAAGGACCGCTTAGCTGCCTGAAGTTGAATATCAGTTGCCCCAGACCCTTTTCCTCCAAGTATTAGTATATTGAGGGAAGATGTACCTACGAGAGTAAAAGACGATTTTTCCTCTGCTCGCATGAAGGATATTCAATTTCCCAACACCTGTATCCTTCATGCCACCCTTGAAAAAGGCGCAATCTAGGTAACAAGCTGAGAGTCCTACCCTGGAACATTGCCGGTCTAAAAAGCAAACTGCCCTGCCCCGATTTGGGGCTCTTTGGGACCAAAATGATGTATGCATGTTTCAGGAAACTTGGGCAAGGGAAGACTTTGTAAGGGCTGGGTTTGTAACATTCAATGTACCCACCACTTTGGCGGGAAGGGGCAGACCATCGGGGGGCTTATTTGGGTCGGCACACATTTGGGATGCACAGTGGAACAGTTGAACCCCCTGTCTTTTAACATCCAGTGTGTCACACTTACTTTCTCTTCTAAATTGAAAATAGCTTTTATCAATGTCTACTCTCGACCCGTAAGCCTTAGCCATAAATCCCGACCTTTGACCAATTAAAAACTTTCATCGCTACTGTCCCCACAAATATGTGGTTGATTGTAGGGGGGAATTCTAATTGCCAATTTGAGCCCCTTGTTGAACCCACTCATACAATTCCTAGCGAGGAGGATCTGCAATGGCTAACTCCAGTCCCTCAAATTCCACCGATTTAGGCATGGTCCCCGCTGGCACTTCAGATCAACTCAGTTATATTGACCCACTCCCTGAGTGCATGTAATTGGCGCACTAAATCGGATACACCGGGGATGCTAACATTTGATAAAATAGGTTAGTCATCCCTGATGGAGTATATTTTAGTAGAATCTAGGTTATGGCAAAGGGTTGTTGACTTCGCTGTCTTGCCGCGACACACCAGAGATCACAACGCCCAGACCATGGAGTTGGAGCTGCTGGATTTTGGAAATGCCACAGGTAGCTGTACCTTCTTAGATAGTAGATTAACACTTTTTAACAATATAAGAAGAATACGGTGGGGGCAATTCAACAGTCATCTGACAAGCTGGCCATATTATATTCATTAATCATCCCATCCTTATTAGAAATGGGAGAGGCTGTCTCCACAAAGGGCATTTTTCTAAACACTGATAGAGTTGCGGTATTTCAAGCAGAACTGACATTTAATCTGTCCAATATATTTTATCGCAAGGTATCCTCTAAGGTGAGAAAAGGGGCCAAACGATCTTGGTTAAATGACACCTGCTGAAAGGATAAGCGGGCTCTGTTAGATGCCTTCAAAGCAAAGGATAGTTCCTTAATCAAACAAATGAGGGTGCTTTATAGAGACAACATTCAACAAGCAAAAAAGAGTTGCGACCAAGATAGATGGAATGCCCAAAAAACCACTCTATCCAACAAGGACATGAAGGTAATTTGTTCTATAGTCAGTACAGGCAGTAGTGTAGGGAAGTCAGCTTTCGAGCCAAACATAGCAGCGGATGCATGGAAGATACACTTCCAAGCATTATATACTTCAAAGGAAACAGTTGGCCCAAATGGTGAAACATTTATAACTTCCCCAGGGATCACTCAGGATGAGGCCCCTTGGACTACTCTGACTGAAGTTTCAAATGCAATAAGTAAGCGTCCTGGAGGACCTCTTTCAGACAGAACAAAAAATATGGGGATCTTACCCATGGGCATTGTTTAATGATGTTATGAAAGGCACAGTGATCCCTGAAACCTGGATGGGGGCAGAAATTCTCCCAGTTTTTAAAAAGGGTTCACCCCTTTTGCCTACGAATTACTGGCCGATCAGTTTGATCGATGTGACCCAGAAATTGTTTGCACGGATAATCCTTGATCGCCTTCACGTGTAGATGCAGGAGCATTAAATCTTGAGTACAGATCAAGCCGGATTCAGAAGAAACATTTCGACCATCAAACAAATATTTTGACTTCAACTTCTATATTGGAAAACGTGTCAATACAGGGTGGCAGTCTCTATTTAATATTTGTAGATCTGAAGTCCGCTTTTGATTTGGCCCCCAGTGTTGAATTGTGGGATGTACTTAGAGATGTGGGGATCCCACTCTACCTCTTGAGTCCACTTATGAAATTGAATGAGGGCAACTTTGCCCAAGTAAGGTATGGGAAATGCGGCAAATTAACCTCCCCTTTCCCAGTAAATAGAGGTGTAAGGCAGGGGTGTGTGCTTGCACCTACCCTGTTCTGCCTATTTATTAAAGCCTTGGATGCCCAACTCAATGAGGTAAAGGATAATGATACCCCAAAATTAGCAAGTAGAAAGATGTCAGCAATGATGTTCGCGGACGACACACTGCTATCATCAAAGTCGCCCATGGGTATCTAGAGGGTGCTTGATAGTTTTGCTATCTTCTGTAACAACAGGGGGTTGGAGATTAACACACAGAAGACCACATTTATTGTCTTCAATCCAGCTAACACATCCCACTCTAACCCCTGTTTAAATGGCAACATGATTGAAAGTGTATCAGTTTATAACTAGGTATTATTCTGACAAAAAAATCTCCTGTGGGGGCCCGTAAATGACCAAGGTGAGCCTTAAGTTAGCGCAGACTGTGGGGGGAATTGCAAAATTGTACAGACATACCTCCTACTATACACCTGGGCCTAGAGCGAAGAATTCTAAGGTGGAAGCAAGGGGTGTGACAATGTATGGCGCCGAACTATGGGATCATTGTCCCTCTAGTAGCCTGAGTAAAATAGACAACAATTTTATGAGGCATATGTTAGGTCTCCCCCTTAGTACTCCCCTCACCCCCTCAAACGTCTGGATCCAGGAATTAGATCAATCGGGGATGAGATGGACTTAGGCCCCAAACCTTCTGGCGTAGATCGAGGGTGAACCCAGAACTCGCCGCTTATCAGGCAGAGTTTAAGGAGTTATCGAGTCTCACTGGTGTGGGTAAAATACTATGGTTTGTGTATAAAAAGATGTGTGTTGTAGGGTGGGTAAACCAAGTTTATGGAGTAACCCTGAGGAAATGTGTCCGGAAAACTCACACTTAGAACTGGTAAGTATTTATAGGTCACATGAAGTAGCAGATATCCAGGGGAGTTCGGCCCTAGGATACCTGACAGCCAAATTCCTGAAAATCAAAGACCAGCATCTAATTGAGTCCTTTCTAGATGATATCCAACCTACCCTGGCAAGGAAATTATGCATCCAGTTTAGAATTGGAAACCTGCCGCTCCGTACTTTTTCTAATAAATGGTCAAAAGCTACACTCCTCCGTTGCCCTGCCTGTAACTGTGAGTAAGAGTCTGAGCTTCACGTTTTTTTTCTGTCATGGGTATAAACCAGAAAGACAGCGTTGGCTTATCTAAAACTGCAGGAATCTAGGGTTTACACACCTATTGACTTTCCTGTATCTCAATTTTTAACCTCAATGCGGTGTAGTTGCTGGGAGTTTCTAAATTTGTCAATGCGATTTTAAAAGTCTACACTGTACACATTCCTTTTTAACCTTTTATCTAATTTTTTAAACTGTTTTTATCCTTTTTATCTAAAGCTTATGATGAATTGAGATTCTACCTGGATAAAATTGTATGCACAGTTGTTGATGGCCCTGTAGCTTTTACATAGGGAAACTGATATGGTAGCTGGATGAGAACGGGTTGTCGGTATGAACTCACCAGATCTACCACTCCGTGATTTCTGTGATGCACTTTAAGGCTTCTAAATCTGTAATTTGTATAGCTATTCATGTGGATTGTTTTATGGTATGTGCTTTTATGTAAGTAATCTTTTTATGTATGCACTTTTATGGTCTACATCGACAGAAATAAAGTTTGTTGGAATGGAATGAATTAAAATTTACATTCCATTATTTCCTTTTCAATACATGAACTTCTACATTCAAGAATAGTACTTTTTAAATTTGTATTCAATATCTATTATTTGCATTTAATGTAATTTTCTCCTCTTTGGGCATAAATGAGGCAACCAACCAGAATCAGTACAAACAATTAATGCATCTGCTTCTTTGAATCATTCATATATGTTTAAAGCAAGGTGTATCATTTTTTACTCATTGAGTGAAACTGACTGAAGTCCATTATGGGCAGACAGTGAAAAATTGTATTAATTCAAAAGCACTGAAAAATTACCTTAATTTAGCATGTCATTTTTTATTTCTTTTTTTTCAGTCCTCATCACCATCTCATCTTATCACAATTGCCAGAAGTAGCAGTTCAAGCATTCACTGCACTACCAAGGCTTATCCTTTTGAGTCTTAGACTATTACTCTGAAATAGATATATTGGCCCATATGGACGAAATTCAAAAATTGTGATTCCCAAATAGTGAATGTGTATAAATTGCTATTTAGGAATCGCAAATTGGAATGTATGTAAACTGCGACTTCCTAATAGCGATTCCTACAAATTTGCATTCGCTATTAGGAAATCGCTAATTAGGATAAAACTGTTCTTTTTGGTGCAGAATGATAATGTCAGACCAGCAAGTTTATATATAGGGTCTGCCCACAACAGAGATGCCTAGGCTCAAAGTAAGGAGTGCTCCTGTATCACAACTGCCACTGAAGAACACCATCCCAGGAGAAGAACATAACCCAGTGGATGGGAGCAAGTACTCAGGGTACAGAAAGTGGAAAATTAAGTTTACTGAAAAGGAACTGGAGCTCCTAACAGAGGAATGCGTGGCCCATATGGACCAACTGTTTGGAAAGACCTCCTTCTCTGTGACAGAGAACCAAAAGCCCCGGATTTGGACCAGTATCCTGGAGAAGGTGAACTCTCTTGGTGGTTCTCAGAGTACTATTCCTAAAATCTGCAAAAGTTGGTGTGACCTGAGATTTGTATGAAGGAAAAGGTGGACAGCTTGATGGCAGAGGGTTGTGTTACAAGTGAAGGACCCTCAAATAACCCCCTCCGACTCCCATGGAGAAACTCATTGAGGAGACCCTGGAAACAGAGAGGGTGGTGTAAGAGCTGACATCAACACCTCCAATCCAGCAGACACCGTCCAGGGTAAGTAATCTACCCATTACTTACCTAAACAAACATAATGTTACCAAATCTATATATCATACATCACAGCATGAATAACTCAATTGAGATCCTCTGAAAGCGAAGGAGCTTGATCAGTTTATTTCAGACATCAGGCATAGATATGCTAATATCCACCTTCTCCTGGCTCGAGAATTCAATCTAAATATGCTTCATAACCCTTCTTGCAGCATCGCAGAAAAAAACAGCACACTCTGTGGCTGATTCCATTGCAGGTAACAAGGCCACAAAGAATAGATCCTATTGGTCATACTCTGCTAACCGCAGCAGAGAGATTATCCGTGCGAGCTCAGAACGGGCACTTTATAGAAGACTAACCTTCTCATTCTTCCCATTTTACTAAATTCTCCCCAAAAAGACCAGCTGTGTTAGACTACATGTTCTGCTCAGGCACGTTGTTTTATGCCATTAACTCATACACCATCATTTTGTGCTGGAAAGTGTTCACATGCCCCAGAGCTTGTCAATAAAAAGTTATATTAAAACACACACTATCCTAAGTTCCCTCGGATCAAATGACATCCATTACAACTGGAAACAGGCCAAGTGGAGTTCAGAAGCTACTGTAAAATATACCATCTAGAAAGCAAAAGTATCCAATCAGGATTGTCCTTCAACCTATACAATCAATGACTGGGAACTCTTTGTGCAAAGGGTACTTTCTGCTCTTGTCAGCAGACGATGAGCTAAATTAATAAAAGCTCTTCCTGATCTACCAGCTCAAAACAATGGTTTACAAAAGATCCCAGGGCCCATAAAATAAGCCTCGGCAAGAAGTCAAGATCACTTATATCACGGTCAAACATTTCATTGCTTGCACCTTACACTGTCAGTGCACAAACAAACTTGGAAAGCAAAGCAAAAGTACAAGGATGCACTTCAGACTGAACATTTTTTGGCCTGTCGAAATACAAACCCAAATGATTTTTGGATCATCATCAATTGTCTCAGTAGGGGGTTAGAACTCATTAATATAAATGTAATGTCACCCCTGAAAACTGGATCACACTTCTCAGCACTTTGTACAACATCTCAACAAAATGCTTTAACCAACAACTCAGCTCTAGCAAGATAAAACATGTGCAAGGAAGGTCTGTGGTAACAGAAGAATAACTCTGTCAATATGCGATAACTTTCACGCCCACAATAATAGTAAACTTGATTCAGAAAAGCAGAGCCGATGGTGCCCCCAACCCAAATGGCATCTTTTCGACAGTATACAAACAAGACTTCAAGTGTAACTCTTGTTCAAAACCTGTATGATCACCAAATCCCTCCCTTCATCTTGGTAAGGCTTGATCCTACACCCCATTTATAATAAGAATGTCTAATGCAATCGGTCTTAAATATGTGAGAGGAAGAGCTATTGGCCTTGTAAATTATAATGTCTTTTTCCTATGTCTTTTTCTTTGGCATGTTGTGTATATAAGTTGTGTGGACCGGACTTTTGTGGGTTAAATTGGAATGTGTACTTGTGGAATTGTGTGGGGTGGTATTGTGTGGTGTGCAGTGTATTTGTGTAGTGGAATTATATGGCATGGTGAGTAGATGGGGTGAGAGCTGCAGAGAATAGATAGAAAGGCAGCTAGAGTGTGATAGATAGTATGTGTACGAAGTGGTGAATGAACTCCAGACAGAGGAGCAGAAAGAGTGTGTGCGAAAGAGAGAAAGAAGTGGATAGCAGGCCACAGATGTGTACGTGGAAGACACCCGAAGTATAAGAGAGTGTGGGTTGATGGATGGAAACCTTGAAAAGCCAAAGGAAAGATATTGTGCTCAAAGACCTGAAGTGAGCTAAATGAGCGAGGTGGAAAGAGTGTGTGAGAGAGCAAGAGAGAGGAGGTGAGAGATGGTATGAGAGAGAGCGGGACAAGTGGGGAGGACACCCAAGTGGGGGACTCAAGAGGTGGACTAGTGAATAGCATGAGTACGAACAGGAAGTTAGCATGTGTGAGCAGGTTATTATAGAGAGATGATAGTGAGTGTGAGGGAGGGAAGAGGGGGCAGTGAGTTTGCAAGATGAGGGGTATTGTTGTAGTGTGAGGGAGAGATGGGAGGGACAGTTGGTTGGAGATGACAGGTAGAAGTGAGAGGGAGAGATAGGTTGTGTTGGAACTGTTGTAGAATTGTATGACATGAGATTGTGTGGTGTGGAGTTGTGTAGTGGAAATGTGTGGCATGGTGTGCTGTAGAATTATGTGGATAGTAATGAAATGGTATTAAGTGTAAAGGGATTATGTAGCGTGAGGTTGTGCATGATCGAGTTATTTATGTGGAATGGTATTGTGTGTTTCGTATTGACATGTTGTGGAGTTGAATTATGCGGTGTGCTGTCAAATTTTGTGGCAAGATGTGGACATTTATATTGTGGATTGGAGATATGTTGTGAGTTGTTTATTTGTGTTGTGTAGTTGATATATGTGGTTTGGTGTGGAATTGTGTGGTGTGTATTGGAAATATGTGGAGCTGAATTGTGTTGTGTGGAATCGTGTGGTGTTGCTTGAAATTATTCTTATTAGTATTATGGGTTATGGTGTGGAGTTTATTTATGAGGATTGCTGGTATGTGACATATGGTGCATTTATGTGGGGTGTATTAATGTTGCATTGATAAGAGTGCAATTATAATGTGTGTAATTATGTGTCGCTGAGTTGTATTATATAGAGAGAATTTATGCAGCTGGTGCAGAATTTTGTGGTTTAGAATTATGTGATTTTGTGTGGAGTTATATGACTTGATTTGGAGTTGTATGTGTCATGGTGTGAAGTAGTATTATATGGTGAGTAATTATGTGGCATTTTGCAAAGTTGATTATATTTTGTGGAGTGTAAGTATGTGTTTTGGATTTGAGTGGATCTATGTGTAGTGAACGTATGTGGTGTGATATGTAGCTTGGAGTGTAATTATGTGTAGTAGAATTATCTGGAGTTGAATTGTGTTGTGTGGAGAGTAACTATGTGGCTTGGAGTGGAGTGGAATTACAGAGATGAGTGTTAATATGTGAAGTTGAACTTTGTGGCATGGAGGGGAGATGAATTATGTATGGCATGTAGTGGAATGATGTGGAACAGAAGTGTGTGTAGTTAAATTGTGTGGCTTGTTATTATGAGATGTGAAAACGTGTTGTGTGTAGTTGATGTATGTGGCATGGATTTGTATGTTGTATAGAGAGCTACTCCACCCCAAACAACATGAAAAACAATGACGCCAACACCGCAGGCCAAACCCTGCCCAGATGGATCTCTGCCAGCGCCAACAATATAGCCCCCCTCAAGAAAAACAACAACACCACCAAACTTTGAGAGTCCAGATTAAGCATGGGCGAATTTTGCGAATTTCGCGTTCGCGAATTTTGCGGATTTGCGAACTCGCAATCCGCAAAATCCGCGAATTCTAGCGAATTTGCTAATTTTTTTTTGTGTTCGCAAGGATTTCTGCCAGTTTGCGAGGGTTTCGTACCAGTTCGCAATTGCGAACTTACATTTCGGCACGCAACGGTCGCGATTATGTTGTTTCTACGTCTGGTTCATCATCACAGGTTCCCAGCACCCTCTGTTTCACCACTGCAACCCTCTGTTACATCAATGCCACCCTCTGGTTCATCATCACTGTAGATTATGGGGGGGAAAAGCAAGCACACCAGCCCTGCTTCAACTGACATGAATTAATTTGGGGTTAGTTTATTAATGTGTCACTGTTTTAAAATTCCAGTCTGGCACCTGCTTCCTTATCTGTAATTTGCTTTCTGTTGCAGTGCATTTTTTTTTCCCCAGGACCTTTGTGGCCTACTTGTAGCTATTCTATGAGCCTGCTGTGAGGGTCAGAGCAGGGTCATACAATTGTTGCAACTAGCAACTGAATTCTGGAGGGACCCCAGTCAGGAAGCACTGCAGGGAATTATTACTAATGATGAGTTTGAACTCTTGCCCCTGCTGAGTGCTTTCAGTTTTGAAAAACTCGTTTTTCTGCAATTTCGCGGGATTCGCGGGGCGCGAATACGCGCGAGATCGGATTCGGAAGCCGCAAATTCGTGCGAATATGCAATTTGTTTTTTTGCGGCGTGTTCGTTGGCAAGGTTTTGTGCGTTTTTGCGAGCCGCTCGTAGCGCAAGGCGCGAAGTTACCCTCGCGGTCGTTCAAGGGCGCGGCCATCTTGTTTGCCTGACGTATTTCCGTTTCCGGGCGCGAAGTGTAATCTCGCAAAGTCTGCGGCTTGCCAGTACAGTTTCGCGCATGTTCGCAAGGAAAATCTTGCGCGAACTTCCCCGCGCGGTCGTGAACGGGCGCGGCCATCTTGTTTCTCATTCATTGCTATGGTTCTGGGCATGGTCTTTGTATCCTCTGTCAATCTCTGCCATCCTTTGCTTGTTTGAAGTTTTTTTTATCTATTTTACTTATTATCTATCCATCTATTTTTCTAGCCCTATATTTTTGTGTTTACTGCTACTTTTGGTTAATTTTAAACTACTTTTTTAAACTTTTTTCTTTTCTTCTCTTCCCTATTCTATTTTCTTTATTCCTTTCCGCCCAGACCATGGTGAAGGGAGCCGGGAAGCATCCCGAGAAGGGGAAGGGTCCCGCACCCCGTGTCCGGCTCCCGTGCGGGCGTTTGAGGGGGGAGGAGGTCGTACCCAGGGAGATCTTTACCCCGGAGGAGGTGGGCCAACTCATTTTTTATGTTCAGCGCCGCCTCCCCAGGACCATCATGGGAGGCGGCAAGATCAGTGCCGGGTACGGGGCCCGGGAGCGCCGGAAGCGGTGGGAGAAGGTGTGCCAGGCCATTTACCACCACTCTCGGGTCTGGCGCACCTACAACCAGGCCACCCACCGCTGGACGGATGTCCTGACCCATGAGCGAGATCTGCTCGACCTCCTTGGCCTTGAGATCCCCGGGCTTGGTGAGTAGTAGTAGCTATTTCTTTACTACTATGTTTTCTCGTGCTGTGTTATTATACTGCAATTTTTTGTTTTTTACCAAGAGCAATAAGGCTGCTCATTACATTGTAGGTAAATTATATTTCAAAATCTTCTGTGCATTTCAGGTACACTGCTCTCCTTCTTCTCAGTAGTGTTGCTACTATGCTTATTTGTTTTAGATTTTGTGTTCATTTCATTGGCCTGTGAAATTATGTATGAGTGTAGTTTGAAGAACTGCGTAATGCTACACACTAAGGTTCTGTTTTTCAATTACCGGCGCATCCCTGCAAAGTAGCAGGGATGCGCCAGTAATTGTGCGTCACACCACCATCACCCATGGTGCGCCGTATTTACAATGCGGCGCACCATGGGCCCAAAACGTCACCATGTCATCTTATCACAATCGCCAGAAGTAGCAGTTCAAGCATTCACTGCACTACCAAGGCTTATCCTTTTGAGTCTTAGACTATTACTCTGAAATAGATATATTGGCCCATATGGACGAAATTCAAAAATTGTGATTCCCAAATAGTGAATGTGTATAAATTGCTATTTAGGAATCGCAAATTGGAATGTATGTAAACTGCGACTTCCTAATAGCGATTCCTACAAATTTGCATTCGCTATTAGGAAATCGCTAATTAGGATAAAACTGTTCTTTTTGGTGCAGAATGATAATGTCAGACCAGCAAGTTTATATATAGGGTCTGCCCACAACAGAGATGCCTAGGCTCGAAGTAAGGAGTGCTCCTGTATCACAACTGCCACTGAAGAACACCATCCCAGGAGAAGAACATAACCCAGTGGATGGGAGCAAGTACTCAGGGTACAGAAAGTGGAAAATGAAGTTTACTGAAAAGGAACTGGAGCTCCTAACAGAGCAATGCGTGGCCCATATGGACCAACTGTTTGGAAAGACCTCCTTCTCTGTGACAGAGAACCAAAAGCCCCGGATTTGGACCAGTATCCTGGAGAAGGTGAACTCCCTAGGTGGTTCTCAGAGTACTATTCCTAAAATCTTCAAAAGTTGGTGTGACCTGAGATTTGTATGAAGGAAAAGGTGGACAGCTTGATGGCAGAGGGTTGTGTTACAAGTGAAGGACCCTCAAATAACCCCCTCCGACTCCCATGGAGAAACTCATTGAGGGGACCCTGGAAACAGAGAGGGTGGTGGAAGAGCTGACATCAACACCTCCAATCCAGCAGACACCGTCCAGGGTAAGTAATCTACCCATTACTTACCTAAACAAACATAATGTTACCAAATCTATATATCATACATCACAGCATGAATAACTCAATTGAGATCCTCTGAAAGCGAAGGAGCTTGATCAGTTTATTTCAGACATCAGGCATAGATATGCTAATATCCACCTTCTCCTGGCTCGAGAATTCAATCTAAATATGCTTCATAACCCTTATTGCAGCATCGCAGAAAAAAACAGCACACTCTGTGGCTGATTCCATTGCAGGTAACAAGGCCACAAAGAATAGATCCTATTGGTCATACTCTGCTAACAGCATCAGAGAGATTATCCGTGCGAGCTCAGAACGGGCACTTTATAGAAGACTAACCTTCTCATTCTTCCCATTTTACTAAATTCTCCCCAAAAAGACCAGCTGTGTTAGACTACATGTTCTGCTCAGGCACGTTGTTTTATGCCATTAACTCATACACCATCATTTTGTGCTGGAAAGTGTTCACATGCCCCAGAGCTTGTCAATAAAAAGTTATATTAAAACACACACTATCCTAAGTTCCCTTGGATCAAATGACATCCATTACAACTGGAAACAGGCCAAGTGGAGTTCAGAAGCTACTGTAAAATATACCATCTGGAAAGCAAAAGTATCCAATCAGGATTGTCCTTCAACCTATACAATCAATGACTGGGAACTCTTTGTGCAAAGGGTACTTTCTGTTCTTGTCAGCAGACGATGAGCTAAATTAATAAAAGCTCTTCCTGATCTACCAGCTCAAAACAATGGTTTACAAAAGATCCCAGGGCCCATAAAAAAAGCCTCAGCAAGAAGTCAAGATCACTTATATCACGGTTAAACATTTCATTGCTTGCACCTTACACTGTCAGTGCACAAACAAACTTGGAAAGCAAAGCAAAAGTACAAGGATGCACTTCAGACTGAACATTTTTTGGCCTGTCGAAATACAAACCCAAATGATTTTTGGATCATCATCAATTGTCTCAGTAGGGGGTTAGAACTCATTAATATAAATGTAATGTCACCCCTGAAAACTGGATCACACTTCTCAGCACTTTGTACAACATCTCAACAAAATGCTTTAACCAACAACTCAGCTCTAGCAAGATAAAACATGTGCAAGGAAGGTCTGTGGTAACAGAAGAATAACTCTGTCAATATGCGATAACTTTCACGCCCACAATAATAGTAAACTTGATTCAGAAAAGCAGAGCCGATGGTGCCCCCAACCCAAATGGCATCTTTTCATCAGTATACAAACAAGACTTCAAGTGTAACTCTTGTTCAAAACCTGTATGATCACCAAATCCCTCCCTTCATCTTGGTAAGGCTTGATCCTACACCCCATTTATAATAAGAATGTCTAATGCAATTGCTCTTAAATATGTGAGAGGAAGAGCTATTGGCCTTGTAAATTATAATGTCTTTTTCCTATGTCTTTTTCTTTGGCATGTTGTGGATATATGTTGTGTGGACTGGACTTTTGTGGGTTAAATTGGAATGTGTACTTGTGGAATTGTGTGGGGTGGTATTGTGTGGTGTGCAGTGTATTTGTGTAGTGGAATTATATGGCATGGTGAGTAGATGGGGTGAGAGCTGCAGAGAATAGATAGAAAGGAAGCTAGAGTGTGATAGATAGTATGTGTACGAAGTGGTGAATGAACTCCAGACAGAGGATCAGAAAGAGTGTGTGCGAAAGAGAGAAAGAAGTGGATAGCAGGCCACAGATGTGTACGTGGAAGACACCCGAAGTATAAGAGAGTGTGGGTTGATGGATGGAAACCTTGAAAAGGCAAAGGAAAGATATTGTGCTCAAAGACCTGAAGTGAGCTAAATGAGCGAGGTGGAAAGAGTGTGTGAGAGAGCAAGAGAGAGGAGGTGAGAGATGGTATGAGAGAGAGCGGGACAAGTGGGGAGGACACCCAAGTGGGGGACTCAAGAGGTGGACTAGTGAATAGCATGAGTACGAACAGGAAGTTAGCATGTGTGAGCAGGTTATTATAGAGAGATGATAGTGAGTGTGAGGGAGGGAAGAGGGGGCAGTGAGTTTGCAAGATGAGGGGTATTGTTGTAGTGTGAGGGAGAGATGAGAGGGACAGTTGGTTGGAGATGACAGGGGTGGTAGAAGTGAGAGGGAGAGATAGGTTGTGTTGGAACTGTTGTAGAATTGTATGACATGAGATTGTGTGGAGTGGAGTTGTGTAGTGGAAATGTGTGGCATGGTGTGCTGTAGAATTATGTGGATAGTAATGAAATGGTATTAAGTGTAAAGGGATTATGTAGCGTGAGGTTGTGCATGATCGAGTTATTTATGTGGAATGGTATTGTGTGTTTCGTATTGACATGTTGTGGAGTTGAATTATGCGGTGTGCTCTCAAATTTTGTGGCAAGATGTGGACATTTATATTGTGGATTGGAGATATGTTGTGAGTTGTTTATTTGTGTTGTGTAGTTGATATATGTGGTTTGGTGTGGAATTGTGTGGTGTGTATTGGAAATATGTGGAGCTGAATTGTGTTGTGTGGAATCGTGTGGTGTTGCTTGAAATTATTCTTATTAGTATTATGGGTTATGGTGTGGAGTTTATTTATGAGGATTGCTGGTATATGACATATGGTGCATTTATGTGGGGTGTATTAATGTTGCATTGATAAGAGTGCAATTATAATGTGTGTAATTATGTGTCGCTGAGTTGTATTATATAGAGAGAATTTATGCTGCTGGTGCAGAATTTTGTGGTTTAGAATTATGTGATTTTGTGTGGAGTTATATGACTTGATTTGGAGTTGTATGTGTCATGGTGTGAAGTAGTATTATATGGTGAGTAATTATGTGGCATTTTGCAAAGTTGATTATATTTTGTGGAGTGTAAGTATGTGTTTTGGATTTGAGTGGATCTATGTGTAGTGAACGTATGTGGTGTGATATTTAGCTTGGAGTGTAATTATGTGTAGTAGAATTATCTGGAGTTGAATTGTGTTGTGTGGAGAGTAATTATGTGGCTTGGAGTGGAGTGGAATTACAGAGCTGAGTGTTAATATGTGAAGTTGAACTTTGTGGCATGGAGGGGAGATGAATTATGTATGGCATGTAGTGGAATGATGTGGAACAGAAGTGTGTGTAGTTGAATTGTGTGGCTTGTTATTATGAGATGTGAAAACGTGTTGTGTGTAGTTGATGTATGTGGCATGGATTTGTATGTTGTATAGAGAGCTACTCCACCCCAAACAGCATGAAAAACAACGACGCCAACACCGCAGGCCAAACCCTGCCCAGATGGATCTCTGCCAGCGCCAACAATATAGCCCCCCTCAAGAAAAACAACAACACCACCAAACTTTGAGAGTCCAGATTAAGCATGGGCGAATTTTGCGAATCTCGCGTTCGCGAATTTTGCGGATTTGCGAACTCGCAATCCGCAAAATCCGCGAATTCTAGCGAATTTGCGATTTTTTTTTTTGTGTTCGCAAGGATTTTTGCCAGTTCGCGAGGGTTTCGTCCCAGTTCGCAATTGCGAACTTACATTTTGGCACGCAACGGTCGCGATTATGTTGTTTCTACGTCTGGTTCATCATCACAGGTTCCCAGCACCCTCTGTTTCACCACTGCAACCCTCTGTTACATCAATGCCACCCTCTGGTTCATCATCACTGTAGATTATGGGGGGGAAAAGCAAGCACACCAGCCCTGCTTCAACTGACATGAATTAATTTGGGGTTAGTTTATTAATGTGTCACTGTTTTAAAATTCCAGTCTGGCACCTGCTTCCTTATCTGTAATTTGCTTTCTGTTGCAGTGCATTTTTTTTTCCCAGGACCTTTGTGGCCTTCTTGTAGCTATTCTATGAGCCTGCTGTGAGGGTCAGAGCAGGGTCATACAATTGTTGCAACTAGCAACTGAATTCTGGAGGGACCCCAGTCAGGAAGCACTACAGGGAATTGTTACTAATGATGAGTTTGAACTCTTGCCCCTGCCGAGTGCTTTCAGTTTTGAAAAACTTGTTTTTCTGCAATTTCGCGGGATTCGCGGGGCACGAACACGCGCGAGATCGGATTCGGAAGCCGCAAATTCGTGCGAATATGCAATTTGTTTTTTTGCGGCGTGTTCGTTGGCAAGGTTTTGTGCGTTTTTGCGAGCCGCTCGTAGCGCAAGGCGCGAAGTTACCCTCGCGGTCGTTCAAGGGCGGGGCCATCTTGTTTGCCTGACGTATTTCCGTTTCCGGGCGCGAAGTGTAATCTCGCAAAGTCTGTGGCTTGCCAGTACAGTTTCGCGCATGTCCGCAAGGAAAATCTCGCGCGAACTTACCCGCGCGGTCGTAAACGGGCGCGGCCATCTTGTTTCTCATTCATTGCTATGGTTCTGGGCATGGTCTTTGTATCCTCTGTCAATCTCTGCCATCCTTTGCTTGTTTGAAGTTTTTTTTAATCTATTTTACTTATTATCTATCCCTCTATTTTTCTAGCCCTATATTTTTGTGTTTACTGCTACTTTTGGTTAATTTTAAACTACTTTTTTAAACTTTTTTCTTTTCTTCTCTTCCCTATTCTATTTTCTTTATTCCTTTCCGCCCAGACCATGGTGAAGGGAGCCGGGAAGCATCCCGAGAAGGGGAAGGGTCCCGCACCCCGTGTCCGGCTCCCGTGCGGGCGTTTGAGGGGGGAGGAGGTCGTACCCAGGGAGATCTTTACCCCGGAGGAGGTGGGCCAACTCATTTTTTATGTTCAGCGCCGCCTCCCCAGGACCATCATGGGAGGCGGTAAGATCAGTGCCGGGTACGGGGCCCGGGAGCGCCGGAAGCGGCGGGAGAAGGTGTGCCAGGCTATTTACCACCACTCTCGGGTCTGGCGCACCTACAACCAGGCCACCCACCGCTGGACGGATGTCCTGACCCGTGAGCGAGATCTGCTCGACCTCCTTGGCCTTGAGATCCCCGGGCTTGGTGAGTAGTAGTAGCTATTTCTTTACTACTATGTTTTCTCCTGCTGTGTTATTATATTGCAATTTTTTGTTTTTTACCAAGAGCAATAATGCTGCTCATTACATTGTAGGTAAATTATATTTCAAAATCTTCTGTGCATTTCAGGTACACTGCTCTCCTTCTTCTCAGTAGTGTTGCTACTATGCTTATTTGTTTTAGATTTTGTGTTCATTTCATTGGACTGTGAAATTATGCATGAGTGTAGTTTAAAGAACTGCGTAATGCTACACACTAAGGTTCTGATTTTTAATTACCGGCGCATCCCTGCAAAGTAGCAGGGATGCGCCAGTAATTGTTCGTCACGCCACCATCACCCATGGTGCGCCGTATTTACAATGCGGCGCACCATGGGCCCAAAACGTCACCAAAGCGTTACGCATCTGTGCCGTAAAGGCGGCGCATTGCTGGAGTTGCGTCGCAATGATGGTGCAGCTCCATCAATGCTCTGGGGTGCCCTATCTCCCCAATGCTGCGTCAAGCCATACATCTGCTTCAAGCAGGCGCAGGGTTTGAGTCACGCATCATTGTCCTCAAAGTGACTGATTGAAATCTTGTAGATTTCCCTCAGCCACTTTTAGGATGCGTTCCTGCGCAGGAACGCCCTCCCTTGCGCCGGAACGCCCCCTATTAGCACAGGGCTTTACAACGTGATGCATCTCCCATATGCGTCACGTTGTTAATATACGCCGCACCATTGCGCCTCTTTTGTGCTGTCGCTGCGTCACAAAAGTCACGCAACAATGGAGCAAAAGAGCCGCAAGGGGCTTCTAAATCAGCCCCTACAGACTCAAGTCCAGTCCTTCCTTTGTACACATGGCGATAGGAAGAAATAGTGGTGGTGGATTAATAGTTTGAGTATTTTAATGACTGGTTAATGTAGTAGGAAACTTTAGTGTTGTCGCTGATTTTCAATCACGATGGACTTTGGCTGTCACTTTGCGTGCTGCGGACTGCTGCCTGCCAATCCTAGGCAAACCTTTTTAGTACTTTGTTTAGTGAGTTACATAGGGTAGTTTCCAATTCGACGGTCCGCAAATCAAGCAATACTAAAGTAATAACGTAGTCGACCACATGAGATTGGTCAATAATATATCCCGTGGAGTCGTTCCCTATTTGCTATTTCGCAAAAATATTTTGTTAGTTCTTTTGAAATGTTTGATTTGGTTGAGAAATATCATCCATGTTTTCTGTTTTTCTTTCTTTCATGTTGTATATCAGCTTCCCCCAGGGGCAAGAGGAGGACACAGGAGGAGGAGGAGGAGGGTGCTGTTGACGATGCAGGCCAGGACCTGGCAGGCGAGGGCTCCTTTGCTGGCCCCAGTAAGTTTTAATTTTATTATAGAGTACTTATTTTTTCCTAGCGTTCCTCATTCCATTTTTTCTAAATCGTCTTTGATCTTCTTGTAGACAGGATCTAAATTCTTATCCTGCCTCGACTATGACTCCATGTTGTATTACTAGATTATTCTTATTAGTCTGTCTGTGTATCTAACTAAGATTGCACATTTGGCATTTCCATTGGACTCCCATTCTAGTCAGCAATAGCTCTATGCACTGAGTGCAGTCCTCTGGGATTGTCCATAATGTCTTTTCAAGTATTCTAAATGTTTATGCTTTGACCATTGCCAACAATAAAAAGGTGAATGACCACCAGAAAGAATAAGATACTACTTTACTTTTGGTTTGGATAGGAGGACAATCCATTCTACTACTGTTGCAGGGACAAATCTGCACAAACAGAACTATGGAGACTAAATAATGCATTGCTTAGCTTATCAATTATAATAGGTGCTGTTAGACTTTCCACATACCTCAGTGATAACAGACTTTGTAGTTGAACCCCCAATCTCCTTACTGACTAGATAGTGTGGCAGAGTCATTTAGCTCCCAAAGTCACCGATGGCAGAGGCACGGACTCATGCTTGCAAAAATTCCAAAACCTTTAGCTCATCCACTCTAGTCTGGAGGACCAAAAACCACAGAGTCTATTTAAGTTTAAAAGCTTTATTAAAAGTAAACACATTTATTAAAATCAAGTTTGTCATAAAAGTGAACGTGTAACTGAAAATGGAAAAGTGCTTAGTGCTGACGATTAATTGGACACATTTCTTGTGGTCGAGCCGAGCTCTCACCTGGTTTGAACTTGATCCTGCTCGTGTTCTTAGAAGTCAAGCTTCTGTCTGTTAGGAGAAAAAGTGTTGCGTGTTAAAAAGTAAAAAGCAAACATTCATCAGTTGTGCCAAAAAATGCAGCAAGACAACAGCCTTCCCTGGAAAAAGGGACATTTTTACTTTAGAGTACACGGTCATAAATTATTAAATTGTATACTGTTTTTTCCACATTTCTTTCTTCCTCCTAGACCAAATATTATATAGTAGTGTATGGTGTATTCTAACATTATTAAATGTACTTTGTAGGTGGAACATCTGGAGACGGGGCCAGCGCGGAGGTGGTGGTGGCATTGGACGAGGAGGACAACTCTGGAGAGGAGGCGGTGCAAGTGCCGGACAAGGACATGCCTGTGAGGGTTCACACAGTGGTGGCGGGCAGAGGTAAGCTATACATTCCTTAGTCATTAAGATTGAAGACTGCAGAGTGTGCTTTCTGCATGGGTGTATTATAAATAAACCAGGTAGTAGCCTCCTCTAAATGTACTTCGACTTAGCTGTGAAGTTTTTGGCGAGAAGAATCCCAATCAGATCTGAGGTGAACTTGATGGATGGGATGAACGAAAAGTGAAAGAAGGGTGTAAGTAAGTGTGGAAGGACGAGAAATGTAATGATGACTGGCAAAGAAGAATGATATGTGTTTGCTTGGTCCTCGAGGTGGCTGGGAAGGAAAGAATATGGTATGGTGCATGGCTGGGTGAATGATGAAGCAAGGATGGGTGGAAGGAGAACAGCCTGGGTGGGTGAGACAGAAACTGTATGTGTGCATATACTTTGAATGGATGGATGACTGGATCATTCATGGTACTATCTGACTCTTAGATAGCATATGTGTATCTAGAGAGAGTAGACGGTCACTGGATGAACTAAGTGTTACTTTGAAGAGCATGTAACACCACACCCGCACGTCCTTTCCAGTGTAGGAAAGGCAAGGAAAAGAAGTTGTAACGTTGTCCAAATACTACCATGAATAGTAGCAGTAGTTTGTATTGCAACTGCAAGCACAGCATATATCCGGTTATTACGGTGGACACTCCCTACCTCTCTTAATAACTTTAGTTTAGTAGTAGTACGTCATTCATGTGTGGGGGTATCACTGTTCACTCAATAATAAGCAAAGCACCTAAAGTCATCCCATATGTCATCAAATACATCCCATGTGAAGTGATAGATAATCAGATAATTTAGCTTCTTCATTTTCCTTTTCTAATACTCCTTTGCACTGTAGGGTGAAAGCTAAATTAATTAAGCAGTAGCCCTTTTAACAGAGTATTCTCAGTGCCACCCGTAATAGAAAAGTAAGAGCTTCACCACCTGCATGTACTGGACCGGTACAGTAACGCAAGTCTGTCTCACTCACCATGGTGTGCGTCTGGTTTTCTCGGGTGCAAGTTCATTGTGCTGGCATTATGCCGGCTTGCATAAGATAACGTACCAATTTTCCTAAACAAGAGAGAAGAAGAAGAATAAGAGTGGTATACTGTCATAGTCGACTGTAATGGAAGTCCATAGTGCTCGTAGAATTTGTTCCTTAAACTCCCACTAATGTTAGAGCAAGGATGAAGAAGTCGGAGGTTACATAGATACTGTCCTCAATAGTTATGTACTGTGCTTTCAATTTGCTACTTGTACTGTGACAACTTTCTGCTCAATCATTTTGTGTTAATCTTAAGGAACATTGGTTACAGACTATGTCTTTCTTTCTTCATGTAGTTGCTCCTTCCAAATCCAAGACACCATCAAGGAGGAAGGAGCTGGCTCGAATGGCCCGGCAACGGAGGCTGGATGCCACTGTCGCTGAATATCGACGGCTGGTGGCCCTGGAGGAGGAGGAGACGCAGTCTGGTACAACAACAACGTCCACTGGGACAGCTGCATCCTCCTCCGTGCGGGCTGCCAGCCAGCGCAGTGCTCCAGCGGTATGGAGCCGGGCTACCAAAGCCAAACGCCACCGCCGAGCAGCAAAGAAAGCAGCTGCCCATCACAGGATTTGCAAGGCACACCGGCGCCGCTTATCCCTCAGACTGTCCTACCTGGAGCAGGAGGTCCATAACTATAAGAACTCGGTGGAGGGCCTCCGCTTCGAACTTGCCACCCTCCGCAAGGAGCATGATGCCCTGGCTGCTAAATCCAACAGCACCCTGCCATAGTGTCCCTTGCCCCTTTTTTAGAGACTTTTGGGGGGTGGGAATTGGGAGTTGGGTTTTTTGGGGACTTTTGAAGGACAATCGTTGGGGTTAGGGAGGGTCTTGCGGGAGATTATTTTGTTAGGGCTATAAAAATATACTTTTTGAAACTTTATCTGACCATACCTGTTTTTTACTGCTTTTGAGTCTGGTGGGTGGGGGTTTAACAGTAAGTTTGTTTTCCTGAATAGTCCTAGGACTTTAGTAGTACTACCGTCAATCCAATCTCTCGTCTCTCCTAATACTCCATTATACTACCTCCAACCAAACGCCTATCTTACCTGTAACTTCTGTTTGCAAGAAGGGTAGGCCCAGGGCTGGCTCCACGGGAAACAGCGAATAAGGTTGGCAATCCTGGGCGGATAAAATTTCCTCATAGCGGTGGTACTAGTGGTGTGACACAGTGGCAGTTGCATGCCTATGAAAAAAAGAAAATGAAATTTCGTTTGTCCTCCTGAGCAATACAACGGTACAATAGAGAATATAGCAGGTGACAGAAGTACACTAGAACAGTGCCACATTGTAGCCTAACAAATGGTAAAGTATAACTAATTCGGTTGAAGTTCTTTGACATTAGCCATGGGTCTTTGTCAAGCAGAGTAAGAATATATCCTCGGATTTCTTCACCAGCCTGTTGCTATCACCTTATCCTCCCCAGAAAGTGTGTGGATTTATTGCTGTAATTTAGTCACACATCAATCAAAACCACACAGCCCGGGGGAAGAGGGTTAGGGTTTGAAAAATGCATGGGTACGGGGGGTTTTGGGAAAGGTTTTGGGAGACAAGAAAAAATAGCACAGCATGGACAAACAATTGTGAACATAAACAAATCTTTGGGTTCAAACCTATCCATCAATCTTTGAAAGTGCATGCACTACTGCATGCATGCCAGTGAAAAGTAAGTAGTACTTTCGACAACTGTGGAAGAAAGAATGCGACAGTACAGGGCGTGTGTGGAATTATTGATAACTATATTCAACATAAGGTCTCTGTTGCCAGATACCTGAGAGCATTGCTGGTCACTATAAATTCATTCACAACACTCAATGGGGTTGGTCTGGAAGGTATAGAGATAGAAAAGGAGAAATTGCTCTTTTTCTAGGTGTCCCCTCACTCACCAGGGTTGCCCCTTGGTGACATGCTTCATCATTGGGGCCATCCCAGTCCTCTACGGGCTGGGGCGTGCTGCGACTTGCGAATTACGTAGGAGCACTTACAAATGACTATGTGTGGCTCAGATGTGATAGTGGAGTGGACTAAGTGATGTGTTAAGGGATCAATTTAGAAGCAGAGAGAGATCCAAGAAATGCAGTCACAGTCAGAGAAAAAGACAAAGGATACTGTATCTGTATGTTGTTGTAGTTGTCCTGTTGAATTTGGTAAGTAAGTTGCATGCAGAAAAAAAATCCTCTTATTAGCGGCACTTCTCCATTGCAGCCGACGCTTCGTCCATCGATGTTGGTCACCAGAAGACACCCTGTAAAAAAAGCACAGCATGGACAAACAATTGAACATAAACAAATCTTTGGGTACAAACCTATCCATCAATCTTTGAAAGTGCATGCACTACTGCATGCATGTCAGTGAAAAGTAAGTAGTACTTTCGACAACTGTGGAAGAAAGAATGCGACAGTACAGGGCGTATGTGGAATTATTGATAACTATATTCAACATAAGGTCTCTGTTGCCAGATACCTGAGAGCCTTGCTGGTCACTATAAATCCATTCACAACACTCAATGGGGTTGGTCTGGAAGGTATAGTAGATAGAAAAGGAGAAATTGCTCTTTTTCTAGGTGTCCCCTCACTCACCAGGGTTGCCCCTTGGTGACATGCTTCATCATTGGGGCCATCCCAGTCCTCTACGGGCTGGGGCGTGCTGCGACTTGCGAATTACGTAGGAGCACTTACAAATGACTATGTGTGGTGCAGATGTGATTGTGGAGTGGACTAAGTGATATGTTAAGGGATCAATTTAGAAGCAGAGAGAGATCCAAGAAATGCAGTCACAGTCAAAGAAAAAGGCAAAGGATACTGTATCTGTATGTTGTTGTAGTTGTCCTGTTGAATTTGGTAAGTAAGTTGCATGCAGAAAAAAAATCCTCTTATTAGCGGCACTCCTCCATTGCAGCCGACGCTTCGTCCATCGATGTTGGTCACCAGAAGACACCATGTAAAAAAAGCACAGCATGGACAAACAATTGAACATAAACAAATCTTTGGGTACAAACCTATCCATCAATCTTTGAAAGTGCATGCACTACTGCATGCATGTCAGTGAAAAGTAAGTAGTACTTTCGACAACTGTGGAAGAAAGAATGCAACAGTACAGGGCGTGTGTGGAATTATTGATAACTATATTCAACATAAGGTCTCTGTTGCCAGATACCTGAGAGCCTTGCTGGTCACTATAAATCCATTCACAACACTCAATGGGGTTGGTCTGGAAGGTATAGTAGATAGAAAAGGAGAAATTGCTCTTTTTCTAGGTGTCCCCTCACTCACCAGGGTTGCCCCTTGGTGACATGCTTCATCATTGGGGCCATCCCAGTCCTCTACGGGCTGGGGCGTGCGGCGACTTGCAAATTACGTAGGAGCACTTACAAATGACTATGTGTGGTGCAGATGTGATAGTGGAGTGGACTAAGTGATGTGTTAAGGGATCAATTTAGAAGCAGAGAGAGATCCAAGAAATGCAGTCACAGTCAGAGAAAAAGACAAAGGATACTGTATCTGTATGTTGTTGTAGTTGTCCTGTTGAATTTGGTAAGTAAGTTGCATGCAGAAAAAAAATTCCTCTCATTAGCGGCACTCCTCCATTGCAGCTGACGCTTCGTCCATCAATGTTGGTGACCAGAAGACACCCTGTCCACTGCCTGCCTGATGCTGAATTGTGGCTCGCTAATGTGAAGCCTGACTCCATCCTTTTTTCCCCATTGCACAGACTGAAACCCGGCCTGTAATTGTTCAATGAAAAACAGGAAGTGATGTAATATTACAACACCACTGATAAATAAATATAAGGTATGTAGGCTGTGGAGTGCAAAAAGTCCCACTTTGATTTTCCTAGTAGACAGTACAATATTTTTGAAAGTGCGTACTCTGTCTGAGTCACCTTTTGAAGGATAAATAAGTATGGGCAAATTAATGTAGCGGATCTTTCCCCTCAAGCTAGGTGTACTGTAAACTGTGTTTTAGAACAAAATTAGATCTTCCCAGCAGTGCTCCCACCCAGACCCTTACTAAAGCCAGTCGCAAAAATGTAGAAGACCCCCAATCAAATCTCAAAAAACGAGGCCTAGCAGAAAACTGGTGACAAAACGTACTTTGAAAGTAAAAGTAGGCCCAAGTACTCCCTTACCCACCGTGGATTGCATTCAAACCACTTGCAAGCAACCAAGCAAAAGTATCCATAGCCAGCATCGCTCCAAGACTCGAAAACCCCCCCACCCAAACACATGCAATAGAAATACTGCTAACCCTAACGAACCCTAAGTTAAGAATAGTGGCAAAGGCTTTCTTTAACTATGCCAAATCCCCCCTTTCCCACCATGGATTTTCTTCAAATGGCTTGCAACCAAAATTACACATTCTCACGAGTGCTCTAAGACCCCAGAACTCAGTTGCAAAAATCTAGAACACCCCGAAACACATGCAATCCTGCTGCTAGGGCTAACCCTAACGAACCCTAAGTTACAAAAAGTGCCAAAAGGCTTTTCCGCGAGGATTTTGTCCCAACCACTTCTACCCGGTATTAGACCTTCCCAGGAATGCCCCAAGACCCGCCAACCCACCCGCCAAAAAGAATAACACTCCCAAACAGGCCAAAAGCAAAATCTCATACTTGCAATATTTCTCGGCCTTCGGTCCAAACGCGCTGCGTAGCTAGGCCATAGGTCCGGTTTGCCACCACGGATTTCCTGAAAAGCAAATGCAATCAAGATTAGAGTGTCCCAGCAGTGCTCCCAGACCCCGAAACTCACCCACAAACACCAGTAAGCCTCCCAAACAGGCCCCCGAAAACGCTACATTGATGTCAGAAATAGCAACAAAAAAAATCGGCGGGGATTTTGTCCAAACCACTTTTATCCGGTATTAGAGCTTCCCAGCAATGGCCCCAGAGCCGTCAACCCAGGAGAAAACGAGTAGAAGACCCCTAAACAGCCAAAGAGCAAAAGTACAAAAATGGGTACTTTGTCATTTTTTTCCAAATTTCCCAAATCACTCCGCGCGCGCTCTGCAGCTAGGCCCTAACTCCCCTCTGCCACCATGGATTTGCTTCAAACCTCTTGCAAAGTAAAGTATATATAGCCAGCAGTGCTCCCAGACCCCGAAACCCACCCACAAACACCAGGAAGCCCCCCAAACAGGCCCCCGAAAATGCTACATTGAGCAAAATGTCAGAAATAGCACAAAAAAAAATCGGCCTGGATTTTGTCCCAACCACTTCTACCCGGTATTAGACCTTCCCAGGAATGCCCCAAGACCCGCCAACCCACCCGCCAAAAAGCATAACACCCCCAAACAGGCCAAAAGCAAAATCTCATACTTGCAATATTTCTCGGCCTTCGGTCCAAACGCGCTGCGTAGCTAGGCCATAGGTCCGGTTTGCCACCACGGATTTCCTGAAAAGCAAATGCAATCAAGATTAGAGTGTCCCAGCAGTGCTCCCAGACCCCGAAACTCACCCACAAACACCAGGAAGCCCCCCAAACAGGCCCCCGAAAACGCTACATTGAGCAAAATGTCAGAAATAGCAAAAAAAAATCGGCGTGGATTTTGTCCCAACCACTTCTACCCGGTATTAGACCTTCCCAGGAATGCCCCAAGACCCGCCAACCCACCCGCCAAAAAGCATAACACCCCCAAACAGGCCAAAAGCAACATCTCCTACTTACAATATTTCTCGGCCTTCGGTCCAAACGCGCTGCGTAGCTAGGCCATAGGTCCGGTTTGCCACCACGGATTTCCTGAAAAGCAAATGCAATCAAGATTAGAGTGTCTCAGCAGTGCTCCCAGACCCCGAAACTCACCCACAAACACCAGGAAGCCCCCCAAACAGGCCCCCGAAAACGCTACATTGAGCAAAATGTCAGAAATAGCAACAAAAAAAATCGGCGTGGATTTTGTCCCAACCACTTCTACCCGGTATTAGACCTTCCCAGGAATGCCCCAAGACCCGCCAACCCACCCGCCAAAAAGCATAACACCCCCAAACAGGCCAAAAGCAACATCTCCTACTTACAATATTTCTCGGCCTTCGGTCCAAACGCGCTGCGTAGCTAGGCCATAGGTCCGGTTTGCCACCACGGATTTCCTGAAAAGCAAATGCAATCAAGATTAGAGTGTCCCAGCAGTGCTCCCAGACCCCGAAACTCACCCACAAACACCAGGAAGCCCCCCAAACAGGCCCCCGAAAACGCTACATTGAGCAAAATGTCAGAAATAGCAAAAAAAAAATCGGCGTGGATATTGTCCCAACCACTTCTACCCGGTATTAGACCTTCCCAGGAATGCCCCAAGACCCGCCAACCCCCCCGCCAAAAAGCATAACACCCCCAAACAGGCCAAAAGCAACATCTCCTACTTACAATATTTCTCGGTCTTCGGTCCAAACGCGCTGCGTAGCTAGGCCATAAGTCGGGGTTGTCACCACGGATTTCCTGAAAAGCAAATGCAATCAAGATTAAAGTGTCCCAGCAGTGCTGACAGACCCCGAAACTCACCCACAAACAGACGGAACCCCCCCTAAGAGCACCTGAAAGGCAAGCAAGTCAGCAAAAACACTAAAAAATGTGCGCCTCAGATTTGGTCCAAACCACTTTTATCTGGTATTAGAGCTTCCCAACAATGGTCCCAGAGCCGTCAACTCACCTGCAAAGAGGTAGAACAACACCCCCACAAGCGCTGAGTCTTTCTTCATTGGGCGTAAACCAGCCCTCTGCTTTGATGGAAATAGGAGTCTGGAGGAGGAGGATAGAGGAGCATGTTCTTCTGAACTTGTGAACCTGAGGAATGCAGACTGCGGCACCTTCAAATCAATTAGCAAACCAGTGAAGACAGTTCTGCTGATGGGCTTGTTTTTGTGATTATCTGATTAAAGTTTGAAATATATTAACTGTGCACAACAAAGAAAGACAGACACACAGGAATAAAAGTGAATAAGGACGAAAAAGAAAGTTATTGATTCGTTGTCTCATTTTCAGGGCTCGGTATCACGGTCCAGGAATAAGAATAAGGCTTCGTCATCATACTCTGCGAATTCAGGCAGGGTGAGCTCAGTGTCACCTGACAGAGTAGAAATTCCCTCATCTATGTTGCTGGCCACCTCGTCTTCATCCGGCGCGCTTTCTCGTACTCTGAAATCTGGTGGTAAGAGGTGCTGATTCATCTTGATCATTGTTAACCTCTCCACATTTTTGGGCGAGAGGCGGCTCCGTTTGGAAGTTACAATGCCACCAGCAGCACTGAAAACACGTTCAGAAGACACGCTTGCGAGTGGGCAAGACAAGTAGTTTAAAGCCAGGTTGGTGAGCTGTGGCCACAATTCTTTTTTCCCATGCCAATACGCCAATGGGTCAGCATTAACATAGACCTCTGTTGAGTCATTCAGATAGTCCTTCACCATCGACTCAAGGTCTTCATCCAAGGTTCCTCCACTTTGCTTAGCTGTTGCTGTGCCTCTGACCTTTTGAGAACCAAACCCAAGCCGAGCTAGCCAATCCTCTTCAGCCTCCAATGTTTCTGTTGTGTCTGGTGCAGATGATCCGGTTGCCGGTGTCTTTAACGGCTGAGAGGTCACTTGTGCCACAGCCACAGGTGCAGAAGTGGATTGTTTTGACTGGGGATGGCCTGCTGATGTACTGCCATTTCCTTCAATTTTCTGCCGTTCTCTTTCAAACCTCTTGGCTGTCAAGGCTAGCCAACGTTTGTACTTTGGAACATGTTCATCATCAAAAGGAAAGAATGCTTGGCCTGCCAGCGCCTTTTTGTAGCGTGGATCCAGAATAGTAGCACAAATGTAATGCTCTTCTGAGTGGATCATTTTAAGACGTCCATCACCTTGTAGGAGCTCTAATAATTTCTCAGCCAGAACAAAAGAGTCAGTGGGTGGTTGCGTTCATATTGCGCTTCTGTAAACAACATCTTTTTAATGTTGCCCTGGACCAAGGATTTACGGGATGATGATGATATCTTCGACCCAGTTACGCTCGCTGATGAACTTTTCCGCATTGATGTCTCACTCTCTCCCACACTCTTAGTGTGGCTCACATGGGGTGTGCTGCTGACAGGGGTACTGGGTGTAAGTGAAGTGTTTGAATCGTCTTCTTCCTCCTCGTCATCATCAGATGAAAAATCAACGTTTTCATTACGTGCAATTCGGGCTTCCTTGACCGCCTCTAGGTGCGCAAACCATTGGACAGGGTGCGCTCTCCTAAGATGACCTCTCTGGCCTCCGGTACCATAGTTGGTACCAAACTTACCTCAACTAACTCAAAGCTTACACATGCTACAAATGGCTAAGTTTTCCATTCTTGGGCAAACACTAAAGAAGTCCCAAACTGGAGACTTGAAATGTCTTTGGGGGCCGGAGGAGGCGGCGATACTGGTGGTGGTGGTCCTGCTGCTAATGCCAGATGAAGTGGAGGATGTGGATTGCCGAACTTCAGTACGTTTTGCACTTTCACCACCACTAATTGAGGTCGAGGTGGATGGAAGTCCCTTCTTGCGAGGAAGAAATATGGAAGCGGTAGGTGTTGGTGTATTAGTTAACTCCAAATCCAATGATTGTTGTGTTTCCATTGACTCCTCGTCGACATCATCATCACGCTCAGCAGCTTCTCGGGATAGGGTCAAAATGTCTCTTTGCTGCATGCCCGCTGGGGCTGCAGTGACCATTATGATGACTGGATCGTCGTCGTGAAGGGCTTCATCAGCAGCAGTATGCGTCACTTCTTGTTGAGCCTCATCACACTCCATAGCTATGAATTTTTCGACGACCTTCCTTTTACGCTTAGGTATCTTTGTCAGATAATGGTGTGCCTCACTCTCAGGCTGCAGTGGTGGTACCCAATCGTCATCCAGATCATCAGTAGGAGGTGGGCTTGAAGAAGATGTAGACACCCCCCTTGATCTTTTCCTTGCTAGGGATGTGGAAGACAATGAATGATCATCAGGAGGAGTGGCTTCCTCAAATGATACCTCGGTCTGATTGTCAATTTCCTGATGTGCCCCTACTTCGGGAGGAACAACTATTGTGGGCACTTGTGACCCTCCATGCACCTCTGCTTGCGCATCTCCTTGCGCTGCCTCTCCTTCCACATGTACTTGGGCTTGTACTACTTGCACATGTTGTTGTTGCGGCTGTGGTTGTTCAACACTTGTCAGATGAGTTACAACAACCTGTGTTGATTCAGGGACATTGCTGCTACTTTCTTGCGATGAGCCAACATCACTGGTCGATGGTGATTGGAGAAGTACACTGACTGCCTCTGAAGCACTCAAGGGCTTTGACTTAAGTTGGCGTGGTGGTGGAGGCACTGAACCCAATGGAGCGGGGGTGCTGCTCCCAGCTTGGTCCCCAGCAGATCCTGCTGCTGCAGGCGTACTTTTTTTTTCGCTCCCAAAAAACGTGGCGGTTGACACACCAGCCTCCTTGGTAACTTGGTTCTTCTGCTCCTTACTAGCAACTTTCTTGCTAGAGGAGCTACGGAGACCTTTTTTTGGGGCCATCTTCTTCAGAGCAGGTCAGACAGCAGGCCGCAGTTGCACGAATTGTAGAGTTGTCTGAGGCCAGACGTGACGTCGCGTGACGTTATGCTGCACACACACACCGCTGCAGGACTTCTTCCTGGCACTGGTGGTTCTCTTGAGTCTTGTGCACCTAAAAACAATGGAAGACAGAGGAACATCAGTTCAGTTATACACCCCAAAAAAATCGAAAAAAAACCCAGAAAAATCAGCACAATCCCATTCCATCCATGCCCTCCATGATGTTTAAGTTCAAGACACCCCACAGAAAGACTAGGCCCATGCTAGACTCAAATACCCCTGGTGAAAAGGCCACAAGTACAGCCCCAAAAAATGAAAATCACTGAAAAATCTGCACAATCCCATTCCATCCATGCCCTCCATGATGTTTAAGTTCAAGACACCCCACAGAAAGACTAGGCCCATGCTAGACTCAAATACCCCTAGTGAAAAGGCCACAAGTACAGCCCCCAAAAACGAAAATCACTGAAAAAGCTGCACAATCCCATTCCATCCATGCCCTCCATGATGTTTAAATTCAAGACACCCCAAAGAAAGACTAGGCCCATGCAAGACTCACTACCCCTGGGCATAAAGGTTGAAAAGTAGGCAAAATGGTTGCAGGCCTAACAACAATGCCTACATTCAAAATGGCCACTTGCCTCCCAGCACATGGCCAGGGCCTGTAGCAGCACTCAAAATGGCCCCCAGCCACATGGCCTGTCCCTCCCCATGAACAACCCCAAAAATCGAAAAACACTGAAAAATCAGCACAATCCCATTCCATCCATGCCCTCCATGATGTTTAAGTTCAAGACACCCCACAGAAAGACTAGGCCCATGCTAGACTCAAATACCCCTGGAGAAAAGGCCACAAGTACAGCCCTCAAAAACGAAAATCACTGAAAAATCAGCACAATCCCATTCCATCCATGCCCTCCATGATGTTTAAATTCAAGACAACCCACAGAAAGACTAGGCCCATGCAAGACTCACTACCCCTGGGCATAAAGGTTGAAAAGTAGGCAAAATGGTTGCAGGCCTAACAACAATGCCTACATTCAAAATGGCCACTTGCCTCCCAGCACATGGCCAGGGCCTGTAGCAGCACTCAAAATGGCCCCCAGCCACATGGCCTGTCCCTCCCCATGAACACCCCCAAAAATCGAAAAACACTGCAAAATCAGCACAATCCCATTCCATTCATGCCCTCCATGATGTTTAAGTTCAAGACACCCCACAGAAAGACTAGGCCCATGCAAGACTCAATACCCCTGGTGAAAAGGCCACAAGTACAGCCCCAAAAAACGAAAATCACTGAAAAATCAGCAAAATCCCATTCCATCCATGCCCTCCATGATGTTTAAATTCAAGACAACCCACAGAAAGACTAGGCCCATGCAAGACTCACTATCCCTGGGCATAAAGGTTGAAAAGTAGGCAAAATGGTTGCAGGCCTAACAACAATGCCTACATTCAAAATGGCCACTTGCCTCCCTGCACATGGCCAGGGCCTGTAGCAGCACTCAAAATGGCCCCCAGCCACATGGCCTGTCCCTCCCCATGAACCCCCCAAAAATCGAAAATCACTGAAAAATCAGCAAAATCCCATTCCATCCATGCCCTCCATGATGTTTAAATTCAAGACAACCCACAGAAAGACTAGGCCCATGCAAGACTCACTACCCCTGGGCATAAAGGTTGAAAAGTAGGCAAAATGGTTGCAGGCCTAACAACAATGCCTACATTCAAAATGGCCACTTGCCTCCCTGCACATGGCCAGGGCCTGTAGCAGCACTCAAAATGGCCCCCAGCCACATGGCCTGTCCCTCCCCATGAACCCCCCAAAAATCGAAAATCACTGAAAAATCAGCACAATCCCATTCCATCCATGCCCTCCATGATGTTTAAGTTCAAGACACCCCACAGAAAGACTAGGCCCATGCAAGACTCACTACCCCTGGGCATAAAGGTTGAAAAGTAGGCAAAATGGTTGCAGGCCTAACAACAATGCCTACATTCAAAATGGCCACTTGCCTCCCAGCACATGGCCAGGGCCTGTAGCAGCACTCAAAATGGCCCCCAGCCACATGGCCTGTCCCTCCCCATGTACACCCCCAAAAATCGAAAAACACTGCAAAAAAAAGCACAATCCCATTCCATCCATGCCATCCATGATGTTTAAGTTCAAGACACCCAACAAAAAGACTAGGCCCATGCTAGACTCAATACCCCTGGTGAAAAGGCCACAAGTACAGCCCCCAAAAACGAAAATCACTGAAAAATCAGCACAATTCCATTCCATCCATGCCCTCCATGATGTTTAAATTCAAGACAACCCACAGAAAGACTAGGCCCATGCAAGACTCACTACCCCTGGGCATAAAGGTTGAAAAGTAGGCAAAATGGTTGCAGGCCTAACAACAATGCCTACATTCAAAATGGCCACTTGCCTCCCTGCACATGGCCAGGGCCTGTAGCAGCACTCAAAATGGCCCCCAGCCACATGGCCTGTCCCTCCCCATGAACACTCCCAAAAATCGAAAATCACTGAAAAATCAGTACAATCCCATTCCATCCATGCCCTCCATGATGTTTAAGTTCAAGACACCCCACAGAAAGACTAGGCCCATGCTAGACTCAAATACCCCTGGTGAAAAGGCCACAAGTACAGCCCCAAAAAACGAAAATCACTGAAAAATCAGCACAATCCCAATCCAGCCATGCCCTCCATGATGTTTAAGTTCAAGACACCCCACAGAAAGACTCAGTCCACCCACGACTGAGTACCCCTGGGCAAAAGACACCAAAACAGCCCAAAAATCGAAAATTCCAAAATTGTAGTTGCAGCAACTGTAATGCCCCAAACAAACTTACTTGTAAAATTTCTAATACAACAGTGATCCAAAGAAAGTCAAAAAGGCCTCAAATCCAAATATCCAGCAGCATCCACAAAAAGTAATCCTTCCAGCTCCAGATCCAAATGAAAAGTGACCAGGAGATGGACAAAGCAGTGGGAAGAGCCTGCTGGACAGGAACAGGAAGTTGAAGACTGTTGGGCACTTCCTTCCTCCCACCCCCCTCCCCCCCTCCCCAAAATGGACTCCTCGCTAAAAAAGTGCAGGCAAATGTCAACCTAAGGAGTTATTCAGATAAAAATCATCATTTCAAGAAGGTTTATGCTGATTGCTGGTGGATTTCTTGTGCAGAATTGCAAATTTTATATTTTCGCGTGTGCGAGATTATTGCTGCTCGCCGCATCTCAAATCTCGCAATTGCGAAGTACCGCGAGAAGTGATCTCGGCGTACTCGCGTTGACAAACGCTTGCTGCAAAAGTTGGCAAGCCGCGATTACGTAATCGCGCTTGCCAAATTCCCGCGAGATCCCGTAGTAAGATCCAAAATGGCGCAGCACTCGCAAAATATCGAGAAAAACAACTCGGCAAACGATGATAAACGCCGCGCGCCGCAAAATTGTATCACCAAGAAAAAAAAAATCCGCTGCGTGCGAATTTGCGGATTTTGCGGGAAATTCGCAAATCTCGCGGATTGCGAATTTACCGAAAATCCGCAAAATCCGCGAGCGTAACGGATTTTCCGCCCATACTTAGTCCAGATGCACTTGCCGCTGACATGAAAAGGCCTGGAGGAACACCAAATCCACAGAAGCCCACAACAACTTCAGAGCCGGCTCCAACGCCCACCACCAACTCATCAGAAAAACAAGGAAAAAAGCAATTGAAGACAGAATCTCCACTCATGCACACAACAACAAAGAACTCTTCAACATCATCAAGGAGTTCGCCCAACCCACCAGCGAGTCCACCAACATCCCTTCCTCACATGAACTCTGCGAACAGCTGAGCACATTTTTCCAACACAAAATCAAGAGCATCTACGACAACTTCGACGAAGACAACCAACACACTGGACCCTCACCAACCACAACCGACACCCTGAAGCCAGCGATCGACAACTGGACAGCCCTCACCACCAAAGACACACTGAAGACAATGAAGTCAATCCACTCCAGGGCCCCCATGGACCCCTGCCCCACCACATTTTCAACAGAGCTGCCTACACCATTGGACCCATGCTCTGCCACACCATCAACCGCTCCCTGGCAACCACCTTGTTCCCTGATGACTGGAAACGCGCTTAGATTGACCCCCTTCCTAAAAATCCCTTGGCGGACCCCACCAACCTCAAAAACTACAGACCCATCTCCCTGCTTCAGTTCCCAGCGAAAGTAATTGAGAAAGCCATCAACAGCCAACTCGCCACATTCACCGAAGAGGCCAACATCCTTGACTCCTCCCCATCCGGCTTCAGAAAAAAACAATACGGAAACCGCCCTCCTTGCCACAACAGACAACATCCGTACCTTACTGGTCAAAGGGGAAACAGCAGCCCTCATCCTCCTCAACCTCTCAGCGGCGTTCGACACAGTCTGTCACTGCACCCTAATACGCACTCCACGACGCAGGGATCAAAGCAAGGCTCTCGACTGGATCCACTCCTTCCTCTCCGGCATAACGCAGCAGGTCAGACTCCCCCCTTTCCTCTCAGACCCTACACCTACCACCTGCGGAGTCCCCCAGGGTCCTCCCTCAGCCCTTAGTTCTTCAACGTCTACATTGCTCTGCTTGCACCAATTGTCAGAACCTACAGATTCAACATTGTGTCATACGCCGATGACACCCAACTCATCTTCTCCCTATCCAATAAACCCAACACCGCCAGACACAACTTTCAAGAAGGCATGGAAGCCTTTGCCAAATGGATGAAAAGCAGCTGCCTACAACCAAACACAAACAAAAACGGAAGTACTCATCATGGGCCCAAACCCAGATGCCTGGAACGACACCTGGTGGCCCCACGCCCTCGGAAGCCCGCCCACCCCCACGTACCACGCACGCAACCTGGGAACCATCCTGGACTCAGAGCTCAAAATGAACCGCGATATCAACTCCGTCTCGTCCTCCTGCTTCCACACCCTTCGCCTCCTACGTAAGACCTTCAAATGGATCCCCCTCAAACACAGAAAGACCGTCACTCACACCCTGGTTACCAGCAGGCTCGACTACGGAAAGCACTCTATGCTGGAATAAACAAAAACCTCACCGCAAGGTACAGAACATCCAAAACACTGCCACAAGACTGGTCCTCAACCTGCGAAGCTACTGCCACATCTCCCAGCACCTGCGCACACTCCACTGGCTCCCCATTGAAGCTAGAGTCACCTTCAAGATGCTAACCCATGCTCAAAAGGCACTCCACAAGACTGGACCAGCATACCTGAACAGCTGACTCAAATTCCACACACCCCCAAAAGACCCTACGATCAGCCCAGCTATCCTACCTCGCGGTTCCCCACACCAGAAAGGCCAGTGCCTAGAACAACCTTTCGCTCCACCTCAGATAGATAACATCACTCCCCATCTTGGCGAGAAACCTGAAAACCTGGCTCTTCGACAGACACCCTTCTTGATGGACTGGAACCTGCGAATGGTCCCCACACCACCAGCTCCTTGAGACCC
Source organism: Lissotriton vulgaris (assembly GCF_964263255.1). Classification (NCBI taxonomy): domain Eukaryota; kingdom Metazoa; phylum Chordata; class Amphibia; order Caudata; family Salamandridae; genus Lissotriton; species Lissotriton vulgaris. The sequence goes on along the minus strand of NC_141695.1, from coordinate 986,742,267 downwards.
TAACGGGTGAGTAGTCGTGCTTAACAAACACCTGATTTGCTCTGATCTGATGAGAGAGTGAATTATTGAATCTAAGAATCTGTGGACCAGATGTAAGACCTACCAATTTGCAACACGCAAATTGTGTTACATTTGCGACTCCACTTTGCGACTCGCAAATTGGGATGTACAACAGTGTCTCAGACACTGTTTTTGATTACTAATAGGGTTGCAAATTGCATGCCTCATTAATATTAATGAGGCAGGCACAATCTGCGACCCCATTAGGAATGGCCAGCACTCACAGGGATGGTGGACAGCTAGGGTCAGCAGACCACCAAGTCTGTGACTGCTTTGAAATAAAGAGGTTTTTTAAAAATGCATCCCATTTTCCTAAAATGAAACTTTTCAGTTTAATTTCTTAAGGGCAGGCAGTGATCCCTGGGACCATTGCCTGCCCTTAAAACATTTTTTTTGACCCATTCTCAAAGAAGAATGGGTCCCCTGGGGACCCCTCCCCATTTGCGAATGGTTTACCACCTACTTGAAGTGTTTTGTGACCGCAATTGCACTTAGAAAACATTCATACATACAAATGCAAATGCGTATAAGGAAGGGATGCCCTTGGCACGACCTTTCCTAATAGCGAGTCGCAAACCTCATTTTGCAAAACAGTAAAATTTACTTCTTTGCAAAATGAGGCTTTTACATGGCCATGACTTAAATAGTGGTTTCAAATGGGTCAATCACTTGTTTGTAACTGCAATTTAGGGTTGTACATCTGGCCCTGTTACACTTGCCCTTTACCCCGAGCATGCCCTTACCTTTGACTTCGCCTCTGCCGCACTCTTCTTCTTCCCAGGCGGCATTATGATAAACACTGGGAAGACTTGTGTGATATCAGTTGTAGTCCTCAGACAATCTTAAACCCATGTGAAAGCTTGTTATGAAATTGTCCAGGGCCCATTTGACCGTAAGCATGTTAATAGATCTATACCACTCGAGTGACCAGCCTATGCCGTTACAGTAAGCAAGGCTTGCAAATTGCAATCAGGAGCAGTTTTAAATAGCCTGTGTTAATTGTGCTGATAATAAACGGTCAGTCAATCATATTGTTAGAGCGTTTAACTGGCTTTGAGCCAGCCTGGTTCTGTTGCCCACATGAACTGTGGAAGAGATAAGTGTGTACCAATCACCAATTATTAACCAACCTTGAAGAAGCACTTCCTGAAGGTGCTTTCCTTACTACTGCTGCCACCACCATCAGCTCCACTGCTTAAAACCTCTATACCTAATTCACATCAATCCAGTGTAAAAAATAAACACCATAAACCCATAATAATCTGATGAAAGAGTTCAAAATCAGTGCCTAGAAGCTGTGGACACAGTGAACCGCAGTCACGGTGTGCACCTTGTCGCAAAAGCTCTTATAATTTTACAATGATAGGCATGTTTAAATAAATTTTGATGTAGTCTCAAACTATGGTGAATTACGGACCTTGTCTGAGCAGATATTTTGAAGGCACTATTGTTTATATGTTAGCAATTTCAAGGTGCCAAGTTTCTGTCATGCATTTCTTGGAAAGTAATGGTCCCATCGTTAAACGTTCAAGAGTTGTTAGCATGTGTTTATTGTTGAGCATGACTTCTTGAAACTGTGCTTGCTGCATGTTCTAAATCTGAGATATGATTATAATTGAAACTCTAGCAGCATAACCAAAGCTACTAGAGCAATACTGATATGCTATTTTATATGCATGTTATTTTCAGTAATGACATTTAGAGCCAAAACGTCTTAGTGATTCATCATATTGGTGCAGACAGGTCTGAAAGTCTAACTGGTTAGGAATGGCAATACCACATCATCTGAGTAGCCATATTGCATGAGCAATTGTATGGAGAGTTGGCTTCAGAGAGTTATATGTGAAAATGGGGAATCCAGAACTAACCATACATGCTGCTTATACGGCTGCTAACACTGGATCCCCTTACCTCCTCTATGGCAGCAGCGCATCTCGTCCATGTCTGCTCTGAGGGTCAATGAAGGAAGTGCTAATTCTGTGCTGGCCTGACTTAAATGACTAAAAGGAAGCACAAAAGTGAGAGGCACCATGTGACGTCAGCTCTGGAAACCATGGCAAAAAACAAAAAAGCTGATCTCATTGTATGCAAGTCGAGCAGCTGAAAGTGGATTATATTGCACATGTGCAAGACCCTGACTCAGAGAAAAGGACCTGTGTGTCTGAAAATTCACTGTATGGATAAAAAAAAAATTAGGCTGGTTCAGTGTGGTAGGTAGCTGCATAATAAAGAGCACTGAATATGAAAACAGAGTGACCGTGTGAGTAAAGCCCTAGGACAGGGTGAATGGGACGGCGGTAGAAGAAATAGTTCCTGATCAAAGAGGATAACCACTAATTAAGGGGAATTAATTTGTAGTTGAGCGGTGATCCTCAGGTATAAACGGAAGTGATGTATCAGGTGCACAAACCAATCAGGAGCCAGCAAAGAAGAGAAATGCTGGAGTCAACCTAAGGAAAGGAGCTGATGAGATCAAAGCCCTTTTTGTAAATACAACATGTCTTTCGGAAAGCGCATGCGTGCTGCCAGGCTCGACCTAAAAAGGGCCTGTGATGTTCCCAAACAGCTATCACCTTATAGCCCTCTTCGATGTTGAGGCCAGATATTTTGCTTCACTTCTTTTGGAGGACTTGGCAGCATGGGCAAGTTCAAATAACCTGACACTGTTTAATCAACCACCTTTAGAACTTTCTCAGGCACTATTAACAATCATGTAGCCATATCAATTGTAGCCGCAAAGCACATTAAAAAGCAAACTACTTTACTATTATTTTATAGATCATAGCAAGTCTTTTGACCATGTTAATCGCCAGTTGCTCTGGTCCAAGTCTAAAGCCTGGCAAATTCCTGAAGCATTACTTCACGGCATCCAGATGCTTTATTCTGACTGGTGGGCCAGAGTAAAACGGGGAAATAATAAAGCAGTTTCTGACAAGATAAAAATGGAACAAGGTAATAAACGAGGGTGTGTATTAGCTCCCGCTCTTTTTAACCTGTTTATCTGTGATCTGGTACCCTCATTAAACTCAGTAATCAGACATGCGTCAAAAATAGCACATGCTTCTTTCCTTTACGCAGATGACATACTTTTTCTAAACCAACTGCCGATGGGGCTATAAAGATCGATCAATGTTCTACATAAACATTGCAGCTCAAATGTAATGACAAATAACTACAAAAAACGAATATCATGATTTTTGACAGAACAAAGAAAACTGTGCTTGGTATCTAAACAACTGTCCCCTGACTCTATCAAATAAATACCAATATTTGCGGTGCTGCTTGGATGACAAGGGAGACCACTTAACACATCTTAATTCATTAAAACCTAAATCTGCCTCATTACAATTCTTCTTTCAAGCCATAATAAAGAGCATAACACAGCCTACCCTTGAATGATTGTTATAAATAGTACATGCTAAACTTATCTTGACAATGGTATACAACAAAGAAGCATTTCCAGGGAAGCTTAGTGATTTGTTTTTAACAATGCTCAGAGTGCTGTCTTTAGGTCACTGTTTGAGCTCCCGACTAATACCTCACCAGCCAAGATCAGAATGGAATTCAAGATGAGTGACTAACTCCTCATACAGAATGCCAGTCTCTTATAGTACATGCACCCAACACAAGCTGCTAAAAAACGCATTGTAGTAGGGTTACTGTTCATCTCCTTCCCTGCTCGCTTTCTTCCCCTTGCTGTTCAGCCTGAGTATGTGGGGAATGTTGTATATGTCATGGAATGTTGAATGGCCTGTACTTCAATAAAGCTTCTTGGATCGTCAACCTGGCATCCTGTGAACATTCTTACTACCACACACATCTTTCATAAATCTCATCTGGTTAGAAGCCACACTCGCAAATGGCCCCGGGCCATCCAATACTTGGTTAAAACGCTTTCATTGGGGCGTGGCTTGAGCGCCGTCCAAGATGGTGGCTTAATCCCGGAGCTCCGACGCGGACCTCCACACAGCGGAGAATTTTGGCAGCACTCACGGGACTCCTGGGCACTTTGAAGACTGCTCTGCGGACCGGGGCATGAGGTGAGCTTCATGCCCTCATTGTTTCCCGGTTCCGCTGCGTTTCTTGATAGGAGCTTGTAGGTCCTGACTTTTGCGACCTCTGCCACCATTTTGTTCGCCGGCCGCGATTCCTGTCAGCGCCCGGCCCGCACATTGCCGGTTATGCCTGCCTGTTATGCCGAGGTTGTGCGCAAAGCCCCACAGGGAAGATGAGCCTCTCAAATACTTCTGGATGTATTCCTGGACATTTTTCTAACAGAATTGAGCATCGTATCTGGAACTTATGATCTGAACCGCCATTTTGTGGACTGGCCAGGTTCCTCATTATAAGAGCCTCCATGCCTCCTGTATTTCACTTGAAGCTTCCGGTTTAGTAACTCTGCTTCAGTTCAGCCTATATCCTCTCTTTTGTTGTCTTCATGTTACAAATGACTGGCTGCTGTATAAATTTCCCAGGATTTATCACTTCAGCAATTGTACCCTCAGAGCCTACATTACGCTCATTCTTCCTTTCCTCCTTTCTCTTCTCCTCACGACTAGGCGCCGCCCAGGAATAGATGAATGTACCTCTTTTTGGTCTTGCAGGGACCTTGTCCGTTTGGTCTCTCTTTCAAGCTCGTTCTCAATTGCGACGCAGAGGCTCTCTCCCGTCAGTGTGACATTTGTTTCCTGCGTGACCAGCTCTGGCCTGTCACACTATGAAGATGTCCATTCTTTTTGGCTAGCATGTTCATGCTCTATAATGGCAATGTTCTATCCTCAGCCTTGCAATTTTGTAAACTTCGCTCCTTTGCCCTTTAGGAGTATATGTTTTTGCGCTCAACTCAGCTAGCTCATCTTTTTCAAGCCTACCTACGCTTTCCTTGTTAAGTCTTCCACTTATTTAATTACTGGATTACTGCACCTCTCTCAATTGCTTTTATGAGTTTTTCATGGGGAGATTTCGTGCTTTGTAACTTTCCAGTGCTCCCAAATTGCCTGCTGGTTCTGATTCTGATTTACCCCCTCTGGATATGGAAGAAAACATGTCGTCAAAGTCTGAATCGCCTCACGGAGCTATTCCTAAGGCCCACAATGGAAGCAAAATACCTTCAACCTTGGTCTCCTCTAAACGCCAAAAAAAGACCCTCCTTCTCCTGGGAACGCCTCTTCTCCTTCCTCCATAGATCTCATTTTGGAGGAGTTACATGCTTTCAAACCATTTATGGAAGCTACCACTAAGAACATGCAGGCTATGCAGGATAAGTGGTTGTCTCTGGACTCACGTGCTCTAATACTAGAGCAATCAACTGAATCTCTACAATCCACTTGTTCCCGTATTCCTTCAATGGAGGCAGAGATACTTCTTCTCAAAAGGCAGACAGAGGACTTGGAAAACAGGAATTGTAGGAACAACCTACGCTTGTACGGCCTTCCGGAACTTACAGAGCGGTCTAATCCTACCATTTTCTTCCAGTCCTTTCTTGCTAAAATCCTGGACGCTCCAGCCTTATCCTCCATCAATATACAAAGAGCTCATCACTTTGGACCTAAGGTCGCTACTAAACCTAGAGGAGTCATTATGTTGTTTATGCAATATACTGACGTTCTGCAGGTTCTTTCAGCCGCTAAGCTCAAAAAGCAAATCATATGGAAGGGTCATCGTCTTTTCCTCTCTCAAGACGTCTCCAAAGCTACTGCAGATCGGGGGAAGAAGTTCTTGGATATGCGTCTGCAACTAAGAGCTCTCAATGCTCGATATGGACTTCTACATCCATGTCTCTTAAAGGTTACTTATAAGGACAGGACCACCACCTACGAGGATCCTGCAGCCCTACAGGCGTTTCTTCGACAGCATGGCCCTGATGTTATGGACGTCTCTAGACCTGTTTGAGGGGCCCTGATCAACTTTGGACTTCGCTACAAAGTGGACATGATGAATCTTCAGCGACTTTGACTCTTCAGCGACACTGATGTTTTTCTTTCTTTGTTGTTTCTCCATTTGTGGTTCCTGTTCTTTGGTGTCAGTTTATTCCTCTATTTCTCCTCTGTTTGCATCTTTTTGTTTCGGTATCCTTCAGCCCCAGGCACTCATTCCTTTCTTTCTCCTATTGTTACAGGTGTTCCCCTCCCTCCTTTTACCCTGATGTAACCAATTGTTTCTGTATGCTGCCCTTTGGATTTGTGGTATTAGAGGTTCGGTGTTCGCTCTGGATGTTGTCGCCGTCATCTCCCGTCGCCACCACCTCGTTCTGATTTTGTGTTTTTCGTTTCCGTAAGTATGTCTTTCAGTCGTTCGTTTTGGACATGTACTGTCTTCTTGATCTTTTTTTTCTTTGTCTTTTTTCTCCTTCTATCATTCTTGGACCTCTTTCGGCCTCTCTCTTCCCCTTTTTTCTGTCCTTGTGCTGGTTTTCCCCTCTCTGTCTTTTCACCTTCTTTTTCTTTTTCTTTCTATCTCTTTTTTGGTTCAGTATTATCCTTGTAATAGTTTCTTCTCTCCTCTCCTTTTTCTTTCTCTCCTCCTCTTTTTACTCTACTTCTAATCTCTCTTCTTCATCCCTATGCATACATCTTTCTCGTTCTTGTTGCTTTTCATTTGTATTTGCATTTAATGAGCATGTTGTTTCTAGTTGTTTCTCTATATCGTTTCATTCCGTGTCACGACATGGAACGTAAAGGGATTAAATAATCCTATTAAAAGGCAAAGGGTGTTATCACACTTGGCTAGACTCAAAACTGAGGTTGCACTCCTCCAGGAGTCTCATCTCTTGGAGGCAGAGGCGTTAAAGCTTAAGCGTTGTTGGGTGGGGCACGTTTTTTGCTCCCCCACTGTTGACAAGAAAAATGGGGTGGTAATTTTGTTGCACAAAAAGTTAAATATTTCTTCTATCTCTCATGAATGTGATGTTAATGGTCGTTGGGTCATTGTTACATCACTTATAGACAATATTCCTTTTACTCTTTTTAATGTGTATGCACCTACCGGAATTGATAGATCTTTTTGGCCCTCTATTACTGACAAATTTGCCTCCCTCTCCGAGGATTACTTACTTTTTGGTGGGGACTGCAATCAGATCATGGATCCCTTCCTTGATCACCACTCGAAGGTTAAGTTTATGCCCTCCAGGATGCATTATCAATTTGTCAAAACCTTCCAGAACAACGCATTGGTTGATATCTGGAGATTATGCAATCCCGATCTTAGGGAATATAGTTTTTCCTCCCCCCCTCACCAATCCCAGTCCCATATTGATCATATCTTCCTTAGTAAATCACTGTCCCAGCATGCCATCAGCTCTGAAATAGGCTCCATTCTACTCTCTGACCATGCCCCTGTTTTTGTAGATTTAGACCTGCTTCCATTTCCCCCTCACCCAGGCAGATGGAGATTCAACAATGCTTTCCTTCTGGACACAATTTTTGTTCTGATTTCATTACTTTTGCCACTGAATTTTTTTTTCTTAACTACACCCCTGACTCCCCTTTTGTTATGGGTTGGGATTCCTTCAAGGCAGCCTCTAGGGGTATTATTATCAATTTTGTGGCTCGACGGAAGAAACTTAGAGAGGCCAAATCGGATCAAATTTTGGCTGATATTAAGCGCTTAGAGCTCGATTATCATTCTTCCAAGTCTGAAACTTCCCTTACACTTATTGATGTGAAAATCTCCTTCAATAAATTTACAACTGACGCTGCCTCTAACCTTTTATTAAAATGCAATTCCCGATATTATGGAGGTAAGAATACAATGGGAAAACTTCTTGCGAATTACTTAAAAATTAGGAAGGAGCATACGAAGTTTGAGTCTATAAGAACTTCCTCTGGTGAATCTCGATTTAAAGACAAAGAAATTCTTGCCGAGTTTCTCAAATTTTATGAAACTCTATATACCCCAGAACAGGTCCCGGACTCTACAGTCCTTTCTTCCTACTTCCAGTCCATTCCCTCTCCCCCGACGTCCCATGTTAGTCTCAATTCTTTAGATCTAGACACATCACTTTCTGAAATCTCTCATGCTGTCTCTAAATTACGACACGGTAATGCTCCCGGCCCTGACGGCTTCACTATCGAATTTTACAGTCATTTTTCCTCTCTCCTCCTTCCAAAACTCCTACTTTTATTTCAATCCTTTCTTACAGCGGGATCTTTGAGCGGTTCCTTCCAACAGGCTTTAATATGCTTAATTCCTAAAGAGGATAAAGACCATACCCTTTGCAAGAATTATCGCCCGATTTCCCTGGTAAATACAGATTACAAGATATTAGCGAAGATTCTAGCCTTAGGAATGGATCCTCTCCTACCAGACTTAATTGGTCCTGAATGATCGGGTTTTGTCAAGGGTCGGCTTTCCTCTGACAATTCGCTGGTCTTTCTCAACATTCTTAGCAGAGCTTCGTCTTTAGGTCTCCCCTTTGCGGCTATCCCCTTAGATGCGGATAAAGCTTTCGATAGGATTGGATGGGATTTTATGTTTTAGGCTCTCCCTTGGATCAGCATACCTCCCAAATTCATTTTTATTATCTCCTTACTGTATTCTAACCCCCAGGCATCCATCTTTGTCAATGGTGTGTCATCGGATTATTTTTCTCTACATAGATGATGCTCCCTCCTCTTCTTCTCTATACCATTTCTATGCTCCCAATGCATATTCCGGCTTCTCTCTTCAAAAAGATTGACTCTTTACTATTAAAATTCTTATGGAATGGTAAACGTCCTCGGATAGCTCTTACCTCCTTATGGAGAGACAAAGCACAGGCCGGTGTTCGTTTTCCTGATTTCAGACAATATCATCGAAAATTCTCTCTAAAACAGTCAATTCCCTGTTTTTCTTCTGATCTTCCTTTTTATCCTCCCGTCTGGTTATCCATGGAATCCTCCTTTATCTCTCTTTTCAATTTCCGTGAACTCCTGTCTTTCACATCACACTCGACTCGTCTTCACACACCTACTATTTCTCATTCGCGTACCCTCCACCTCCCCTTTTTGCCGTCGTCTTATCCTTCCCTTCTTTCCATTCATTAGCTACCCATCTGGCATAACTCACTACTTAAAATTCCTAACAGCAGCATCTTTTGGAAAGTTTGGCACTCTCAAGGACTGTATTGGATCTCTCGATTGCTTTCACATGGCGTCCATCTTTCATTTTCGGAACTTAAGTCTTCTTTCTCCTTACCCTCTAGTACTCGCTCTCAATATGATGCACTTTACCCAGCACTAATTTATATCTCCAATCTTTACCACCTACCAGTGATATTCCTCTAGATCGCAAGTCCACCTCCTTACTGTTAGAATCCTCTCCTTTTGCTTCTGCCCTTTATAATTCTTTCCGCTATACGATTGATAGAGCAAAATCCAAAACTGAGATTGCATGGGAATCAGATTTCTCCCAAGAGTGGTCGACTCTTCCCTGGGATAAAATTTGGAATAAACTACATAAGAGCTCTAGAGCTGCTAATAATACCCAAACGTTATAGTTTTTGTATAACAGAATTTTATTTACCCCACTTGTACTCTCACCTTTTTTACCAGACTCTCTTCCTACTTGCTGGTCCTGCCCATGCCCTTCTGCAGACTTAAAACACATGGTGTTTGATTGTCCTCCCATATCCGGGTTTTGGAAATTAGTTTGGACTCAAATACAAAAGATTTTCCAGTTTCAGATTTCTTTTTCCCCATCTCATATTTTCTAGGCTCTCTCTCCCCTGTCCTCCCTCAATCTCCACGTCATTACCTGCTCCTTGACCTTTTGATTGCTGTTGCTTTTCATGTCATAACTTCTAATTGGAAGCAAGCAGCAAATGTTTCCTACCGCTCCTGGTGGAATGCAGTTTGTTTTCATCACCAATTAGATACCAACTATGTAGCCCCCATTTCCCTGGCAATTAAGCGAAATTTGATTTGGCTTCCTTTGGTAACTTATCTTACGTCTTCTGCCCCAGTAAGCACTTCTCCGACTCCTGATTTAGTTGAGGTGCGCAAACCACTGTAACTTTTCTATTGCCTTTTTATTCAACATGCTAATTCTAAGGTAATTTATTGTGATTTTGATTCATACGTATTTTCTTTGTTCATGTAACTAGCATGCTCATTGTATACATGCCTTTCATGAGATTTTATTGCAATATTTCACTCCTGTATGTATTTTAGGCTTGCTAATATTCTCCATTAGAATCTGCTTTTATTGTCATATCCATTTTCCTGTTTTTTAGGTCTCGTAGAGAGACCTTTTGCCGTCCATCCACAAAGCTGACTTTTACGATGAGGATTTTCAACAGTTCACGTGAATCCCAATCACGTGACCTGCTCTCATGCACGAGCTTTCCCCCTGCCAGCAACCTTTCTCCCTTCACAGCCATCATTTCTTCTCTCTCCGCCCCCCGCTGTCACCTATTCACGGCCGCAGGCCATCCTAATTGATTTTTTTTTCCAGCCTGGCTACTTCAAAGGGTTTAGGTTCGGCTGCCCCGCCCCCTGCAATGCCGAGAGCTTCTTTTGCATTTCTGAGTGCTCTCTCTCCCTGCTTCGGTCTGCATTAGTTGATGTCCTTCTTTTTAAGGATGATTCGAAAGCGCCTACCAATGGACGCATTGCTTGTCTCACCAAAGGCAGTGTTTGATAAAGCCTTGCAGTGATCTGCTGGGCAGATGGACAGAATCTGCCCTTGCACGACCCAGAGGTGACCTGTAACTGCTGACAGCCTCCCTGTTCCTGATCTTTGTGGAAGGACCCAAACATGTATTCTCACGAAATCCGAGCACTACTTTTACCTGCATTTTGTTTCTCAGCTTAAGATTAGTTTGAAATAAATATATTTTCCACTGCAAACGTAGTTCATTAGATGCGTCATCAACCAATAAATCCACATAATGTATTTTCCTGTCGTTTGCTTACTATGGAGTCCTGCTCTTGCGTCACTGGTTTCTGTGTTCCTGGTATTTGCTTTGTCACGAGCCTTCCCCATGCCATCAGCCTTTCTCCCTTCACAGCCATCTGTTCCTCTCTCCCCGCCCCCGCCGTCACTTATTCACGGCCGCAGGCCGTCCTAATTGCTTTTTTTTCAGCCTGGCTACTTCAAAGGCTTCGGGTACGGCTGCCCCGCCCCCGACAATGCCGATAGCTTCTTTTGCTTCGGTCTGCATTAATTGATGTCCGTATTTTTAAGGAAGATTCGAAAGCGCCTAGCCGGGTGCCTCTGTCCTACCAATGGACGCATTGCTTGTCTCACCAAAGGCAGTGTTTGATAAAGCCTTGCAGTGATCTGCTGGGCAAATGGACAAAATCTGCCCTTGCACGACCCAGAGGTGACCTGTAATTGCTGACAGCCTCCCTGTGCCTGATCTTTGTGGAAGGACCCAAACATGTATTTTCACGAAATCCGAGAATTACTTTTACCTGAATTTTGTTTCTCAGCTTAAGATTAGTTTGAAATAAATATATTTTCCACTGCAAACGTAGTTCATTAGATGCGTCATCAACCAATAAACCCACATAATGTATTTTCCTGTTGTTTGCTGTACTATGGAGTCCTGCTCTTGCATCACCGGTTTCTGTGTTCCTGGTATTTGCTTTGTCACAGAGTGCGTTGACGTGGCCTGTTGTGGAGTGTCATTGATATGGCGGTCTGTGTGTGCCCCGGGCGGGGCATGACTCGGGTGCTTATTACACCTCTCGGGGGTGGCCTGCCCTGGCTCTGTACAGAGCAGGGATAACACACATCACAGCCCTGATCTAATGCTGACTGTGCGTCTCGGGCACTCTGTCCCAGACACCAGAGGTTCACCTGCCCTGCTGTCTACCTCTCTGAACTCACTACCCTTCCGTTGTTTATTCTACCTCTGTGGACTGATGTGCGTCAGTTTTTTATTCTATCTCTGTGGGCTCTCAGCTCTGCTCTGTTTATTCTACTTCCGTGGAATTTCTCCTGCTGTGCCTCAGTTGTGTATGCTACCTCTGTGGGCTCTCGCTGTCTCTGGTGTGATCGTTGTTTGTCCTACTTATGTGGACTCCCTGTTCTGTTATGTACTCTTCCTCTGTGGGTTCCCTGTCGTTCTCTCAGTTATTTTATTTCTACCTCGGTGGGTTCTCTGCCCTGCTGTTTGTTCTACCTGCGAGCTCTGCCATTTTGTTTGTTCTTTTTTTTTTGTCCTCTCCGAACTCTGCCCGTCCGTCTGACCGTTGTTGATTCTACCTCTCAACTCTCTGCCCTTCAGTGTCAGTTGTTGATTCTACCCCTCTCTCAACTCTCTGCCCTGTTGTCAGTTGTTGATTCTACTTCTGTGGGCTCTCACACCCCCGCCCTCACCCTCACACACCCTCACACACCCTCACTCACCCTCACTCACCCTCACTCACCCTCACACCCCCTCACTCACCCTCACTCACCCACTCACCCTCACTACCCTCATACACCCTCACAAGCATAGCATAACAAAACATAGTATAGCATAACAAAACATAGCATAGCATAACAAAAACGCATAGGATACACACCCTCTCACCCTCACCCTCACACCCTCACCCTCACTCACCCTCACTCACCCACCCTCACTCACCGACCCTCACTCACTCACCCACCCTCACTCACTCACCCTCACTCACCCTCACCAGCATAGCATAACAAAACATAGCATAGCATAACAAAACATAGCAGAAGACAACAAACCATAGCATAACAAAACACACCAAAACATAGCATACATAACAATATATAGCATAGCAAAACATAGCATAGCATAACAAAACACAACATAGCATAGCATAACAAAACATAGCATAACAAAGAATAGCATAACAAAACATAGCATAAAAAAACAAAGCATAGCATAATAAAACATAACAAAACATAGCATAGCATAACAAAACATAGCATACCATAACGAAGCATAGCAGATCAAACCTAGCATAGCATAACAAAACATAGCATAGCATAACAAAGCAGCATAGCAAAACATAGCATAGCATAACAAAGCATTGCATAACAAAACATAGCAAAACACAACAAACCATTGCATAACAAAACACAACAAAACAGCATAGCATAACAAAGCAAAGCATAGCATAACAAAACAAAGCATAGCATAACAAAACAAAGCATAGGATAGCAAAACAAAACATAGCATAGCATAACAAAACATATCATAACATAACAAAACATAGCATAACACAACATAGCATAACAATACACAACAACACATAGCATAACAAAACACAACAAAACAGCATAGCTTAACAAAACACAACAAAACATAGCATGGCTTAACAAAACATAACAAAACATATAATAGCATAGCAAAACACAGCATAGCATACCAAACAAAGCAAAACATAGCATAGCATAGCATAACAAAACATAGCATAGCAAAACAAAGCATTGCATAATAAAACACAACAAAACATACCATAGCATAACAAAGCATAGCAGAGCAAAACATAGCATAGCATACCAAACAAAGCAAAACATAGCATAGCATAACAAAACATAGCATAGCAAAACAAAGCATAGCATAATAAAACGTAACAAAACATACCATAGCATAACAAAGCATAGCAGAGCAAAACATAGCATAGCATAACAAAACATAGCACAGCAAAACAAAGCATAGCCTAGCAAAACACAACAAAACATAGCATAACAAAACACAACAAAACATAGCATAGCATAACAAAACAAAGCATAGGATAGCAAAACTAAACATAGCATAGCATATCAAAACAAAGCATAGGATAGGATAGCAAAACATTTCATAACAAAATACAACAACAGCATAGCTTAACAAAACACAACAAAACATATCATGGCTTAACAAAACATAACAAAACATATAATAGCATAGCAAAACACGACATAGCATACCAACACAACAAAACAGAGCATACCATTGCATAAGAAAACATAGTATAGCAAAACAAAGCATAGCATAATAAAACACAACAAAACATAGCATAGCATAACAAAACATACCATAGCATAGCATAACATAGCATAGCAAAACATAGCAAAGCAGAGCAAAACATAGCATAGCATAACATAGCATAGCAAAACATAGCATAGCATAGCAAAACATAGCATAGCATAACAAAACATAGCATAGCATAATAAAACAGCATAGCATAACAAATCAAAGCATAGGACAGCATAGCATAGCATAACAAAACAAAACATAGGATAGCAAAACAAAACATAGCATAGCATACAGCATCACTGAGCACCACCACAGTATCACTCAGTGGCACCACAACATCACTGAGCTCCACCACAGCATCAATCTGTGCAACCATTCAACAACAACTGGTTCAAATATGTTATCTCAATGTTTCAAGCTTTATTACAAATGTAACAAAAAGATGTTAATATTTCACTTCTGTTCTTGGATTTTCGTCACAATAAAATACACTGAACATAATCTTCACAAATGTTATTTACAAAAGTTTAAGCTATTGCCATTATAAAGTACAATAACTTTTATTTAAGTATTAATTATTTAAAAAAATTAAAAACCATTGTTATTTGTAATATCAATACATGTAAGTCACGTAAATACAACGCATATTGCATTACAAATGCTATAGATGTCACATTTGCGAAAGTTATAACTATTGGCATTGTAAATGACAAAGCTATTAATTTCGCTATTTTCAAAAACAAAACATAAATAAAAAATGTGTCATTTACAATACCAATAGCTCAAACTTTCCTAATACGAGACCTATTGCATTGCAAATGCTTGTTCCTTTTCCTCTTCCCCTCATCCCTCCCTTCTTTCTTCCTTCAATAAAATCGAACTTAAAGAAAAATGCTCTCATCGATGCCTTGGAGTTATAAGGCGCAGCAGCTCAGTGGAAATTAAATATGACTCACCAGCAGTTTTAGTGCAGCCTTAAACAAAGACGTACATATTGAATCCTTCGCAGTTGACCATCAAACTTTCAGGAAAAGAACGCATGTTGATTTGGTCATTGAGAGCTATACTCAAAGCATTACTGAATCATATTATAAAGTTAAGTTTTGTCAACTGCAGTTAGACTGTTTTTTATCACTAGATCTACTGCCCCCTGGGTTTGCCAGCCCGTCGTCATTGCGTGTTGTTTATGTGGCCTGCCCCAGGAGTCATTTTCACATTTGCTCTGTATATGTCTCGTCTGATTTGAAGAAAGCAGGTGGTTTTTTCGCCATTTTCTGATTAAACAAGCAATGCGGACAATATCAGTGGATGTTACATTTCTATTGAATGAAGCTCGTTGACAATTAATTGATTGCCAGTCTAATAAAATTCCTGGATAAAGTGAGCAAAACACTAAGGAACTCAGACACAGTCCTACCCTCCTTAGAGCATCAGCCCCAGTAAGAAAGACCAAGATACGAACAATGTGGCCATGCAGCTAGCAGCTGGTCGCTGCCTCTATCTGAATCTTGAAGGAGATTACCAACTGGCAGCTATCACATTTACAGTGTCAATATAAATCATTTGACTGCTTGAAGGGACATAACTGTCAAAGATTGTTGACTGCATAGTTCTCATTCCTATGCTGTCTGAGTAGGTCAGTGGCGAATGTGATTGAGCCTTACGGTCTTGTGAGTGCTGTTTAACATCAGGGGCCTCATTTATGAAAAGTGACGCATCGCTGCGTGAAAACAGCAATGCGTCACTTTTCACTGCGCACTCCTTGCGACACCAATGATGCGTCATATTTAATGTATGACGCATCATGTCGCAAGGACTTACAGATACGTCAGTATTTCTGACGTATCTGTAAGCGCAAAAGTGACGCATTGCTGGAGTGTGTCACAAAAGTGACGCAACTCCAGCAATGCGTCCTTTCACATGGGGAAAGCCCCATGTGAAAGGGCTTGCGTCAGTCTTACGCCTGCTGTGAGGCAGGCGCAAGATTTTGACGCAACAGCATCCTAAAAGTGACGCAGTGAAATCTCATAGATTTCACTGCGTCACTATTACGAGGCTTTTTGCGGGGGAACGCCCCCTCTGCATACATTATACCTGACGCAGGTATAATGTTGCACAGGGGTTTAAAAAGTGACGCATCTACCTAGATGCGTCACTTTTTAAATATGGCGCAACAAGGCGCATATTTTATTCCGCTGGTGCGTCACAAAAAGTGACGCACCGGCGGCGCAAAACTGACGCAAGGCCTCATAAATAAGGGCCCAGCTGTTTAGATTACTTCTTTTGTCCTTGAATAATTGCTGCCTGCAAAATTGGGAACAAAAAGGAGTCTGGTAGGTGAAAGCAGTCACATTTATATCGGTTTATTTGAGTTTATAACTGGATGTTGATGACTCTGGATGAATCTTACCTATCCCGCCGATTTAGGAACTCATGGCTTAAAGTTGGCTTGTGATATCATCTTCAGTGTATCTTTAGTGAATTTTA
Organism: Lissotriton vulgaris; assembly: GCF_964263255.1. Taxonomy (NCBI): domain Eukaryota; kingdom Metazoa; phylum Chordata; class Amphibia; order Caudata; family Salamandridae; genus Lissotriton; species Lissotriton vulgaris. The sequence continues at coordinate 986,725,817 of NC_141695.1, read as the reverse complement.
TAACTTCGCTCTTTAGTAATAACTCTCGGCTTTAGACTTACTTGTTTTATTTTGCAGACGCACTACTGAAATTACATTAATTTTTTCCTCAGAAGGTTTAATTAGTAAACCGTTTGTTATGTTGTAATTTCCCCTTTAAGGCTTGTGTGTGTTAGTTGGAATGTAGGGTGTTTGGAATGTATGCTGTGGATCCTTGGTGACATTGCCAGGGCAGTTGGAGAGCTGTGGCGTAGATTGTGGATGCTCCCTGGCGCTCACCTGTATTCGTTATCTGCTTGATTAAAAGTACCTTGCCCTACAATCCTGCCTGGGCACTTCTTTACAATTGGCGACGATTGGAGAACTAAGAACCCGTGCAAGTATTGGCCACGAACTGTTGGGAGACTTCGGAGAGCTATCACACTGATTCGCTATCAGTAGATGGACTTTGACTGTGGATTACACATTCCGCGAGGAAACCTTAGCCCCTACGGTAAGCGACTCGTCAAAGAGTTATTTCGTTAACTCAATTAATCGCTACTGTGGAAAAGTTACATTACTTGCGGTTGGACGCAGTGCGTCTTTCAAATGTCCCCGATGTTCGGTAAAGGCGCGCGTTGAAGACGCGCGCAGCAGTCACTGCCTGGGAGTGAACCAGAACTCGGCAGGAAGTGACGCATCACGCTGATCACGCAGCGTAATCCTACGTGGCGGCCATCTTTGTAAATGTAAAATAAAATACTTCGCAGTTGGAAATCGGGTACTTCGTGAGGAATAATTAAAAACACACCGTTACAAATGTGTACAGGCATAGAAGAATACAAGCACCGAGGTGCACCGTGGAACATTTACTGGCATAAGGAAGAATACAGGTGAGAAGGTCGGGGAACACAATATAAAGAAAAAGTTATTTAACTTGTTTGAACTGTCAAGAAAAATATATTGGTATATGATATATGGAGAGTGGTGATACTGGGGAGAACAACACTAGTGATAATAGTGGAAACAGCACACATAGCGAACACAGGATGGCACAACAAAATTTTACAATTAGTGCACCACAACCATTTTGGGCCACTGGTACCCAACCAGAAATTAAGTGGATTGAGTGGAAAGAATACTTTATAAATTACGTTGAGGCAATTGATGAAGAAAAGAAAATGAAACCTGAACAGAAGAAAAGAATCTTGTTACATTCCTTAGGAGCTATAGGTTTAAAAACACATTCTCCCATGAACAAGGTAGAGGATACGAACCTAGATGTTTTTGAGAATTGTATAAAAAACAAGGACAAATATTTCGCACCCAAAGTGTGTATGGGGGTAACGAGACACAAGTTCTTCCAAAGGAAACAAAATAAAACAGAGACAGTTGACGAATGGGTGGATGAATTGAAGAAATTAGCAATTGATTGTAAATTCGGAAATTTAAATGATGAACTAATTCGAGATCAACTGGTGATGCATAATAACAACTCTACGTTACAAGACAGACTTTGGGTAAATGGTGATGCACCATTGGAAGATGTGTTGGCTATTATGAGGAAGGCGGAAATGTCGGGAAGATGTTCTTCTGTGGTAAAAGAGACTGAGCATGATAAAACATCTAGTGCGGTTTGTAAAATTTTACCACACAATAAGACTCAAACAAGATTTCAACAAGGTTCGCAGGGCAGATGGAACGCTCAACCTACCAGGTTTCAGAAAAAAGATGTCAAAGGAGAAGAAAGAAGATGCTATCGATGTGATAGCAAAGAACATTTGGCATTTAGCAGAACTTGCCCGGCCATTATTAAGAAATGTGGTATTTGTGGAATGTTAGGACATTTCTCAAAAATGTGCCGCAAACGCAGTAATGTGAAGTATGTTTGGGATGAAGAGGAGACAGTGGTGGAGGATGAGGATGAGAATTTGGATTGGGTAAAGAATGTGAGAGGTAATTATGTCATCAATATTTCGGATGAAGCGTTAGAAGGGAAACCTTTGTGTAAGGTATCTTTAGGGGGTGTGGTGGTAGAAGTTTACGCAGACTCTGGATCACCTTACACAATTGTAAATGAAGATGTTTGGAAAGAATACTTTGTGGGGAAGAATGGTGATCAATTGAAATGCTCAGACATTTGTCCTGTAGGTTACACCGGGAAAAGAATTGAGATGCTCGGTTACAGATGGCTCACATTTGTGTTTAAAGGAAGAACCACAAGAGGGAAATTGTATATATCCAAAACTAGACCATCAGTTTTGGGATGGTGGGACCAGAAGAGTTTAAGCATAATTTTAGACCCAAATAGTGAAGAAAAGGTATTGGTGGTAGATGATGAGAGCAAGTTGAGTGATACGTTGAGCAAGGAATTTCCAGGAGTTTTTGGTACGGTTTTAGGCAAATTGAAAGGGTTTGAACATAGGATACTACTTAAGGCAAATGCTGAGCCAAAGGTTCACAAGGTTAGACCTATTCCAATGTTGATAAGGGATGAGGTAAAAAGTGAATTACAAGGACTGCTTGCTAAAGGTATAATTGAAAAGGTGGAAGCCTCGGAATGGATCAGTCCTATCGTCGTGGCACGGAAACCCAACGGAAAAATCAGTTTATGCATCGATCTGCGCCATCTCAATAATAACATCATTGTTGAGAAATTCCCTTTACCTAAAATAAATGAGATGGTTGCTTCTTTTAAAGGTGCTACATGGTTTCTACCATAGATTTATCCGCTGCATATCATCAGATTGTGTTGGAGAGTAGATCAAGGTATCTAACGGCCTTTGTCACACCTTTTGGGTGTCATCAATTTAGACGGATGCCTTTTGTACTGGCATCAGCTGCGGCTGTATTTCAGAAGTTAATGTATAAACTTCTAGGGGAGTTAGACATGATTGCTTTCTTCCAAGATGACATTTTGGTAGCTGCAAAAGACAAAGAAGAGCATGATAGGAAGTTGAGACAGGTCTTAAAAGTATTGGATGATGCTAGACTTACGGTAGAGTTGTCAAAGTGCAAATTTTGCAAAAGAAGTGTGTCATATTTAGGACATATTATTAGCGAGGAGGGGGTAAAACCCAAACCAGCCTTGATAGAGAACATTGTAAATTCATGTACACCTAACACAAAAGAGGAGATAAGAACCTTTCTAGGGATGGCGGAGTATTGTGCCAAATTTGTAAAAGATTTTGCATCCAAGGTGTTTCATATTCGTGGTCTTTTAAAAAAGAATGTCAAATTTGTCTGGACGAAAGAGTGTCAGGATGAGTTTGATAAGATCAAAGTTGAGCTACAAAATGTCAATGCCTTATCTAGTTTTGACCCCAATGCTGAATGTTTGTTAACTACGGATGCTAGTGACAAAGGGATTGGTGCTGTGTTGTCCCAAGTAAGTGAAAGAGGTAAGGAGACTATAATCTTGTTTGCGTCCAGAGCACTTTCCCCGTCTGAAACTAGATACCCCATCATTGAAAGAGAGGCATTGGCATGCGCATGGGCTCTTGAGCATTTTAGGGCCTTTGTGTGGGGGAAACCTGTAACAATTAGAACAGATCATCGTCCTTTGGTTAAGATTTTGTCGTCAGAGGGCATTTCTGGGGCTTCAGCTAGAATGGCAAGGTTGTCGATGCGCATGTGTGAATTCATTTATAAAATGGTTTATTTACCTGGAAGAGATAACATAATTGCTGATTGCCTATCCAGATTGCCGTCTCCTTTAGAAGAGTGTGCTGACGACCCATGGGGTAATGTTAGCATTGCTTTAGTTCATGATTCTGGTGCCCCTGCCATTAGCAATAAGGTATGGATGGATGAACAAGACAAGGATATGGAACTCAAAAAAATTAAGGAGTACATCTGTTCTGGTTGGCCAAAACAAAGTTCCTTAGAAGGAAATTTTAGAGCGTTTTGGGAGGTAAGAATGGAGTTATCGCTAGAGAAAGATTTATTATTCAGAGGTGACAGGGTTATTCCTCCAAGTTCCTTAAGGAGGAAAATTTTAGAGCTTTGTCATGAAGGACATTTTGGTATTGGAAGAAACAAGATCATGGTGAAAGGTATGTTTTGGTGGCCTGGTGTGGACAAGGACACAGACATTTTTGTAAGAAGTTGTAACGTTTGCAGTTCTGCAGACAAAACTCTTAAAACCCTAAAGCCTAGCATGAGTGAGGGGTTGATTCCTGAGCTTCCGTGGGAAACCATTGCAATGGACATCATTGGGCCTATTGGGGAGTCTAAGGAATTTGGGTTGGTGGCTATCGACCTATTCTCTAAATGGCCTATAGTGAAATTTGTAGACAAAGCGGATACTTCCAATGTTTTAAAGTTTTTGGACAAAATCTTTATTATGGAAGGTTTACCGGTATGTATACTCACTGACAATGGGGTACAGTTTTTATCACACGTAGCCCGCGCATATTTTGAGAAATGTGGCGTGAAACATAAGACAACCGCCTTGTACAACCCTAGCGGTAATGGTACAGTGGAAAGGTTCAACTGGGTAATCAAAGGCATTATCCAAGCAGCTGTCAGCAACAATTTAGATTGGAAAGTTCAAGTGCAGAAGGCAGTCTGGTCCTACAGGACCACGGTACAAACTAGTTCAGGGTTGTCCCCTTTTGTAATGATGCGGGGGAGGGTGCCAAGAAGTAAAATCAATCCTGGCTGGTTGATAGATGGTAAAGTTATGCAATGGTCACCCGTTGCGGTGAAGAATAATTTAGAATTAGTCCATTCAAAAAGTAAAAAATGTTATGACAGTCACCATGGAACAAAGGATGTGGAAGTTAAAGTCGGTGAATGGGTGCGTGTGAAGAAGCCTTATAAAGTACCTACGGGTGAGAGCCGTTTTGAGCCACAAAAACAAGTAGTGGAGGTTTTGAGAAATGCGGTCAGACTGAGTGATGGAAAAGTCTGGAATTTAAAAAGTATAGCTTTTAGCCATGACCAGTTTGAAGATTTAAAAGAAAAAGCGCCCCCTTGGCAGAACATGTATGATTGGATGGAGGATAATTTTGAAGATAGCTTTTTGCAGGCACAACTTGCTGGGGTGGCTGAGGACAACTATGAGTTGCCGGTTGACCCGGTTATTACTGACCAGCCTGTTTGTGTGGAGGGGGGAAGTGTTGGGGCTCACTGTGCTGGTGGTCTTTCAAATGCTGGTGGTCCTTCGAACAATGTCAGTGGTGAGTTATTGGGTAAGAGATCACGCATTTCTCCCACTTGGCTAAAGGATTACGTTACTGAGTTTTAATGTTGTTTATTGTGTTCCTTGTGTGGTTCCTTTTTGTTTTTTTTATTATTTCCTTTTTGTCTTCGTTTTCCTTTCTTTCATTGAGGAGAGGGGGATGTGTTATGTTGTAATTTCCCCTTTAAGGCTCGTGTGTGTTAGTTGGAATGTAGGGTGTTTGGAATGTATGCTGTGGATCCTTGGTGACATTGCCAGGGCAGTTGGAGAGCTGTGGCGTAGATTGTGGATGCTCCCTGGCACTCACCTGTATTCGTTATCTGCTTAATTAAAAGTACCTTTCCCTACAATCCAGCCTGGACACTTCTTTACACAGTTGCACATTTACATATTTAAATAGACCAACGCTAAGACACACAAACCTTGTTATGTACATATGCAGCAATGCCCAAGTTTGATTTCATCACTTGGCGCATTCTCACTGTTAAATGGCTATGAGATGCTACTTATTTGCTGAAATACTATTTTAACCTATTAATGTTGCACGTCTCGGTTTCTTGTACTTGCCACTTTAATGGAACTGACTGTCAACGTAAGAGATGCTTGCTCTACGTGGGCAATGCATCATGGAAGTTGTAGTACACGTCATTAGCTTGCTGAACTGTATGCTGATGACTACACCAAACATATCTATATAACATTCATATTTCACGAACACAAGAAACTGATTTATGACAATAATGTCGGCAAACTTTAACAAGTTTATTTAAACTAATTATTTACCTGCATTTACACAGATCACATCCCGGATGTGGCAGGATGCCTGAGGGCCTACTGACACTGATGTGGTCATTCAGGACACAACCCCACCAACCTCTTCACCCATCACCCCAACTCCAACTGGTAGGAGAGCAACCATCTCATTGCTGCCAGAGTGTGTGGACAGAGCAGGGACTCCCCAAAATCGGACTGCGCTGAGGTCAAGGATCGGCAGTCCATACTCGAAATGTGTCAGACAACATATCCGAATGTGCTCTTGTGTATGGTTGGGTTGGAGAGTTTCATCATCTCCATACAACGCCTGCCAACAAACCTGATGCAGACTGTTAGTGGGCAGCTGCAATGTATTTCTAAGTCACTGCAGAACTTGGAGAAAGGGCAGGACCAGTGGCTATCAGCAATGGAGAGAGAGCATTGTGTAAAGAGACAGAGGCACAGGCAGTACTTGGCATGATTTGATTCCTTCAAACATCCAGCAACCACCTGGAAATAGCCACAACATTGCTAGCAAGGCTGACTGTATGCATGTAGACTGTCATTGGGAACTGCTGTCAGGACATTGCATATGAGCTTGGGAAAGTGATCATATCCCTAGAGAACACCCAAACCCACAACCTGTGTGTTCCCAAATCCTGCCCCCACCTGAGAGCAAAGAGGACTCTATCCTTAGTGCCACATCCGTTCAGGAGGCTCGCAGTACCAGGAGTTCACACAGACACACTTCTAGGACTGACATGTCACCAGTCCCTCAGCCCAATGTTGCTGACAAAGTACCCAATCCCAGAGGCTGAAAGAAGTAAAGCACTGCACAGTCAGAGGAATGACGCCTTTGTTTTCTTTGCCATTGGTTACTTTGTTATTAATTTTTTAACAATGTTACCTACACAATGATACAGGTTATTCTTGAGTGCAACAAAGGTGTCACCATTTGAATAAAAGGTGGTGTCTGAGTTATGCACCAAGCATTATCATCATGTGTAAAGTCTCATTATTTGCTACTCTAATTTGTCTTACCTCAGAAATAGCTGATGGTGATCTCTGCGCATTTTGCACGAACGTCTGCTGCACGGGTGCCCTCATGCTACACCTGCAGTGGTGGTAGCTCATCATCAGAATCTGTCTCTTAGTGGATGTCGTGCAGACCCTTCCTCATTTCAATGCTGTGTAGTGTGGCACAGGTGGCTTTGATCTTGCAGCATGTATTGGTTCTGTATATTAGTGCCTCGCAGGTCTTCTGGAGGAAACAAAAGCATGACTTCAGGATTCCAAAGGTTTGCTCAATTATGGAGCGAGTTATCCTTTGTGCCCTGTTTGTATTGCCTCTGACTTCTTGTCCTCGGAGTCACGTACGGTGTAAGTAGCCAGGTATGTAAGGCATAGGCACTGTCAGCTTAGGAGCAGGAGAAGTAAAACCATTACGTCACATTACACACACTGTACTGAACACTGTATTCAATGAGTCTGTGTTTCTCTTACCAAGTTAGAGACCATCACTGAATTCATCCTGTGACAGTTGATTTTGTATTTGACTGTGGTGGAACATGAATGAGTCATGGGTGCTCCCTGTGAATCTGGCCAGAAGGTCTGCTATGATACAGGAGGGGTCACACACTACCCGCAATATGAGTGAGTGTGAGCTTTTCCTGTTCCTGTATATATTTTCAGATGCTGAGGGGAGAGCTATGACAATATATGAAATATACCACTTTTTTACAAATTATTTTTCCCCGTAGGGAATTACAACACGGTTGTCACAATGACAGTGTTGTAACCACGCATACCATTACCCCCCAAGTCGTAACAACGGGGGCGCTGTGTGTTGGAATTGTATGATTTACTATTTCAACTCCAGTCTGTGCAGACAGAAGGGTAGGTGTTGGATTTTAAATTCAACACCTTCAGCCCCCTCCACAAGTTGTTGTTCCGACTTGTGGAGTAATGGTATGCGTGGTCATTGTAACAACTGCGTTGTAATACCCTGCGGGTAAAACTTTTCGTGGGAAACGTTGTTTCCCAAATATATGTGCTATCTAACAGCCAATGACATTGGGGAACCATAATACCCTGTAGAACATCAATTTGGTTTGCTGAAATGAATTGGGGGTATTGGCAACTGAGATATATTGGTTACCTTGCTCACTATGATATCAAAGACCCTGGAAAAGGCACTTTGTGACACCCCCTTGCCACTGTTATGACCCCCTGGTAACTGCTCAATGCTAAGAGATGTAGGTAACACAATACCTACACATGTGGTGATATTGCAATGCTTCTGAGTATTGGGGCCTGTAGCTGAGGTCGTAACTCAGCTATTAAATCAAGTATTACCTGTATACTTAATCTGTACCTCTCAATAATTTCCTCTTCTGTTTGTTCAACTGTCAAACAGGATAAACCTCACCCTAAATATAATCTTCTGTCTCCTCCCTCCTTCTCTGGCTCACTTCCAAAATTCTCATCCTCTTTGCCAAAACATACAGGACTGCCATTCTGAAAGAGCATTTTGAGTACCTTTTTATAGTTTGCACCATTGGTACCACCTGATCCGATTCAATGGTAATTGTATTTCCTTAAATGGCCATTTTTAAACTAGTCACAGATAAAAAATCAGTTGTACTTGTGGTTTGCTATTTGTGATTCACTATTTTGCAATTTCCAAAATGCGATTTTCATAAGCAAAACATTTAATTTTGCTCTAGCGTGAATGCATTTGGTACATTGAAAATTTGTATTTTGCATTTCCTAATGGCCCGAAATAGAGATTCGGACCATAAGGAAATGCAAAATCCTTTCGTACATGTGGGCCATAGAGCTCAATTGCTGTTATTAATCATTGGACACATTCATGTCTGGCTCTAACTCATCCTATTATGGGTATTGGAAAATGGCCCTCTCTGAAAGGTCACCTCACACTTTTTGCCTTCCTCCTCCACTTCTTCTGACATTTGTCTCGTTGGCTTGAGGACTTCAGGAACTTGAACACTGCTGACCAGTGATAACGTGCATGTGCTCTCCCCTCTAAACATGCTATAATTAGTTTATACCAGTTTGGCATATTTGATTTACTTGTAAGTCCCTTGTAAAATAGTACACCACATTCATGGGCCCTGTAAATTAAATGCTACAAGTGGGCCTGCAGCACTGATTGTGCCACCCCCAGAAGTAGCATTTCTAACCTGTGTCAGGCCTGCCACTGTAGAACCGGTGTATGTAGTTTACTGCTACTTCCACCTCGCATTTTAAACTACTTTTGAAGCTTGAAACTCCACTTTTATTACACAGATGTCACCTCTAAGGTAGGCCCTACGTCGCCCTCAGTGCAGTGTGCTATATAAATGAAAGTTAGCATATGTACTGGTATGTTTTGCATATCCTGAGAGTGACAAATAGCCTACTTTAGTTTTTCACTACTGTGAGGCCTGTACCTCTTATTGGCTAGCATTGGGAATTCCTTAATTCATGTTTAAGCTGTAAATCCTGATCAGTGAAGAGTAGCTTGTTCATGTTTCATATATTTGAAATGGTAATGACAAATCTTCCTTACGGGTTAAGTTGGAATTGGCATTAATATTTTTTGAAATGCTACTTAAGGGAAGAGGGCATTTCTCTGGGCTTACAGCTCTGTGTGCTTTGCAGCCTATCTCCAATACAGGTCTGGGGTGGGTAACAGCTACACTTCATGCATTTCCTTTTAACAGCCACTTCATAGGAAGGATAGGTGTGTCTGAGTACACTTCTACATACATCGGCATGCTGATGGCCTTGCCTGGGCAGGATAGAAGGGAGGTGCTAACACTTCACTCGAATAGCCTGGGTCCTGTCCCCACACAATGGACTGATTACCCCCCACTGATACCCTGGCATACAGGATTAGGTTGAAAGGGATCCTTGTGCACTTCAAAGGGCTGTTTCGAAGTCATCCCTAGATCAAAGCACTTTTGGGTATAAGTATTGGGTCTCAGACCCACTAAAAGACACTTCTGATCTGGAACTGCACCTCTGTCAGAAGGGCTGCTCTGCTGCCTAAAGGCCTCATCTTTGGACTGCAGACTTTAAAGGTCTGCTTTTCTTTCATGTTGCCATGCTGCCTGCTGCTCTCTGACTCTACTAAAGGAGAGCTGGACCTTGCCTTCACTCAAGTGATCTTCAAGGCTTGCCTCCTGTTGCTTAAGATTCAGGGATATTAATGCCTCTAACCCTGCTCAAGTGCCTGGCTCACTGGAAGTGGTCTAGATACTTGCAACGCCTATTTCAATGCAGCTCCTGTCTGCAGGTTGCAGAACCAGTGCATAGACTCAGTTGTGGTAGTAAAATTGGCACATCACCTTGGAACAAGTGCTTTGCTGCCAGAGATCGATGCATTGGACAGTATACCTCTATCGTTGCAGCTTTGTGAGATTAATGCATACCTTTGACTGCATGTCAGAATCCAGCACATTGCTCAATGCCTCTTGACTTAGACACCAGTAAACTGATGCATCTCCTTCACTGCGTGGAGAAGATTGATGCATCTTGTTGTTTGCCACCAGGAAAAAGGTACTTTATTCACTGGGGCCTACATGGGTCTTTTTGCCATCTGATGCTTCATTGCGTTTGTCGAGAATTTTAACTTTGCCCCTGTCCAACGCGACCTACAGTAACCTTTTTGTAGTGCTTCTATGCTATATACTTAATTTACTCCTTCAATATCTCAACTTCTACACATTGAATTTGTGTTGTTTTTGTTTTGTATTGTTGATAATATAATAATCTAATTTTTAAAACCTGTGTGGTGTCTTTTTGTAGTGGATTTATTGTGTTACAGTGTGTGTTTGTGTTGTACAAATGCTTTACACATTGTCTCTTTAGATAAGCCTGACTGCTCTGCGCCAAGCTAGAAGAAGGTGAGCACAGGTTATCCTTTAGCCAGCAGCAGTCAGTAGTGGGAGTACCTGCTTGGCGGTGACGTAGGCAGGGGGAGGGGCAGGGTGGGGAATAGTAAACTATGGATTACAGAGGTTTACAGGTAAGCAAACATATAAATAAATAAATAAAACGAATTTTGTTGCGCGCACTGCATCGTATGTGGGGAAGCAGCAAACACAAAAAAAGTGTTGTATTGATGTACATGTTTACTTACCTGTATACCTCCATGGTCCATAGTTTACTACCCCCCACCCTGCTCCACCTCCTCCCTATGTCACCTCCCGGCAGGTACTCCCACTACTGACCGCGACTGCCTTTATCGTATATCTAGCATACCCTGACTAGATTGGTGGTTTGTGCCTGGCCTGGGTGCATACCTCAGCCAACCAGCCATCCCATTTCTAACATGGAGGAACCACAAATTAAATTTACTCTTATACCCTCAACATCTTATGTCCATTGAGCAAACATTCTTTACTTGTGTTAACCAAATCACCAGCTAGGAGGCTTAGGGTCAATCCATTTGTCACAAAGAGTATGTTTTGCAATTAATAACTAGTGAATCATGGTGGTAGGTTGGGGAACATGGCGGCAAGTTCATTCTTGGCTGCTTGTGTGAGTGAGTCTCTCTCCTCAGCAAATGAACTCTGGCAGTTTGATTCCCCTTTTCGGCAGCTCCTTATTCTCTCTGCCTAATCTACCTTTTTTGTAGGAACTCCAGTGGTTGTGGTGAAATATTTTCCCGGGTGAATACGGATGCTTGGCGTTTGGAACATGCAGCCTGAGTTGGTACTGCTGCTGCAGCACTACACAGAGACTGCCTTGCAGTCCGGAGATTCACCTCCCAGGGCACAGGTAAGCATCAGAATAATTCAGGGTGCAGGTCAAGGCTTTTGGCTGAAGGTCAGAGAGCAGGCAGCAGGACAGGTTGGTGAGTCTGCGGGCATTGACAGCAAGGTAGCTGCCACACTTCTCCAGGCAAATGCCCGGGAAGCCAGGGATTGTGAGCTGGTGGAGACTATCAACCCAGTTGGGGGTCTGATCTCCATAAGACCCTTGTGTATATGGATACCAAGCTCCCAGTGTGGATTTGTGTACTGTTCGAGTGTGAATAAGGTGCCCACCCAGGACTCAATAAGCAACAAGTGTGATATCCGTTGAAATCTGGAGCATTAACACACACACTCTTTGGTGATACTGGTAATACCCCAAAAACATTTTACACGCAGATCTCGAGCCAGAGGTGGATGGAGAAAGCCTAAAAATAATGAAAAAGCCATTGGGCAGTTAAAAGAGAAAGCTGATGTATGAATACTGAAAAAGAACTAACACATTAAATCTGTTAGGCCCATCAAACCCCCAAGTGTGCTAAGCCTGTGAAACAAACTCCTTCCTTAAGCTCTTTCTTTTGGATATCTCCGCAGATTCACAATATGGTTTCAACTGCTTTTGGGGATCCTAATAGAAATCCCTCTAGAAGCCAACCACTTTCATGGCTCAGGGAAACAATGTGGTGGGCATGGTAGCTGTGGCTAATAGGTTTGATTTGTAGAATGAGCCGGAAGAGTTGGGAAAATTGGAGACTGGTGGAAAGACAACCCAAATAACTTAGGGAAATGTAGTAATAGAAGCAGGAATATACAGAAATTGACTCCTGTGCTAACAAAAGGGAGCAGTGGTAGTGCCTTAGGTACTGGACCAGCTATAGGCCTTTAGCTATTAACACAAACCTTCCCATTCAGGCTTGAGATACCCCAGATACCTCATGCTATGGAGAGCTGAAGCAAGATTGGGAGGCTGTTACTAGATCTCGCCAAAGGGGTCAGAAATATATTTGACATATCAAAGAGCACCCACAGGGAGATCCGAGATACTTTCCAGAAGCTTTCATCAAAAATTAATGATTTACCCATAAGAACTACAGCATCAGAGGAGGCAATAGCAATGATGACAGTAGAAGTGAGAAGGAATTCCAGGGAGTCAGAGGAACTTAAGACACAGAATAAAATCAGCCTTGGAGAGATTAGAAAAACAGGCGATACATAATAATTTCAAGAGCCTGAATGTCCCGGAAGGAACAGAAGGACCAGATATCAATGCCTATGTCATTAAATTGTTTAATGAGGGGCTCTGTGGGGGGACATGCCATGAGGTTTTTAAGTGTCGAAATTCATAGTGCATAGAAATCAATTTAGGATAAGACAAAATAGAGAGAAACCTTGTACAATTTTAGTGAACGTTCATACCTTTAGGATGATGGAAGTGATACTGTCTAAAGTCCTGAAACTAAGTTTTGCTTTTTCAAAGGGTTTTCATACTCCATAGCATAAGACTTGTGCTAGGCAACAGAACAAAGCAGGTGGAATATGGGGGTCAATTTGGTCACATTTAAGGAGTTATGTGTGCCTGCCCAGCTGAAATATCAAGTGATACTGAAGGCCATGTGGAAAAACAAAATGCATTTTATGAACAGCGGAGAAGAGGCAGATGCTCTGTTGCAGCAGGTACAAGTTACTACTATATGTTTTGGTAGTAGGTCAGTGTCTAGTTGTTGTAAGATTTACAGATACAAGACCACAGAATGATGAATGATGACTCACTGTGTACCATAGTGCATGATAGTAATCAATGCTCCACTATCTGTAATGATGGTTATAGGCTACCGTTTACCTCTAATGTAATTTAGGGACAGTGTCCAAATGAAACTTTTCACTCTATTTGATGCTTTTCATTTGAATTTCGATCTTTTTTGCAAGTAGCTAATTCTACATGTGCACCTTATTCTTTGGTAGATATCATCAATGCACATCCATCTTCTTCACTGGCACAGGATAGTGACAATGAAGAACCTTCATATGATGTATTTGACGATGATCAACTTTGTTTTATTTTTACTTGTCATAATTGATGTTGCCTTTTGGACTTGTGGGAATAGCGAGAATGCTTCTGGAACCTTCTGATGCCCATTTTCTCTTCTCACTGTGACGCATTTGGTTTCTCTTTCACTAAGCGGACCATTATGAACGTGTTTTCTTTCCAGCATCTCTTACGTGTCTGTCCCATGGCTGGATATTTACCTTCATGTGCAAATGAAAAGCCTCATTGGAAGCATAACTTTTCTTTCTTTGGAGACATCGACTTGTTGATCTGCTCATTCTTCTGCCACATAGCTATTAGTACTTTCTCTAAACTGAGTGTCTCTCTCAGTATGCGTCTTCTGAAAGAGTCTGAGAGACAACCATTGATGACTCTGAGGTGCATGGCTTCTTCATTATTGAAATCACAGAACTTACAGTGTTTGGTTGGTTAGTGTGTCTTATCACTCAACACACTCATCCATCATTTCACCAGCCTGCGGACTTGTTTGGTTGAAGGTGTATCTTTTGCAGTCAACATTCAGCATCAATTGAACTCGGCTTTCAATGCTTCCTTTACCTTTTTGTACCACATTGCATTAGTTTGGGAGATCATCTTTAGCACTTCTTTAACTCCATCACTGGCAAGGTTTTTTAGATCTTTAATGATTTCCTTGTCTTTTTCTTCTTGCACGTCTATGAAGTTATCAAACATTTTGATCCACGCAGCCCACCTGGCTGCATGGATGTTCTGTTTTTTCGCCATGTCAAAACAAGTTGGTAGCTTCAAGAATGTAGTCACAGTATATCTTGTGCTCCCTTCAGCCTCTGTGCTTGAATCTGGGCCGACACACTCAATTGAAGGTCGTATAGCACTCACTTCACTTTTGACGGTGAGTAAATCTTCTGTTTCTAGTGCATAGTTGCAGTTTATTTTGCCTTTTTGCATAATATGAATAATTACTGGGTTTATGCGTGGTGCGGTCTCTATGCTGGCAGCCTTACCAGAAAGTTTCCGGGTGACTTCTTGAGTGTGCTCCTCTGTAGGGCCTTCAACTTCTTTGATGGCCGTATATGGGCTGGAGTGTGGCTTCAACTCTACATACGCTAACTGTAGGCTGTTTTACAATGATTTGAGGCACACATTGAACACACCAGCAGTGTGCTGTACCTTTGAAAACTCTCAGAGTGAGCAGTCTTGATTCTTTGGGGCACGTATCCCCTACTCATCGTCAGATGTGGTGTACTCCTCAGCCCAAAAGCATGTAAATGAAATACACCGCACATGTAGCTCAGCAATACACGTCTTTATTCTTCAACATACAACCACACATTGCACGCATTGCGTCATAACCTTCATAACCACACTTTAATATCTCCCAGAAGATTAGATGATTCCTGTTTGGAGTACCCCCAGAACCATTAGGTTCCGAGTGCTCATAATCTCAAGACTCTACACATGCCACTATCATGACAAAATTCTTCCGTCTGCTTTAACAATATACCTGTTACTGTTTTACATAATGCCTGATAATCTATACTACTATTATAAAGGAAGAACTTTGAACCTTTGAGGCGGGTAAACTCAGGAACCACAGCACCAATCCACACACCCGATATATCCTTGTAATCGTCAGGGTGTGCAGATGGACATAGGCTATATAAATGTAATAAATATACGTTATTTAAAAAATTTACCGAAAAAAACTAGTCCCTTGGAAGAAGCGACGTGCGTGCCCGATGTGAGGAGCGCGGGGAGAAGCGGTGTCCAGGAGCGCGAGGAGGACCGGCGGACATGGTGCGGGGAGGAGCGGCGGACAGGCGGTGAGGAGCGGCGGACAGGCGGTGAGGAGCGGTCGACAGGTGGGGAGGAGCGGCGGACAGGCGGGGAGGAGCGGTGAGCGGCGGATGAGGTAGGTTATTTATTTATTTATTTAGGAGCGGTGAGCGGCGGAAAAATGAAACAAAAATGAAAATCGTGAGCAGGAGGAGGCAAACGGAGCATTACAAAAGTGAGCCAAACGGTGCATTACAGGAGGAAAAAGTTACGTGTGCTGGTTACAAAAGCGTACATCATGAGCAAGAGGAAGCAAATGGAGCATTACAAAAGTAAGCCAAACGGTGCATTACAGGAGGAAAAAGTTACATGTGCAGGTTACAAAAGCGTAGAAAGTAAACATAGAGGTATAGGAGGAAAAATTGACGTGTGCAGGTAGCAAGAGGAAGCAAACGGAGCATTAAAAAAGTGAGCCAAATGGTGCATTACAGGAGGAAAAAGTTACTTGTGCAGGTTACAAAAGCGTAGAAAGTAAACATAGAGGTGTAGGAGGAAAAAGTGACGTGTGCAGGTAGCAAGAGGAAGCAAACGGAACATTAAAAAAGTGAGCCAAACGGTGCTTTACAGGAGGAAAAAGTTACGTGTGCAGGTTACAAAAGCGTACAAAGTAAACATAGAGGTATAATACTGAAATATATGGAGGAAGGCTCCGGGGGACCCACGGACAACGTCGGGGCGGGCGGGGGCCCTGAAGCCTAATTGCTTCCGGACAAAGTCGGGACGGGTTGCTAGTATGCTATAATTCTGCTTTTAGATTTCATGATACATTGTATATTTACAATAGTGCACCTATGTGTTATATAAACACAGAGTGTGGAGACTCTCCCACAACGATGGGGCCTCCACCTGTGTGCAGAGACCATTTGTGAATCACGTCCTGTATTTGTACGATATTGGTTTTTACTTAAACTATGTATTACAGCCCTCTGAACCTTATAAGGGAATATACTTTCCCCACAAAAGTTCATGCTACTGTTCACACACGCTAGAGGATAAACCATCTTCTTATGAATGTTTCCATAGTCAGACCAATGATACAACATACATTGGCAAAGCCAATAAGTCTGGCCCTGTATTTTTCCAAGTGCTTCTACATTTACTGTTTTTTTTATAGAGCTAATGAGTGGATGAATGGATGGGTGAGTGATTGCATATGTGGATGAGTGTGCTGGCTCGATTGTAAACTTCACCCATTCTTGCTCTGAGTAAGGGAAAACATTTGCAAATGTACATGAAGTTATGGTCAAGGATACACATGAATTACTGTACAAGCATGAATGAATACTGCAGTAAATCAGTTAGTGCAGGATGGAAGGTGTAAACTTATATGAGTGAAAGACTGTGCTGGGTGATGAATGACTACATGAAAAAAATGAATGTGCGAACAGAAGAGAATGTGGTTAACTGCTAATGAATGCAGCATTGGGCTCAGGAATGAAGGCTTCAGTGTACATGAGTGATGAATTAGTACCAGGAAGAATGCATGAATGTACAGGACTGAATGAGTGTAGCAGTGAACGAATTAGTAGAACAATTAATGGATGATTGTCAAGGAGTGAATGAAAGAAACGAGGAAGCGAAGGCATGAATGTATAGAATTGAGTGTCTCCAACAACGAATGAGTGATCAGAAGAGAATTAAAAAAAAATAACAAAAAAAAAAAAAGAAAGTGGGTATTAGTTTTCAAATGAGAGCATAAGTGAGCAAATAACTGCATCAGCATTTAACAGTGAACGGGGGATTGAAGCAATGAATTCAGGCAATAGAGTGAGTACTGTATTAATTGTGTGAGATTCTTATGACTGGCCGTTGTCACTACTGTAAAGTAAAACAGATGCAGCAAATTAACCAAGAACTGAAACTCGAGGTGCAGAGCTGATCTAAGAAAGTAAAAGTGGAGGAATCTGCTCTTTAGAGCTAGAAGTCAACAATACAAACGGAACATGTTTACACTGTGCAATCGAAATGATTTTTTTGGGCTAGAGGCAATACTTAACTGTTGATATATTTTCCGTTTTTAGCCAATTCCAGCCCTCATTGACCCAAACAAAATCTAAATATACATTACGTTTTCAGAAACAACAGCATACTAAGTGCAAAATGCCTAGCGTCCGCCAGCCACATAGTACGGAAATACAACTTCAACAACTTTTGATAAACACATTTTTTGTGCTTCACTATAGATGCTGTGTCTTGCAACAATAATAATTCATGTTGAATACTGTGCCTAACCAGCTTGCTCTTTCCATGGTAGGAAGGCATAGTGAGAGTGACTGTGCAGATGTTTAGTGGACAGGTGTACACTATTAAAATGCCAAATAGGCAGATGGCACTTGAAATTGTAGCTTCATTTTCAGATACTCCTATTCACAAATAAATCCTCCTTCACAATAGGGTTTCTTGCGGCACCAGTGAAAATCAAAGCACTGCGCTGAGGATTTTCATCATTCCACCAGGTGAAATCTGATAATATTCTCATTCTCTACCACTGCCTTGTTCCTCCGCTCCTTTTGTCTCTGTGTACACTTCTCTTGTTAGACAGCTAGCTTCAGACCTGCCGAATAAGAGAAATTAGGGAAAGCAGGATACACGAGAAGTTCAATGAGGTAAAGTATGTAATATAGCGAGAGAGGTGAACTAGATTGAAAAGGGAGGTGGAGACAAAGAAGAGACAGAGATATACGTGAAGTTGTAGAGATTTAAGTTGGAGAAGAAAAGGTTAAGCAGTCAGGAGAAAAGAAGAGATGGGTAGAGAAAAAGAGGTACAGAAATTTTAGAGTGAGGTAGTGAGAGCTAGAAAAAGGGAGAACCGAATGCAGAGAGAGTGGTACACAGGCGGTGAGATAGATAGAGGTAAGGTAAAAAAAGAGTTGTATAGAGGAAGAGAAAGGTAAAAGTAGATGCACGAGGTAGTGAGAGATGTACAGATAAATGTAGAGTGAAGAATGTAGTGAGGCAAAAAGAATGGTAGAAAGGGAGGGGTAAAAAGTAGAAAGGAGCGAGTTGAGAGAGAAGCGAGATAAATAACCGAGGCAGAAAGGAGGTGTGGTACATAGCGAGATAGAGTCGAAGAGATAAGGTAAAAAGAAGAATCAAGAGAGGGAGACAGAGAGGAGAGGTAAACAGGGTGAGCTGAAACAGATAAATGTACAGAAAGTGATGAGATTAAGTAAATTGGTAGGTTTTATAGCAAGAGAGAGAAATAGGTTGGGTTAAGATGAGGCAGTAAGCGGTGTTTGAAGTAAAGAGTGAATTGAGGTAAAGAAAGGAGGGGTAGAGAGTGGAGAGAAAGAGAGAAGGGCTGTGAGGGTTAAGAGAGAGGTAATAAGAGATGCAGTATAGACAGATGTGGGAGAGACAGTCGGATGTGAGCTAAAGAGAGAGAAAGAGAGGTAAAGATGAGAAAAAGGTGAAGAAGACAGAGATACAGTCAATAGAGATGGAAAGAGCAGAAAGATGCAGTACGAGGTGCGAGGGGTAAAGAGAGAGGGAGGAGGTCAAGAAAGTGGTTACAGAGGTATAGGTCGGCATAGCGAGTGGAAAATCCCTAATGAATTCCCAGGGGGCTTGTGGAAGGTGGGGCTCCACACCCCTGTCCATTTTGTCTAAGATTTAAAAACAAGTCTGTGTTCACAGGGTGTTCCATGTGGAGAAGACCTCTTCAGAAGCAGCTCTCCAGCCAGCAGGCTGCACAAAGGGTGTGACTCCCCCACACTAGGACACATTCATAGATGTTCAATCATATGCATGCATACACAGACATTCTCAGCCAGAGACTCCAGTGCCCTTGTGACTAAATTGCTATAGATAACACACAATCTTATAAAACAAAAGGATATAACAGTAGTATGACAAAGATCATAGTGGAGTTACATAAAAATGGTAAATGATATAATGCATGGATGTCCAGTTTCACAGGCTGACTATGTGTTACTCAAAAAGGGCAGGCAAGCTTGACTGTTGGGAATCTTAATCCCATTTAGCCTTGTGTATCTGGTTAGTTTGGCACTACTTATCCTGAATTAACACGATGAAAGCAGATGTTCAGACACAACGGGGGACATCTCCCTAAAATGAATTTGTCATTTAGGGACATAATAAACGTCATGAAGCATTAGATGAATAAACAGCATATGTCCATTTGGTTCCTGGATGAGTGCTGAGTGAGGGGACGAAAGGGGGTGGGAAACATGGATGAGTGCATCAGAGTGTTGGGGAGGAGTCTGAGTTATCATGGTGCTGAAGATGTTGGAGGTAATAAAGATGCTGGGATATACATGGTCATCTGGTTGGTTGCTAAGTGGATATTGAAGACATACGATTTCAGAGAGATGGGACAATCAATCTGGTGAATGAGGACATGAGTTGATAAAGAGAAAAGCAGAGTCTCATTGTTTTGAGGAGTGATACAGAAAAATACACGAGGATAGGTTGCATGAGGCCATCAGTAAAAGGAGCTTGAAGAGCATCAGCATATTACATTTTGATGAGAATTATTAATGTGCTGATCATGCACCAGGCAGGGCTTCAGGGTACAAATTGTGAGTTGACTGCTTCACGGGGGCACAATAGGATTGGTGCATCAGGGTGTTCATAGAAGACAGTGCGAACATTGAAATGTTGAAGGATGTGGGAGATGAGGATTTTGAAGTTAGATAGAGGGCATGAAGTGTCAAAAGGAGCTGGTGCAGTAATTGATGGCTAATATCAGGCTGCTCATTGAGGTGGGCTCATTACATAACAGAGGAACAAGTGACATATGAGAATAAAGAAAGGGGGCGTAAGGCTGGTGACATATCGCAAGTTTTCCACATGCATTTGAATTGCATGTCATCTGCTAATGATGTATGACTATGATTGTATGTTTTGTTGGTTATCCATTTTATGGATAAGTTATTTTTTCATGGTGGGTTCATGAGCTAACTAAAACTGGCTAATGTCAGGGGGGGGGGTGTTTAACTTCTTACCCGCAACATCATTTGAACTGTGTTTTTTAACAGAATTTCTGAGGGATTAATGATTATTTGTGATTCTATTTTACAGCAATCTCCAAGACAACCAAACTCTGTTGTACATGACATTTGCCGAGGCAGGAGGTTAAGCGAGTTCTTGCACTCAGTCTCCCATTTCTCCAGCCTCCCTTTCGTCATCCTACAATATAAGCCGTTGACAAAATGTACCAGATGTTGGGTGTAGGATGTAGTGTTCAGCGTAGGCCTACACCTTGAATCTCCAATGTGACCAAACTCCTACTGCACATAGCTTTCTGCTGTGTGGACTGAGGGTTGGCTGCAGGGTTTGCAGCCCTCTTCCCACACATCGGACCATGTGGGACATGGCCCTTAACTGTGTGCTACAGAGGTTGGCTGTTTGACCTGCCTATACCTGTGGTGCATAAAAACCCTGAGACCTTTAGATTTACACAAACATTGCAGGCCTTATGCTAAATCTCCCTTTTGTCCAACCCCTGCTGCTTTCCTCACCCATGCTTAGCAGACACTGGGTGGAAGGACTGTGACATCCCCATGACACTGGACCAATTCTTCTTGGCCTTCAACAATGCACAGCATGCTGTGGAGGCAGGGTTTGGCCTCTGGCTAAACAAATTGACAGGGAAATGTTTCTACAGGGGATAGTCCAAGGTAAGTGAATGGGGCATGGTTATTAGATATAATGCACACCTGAAGGTATGTAGTTTCTATGGGAAATGATAAAGAGGAAATAGGTGCTGGGCACAAGGATACATGTAAAACTTAAACGTACATGTCCAACCTTTTACTTACAAATTGCGCTGCCCTATGGGCTACCTAGGGCATACCTTAGTGGTGATGTATATGCAATAAACGGGGTGTTTACAGCTTGGCAATGGCTTATATTGCTAAGTTGAATTGGCAGTTTAAAACCACATTCAGGTGGCAATGCCTGGCCTGGGGCATGTTGTAAGGTGCTACATAAGTGGGTGGCACATGCGTGCCTCAAGCCCACTAGTAGCATTTCATCAAAAAGCCCTGGGTATATGGTATACCACTCAGGTGTAAGGCAATCAGGTGTAAGCCAATTAAACCACGTTTTAGGAACCGAGCATAAGAGTTGTAGCACTAGCTAGCAGTGGTAAAGTGTACAGAGTCCTTAGGCTAACAAAAACGAATTTCCTGCAGCAAAATGGAGGAAAGTAGGCAGAGTTTCGGGGAAGACCAGCCTTAGGTTGACATGTCTCACATTCTCTATAACTTAATATTGTTGAACTGTTCCAATAAACTTTCCATTTGAATTGATTCGGTTCCTTTTCGCTATAGACCAGTTTTCTCTGCCATGATAAACGAGCAGTTCTCGAGCTCCTTTTTTCATCTTCCCACAATGTTTTGATTCTTGGCTGCATTTCCTGGAGTAATTGATTGTGAATATAGATATGTCTGCATACATTTTCTGTGTAGGTCACTAAAGTCAGCTGGATCAGGCATTCAGTTTGTCATATAACTGCAGGCTTTACACTGCACCATTATGCATGGCCCCTGATAAAGAGATTCTGTTGACAATGCCAAGGCAGAGTTAATTCACAATAAGCTGTAACATATCCTGACTGGCAGGGCAGTTTATAAATGAGAAAACCTACATAAAGCTGACATTAAGATCCACCGTGCATCACATCAAATTAAAATGCTAATGAAGAGTGATGCCAGTCTGATGCCTCTCAAATCAATTTTTACTTTGCTTTGATTTTACTTTGTGTCAGGATTACTGTATCAGAATAGATGAAGCAACACCCATCTCCCACATTAAATCAGGAGGCCAATAAAACATCTATCAACAAAGACTGCGCTTGGTAGCTGATGAATTCATTTCTTTTTTTATCTCTAATGCGACCCCCAGTATCGATTTCTGAGTGCACAATAACGAAAATGCAGCATAAATGAACACATAAAATGCAGGAATAATTGAATTTAAAACAACACACTTTAGTAAACCCCTCTATAAAATGGTAAAAAACATGTATTAACCTAATTGCACCGTAGGAGGACACCTGCTAAAACATGTAGCATAGATTTATGTGTGGGTTCAAATGTCATTATTTTCTGTGTGATATATGTTTTGGAATTATGAAGTAAATATTCGACAGGGTTTTCACAAAGTTAACATAAGCATTGGACAAACAAAGTATGTCTATTTCCAATTGTCTGATGCAAGAAAACAATATCATTATGAAGATCAAGGCAAAACTAAGTACTAAACAAACGTTAAACAAATGGTATCCGCACACTAAAGTTAGTCCTAATGGAATTTTGCATTTAATTAACTGATTGACAGAGATGTAATATAAAATAATATTTCTTTAACACTTCTGATGAAGTCAAACGCAGAAGATGCCAAAGAGGTGACCTCCTCCTTGGTCTGTCGATTGACTTAATGCTATTGGCCAAGTTGGGGATTCTTGAATCGTCTTAGAATATGTGAAATTACAACGCATGTCATTACATCGCATGCCGTTGCAACGCCAAACTTTACCCTGACTTTCTGTCGGGGGAGCGCTGGAAGTTGGAATAGATTAATTTTCTATTCCAACTCCAGTGTTTGCTACAATAGGGAAGGTGTTGGAGTTAAATCCAACACCTTATACCCACTGCTGTACACCATTTTCGTTGCAACTGCATTCGATGGTTGGCATGCGTTGTAACGGTTGCATTTTAAAGGCTGCTTCCGGATGTGAGAACACTGTCAACAGTAGAAATTCGCCAATCGAGCCATAAAAGCACCCCTAAGTACCCAAGTGACCTTTATTGTGTATGGTTAATTAAAATCGTTACAAAATACATTGTAGACAAAAGAACAGCTCAAATTCTTTTTTATCAAAACGCTAAGAAAGGTAAAAGAAATGTTTCTAGTTCACAGATGTTTGGTGCTCTGAGAGGTCTTTTACAAATGCATTTAGATAGCTGAATGCCAGGCTCAATTCGATTTGTGTCTCAAAGGCTTGTAAAAGAAAGTTCAAATGAGGCAAAAAATGCGGGGTATTTAAAAATAGTAGGCCTCATTTATGAGAAATGATGCATCGCTGTGTGAAAGCAGCGATGCGTCATTTCTCAGTGCGCACTCCTTGCAAAATACCTGATGCGTCATATTTAATGTATGACCATCGTGTCGCAAGGAGTTACAGATACGTCAGTATTTCTGACAGATCTGTAAGCGCAAAAGTGACGCATTGCTGGAGTGTGTCACAAAATTGACGCAACTCCAGCAATGCGTCCTTTCACATGGGGCAAGCCTCATTTGAAAGGGCCTGCGTTAGTCTTACGCAAAATTTTGACGCAACAGCGTCCTAGAAGTGACACCATGAAATCTCTCACTGCGTCACTTCTACTAGGCTTTTGCTGGGGTACGCCCCCCCTGCATACATTTTACCTGACGCAGGTATAATGTAGTGCAGGGGTTTACAAAGTGACGCATCTGCTTAGATGTGTCACTTTGTAAAGAGTGCGCAACCGGAGGCATGTTTTACGTTTCTGATGCGTCACAAAAAGTGATGCATCGGAAGCGCAAAACTGACGCAAGGCCTCATAAATGAGGCCCAGTGAACATTAGCGGTACAAAAGGGGGTGGTGATGGACGGAGCATCTGAATCAATCAAAAACTCACACCCAGTCAAAAGATCTGGTTTTAATCCATCACCGTTCTTTAGCCCACTCTGCCACCCCAGGTCAGACATGGCTATATGCAAATCAGTCTGACCCTGTGCCTCATGGGAACAGTCCAGCCCGAACTGCCAAGCCATGTCTTCCCTGGACCGGAAACAAGCTTCCGAGGACCGGTTTCTGGCCTTCCAGCCGTCTTCAGCCCGGCTTGCTTGAATCCAGTGGCAAAGTGAGCAAAGGACTCATGTCTGAGCATACCCTGCCACACTTATGGCGGCCAAAAGCGGTACAAAAGGGGGTGGTGATGGACGAAGCATCTGAATCAATCAAACACTCACACCCAGTCAAAAGATCTGGGTTTAATCCATCACCGTTCTTTATCCCACCCTGCCACCCCAGTTCAGACATGGCTATATGCAAATCAGTCTGACCCTGTGCCTCATGGGAACAGTCCAGCCGGAACATGTCTGAACTGGGGTGGCAGAGTGGGCTAAAGAAAGATGATGGATTAAACCCAGATCTTTTGACTGGGTGTGAGTGTTTGATTGATTCAGATGCTCCCTCCATCACCACCCCCTTTTGTACCACTTTTGGCCACCATAAGTGTGGCAGGGTATGCTCAGACGTGAGTCCCTTGCTCACTTTGCCACTGGATTTAAGCAAGCCGGGCTGAAGACGGCTGGAATTCCAGAAACCGGTCCTCGGAAGCTTGTTTCCGGCCCAGGGAAGACATGGCTTGGCAGTTTGGGCTGGACTGTTCCGATGAGGCACAGGGTCAGACTGATTTGCATATAGCCATGTCTGAACTGGGGTGGCAGAGTGGGCTAAAGAAAGGTGATGGATTAAACCCAGATCTTTTGACTGGGTGTGAGTGTTTGATTGATTCAGATACTCCGTTCATCACCTCCCCCTTTTGTACTGCTTTTGGCTGCCATAAGTGTGGCAGGGTATGCTCAGACGTGAGTGCCTTGCTCACTTTGCCACTGGATTTAAGCAAGCCGGGCTGAAGACGGCTGGAATGCCAGAAACCGGTCCTCGGAAGCTTGTTTCCGGCCCTGGGAAGACATGGCTTGGCAGTTCGGGCTTGACTGTTCCCATGAGGCACAGGGTCAGACTGATTTGCATATAGCCATGTCTGAACTGGGGTGGCAGAGTGGGCTAAAGAAAGGTGATGGATTCAACCCAGATCTTTTGACTGGGTGTGAGTGTTTGATTGATTCAGATGCTCCGTCCATCACCACCCCCTTCTGTATCGCTTTTGGCCGCCATAAGTGCGGCAGGGTATGCTCAGACGTGAGTCCCTTGCTCACTTTGCCACTGGATTTAAGCAAGGCGGGCTGAAGACGGCTGGAATGCCAGAAACCGGTCCTCGGAAGCTTGTTTCCGGTCCAGGGAAGACAAGGCTTGGCAGTTGGGGCTGGACTGTTCCCATGAGGCACAGGGTCAGACTGATTTGCATATAGCCATGTCTGAACTGGGGTGGCAGAGTGGGTTAAAGAAAGGTTGTGGTACTGAAAATTCTGGACCGTGTTATAAACATCGTCGTATCATGACGATTTTGGTATCGGCAGACCGAGAATGATTAGAATACTATGCACAAGCAATTTCGTCATATTCGGGTAACAAAATCACCCTGAAATCAGAGTTCCCATCCTGAACCCTCGGGATCAGGCCAAAAACGAGTCTGAAGGACATGTACACCTTTGCTGACTCCTCTGTGACCTGGGCAAGCTGACTCCACTGCCTGAAGCCAAACCTGTTCGGCCAGTTCCTTTCCCAGTGGCCGAATGAGATTAGTATCATGGCACAACATATCATAAACCTTTCATTGCACACAAACCATGCCTAATCTTACACACACCTGTCCCTGTTTCTTTCTTTATGACTTGCTTTACGAGGAGGAGGTGCCCGTTTTTATTGGGGGTCCATCGATATCTGATGAAAATACTGGGCCTTGCTGGGTAATTGATTGTGGGCTGGACAAACTAAAATATGGGCTTGTCATCATGACTCTGCTTTTTCTTTGTAGTGAAAATATGTGAATGGTCAACTGTAAAATAAGGAATGTTTGCCTAAAGCACAATATTTTGTATAAAAAGAGAAGGCTGGCTTTGTAAGATTGAGCAGTCTCCTGAGAATATACACTGTGTTGTACTTCTATACTTCTAGGATACCTGTTACTGGGTGCAGCCAATAAATACGATCTTTGACTTCACCAAGAAGACTCTGTGTTTCTGTAGTCTGAAACAGGAAGGGCTCGAAGTCTTAGGGTGTGTTCCCTGGCACCGCTGGGTTCTTAAAAACCTGGTACTTCAGTTGGCGCCCAAGTGGGGCGATTTCAGCGGTACCGGTTCAAGCCAGAGGTTCGTGAGGAGCTTCGTGTCAAAATTCTGGAGGAAGGCCGCCACTTCATCGACCCCTGTATGTCGACGTGGTCCGAAAGTCTTTGCTGCGAGGTTCCCCGCTTCCCGAAGGCTACAAAGGACTGCTGCCCTGACGATCGCCCTGTTTTGGACCTTAGATGATTGGTAGAGCGAAACGTTAGACGAGTCTTCTGGTGACGTCATCGATACCTCAGTTAAGTATGAGTGGAGCGTCTCCCAGTCCTTAGTTTGGTTCTTAGTTTTTGGGTATCCCCTTGGGATCGCTTTAATTTGGAACTTGCAATTACCAAAGCCGAGGGACTCGTGTATTCACAAGACTATCGTATTTGATAATCCTTTGAAGTTTGAAGCTAGACTAGAGAGAGAAGATGCCTGGTCTTAGCAGACTTGGAAATCTGTTTTGTCTTGGTTGTAATAGGGATTCCCGATTGGAGGACTCGTGTCCGGTTCCTCCAATTTGAACTCCAACCTATGAACTTTATGTGAAACATGGCGTAGGCCCCATCGCATATAATGAAGTATGGATCCGATACACCTGGAAAGATGGTGTTTTAAAATGGCCCCAATATGGTAGTTTTGACACAGAGATTTTGGATAATCTGGAGGTTAAACTTTTTAAGAAGAAAGCCCGGCCGGCAATATTTGACTCTTTTCGCGTATGGCGCAAAGAAGCCAAACAGAGAGAAATGAAATTAGCGAAGAAAAATAAACGAGAACGAGGTATGTCAATGGTACAAGCTGCTGTTGCGTTTAGGGATAATGAGGAAGAGCAAGAAAGCGAACAGATGCTTAGGGTGAACAAGTTAGCGGTAGATAGATGCTACCCAGTTTTGCCGCGTAAAGAACAGGAAGAAAAGAAAGATCTTGAGAAAGATCCTATAATGTCGCATCTCTTGAGTTCGCCACCCCCTTATGCACCAAATGCTACAGCACCACCGCCACCAGCTGTGGTTGCACAACACCCAGTTGTTGTGCCTCCTGTGATTCCACCACAGCCAGCCCCCTTTACGTTGGCTACTATTCCTTTGGCGCAGCCTCCTCAGGGGCCACCACCTTTGCCTCCTTCTTCGTCTTCTACTCCTGTACCTGTTCTTAATGCTCCCTCCATTCCGACTTTGAATTCTTCTGCTATTGTTCCATCTTCTCTTATTCTTTCACCTTCTCCTTCTGCTAGACAATGAATGACTACTGCAGTTACTGGTTTCTTTTCTCCTTTGTTAGGACAATTGGGTATGTCCCCCGTTACTGAGCGTAGACAGTCACGTAGTCAGTTGCCGAATATGGATGAGCGTACGATTTTGGACCACATGGCGCGTAAATGGATTATGTACTATACACAGTATGATCTTGAGGGTGTTAAGCATGTTTTCCTTCAATTGAAAGCACCGAAGCAACGGTATGTTTTCGATATGATGTGTGCTTTTCTTGTTGAAAAGTGGGATGAGGAAGTGGGGAAAGCTCCTGACAATTTGTACAGCATACGTTCCGAATTTGCGAAATGAACTATTGTAAGTCCATCTGATGTTGGGAAAGTGGTCGCGATGTTGTTGTCATTTAGGAGTGAGTCTCCTTCTCGACAATTGTTCGGGCCTGATTCTTCAGTTGGGAGAAAGCCACGACAATATCCAATGAGAGAGGTTCCTCCGGTGTGGAAAGAAGCAGTGGTTGCTGGTGCAGGTAATAATCCGCCAGCTGTACCGGCCCATTTTCAGCGTGTCTGGTTGCATGTTCCATGGAAACGTGCTGAATTTTTATCTATTAAGCAGTCTTTGCCTGATCCACGCAAAAATCCAGCAGGGTACTATAAAGAGTTGACTCAGACTGTGGGTTCGTGTATTATGAATTTGGCGGACATCGACATGTTGTTTGGCAATGT
The DNA here is from genome assembly GCF_964263255.1 of Lissotriton vulgaris. Lineage (NCBI taxonomy): Eukaryota > Metazoa > Chordata > Amphibia > Caudata > Salamandridae > Lissotriton > Lissotriton vulgaris. The sequence goes on along the minus strand of NC_141695.1, from coordinate 986,697,410 downwards.
TGTTCCACAACCTATTTGGAGTAAGATTCGTCATGCGGATCATGCGGTTGAATTGGGTGGTACATGGGTTAATCTTAGAGATGCCGACAATAGGCAAGTAGGCGGTGCTAAGCCTGAGGATTTGATTACTGAACTTCCTGATAGGAATATTACGTATATGAAGACTTTAAGGCCCGAATTGCGTGTCAATTGGGACAAGTTGTCTGCATGTAAGCAGAAGAAAGACGAAACGGTGTCTGACTTTTTCACGAGGTTCGAAGAGACCTTCTTCGACCATAGTGGTCAGGATATGGCTACAGAGGGTGGTCAGAGATTGTTTGTTGACACATTTGTACATAATTTGCTTCCTGAATTCTGCAATAAGTTGAAGGATTCTGAAAGTGCTTGGGCTGTTTCCTCATCAGCACAAATTTTGGCTACTGCCCAATACTATGAAAATAGGCACAAGGATGAGTTAGAGAAAGTGGATAGGAAGACTAAGGAATTGAAAACTAAAGTTCTTCTACAGCAAGCTTATCCACCCCGTACTAATAATCAATGTGATTATCAGCAGAATCAGCAGTATTTGAGAAACTCGCAAAGAAACGAGTCTTCTCAACAGCGTTTTCCGTATGGTCCTAATCAGTATGCGTATTGCAAAGAAGAGGGTCATTACAAAAATAGTTGTCCGGTTTTGTTGCAGCGTACGAATGGTGTTTCTGGTGTAAGAGGTCGAGGTGCTCAACAAGCGCCTAGAGGTAGAGGTCGTGGACAGAATGTACTTTCTTTGCCTCCACAGAACTCGATGAATAGTTTTGATCAACAGCGAGGTTCATCTAGTAAGACCGCTCAGTACTATATGGACGATTACTGTAATGAAGGTGAGGAAATGAATGGTAATGATTGTTAGGACAGCCATGGACAAAGAGAGGGAGTTGTTTCAGTTCCAGTAGATCAGAGTGGACCTTATGTTGAGGTGATTACATCAGGTGTGTCAGAGCCTTTTCTGTTGGATACTGGTGCTACAAAGAGTTCTATTATGCACTCAAAACTCCCTGGCGCACCTTTGTCTGGCGAAATTAATGTTTCAGTAAGTTTTTCTGGCGGCCCGGTTAAGAACCCGATTTCTAGTCCTATGTCTCTTTCTGTTGGACCTTATGAATTTGAAGCACCCCTTATTCTGACGACAGGTTGTGGGGAGAACCTTCTAGGATTGGATCTGTTGAAAAGACTATATGCGACGATGTATTGTTCTCCTTCGGGAGTACAACTTACACTGGGCAAGAGAGTGGTCTCCCCGATGTATTTGTCGAAGGATTCACTTCCGACAGAATTATCTTCTCTTCCGGATGCTCTTTGGGCTACTGGTCCTAACGACGTGGGTCTTTTGGAAATACCGCCATATATTGTAACATTGAAAGCCAATGTTAGAATGCCGCGCATTCCCCTATACAAGATCTCTAGCGAAGGTGAAAAGGTGTTGTTAGCGATCATTTATGATCTGATCGAAAAAGGTGTAATTGAAGAGACAAGAGGCAACGTTTGTATTGGTCCTGTTGTGTCTGTTTTGAAGCGTACCGACCCTTCCCAGCCACCTGTTTACAGGTTTGTGATTGATCTTAGAGAGGTAAATAAAATAGTTGTGCCACAGTTTCCCGTCGTCCCTTATATTACTGCCCTATTGACTATGATTCCAGCTTCAGCCACTTAGTTCTTGGTGATTGACTTGAAGAATGCTTTCTTCAGCATCCCGATTGCCGAGGAGAGCAGGGATATTTTTGGCTTCAGTTTAGGAGGCCGAAGCTTCCGCTTCAAACGCGCTCCTCAAGGCTACTGTGAAAGTCCATCGATATACAGTCAGGCTTTAAAAACACAGCTTGATACGATTGTTTTTCCTGATGGCGCTACCCTTATTCAGTACGTTGCCAATTTGCTAGTCGCTGCAGATACTGAGGAGATTTGTAAACAAGCCACCTTGTCGTTGTTGCGTCATTTGTATGATTTGCATCACAAAGTGTCTCTTTCAAAATTGCAATATTGTCGACAAGAAGTAACCTACTTAGGTCACCTCTTATCGAAGGAGGGAAGGAAACTGACCCCAGAAAGAATTCAGGCAATTGCAAAATTGAGGGTGCCAAGGACACAGAGAGAAGTACGTGCTTTCTTGGGCATTACATCATATTGCAGACAATGGATACCACATTTTTATTTGTTGGCCAAACCTTTGGTGACATTAGCTTGTAAAGATACACCGAATCCCATTCTGTGGTCTTAAGATTGTCAGAAAAGTTTTTCCGAATTGCGTGATGCATTGTGTTCGGCTCCTTTGTTGGGTACCCCCAACTACAGTAAGCCCTTTACCCTGTATGTCCATGAGAAAGAAGGTTGTGCATTGTCAGTGCTGACACAGTCTTTTGGAGACAAACAGCGCCCATGCGCGTATTTTTCGTCGACTTTGGATCCGGTAGCTAAGGCGTTGCCAAGTTGCTTGAGGGCCACAGCGGCAGCAGCTGTTTCTATTCGACAGTCTGCTGGATTAGTGATGAATAATATGCTGATTGTGATGGTTCCACATGCGGTGGACACTTTGTTAAACAGGACCAAGACACAGCACTTAACTAGTGCTCGTTTGTCAGGTTACGAGTTGACACTGTTAGAGAGTCATGTGCACATAAAGAGGTGCAATACGTTGAATCCAGCCACGATATTGCCGATTTCAGTAGAGACAGATGATATCGAACAGCACAATTGTTTTCTCAGGAAAGAAGAAGAAACAAAAGGGAGAGTAGATCTAAAAGATACTCCTCTTGTGAAGTGTGACAGAACCTTATGGGTGGATGGTTCATGCTTCAAGCTTCCGAATGGTGATACGACTGCGGCATATGCTGTCACAACTTTGCACACGATTGTTGAAACTGCACGTATCCCACATAATTCAGCTCAAGCAGCAGAATTGATTGCACTTACGAGAGCGTGTGTGTTGTCGAAAGGAATGAGAGTGACCATATATACTGACAGCCAATATGCCTTTGGCGTGGCTCATAGTTTTGGATAATTGTGGAAAGAACGTGGGTTCCTGACTTCGCATGGAGCTAAGATACAACATGGTCAGTTGGTGAATGAGCTTCTTGAGTCACTGACCTTGCCGTTACAAGTTGTGATTGTGAAATGCAGTGCACACAAAAAGGTTACTGATGATGTTGGTCGTGGAAATGCATTTGCTGACGAAATCCCAAAAGAAACAGCAAAAGATGTAATGAATCAAATGTATGTTGCAGGCCCTGCAAGATGGGTTGGTGACGTTGGAATGTGTGAAGATACGATAGAGTGTGAAGTCTTTTCAAGCTGAAGCTTCAGAGAAACAGTTGAGTGTGTGGAGAGATAGTACGGGTAAATTGGATGCAAATGGTTGTTTAGTTGAATTGGCAGAACATCAGCGATGGTTGTTACCCGATGCGTATGTGCTTGCGTGGTGACAATGGCCCATGGAATGGCTCACATCAGTGTGAAAGGGATTTGTAAGTTGTTAGCTCCAGTATGACAAAATGCTGGAATTCCTAAGTGTGCCGAGAATGTGGTCAAGAATTGCATGGTGTGTCTGAAATACAATCCCGGTAGGGGAACCCCAACTCCAGCTGGTCATTTTGCGCCTCCAACGTATCCGTTGGAGGTTTTGCAGCTAGATTTCATCCACATGGAAAGGTGCAACAATTTGAAATACATACTTGTTGTTGTTTGTGCCTTTTCAAGATGGGTAGAAGCATATCCCTTAAAAGACAACACTGCCATATCCACAGCTAAAGCCCTTGTTAAAGAATTTTTCCCTGGGTTTGGAATGCCGAGAATGGTCTGGAGTGATAATGGGAGTGAATTTGTGGGTCGAGTGATGAAGAAAGTATGTGAAGGGCTAGGCATCCAACAAAAATTCCATGCTGCAAATCACCCCCAATCAGCTGGACTAGTAGAGTGCTATAATGGCACACTAAAACTGAAATTGGCCAAGATCCAAGCGAGTTCTGGTCTTAAATGGCCTGACACTCTGCCTTTAGCACTCCTATCAACAAGAATGACTGTGCATTCGCGAGTGGGACTTTGTCCCTATGAAATTGTGTTCGGCCGCCCAGCCAACATATGGGGAGTGCCAAGGCTGACAAAATTCAGTGAGATCGAACACCCTGTACTGCTTGATTATTTGTATGAATTGACGGCTAAATTGCGTGTTTTACACCCACAGGTTCACGATACTCTGCCTCAGGTTTCTGAAGCTCCAGGACATCCTATCGATCCTGGATCATGGGTGCTGATCAAGAACTTCCAACGGACAAAGAATGACCAGCTCCGTTGGACCAGCCCTCACCTCGTCCTTCTCTCAACAAGATCAGCTGTTCGAGTGGAAGGGAAAAAGAACTGGATCCACAGCGTACACTGCAAGAGGGTCCCTTTGCCTCTACCGTACGACCGGTGGGTCCAGGAGGGGATCGCTGACTCTGAGACTGAGACTGAGCCTCGTTTTCTGCCTTTTAGCGATGCACGTGTAAAAGGAACAATTTCTGAACAAGAAAGTGACAATCTTTTGCAAGAAGCTGTGCCACCGTCAATTTGATTGAACACTACAGAGCCTGAACTCTTGTTCCAGAACCAGACAGTACCTGGAAAAAGCCGTTATAATTTGAGGCCGAGAACTATGGACAAATAAAAAATTCTTTTTTTCTATTTTTGAAAGTGCAGCTCTCTCATCTGAGAAACTTTCTTTTTTTTTTTTTTTCGAACCGCCATCCGGGTTCAGCTGCTAGGGTCATGGTTGCCCAAGTCTTTGGAGTGCAGCTGAAGACGTTAGGTCGACAGTTCTGGTCGGTCTAAGGGAGTTGCCCTGGACTGACAGAAGCATTCCTTAGCATAGAACACCCTACCGCCACGGGCAGCAATTAGAGAGGATGGAGTTTTTCGAGATGGAGAGACCTGCCAAACAGATGAACTTTAAAGCCAGAATGTGTATATTGATGACAAAGAAACGATTTTTGATATTATGTATTTTCATGTTTAGTGTAATGACGTTTTTAATAGGATATGTTTTATTCTCTTTTCAAGTGACCTTTGCACCCACTACACAGCCCATACCTCCTTCTACTGTTTCCTCACATTCTCTTCACCCTCTGCCAGAGCATGAGTCCACTAGAAGATTAGAGTTTATCAATAACTCCTTCATTCAGCTTTTACACCAACACCAATTAGTAGTGAACACAACTAATTGTTGGGTGTGTGGTCTTATGCCACATACAACAGATAAGGGTATCCCATACTTGGTCCTACCATTTAGTTACAATGGTTCTTTGTGGGCGTTTCAGACAATGTTCATATATGCCATCGAACCATATCCCCCACGTTCCACGAGAAGTAACTCGAGCAGCAAGGCATTGGTAATGGGAATCACAAATATGAGCAGAAACATTGACTCGTATAGAACGATTCCCAGAGATGAGTTACAAGCTTACGCTAGATGGAATATAACAGGATATGGAGTTACTCTGAGTGAGAACCAGAGATCAAAGAGATCATCCCCGATTTGGATTGTACCCCATCAGGGTCACCTATGTCTGCAAGGTAAAGGCAAGAATCCCAGAGCTGAAATAGGGAAAAGTATCTGCACTGAAACATATGTTTTTGCGTCTCAGATTTCCCCTTCGTTTCTAGCAGCTAAGGGTACCTATTTCATCTGCCATGATAGAGCCTATACATGGTTGCCCCCTGACTTCTCGGGCACATTTTTTGTTTCGTTCCTGTTGCCTCCCACCTACACGCCCACGGCAGATTACCATAAGACAAGGATAGTTAGAGGTGTCATCAGTAAAGAAGACACTGCAGGACAAGAATTTGGAGATTTCGTAAAGGGTTTTCTGCTGTTTTGGGGACCTATGGATAACAGCAGGAACATAAGGCAATTGACAAGGGTGGTAGAATCCACTGTAGTTGAAACCGCCGGTGCCCTTAGTAATTTGACGGCTGAGCTCTAGTCGGATCGCCTTATGACTCTTCAGAACAGGGTCGCATTAGACGTCATACTTGCAGACCGAGGTGGGGTATGTAAAGTGATCCAATCAAGTTGCTGTGTTTTCATCCCGCACCGACAGTCTACCAGGCCATCTCCAAACTGCATAAGATCTCTGAATCTATTTACGTGGATAAAGGAGATTGGTCATTGAAGGGGTGGTTCTGGGAACTGATATCCGCTTGGGGATGGAAGATTCTGATAGTCATTGGGATGATCTTAGCCATTCTTTTCCTGTTCTGTCTGTGTGTACAGTGTGCTCCTGCAATATGTGGCCTCTGTGCTACATCGTGTGTAAGGAAGCCTGTATCAAGAAACGAGCTAAGTAATAGGATGATGCTACAGCAACATCTCAATGACTTTATGAATATAGACCTGGACTCAGATTAGCGTGAGTATAGGTTATTGCCTATGTAAGGGCAAAAGGAGGGTCTGTGGTACTGAAAATTCTGGACCCGTGTTATAAACATCGTAGTATCATGATGATTTTGGTATCAGCAGACCGAGAATGATTAGAATACTATGCACAAGCAATTTCGTCATATTCGGGTGACAAAATCACCCTGAAATCAGAGTTTCCGTCCTGAACCCTCGGGTTCCATTTTGTGAACGGCAGCCATTTTGTGATTGCCCACACATAGGCCAAATGACTAAGGCCAAAAATGAGTCTGAAGGACACGTACACCTTTGCTGACGCCTCTGTGACCTGGGAAATCTGACTCCACTGCCTGAAGCCAAACCTGTTCGGCCAGTTCCTTTACCAGTGGCCGAATGAGATTAGTGTCAAGGCACAACATATCATAAACCTTTCATCGCACACAAACCACGCCTAATCTTACACACACCTGTCCCTGTTTCTTTCTTTATGACTTGCTTAATTAGGAAGAGGTGCCCGTTTTTATTGGGGGTCCGTCGATATCTGATGAAAATACTGGGCTTGTCATCATGACTCTGCTTTTTCTTTGTAGTGAAAATATGTGAATGGTCAACTGTAAAATAAGGAAAGTTTGCCTAAAGCATAATATTTTGTATAAAAAGAGAAGGTTGGCTTTGTAAGAGCAGTCTCCTGAGAATATACACCGCGTTGTACTTCTAGGATACCTGCTACTGGCTGCAGCCAATAAATACGATATTTAACTTCACCAAGAAGACTCTGTGTTTCTGTAGTCTGAAACAGGAAGGACTCGAAGTCTTAGGGTGTGTTCCCTGGCACCGATGGGTTCTTAAAAACCCGGTACTTCAAGGTGATGGATTAAACCCAGATCTTTTGACTTGGTGTGAGTGTTTGATTGATTCAGATGCTCTGTCCTTCACCACCCCCTTTTGTACTGCTTGTGGCCGCCATAAGTGTGGCAGGGTATGCTCAGACGTGAGTCCCTTGCTCACTTTGCCACTGGATTTAAGCAAGACGGGCTGAAGATGGCTGGAATGTAAGAAACCGGCCCTCTGAAGCTTGTTTCCGGTCCAGGGAAAACATGGCTCGGCAGTTCGGGCTGGACTGTTCCCATGAGGCACAGGGTCAGACTGATTTGCACATAGCCATGTCTGAACTGGGGTGGCAGAGGGGGGCTAAAGAAAGGTGATGGATTAAACCCAGATCTTTTGACTGGGTGTGAGTGTTTGATTGATTCAGATGCTCCGTCCATCACCACCCCCCTTTTGTATCGCTTTTGGCCACCATAAGTGTGGCAGGGTATGCTCAGACGTGAGTCCCTTGCTCACTTTGCCACTGGATTTAAGCAAGCCCGGCTGAAGATGGCTGCAATGCCAGAATTCGGTCCTTGGAAGCTTGTTTCCGGTCCAGGGAAGACATGGCTTGGCAGTTCGGGCTGGACTGTTCCCTTGAGGCACAGGGTCAGACTGATTTGCATATAGCCATGCCTGAACTGGGGTGGCAGAGTGGGCTAAAGAAAGGTGATGGATTAAACCCAGATCTTTTGACTGGGTGTGAGTGTTTGATTGATTCAGATGCTCCGTCCATCACCACCCCCTTTTGTACCGCAGTGAACATTAGCAGCAATAGACTTGATGTGGTTGATTTTTGGTCTGTATGCCCCAATCTAGTTCTTGGAGGCCTCTTCTGGCTCGTAGAGTGATCTTTGGATTTGGGAGATGAAAGGCTAAGACTGTGCAGCTCTTTGCAGTTTATTTTCTGCTGGTGTCTGAAATGTTACTAGCTTGCCCTTTAACTTCTGGTTTGAGGTAAACTATCACAGCCTGTCTTTGGGTGCCGATCCCGTGGAGGTTAAGTTGCGATTTAAGCAAGCAAGCCCTGTTCTCCTTTAAGTTGATACATGAGCAGACCAAAAGTGCCATGTCCTTGGTTCCATTGCTGCGCAGGCGGCACTTTGGTGAGGTTTGCCCCAGCAGCCATGGTGGAAGATGCACGATAGCTGGAAAGGATTCTAGTGGGTAATTTAGACATTTTCTTTTATTTTCCTAGAGTATCCCAGGCTGAAGTATGACTTGGGGCCTAGCGATTTGTAGCAGGGTAATTGTTATCCATGCATGGCTTCTTTCTGCAAAGGCAGTCTTCCACTAGGGAACAATACCTTATTACCTTTCGCACCGCTTGTTTGAAAACGGCGTGGGTAGTTTGAGCATCTCAGAGCTTGGAGAGACCCGTGATTGTCAGGAAGTCTTTTGGCAATTTTCTTGCCAGCGATGTTGTTCTGCACAAGGTCTCTTTCTAAAGTAGATGATTTAAGGTGTGTGGGGGGGCATTGCGGCTTTAGTGCCAGCAGCTTATGTTGGACCCCTGCCTTGCTAGACCGGACTCAAACTGTGCTGGAGAGATGTAGATTGGTATGCTAAACATAATTCTGTAGGCCCTAGGTACCGTGCTATCAAGAGTTTTTGAGTCCCTTCCTCTCAGGGCTTTGCTTCCGTATGTGATGGTTGGTAGTATTTTTAATTGTGCTACCTGGAGGAGAGGGGGGAGCATAGGGCCGGATAGATTAGATTTTATCTGCTTCATTGTTGTTGCTATAGCCATCCCTTTTCATCTGATCATCTCGACCTGGCTGACAAATTGTCCGCCATTATTGATGATAAACCCTAAGTATTTGTCGTTGGTTGCATTCTGGATTGGTGTTTTGCCCTGGTGCCAGGTTTATGGGCATTGCTTGCCCCTTTTTATTGTCATTGTTTTGGTTTTCTAAAAATTCACTTCAAGGGAGACTTCAGCTATGTACCCTTGAATTGTGTTGAGAAGACATTGCATTCCCACTTATGTATGACTGGTTGGAATCATGTAATCAGTGTATAGAATACTGGATTAGGCCTTACCGCCCATTTGTGGTGCATGCGTGTTGCATGAATTTAGGGTTTGTGTCATATGCGCCATGTAACAATTGAACAGAGTTGGGTCAAGCATGCATCCTTGTTTAAGTACTTTGGTGGTTGAGAGGTGTGTGCCATCACCCACTTTTACCTGCACTCTGGTGTCTGTATGAAGATATATATGCAAGGCCAAGAATGCTGGTAGAATTACCAGGTTTGCCAATTTTCTTCAGAATCTTGCTCGGTCAATGTTATTAAAGGCTGCCCTGAAGTCCATGTAGCAAAGATGGAGTGCCTGTTTTGTTGAATTTGCCATGTCTATTACAATAGTCATGGTTAAGATGATAGTTGTTGTACCTGTGGCTGTTCCGTTGCCCAGTCCTGAAAGTCAGCTAATAGAGTGCCAGCAAAGTACTTTGCCTCAATGTCATGCAGCGTGACGTTTTTCGGAGAGGATTTGTCTCCGAACTTGTGAATTGGGAAATGATGGAGCTCCTTTAGGAGTTATCCCAGCTGTCTCATTCTTCAGAAGAGAGGATCTAAAATGCCTGCCCAAAAGACCGAGTCTTGTTTGAAGAGGGCTGGTGGAATCCCATTTGGTCCCAGAGCTCCTTAGATCCTACCTTTTGAGATTTGATGCTTGATTGAAATTCTATGAGATGGTCTATCCACTTCCTGATGGTTTACTTTGGGTTCAGGAATATGATTGTGTTAGAGGTCCTGGGTTATACCTGAGCCTGTTGTTACTCTGAATGGCCTCCTCCCTGGTTGCTGGGTTGCTGACTGAAATTAGTTTTTAAAAAGGCTGTCTAGATCTCTTCTAAAATATACGATGCCCCCCCCCCCCCCCCATGCACCGGGCGCGTTACTTTGTTCACCTTGGCCCAAAGCGCGTCCTACTGTTCCGCAGAACTCTTCTTCTTTGGACCTATTAATATCCCATTTGAGCTTTATGAGCATGTTTCTCTGTGGTTGTCTCTATAAGCTCATGTTCTGGTCTCTAGGAGTGAGATCTAGTATTTTATTTATTGATTTTATTTGCTGCTTTTCATTTGATCCTCTGTGCACTGGGAACCATTCCCTCTTCTCCTACATCAAGGGAGGGGGGGGGGGGGGGAGGCTGTTTTTGGCTATTGATGAATAAGAGTTTAATAGTTTGGCAATGAAGGTTTCCCATTTGCTGATAGGACTGTCTGTGAGCCTGTTTAGTTTCTGTATCAGGGCCTTTGCAACTTGAAGTACTTCCCTGTGTTTGTTGGTGAGGATTTAACTAATTAAGGTTGATTGTATGGCAGGAGTGTGAACCCCCTGTTGGGAGTACCAATATTGGCATGATTGCCTTAAACCCTATCTCCTAGAGTCGAGGCTCACTGCCCCCTTGTCCCCAAAGCAGGACCTGACCAAGTAGTAAAAGAGTTAGAGGGAGACCAGTGTGTAATGCGGTATCCGAGAAGAATGAGGCTGCTGGTGGAGAGTCTTCTTGAAATCTGTCATTTAATGCCCTAAAGTTTATATGTTCTGGGAATTCCAGCAGGCACCTAGCTGTATTGCTTTCTCTGCCATACAGGCTTCTTTTTTTGGTTAGGAATATTCTAGAGCAGAGACTGCACCAGCACTTCCTTGTTGGCAGAGGAGTCTAAGATGTGAAGATTTAGATCTCCTGAAAAGATTGCTTACAATTTTCAAGAGGTGGTCCAGGAGATGCCTAGATTCCTGTTTTTTTTGTTTTGAGTTTACAAAGGCATTAATGATTATCACCCTTTAATATTTAGGGAGCCCTAAATGTTGTTGACAGATGTTGCGGAGGAAGGAATTTCCTTAGCAGTTGATATGTTTGCTTTTGAAATGTAGATTGCCAGTCCGCCTGATAAGTGAACACATTTTGAATTCCTAACTGCTGGCATGTGGAATCAGATAAAACCTTGTAGTTGGTATGGGTTAGCCATCCATGCGCCCAGCAGCAAGACTATGTCAAATGATTTATTGTATAACATGAACTCCGGGTCAGTTACATTACTTCTCAGCCACTGATGTTCCATGAGCAGAAACACAGGTTGAATTTCTCTGTAGAGACGGCTCTTTCTGTTGCACATTTTGTCATTTGGTATCCGCAGACACATAGATGGGTCTAGAGATCCGCTGGATATCCGAGTGCACGGACAAATACTGTGATTGAGGTTGGGTATAATGGTTGCTGTTTAACCATTCCCTTGCAGATGATTGGCTCAGCGCTCCCCTAAGCACTGAATAGGTAGTTTCTATGCTGTTGCTGATTTTTTTCCTCTTGTTAGTAAGTAGTGGAAGGAGTTATCTGGTGCTGTGTTAAGACAAAATAACTATTTCCCATGATTTAAATATTTCACATTCTTTAAGCACTTTTTTGTCAAGTAGGGTTAATCTCCGTTTAGGCTTGGTGGTTTCTCTTCCAGAGATTGCTTCTGCCCTAATAAATTCTATTGAGAGGAGGTCAGTTGTATTAATGTCTCTTAGTGCTGGGATTGCTGACAGTAGTTGGAAAATGTTGCCAAGTAGTGGCCCAGTGCCTACCAACCAGTGGCAGCTTGGACCAACTGTTGTTTGGGGCCGAAGTGGGGGTATATTGCAGCTTGACTTGAATTGGACATTTTGTTGTGGTCTTTCCTCCTGAGTTGACACCTTTGTTTAGCATTATGTGCTGGGGCTTTTTTTAGGGTGTGGTGTTGTTGGTCCAATGGTGGAGACTCCTTCAGGATGACTTCCAATGATTGCTGTATGTTGGGTTTTGGCAGCTGCCTGCGTCAGGCATGGCTTCTCAGATGGTGATGTTTTCAGATTTGAAGCCTGCTTTTTGGCTTCAGAATCTGTTTTCAGATTGTCAAGGAAGATGGACAGTTTGGAGTGAAGGGAGGATAGTTTCTTGATTATCGATCCACAGCTGCAGATCAAGCTTGCCTCCAGTTGAGCCTGGTTTACAAGTGGATTTAGGTTGCCAGTTTTTCATCAATCCCTCCTATGTATTCTCATGTAGTTCCTAAAAATACATAGGATCTGCACGTTTAGACAACATAAACTAAGGGATTGGTGTCTAGACTGATTCCAGATACCCCCAGAGGACATTTTAGCCTTAAGACCAGCTAGCTCACAGTGCCACCATAAGCCCCCTAACCTTTTCAAGGAGCGAACAGTTTCTGGCAACTATCGAACATGACAACCCTTGATCCTTCAAGGATCGTGAAACAGCACAGAACCTTTTGCCTAGTCAATCGTGCTCACCTAGTCTCAGAGAGATATACAGATTTAAATAAGCATTTATTGAACCAGTGTCATTCTAGTATAAAACATGTTTGCTGCAGCAGCCATTAGACAGAAACTAATGTATAAGATTACAAGTACCAACAGAGTAAATAAAAGGTGAAACACTACCATAGTGTTAAAACAGTGAATATATGCAGAAATATAAACATTACTGACAGTAATCAAGCATACTTCTACAATGCAACCTTAATAAAGTGAACATAAATGTACCTAGCATGTATATGGGTGTAAAAGCCAAAAGTCCCCTAGGAAAGAGCCAAACCCATTACCTGATGGGAGTGAATGAAGGACCCCGTCTTGGTCTCGAGTTGGACACTCCGCAAGGGATGTCAGACCATTGCGTGCTGGAGCTTCAGCGTGCAGGGACCTCAGCATCTTTTGTTAGCGTGGAAGCTTCTCCTCTGTCCATCTAGTGTAGGCATAGATCTTTTATACCATAAAAATAGCCACAGGCTTCCTAACAAAATCAACATGTGGTGAGTCCGATTATGCAAATGAGCCTAAAACAATACCTGCAATTAAGAAAAGTAGGTATTGTGCCCTAGGATGAAGATGACCATGACTTTTTTAAGAATCCTCATGCATAATAAATTAAACTAGTTTCAAGGATCTAGGTCAGTGTTAGAACTGCTGTACAGAGCAAGGTTGAACAAATGTAGGTGAAAGGACAATTAGCTAGTTTGGCCTATATTGGGGTACATAACAGTATAGGGCCAAGGTGTTAAGTTGGATGTCCATCTGGTCCGACTGGTATTGAAGAGTTTCCACAGTTCATTGCATGGCAGTTCATTGCATATACAGAAGAGATGGTGTTCCTCTCATGGATGAAGGCAACTGAATATTTTTGAGCAACTTGAAACTGCATTCGCAAGTGTATGTAGTCATCATATACTAACAATGAACGCAATGGCTCTTTTTAGAGCCACCCTATGTGAATGTATCTCACAATGAGTATAACAGAGTTTACATTGATAAAATGTAAGGTGCATTAGTGTCTCAATACACAAGCGTGTAACAGTCTATGTGGCTAAAATGATATTGAAGTGGGTGTATTTGAGGATGTGACAGTCTATGTATGGGTTTGTGAATAAATGTGTCAGTGTATGCATGGGTATAACAGTGAATGCGAGAGGGGCTGTATGAGCCCATAAGTGGGTATGAAAGTCTCTGTATCGATGTAAGTATGGATGGAAGAGTTTCTGTATAGGTTTGTGAAAGGCTGTAACAGAGTCTGCATAGGTGTTTAGATTGGGTATGGCAGAGCCTCTATAAGTATGTGACTGGGTGTGAAAGTCTCTGTATGGAATGGCAGAGCCTCTATAAGTATGTGACTGGGTGTGAAAGTCTCTGTATGGATATAAGTGTGCATGTGAGAGTTTCTGTATAGGTTTGTGAATAGGTGTAACAGTGTCTATAAAATATGTAAATGGTTGTGACAGTGTCTGTATGGGTATGTAAGTTGATGTAAAACTGTCTATATAGATGTTGTTATGTACATTTTATACATTTGATGCATTAAGCACATCAAATGTATAAAGTGTACATAACTTTGTTTATTGAAAAAGGGTATTTTTGTCAATAATTAATGTTTGGTTTATTAATGTATTTTTGTGTACGAGTATGAATGTACTGTGTTTGAAATGGTGAGTCTGATGTGATTTTGTCGTGTAATTTGTGAAATCCTTTGCACAGTATTTGTGGATTATTGTAAAAAGTTTGTATATATGGATATAAAAATAAAAACTTTTTTTGAAAAAATGAAATACGAATTCAAAAATAAAAGCGATTAATGAGCTTGAAGATGTACTGATGGTTAGTTCTTACATCAATGTGAATTTAATTTAGGAAATTGTAGCAGCATTGGTAATTGATTGTGGTTTGTGGTTAATATTTGCTCAGCCTTGCTGCATATGAGCCTGACCCTTTATTGTTATTCATGGAAATTAAACCAAGCACGGAAGCCCTGGTGAGCTCAGATTAAATACAGAGCATACCGCTGTGTGTCCGCAGCTGTGCCCTCCTGCACCAATAGAACACACGCCAAGATCGCTGAAATAGAGAGAGGACAGGAGTAAGGAACAGCAGAGCCACTCCTACACTACTGGACTACAGGACATGACAGTACCCCCTCCCAAACGACCGTCCACCGGACGTGGCTTCGAAGGGTGCTGGGCATGAAATAGGCGTACTAAAGGGGGCATGCACAAAACTAGCTGGTTTCCATGTACGGTCCTCAGGAGGATAGTCTTTCCAATCCACCAGATAAAATAACTGGCCTTGACGTCTACGAGAATTCAGAATAGCATTACCCTCGTATTCCTCTTCCTCATCAATCACCACCGGGGGAGGTGGGGGCCACTCTTGAGAAGTGACTGTATATGTCTTTAATAGGGAAGTATGGAAAACAGGGTGAATCTGGTAGTCAATTGCAGGACCAATCTCATGGCCACTGGATTAATCACCTGCTGTATCTTAATCAGCCCACCATAACAAGACTGCAACTTCCTGGTACCTCCCAACCACAAATTCCTAGATGCCAACCAAACCATATCCCCAGGAGCATACAATGGAGCAGGCCAACGATGACGATCATTCTTAGCCTTCATGCTGAGCTTAGCCACAGCTAGATGTTCCTGTGCCTTTTTCCAAATGTCATTCAGTGCCCGGCTTAAGGTATCTACCGCTGGCATGTGGCCTGAGGGTTGGATAGGTATAGCCTTGGGATGAAACCCCACAGAACAAAAAAAAAAGAGTTCATCCCTAAAGCTGAATGCACACTATTATTATTATATGCAAATTCAGCTATAGGGAGCATCTTCACCCAACTGCCCGTCAAGGAAGTCATTAAACAGTGAATGTACTGTTCCATCGTCTGATTGGTTTGCTCTGTCTGTCAATCTGATTGCAAATGATAAGCTGAGGACAAACAAAGCTCCATCTTTAACAAGGAACACAGTTGCCTCCAAAAATGAGCAATGAACTGCACATCTCTGTAAGATATATTTGCAGTAGGAATACCATGTAGTCATAACACCTGAGCTATAAATACTTCAGCTAATTCCCTCGCAGTGGGTAGGTTGGGCAAAGGTATGAAATGCGCCATTTTTTTAAACTAATCCACTACCACCAATGTGGTAGTGTGTCCCATCTCCAAAGGAAGATCTGTTACAAAATCCATACTTATAGTATGCCAGGGAGAAGGAGGAAGCGGTAATGGATGTAGAAGACTTGAAGGCGAAGTATGTGCAGCTTTACTCTCAGCACACACAGGACACATTGCCACAAATACCTGTATATCATGCCCTACCGTATCCCACCAAAACCAGTGAAGACAAACTCCTTTTTTCACCATTACTGGATGTCCCACTAATGAGGAAGAATGACATAAGGTAAGCACTCACTTCCTCATCCTTTTTGGGATAAACAGGGGGTCTCCATATTACAACAACCCATCTCTCAGCTAACAAGCAGCATCAGTTAACTACAGAGACATGTCTATGGGTAACACCTGGTCCCTGACTGTACCAAGAAGGTCATATAAGGAGTTACAACCCACAATCTTATCCTTAGCAATCATAGGCCTAGCCTCAAGAGTCATGACCTCTTCCATTGGTGACACATGTATACGTGAAAGTGCATCAGACTTCACTTGTTGAATAGCAGGTCTATACGTAATCGTAAAATCATATTAGTTAAAAAACAACACCCCCCTAATCTGTCTTGGTGTTAAAGCTCTTGCCGTATGAAATAATTCTAAGTTCTTGTGATTGGTGTAAATAGTGATGGTGTGTCTAGCCCCCCCCCCCCCCCCATAAATAATGCCTCCATTCCTGAAAGGATAATTTTATGGCCAACAACTGTCAGCCACAGTATAGTTCTACTCTGCTAGTAGCAATTTTTTAGAGAAAAAGCTATGGGATGCATAAGACCTGTCTCTAGGTCCTGTTGTGATAACACCCCTCTCACTGCATATTGGGAAGCATTAGCCTCCACAAAAAAAGGAAGGACAGGATCAGGATTTTTCAATATGGGAACTGACGTAAACCTGCCCACCAAAGTCTCTAAGGCATGTTGAGCTACAAAAGACCACACAAATGGCACCACTTTCCGAAACAAAGCCAACACAGGTGAAATTATATATGAGAAATGGGAAATAAAACACCTATAAACATTGGCAAACCCCAATAGAACTTGTACCTCTCTCACACTAGTAGGCACAGGCCAGGTTGTAATAGCCACTGTCTTTTTTGGGGTCCATTTTTATTCCATTAGCAGAAATGAGGTAGCCCAAGAACTCCATGCAAGACACTCCAAACTGGCATTTCTCCCGTTTCGCAAAAGAACAATTTTCCTTCAGCTTCTGTATGACATGAGTATCATGCTCCCCTGCTGTCTTGGAGAAAATCAAGATGTCATCAATGTAAATGATGAAGCTCACATCCAAGTACTCCCGTACCACCTCGTTGATAAAAAAACTGAAAGGCAGCAGGAGCGATACAGAGCCCAAACTGCATGACACAGTATTCGAACAAACCGAACTTTGGCCGAAAAGCGGTCTTCCACTTATCTCCAGTACAGACACGAATGAGATGGTAAGCACCCCGCAAATCAAGTCTGGTGAAAACTGTGGCATGCCATACCTGATACAACAACACCGGGATCAAAGGCAGCGGATATTTGTTTTTAATTGTTACCTTATTGAGTGCTCTGTAATCCACACAGGCGTGAAGATCCCCCTCCTTCCTGGATATAAAGAAGATTGGGGAAGATACAGGAGAAGAGGATTGTCTAATGAACCCGGACCCCAACATTATGTCCAAATATGACCGCAGATGCAGCTCTTCGGGTTCAGAAAGTGCAGAAACCTGACTACATGGCAATGTAACCCCGGGTACTAAATCAATCCGACAATGAAAATCCCATGGGGTGGAAATACTCCAGCTTTAGACTTGTCAAATACATCTAAGAACTCTGAGTAAGTGGGCTGAAGACTGCCACCATCCAGAAAAGTGCCCACTGCACAAACCAACGGTGAGATCCAGTCGATAGCCTCCTGATAACACAGCTGCAAACAATGCTCAGAGTCCAAAGTGACCGTTCGTCTGACCCAATCAATCCTCGGATTTTGAGTTTGCAACAATGGTCCTCCGAGTATTACACCAAAAGTGGGGTCATCAATAGGGCCAAAACTAACAGACTCAGAATGACCGTTATCACAGAATAAAATAAGAGGTTCCGTTTGTTTAACAATCAATCCGGATGTTAAATCAGTACCATCAATAGCTCTCACAGGTTCTGGTTGTTTTTTACACTTACAAAGCACCTCCAATGTGGCTGCCAACAGTATATCCATTAAACTACCGGTAGCTCCTGAATCCAGCAAAACTGAAATACTAGTCCCCCTGCTGTTTGTAATCACCAAGGCCACTATGATGGTAAAAGGACAAAGTACCCTCTGAACTAAACCTGCAATGTCATAGGGGTTTAAAGTCACAGCATCATCAACCCCACAAGACACTACTTCTTGCTTCACAAAGGCCACATATTTCTTGGATAACATACTGGAGGGATTTACCAGATATTCACATGCATAATGCCCAATGTTGCCACAATACAAACACAGATTATGTACCCACCTCCTTTCCTTCTCTTCTCTAGACAAGGGGCCATCACCCACTCAGTCTGCTTGGGTTATGTTTGGGACTTAGACTCTGTTTCTTACTTCTGATCTCCCCGTACCCCAATAGCATAAGGTAAGGGAAACTGTCTCCTTTCTCCTTTTGGTTCAGATAAACAATAATTTACTTTAACAACCAGATCAATAAAATCCATGCAATCCTCAGGAGGACTTACAACTTTTGACACCACATCCTTCAGTTCTTCACAGAGACACTGATAAAACAAAGACGTTCGCTTTTCCATGGGCCAATGTGTTTCTGCAACAAGACAGTTAAAAGTAGAAACATACACCAACAAATCCTGTTTCCCCTGCCTTAACTTGAGTAGCTCACTATCACTGGCCTGCATGAAGGCATGTTTAGCAAACAATTGACGCATCTGCTCCTTAAATGGAGGAAACTTATATAAAACAGGGTCATCACTGTCTACCAAAAGGACCAACTATTGTGCTGCAGTACCTTCCAAGTAAGAGATCAGAAAAGCTACTTTCGCCAAATCATCTGTGAAGGCCGTCAGTCTACACAAAAAGTGCAGATGGCATTGGTTCATAAATATGTCAAATTTATTACAGTCTGCTGAGAACCGCACAGGACCTGCCAAGGGACCCTGTACAGGCCTTTGGACTGTAATCGTAACTTGGGACCCTACACTACCAGTGGAACTGACATTCCTGTCAAACTGAAAGGTAGATGGCTGCACTACCGGTCCTGGTGTTTTGGGTATAGCTCCAGGACCCTTTACCCATGGATTCTCTTATGCCTTACAAATGGGCATCTCCTGATGTAGAGTCGAACAAAAACGGGCCTCTAACCTCAATTCAGAGGTCCTAAGGGGTGTGAGAGGGTATATGGAGTACGTCCTCCCTTACAAATACTTTAAAACAATAAATACTCCAAAGGAGACCTACTACGAGACCCACTGGATCAATGTAGGTAACGCAACTGGGAATAGGGAGCTTGTGAATGGGGTGAGATTAAACATCAACTCACTAGGGATGTGTATGATATGCTAATCATATCTATGTGATGGAAGGGGCGCAACACTAGTTGTTTTTAGTTACCCTCACACACCCTAGTGGTGTCATGCTTCATCATCGGGTCACCCAGACTCCTATAGGTCAGGGTGGGCTCAACCACAGTGTTGGGAAGCTCTTCTGATAGTGAAGGCAAGTGGATATAAAAAAAATACCTCAATCAGACCCCAGGTTTCCCTTTATTCATGGGTCTGGTTGGGTTGTTAAAAATAAAGTAAAATGGGTCTTGCAAGGATTTTTATGGTCCTATGACCCTAGTGAGGTGCCGACATGTTTCAGGCCTTAAGTGGCCATAAAGGTCCCGGACTTTCTTCAGGGCAAAAACAAGTTAACCCCCTTTATGTGTGGGGATAATTAAGTGGAGGAATACCCTACTCTATCAATGCAGCGAGGGAAGAGTAGCTTCTCCTCGTGTTAATGTGTTGATAGTGTTGTGAGATGCCAGGCTCCATCTGCGGAAAAATTATGGCAAAAAACACATTATCAAATACAGACATTCTCCATATTATTATTAACCCTGGGCGTAGTGTGCGGAGTGGGGCTACGCGGAGCTACGCGAAGTGGGCACAAAACTACGCCCACCCGCGCACTCCACGTAGCCCCACTACGTGCTGCCCGCCTCCCTCCCGCCCTCCCTAAATACTGCAATAAAAGGATAGAAAGCTTTTAAAAACACTTACCTTGTCCGCCGCGTCCCGGGGCTCCCTCTCGCCGTCCCTGGATTCGCGCCACCATTTCGAATACTAATGCGCATGCGCAGGCGCCCGCGCATGCGCATTTCTCGTGAGAAATGCGCGGCCGCCCGCACATGCGCATTAGTATTCGAAATGGCGGCGCGAATCCAGGGACGGCGAGAGGGAGCCCCTGGGACGCAGCGGACAAGGTAAGTGTTTTTAAAAGCTTTCTATCCAATATTGAAGTATTTAGGGAGGGCGGGAGGGAGGCGGGTGGCGGCCGGCTACGCACCATCTGCGGAGCGCGCGTAGTGCCGCCTGCCTACGCCCGCTACGCAAAATCGTAGGAGACGGCACTACGCACACTCCGTGCACGGAGCGTAGCTGGCCGCCCACCCTTAATTATTACGCATAATCCCACGCGTGGAACACTGACTTCACAGTGAACATGCCAGTCTAGTGGAGAGCAAGAGTGCTCTCATTCTATGTCACTCAATCTTATTTGTAGTGGCATTCTCATTATGTGACACCCAATGTTTAGTGTCAAATATCACACACTATTATTATCAAAGGATGTAACATTGTGAAGTGAAATACCAACACAGTGGTCGCAGTCTCAATTGCAGTAACAAATCTCCATAAAAACACACCCAAACAAGTTCAGAAAACGTGTTCACCGTTTTTCATTCCAGCACATACATGTATGTCATGGAACTATCACATCATCCATAGTAGCACTTACCGTAATTGTGTTGGGCGTAGGCTTCTCAGTCAGCAAGACAACGGGGCATACTCTCCTAACCAAAGCGTGTAAGTTAGGTAAGTATTAGTATCGGGAATGTTGTATTAAGCATTAGGTTTAAAAAGAGCATCCAGCGTATGAATGACCAATTATAAACGGTCCGCGGATAATGCGGGGTGAGGGCGGGCGTGCTACTTACATATTTTGAGGACGCTCCCTACCGGAAATCCTATGGTCTCGCCTCCCGGCTCACGGTTGCTGTTCTTGCTGGAGCCGGGGGAGAGCAATGTTTATTTCCGTATTGAGCGTGACGCGTCTGACGTCACGACCGGAAATGGTCCCTTGTTCCGGCTGAATGGATGCCGGAAATGTAGTTAAACGCCCCGGAGTCGGGCTGAATTACTACAAAAAACGGGGAGAATGTTATTATTTGTTGGACAAATATCTTTTATTTAAGTAGGTCAGGGCACCCATGCTATACTTGTACAGCAATAATACTAGATGGTATGTTAACCATGAAGCATGCCAATATAAAGCGTATTTACCATTAAATTATGGAATTATTCTTATAGCTTGGAACCATATAGCAAGAACATATTTGTATGGTGGTTAAGTGTGATCTATTCATGATGCACTAACGTTGGTAGTGCAATATATAAAACTATATGCCAAGAAATAAAAACCACACTTTATGCATTTGTAAAGGCCGTTTATGCTGAGCTTAATTAATAAATGAAAGATAGTGGCATAATGTATAGAAATGTATGCCATGTGAAAATTGCACTTATCGCTTTTATCACAATTGTTAGTGCTAGGCTTGATTGGTAACCAGTCTTAGATCAGATGGATCACGATGGCTAGGTCTTATTTGATTGATGACTCCATTTCCTGCAGTATTATTGCTGTACAAGTATAGCATGGGTGCCCTGACCTACTTAAATAAAAGATATTTGTCCAACAAATAATAACATTCTCCCCGTTTTTTGTAGTTATTCAGCCCGACTCCGGGGCTTTTAACTACATTTCCCGGCATCCATTCAGCCGGAACAAGGGACCATTTCCAGTCGTGACGTCAGACGCGTCACGCTCAATACGGAAATAAACATTGCTCTCCCCTGGCTCCGGCAAGAACAGCTACCGTGAGCCGGGAGGCGAGACCGAAGGTTTTCCGGTAGGGAGCGTCCTCAAAATATGTAAGTAGCACGCCCGCCCTCACCCCGCATTATGCGCGGACCGTTTATAATTGGTCATTCATACTCTGGATGCTCTTTTTAAACCTAATGCTTAATACAACATTCCCGATACTAATACTTACCTAACTTACACGCTTTGGTTAGGAGAGTATGCCCCGTTGTCTTGCTGACTGAGAAGCCTACGCCCAACACAATTTGGGTAAGTGCTACTATGATGTGATAGTTGCATGACATACATGTATGTGCTGGAATGAAAAACGGTAAACACGTTTTCTGAACTTGTTTGGGTGTGTTTTTATGGAGATTTGTTACTGCAATTGAGACTGCGACCACTGTGTTGGTATTTCACTTCACAATGTCACATCTTTTGATAATAATAGTGTGTGATATTTGACACTAAACATTGGGTGTCACATAATGAGAATGCCACTACAAATCAGATTGAGTGACATAGAATGAGAGCACTCTTGCTCTCCACTAGACTGGCATGTTCACTGTGAAGTCAGTGTTCCACTCGTGGGATTATGCATAATAATATGGAGAATGTCTGTATTTGATAATGTGTTTTTTGCCATAATTTTTCCGCAGATGGAGCCTGGCATCTCACAACACTATCAACACATTAACACGAGGAGAAGCTACTCTTCCCTCGCTGCATTGATAGAGTAGGGTATTCCCCCACTTAATTATCCCCACACATAAAGGGGGTTAACTTGTTTTTGCCCTTAAGAAAGTCCGGGACCTTTATGGCCACTTAAGGACTGAAACATGTCGGCACCTCACTAGGGTCATAGGACCATAAAAATCCTTGCAAGACCCATTTTACTTTATTTTTAACAACCCAACCAGACCCATGAATAAAGGAAAACCTGGGGTCTGATTGAGGTATTTTATTTATATCCACTTGCCTTCACTATCAGAAGAGCTTCCCAACACTGTGGTTGAGCCCACCCTGACCTATAGTAGTCTGGGTGACCCGATGATGAAGCATGACACCACTAGGGTGTGTGAGGGTAACTAAAAACAATTAGTGTTGCCCCCCTTCCATTACATAGATATGATTAGCATATCATACACATCCCTAGTGAGTTGATCTTTAATCTCACCCCATTCACAAGCTCCCTATTCCCAGTTGCGTTACCTACATTGATCCAGTGGGTCTCGTAGTAGGTCTCCTTTGGAGTATTTATTGTTGTAAAGCATCTCCTGATGTAACCCTTGATTTTCTTGCCTCAAATTTCTTTCTTTTGACTGAAGGGCAGAAAGGGCTGACATTAGCGCCTGCATAGAAAGATTCAACCCCACACCCATCTCCTTCAGGGACATAGGGCTACCAACAGTAGGATCCATCTTCGCTCGGCCAGTGTGCTGTTCGTGGGCTTGGTTTTCTATTCCTCCCCCAGTCACAAATAATGCCAAACACTGCAGAAACGTAGATTGTCCCAGTCCTCTACCCACACATCCAATACTCTCACACATGTACTTATAAGGCAAGAACAAAAGAATACTCTAGGAGAACACGGGGAAAAATAAGAGGGGGAATAAGGACCCAAAGCGATGGACTACAGATCTAAGCTCCTCAGTCCAGATGGGAAAATTATCCGGGAAGGGTGCTGGCCACTACAGAAAAAAAGAAAAAGAAACAAGAAAAGCATAGATAGAAATATCTGATCAGCCAGCCCCCATGCACACTATACCCCAAACAATTATCCACTGGGTTTTATCAGTACATGGCTTTCCCCAGCAGAACCAAAACATATTCCTTGTGGCAAGATGAATATCCACACATTTCTGTGTCCAGCCATTCAAGAAAAGAAATCCGAAATTCAGCAGAAGTGCTGCTTCATACAGTCTTCACTGGAAAAAAAATATGGTAAAAAAAAAACTTACTAATACACAACAAGCTAAAGGGATCCCTTATACTAGAAAAATGACAAGGTCACCAAAAATAAACAAGAAGCTACTCAAGTATCTCTATAATTAGCGAAACTGAGGGGAGAGGGCTCCACAAGGTAAATGTATAACGGAGAGAGCCAGAGGGGCATGGCTTCCTCTACTGCATTGAAACCAAACAATGCGCCTCACCTTCGTACGAATATCACCCAAAAAGAAGTAGAAGCCGGGGAAGTGCAAGTATCCAAATAAAGTTCTAGGTTATGCCAAAAGACCCAAAAATGTCTCTGTAGAGCATGAAACAATCCACTCTCTTGACAAAGGACCAACAAGGAAAAGTCAACACAATTCAAAGGCGCTGACGGCAAAGTCCTTCCAGAGGCAAGACACTGAAAATGAAACCAAGCATGGAAGCCCTGGCAAGCTCGGATTAAATATACGCTATTGGACTACAGGACTAGACAGAAAGTGTGTATGGATCTGAGTGTACACGCGAGAGTCTATACATGGGTTTGTGGAAAAGTGTAAATTCTATGTTAGCATAAGCGGCAGCCATTTCTACTGTTGAGTTCATTTAGTTTCTGTCATATTGATTTTATTCCCTAATGCTCGCCTTTTTCACCCAGCCTGTGTCCTCAACTTTAAGCTGATCTCTCTGACATGGTCAATCTGGTGTGGTTGCTGTGGGGGTGCAGCTGCACCTGGTCTCAGGTGTTATCAAATGATTGCTAATTGGCGCCGTAAACATTTTTACCCCCTCCTCAACTGCTGACCACGTGGTCACCCATCTGCCCTTGTTTGCCTATAGCTATTTCCGTGATTAAACTTGTTTCTTCCAGTTTTCTTTCCCATGCGATTACACTGCAACAACAGTATATAAGGATGATTGGCGTTTGTATACAATGTACTTCCTCCCACAATTCTTTAGGGTCCCTCTCATGAGTGTTTAATAAACTTGGTTTATTTCACTTCACTCCAGTGCCAATCTCTCCTTTGTTAGTCTTCGGCCCAGGGGACAAGAGGGTGACCCTGCACCAGTGTTGCCTCACAGGGGTAAATTTCCACCACTGGTGCCCAAGGCGGGGTCCCATCGGAGACGCGGCCGTCAGAAGGAGTGGTCTTGACGGAAGATCGGAATTATCACTTAGGACGCGCACTGCATGAGAAGACCTTTGTCTTTGCAGCCAACGTGAACTTTCTGGTTTTCCTGACATGACCCTCCGGGTGGTGGCCGGTCTCGACTGGGGCTTTTTTGGCGAATTCGCAGCAACCATTAGGTCAACCAGAGATCGGCAGGTGGGAGTTGAAGACTTCTGTTTGGTAAGGTTGCTGAAGCGGAACTCTTGATTGTTTGGTTTGGTTTTAGTATTCATTCTTTGCAAAAACTGAAGGCAGGTATTGTGGGGATTTTTCACCTTCTGAAGCTTCTTTGGATAGTAATATTTTGCATATATTTGTTAAAACATGCCTGCTCTTATTAAACTTCATAAGTGGTGCTGCTCTTGCTGTGCAGGAAATGTTCTGGAACAAAGTCAGCCCGCTCCTCCAGAAGGGACGCTGAATAGAGTTATGTATATAAAATACAGTATTTGTCCCACCATAATGTATGGCTCATTGTGGAACAAATACACAAAGAAAGAACCGGACCTACAGTGGCCAGAGAATGGATCATTTGATTTTGAGAAGGTTCAGTACGTGGAACAGTGTCTGTTCAAAAGAAAGAGTAGGCAGGTGATGTTTGATTGTTTGAGTACGTGGGATAATGAAGTGCGGGAGAGAGCAAAGAAAGTGGAAGCTATAAGGAAGAAAGAACAGCGGAAGAGGATATATCAGCAATGTGTTGAATTAAGAGATAAGGAAATGCAGGAAGGAATAGAAAAGAAAGATAGAGAACGCCGATTGCAGGTAAATGGCCAATACCCTATTAGACGTCCTGTCTATCCAATACTTGATACGCTTCATGATGATTGTATCATACTAGAGCACTCGTATAAATCCCCCGTTCATAGGGCCCCTGAGGATGGTGCTTCTGATGAGGAGGTCTTCCCCTCAAAAGATATGGACAAACGACAGACTCGTTCTACTCTGTCTAGCGCAGATTAATTGAAGGGCAGTTCTAGAGAGGAATCTCGTTGGGCTACTACAGCGCAATCCTCACAACTACAGTTCAGGCTTGGGAAGACGCAGACAGTTATATTTTTTGAAAAGTTTCTGTTGGCATGTATTATATAATTGGCAACATATCGCTGATGGACCAGATTATAAGCAGTTAGATGGGACTTACCCATTCAAAAAAGTATCCATGATACAATTAGGCGAGCTGTTAAACTACGGAATGACACATGAAAACTGCAAAAGGAAAAAGAATGAGCTAGGAAGAGTAAAGCCGTAGAAAGAGAAAGTTCTCAGACAGAGAAAACAGATGTTCCTGTGGATGAGGAGAATCTTAGTAGTAGTAAAGTTGTTCTGAGAGCAATGCGTGAAACTGCACCCCTGTATATTTCCCCGAAGGGTGCGGGAACTAATGATGATAAGAGTTCCAATGATGCAAAGGGATGTTTCATCTATAATTGGGTCTAGACTCCTTGGAGTAGAGCAGCTGTTATGGCCCTTAAGACTGCCTTGCCCGATCCCCGGGAAAACCCTGCCGCCTTCTATGAGGAGGTGGAGGGAGCTATCAGCTCTTGCACTATGATCTTAGCAGATATAGATATGTTCTTTGGGCTTATTTTTCCCCCTGATATGTGAAGAACATTACGTAAAATGAATGATGCTGTGACATTTAGTGACACCTGGGAAAAATATGAAGAAATAGATGCGGGCAGGGAACCTGCCCAGAAGCCCCAACAGGAGATATTAGATCTTCCTAAAGTTATTGTGACTAAATTGAAGACTCTAATAACACCCCTAAGAAAATAGATAGGACTACATTAGTGTTCTATAAACAGAAAAAAGATGAGTCTGTGTCTGACTTCTTTTCAAGGTTTAAGTAGACATTACATGACTTTAGTGGCCAGCCGTTGGCTGATGAGTCAGACAAACACCTGTTTGTTGACAAATTTATTGCTAATATTTTACCTGAAATATCTAGAAGCCTCAATGCCAGTGAAAGTTCTTGGACCACATTCCCCCCAGTTTCCCTTCTGACAATGCACAATATTATGAGCGACAGGAACAGGAAGCGAAGGGAAGATAAAAAGGTTAATGGTTTAAAAACAAAGGTTATGATGGCTCAGACATATGGTCCACCATTTAGAAGAGGTGGAGGAGGCTGATGTACAATGCGTACACCCAGAGCATTCCCTTTCCTTCGGGCGAATTTGTCTCCTGATAAGTGTGCCTATTGGAAAGAGACTGGACACTGGTGTTCTGAGTGCCCCCATTTGCATGGCCAACAATACCAGCGAGGAAGGGGAAGTATGAGAGGGCATCCAGGGAACGTAGGAAGCAGGGGAAGAGCATGTGATTGCCCCGGTTTGAGGCAGTTGAACAAGGACCGAACTACCCTAATACCTTTGACAAACAACACCAGTACCAAATGACTGATTATTCTGCTGATACTCCTACAGTTTCCGATTATGCATAGGGATCAGGATGGGGTGTTGGACCGGTTGAGGTGCCAGTAGATCAAATGGGTCCCTATGTAGACGCAAATGTCTTGGGATCCACTGATCGATTTCTGGTGGATACAGGGGCTACCCGTAGTGCCCTGTCTAAAAGACTGGTTCATAGGGCTCCCTTGTCTTGCATATTAATAACATCAATAGGGTTTGACGGAACACCTACACCTAGCCCACTATCTGAGCCACTTGAATTCGGACAAGATAGAGTCGCTGCAACATGTCAATTCTTGCTCTCCTCTAACACTCCAGATAACATTGTAGGTATCGATATGCTAATATATCTTCGTGCTACGATACACTGATCCCCAGAATGTGTATGTGTTGTCCTTAATGACAACTATCCAATAGTTGATAGGTCTTGCCTTATCAATGAAGATATCGCTCTGGCGTCCCTACCTTGCACTCTATGGACTAGATCAGACACTGATGTGGGTCAAATGGTCATTCCACCTGTACACATTCAAATGATGGAGGGTGCCTCATTGCCTCATTTGCCCCAATATAAGATATCTCAAGAGGGCAAGGAAGCATTAGCAGGTATTGTTTAGGATTTGATTGAAGAAGGTGTAGTGGAAGAGGTTACCTATAATACCTGCAATAGCTCTATCCTTCCTAATATGAAAAAGGACACTGATAGTAAGATTTACAGGTTCATTATTGATTCGTGTGAAGTCAATAAAATAGTGGTGCCCCAATAACGGGTAGTTTCTGATAACAGCCCTCCTCACTATGGTCCCTCCCATTGCCACCACATTCTCCATGATTGATTTGAAAAATCTATTCTTCTCAATACCTATTCACCAGAACAGCCGTTATCTATTTGGATTCACACTGAAAAACAGATCATTCAGGTTCTGTAGAGCTCCACAGGGCTATACAGAAAGTCCTAGTATTTACAGTCAAGCATTAAAGGACAACTTGATTCCTTTCCTGTACCAAAAGGGGTGGTTCTAAGTCAGTATGTGGATGACATTTTGCTTGCTGCAGATATTCAAGAACTATGTGAAGAAGGTACATTTTTACTATTATCATTTCTTGCATCACATATTCACAAAGTCTCTAGAAAGAAATTGCAATACTGTAGACAGCAGGTTATCTATATAGGTCACCTCATATCTAAGGAGGTACATGCTCTCACACCAGATCGCATTTGAACCATTCTAGAAACACCTGTACCCTGTACTCAAAAAGATGTCTGTGCATTGATTGTCCTTACTTCCTTTTGTAGGCAGTGGATCCCCTGTTTTTCGCATATTATCAACCTTTGTTAGCCCTTTTCACCAAAGACACCCTGATGCCCCTCCCACGGACTGCTGAGTGCCAGAGCCCTTTCCAACAGTTACGTCAAGCCATTTGCTCTGCACCAGTATTAGGTACCCCAGAATACATTAAACCTTTCACACTCTATTTTCATGAAAGGGAAGTTGTGCCCTCTTGGTCTTAGCACAGATGCACGGTTATAAACAACACCTGTGTGCATATTTTTTGCTGACCTCGACCCAGTTGCTCGCGCGCTGCCTGGATGTTTCCGAGCAGTGGCAGCAACAGCTGTATCCATACGCCAGAGTGAAGGAATAGTTCTATCACACAAATTGCTTGTGTTAGTGCCTCATTCAATTGCTGCGTTGCTAAACCAAACAAAGATGCAGCATTTGACTAGTGCTCGCTTGACAGGATAGAAATTGACACTTTTGGCCCCCCATATCACGCTTAAAAGATATTTGACACTAAATCCCGCCACATTACTGCCATTTCCATCAACTCAGCCTCAGTCACAAGAGTCACATGATTGCATATTTCTCCCCTAAGAACAAACAAAAGGTTGAGTTGACCTGCAAGACACTCCCTTCTCCACTACAAATGAGGAGTTATGGGTTGACGGGTCATGTTTGAAATTGCCCAATGGCACTACATCTGCTGCCCATGCTATTACGACACTCCAGACAATAGATGAGACAGCTCGTATCCCACAGAAATCAGCTCAAACAGCTAAACTGATTGCTATAACCAGTTTAATCCAGACCTGATTGTCATTGTCTACACTAGTAGTTAGTATGCGTTCTGGGTAGCAAACAACTTTGCCCGCCTGTGGAAAGAACGTGGTTTTCTAACTTCACATGGTGCACAGATAGTGCATTGAGAACTAGTGCACAATATTCTTAGTGCGTTAACGTGTCCTAAGAAAATAGCTATTGTCAAGTGTAGTGCACACAGGAAGGTAACAGAGAAAATAGGAGCAGGTAATGCCTTTGCAGATTGTACAAACCATGAGACTGCTATGCAGCAAAGCACCACGTCTATGTATGTGGTTAAGTCGCTAGCTGAGCGAAGGCATGAAGCTAGACAGGAAGTGCTGGATACGCAACAATCTGCCTCCTTTGAGAAATTAGATCAATGGTCTAAGGAGTGAACATTGGACGATGAGGGCTGTTGGAGGAACAAAGAAATGACTAAATGGAAGTTGCCCACTGCATACCTATACCCTCTGATTCATATGGCACATGGTCCAGCCCATGTTGGTACATATTGAGTAGCAAAACAGCTTATGCAAGTTTGGGACCATCCTGACATTGCTGTTAGCGCCAAAAAGATGGTCCGGTCTTGCCTGGTCTGCCTCCAGTACAATCCTGGGAAGGGAACTCAAACTCCAGCAGGGGGTCTTGTGACACCATCTGCACCCTTTGAGGTCCTTCAGATGGACTATATTCAGTATGAGCGCTGCAATAACCTTAAGTATGTCTTAGTAATAGTTTGCGCCTTCAGTATTTGGGTGGAGGCCTATGCTAGGGAAGGCAATAGAGCACTCACAACTGCGAAAATACTCCTGAAGGAATACTTCCCTCGATTAGGTTCTTGTCGAGTTTTATGGAGTGACCATGGGCCATTTTACATTTGCAAAGTAAGTATACACCCCAGCAGTATACTTACTTTCATCAAATCTCTCAAGCTTTAACAATGGAATCATGCAGTCACTCAGACACTAGTGATGCACTAATCTAATTAGTTATGCACTACTGGTGCACTTACTCAATTTTCCAGGCACTACACATGTAGTTATGTAAGCATTCAGGCACTACCTGTTCAGTCAACCTAATAGAAATGGGCAATATCAAATGCTGAAACACTATTTATGCACTCATCCAACAGGCTAGTTGCTACTTAATGGCTTAAACAATCATGTATGCACTATCCATGTACCTATTTCCTTGGTATGCACTCTTGCAATCGTCCATGTACTACAGTTACACTCATTTAATCATCCTACCAGCATCTATGCATGTATTGAATTATTGAAGTGTTAGTCACCCCCTTGTCAAATCATTCAGGCTCTAATTATGCACTCTTCCAAACACCCAGATAATAATGGTATACTCATGAAAATATGCAGTATGTAGATATGGAATGACCTATGGAGTTATGACATAGTCAGGGAATCATCTAGGCACTACTTGTACCATCAAAGAATCACCTAGGCACTATCTAGGTACTAATTCAATCATCCAGGGTGTATTTATGTGTTCAACTACAAACCCATGTATTGACAAGTTTTACTGAGGAATATGTAGTCTTTAGACAATAAGGGTGATAGATTTACTACAATGGCACTCTCTACGTAATTACATGAGTGAATGATTAGAGCCTGAGTGTTTCATTAGTGCACATGTGTGTGTCAGTATTTCAATGACTGCATGGGTTGTAAGTGGGTGTTAAGATGCCTGCATAGGTTCTGCGCAAATGTTATAATGATTGCATATTTAGAACATTGTAAATTTAGGGGTACATTTAAAAAAGTGTAGGAGAAGGAGAGATGCAGTGAAACAGACATAATGAATTGTGAGAGTAGTTGCCAGGGCCTTAGCTTTGAAGAGGAAGCTTTTCATTTTGATTCTAAGTAGAATGAAGACTCTTGACAACATAGGGTTCTGTATGAGGAGACAAAACCAGAAGAAAAGATTAGTGAAGAGAAGTCACTGTTGTACAGTTTTTAGTGAGGAATGGTTACATACTTCTTGTACAGAGCCTTTCTTTAATGAAGAAAGCTATCTTCAGGATAATAAATGAGTTTATGCTATTGATTAAAGAGGAAGATGTTATGAAATGAACAATGGTAGTTCTGTAGTAAAAGAGGTAATGATACCTAGAAATATAGAAGAAGTTATTGCAGAAGAGGTACAACGATGGCATTGTCAGGGTACTGTACGCAAATGGAATTGTAGTAGTGTTTCTAGTATTAGACAGCAATCCATTGATATATTAAGATAATTCCTATGTATCTTTCCAAAGTGAAGTTTAAAACACAAAATAAATCATACTACTCAGCAATGTGAACTTTCGGTAGGAGGCTGAAATATGTGAAAACACCTGCTTAATGTTTAGGAGAAATTAATAGAGCACATTTGCATGGTGACGTGGCAGAAGTAGAAAAGGTTTGTGCTGATGTGCAGTTTAGTTTCTTTGGTCCTGAGTAGGATTCTAGGGAAAATGAAGAGTTGTGAAGAGGAGGAGTTGCAATTGATAGTTTTAAAGAAGAGATCACAAAATTTAAGACAGTAGTTTTGTAAAAATAACGGAGTATTTTTTTCTATATATTTTCAATGCACTTACGAGAAGATTTAAACATAGATTGTTTACTTATATTTAGAAACTGAAAAAGCCTGACTGACCCTAAGATGGTGCCTAATGCTGAATTAATTCAAGCCCAACAAATCAACAAGCCCGTTCTCCAAGGGGGAGACATCAGCTTCAGGTCAGCGGGAAAGAGGAGTAGTGATGGACAATGGCTACGCCACACAGTGTATAAATACAACAGCACTTGGAGTGATCTTCAACCAGACTTCGCGCATTTCCTCCACTCTCCACCCGTATCTGGCTCACCCATCTGGACAATGAATCTGTGAACTTGCCTCCAACAGCAGAGACCTAGCACTTTGACCAATGACCGGTGGAGCTACCATGATAGCTACAGAGGAGATGGGTTGTGGACTTCTCCCTCAGCCGTCACCTACCCTGCCGGACATTGGGCAGACATTTTCCTTCGTCTCCCCGCCGTATCTCCCTCCTCATTTCCCTTTTACCCTTACCCCCTTTACCCTTCCCCACGCCATTAATCCCATCTTATATGCTATTTAAATGTTCAAGCAACAAATGTAACTAATGTAACCTAGAGACCTAGCTATCTGACTGATGCCCGATAGAGCTACCTTGAGAGCTAAAGGGGAGACTGGCCGCTGATTCACTCCTCGGCCGTCACCTACCCAGTTGGTCATTGGGCAGACTTTCCCTTTATCTCTCATACCGTCGACCCCCTCTTCCTCTCCCTTCTCACTCCCCCTCTCCCCATCCGCTCAATTTGTCTCCCCTTCTCGCTCTTTAATGTGTCACATATATTTATCTATACCCCCTTACCCTCCTGTGCTCCATTTACTTCGTCTTCTACTCTCTTTAAATGTTTTTCTAGCAACTGATGTAACCTGTAACTGATGTAATTTTGTAATTTCTGTGGAACCGTATGTAAAGCGCTCTGATACCTCCGGGTCTAGCCAGCGCTACATAAAATTCTCAAAATAAAAATAAATCATGATAACTGACAAAAGTTACCTGTGTATTTATTTGTAGAAGGACGTTTTGATTTGTCCATATTGCAATATGACAAGTTATATGTAATTGGTATCATAATAAAGTGGAAGATAATAAAATAAACACATAGATATTAGATACCCATTTTGTAGGATAAAAAATGCCTACTATTGTAGTAAAACTATTAGGGCAAAAAAAAATATCATTTATTATTCTTTGCAGCATTCCAAAGGGCCATTATGGACTGCTCTCCAGCACTCACTACAACTCCACAATCCATGCAGTATGATGCCAGGGGGGAAAACTGTGGAGCCAAATCTTGAAGTTGAGATTGGACAGTTGAATGTAATCTCTGCTTCAGTGTTGTTGTGTTGCTATTGAATTCGAGGGTCCTTCAGCTTTGCATTGCCTTTTTGCTGCTCACTATGAACTCTTCTTATGAAATGTTCATAAAATATAACAGGGGGGAAAATGGACCATGTGTGATATTTGGCAGTATTGCGAATAGCTGTAACACACTGCTCACCATCTGTTATACCAATGTAAATTGATATGTAAATTGATACTTGTATAGCGCACTACTCACCCGCAAGGGTCTCAAGGCGCTTGTACGAATACCGCTGTGGAACCCATCCTGGCTTTCCCTGTGAGGCGTCCAATCCTGGGCACCCCCAAGGTGGAGGCCAGGCATCCTTAGCGTTGTGGGGGCCGTTGTGGAGATTAAGCAAGCTATTGCCCAGAGTTGCAGAGTGGGACTCCATGATTGGAATAGGCACCGAGGCGAGAATTATCAGGTCTGTGGAATTTTGAGCCCAAGACCCGCCGAGGCGGGGAATTGAACCCTGGTCCCGGGCCAGACCTCTGCATCAGGGTCTGCCGCTCTAACCATTGAGCCACACTTCTCCACTCTGTAGAGAAGCCACACTGTACCAACAGTACAGTCCATGCAGTACATGGCCATTCTTGAAGCATTGGAGCCATATTTATTGTAGTAGTCTATACTTCTTAAGGCACTTTCTGGCCGGCACTTGTTGCTGCTGCCACTGATGCAGAAGGTTCTCCAGCTTCCTTCTGCTTGATCAGCAGTTGAAGACGTTTTCTATGGTAAGTGTTAAGATGATAGAACATGAACGTTGTCTCACATGAGTCCAAAAAATGACTGCAGCCAAAATCAACCACATGCTCACAATAAACTCCTGGAAAAGAAGATTCAAGAAGGAGGAGTAGGTGTATACTTCCTATTAATTTGACTAATTTCCAATGGCTTGCTCTGGGTTTAATCCATCGTTATTTTGCTCACCAAGCCACCCCAGTTAAACCATGGCCAAATGCAAATCAGTCTTGACCCTGTGCCTCATGGGAACAGTCCAGCCTGAACAGCCAAGCCATGTCTTCCCTGGACCGGTATCAAGCATCCTAGGACCGGTTTCTGGCTATCAGCTGTCTTCAGCCAGGATAGCTTGACTCCTGTGGCGTAGTGAGCACAGGACCCACATCTGGGCATACCCTTCCCACATAGGGTGAATAGCAAAACACACAAGATGATGGATAGAATGTTGCACAATGGCAAAACATTTACCCACAGTCACAGATATGGGTTTAATCCATCGTTATTTTGCTCACCAAGCCACCCACCCCAGTTAAACCATGGCCATATACAAATCAGTCTTGACCCTGTGCCTCATGGGAACAGTCCAGCCCCAACTGCCAAGCCATGTCTTCCCTGGACCGGAATGAAGCATCCTAGGAACGGTTTCTGGCTATCAGCCGTCTTCAGCCAGGTTAGCTTGACTCCTGTGGCGTAGTGAGCACAGGACCCACATCTGGGCAAACCCTACCCACTAAATAGCTAAACTGAAACCTTGTGTAAAATATGTCTATATATGTGTTTTACGCTTTGTTAAAAATACCCAGTATTTTTACTTGGTCCTTCGCAATTGCACTCATAGGCACTACATGTGCAATCATCACGGACATCCTTCCTGCATCACTATGCAAACGTGTCTCCTGGCATAGTAGTAGTTGTGGGATGAGGTCCCCTTGGCAATTCAGGGTATTTGGGGGCCAAGAATCCCTCTTGTTACCTCCAGCAAGTTCCACACAGTCAGTTTGCTAAGAGGTGTTCTGAGGCCACACTCCCTTTCTGCACCACTCTGAAAACATAACTCCTGGCACACTAGCGATTGGGGAATAAAGTTCTCAAGGATGCTAAAGGACCTAGGGGATCAAGAAGACCTCCTGGTACTTTCTGCAAGTCCTACTCAGTGGAATTTTTGAGAGCTGGTCAGAGGCCCCTTCCTCTTTCCACACCATTCTGCAAAGACCATTGCTACTTACAAAAAACATGTACATTTACTTAAAAAAATCAAAGGTTACAGGTAAGTAGGGTTATAGTTAGAAAACAGCATTTATAAAACCTTAGAAATTCACAGAAAAAAACAAAGGTTATAAGGATGTTATAATTAGGAAATAGAATTTAAAAACCTTGGATATTCCCTGAAAAAAACAAAGATTACAGGAATGATATAGTTAGGCTCAGTTTTCACACGCACACAACCAGAGAAATTCAACAGTAATAGTTAGGTGAGCTAACTAACTCTCACCTCAGCAATGCACTACTTATGACCTCACATATATTACAAAACAACAAGAGGAGAGGTAGGGAGAATAAGGAACCACTCTTAATCCCCGGTCAAATTTTTGCACAAAATAAAAAAAGAGTGATCAATGGTACATAGAGGACCACACTTGGAGCAAAGACATATCACTGGCCTGGCTTTGGTCAGTTAGGAAAGCCCTCACTCACCGACCTGGTCGATGACATGCTTCATCATCGGGCCCCAGTGAAGAGGCTGAGTGCCTCTTCAGTGTGCTGCGACTCCAGATCTACTGCGGAGCAGGTTTTTTTGTGAGTTCAGGCGTGATGTGAAACTAATTAGTGGTGGTGTGAAGTAAAAAATGTCTTAAGTGTATCAAAAATTATTTATTATATGATCACTAGGACATTGATAAAATCTAATGTTGGAAGATGAACCCAAATTAATTGTCAGGTTAATTCCAATAAATATTTACATCAGTCAACATGTTTCTGCGTTTGAAACTGTGTAATTTTACCAGGCATTCATCAGGACAACAAAAATGGACTAAACCCTGGCAGTATGAGCACCCTAAGGCTCACCCTAACCACGGGTCATGAAAGTAAAAGGTGGAAAAAGTAAAAAGTCCGCCAGTAGGTAGGTAGTTATAGTTAGGACCTATTTTCCATAGGAAATCTGCAGCATTCTATTTGGAATAACTTTGGCGCCAGTTGATGAATCTTCGCGACATTCTCAAAACTAGTGGGGTGCTCCGGTCTGCTCCTATCCTGAAAGTCTTGAGGTGATTCGTGAAGCGGGGTCAGAGAAAAAAGGGGCTCCCAAAACGTGTTTTCCCCATGCAATTTTCCATAGGAACCGTTCATCATGGCTACAGCCCAAACTGCTAAATGGAATTACACCAAATTTGGCAAAGAGGTAGACCTTAGTTCAGACTTGGGCCTTTTGCTTAAATGGTGTAAATCGGTTCAGTACTTCCTGGGAAAATTACAATTAAAAGTACATATATATCCATGTCCTCGGTGGATCCGCGCATCCTGCACGCACCCTAAGCCCACGTCCTGATCACAAACTGAATGCTAATTGGCTGTCAAGTGGTTGTCAACATTTGAAACCAGGAAGTGTTGGCAGCCATTTTGTTCCTTGGTAGAAGCGGGGTTGAAGAAGTCAGTGGAATAAGTGTGCAAAACGTATAAAGGGGGCACGGTATAAATATCTTGACCCTCTATACCTGCTTAGAGGGTCCCACAATGACTCCCAGGGACCAAAAATTTTTTTTTTTCTAAAAACTGCAAAGTGCGCATAGGGTACGCAGATCATGCCATAAACAAACAAATAAAATGAAGCTCAGGCTTTATTATTAGCTACCGGGGGGCCAAATCACGGGGCAAAAGTTTAAAATGTTGTGGGGTCCCAGAGGGGCTTCCTAGCGCCGGGGATCGGCACCCTCCGGGGCTAAAACCTTAATAGGTGGCGGGGGTGGCTGACCTGCCACCCCACCTGCAAAATAGATTGGTGGGGGGCACAAAGGCCCGCTACCCCCTGGGGCTTTTTCAAAAATGGTTGAGGGGGGCTCAAGGACCCCTCCAGTCCCGGGGACCACCACTGCTGTTTGCTATGGCAGGGCGGGAGCCGAGGCTCTCCTCTGTCATAGCAAACTTGGTTTGGATTTTGAAAGAGAGAGCAGGGAAACGTGTTGTGTTTCAAAATGCAAACCAGATTGCTTTTCCACACGGGGAGCTGCAGGTTAGCAGCTCCCCCTGTGGAAAAGTAAGGCTGGCTCCCTAAGGACGCGAGGAGACTGCTGGGACCATGGGGGTATTGGGTCTCCGCCCACGGTCTCTAACGTTATATATGAGTCCCGGGGTATGGGCTTCCCGGAGAGTAGAAATTAGCGATGTATGCTATTTGTTGACAGTAAAATTAGGCACGCAATTTGGCGCACTCCCTGGTGTGCACGCGTTGGCTGCACGACTCTAACGCGTCGGGTGCATGACTCCAAGGGGAAAAAAAGTAATGTTTTTCAGATATACATGAAGCTTATGTGTTTAGATTCTGGGTGTTTCTAAAAAGAACCCTTGTGTTTATTGAGAGATTTTGGTACTTGCAAGTAAGTACCTATGCAGAGTCTAAAGTTGATGAGGAAGATTTTGTTACCCTCATCTGCAAAATGTACACCATCTGATTGTTGTGGTAAATGGACTCCATCCTATAATCTCGGAGAAAAGCAGAAACAGATTTACTGACATGTTTCCTAACTTTCTCAATATGTGGACAACATTTATTGGACCAGTTTCATTTTTGCCTTTGGAATATGTTAGTATAGGCAAAGGCAGTTTGGGGAAAAGTGACATCAATTCTCCAAAGGTGTCCTTCAGAAGCATTTCCAGACCTACCCCAGTGAAAGTGCCTAGGTCATTGCCACTACAGTGCACAATTGTGAGGTCAGGATGTTAGAGATGTAAAAAGGATTTAACCAATGTCATCAATTGGTGCCACTTTAACCCTTTCTGTCCAATCCACTTAATGTTTACATTTGACAAACCTATGTCTTTGTCAATGGCTCTATTTTCTGCGTACCTTTGGCTCCTGAAAATATAGCTGTGTCCCACAATCCACACTCTAAGCATCTTGAAAGAAGGTCAGAATGCACTCAGATGGTGTCTGTAAATGAAATGGCAGTTTGAAAAGTAAGATTTGTCTAAAATGGTGGATAAGGTGCAGTTTTGAAAAAAGAAGAGAAATGATTGGCTGTTTAAAACCATTCTAATCTGATAAGTAGGGTGCAAGTTTCAGTTTTTTAAAAGCATGTTTCTTATTGGTTAAAAAAACTGCTTGAATGGAAAATTACATTCGATAAGGTGATATTTTGAAAAGTCAAGCACACTTGCAGTTTGGATTAGCAACATTGTGTGCTGAACCTATGACCTGTGTGGTGAGCTGAGTGTTCCATGTCATGTTACCATGGTAACAGGCAGTAAACAGATTGGGGGTAGAGTTTAAACTTATGTCAAGGGCTGAAATGTGTAACCAATAGAAATGTGTGTTAGCTTTTGAATTAATGTGGGAACCAATATGATTTGATAATCACATGTATATGTGTGCAGAATGGGAGGGAAACTTTGCATTTTTTTTGGTTTTTCTGAGTAGTGCAGTACAGAGATTCTATATAAGAAAATCTGGTGTGTTATTGACATTCTTCTTAATCTACAAATAAATTTGAAAGGTACATTAGTAATTTGTGAGGAGTTATGTGGGGTTTTTGTTTTTATTACGATTAATGTGTTTTCCTGGTAAAATCCAGGTAGTAGTGTTGCTTGTCTAGAATTACATTGTGAGATTTACAAGCTCGTTGCGCCGCCAGTGTATCACTTTGCGTGATGCACCGGTGGCCCAGCCTGCTAAGGTAAAGTGACCCTGCATGACTTAACCTGTGCTTGTAAATATTGCCCTTGTTCACACAACATTTTGCGTGTTAAGAGCCTGACATGGGTGTTTCTGTGGGTGTTCCCACGCAACACCCATTTCTACTGATGCACAAGAAATCGTAAAACTGGAAATGCATCAGTTTGCAGCACCACTATAGGGGTGGCTTAGGCAAGAGAAACGAGAAGAAATGTTTTCATTTGTCCTTGTTTTT
Organism: Lissotriton vulgaris; assembly: GCF_964263255.1. Lineage (NCBI taxonomy): Eukaryota > Metazoa > Chordata > Amphibia > Caudata > Salamandridae > Lissotriton > Lissotriton vulgaris. Next base: position 986,658,161 of record NC_141695.1, on the reverse strand, counting down.
TCCTCATTCGAAGCATGCTATATTCTACAGCACACTTTGAAAGAAGAAAATGTGCGCAGTGATTGCTTTTGTGCAGGAAGTGGACCCTTCATTCAGAAAAGCATTCTCCCCATGGCTCAGGCATCCTTGCACCATGGTGCAAGGGTGCCTGAGCCGACACATGGCAGCTGTTTCTGCACTAGCGCAGGGGAGACCACAGGAATGCGAAATATCATTGTACATATGTCCCATTCCTGTGCTCTGAAAGTGCCGTAGCGTGGTACAGCTAATGGGTTTGCAGTGCCGCGCTGCAGCACTTTCTTGTAGATCTGCTCCGTGGGATGTGTGCAGTCATCTCACTTGTTGCAGACTAGTAAATGTTTTTTGGTAAAGTTAAAGGATGCTGCTGGTATTTGTCTAGAATCACACTGAGTCAGAGTGTATTTGGGAAAATTGTGAGAGAAGCATTTGGGTACCTCATGTGTTTGCAGGCATATAAGTGCCTAAAACGTTTTATTGTGAAGTTATCAAATATCAATCCACCTCCCATATTTAACATGTTTAAGTCTACCTCAGAGCACATGTTAAGATTGTGCATAAGTCGCAATTAGCAGAAGTTTTGCTATCGCTCCTCAAGTGCAGGGTTACCTTGTAAATACAACGCTATTGTCGTACTCTCCTCTTCCATGTTCTATTGTCATAGGAAAACCTACCTTGCCTCTGGGAATGCCTACATTGCAACTCATTGGAGATGCGAGGCTAGATGTTACCAAACTGGCTGCTAACATGCATTAATGCATCTTAGCGTCACCTAGTAAATAGGGCGATATAATTTTCACCGCATTTTTTGATTTTCCTTTGAAAAAGCGGCAAAATGGCACTTGTTAATATGCCATCAAGTTTGCTATGACAGACCTGGAACCTCGACTTCCACCCTGCTATAGCAAACAGCAGTGTCCCGGGGGTAGGCAAACTCAAACTCAACAATAAGAATTGGATGATCAACATAATGTGGCCAAAAAGACATCTTCTGGTAAGATTACTAAGAAATGTATTATAAATCTTTCTACACCCAAAAAGAATATTCAGAATGTTGAATCCAGTGACAACGCTTCAACCACAAAGAAAAATCAAAATAATAGAAAAGGAAAAAAGCAAATGTAGAATCAAAAAATTCAACATATGGTAAAAGAAGACAAAATCAGTATAAAGAAAAGTACGTAATTTGCTGAAAGATTTGAAGAAATATAAAAAGAGATCACTATTTTATAAAAAGAAGAAACATATTGAATCCATTTTTGAAAAGGCTTTTGAAGTAAAAAAACTATATTTATTTTAGTTTTAAACAGAATTCGATCACTAGATAAACCAATCAATTCAATGAAGGCCAAAAGTAAGAGGAAAAGAGTAATTAACAGAACTAATCTTTGTGATTTTTTTGGGGTGAATGGAAACACAGTTCAAGTTCAGAGCCTTTCTTTAATGAAGAGAGTTATTTTCAGACCAATGATTTGTTGCATGCAGTTGACACCAATGGTCGAGCTTATGAGGTTAGAGATGGTTGTCTAATTGACAAAGAAAAAATGGTTCCCAGAAATGCAGGAGAAGTGATAGCTGATGAAGTTCTAGGCAGATGTGCTAAAGCCCCAATGTACACTTGGGATTGCAGTAGTATTTGTAGTGTACGACAAGAATCTATATATCATTTACGTATTTTCTTACGAGAATTAGTAAAAAAAGTGTTAAACAAAAGATTAAGATGTTGCAAGGACTAGACCCTTGCAGAGCTAGAAAAAATACTGGTTTGCAAGTTCATTCTCTGACTTGTCTTTCTAGAAATGTATGTCAAAGTGTTTTTCATCATTTCAGGATGTTAGCAGTACATCATATTCAAATGAGGAGGTTAGTCAGAAGATTGTATTATGCAAAAAGTCCAGCACTAAAATTAAATGAGTTGAACAGTGCTCTTTTGCATGGGTCAGTTTCAGATGTGAAGAAGATTTGTGATGATATTGAGTTTTGTTACTTTGGTCCTGAACAAGAGAGTGCAGAAACTGATACATTAATAGAAGAAAACGTTGAAGAGAATGTTGAACATAGTAGTACAAACATTTTTGAAGGTGAAATTACAAAGTTTAAGGTGATTTCAGGTGAAAAGCAAAATTATTCCTGTGTTTGTTGCCGGCGAACTCACTATAAAAATCAGACTAGGAGTGTTGATTTGTATTTAAAAAGTGAAAGAGAAAATAATGATATGTGGAAGGAATTTGCAACTCATATGTTGGTAGAGAATTGTTTTGATGTGGGTTCTGATCAGCGTATTTGTAAATATTGTTAGAACAAATTAGATGAGAATAAAATGCCCACTAGAGCTGTGCATAATAATCTAGAGTTTGTTGCTATTCCTCCAGGACTGATTCTCATTCAATGTGTGCACCCGTTTCAGGCTATTGTTCGTAAAACCGGTAAATTTCCTCCAGATGTACAGAGAGGATTAAAAGGAAGAGTTGTATATTTACCATTAGATTTAAAGAAAAATGTTGAAACTATTGGTGAAGAGTGTGTAGAAAATGAACCACTAGTCATTCTATTTAATGGCGTTCCTACTAAGAGTAAGACAATCTGGCAGGAGTTAGTGGATGTTAGTAAAGTGCAGAAGGCAACTTTGTATTTAATAAAAAACAATGAGTACTATAAAAATGTTTATATGAGAGAATAAGAAATACTTTTAGCAGAAGATACTGAAACGTCAAGCGGACACATTGAAAAAGTGGATATGTCAAGAAGTGAAGAAATCTATAAACATTACCGTGTACATCCAGTTCATTCATAAGAAATGATGGGGAATACTATTGAGTTATTTCAAATGAAAAAATCAAAGGGAAGTCCCATGAGTGCATCTGAATATCAGACAACAAGATTATATGCAGAAGATCCATGATTTCGACAATGTATCCCTTATATATTTCATCATTTGTTTGAAAGTGACTTGTCTGGACTTTCATATGCAATCAATCACATATTGAAAACAGGAGTACATCTGCAAAATTTTTCTGCAAAGGATTTTATGGATAAAGTGCACCAGAGGGATGATCTCTTAGAATCTCAGCTGATTAATCTGATGGCATGTCAGCGTGTCACTAACGAATATTGGTACCGTCGTCATGGAGAACTGAAATGTATGCTACGGAACTTAGGAACTCCTACATGGTTCCTTACCCTAAGCTGTGCTGAGTACGCTTGGGATGATTTACTTGAATTTCTTCAAGAGGCAAATTCCAATATAAAAAATATTGAATACAAGACACCCGGAGAATTGTGCTCTTTGGATCCTGTTAATGTATTCAGGTATTTTAATCATAGATTTGAAGCTATGATGTCTATTATCTGCAATAAAAAAATTCCCCCTTCTTTGAGAAGTTGAGGATTTCTTTTGGAGAAAGGAGTATCAAGCAAGAGGTGCTCCTTATATACATATGCTATTGTGGATTAAGGATGCCCCAAAATTCAGAACAGATTCAGATGATACTGTTTTGTCCTTTATTGAAGAATATGCCACATGTGTTGTACCCAAAAGCACAGAAGAAAAAAACTCAAGACAACAAGTCTTACGATTCCAAAGCCATTGATGTGGAAAATACTCCCGACGAAAGTACAACTCTAAGGATAAGTGCTATACCAAATGTCGTTTTGCACTTCCACGTCCTGTAATATCCAAAGGAAGAGTTTTATGTCAGTTATGTCACACACCATCACAAGAAAGTCTCCAAAAAATACCTACAATTTAAGAAGAAGCGAAGAGTCAAAATCCATAAATGTCTACAATACAGTTATTCTGTCCATGTCGAATGCTAACATGTATATTCAGTACATTGCGGACAATTCCATTGCTGTTGCTTGTTATGTAACGTCCTACATTACACGAGAAGACTCTAAGTAAGAAATTATACAGTTTCAGTTTGAAGATGTTATCCAATCGAGAAATTGGAGCACATGAATGCTCAGATCGGTTATCATCTGCAAGTCTATACTCCAAATCTAGAAGAATAATTTGGGTGAGTCTAGGTCTTGCTGCAATGCAAATCGGGTACTGAAATCTGTTCATGAAATTGAATATTTAGCAGAAAAAGATCCAGAAAGTACAGATATTTTGAAAATGAAGATGTTGAACACATATTACCCAAACAGAAGTCATCATCTTGAGAACATGTGTCTCTATGAAGTGCTGCAAAACTACACTTTTAAACGGAATACTACAGAGAACATCAATGATGGAAAATATGCAGTGATTGGTTTTGAAGGATGTTTGGTGAAACAAACTAAAGGAAATGTGATTAATCACAGAAAGCCGAGTTGTGACACTGCTGAGAAAAGGGAATTTTACTATTTAGCCCTTTTGCAACTGTTCAAACCGTGGCCTTCAGAATTGGAATTACTTGGAGAATTTCAGAGCTATGATGATTCCTTCAATGCTTGTAAAGATACCATACAATGCCCTGGTTTTGCAAATTATGTGAAAATGTTGAATGATGAAATTGAAGCTACTACTGCAGCTGAGATTGCTAGAGAAAGTTCTCAAGACAGTCAAAGTTCTTCTGCGCTGAGTCAAGATCCACTAAGACAACCAATTGTTGAAAATGAAGCAGCAATCACCATGAATGTGGTGGAAACAGTAATGCATCAAGCTCAAGAAGATGTAACAGACTTAGCAAACTTGGAAGAACAGCTAAATGTTGAACATAAAGAAATATATCAGCAAGTGAGACAACAGAATGATCATGGATTTCTTCATGAAAAGAAAGAATGTACATGCACATCTTTTCAACCTATCCGAATGTATGTGAGTGGACAAGCTGGAACAGGAAAAGCTTTCACCAGTTATCTACAGAAAACAACTGAGTCACATTTTTCTTGTGTTGTAACTGCCCCAACAGGGTTAGCAGCACACAACGTTAAAGGAGTTCCATTACATTGTTTACTGATGCTACCTGTGGAGCATGGAAAAGAATTGGAATATTACAAGCTATCTGGAGAAGCTTGATGTAAAGTTTCAAAAGTGCTGAAGAAAATTAAACTTCTGATTATTGATGAAGTAAGCATTGTCTCAAACTTAATGCTTTCTTTTGTGCATCTAAAAATGCAGCAAATTCTTAAAACAGAGTATGATGTCTTATTTGGAGAAAAACATGTTATAGTTTTTGGAGATCCACTTCAACTTAAGCCCCATAAAAGCGCAACCAGTATTTAAAACACTTGCGCATGAAGACACCAGAAAATCTCTGGGTAGTGTTGGAAATGTTAACCTTTGGTCATATATTGAATACAAGGAACTCATTACAAATAAGCGACAGGCAAATGATGTTGATTATGGAACTATTCTTCAAGATATAAGAATTAGCGTACTGACAGAACATGGCATAGAAGCTTTGCAGAGTCGATTACTTTCAAAATTGTTTCCAAATGAAAATGGAGTTCCTGAGAAAATATATATGAAAATTGCAGAAAACAAATCTGTAACCTGCTTAGTGCCAACTCTGCGTGATTGTTCTATATTCAGCAAACAACTTTTGAAGCTGGAATAATAAAAAAAAAAAAATAGAAGCCATTGATAAAATAGAGCATGAAGGAATCACTATTATTTTGACAGAAAAGTTGAAAACAAAATTAAATTCTTTAGAAAAATCGATATCTAAAATTGCTGGTTTAGAAAAGAATTTATTTGCATGTAGAAACTGTCGGGTAATTTTAATGCGAATTTGGATGTAGAAAAAGGTTTAGTTAATGGAGCAATGGGCAAAGTTGTTGATTTTGGTAATTATCCGAATAAACATGGTATTGAATTTTTTTAATTAAATTTGATCAGATTGAAGAAGTCAAACAAATTGGTCGTTGTTCAGTTCGTTTTTTGCTTGGTAAAGATTTATATGTCCGTAGAAAACAGTTTCCAGTTTCTCTGGCATATGGAGTGACTATTCATAAATCTCAAGGTTTAAGTCTAGAAAGTGCTTTGGAAATACCGTGTTTAAAGAGGGATGGCATATGTTGCTATGTCACGAGTCAGAACTTTATGTGGTTTGTTTTTGATTGATTTTGATGACACAAAGGTTACTGCAGATGCAAACAGTATAAAAGAGTATAATAGGTTAAGAAGAGTGTATGCTCCCAATTTAGGTCAATATCGTGTATTTGAAAAGCGTTTAGTAGGAAGAAAAAGAAGATATGAGAACATCTGTAGTGAAGGAATAGAGAAGGGAAAAAACAAGATAATGTTGTGATTGCAAGCAAAAAGAAAATGGACACAGTTGAAGAGATTGTTGGTTATCAGTTTAAAAATAGTTCATGTGTCAACTGCAATGCTAATGTAGGGGTCAATGTTGTTTTTTTCTTGAATATTTGCAACAGCAAATTATAGAGAATCGGGAAAAAACATTTTGTTCATTGTTGCATTTTGTTTATGAAAAATTGAGAACTGATAAAAGTAAAAGTGTTATTCGTAATCTTTTGGATGTATGTTCTGGGTCTACACAAAATTACGCGGAATATCCAAGAAGATGGTCAGGAATTTCTAATGTATATGCTTATCATATTAGAAAATGAAGGTAAAAAAACCCAACATCTTTTTGGCCTTTGATACAAATGGGAACATCATTGTGAAAATTGTATGTCTTCATGTAGCACTAACATAGACACTGAAAGATTTATATATTTGACATTACCAGTCTGTAAATCAGTGTCTTTCAAAAAAATGTTTAAAGCTGCAAATCATAACATGGAGTGTAGCCAATGCAAATCAGAAATGTTATCAACATCATTTATACAAAGATATGGACAATATATAATTTTAATGATGCAACGTTGTACAGCTGATGGAAGAAAATTGGACACTTTAATAAAACATTTTGTAGCAAGTCAACTATCAATATCAGGAATAACTTTTGTAGCAGTAGCAACAATTTTCCATGATGGTCCTTCCACAAAATCTCGACATTACACTGCCTATCTAAAATGTGAAAAAGGGTGGACACTTTGTAATGATTCTAAGTTGGTTTTTAAACAACGTTTGCCAAACAAATTACCAAATTCCTACCTAATATTTTTAAAGCCAAAGTTTTAGGAACATAATTCGACCTCTGAGGAATGTATTAATATGATTACTTTGGACAATTTTAATATAAAGAATTTCAAGAATACCATTTGGCCTTGAGGAAAGGTGTTTGTTTGAATTGCAGACTTTTTCTTGCACATTGTCTTGGCATATAGTTTTAAGCAACAACATTTATAAATGTAAGTTATCAAATTTTCTTACCAGTAAGCATTTTATATATGTGTGATTTGTATTATATGGTATTTTATTGAGGATGGGTTCTTGGATTTTTTCAAACAATCTTATTGATTGGTTTTTTTTGCCCGCTGTTATGTAATGAGTAGGATTGAAATCACTATTTCTAGTCAAATTCAATATATTCTAAGAACAGCACACAAGGCAAACAAAATAATTTATAAAATGGAAAAATGATTCTGTATTGTAAAAATTATACTATTATGAATTATAACAGAATTTTGTTCTTCTCTTTTACAGATTCTAATTCTAAAATATCAAATTTTCACAAATTTATTTTTTAAAAAACAACTGAAAAAAATGTCTAGCATTTTTTATTTCTATTACTGTGAAGGTAAGTTTAACTAAGTACTAAAATGCACAATAGCCTGTGTTTGCACACAGGTGAAGAAAATGGAGATAGACAGAGTAGATATATGTGGAAAGATGCTCTGTGGGTGTTTTAAGTTACAGAATAAAGTTAACATGAGTACTGAGTGTCACTGGGGACCAACTAACCCAGCAGATATGTGAAGAAAGCATCCTGTGGCAAGAATATGTCAATTTTTGTAACATAGTGATAGTGCAAAAAAATATTTCATATTTACAAGGAGAGGAAAAGGCAGTCTGTGTACCTTTTCTTTTCTATGTAAGTACGACTTCATTATAAACACCACTTTACGTTGAAAGGGAGTTCTATAGGTGGTGCTGTGAATATTTGCACAGAACACTCACAGAACAAGACATATCACCAGATTTATCAGAAATGGTAAATCTGGACATGTGTGTGAATACTGCACCATCCTCCAATTGATGTAGCAAGGCACAACAAGGAGAATACTTTTTATTTCTCCTCATTTTTTCTCTTTCAATAAATGCTTCAATGCGCTGCATACATTGAAAGAGAAAAATGTGTTCACTGATTGTTTTTGTGTAGGAAGGTGTGCCTTTTTGTACAAAAATAAACTCCACATGACACAGATATTCTTGCACCATGGTGCAAGAGTGCCTATGTCACCAAGTGGATGTAGTTTAAGCAGCAGTGCAGAGGGAAGCACAGACTTGCAACATATTTATGTATATATGTTGCATCCCTGTGGTTCGGAAGTACCTCAGCACGCTGTAGTTGAAGAGCTTACAGTGTCATGCTGCAACACTTCCTTATAGGTTTGCAGATGTACATTCACCATACACAACAAATGCATTGTTTTTTATGCAGTACATATACATTCATCTAAACTTTCACACACTAGCATACAAATTTAGCTTTTTCTTTAACCAGAGTAGTTAGTTCTGAAAAAAACTATTTTTTGGTTTTTTGAAGTTTCATTTTTTTTACCGTTTTTTTCTTTTTGAGTTTTTTTTAAAAGAAAAAAAGTCAACAGGATGAACAAAACCATGAACTTTGAGGAAATAAAAAGAAAACTAGCATCAATGGTTATCAATTGCTCTGCAAACTAGGTCAACTGATTGCTCCCCATAATAAATTAAACAATTACACTTAACACAGTGCATTCTAACTTTCACAAATTGGGGACATATAACTGGTGGTGATGTTGAAGGTGATGCCCCAGAGGTACTTGGTATTGCCAGTGGTGGAGGTGCATTTTGGCGCAGTCTTCTACATTCTTCGTGAGCATAGTTCACAGGATGCAGGGATTGGAGGTGCTTGCTCATACTAGCAGTGCCACAGGAGTATTTTCTATTAGGATCTCCTCTGGACAGCACTGCCTGGGAAATCATTACATTTCTTTTGCCCCTCCGGAAAAGTTGAACATTTCCATACAATGGATGTGTATCTTTTGGGAGGGGGAGGTTCTGGTAGAAATTCTTCAGCAACAAAATGATCAGAATCAGATGATTCTTCCAGTTGTGTAGCCATTTTGTCTCCAAAAAAGAAATTCAGGTTTCCAATGAAGAAAATGTGAGGTTCTTCTCAGGACAGGTCTTTTCCCAAGGAAGGTCTAAGAAGATTAATTGAAATGGGTGGGGTTCTTCAATAGTTAGAACAGTAAGTGTTATAAACCAATCAAATCTCTTTTTTGGTCAAATGGGATCCGCGTTGCGTTCGTACACGCAACACGCACCCAGCACGACTTCGCAAAATTGCATTTAAAGGTAATATGTTTATTAAAACTAAAAGAATATTATTTTTTGGGCCTTAATATTTATAATAAATATATATATATATATATATATATATATATATATATATATATATATATATATATATATATATATTTATATATATATATCTTTTTGTATATCGAAAGAGTTTGTGGAAGTAACGTGCCCACCGCGTTGAACACGTAGATGAAGTCATGCGGAAACGTGTGAGTGTGGCGTGGCATGATACTTATATTTTGTGTTTGCGCTTGAAGTCCCGTATGGGTCGCATTTATCAATCGCGCATGGAAATAGGCACCCATCGCACACCCTACGCGGATCCTACAGAACAATTCTAAAATGGCGGCTATGTTCCGCACAGTAATCATGAAAAGGTGCGCTTTGGGTGTGCGACTCCTCAAAATGTTTTTTTTTAAAACACTAAAGAAAATATTATAAATGTATTTCAAAAAATATAAAACATTTTTTTAATTAAATATTTTTTAAAAATTCTATTAAAAATGTGTAATGTAATCTAAAAAATAAGATATCTAAAAATAAATAGATACAAAAAATAGTAAATCAGTGTCAAAGAAATAAATATAACAATTAATACATTTAAAAATTGTCATTGAAAAAACCTTTGAAATTCGCTGAAAAAACATAGGTTTCCAACATTGTATAGTTAGGAATTAGCGTTTAAAAAACCTTTGAAATTCTGTCAAAAAAACCATAGGTTTCAGACATGTTATTGTTAGGAATTAGCATTTAAAAAACCTTAGAAATTCACAGAAAAAAACATAGGTTTTAGGGGTGTTATAGTTAGCTGGACATTTCACTCGTACAAAACCATTGAAATTCCTCCGTTATAGTTAGTTGTACTAACTATAACTCGAGCGCCCACAATCCACTACGGATGATGTCACATATTATATCATTCATGACATGGGTAGTGATATCACTGATGACATCGCAAATGACATCACTGATGACATCACTGATGACATCATCCATGTGACAATCTGATACACCTCATCATACACTGCTGTAACCTTTCATCACTCACTACAAAATATAGAGTACCACTTCTCACTTCTGCAAATAATTTATTATACTTAACATTTACTCAGCTATATACTTATACAAACAGTACTTTATTTATTCATAAACATAGAAAGTGATACTTACTGTGTTATAAAATCACTATTATAAGTATACAGTTTTCTATCAGTCACTTAAACAATCACTGAGTCTTGTATATACTTATTTAAATACAAGAACTGTCATATACACTGCCTTTTATATTTCTATTTTGTTGGACATGTATCATTGAGAAATGTATTTTCTCATCACTACACCCATAAATACATTCACTCACCTAAACAACTGTTTCCACATGCAGTTTTAACCTCATATACCTACTAAATAAACTATTAACACATCTTTGGACAGCCACACACCTCCCAACCAACCACAGATACATTCACTCTCCCATACAAATAGGCAGTTATTTAATTAAAAACTAATATAGAGTTTCACATAGGTAGTAACAAACTTATGCAGCAGTTTACACAACAAGACACAGACTTATACAGATATTCACATACTTTAATCACTATCCTACATATTTAGTGAGACACCTTATATTAGTTATTTAGACAGTCAATCACTCTACTAGTAAATTCTTCAAACAGGCACTAAAACTTCCACTCATTGTTCAATACAAATTTCTAAATAGATAATACTTATTTAAATATCGAACCAAACCACATTCACTGGATGATGTCATCAGTGATGTCACTGACCATGTCATGAATGATGTAATATGTGACATCATCAGTAGTGAATAGTGGGCACGCTAATTATAGTCAGTACAACTAACTATAAAGGAGGAATTTCAATGGTTTTGTACGAGTGAACTGTCCAGCTAACTATAACACCCCTGAAACCTATGGGTTTTTCAGTGAATATATATATATATATATATATATATATATATATATATATATATATATATATATATATATATATATATATATATATATATATATATGTATATATATTACCTACTGGCGATAGCCAGTAGGTATATATAGTTAGGATTATTTCTCTATGGAACTTTTGAAAATTCTATGTCTAATAACTTTGGCGTTTGTGGACGGAATCGGCTGAAATTTTCAGGAAAATGGCACATTTTGTTTCTGAGCAGCCCCTGAAAATTTGGGGGGGGGGTTCGTCAAGGGGGGGCCGAGAAAAAAGGGGGGTCCCAAAACGCATTTTTCCCATGTTAATTTCCATAGGGTGTTTGGCCTCACTTTGAGCTCGAACGGCTGAATGGATTTGCACGAAACTTGGCAAAATTGTAGGGACTGTTAGCCCGATGTGCCTTTGCTGGGTCTCAATATATGTGCTCCAGTGGATTTTGAGAAATTAACGTTTTAAAAAATTTATATATCTGTGACAGCGTCCCAGATAGCGCTCCAGATCGCGTACTTTTCGCGTCACGGAGCTTTGCGAAGCGATGCTGATTGGCTCTCCGGTGTCTGTCAACATTCTAAACAGTCCGGAGCGGCCGCCATCTTGTCTCTCGGTAGGATCGAGAGACAAGAAGAGGTGAAAAACGAAGGGGGAATTTAATGAAAGGGGGCAAGGTAGACCCCTCTTGACCCCCTAGGAATGATGTTGGGGTTATTAAAGGGTCCCGTGGGGAAAATAAATTTTTTTTGATTTTTCACGGTAGAAGCGCTTCTCGGTTCGCGAACCGGGTCGCAAATTAACGGCTGAATGGATTTGCACGAAACTTGGCAAAATTATAGGGACTGTTAGCCCGATGTGCCTTTGCTGGGTCTCAATATATGTGCTCCAGTGGATTTTGAGAAATTAACGTTTAAAAAACAGGTATATCTGTGACAGCGTCCCAGATAGCGCTCCAGATCGCGTACTTCTTGCGTAACGGAGCTTTGCGTAGCGAAGCTGATTGGCTCTCCAGTGTCTGTCAACATTCTAAACAGTCCGGTGCGGCCACCATCTTGTCTGTCGGTAGTTTCGAGAGACAAGAGGAGGAGAAAAACGAAGGGGGAATTTAATGAAAGGGGGCTAGGTAGACCCCTCTTGACCCCCTAGGAATGATGTTGGGGTTATTAAAGGGTCCCGTGGGGCAAATAATAAAAATTTGGTTTTTCGCGGTAGAAGCGCTTCTCGGTTCGCGAACCGGGTCGCAAACTGGTAGCGAAACGTGAATTCGCCATTTTGTGTTTCGATTTCATTAAATTACTAGGTATAAGGGGGTACGGGAGACGTATCCTGACCCCTTTTGTTTTCTGAGGGTGGCTGAGGAGGCTCATATATGTTGATACATGTCTTCCAGCGGCTGTGCGTGAGCGTTTTTTTTTTGTTGCGTGACGTCTGTTAACGTTCGATTCGATGGAAATCAGGAACTGTTGACCGCCATTTTGTCACTGCGACTAAATATTTTGTTTTAAATAATTGTTATAAATTAATCCTTATTGATAAACATTGTCTGCGCCATCTTGTCTTTTTTGCAATGCCACACTTTTGTTGAGCACGGCAGCCATTTTAGATGCCTTGACCAGACCCACTCTCTGCACGCCGCCGATCCTCAGCATGGCTCCCCACCCTCGCAAGCATCTCCCCCACGCACTGGTCACCCCCGCTCTCTCTCTCATGCATGGGCCAGAAACCTCCTCCCATGTGCGCTGCTCTTCCCTGAGAATCACACCCTGTGCCCGCTCGACACCACCCTTTTACCCTATTCACTACAGCACCCTCTGACACTCCTCTTCCTCTGTGTCCGATTGTTCAGGCCGGTCCCAGGCTATCACCTAGCCCTGCAGATGTAGTTTATGGCCCCAGCTGTAGAGAATCACCCCTCTTCAAAGGAGTTACAGTAGATCAAGGCCCCCACCCGATGAGAACCGTCACACCAAACGCGTTCCTACTATCTGATAAACATCCTGTATTGTGCTTGGGGAGGGGATTCTCACTGTGAGGGTGTGTGGGACCGAGCCTGAAGCGGAAGATTCCAGGGATGCCTCTTTGTACACAAAGTTTTTACAATTATGTGTCACATTATAAATATATAGCACTCCAACAAAGTAGGATTATAACACTTTATTAACTTTTAAATATATAGAACGCAACAAAAACAGTAAATACATTTAAACATTTTTTTGAAAAAAGAAGCAACAATGGTCAGTAGCTGTGTTTTGTGCGAATAGTCCCAAGGCAGCACAACGTGCTGAGTTCTGGACGGCACCCAGGTGATGTTACCTGGGTGCCGCACTGGTTTTTGGTATCCTACAATGCAGCTCCGAAAAACGGCGTGGGGCGTCCCGGGGGGTGCGCGGGGAGGCCTCGTCAGTAGTGGTCTGTTGTGCGAATAGTCCCAAGGCAGCAGAACGCGCTGAGATGTGGATGGCACCCAGGTGATGTCCAGTAAGTTGTCGCACTGGTTTTGGCATCCTACAATGCTGCTCCGAAAAACGGCGTGGGGTGCCCCGGGGGGTGGGGGGAGGAGGCGTGAACGGGTCTCCCCAGGTGGAGGCTCGTCGGCTGTACTGGGGCGCCCCTTTACCGTTTCAGTTGCCATTCCGCCCGCTTTTGCTACACTGTGCCTCATCCTCCATTCAGCTGTTTATCGCCCGCTCTTGCGGCTACAGCGTCTCGCTCACCATGTAGTTGAGTTGCGCCCACTCTTGCGGTGCAGCGATAGGCGGCTGCCACAGGACTCTTAAAATGGCGGACGGCTCTTCGGGTTTGGGCCTGGTCCACTAAAATGGCCCTGGGACACCTTGGAACTCGGACGTCCCCTGAGCCTTGAAGATTTTACAAAAGTCTTGGGGGCTCCCGACTCCTGCAGGCTTCCGGTGGGGAGCGGCTGCCATGATTGCTCACGGAATGACCACGACGGAGCCACGAGATGGTGGGGCTCTCAGGCTGACGCCAGCTTCAGTCTGAAACATCTAGAAACAAGGTGGGGCTTTCATCGTTTGGGAAAAAAATGTTTTTTAATCCAATGAAAAGTGTTATTTTTAGGTCATATGATCAAGCCTTCCATCATTAGGAAACCAAAAGTAAAATGAACCAATGAAAAGTTTTATAAAGAAGTCACATGACCTGTTATGCTTACGTTACGCGCTGCTATAAAAAGCGTAGAAAATCCGTTGGCACGTGAGGCGGCGTCAGTAGCGGACCGATGTGCGAATAGGCCGAAGGCAGCACAACGCGCCGAGATCCAGATGGCACCGAGGTGGTGTCCAGCAAGTTGCACTGGTGTGGCCAACCTGCAATGCTGCGCCGAAAGTCGGCATGGGGTGCCTGGGGGGGGGGGAGGTGGCGCAAACTGGCCTCTCTCGCCTCCCCAGGTGGAGGCACCTGATGTGCAGTGCGGCGCCCCTTATCTTTTCACTCGCCGTCCAGCAGAGTTGCGCCCGCACTTGCTGCTACAGTAGGCCGAAGGCAGCACAACGCGCCAAGATCCGGATGGCACCAAGGTGGTGTCCAGCAAGTTGCCGCACTGGTGTGGCCATCCTACAATGCTGCGCCGAAAGTCGGCGTGGGGCGCCCCGTTGGCCTGTGAGGTCGCGTCAGTCAGTGGGGGCTGTTTGAGAAAGCAATGTGATGCTGTGCGTCGCCCCCAAGATGGAGGCTCCTCGGCTGCAGTGGGGCGCCCCTTGGTGTTTAACTCGCTATCCAGCTGAGTTGCGTCCACACTTGCGGCTACAGTAGGCCGAAGGAAGCACAACGCGCCGAGATCTGGATGGCACCGAGGTGGTGTCTAGCAAGTTGCCGCACTGGTGTGGCCATCCTACAATGCTGCGCCGAAAGTCGGCGTGGGGTGTCCCGTTGGCCTATGAGGTGGTTTCAGTAGCGGACCGATGTGTGAATAGGTCGGAACCAGCACAAGGCGCCAAGATCCGGATGGCACGGAGGTGGTGTCATAGTTGAGAGTTCTGAGCAGCGCTTGCAACACTGTCTGAAGCTTTTTTGCACCTGCTTCAGCTTCACTATTGCCCTGGTGTGGCCAAAGATCTCCCATGACATAGGCGGCCGGCTCCCATGGTCCGGCGGAACTTTTTTCCTTTTCCTTTCTGCATCTTGTCCACACAATCCATTTGACCTTTAGACACAACCAGGTCCCTGAATGTGTGCAGGGGGACGCTATTGATTGAATCAAAATGGCGGCTTCACACAAAGCTGACTCAAGC
Source organism: Lissotriton vulgaris (assembly GCF_964263255.1). NCBI lineage: Eukaryota > Metazoa > Chordata > Amphibia > Caudata > Salamandridae > Lissotriton > Lissotriton vulgaris. The sequence goes on along the minus strand of NC_141695.1, from coordinate 986,642,531 downwards.
GTTGCTGGTGATGCTATACAGACAAAAAATGGTTTTCAGTTTGTACATTCTTCAGGATTTTTCCATCCAAGTCTGCTTGAGAGTTTGTAGAACAATGGCTTTAGATCTTGCCCTCCCCTCTTTTGACTGTTGGTCTTGTTGCCTATCTCTTCTGTTGTCATTTAACTGAACCTTTTTTGACTGCTGAAAGGGGTTCTGGTCCGACCGCTGGTTGGTGGAGACATTTTGACTATATCCTGGACCTGCCCGGCCTCGCCCAAAATGGCGCCGGTATAAATGGGACTCGTACTTCTTGTTGTGTACTGGTTGCACAACCTTGATATCAGAGATACGTATGCAGTTTTGAAGCACATGGTGGGCGGGAATGAGAATTGATTGAATATTTCGACATCCCTATTGATATTAAGTTCTGATGTGTTATTGATTACTGTACTATTGAAAGTTCGAATTAACGTCACCCATGGTACTTGCCCGCAAATGTATATCTAGATAATTTTATTGTAAGTGGCCCTGTCGTATTTTAATTACAAAATGTACGTCCACCGATTCCGCAACTGTTAGACACCTTAGTTCTTGCAACCTAATGGCCCGCTCGTTGCGTTTGTCTACAGTGTAAATGTCTCCTCATCATATACGATTCCAGTTTGCTCCGTGGCCGGCCCACGTGGTTATAGGCCCGTATTTGTATACTGACATTTTCACAATAAAGGTTTTTAAAACAAAACATGGTAGTAGTATTTACATTGGTAAAGTTTTTAATTTTAGTCACTGTTTTCGAATCAGTAAAAGGCAAGTAAAAATAAAGCAGTCCAATTACATGACGGATAAAAGGTATAATACGCAGGAACGCAGTAAAGATAAATGGTCAAGGGCTGTTGTGTTTTTTCTTCCTGCAACATAAAGTGATCAATAAGAATCTGATATTCAGGCGTATCGGCGACTAAGACAGCAGGCCGAGCATCTTTTGCTCAACGGCTCCGTCATGGGACGAAGAAACGCCCTTTTTCTAGAAAAAGGAATATATTTTACTTGCAGGACAGTTGTAAATTTTCCGGGAAAATACATTAGCCTGGAACATTATAATATATATGTTTAAGAAAAAATAATGTTCGAAAGCAATAAAAAGCGTAATTTTTAGGTCATATGACCAAGCCTTTCATCATTAGAATAACAAAAGTAAAATGAACCAATGAAAAGTTTTATTAACAAGTCACATGACCTGTTATGCTTACGTTACGTGCTGCGCGCCGCTCGCCGCACCCCGGATCCCTTCCGGGAAGCTGCGCTTCGCGCACTGGAGTACTTCCGGGTGCGCTAACGCGGCGTGTCATATAACGCATTACGCGACAACATAGGTCCAGAATATAGTCAAAATGTCTCCACCAACCAGCGGTCGGAACACAACCCCTTTCAGCAGTCTAAAAAGTTCTGTTAAATGACAACAGAAGGGACAGGCAACAAGAACCATCAGTCAAAGAGGGGAGGGCAAGTTCTTCCCTACCGGGTCACGTTGGGGCGCTACCGGAACTGATCGAATTGGTAGTCTACAGTGTTTCTGGATGTTTCAGACTGAAGCTGGCGTTAGCATGAGAGCACCACCATCTCGTAACTCAGTCATGGCCATTCCACGAGCAATCATGGCAGCCGCTCCCCACCAGAAGCCTGCGGGAGTCGGGGGCCCCCAAGACTTTTGTAGAATCTTCAAGGCTCAGTGGACGCTTTCGAGAATGGGGCCCAAGCCCTAGCAGACAAGCGTCCGAGTTCCAAGGTGTCCCATGGCCATTTTAGTGGACAACGCCCAAATCTGAAGAGGCGGCCGCCATTTTGAGAGTCCTGTGGCAGCCGCCTATAGTTGCATCGCAAGAGCGGGAGCAACTTAACTACATGGTGAGCGAGACGCTGTAGTCGCAAGAGCGGGCGGTAAACAGCTGAATGGCAGAAGAGGCACAGTGTAGCAAAAGCGGGCGGAATGGCAACTGAAACGGTAAAGGGGCGCCCCACTACAGCGTGTCTTCAGGTCAAACGGATTGTGGGATAAGGTCCAGAATGGAAGAGTCATCAAAAGGCAAAAAGTTCCGCCGGACTCCGGGAGCCGGCCGCCTATGTCGGGGGTGATCTTAGGCCACGCCAGGGCAACACGACTTGGGGAGGGGGCAGAAGTCAAGCGCACCCTCCCAGTCCGCGCCACCACACCGTATGTTGAAAATATGAAGCCATCGTTCTACAAACTCTCAACCAGCCTTGGATGAAAAATCTTGAAGAATGTACAAACTGAAAACCAGTTTTTGTTTGCATAGCATCAGCAGCAACGCTTGCTATCAGAGTGCATGAGTTTCATGCTCGATCGATTGAGCTAGCAGGATCAGGCAACAAAAAGTATAAAATAGTTATGTAAATAGTTATTTAATAAAATGTTTTACCCTGTTACTTTGCTGGTGTGTTGTATATATTTATAATATTTGCATAGAGTTTATCGTTATTTTGGGCCGGGTGGGTGGCGGAGCCGAGCTGTCTTGCAGCCATCATGGTGTGGAGCTCAGTTCATCTCACTAGTTTCGTATTTCTCATGAAGGGTTGTTCCTAATGTTTCTATTTTAGCGAGGTCAAAAAGAGATCCCATTAGTGGCCTACTGATTTTGCTCGATTATTTTTTTTTTTACACGATTTTTCACTATCTGCAAAGACTAAACAGAGTATTGCGGCTTTTTGCTTGTTAGTAAATAGAGAATGAACCAAAGAGAATAAATTCTAAAATAGTAAATGCTTGGATAACAATCAATCAAATGGAGAGACAAGCAGGCACGACGGATTACAACGGGGGCAAAGGCCTGCGTTAACTACCCTTCACTATCTGCAAAGAGAGAGTACTTCTAAGAGAAAAGAGGGGGGGGGGCAGCGTTTAAAGCACATCAGCGTGCATAAACACGAAAATGTTTTTACCTATCACGTACTTGACATTTGACAGCTTTTGATATTTGTTATTAAAAAACCATTGAAATTCAATGAAAAAAACATAGGTTTTAGCCCATATATAGTTAGGGATTAGCATTTACAAAACCTTATTTTACTCGCATAAAACCATTGAAATTCGCATATATAGTTAGTTGCACTAACTATATATCGCGCACCCGCAATCCACTGCTGATGATGTCACATATTACATCATTCATGACATGGTCAGTGACATCACTGATGACATCACTGATGACTTCTCAAATGACATCACTGATGACATCACTGATGACATTATCCAGTGACTGTATGTTTCTGTAAAGTTAAAATATGTATTACATATTGAAGAATGAGTGAATGTATAAGTGTCTGGATGAAGGATTTAGTAGGTGCATGACTGACTGTATAAGTGAGTGATTAAATGTGTCTCACTGAGTGCATGGGTTAGTGACTAAACTGTCTTAATTTGTGCATCATTATGTCTGTTGTTCTGTAAACTGCTGCATGTGTTGATCAAAAGCTATATGAGTAACTATATGGGTTATTGATTGGTTGCCCAAGTATTTGTATGGGAGACTGAGTGTGTGTGGGGGTGGGTGGGAGGTGTATGACTCTGTGCATAGATGTGTGAGCAGTTGATTCACTAGATGTATGGGTTCAAAAGTGCATGTGGAAACAGCTGCATGGGCGGTTGACTGTGTGCATGAGTGTATTGGTGAGTGAATGGATATCTCAGTGCTACATGTCAAAGTAAGTACATATGTAAAACACAGTACATGTGAGAGTTGACATATATAAATAACTGTGCATAAGAGCCAGTGAATGTGTGAGTGGCTGTATGGATCATTGTGAACTTATCAGGGATTGTATAAGGGAGTAAATATGTGTTAGTATATGTTTGAATAAGTAAGATGTGTATAACTGTATAGTTGAGGAAATGGAGGTGTGATTGATTCTTTGCATGACTAACTAGGTGTGTGAGTAACTCCATGATGAGTGACAGTCTGTGAGTGTCTGTTTACACTGAGGGTATCTAAGGTTATATCAGAGTCTGAAGAGGTTCATCGTATAATCACATGAATGATGTCATCAGTGATGTGATCAGTAATGTCAAATGAGATGTCATCATTGATGTCATCAGTGATGTCATTTAAGATTTCATCAGTGATGTCATCAGTGATGTCATTTGAGATGTCATCAGTGATGCCATCAGTGATGTCACTGACCATGTCATGAATGATGTAATATGTGACATCATCAGCAGTGGATTGCGGGTGCGCGATATATAGTTAGCGCAACTAACTATATATGCGAATTTCAATGGTTTTATGCGAGAAAAATAAGGTTTTGTAAATGCTAATCCCTAACTATATATGGGCTAAAACCTATGGTTTTTTCATTGAATGTATATATATATATATATATATATTACCTACTGGCGGTCGCCAGTAGGTAGTTATAGTTAGGATTGTTTTCCATAGGAAATCCTCAACATTCTATTTGGAATAACTTTGGCCCTGGTTGAAGAATCTTAGCGAATTTCTCAAAGATGATGGCTCGGTTCGCTGCGCTCCTTCCCTGAAAGTTTGGGGGGGATTGGTCAAGTGGGGGCTGAGATATAAGGTGGGTCCCAAAACATGTTTTCTGCATGTTATTTTCCATAGGACCTTTAGACTCGGCTACAGGTCGAACGGCTGAATGGATTTATAAGAAATTTGGCAAAACTGTAGAGTCCGGTTCGCAGATTACGCTTTTTTTGGAATGGTGTAAATCTGTTCAGTAGTTGTTGAGAAAATTAAAGTTAAAGTCAATTATATATCTATAGGCGCGCATGCGTGCGCGCACTCAACCGGCTGCGCGTGAGCGGAATTTTTTTTTGCTGCGTGACGTCTGTTAACGTTCGATTCGAAGGAAATCAGGAAGTTTTGTCCGCCATTTTGTCACTGCGAGTAAATATATTGTTCATTTCAAAGCGTTGAAACATGGAAAGGGGAGAAGGTAGAGATTGTCTTGCTGCGTAGGTTTTCTCGGGTTGTGCAGTAAGGCCCTTAAACGCGAAAAGATATAATTTTTTTTCCGAAAAAAAAAACGGGGTGCGCGCACCCGGTCGCGCAAACCTATTTACAAGAGTGTGAAAATGGAGATAAATCAGAAGTTTGAGTGCTTAGATATAAGGTGGCTCTGAAAAGAGCCCTTGTGTTAATTGAGTGTTTTCTGCATTTATAAGAAAGTACCGATGCAGAGCCTGATGTTGCAGAGGAAGATTCTGTTTCTCTCATTCGTGAAATGAACACCGTCTCAAATTGTGCACAATGTTGATTGGACCAATTCCATTTCTGTCTTTGGCATATATTGGAATATACCAAGGCAGATCGAGGAAAAAGTGTCATCAATTGTCGAAAGGTGTCTTTTAGAAGCATTTCCAGACCTACCCCAGTGATTGTGCCTAGATCGTTCCCACCACAGTGCACAATTATAAGGTCTGGTTCTGGGAGATGCATAAAAGTTTTCACCAATGGAATCAATTGGTGACATTTCAATCCTCTTTTGGCAATCCATGTTATGTGTACATTTGGTAAGCCGAGGTTGCAAATTCGTCTGCTTACTGCATATTTTTCACTTCAGTGAATATAACTGTGTCCTATTAGCCAGACCTTCATTTTCAAGGGATTTGTAGTCGTCCTCTGATCGGTTCTGGAAGTGGAATGGTAGTTAGAAGTTGAAATTCTAAATAAAGAAAAAGGAAGAGGCTGGGTGTGGTTAAAAAGATAAAAATGATTGGTTGATTGTAATAAGTGGAGATTGAAGAGTACGTTGCATGTTAATGTTTATGTTAAACGAAAAGTACTATTGGGTGTGAAAAAAGACATGTAACAGAGTTGTGGATTGGCAGGTGTTTCTGGAGGGAAAACAGTGTTCTTAGTTTGCTGTAGAACGTTGAGGCATGAACTTTTGACCTCTGCCTTCAGCAAGGTGCAGAATGGAAAGGGGCGACCAATCGGTCCCCCCGAACGTATGGTGGAGTACCACGATCCCCCCGGGAAGCCATCTTGGGCGGGAGGCGAGTCTCGGCTGGTATGCCCGAAGCGGCGTAGCCGGGGCGCGCCTTTTTCCTGCCCTAGAGTGGGCTGGCCTAGACACCAACGCGGCCGGCCACGCCCTCGGAGGCAGGCGGGGGCGGGTTCACGCCCACCCTGAAGACGGATAAAAGGAGCAGAAGCCAAGAAAGCATCCTCTTGTTCCTGTGCTCTGAAGCTGCACCTCCCCGCTGCACGTGAGCTCGAGACGGAACGAAGAGCAATTTTGACCCACCCACCAGCCCCTGAGGACAGCGATTCGTGGTAGATACAGTTGATATAGTATCTTTTGTTTTCTCTGTTTTCCTACAGGTTGTGATGATTGTCGTGAAATTTCTTAAAGATGCAATAAAGATTGGTTGTTTTCAGTATGATTTGCAAATAAAGTTTTGAACAAGGATTGATCAGTATTTATGCTTGATAATATTCTTAGTAACTTAGGTAGAACTGTCGTATTTATTTTGGTCGGGCGGTAAGGTCATGATCGGTGAGCAGTAATTGGAAGATCCCTATGAGGGGGCGTCACCCATTATGGATGGGAGCGCGCGGGGGAGGTGGCCAATTGGCCCCTCAACGGGGAGGCGGTCCTGTCTAAGGAGAGGCCGCCGGAAGGAAAGGAAAGGTGGTCAAGGCCCCTTCCTGGATAGGAGGGGCTACGGCCCCTCCTGGGGAATTTCCCGGGGCCAGGACATCTGCGACGGCAGATGGGTAAGTTGTGTGGGGTGCGGGAGGGGGTTTACGCTACCTTTTAGACACCTCACACGAGTCCTCGAACGACCGTTAAATGGCGTCGAGTTTATTGGGGCCCCCGTCAAGTACAAAGGGAAATTGGTAGATGCACTTGAGGTACGCCTCTGTGCGGTCGCTCCTCTCACAAGTGAGGGGGGTATTTCTGGTTTAGGGATCTGACAGCGGTTACGACCTTGCCGTTGGCCCTAAACGTTAGGATGTACAATTTCAAGTCAAATGTTTTGTAGGATGTGAGTTCGGCTAGGAGAACCTTTGTATTAGAGATCTGTTAAGGTTAGCCAACATCGTAATGTGGAAATGAAATTGTACATTATATGAAACTGTTATTTTAATGTTTTCTTTTGTTTCATATTTTAATAAATACGGCCGGGAAGGGTGACTCCCTTCCCGCCTTCCAAAAGTTCAAGAACTGTTTCCGGTTTCCCAAATTCTTGGGGATAATGTTGAGAGGGGGTGGCGGGAATCTCGGCCATATGAGGTGTAACCATGGAAACAGCCGGAGATGGCAGTTGGTGATGGGTTCACTCTTTGGTGCCTCTGCATCTGCACTCTGTTCTGTGGTGGCAGGCGGAGAACTGTTTGGTATTGTGGAGATGAAAGGGTGATAAGGAGAGAAATACGACATAGCGTTTGGCCTGTAGAAGAGTGGGAGCAGTGATTAACTCAGAGTGAAGCGGAACTGTGGCGGTGCTTGGTAACAGTAAAAAAAAATTTTTTAACAGAGGTACAACTGTCTGTACGGTGCGCGACCTACTAAGAAAGAGTTCACGGGCCGTAATTGGCTTGCAGGTTCTAGTATCAGTAAGTGAGGTCGAGAAAAGAAAACATTCAGGACTTTATTTATGAAGGCCTTGCGCCACCGGTGCGTCACTTTTTCCCATTTTAAAAAATGAGGCACCGGCGGCGGAAGGTCTTCATAAATAAGGTCCACAGTGACTACAATTAAGGTTATGTGGAACCCATGAATAGTTTTTCAATATGAAATCATTTCAGTTGAGATTATGGATTAAAAGAGAAACCGTGAATATTTGAAATGTTTATTTAGAAATGTACTGTTTTAAAGGCAATATGTAATATGAGTACAGAAATTGCAAAAAACACAGTAATTGGTATTGTCAGTAGTACATGGAATACAAACGCTATAGTTGAAGAAAAATGAATATAGTTGGAAAAAAACATTGTACACTCTTATAAGGAAGTATATCATATTTTAATAAATGGAAGGAGGTGTCTGGCCTTTCAGTTAGGGAAAGATATATGAAAATGCAAGTGGTTATACATCATTACTTTATCAATCAGCTGTCTACATGCGAAGCACTATCAAGTTTGTGTTATGTCAGTGTGTGAGGGGAAAAAAAAGGCGCCAAAAGCGATAAAATGGTGAGAGGTGCATGTATGTAATCTGTTGGATGCTGTGCAAATCACTATTGAGGAGAACTACTGTATTGAGATATCTTTTGAAGGTTGCAGTATTGCATTTGAAATACAGCACAAGTAATAATGGAAATATTGTTGAAAGAACATATTTTTCTGTAAAGTATTTTAAAAACATAATTTTATAGGAAATTAAATGAGTAGAGGCGTGTGAGGCGGAAATAAGCAGTTGAGATGCGAAATGGCGTTTACAGTTATAAAAAACTCGTTTAAAATTTACACATTAATTAGGGCACATGTAGCATATATTAGCGAGTTTTGCATCGAGTACTTTTGAAATAACCTTAGATAAGATATGCAATAGAATTGTTGAGATTAGACTGTAAAAAAATAAAGTTGAAAATCGAGTAGCTGAAGAAACAAATGTAGTCCACATAAAAGACCAAAATTTAACCAGCACGAAATCATAATGTCCACTGTTAGTAAAGGCAATAGGTCTGTTCTTCAAAAGAAAATATGGAAAAGAACATGAAGAATATAGGGAAGCAAAAGGAAATGAGGACGTCAATGGCTTGTATAAGAGTTATTGAAGCATTGTTTAGGCAAAATAGGTAGCTTCTGCTTCTAACAGGAAATCACTTTTATCATTTGAAAGTATGTCAGCTATCCAATGGAAAAGAGTAAAGCAGTACTCATGATCTGTTAAAATCGGAGCCTCTTTTATTATCAGAGGGCAGCTCGGTGGGTTTTCGATGTAGTTCTCTGTTAGGAAAGAGTTAACCATCCATTGTGTAGGCAAAATAGGCAGCAAGTGCTTCTAACAGGAAATCACTGTTATCATCTGAAAACATGTCAGCCATCCAATTGAGAAGAGGAAAGGAGCATTCATGATCTGTCATTATTGGAGCGTCTTTTACCATCATAGGGCAGCTCGGTGGGTTTTCGATGTAGCTCTCTGTTAGGAAATCTTGCGCCGCTGCAAATATATTCCAATGACCCAGAACTCCTTGTATCGCTGCAAAGGCCATAAACCCTCCGTTGTAACAAAGCTGTTCATGATCAAGTAACGGATTCATGAGGTGATTGTAATTCGCTTCAGGAGGTACCAAATTGCAGAGAAATAAATCCAGGGCCCACGTGAAATCACAGCTCAGGCAATGAAATACAGGCTGCACACAGGTGAAATACGAATATCGAAATGATAATCGATATGAAGTATTCAAAGTTGAGAGTGCTAAGGTGCCGTAGTACAGAAGCATTCTCTGTCGAAATAGTTCTAAGTGGTCCGGCTCGTTTGCGAAGGCAGGAGGGACATCCATTTTGAATTTCCCAAAATGGTAAAGGAAACGGCGCAGCACTGCCGGTTGTATAGCAACTCCACAGAATTAGGTCGCCGGCTATGCAGTGGAGAGGAGCAGAATGACTTGATAAATTTTCTAGGAGTCTAGTCACTTAAATATTGCTTAGTAGTTATCTTAAAAGTAGCCTGTCTTGAAGTGGAGGATGCGTTAAAAAATAAGGGAGTCATTTGAGCAAGTTGTAAAGCAAGGTCAATTTTTTTTACATCAATGCTGTTTTCTGTGAATGTTAGCTAAGTGAAAGATATGTGTGTGAGCAGATGCTACGTTCAGTTTTAAATGTGACAATGGAGCTCTTGTTCAGGTCTTCCGATTCAAGGTCGGTATTCGCTGCCAAATGCAAATATCAAGAAACGCATGCGTGGGGTAGATAGTCTGCATTCTTAAAGGAAAGCAAATGGAGGGTTATTTTTACCGCGTTAGCATTGTCGTTTAAAAAGTTACAGTGATTTTCATTATATGTTAAAAAAGTGTCACTGATGAAGACTGAAAATAAATCCTTATAAATAACAGGGACTGGTGTATTTTAGAAAAGGTGTGTAACATTACATGAATTGTAAAAAAAAAAATATTGTAATTGAAAGTGTATGGTTTGAAAATGAAATGTAAGGTTTATAGTTCACGTTTTGAAAGCGGTTCTAGAGGGTCAGATGCATGATAGATTTATAAAAAATAGAACATGTTTTTCAATAGTATTATGGAAAAAATATGTGCCTTTATGTACTGTTGCCTATTCTTTGAGTTTTAGTAATCCTGTGTCTTATAAGTTTTCCAGGGGCGGTTTGAGGTTCATGGTGGGATGGGCAGGAAGGGTAGGCTGGGGGTTTGTAATAGGGGGTCCGGGTGGGGTGGATTGCGGAGTTTAGTGAAGAGTGAGGGGGGCGGGGTTAGGGTGTTTGGTAATGGAGCAGAGTCAGAGGACGCCACATTTCTGTTATGGGGTGCCACGGAAATATGTATCCATTCTCAGAGGTTTATTATATTAAGGATATATATTAACATGGTGGCTCTTGTGGTTTTGTGGTTCTGTGCATGTGTATAATGCTGGCCCTGTAGTTTTTGTCTATGGACCTCATTACGACACAGGGGAGCCACGTTGCACAGTTGGAGATCAGAGACTTAGGAAATAAAACTTTATAATTGTAAGGGCTCTAAGCGATACAAATCGCCCGTTCTCGGTGTAAAAAATGTCACCGCTATTGGTGGTATTTTCTACGGTGTTAGTGCTCGAAGGAGAATAGTAACATATATGTGAAAGAAAATTCTGTAACAGGCTCAGCATTTCACATTATCGCGTGAAAACAAAAGTTGTTCTCACATAGCAATAAGTCTCTTATAATTAAGGGACGGAGTGTATATAGTGGTATTTACTACACTGCTATGTGAACGATGTCGAATGTTTCATAAGAGGAGGCTTTAAAAGTTTTTCGATAAACTGGTTTTCCAGAGAACTGGGTAGAGTGTTCCGTGTAAATTGCAGAATAGAAACTAGTAAGAACCAATTGGAAGTGTTGTTCTAAAGTCGCATGACTTCACATGCGTGTGTCGCTGCCTCTACGCGATACGTGGGTGCGCGCACCCGATCGCGCACTAAAAAAAAGCGGCGAGAAAATATCAGCTAATATGCTCTTGGAGCTCGTTTTGGTACAAAGAGTTAGTTCTGAAAAGAACTTTTTTTTTCTCTTTTTTTTGGAAACAAGTGTTATGATGCTTTTGATTTCTTAAAGTTGCTACGACATTTTTCAGTATGTCATACTATCCAAATAAAGTGAAGAAATTTAACTTTTCTTGGAGCATTTATGACTCTCAATTTTGTGTTTAATTAGAATAAAGCTTTGCTCTCCGTATACAAGAAGTTTTCCACAGTTCTTGCATTTCATGTGCACGTTCGCCAGATATGGTTTCAAGTCCATGTCAGCACTCGATGGAGATACAGGTCGTTCTGCAGAAGATGTGCTGGTCACTTCTGATGGTAATAGCGTGGCCTCCGTTTTTCTAGTCAAAGGTGGTCGCTCATTTCCTTCAGATTCGGAAGATGAATGCAGAACGGTAGCCATTGCAGCAAAGTCTTCGGGAAGATGTTCGACGTTGTTCTCTATTGAGAGTAGAAAAGAAAGTGATGGAAGTGGGTGGAGTGCTGCGTGTAAATTCCAGAATAGAAACTACCAACAACCAATTGCAAGTGTTGTTTTCAAGTCACATGACTTTACATGCGCTTCTCAGGACGTGTAGGCGGTGACACTATCTAGTTATGAACGTGATTTGGAAGTAGCGATGTTCTTTAGTGAAGTTTAAAAACGTGAAAAGAAGTGAATTCAAACACATACGGATTTCACATATTTTTAGAGCTCGATTTAAGTATACAATTATTAAATTATAAAACCTTTTATATTTTTTAAAAAAAAATATTAAGGTGTGTACAATCAGTCACGCACGAACGATTAAAAAAAATTCGCCTCCATTTAATTAAAAGGTTTGTATGACAAAAAAAAAGCCTAGGTTCAGTGTCTTTACGTACTATAAGTTCTTTCATTGGTCTATGAAGAAATTCATTAGGTTTAAATTGGAAAGCTTTCATGAAATAAATAGGTGGGTACGTGCACTCAGTTGTGCACGTAAGATTGGTATGTCGATATTTATTTCAGGTATATCTTTCATACTTAGGAACTAGCATTCAAAAAACCTATGAAATTCACTGAAAAAACCATAGGTTTTACACACGTTATAGTTAGGAAATAGCATTTCAAAAACCCATGAAATTCACTGAAAAAACCCTAGGTTTTACACACGTTATAGTTAGGAAGTAGCATTTAAAAAACCTATGAAATTCACTGGAAAAACCATAGGTTTGACACATGTTATAGTTAGCTGGACATTTTACTCATATAAAACCAATGAAATTCCCCGTTATAGTTACTTCAGCTAACTATAACTCGCGCGCCCGCAATGGAAGAGATAGTGGGGAAGAGATAGTGGGGGGGTGGATGGGGAGGAAAAAACAGGGGGGGGGAAGGGGGGAAAACGAGGTGGAGGTGGGAAAAAAATTGTATTAGTGTTACAATCTAGGAGTGCAATTGAGGGGAACTGGAGAAGGGGGGTAAAGGGGGGGGAAAGAAAGGAAAGGGGGGAAAAAGGGTGGAGTGAACAGGGAAAAACAGGAAGGGTAGGGGAAGTGGGTGAAAAGTGGGAGGGGATAGTCATGATAATAAGAAAACAAAGGTACCTGAAAATGGATGACTATTATCAAAGGCAGCTTGAAAGTGGTATACAGATTAGAAGCAATGAGGTCTGTAAGAGGGGAAATTGAATTGAATATCAGTGAGGCAAAACGAGAATTAAGCCTTTAGGGGGCTCAAATATGTGGAGAGGATAGAAAGTTTTGATTACCTTATATGAGGAGATTAAAGACTGCCTGGGCCATTCATATAGGTGAAGTTTTGGCTGGTACTAAAGTAGGAGATAGTAAAGGGTTCGACATTTCAAAGGATGGCCGAGTAAAATGATCATTAGTAAATAGGACCTTTGTAAATAATGGATACCTGCGCACTGGATGTGTCGCGTAATCCAATGATGGGGTCTGATGAGATAGTAAAGCTGTTTGAACCAGCTATCAGAGTAGGAAGCGGAGAGACTTCTGGAATGGTTAGTATCTGTGGATAAAACGGTTGTATATACAGATTGTGAATATTTTGAGTGGATATTTCCCTTAAAACATATGCCTAGATTTACTAATAAACCCTAGGTTATAGATGGTAGAGAGAGAGGACACCTATATTAGTACCTGGTAAGGCAATCCTATTGATAGTTCTATGCAGGGTTCCAAGTATAATGTTCCAGGATTGCAGCCTGTGTGAGGTCCGGAATCTGTGGTATCGTTATCTGAGAGAAAACGGGACAAGGTGTAATTCGGCAAACGATGGACCTGCAGGTGGAATAGGCTAGGCTGTAAGGCACAGCGAAGGTGGTAACCAAAAAATACCTGTACTGACGGTTCCGCGGTCGATCCTATAATGGAGTCTGCCTTGCGCCTCGGAAATGAATCCCGATGAGCCGAGAGCGTTGTCGGGAGAAGCGATGTTTATAAATACATATTTGGCGCGCATTGTAGATGGAGGGGGGACGTCCCTCAAAAGAGTGTTAGAAAGGGAGAAAGAGCACAGTCCGAAGTGCCGGGTTGTGGTTTGTTTGACGTCAGACATCTTGGAACATGTTAATGATGTATTCCGGACATTGTGAGCGTGCATGTATCGCCCACTCATATACACAAATGGTGATAAAATACACAGCCTGATACCTATAATACGCAGTGTGTTTATATGTGTCAGACCATCTAATTTACAAAGATGTCGGTATAATGTACAGCTGTGTATTTATACAAGAGAACAATGTAAAATGTATAGAAAAAGACAAGTTGAAAGCAGAGTTTCCGTGGCTGAATAGTAATAATAGCGCTGGGAGATATTTAAGTCTCCGGAGTAGCGATGTGATGCATGACTTCATAGGTCTGCAGTGAATGAGAAAAGTGTGTTGGAAATGTCGGATCATGACGATAAGATAAAAGGGAAGGGAGGACCTGATGAGAAAGGGCTAGCGTACCGGGGGATAGTGTTGGATATTCAGGTTGGAGAATGAAGCAAGGGATACTAATTGAATGAAATTAACATTGCATGTAGAATTGCATGTAAAATAACTGCACAGGGGATGATGGACCAGGGCTCTATAAAAACCTTGTACTCTATCATTGTACTATTGTTCCTGCCTCCCCACCGTCATCTGGCCCACCCCACATCCACTTTTTCACCCCCATCCCCTTCCCTTTTGTTCCCCCCCTCCCCCCCTCCCCTGTTAGTTACAGAACCACTCTAATACCACCATGGATAAATTACTCACTTTTGGGTTCTCAGATGAGGACTTTGCATCCATGGTAGGAGAGCTAGCATCCACAGAAAACCTAATCAGTACAAATCTACACAATAATGAATATCAAAAACTGCTAGCCCTAAAGAAAAAGACCAAAAGAATAGAGCTTCACGGTCACTTTATCCTCAAATACCTACAAGCAGGTGTCATCCCCCAAGGCTTACGAGTTAGGAACATCCCGGGTCTATTCGTACAAATAAGAAGATTTCTAGAAAGATGGTCCCTCATAGCAAATAGATGCTCGAGGGACCTCATGATGCTGATAGTAGAAACCGCTAAACATTTAGTTGAAACCCTACTACAAGAAATAGCTGACCTTGAACTCAAACTTAAAAACAACACAGCGGTAGATGACGCAGTTAAAAATTTACAAGATATGGAACAAGAAATGCAATCCTATAGTGACTATCTTCTCAAGAGAAAAATGAACAAACTAAAGAAAGATGTCCAATATTTCAGCAATGAAAAAGTCTATCCTTACCTTGCTGATAATTACTACCAACCAGAACCACTAGGTGATATCCCTAGCACCTCAAATCAACAGACTATCCCCAGGAAAATAACCACCTTTTCCAATACCTCGGGTCGGATAACGAAAGTACCAACAGTGATAATGATTCAGGATCCTACCAAACAGGGGGACACACCAGAGGTAACATGCCTTTTTTATCCAGACGAGGGAACCCACAGGGACGCTGGAAACCCAGATACCAGTCCCGCCACAGAGGCAATTTCCAACCACAGAATCAACATTATCCTCAACCCCCCTCCAACCAACTATACCCTGTACCTTTGATGCATGCTTACCCTCCACCTCAAAACTACCAGGAGGCCCCGGCCATGTATCCCAACCCCAACCAGTACTTAGTGACCCGACATGCACAATACTGGCACGATTAGACGAGATCCCTATTTTTAATTTAAGCAACACTGTATTGAACCTTGAGACCGAAAAACTTCTAACTAAAGGGCTTTCCTTCGTCCCTCATTGTACCATCAACAAGTTTGAACTATTTAAAGACTTGATGAACTTTTTCAGAAAAGTAAGACTTCAAAACTTTTTTGAAGATACCAATCAGAACACAGAAACCAGAATTAACTTATCTGGCCTTAAACCTGTATCTACATTCTTACCCACACTGGAACAAGTATCTCCAGAAATAGCGATATTTGAACATGCAGTGTATAATAAACTTACAGCTGCCACCAAATACATACCTTCTCCTAGTTACAACATTTCACATGAGGAACATCAAGCATTGATAGCCCTTAAATCAAACAAAGACATCACTATCAAATGCTGTGATAAAGGTGGAGGGATTGTGGTGTTAGATACCACACGATACATATCAAACATGGAAAAACTTCTTAGTGACCCAAATCACTATATCCCCGATCAAAAAAGATCCCACCAAAAGAGTACAGGCTGCCATTCTTGCATTAACCACCAAAGCACTGAATGATGATGTCATTTGTGAACAAGAATGGCAATTTCTAAATGTTCACCAACCAAAAAAGGCAGCAATATATGGGGTTCCTAAGATCCATAAAAACAGCGAGGATCCCCCATACAGACACATAGTTACCACTATCGGGTCCATAACTGAGCCACTATCCAAATACATTGATACCATTCTCAGACCCCACATCCCAAATTCCATCACACATAAAAGATACCAGAGACATCATCAACACCGTAGAATCACTACCCTTCAATTCAGACACAAAATGGATGGTCACTATGGATGTAGAGGCCCTATATTCCAACATTCCTCAATCAGGAGTGATTTCTGCAGTCTCCTGGTTTATTGACACCTATGCTATACATTGTCCAAAAGTTTTCATCCTTGACTGTCTAGGAATAGTCCTATCGGAGAACACCTTTGATTTCAATGGGTCCCTTTTTCAGCAGACAAAAGCATGGGGGCATCATGTGCGCCCACAGTAGCCAATATATATATGGCCAAATATGAATCCAAATTCATATATAATGAAGTTGCCCCCTTTAGCGAGTCCATTACATCTTGGGCTATATAGATGATATTTTCTTTATTTGGACCTCGGAAACGACCCCCCTTTCCACCTTTGTATCCTGGCTCAACTTATGTGATGAGAATATCCATCTCACTGCTATATCCAGCCAAACACAAGTAGAATTTCTGGACATTAACATAATCAGCACCAACAACTGTCTTAATGTAGATCTGTTTGTGAAGCCCACCGCTCGCAACACACTTCTACATTACACCAGTTATCACCCCAAATCCAAAAAATCCAGTATCCCCTTCGGCCAATTCCTTCGAGTCTGAAGGAATTGTTCCTCATTAACGGACTTTGACAGAAGAGCAGTTGAGATGCAAAATAAATTTATATCTCGAGGATACCCAAAAAGACTAATCCGTGATGCATATAAAAGAGCCAGGTTATTTGACAGACAACATCTATTGACACCACGCACCAAAGAACCAAATCCAAAACTAGTCTTTGTGACAAGACATTCGACAATGAATGCTAAACTTCAGCAAATAATCTTTGCCAATTGGCACATTCTGAAAGCCACTAAAGCTAAGGATAACCAGCTGCCCAAACCAGTCTTTGTCTATAGAAAAAACAAAAACCTCAAAGACTTAGTTGTACGATCAAGAATGGAACCAATAAACAATCCCTACATCCAACGCTCCCTAACTGGCATGACTCCAGTTGTAGGCAACTTCAAATGCCTTTCCTGCACTGCCTGTGACTTTGCCATAGAGACCAAAGAATGGACGTTCAATAAAAAACCCCTGCGATCCCAAACATTAACAAACTTCAAAACTACAAATGTAGTATATCTACTACTATGCCCTTGCGGGATGGGATACGTAGGCAAAACAGCTCGCATGATGTCAACCCGTCTGTCTGAGCACAGATCAGCCATACGTACGGGTAAACTGCAAGCCCCATTAGTTAAACACTACATTGAGGCAAAACATAATCCAAATGATATACGTTGGTATATCTTGGAAAAGATACGCAAGTCATCAGGAACTCTTAGCACACATGTGCGAAAAAGCAGAGAAGTTTATTGGATTTTTACCTTGGATACATATACCAAAGGATTAAACAATGAGATCCCCTGGGACCAGGTCATTAAATATAATTATAGCTGAACCTATCCTTCGTCATCCTTGGTTCCTTAATATTCTCTCTGCATACCTCCGCCGTCCATCATCCCCTGTACAGTTATTTTACATGCAATTCTACATGCAATGTTAATTTCATTCAATTAGTATCCCTTGCTTCATTCTCCAACCTGAATATCCAACACTATCCCCCGGTACGCTAGCCCTTTCTCATCAGGTCCTCCCTTCCCTTTTATCTTATCGTCATGATCTGACATTTCCAACACACTTTTCTCATTCACTGCAGACCTATGAAGTCATGCATCACATCGCTACTCCCGAGACTTAAATATCTCCCAGCACTATTATTACTATTCAGCCACGGAAACTCTGCTTTCAACTTGTCTTTTTCTATATATTTTACATCGTTCTCTTGTATAAATACACGGCTGTACATTATACCGACATCTTTGTAAATTAGATGGTCTGACACATATAAACACACTGCGTATTATAGGTATCAGGCTGTGTATTTTATCACCATTTGTGTATATGAGTGGGCGATACATGCATGCTCACAATGTCCGGAATACATCATTAACATGTTCCAAGATGTCTGACGTCAAACAAACCACAACCCGGCACTTCGGACTGTGCCCTTTCTCCCTTTCTATCACTCTTTTGAGGGACGTCCCCCCTCCATCTACAATGCGCGCCAAATATGTATTTATAAACATCGCTTCTCCCGACAACGCTCTCGGCTCATCGGGATTCATTTCCGAGGCGCAAGGCAGACTCCATTATAGGATCGACCGCGGAACCGTCAATGCAGGTATTTTTTGGTTACCACCTTTGCTGTGCCTTACAGCCTAGCCTATTCCACCTGCAGGTCCATCGTTTGCCGAATTACACCTTGTCCCGTTTTCTCTCAGATAACGATACCACAGATTCCGGACCTCACAGAGGCTGCAATCCTGGAACATTATACTTGGAACCCCGCATAGAACTATCAATAGGATTGCCTTACCAGGTACTATTATAGGTGTCCTCTCTCTCTACCATCTATAACCTAGGGTTTATTAGTAAATCTAGGCATATGTTTTAAGGGAAATATCCACTTAAAATATTCACAATCTGTATATACAACCGTTTTATCCACAGATACTAACCATTCCAGAAGTCTCTCCGCTTCCTACTGGTTCAAACAGCTTTACTATCTCATCAGACCCCATCATTGGATTACGCGACACATCCAGTGCGCAGGTATCCATTATTTACAAAGGTCCTATTTACTAATGATCATTTTACTCGGCCATCCTTTGAAATGTCGAACCCTTTACTATCTCCTACTTTAGTACCAGCCAAAACTTCACCTATATGAATGGCCCAGGCAGTCTTTAATCTCCTAATATAAGGTAATCAAAACTTTCTATCCTCTCCACATATTTGAGCCCCCTAAAGGCTTAATTCTCGTTTTGCCTCACTGATATTCAATTCAATTTCCCCTCTTACAGACCTCATTGCTTCTAATCTGTATACCACTTTCAAGCTGCCTTTGATAATAGTCATCCATTTTCAGGTACCTTTGTTTTCTTATTATCATGACTACCCCCTCCCACTTTTCACCCACTTCCCCTACCCTTCCTGTTTTTCCCTGTTTTAAATAACGACTGTAATGCATTATAAATACCTATTAATTGGAATTTACAGTATGTTATATATGTAGAAAGCTTGTCATTTATGTATATTTAAAGTAGCCAAATATCATTGCTTCTCTTTTTAAACCAAATATGATTGAATAAAGAATACTCATTTTTTTACCAAAACTTTGGTTTAGATATATTCACTTCCGTCCGATGTCAGTCTCAGTCCATAATTCAACCTGTTCCTAATTTACTGTATTTCCAATAGTTTGATTTATCCCGAATTAGGAACATTTGTCGGGGGTACCCCTTCATTCTTGCACACACACCCATATGACAGTTGTCAACACGTCTCCATTTATAAATGTTTCTGCAAATACCGTCAAAATTATGGGACTTTTATGTTCACATTTCTCTTTATGCTTTTTTCTCTAGATACTAGCATGCATGATTGTTTGTTGCTTTGTAATTTACTATAGTCATTGAATATATATTCCATAAGGGCTCCCTTCTGGCTGGGTGCAATTTATTCTATTACATGCCTTCCTACTGGAAGAGCGTATGCCGGACGCAGTGTTTCTCACCGAAACCTGGTTGGCGTTAGACTCCGATCCTGATGTTGTAACATCCCTCCCCTCTGGCTTTCAAATCATCCGACAAGACCGTCCGGAGGGTAGAGGGGGAGGGCTAGCAATTATATTTAAAGAACAATATCATTGTAGACTCATCTTGGAAAACATCCCAGATTGTGAAAGCTTAGCTTTCTCGCTGGAGCTTTCTCCCAACCACTGTTTTTCAGGCACATTGATATATCACCCACCTGGCCCCCCTAAACAATTTTATAATCTCCTACCAGCAATGTTGGCGCCACGCATTAACGCCGCCGCCAACTATACCGTGTTAAGCGATCTCAATTTTCACTTTGATTCACCGCTGGATCCCACGGCTACTACACTAGCCGATAACCTGGCCGCGCTACAACTTATCCAACGAGTAAAAACATCAACTCATGTGAAAGGACACCTTTCAGATCCAGTGTTCAGTAACTGTGTAGATTTTGTGGTGGGGCCTCCGCTTCCCCTCCCATGGACTGACCACTCTCTGGTGCCCTTCACTTGGTCTACCCAGAAACCCATCGCGGTATCACCAATCATAAGACATACCAGATCCTGGGCGCGGATACCAGTAGACGAATGGAAAAATAAACTTATGAAGGAACTTCCCCTTAACAATGAAGATCCATGTCTGGCGAACCAGGCTTATGAGAACTGGATCCTGCACTCCCTCGAAACCATCCTCCCCCTTAAGAAATCAACGGTAAAGCGTTCCCATAAAACAGCACCTTGGTACTCGGAGGCCCTCAGGAACAAAAAGCGCCAATGCCGAAAAATTGAAAGAAAATGGCGTTTAGACTACTCCATGGAGGATAAAACTCGATATCGAGAGGAAATAAAAGCCTACAAAAAGGAAGTAAAAGCTGCTCAAGCGGCATACTTTTCTGACAAGATCCTATCTGCAAAATCTAAACCCAGGGAAATCTTTCAAACTCTGCAAAAACTTACAAAACCATCCCCCCCCCAGTGTATATGAGGAAAAATCTGTTTCCCAATGCAATGACCTGGCGGAATTTTTCTCAGCCAAAGTAAAGAAAATATACACTTCCTTCCCCTGCACCACTACTCCACTGATAGTTCAGGATAAAACCAGGAGGACAGACCCCGCTCTGACCTCTTCACCCACGCTTGACCACTTTCCCTGCATGGATCTCGAAGTGGTAGAGTCCATGGCTCAGAAAGTAAAATCCGGATCTCCAACTGACCCGGCACCCCCAGAAGCCATGTTGCTAGCATAGGCCGTCCTACCTATCATCAAGAACGTCCTGAACGCTTCCATCGCTTCTGGCATCGTCCCTCCTGCCTGGAAACAGGCGATGGTCCGAGCACTGATAAAGAAGCCAAACCTGGACCCATTGGACTTTGCCAACTATCGTCCTATTTCCCTGCTACCCTGGGTGAGTAAAATCGTGGAGAAGTATGTCAATCTCCAGCTGGTTAGCTTTCTTGAAGATAACCAGCTGTTACATACCACCCAGACAGGGTTCAGACCTAAGCACGGAACAGAGTTTGCCCTCCTATTGGTCATCGAGGAGTCCAGGAAAATTCTTGATCAGGGAGGATCAGTGGCAGTGATCCTCCTTGATCTCAGCGCGGCGTTCGACACGGTAAGTCATAACACTCTACTGAACCGTCTTTCGAATGTCGGCATTGTGGACAAGGCCTGGCTCTGGTTAAAATCTTTTCTAAGCAACAGGTCGTTCCAAGTGTTTGACGGACAGACAGTGTCTTCCAGCATGCCCCTGAAGTGTGGAGTCCCCCAGGGCTCCTCTTTAAGCCCCGCGCTTTTTAATATCTACATGAGGCCACTGGCTGAGGTAGTTCGTCCGTATGGAGTTAAGATCATTTCCTATGCGGACGACACCCAGTTGGTGGTCTCATTAGCGCGGTAGGCTCAACAGCCACTTTCAGGTGGACTAACAAAATGCTTGGAGGAGGTGAAGGCCTGGATGACTCTGTCATCGTTAAAGCTCAATGGTGACAAAACGGAGCTTATGCTCCTAGGCCCTGCTGATCCCACCTTCTTCAACTCATTATGGCCCACCTGTCTAGGCGCCCCCCGGCTCCGAAGGAAAACATCAAAAGCCTAGGGATATGGCTAGACAGGAGTCTTTCACTTAACACCCAGGTAACAAAGCTCTCAGCCACCTGCTTTGGATTGCTCAGGACACTGAAGAAAGTTCTTTCTTTGCTCCCAATGGAGGCAAAGCAGATAGCCATACAGGGCCTGATACAGTCACGATTGGACTCCAACAACGCCCTCTATCTGGGTGCTCCAGAGTACACACTAAAGAGACTGCAGATAGTACAAAACTGCGCTGCCTCTACTCTACTGCAAATCCCACGCAGAATGCCAGTCAGAGCGGCATTGACCAGCCTTCACTGGCTCCCAGTGCGTAAGAGAGTCACTTTTAAGGCAATGTGTATTGCTCACCAGGCCTTCTGGGACTCGGGACCTCAAATTACTCGTAGCCTAGTAAACCAGTATCATCCAGGCAGAGATCTGCGATCTATCCAGGCTTTTATGGCAACAGTCCCTAGAATCAAAAGGACAAGATCGGGTGGAAGGATGTTTGCCTTCAATGCCGCCAAGATCTGGAACTGCCTCCCTTCTCATTTGAGATCCAACCCTGACCTCGCCTCTTTCCGCAAACAACTAAAAACACACCTGTTCAATTCTCCTCAATAAAACTCAGCTCTCCTTCCCTCTTTTCCTAGTCTGCAACCTCACTCA
This sequence comes from Lissotriton vulgaris, assembly GCF_964263255.1. Lineage (NCBI taxonomy): Eukaryota > Metazoa > Chordata > Amphibia > Caudata > Salamandridae > Lissotriton > Lissotriton vulgaris. Next base: position 986,620,008 of record NC_141695.1, on the reverse strand, counting down.
ACCTACCAACAGGTTCCGCTAGCGCTTGGACGCCTCAGGGCAGCAATTTGCGCTCTAAAAATTCACTTTCATTCATTCATTCATTCAAGATAGGCAAAATACTGGGTAGGGTTATCTCCATCTCCTTGTGACAGGTGAGCAAAAAGGACACTTGCAATGCTAGAATTTATTTCAGATTGTTCTAAATTGTCAAATTTCCAGCTCTGGGGTTTGGTTTTACGAGCCATTGCAATCAGATGTCATAGACCAAGCATGTCAATTGAAATCAAAACTAGACAAATTGTGGCTGTCTGAGCCCAACCCAGGACGACAATGTGGGCAGCCAGCAGCTTAGTGCAGCATTTATCTGCCAGGCTGTCCACCCTTCCATCCACTTTACGTTTATAGTTAGATGGTCGGGCTGCAGGCGGGAGTGATTACATAAGGAGGTGAAGGATAAAACCCCTTCAGTGAGGTCACTTCCATGGTGGGGTTTCCCTTTATAGGCATCCCAGCTCCAGGGGTTGTCCTCTTTTGAGGACTCTGTACAGTGAAATACTTACCTGTATTGACATATTTGTGAGTTCTCATGAAATGCAAGTGTTGTGATCCAAAGGTGTTTGATGCAAAGAGAAACCGCAAGATAGAGCCCATAAGGGCTGCATGGAAATACCTGGGGAGTCCTGATGGCAGGTCTCCTGGTTGAAATTGACAGCACCCCTCTATTTTCACAGGCAGTTGTTAGCCTGAGAAAATGGGGGCTTGCCTGATAATGCTCTGCATATGTTCTTTTTCATGGACTATGGGGTCCAGCCCCAGATGTTTTGCATTTCTTGTCCTCATTTGCTAATCTGGCAGGCAGCCAATTTAGGTCATAGCATCACTGCCTGTTCTTGGATCACATGTAAGTTAACTAATTACCTTATGAAATAAACCTGCAAAATAATTTTCTCCAAGCCAAACTAGTGTGGTCTGAGTTATTCACCTGTAGATCTTTCCTTCAAATGCATTTATTAATTGCCCCTGTGTGTTCTTGGCTATGGGATATCTGTGGTATGAACTCCTTGGTTGAATTGAAAGTCCGAATTATATTCCTGCTCAGAGATTTTTCAAGGAATTGACTGAGTAGGCAATTTCCCAATGGTTCACATTTTAAGGCCAACCCTGATAAAGTGTCCGGGGCTGTCATGCAGGCATTAGACTGCAGACATAAAACTCGCATTTCAGAAAAGCAAATAGATTGTCCCAAATGAGATTAAATAATTCAATGAAGCATCCACCACAATGTCCCATGCTTATTAGAAAATGTCTTATATGGTAGGTTGTAAATAGGAATCGGTGTTCATTCATATTGAACATAAATTGTATCAGGGAACCTAGTAAGCAGCCCTTTTTGTGATATCTAGAACAAAGAAACTGGAGAGCTTAGGCCCCTGGGGGGTATAAAGTGGCTTTTTTGTATAAATGTAGTTAATGTTCTTTGACTGCAGAGCCTCAACAGTCTTGTGTTATTGGATGAAGCTTGTGATGAATGTGGTACAGGCATACCTTCTTATGTAAATGTCTGAGACAAGTGCACAAGGGAATGTGATCTGTGCAAAACATAGAGTGCAGCTGCTCAGCATGGCAGGAAAAAAGTCATGGTTAGTGAATGATGGCACTGGATAACTTTTTTGTCTGCCCACAGTACACATATCTTTTAGATAAAAATGTAGTAGGCCTAGCAGCACCCTGATTCCTGGACACGGCCCATCCATTCTTTGCAGACAGGTGGCGTGGGTTGACACCTACCGGCCAACCCTACGGAGAAGCTCCCAGCTGCGGAGGCTTAGGTGTCACTTGATGGGCCATCCTGGGAGATGGGAGGGAAGAGCTGGCCATAGCCAGACATTGAATAGGCTGAATCCTGTCCAAATACAAAGGGCTACATACCCTCCTGTATTGAGTCTGGAGCAAAGGCTGTAAGGGAGGACCTCTGTGCACTTCAAAGCCTTCTTTGAATTCTACCCACTTACAAAAGGTACAACTGGGTATAACTACTGGACCACTAACACCATATCATCAGTACACTTCTGGATTTGTGGCCACTCTGACAGGAAGAACAACTGCTGTGTTGCTAAAGAACTGCCAGTCTGCTGGACTGTTGTTTCTTGACTCCTACCTTGCTGTTTTGCTCTTCTACTCTTGCTGCCTGGGTGAGAAGGACTGGACCTGCACCACCTTAACCCAGAGTGACTCCAAGGACTTGTTGGCTTGCCTCCTGATCTGAAGTCGCAGAGACATATAAGACATCCAACTCTTCTGCTGCTGCACCTGGACTCTGCAATCTTTGTGTCTGCCCTGCCAAGTGATGCCACCCTAATCCTGGACCCCTGGAAGTGAGGCCAATGTGCTTGCTTCATTGAAATATGTGCATTCTCTCAAGAACCAGTGTATCAATGCCATTGTTTGGTCGTTACCACCACATCGCTCCTGTTATGTGATCCTAATCTGCTGTGTGGATCCATGCATCACCTTTTGAACCAGCACTGCGCGACGCTCACCCTGGTGATAAGTCTTCACATCTCTGACGACAGCCCTGATGACCACCCAGAGCACTGCGCATCGCAGCCCCTACACTGATCATAGGCGATACAGCGCCACTATTACATGGACCAGGAAAAGTGCATTGCCGCCCCTGAGAGGATCAACGCTGATGCATCTCTTCAGCTGCATCCCGCTTCTTACTCAACGTTGACCAGCCTGGATCAAGGTACTTTTGTTCAGTGGGCCCAACAAGGTCCCTATATCTGGCCTCTACTCCATCGCAGCCGGCCTGAACCTTGGACTTTATTCTGGTCTAGCATGAACAGATATCCCAAATAAGCTCTTTTTGCTTCGTAGCACAATATTACAGTTTATTCTTTAACAATTCATATCTCAATTTCTACTTATTAACTTTTTGTCATTTTGGTCTTGTTTTATTTATATAAATATCAACAATTTTTCTAACTATGGCGCCGATTAGGATGGCGGTGAATCAGCATCTTCCGGGGCGGCTGAAGCCACCGCCGGCCTGGAGGATGCGGATTCACCGCCGCGGACATTGGAAACACCCACTGGATAAAGGTACTGGATCAGCGGCGGACGGCAAGTCAGTCCACCGCTGATCCGCGGTGTATGCATGCAAATATGGTGGCAGTGTCTGCAAGACACCGCCAGCCATATTAGGATGCAGGCGGAAACATGCTTTTCCACAGCGGCATTTCCACCGTGGAAAAGCATGTGGTCTTTTGTGTTTGGGGGCCCGTTGCAGGTGCCAGGGAGTTTGGAGGATGGGGGGTGCACATGGGGGGTATCTATGGTACCCCCCTGATTTGGCATGCACTAGGTGGTAGGTACCAGGCGGTGCCTGCCAAGTTGTGCATGCCGAAGTTAAACATGCATATTTTACATTGAGGCGGGTGCTGCTCAAAGCAGCACCAGCCGCATTGTAAAATATACAGGATGTGACCGCCAGGGTGGCAGTCACATCCTAATTGCTACGGAGGGATCGCCACTGCCCCTGCGGTCGGTCCCTCCACCTCGGGGGTGCCGTCCGTCCGCCATCCTAATCGACCACCTGGTGTGGAGTCTTTTGAGGTGTTTTCACTGTGTTACTGTTTGAAGTGTTGCACAAATTCTTTACACTTTCCCTCTTAAGTTAAGCCTGAGTGCTCTGTGCCAAGCTACCAAACGGTGAGCACAAGATAATTTAGGGTGTGTTGTGACTTACCTGACTAGGATTGTGGTTCCTGTTTGGATATGGTGCCTACCTCTGTCATTTTTAATCTCACAACTCTGAGATGACAGGAGAGTGAGCCTCCCCTCACTCTCCCAAAAGATCAACTCAAAACACAATTCGAGAAGGACTCTTCCATAAAATCAAAATAAGCTAATAGATAAGATAAATGCTCCAGGGGGAGACCATTTAGACTACGCCCTCCCAAAAGTTAACATTTTGGAAAGCACAAATCGTTTTTTGAATGCCCTCACCCACTAGATAGTGGTAAGCTTCATCATAGGGCCCGCTATCAGACCCTGAAGTAAGCTGGCATTTAGGGTGGATCGCTGTTTTCTTACCTGAAAGAAAATGTATGTATTTAAAATGCACTGATTTCAAATCAGGGATTGTATAATGCAAAACAGAATAATATTTAAACTACCTAAGACGGTTCCTCTTGACAGGATTTTAAAAGTCTTATATACGGGTATATGTAAGAACGTACGACTCCATCACCCTGTCTGCTCGTACCATCATGTTTCAGCCTGTTTTTCTACCCATCTTGGTCGAAGGCCTTCCTCAGAGTACAGATCCCTATCTAATATGTCAACCAGAAACCCAATGTCTAATTTGTGCGTGTTTGTGTTTAACTTATGGGATCATGCAAGCTGAGATGATTTTGGCTGTAGAGAGTGATAAAACACTCACAACTGGAGTTCCCTTCTTTAGAAAGGAGGCGAGGCAGAGTCGAGGACACCTTCAGTCATGCTTTCTGGCCAAAATGACTTTGTTGTTGGAAATAGGGAAGAGCTGTCGAAAAATTGTGCAGTAATGTGAAAAGCCCTGAAACATCCCTGCCTGCCTCTTTGCCTATTGTCCTAGCAATCCTTACCTCGCCTGGGGATAGGGGGAGAGGCTGAGAACTGGAGTGACAATTGGTAGTGGATGAGTTCATCTTTAGGAATATACTGTACTGTATACAAGTTCCGGAAGAATAGAAGTTATAAGTCCCTAATGAAGGAGGGTTACAGTCTCTATGAACCTATGATGTGTGGAACCACAATGTGAAGATGAGCCTCTTTATACCCTTTAAAATGTGTACCGGCAATCGGTGCTGGAATTTGGAGTCCTAGTGTCAGTGCGGATAAGTTCATAGAGTAAGCCTCAGCCAGATTCAGAATTTTCGGGAGGTCTAGTTGAACACAGTTCAATGTTCACGTTATTCACAGTTAACCATTTGGGGGTCTGACTTGTGCCCAGTACAAGCATAGCTCTTTAAAATTTTAGGGATTTGAGTGACAATTCAAATTCAAATTTCAAAGCTTTATTCGATTGATTGAAAACAACAATCATAAAAGCACATGATACAGCAAACAATAAACATTCATATATCGCCAATAGAGATTCCACTCAACAGGTTAAAAGTAAAGCTAAATAATTCAGAGATGAGTTTAAAAAAGCATACTTTTCTTCACAGAAATGGCTTTCAAGATAAAACAATCGCAGTACGAAAACAAATTTCATGATCATTCAGAGAGAAGAGCAGTCGCGTAGCTGATTTTACAGTGGTTATTGCCCTTTTTTTAAACAATGGTTTTAGATAAAATACACGAAGATGCAAATAAAAATCACAGATAAATAGAGAGTGTACGGTGCTTTGTTTTATAATCCCATCACATGGACACGGTACAGAGGGATGGATTTTTATATGCGGAAATGCCACCAGGTTATGGGCAATACCCAGTCTTAGCCTGGTAAGGACGTACCGGTGAAACAGCCGAGTGACCGCAGTTAGGTAGGTCTGAAAACCAGTGGTCTCGATGTTAGAATAATAGTACTGGGGAATTGTTAACAACATATTTGCCTCCCTACGTGCTTCCGCCTTTTTCCCTAAAAACAAACATTTTAACTACTTTTTAGGGATGTCGGAGAGACTAGCTGTGTCGGCCAAAATATCCATATTCAATAATACTCCTACTGTGGTCACCACGTAATTAATCCAAGGGATCGAGAGCCTCTTGTCTAAACGAAGACAATCATTAATAATGTCTCTCGTAAAGCTAGTTTCTTCTTTATACCAAGTTGCTCTCCAAACCATCAGAGGTCTTAAACTAATTAAGTTGGACAAATATTCTATCCCTAGCTCATTATGTATTATCGGTGTAGAAGCTGATTGGGGTAAACACAGTAGTCTTTTCAGAAAACAATTCTCTTCCGTTTGCAGGGCCTCATAACGGCTATGACCCCAGACCCCTGACCCATTCAAAGCTATGGGGGCGCATCTCAGTCGATATATTTGCAACATGTCGTATATACGACATTGTCCAAGCTTTGTTGCAAACTTAAAGACTCCACGTGCGTTGTTGGACATCTTAGCTTTGACGTTCGATATTTCTTGTGTCCACAGGCCATTATTACTAAAGGTTATACCTAAGTAACAAAGTTTGTTGACAACTTAAATCCTTTGCCCATCGATAAAAAAGGAACTAGACTTCCTCGGCTTACTTCCACAGATGATAATAAAAGTTTTTGTGTAATTAATCTTGAGTGTGCGTTCTTTTATAAACCCCGCAAACCTATCCAATAATCTATCCAAGCCTCGGGGGGTTCTAGATAAAAGTACTGAATCATCGGCATAAAGCAGAACAGGAATAGCCTGCCCGTCTACTTGTGGTGCGTCAGAGTTAACTAACCTAAGCTCAGCCTCAACGGCATTAATAAAAAGAGAGAAAAGGAGGGGTGCCAAAACGCACCCTTGCCTAATGCCTAGGTTAACATCAATACTATCAGTACACTCCCCACCCGAATCTAATACTGGCCGATAATTTGGAATATAATCTAGCCAGGAAATAAATAATCTCCGAGGGTGCACCCAGTTCAAGTAATGTCGGCCATAGTAGGGCATGATCGACTAGGTCGAACGCGCTGCTTAGATCAGCGAAACAGAGAAAGAGCGAGCCCTGCTTGGCGCACATATACTTCCCTATTACGAGGTCTAAGTTTATGCACTGTTCGATCGTCCCTAATCCTTTTCTAAACCCAAACTAGGAACGGGCTAAGGTTCCGTTACTCTCCGCCCATTCCTCTAGCCTAGCCAGCAACACCCGGCTCATTGTCTTGAGGGAAGAATCTAGGAGAGAGATAGGTCTATAATTCTTTGGTTCTGACCTAACTCCGTTTTTGTATATAGGTATAATCACAGATTCCCCCCAGGAAAGTAGGGTGCTTTCGGTCACTGCAGCGTTAAAAACTTTAACCAGTACAGGCCCCCATAATTTCGCGGCGGTCTTATATAGATCGATCGATACCCCATCCGTACCGGGTGCCTTCCAGCCCTTACTTCACCTGATCGCCACCTCGACTTCTTGTACAGTAATATCCAGCGGGATGACCGGCCAGGGTTCAGTGTTCCTAGGGATTGGGATTGCCATTCCATCTGAGTTAAATATACTTCCAAAGTGAGACATCCAACTTTCGTTGCTGACCTGGGCAGTGAGTACCGGAATGTCCTCACTCTTAACCACATCCCAAAAGAGTTTACTATCCGACATCTCAACTGCTCTAGTCAAACTATCCCAGGCTTCTTCCCGTAGTTCTCTCTTCCTACGCTTTAGCTGTTCATTATAAGATGCCAGTAAATTTGAGACAATCAATCTATACCTTGGTCTTCTAGATAATGCTGTCTTTAATTTCCTCAGGGACTCAGTACATGCGTGGTCGAACCAACCGAGCATAGGTTTGTTATTACCATGCTTGGTGGCTGTCAGGATATTAATAATTACAATATTTATCCAATTAAAACTGGATAGGATTCCCTGAGAGGAGGAGTTCTCATCCAGGCAATCTTGTAGATCTGGGAGGCAAGCCGACACAATTTTAACCAAGAGTTTTTCTGAGTTATCTCCCCTCCATTTTATCCTATGGCCGTTGGGCCAACACAGCACTATGTTGTTGATGATACAGGTATTGGGCAAAGGCTTAAGGCCCCAAAAAGTGATCACAAGTGTAATACAGTTGTGGTCACTTAGAACTAAATCCCTTACAACTGGGGCATCACAAAAGGGGCTAATATCATTAGAGATCAACAGGTGGTCAATGATCGTGGCCGAGTTCTTCTCCGTAAAGGTAGGGATGAAGTTGCCCTTGCTGTCTTTAGCAGGCTGGAGTATAATTAAAACAAACTTAGCCAGAACCAGGTTCAACGACTCTCCATACGCATTGTGAGAAAAGTGAATAACACAATCCCCACTATTGTCGTTGTACCCACAAACCTTGGTCCCTGATAGTGTACACATAGTGATGTTAAAATCCCCGCCCCAGATGATTGAGAAGTTCACACAGTTATCCTTACAAATCTTATCCAAAGCCTTCTCCAATTCCTTTACCACCAGGCAGCGGGATGAATCAAACACATTATTGTAGTGGTTAATCAACAATATATTACATCCGTTCTTGTGGGATAACCACACAATTTGTGAATGGCAACCAACATTTTGATGCAAAATAACCTTTACTGGGAGTTTGACAGAGAGTAGGATAACCAGGCCACCTTTGGCTCTACCCATGTTCGAGGCCTGGGCTGGTAAATTATAAGATACAAAACCATCATAATTAATGTCATTCACCCGCCAAGTCTCTTGAAAACATAATATATCATGATTGATCATAAAGTCTTTCCAGCCCAAGCTATCTCATTTGTTATTCCAGGCGGCAATATTCCAATAGGCAAGATTAAACCATCTATCACTTATTTCGGTACTGTGAACGGGGGCTTCATCAACCCTTTTTGAGGGACTCTCCGGCAGGCTTGGTTGGTTTGTAATAACACCTTGAATGCTAAGGCAATTCATCCCGGATGCTGAACTCCCTTGAATCCCATTTTTCATGACGAGCTCAGCTCGTCATGAGCACACGAGCAGTATTCTGCATGACAAGCTGAGCTCGTCATGAGCATGGAAGGGGTTAAACAAAATACCTCCGTGTCCATCAAGTATAGTGGTAGCTACGCCCCAAGGCACCAGGGTGGTGTGCTATCGCCCCCCCCCCATGCTTGATCAATCAGTATGGGCTCGACTTGCTGTGGTGACTATATAATTAGGGGGTGAACCGGACGCCTTGAACTGGGGACAATTATTCACGAGCTCATGCTGGAACTTGGTCAGTCAGTCTACTGCGTCTAGACAATTAAATCGATTATAGCTAGCGTAGGCATCAAAAGGATACGAAAGGGCCTTATTACCCCAGGCCCCCCTGTCATTTTTCCTCCTTACTACTCTAGACCATTCACCTGGGCCTCTTGTGGGTTCTCTCTCATAATTCAGTGGGTAGAAAAAGTTTAGGGGAAGTGGCTGGATGATTGTATCTGTCTTATGATTTTCCCATGCACAAATGTGGGTGACTGCCCTCGGATCTCTAAAGGTTACAAGGCTACAGTCACCGTTAATCGATTTGGCCGTTCTTCCGACCCAGGGGGTCCTCTTGACCATAATAATCTCACTTGATGTAAAGGGGGGGAGAGGTCTATTCACACTAAGCCAGCTTACCACTTTGTTCTTTAATGAGGCAAAAGATTCATAAACCTCCTCTTTTAAAGCCTGGACGCCTGTAAGAACTATTACCAAGGGCTGTGCTTCCGGCAGGAGATCTGGATATGAAACTTTCCCTGCCTGGTTATTAGTCTCTCGGTCATTTTCCTTAGGCGGAATTTCCTTAGCTTTCAAGGGGGCCTTAGCTATAACTGGATCTCCGTCACAGCCCCCGCGGGATTCTAACTAGGATCTAGGCTTGGGAAAAGTTACATCTTTTCTCGCTGGCTGGATATTAGTAACTACTATCTCAGGTTGGGTATCTGTACTGATGCCGTTTTCTATGGGCTCAGTGTAAGAGGATACAATTGTTTCCGTTCTAGTAGCCATTTTTTCTAATGTATTAGTATTAGCTGCCACTACCTTTTTGAGCTGATCCAGTTTACAGTTAATGATCCGTGTTCGCTCCAGTAGGGACAGCATTAAAGATTTCATCAGTATTACATTTTACCTAAAAGGTCGCTATTGCCTGTATGTTCAGGAACCATATTAAAAGGGGCTGAAAGCCTCACAGATGTATTTAATAAACTTGGAATATGAGTTAGACAACAGTTTTTATATATTTTGGCAGGTTTCCCCATTGGGGGCTCCCTCCCCGCTTCCTTTTGGTAATTTTATTTACTACATTTTGGGTATTTGTTGGTGGTGGGACGAGATTAGGACTGTCCATGGACGTTATTAAGCTAATCGATGATCGTGTGGAACCATGTATGGGTGTACTGTCTATTGTATTCTCTAGGGTAGGTTCAATTGCGCCGGATTCTAGCGGCTTCGGGCTACAAGACGAACTTATAGCTGTTCCCTGGTCCACCAACCCCGATACGGGGGAGACAGATGCACCATTAGCGCCCAGCGAGGAGCGCCTGCCCGTCACCAGGTCAAGGGACAAACGCTTTTCTGTATCTGCTATTTCTTTCTCCAAAATTTTCGCAGCCCGGCTAATGAACAATCCATGGTCCCAGTGACAGTCCCCCCCCCACCCCCCCCCCCCCCCGGGGTAGATATAGTAACCTTTCTCCCCTTCCCTGATCGCAGCACCATACTAATAATTGGATAAACACTACCAATAAATAAAATGCTGGAGGAATCAGGTAATGTACCTCAAAGAAAGTGGGCCCAGCCCGGCCTCTATCGACCTCGAACGACCTCAGACGGCCCGCCCTTTGCCCACCGGCGCACGCCCGCGCGCGTCCCGCATCGCGCGGGAAGGGCCAGATGAAATAGGGCAGGAGGCGGGGCTGAATAGGGGAAGAGGACCAGCTGGTGACTTCAGCTATGAATGCTGATCCTCGCAGTCCCCCACAGGAACGTCCGCCCCACAGTCCCGGTCAAATAGTCACGCGGTGGCTCCAGCAGCAGCACAGGGACCCGTGATGATTACAGGAAACAAAGTCAGTCACTCCAGTGGCAGGGCAAGGGAGGCTTCAAGCAGCGAAGGGCACCCGCGGAGCGGGGGCCGTGAGATGTTATATGCTGCGAGCAGGAGGCGGGGCTGATTGGGAGAAGAGGACCAGCTGGTGACTTCAGCTATGAATGCTGGTCCTTGCAGTCCCCCACAGGCACGTCCACTTCACAGTCCCTGTCCAATAGTCACGCGGTGGCTCCAGCAGCAGCACAGGGACCCGTGATGATTACAGGAAACAAAGTCAGTCACTCCAGTGGCAGGGCAAGGGAGGCTTCAAGCAGCGAGTGACAATTACTTTTTATCCGGAGTGCACCTTCTTCTGAGCTGGGTCAGTCATTGTAAATTATACTATAGTTTTGTGATGTGCTGGCCTAGTCGTGAACCTGCAAGATCTTTGTGAAGGAGTTGATCTGCTGCTAGATGTTTTGGCCTAAACTTTTTGTGAAGTCGGGGAGAGAACAGTTCTACTAGATGCGTGATCCTGTAGTCCAAGTCTGAAGTATATATGTAATCTGAAGAGTACATTTTCTGTGTGAAGGATTATTGTCTGAGCACCAGATGGAGAGTTTGTCTGTGAATCAAAATAATCTTTTAGACTTTTGTTCCCTAAGAGAGGGCCCTGCTTTTAAAGGCTTTCATCGGTATGATTGGCAGGACTTCTGTTTTACAAAGTAAGATCCTTGACATATGCATGGAGTCCAACAAATTAATACTAAAATGACCCGTTTGGAGGAGAAACATTTAAATCTGTACCATGCAAGCTGTTACTCCAGTGCCAAGTGTTTAGAATTACTCAACTACATGTCTGTGTATTTACTGTACAATCACTGCATACTTCGAAATACAAAGTATGCACAATCATATGGTCTATAAGTAGTTTTCATGTATTGGCAAACTATAACATGCGCTAATGTAAATATGTAAATCCTCAAAATATATCCCAATATGTCTACTTCTATAGTTCCAAAATGCAATTAAATTCAGTTCAGCACACTTGAAAAATAAACAGAAAAACAATACCTGAGATTTGTTGAGTGTGCTATAACAGTGTATCGTGTTTACTGAATGCAAAGATTAAATATGGCACATATTTTGGTAAAATTAACCAAATTAAACTCGGCTCCTAAATAGCTTTAATTTTATCCTTTATTCTATGAATGCACATCATATTTCAGTTTGTCTTCTGTGCCTCTGTAATTTATAGCAATCATTAAGTCTAAAGGTTAGTTTAGGACGTTAATGAACCACATCTGCCCTGCAGGAGGAGGAAGTTTCTCTCGTTCTGAACTTTTCTCCAGGGCAACAGATGTTTTCTTCCTGCACAAGACAGCTTATGCGAATTCGGCAAGGGGAACCTCGTGGGTTTATAACCTAACAATAAATTCACCATGCCCAGGCGGAATGATGGTATCAGGGTCACATGTTGTCGGTAATAGAAACGTACTCTTAAAGTGCGGTGTTTTGTCAATAGCCACATGACAAGTGTCCCTGAAGTGCTGACAGTTTTCGCTTCGAATTTCGGGTATACTCCTTTGCAGTGCACGAGTGTCGTGGTGTGGATGGTGTCTTTGATGGAGGTGTTGGCATTCGTGGTGTTGGAGCGGCCACCTTAAATTGGATAGCAGGAGCATTACCAAAGTTTGTAATGTGTGCACCACAGTCAAGTTTTTCCAAGATACCAATCTCTGCCCTCTGGAAGTCCGGACTTTCTCGCACTCATTTAAACTTGATAGAATGCAGAGGAATGTGGGTTGGGCTCCTGCTATTTTTGGGGGAAATATAATTACTGTCCTCTCAATCAGGCCCTAATGTTCTTAATGGGGGGGCCCCTAATTATGTCAGTCCCTAGGGCCTCATCAATCCTAAAGATATACCTAAACCTGCTTCCATTTCTGACATGGAATCATCTGCCAGCCATAAAAATATTTTATGCATTTGAGTCAGTCTTGTCTCAGCCACAGAATATGTTTTTGCATGGTGGTTGTTTAAATGTGCGATGAGTTAGCTATATTGGTATCAGACACTGAATTGTAGTACTGCAGCATGCCCGGTTACTCACCAGTAATATACATTACTCAGAGTCCTGGTCTCCCCGTCCCATTCCTGACAAGTGAGCAGCTAGTCTGCTCTACAGATACCCCTACCTAGCTGAGCTGTTTGCACTTCCCCCTAGGATGACGTCACCATCACATGACTATAAAGGGGGAAGTGCATCAACAATCATCCTGAGAATACCAAAGAACCCAGAACGAAAAACAGACAATCACCCAAAGAAAACCCAAACCAGGGATGGAGGGAAGGGCTCAGGAATGGGACGGGTAGACCAGGACTCGGAGTAATGTATATTACCGGTGAGTAACCGGGCATTACCTCCTCAGCCTGTCTCCCCGTCTCATTCCTGACAAGTGAGCCCATACCCAAGCACACGGTGTGTAAGAAAAAAACAGACCAAATAGTTTGAGAAACAACAGGCCCAGTTTTAATCAAAAGAAAACAGTACATTTCACAAATCATGCACCGCAGAAAGGACACAAACCCCAAAAGCAGCAGAGGCCGCCATCCCCAACTGAAGCCGGTAATGGGCAACAAAAGTACGGGGAGAAGCCCACGTGGCAGCATTGCAAATGTCCCTCAACGAGGCCCCCTTGAACATGGCCCAGGAGGACGACACGCTCCGTGTCGACCGACCCTGAACAGAAGAAGGCAGAGGACAGTGGGCAGAGTCATAAGCAGAAACCACAGCACCCCATACCCACCGAGACGAAGTGGACAAGGAAGGACGAAGCCCCAGCCCTGAGAGGCCATAGGTGACGAACAGGGAATCAACCTTCCTGAAGCCAGCCGTACGCTCCAAGTAGATGCGGAGAGCCCTCAGCACATCCAACGAATGGAGGAGCACCTCCTCAGGAGAGGCAGGAGCCAGAAAAAACCGGGAGAACAATATCCTCCTGACAGTGAAAGGAAGACACCACCTTAGGAAGAAAGAACTGACTTGGACGGAGGATGACCTTATCATCGCAAAAGCGCAAGAAGGGAGGGGAAGCAATCAGCGCCCCAATCTCAACAACCCTCCGCCCAGAAGTAATGGCCACCAGGAAAATAACCTTAGCAGAAAGGAATTTCAGTGCCAACGCTCGACCCAATCTTCACCTCCAGCAAACACATCTCCTTCGATCGCACCACAGCTCTCCATTGGACGGACCACAGTTGTGTTCACTTCAGCTACAAAACCACCTCGACCCACAACCCCCCACAACCTATTCCCCGAAGAAACTGGAACAAAATCATCACCGACCAACTCCTCACATCGCTCAACCAAAACCCACCCGCCCTCTCATCGGACCCAAACCAAGCTGCCATCAAATTCAAACAATGGATCACTCACAGCGCTGACGAATTAGCACCCTTGAAAAACCATCACACCAAACAAGACAGCAAAAAGGCCCCCCGGTTCAACAATGACCTTAAGAAATCCAAGAAGCTATGCCGTACTCTCGAGAAAATATGGAGAAAAAACCCAACCACCGACAACATGACCACCTTCAAGGCAGCCACCCGCAAACACCACCAGCTGATTCGATCCACCAAGATATCAGCATTCAAGAATCGACTCGACAACAACGCCCATAACAGCAAGGAACTATTCAACATCGTCAAAGAATTCACCCAGGCCACCGCAGCCTCAAACGACATAACTCCCTCCCAAGACCTCTGCGATTCGTTATCCTCCTTCTTCTACAACAAAATTGCTGACATACATAACAGCTTCGAAAACAGTTCCAACGAACAATCCTCTCCACCCCCCTCAGAACCTAAACCGCCCTCTAACAACCTCAGCACCTGGAACCCAATCACCACTGAAGACACCATCCGCCTAATGAATTCCATCCATTCTGGCTCGCCAACCGACCCATGTCCCCACCACATCTTCAACAAAACAGACTCCATCATCGCACCCCATCTCCGTGATGTCATCAACTGCTCCTTCAACTCTGCTACCTTCCCAGAAAGCTGGAAACACGCCGGAGTCAGCGCCCTCCTAAAGAAACCCACAGCAGACCCCTCTGAACTTAAAAACTACCGCCCCATATCCCTCCTCCCATTCCCTGCCAAAGTCATTGAGAAAGCCGTCAATAGCCAACTCGCCGCCTTCCTGGAATCCAACAACTCCCTCGATCCCTCAAAGTCCGGCTTTCGATCCAAACACAGCACCGAAACCGCCCTCATCGCAGCAACAGACGACATCCGAACACTACTGGACAACGGAGAAACAGTGGCCCTCATTCTACTCGACCTCTCCGCCGCCTTCTACACTGTCTGTCACAGCACCCTCATACAACGCCTCAGCAACATCAGCATAAAAGCAAAAGCCTTGGACTGGATCATCTCGTTCCTAGCTGGGAGAACTCAGAGAGTCCGACTTCCCCCATTCAAATCAGAGGCCACCGAAGTCATCTGCGGTGTACCACAAGGATCATCACTCAGTCCCACCCTCTTCAACGTTTACATGAGTCCACTCGCTTCCATCGCGCGTCAACACAACCATCATCTCCTACGCTGACGACACCCAGCTGATCCTTTCCCTCACCAAAGACCCCAACACCGCCAAAACCAATCTTCACAAAGGCATGAAAGAAGTAGCCATATGGATGAAAAACAGCCGCCTAAAACTTAACTCAGACAAAACGGAAGTGCTCATCCTAGGATCATCCCCCTCTGCCTGGGACGGCTCATGGTGGCCTTCGGATCTGGGCTCAGCACCCATACCCACAGACCACGCACATAACCTTGGCTTCATCCTAGACTCCTCACTCTCGATGACCAGACAAGTCAACGCCGTCTCATCCTCCTGCTTCAACGTACTTCGTATGCTCAAAAAAATCTTCCTCTGGATCCCTGCGGAGACAAGAAAGACTGTCACCCACGCACTGGTTACGAGTCGACTAGACTACAGAAACACCCTCTAAGCCGGAATTACAGCCAAATTACAGAAAAAACTCCAACGCATCCAAAACGCATCAGCGAGACTCATTTTGGACATCCCTCGCTAAGATCACATTACCGGCCACCTGAAAGACCTCCACTGGCTTCCCGTCAACAAGAGAATAACGTTCCGTCTCCTCACCAACGCACACAAGGCCCTCTACAAACTAGGTCCCGAATGCCTCAACACTCGACTATCCTTCTACACACCCACCCGCCAACTAAGATCCTCCAATCAAGCCCTCGCCGCAGTTCCACGTATCCTAAGATCCACCATGGGAGGTAGATCCTTTTCCTACTTGGCGGCCAAGACATGGAACTCACTCCCCACTCACCTCCGCCTTACACAGAACCACATCTCCTTCAGAAAAGAACTTAAAACCTGGCTATTCGATAAATATTGAACCCCCTCCCCAAGCGCCTTGAGACCCTCTGGGTGAGTAGTGCGCTATTTAAATTCTTGAACTTGAACCGACAAGGAGGCGCAGGGCATCCAGAGGGGCCGCAGAAGATGAAGCCTCAGCATCCATCTTAGAAGCACAAGTCCAAAAGTCACACCAGCAGGCAAAAACAAGGACAAAAAACAACACAAGAAGGACCCCATATATACAGGCTGAGGCCCTGTGGCAGGAAGAAGAAACGGGCCGGCATAAAAAGCCCAGTCAGCAGCCAAAATGCCCCTTAAATGCACAGCAGAGAGTCACAACACCAACTCCACCAAAAGCCCCTGCCCACTAATGCAGGGCGAAAAAAGGACCGGAGACCACCCAGGAACGGCCGCTGGAGCAGGCCAAACCGAGCCCGGTGAGTGGCGGTGAGTAAAATGAGCAAAAACGGCCGCTAACGCGAGCCGCGTGTGAAATCACAGCCCAAACAGAGACGGCTGCTAACGCGAGCCGCATGCAAGAAAGAGAAGCCCATAAAGGAGACAGCGCGTGGGAAATGGCAGCGCCAGAACAAAGGCGGCCGCTAAAGCACGCCGCCGTACCTAGAAAAGGAAAAACAGCAGGGAACTAACCAGGAAGACAGGCAGCCCCCGAACAGCACAGCCAGGAAACGCGGTCGTAGATCGCAGAAAAAAAAAAAACAGGATGATTGTTGATGCACTTCCCCCTTTAGTCAGATGATGGTGACGTCATCCTAGGGGGAAGTGCAAACAGCTCAGCTAGGTAGGGGTTTCTGTAGAGCAGACTAGCTGCTCACTTATCAGGAATGGGACGGGGAGACAGGACGAGGAGGTAATCAAACTTGCCTTTTGAAAGAAGCACCACTATGTGCGAGTCTTATTATACCCCAAGGTGTGCACTAACAGGAAACCCTGCTTTGAGTCATTTGTCTACATGTTCCTCCTCCACAATCTGTACCTATATATGAAAGGCAAAGCTACTATTGCAGTGGATGATAAGCAGGTCACCACTCATTTACACTGACCGCATTCAGAGAGTGAATATGCGTGATATCCAATAATATGAAAGGGTGATATATTTGACATGACAAGGATAATATGATAATTGTTATGTGCTTCGCTTTTCTGTTTGCTATTTTATATTAACTAATTGTTCACATTGGGATTGAACCCTTTGTCTCACGGGAGTTCCAGTACAAGGAAAGTTTTAAACAGTGCACAGACATTGCTTGAAGTTATCGATGTGTGCACCGCTGTCGATAGTACCCTTCTCGAGTGAAACAGGTAAGCTGACCCTCCTCTTCCTTCAGTTCACACTCAGTGCACATCACTGCACGTGCAGTCGGGTCCCATTCTGCAGGAGCCCCATTCCTATAGTGCACGAGCACATGTTGCCAGACTTGCACTTCCTAAACATCACTCTCGTCAAAGCACCACAGCGTGTGCCGTCTACTGCTGCTCGAGGCCCTTCTCTCAAATATAAAGCACACTGCTCTCTCGATTGTTCAGGTTTGGGGGTGGGCCTTAGTACATTTTTATACTGAGTTTCTTTAGGTTTAGAGTCTGCCTGTTGCAGTAAAGTGGGAGGCAGGCCTTCGCTTTACGGGCCCCACTCTGCAGGATGCACTGAGCGGTGCACTGTCCTATCTTTGTGTTTGGGGGCTTTCTCTAGAGGTAGGCTGTCATTGGGGGTGATGTCCTGCTCCAGTCTTAGAGGAGGCTCTTTGGTGGTCATTCGGACTTTCTTCAGTTCTGGGTAAATATGTATTCTTAGTTGTGGAGAGAATACCTGCTTAGACAAAGTGGAAAGGAGATCCTTTTTTCACTACAGTGGGTGCTGTCTTGTGGCTGATTCTTGCGTTGTAGTCTTGGATCTACTTCTTTCCTTTTTCTGGGAGCACTGGCTGCTTGCTATTCGAGCTATCCTAGAGCACAGTCCTATTAAAGGGGCTGTACTCTCTAGTGCGGTGCACGGTAGACAATGGGAGGTTGCTTGGGGTAGGTTGAAAAGTATAGCTGCATGTCCTGGAGATTGAGGCTGTCCAGTGAGTAATGGGATATGGTGTGGGGTGAGGGAAAAAGGATACAAAATTGGGAGGGTGGGTCCTGATTTCATTAAGCACACAAAAAGGTATCTTAGTGGGTGCTGTTCTACGTACACTTTATCCTTTCTGCTGTATTCTCTATAGATTGGTATCTTCCTCTTTTTTCTGTTTGGTGTATGTTATCATGATTGCACTTCCCATGCATATCTTGTAGGAAATGTATTTCCCGGATATTCATGTGCTGCTCCCTGACCATCCTCCCTTTCTACCCCATGTTGCTGCATCTCCAAGCGTTTAACTGCTGGGAGGCAAACGTTATTGGCGTTCTATGAAATCTTGTTTTATGTGATAATATTATGCGCATCACTCTGCACAGCACTGTCCACCTGTCCACCAATGCCATTATACTCACATATTTTAACAAGATTTTACTTATCGAAAATACGGAAATGATAAAACATTATAATACTTTTCAAAGAGTAGAGATTTTGATTTGGCATTTTAATTCCCTTTGGAATGATTGATGGTTGTGTAGCATTTGGTTCCATTCGTGGCTGACTAGATAGAAGGATGCAACAGTGCACCCTTACAGGCAGGGCTTTAAGTGGGATGAAAAAATTGGGGGGTCTCTCAGAGGGGCGTGGCCGATGTAATTAAGAGCGTGGCTTTAAAACACACGAGCTAAAAATCTGTGCTTAGCATAGTGTGCCGCCCGACTTGTATTTTGCTATTCCTGTCATTGCATCCAGATATGATATAACAAGTACATCATACCTACAACAAGCAAGGACTCTTGGCTCTGTCAATGGTTGTTAGATGCATAAGATAAATAGGCAGCAACTATGGCTTGATGTATATAATATTTAAAAAGCTTCCACTTAAAGCCCTGGTGGCACCAGGACGATGTTGCTGTTCCTGCGTTTCAAAAAGAGAACGGAAATTCAGGGAGAATATGACTCTCTTTGAAGGATTTCCTTCCCCTACAATGCTCACGTTTCCACGCCCTATTTTAAAAAATGCCAGTGCTCAGCACCAGCAAGACCAGTCCCACTTAAATCCCTGCTTACAGGCCTTTTCCTAGTAGAGAGGGCTATGGAGGTTTAGCACAGGAAATGGAAGAAGGCGTGGGAGCTGCGGGCATTAATGTTGGCTCATGGCAGTGCGGCAGGACAGGGGTTTCCGGTTAACAGGCCTTGAAAAAATAGGGGAGAAGAACAAAAATGAGTATGAGGGAAAAGATGTTAGAGTGTGGTTGCGAGCTGGAGGAATACCTCCTAGCACCAAAGACAGAGCGGAATAAGTTGGGAAGAAGAACAAAATGGGAAGAAGAAACAGTATTGAGGAGTGGAGCCCAAGGAGAGAAAGACTAGTGGAGAATAGAGAAGGAACAACAAAGAACAGAGATGGAGAATAGGAAGGCCGGAGGTTGGAACAAATGCAAAAAGAACAATTGATGGACAGAATGCAGAACAGAGATCTGGACCATCGTTTTATTGCTCACCGTTCCATTCCAGTTCCATTCCAGTTTGGACTCGGCCATACGCAAATCATTCCTGACCCTGCGCCAGATGGAAACAGTCCAGCCCGAACTGCCAGGCCAGGTCCTCCCTGGACTGGAAACAGGCATCCTAGGACTGGTTGCGGGCTTTCAGCCCTCATCAGCCAGGATAGCTTGACTCGAGTGGCATGGAGAGCATGGGAAGTTGATGACTTTATGATGCAGCCATTACAACGCAAGTCGCTACAACGACTTGCGTTGGAGGGCGCTGGATTGTGGATAAATTTAATTTTCTATTCCAACTCCAGCCCACGTAACAGTAGGGAAGGTGTTGGAATAGAAAATGAAACTATTCCTTAAGCAAGAGCGTCCTCCAGCGCAAGTCGTAGTAACGATTTGCGTTGTAATGGCTGCGTCCTAAAGGTCGGGCAGTGTAAACACCGCGTTGTAAAGGATATTTCCCATGTTAGGCCACTTAACGTGGCCTAACGCTGCCTTGTACATAAGTCCCCCTTTCACGCTATGGTTAGCGTGAAAGGGGTGGGCAACGGGAGTTGTGGTAGGCGTTCCACTGCAACACCAATTCATATTGATGCTGCCCCCTATGTACAAGGGTGACATACATAGGAGGCAGTGCCAAAATGAAGACCAGGAAATCCTGGTCTTAAGTTGGTAAAACAAGGAGAATGCATTATCTCCTT
This sequence comes from Lissotriton vulgaris, assembly GCF_964263255.1. Lineage (NCBI taxonomy): Eukaryota > Metazoa > Chordata > Amphibia > Caudata > Salamandridae > Lissotriton > Lissotriton vulgaris. The sequence continues at coordinate 986,599,664 of NC_141695.1, read as the reverse complement.
GTTTTTGCTTTTTCCACACATGATAAAAGCAAAATACCATGGTTTGTTTATGTACAGGAAGGTGTCCTTTCCTTCACACAAACAATCCTTTAAAAAAAATTCAATTTTGTCCCTTTCATGTGTGCTACACACATGAAAGTGACAAAATGGCATTTTAGGATTGTTTATGTGCAGAAAGGTACACCTTCCTACACATAAAAAATCCTCCCATGCACGCAGACACCCTTGCACTATGGCAGGGGGAAATGAAAGGCTGACACACATTCTCGTAAATATGGTGCAGCCTTGCGTTTCAGAAGTAGCGGAGTGCGGCGTTAAGCAAAGGAGGCCAACACTTTTCCCGGCCACCTCCTTGTACATATATCTCCCTCAGTCCTTAGAAAAGGGTGAAGGTCTAAGCAACATTGTGGTCCTGACCTCATCCTTCGGTGTTATTTATTTGATCCGTAAATTGGATATCAAAAAGCCCACTCAATTCACATAATGCAAAATCTCTCAGATCATTCCTTAAAAATCTTGCCTGCATAGAACTGGAAAACAGATTCCACTTTAACCAAATGATCAAATGCTACAGTCGAATTTAAACTAGTCAATTAATTCCTCAGACATAGCCATGCATAAACATGTGGTCCTTATGTCCATCCTCATTATCATCTTTGGTTGAGATAAAGGGGAGATATTATGGGTGTGTGTCATTAAGAAGACTTTTGAGGTGCATCACATGGATTGCGATGGTAAACGGGCTTCGTAGTTTTCGCCCATGTTATTAAACATATCGCATTCTTTCTCTGTGCTATTTTTCATGTTCTTGGGGAAGGGGTTCTGATGTGTAAAACTTGAGTCTGTACCTTCCTAGGGTTATTTCAGAACTATCCAATAAATTGAATAAGGTTAAAATTAAATTACCTAAACTGTGACACCCTTTTGATTAATGGTCTCAGAATGCATAAACGGTACTGGTGACAAATCGGTTAAAGAGCATGGCAAGGGGCTGGTAAGTAATCAAGGGACAGCTTCACTCATATACTGCGGACTAGAAATCATCACCTCCTGTCATCCTACCTCATGAAGGAGTATAACAGGGGCAGCATTCTGTCCCTCTGCTTGCGATGCCATTGAGAGCCAGTCACGCTTACAATATATTTTCCGTAGTGTAGACACGTAACTTAACACTGGTTTTACAGCGAGGTTAATAATATGTATCTCATTCTTAAATAGATAACTGATTATGCATTCATGTCCATCCTATTTTCCAGATATGTATAGAGTGCATACAGCATGTGAGTCACCTCCCTCTTTTAGTGACAACTACATCCTTATTCTCCTCCCCACCCCTTAGGCACCCTAGAAAAGACACGAGACAGTCAGTTGGTCATCACTTCGTAGTCCTTTATTATATCTTAAAGCAGAGTAATCTTTTATTGTTCATTGTCTGAGACACTTGACCGTCTTTCAAAGCATAGGTAAACCAAACACCACACTTGTTAGCCAAAAGAGGTAAGTTATTTCCATTCCAAGGAATACATTTTTCAAACAATATTATTACATTCCAGTCATGGCCTTAGCCATCCGAATATCAAAACATGCACTTCGGTCATGAATACCACTGTGCTGGCTGTGCCAGAAGGCCCCAACTTGCACTGTTTTATCAGTAGTAATTTTCAGTCCTAGTCCTCCTACTCAGAGAGAGGCACTACCACCAGGGCACTGCTTATGCCTTGGCCCCACCGGGGTTTCTGAACACCGAATACCCCATTCAAAGTTTCTCAACATACACACAGGCATCTCGGGTAGGGCAGGAGAGTCCAGGACCACCATTAGGTCAGTCCCCCGTCCCGCCAGCCTGGAGCCCCCATTGAATGCTCGCCCTGTTCCAGGGTCAGCCAGTCCATGCCAAAAATGGAGTCCACAACATTATTCTTGCCCTGGACCCCGCCACAGGGCGAGGAGATTACTGGTGCTCTCGCCCTCCCCCACCTATCTCTTGCTCACCTGACCCTACCTCCATGGCTCCTAGGAACGTCTGGATGACCAATTTGACCCCTCGGTCAGACACATGCACATCATCTGGTATATATAGCTCTGAATTGGATGTCTGTATAAAACTGTGCCTGATCGCCCGCAGGGGTGATCCAGTCAATAACTTAGGGACTGCCTGCTTCAATTTCATCACCGATCTGTTCACCGCTAGTGTGGGCGCACCATTGGCCCAACGCTAACGAGGAATTACCTCCGACCAAAATATAACTATGCCCTGCAAGAGGTTCCTAACCCATGAAAGCATAGAGAATAGTCCTTCTTTAACCCCCCCTCTTGCCAGCAGGGATCATATCATTACCTCCTAAATGAATAACCTGCACATCTGGGATGGGCATGTCGCCCACGTCCAAGGTCTTCCTCAGGTCATTGAATAGTTCACTTAACCGTTGCCTCCAACCGCTAACCAGTGGTGTTCAACTCGGATTGCCATCTGCGACCTCTCTAACTCTGTACCGCGAAAAAACTGTCATGCTCTGTGCACAAAAGAATGGCCACACCAACATACCTGTGTCCGTGGCCCCCTGACAACTGTATGAAATTAAAAACAGAAAAAGAAACCAAATTAGGAGCAGGGGAATTCACAACACTATTGCGCCATAGGGGTAGAGCTAAGCTCCAGGTCACCCCCCCTTTTTCAGCTAAATTGGGTCTCACATAGCGCACAAAACAAGATGACTTCCATATGCCTACCCTTTTTATTGCTTCAAGCGACAAGCCCATTGAGGCTGCCGTTATGGAAGCCCCAGTTCGAAAAGAATGAGACGTGAAGGGCAAGGTCTCCTCCCCCAGCAACGACAAGGCACGCTTACATAAGCGTGTGAATTGAAGCGGGGAACCGTCTGCTTGCAATATTAGCCTGGGATCCCCATTTCTTATATGCATCTGGAGGAATGCTTGTATCAAAGTCACTGGACAATACGTGGCCCCTGGAGCAGCCCGCAGGTGTACCCATGCTCCCCTCCCCAACAGGTCCATCTTTGACCACCTTACCCTGATCAGTAGAATGTCCTTTGAAATCACAGCATCCTCTAGGTTAATACCCCCTCTCTATCTGTCCTCGAAGAAGGTATAAGTTCAGAAATTTGAATGCCCCAATGAAGGCTAAAGAATACGCAGGATGCTCAAACCTGAGGTAATACCTCCAAGATGCGTGATAATCTACCAGCATCAATGGGTCTCCTTCCGTCCTTTAAACCTGGGGACAGACGTTCCCAACCTTTTAAGGCCCGTCGGACCCTGGGATCCTTGTTGGGATCCGCAACCCCTTCCAACCCTGCGAAGAAGGCATTTGCAGCCAGCTGTCTCCTAGCTATAGACAATCATTTCCCGTTCTCCTTCTTTTTAACCAAAAATAAGAGCACCCACAGTGGTGTGAATTTCTCAACCCCCCGGGAACCCTGAAGAAAGCTGTATATGCTTGTCATGCACTTTCATACATGATCTTACTCTTGGGGGCCAGGGAGGAAGCTATCAGATTGGGCGCAATAGGGCACCAAGCTTCCACAACTCCTCCGGAAAAACCACCATCTGCCTGTCTGCTTGAGGCCATAGGCTCAGAATTCTGTTAAATTAGAACGAGACAGGGCATCAGCCACTGTATTGTCTACCCCCGGCACATGCTTCGCAATGAAAAACACATTATGCTTCAGGCAGCAACGAACAAGCTCCTTGAGTAAGCGAAGTACCAAGGGGCATTTGGCCCTCTGGTTATTTATTGCCATCACCGCGGACATACTGTCAGACCAGAACACAATGCGTTTGTTAGCTAGAAAGGTGCCCCAAAGGTGCAGTGACATAATGATAGGAAACAGCTCTTGGAGTGTCACATTGCATGTTACCCCTGACTGCAACCACTCTACTGGCCAATGCTTCATGCACCACATATTTCCCAATATTGCACCAAACCTGCTGCGTAGGTGTAGAGCGTCACTTCTGTGCTAGATTGAGCTGGTTGCTGCCAGAGCAGGGAGCCATTGAACCCAGTCAGAGACCCCCTCTAAGTGCGCAAATCATCTTTCACTTCAGATGACAGCCTGATGTGGTGATTTTATTTCAGAAGTCCGGGCATTGACCTGTCAATGTTCCTGGAGAATGCCCTGCCCATAGGTAATCAGGTATCTCCCTGAGTTCCAAATATAGTTGCCCTACCAGAACATGAAACTGGTGCAAGGTAACCTTATCGGTAGCTAGACACTCATCTATGGAAGCCCTGAATGCCAACACTTTTTCTTTTGTAAAATAGAAATTGGAAACCCAGTCGCTTTTTGTTTCTGCCACTTTTTATTTTGAGCAGTTTTTTGTTGTACACCACTATATTTAATCAGTAGGTGTTATAGTTTTTTTTTCCAGAGGTTACAAGTTTTGTAACTTGTGAGGATTGTTCTATTTGTCTGGGAGTTTACTGTGTCATACACAAGTGGGTATATCCTATGTACAGTGCTTACATTAAACGATATAAACAAACATTTATGTTACAAATATACAAACAAAATTTCAAATGAACAATTTTTACACAATATACATATCTGTGAGGAAAGAATGAACTGTACCCTACTAACTGATTTTAACACTAGACCATTTTTTGTATATTTTAGGTCTAGTAGCACAAAAGTGACATTTTATGACTATTAAATATTTGTCATAATTTGTAGATTATTCAGATCAGCTTTGTGCTAATAAAAGTTCAATTATTCAGGTGAACCAAAAAACGCCGACGCGTTTCCAAGCCTGTGTATTTATTCGTCAATAGACTCTTGTTTTTCTATTTTCGGATTGCTTTAACTGGTTAAAGCAATCCGAAAATAGAAAAACAGAACCCCTAATGAAGACCCGCTCCTACAGAATAAATAGAACGGCCTAATAGTGAGAAGCGCTATTAAAGACAGACAGACGACCTATTATCTGCGGAAAGGTACCCACCTAACCTACGCCCTGAAGAAGAGCCTGACGAATAAACACACAGGCTTGGAAACGCGTCGTTTTCTTTTGGCAGCCAGCACACCCTGCTACGGTATCTATTTATATGCCCAGAAAAATCATGCAAGTTACTGGACCATCCATTTTATCAGCCACCAGGGGGACTGCCAATGCCCTTGCCAATGGTTGTAAGCCCAGCTGGGCCTTCCCACAAGCCAGTGAACCTGGGGACCAAAAAACAGAAAGTCATCTAAATAGTGTACCTCGTCTTGTAAGGACACCAGGTCCTTTACCACCCATTCCAAGAAACGACTGAATGATTTAAAGACAGAACAGGCAATAGAGCAACCCATTGGCATACATAGGTGCACAAAGTAATTACCTTCAAAAGTAAAATCCAACAATCGATTGTCCTTTGGGTGTACCAGCAAAAGGCAAAAGGTGGCTTCTATGTCGGATTTGGCAATCAGGGCGCCCTTACCTAATCTCTGCAGCTTGTGAATTGCTGAGTCAAAACTAGTGTAACGCACTGTGCAAATTTCTGGCAACAATCTGTCATTGACTGAGGAACCCAGTGAGGATGACAGGTTGCTAATAAGTTGGCATTTACCTGTCTCTTTTTGAGGGACCAGTCCCAAAGAGGAACACACCAGGTCCTGCCATGGGGCTCTTTGGAACAGGCCTGCCACTCTCCCTAACTTCACTTCCTTAACGATTTTTTCTTTAGCAAACTCTGGGTTGCGTAGAGCAGACAGCTGGTTGCGTTGGGGTACAGTGGTAGAAGGAGTGCTAGACAGAATATGGAAACCATATTTGAAACCATGAAATAATAGGTGCGCCTCTTGCCTGGAATCATACCTACTGAGGAGATGGGCCAAAACGGTTGTGCAGCCACCACTGGTAACCTCTTCTCCATAATAGCTGCGTAAATAGAGAACCCAGTAACCCAGTTCCTGATGGACCAGTCCTCCCATGCTTTCTTTTGTTTGAACTCACCATATTTGCTTGCCCTGCTCTTCCCTGGTACCACTCCCACTTTCATGAGATCAAAAACATCAATATATTCCCCTTTGAAAATCTTTATCTTAGTTTCTGCCAGCACATGCCATGTAATACCAGCTGATGGGGCTAAGCGGGTGCAGCGGAACCATAGAGCACTTGGCTGACACACTGAGGGGTCTGTACCATCACTATTGCTTTTGGGGTCACCAGAGGCTACTGTATTGACCCTGGGGTAACCAGATTACCATGATTGACCTGCAATGTGGAGATGACTAACAGTGGAGACTGTGCCACCCCATCCGATTGTACCCACACCTGCGCCACCCCACTGCCCTGCTGTGCTACTAGTGGTGCCAGCGCCTGTGTCATGGATGGTGCTCAAGCGGTCATGCCACCCTGCACTGGCGTAACTCCTTGAACACTCGTGGTTGCCTATGCCATAGGAGCTGTGCTGTTTTGAGCGGAGTCTCCAACCTGGGGTGACCCTCCATCTGCCTGGCCCCCCACACTGCTGCCAGCTCCCTGCCCCTCTACACTGGGGCTGGGTTTGTGACTACTGCCTCCGAGGGCCTATTCCCAACTGCCTCTTCACCTGCCGTGACCGCCTGCGCTTTTGTTCCCCAGTTAACCGGTGCTTGTAGGGCATAATTGTATTGAGTGGGGACTTTCTATGGCCATTTGGGCACTGGGGCAACCTGCGAGGATCTCTCTCTAGACCCCTGCATCAGCGTCTGAAGGGCCCACTCTGTGTCTTCCTTACGTTCCATAGCTCACTGAGCGACCGGAATTCCTGTGGAGTGGCTAGAGCATTCTTGCCACTTCGGGCGCGCTTTGGCAGCATCCAGCAATTTAACGCGCACTAGGTAAAAAAAAAAGAGAATTCGTTTTTTGGATGCCTCAACCTTTAAAGCAACACAACATGCCAGTCCATAGCTAGGGACCATAAACTGACCAATGGTTGTGTATTGTGACATCGCTGTCATCGCTCAATGAAAATTGAGCACCAGGAATACTTACAACCCTAATGCCTCAGATCTCGTTTCATGCCTCTAAAATCACTGTGATCTCCACCACGACCAGGGCACCCAGGCTACTTACCAACCGAGTGCAAAGTGTTTGTACCACATCCGTGCCCACTTAACTAAGTAGTAAATAGCATCTTATTTGTAATAAGTGCAGTGTCTTAGTGGGAACCTGATCCCCCAGTATTCTGGAAGAAGTGTATTTTCTTGAAAGGGTGTAGAATTGCTGCAACCGTTTAGAGGGTCTATATTTTTATCACTCCTGCCCCTATGGTGATGGCTATTAGTTTACTACTGAAACCATGCTGGGATCTCCAAGTCAGGAGCAGATATGTAATGCACACACCTTTGGGTTTACTTATTGCACTGCCCGAGGTAGACACTGAGGGGTGAGCACTGTGCCGCAACGTGCCACTATCTTTCAAGTGGTCCCCATTCAACTGAAAGCTATGAATATCTGTGAGTTACAGGTGTTTTGGGCTCCCACCACCACACCCTGCATGTGAACCCCATTATTTTTTACCACAGGGTAAAACAGGGAGGAGGAGCTCTGATGAAGATACCCAGAGCTTGATTTCTGCCGCTCTCTCTGCTGGAGCAAAAATGTGGATAGGTTCCTGGGGAATACATGGAGATTGGTGCATTTGGGCACTGCATTTGCCTACATGAGGGCTTTCTTAGACTGCGGTCTTCAGTAGGGGTGCGCGGAATTTGCATAATCGCAATACGCAAATCCCAGCGAAACGGTAAAAATCTCCACGAACACGCAGAAATTCCACGAACACACGGACTTGCTTGTTCACGGTGCTTTTTTCCTGTTTGCAATCTCTGTTTGGGTGCTGGGGGGGGGGAATATCTTGCGAACATGCATTTTGAGAACGCGAACAAGCAAACGTTTCATGAAGTCACGCAACGCAGAATTTTGGGCAATTTCGAGTTCTCCGCGGAACGCAAAATTACCCAAATTCCGCAAGCGGAACGGAATTTGCCGCCCAGGCCTAGTCTTCAGCACACACTAAAAACTGGTGGGCAAGACCGTCATCCTGGAAGGGTGCACAGATGCTGTGAAGCACATGCACACACACACACACACACACTTTGAATACTCCAGGCTTAATGCAGTAAGCGCACCTGCTCTGTTTTTTCACTGACTGCAAGTCCCAGTACAAATTGGCACGCATTCTCCTTTATGTATGTAAAGCAGCACATGAGATTGTCTCTTAGTCTGTTAGATGAAAAAACATGTGTCCTCTTAGAAACCAGCAAAAATAATTGTTGCTGACATTTGCAAAGATCCACAGGTCAGGAGTTCAAATATCAGAAGAGCCACCTCAGTCTTCCATTCACCAGCCCAAACGAGATCTGCAACATTGAGTACTGACAAAATTGGTTCAGAAGGACAGGTTTTTCAAGCACATAAAACAGTGAAAATTCAATGTGAAAAGCTGTCAGAATCATCAATTATTATTAGTAAATGTCTAGATGTGAGTAAAGTTTACTCCGCTCCATTTTCAAATGTGAGGATCAATGTTCACTTTTAGTGAGGTAACTGCATTAACGTGTTTAGGAATCGATTTTGCCTAGAAATAATTCAGTTCTATGGACATTCATTAATCAAACCACACAGCAAACAAATGAACTTTTATTACACATATACATGATGTGACTATAAACAAGTACTGCAGTCAACTCCAAGCATGTGCACATTTAAAGGAGTATTATTGTCATGACTGACAAATAGGAAGAACGGTCAACTAGGCTCGTTCTGCTTAATATTAACTGAATGTTTTAGCATACACAATATGATGATGAACAGAGTGCTGAAACTTTTCAGACACTCACCCCCCAGTCATGCCTACTGGACCAGAATCCAAAATACATGTGCTAGCTATGTATGCCCTAAGTGGCCAGGGTATGCCCAGAAGTGGGTCCCTTTCTCACTTTGTCATTGGATTCACTGTAGCCTGGCTTATGAGGGCGATACCCTGATACCGGTCCTAGGATGCTTATTTCCGGTCCAGGGAGGACTTGGCCTTGCAGTTCAGGCTGGACTGTTCTCATGAGGAACATGTTCAAGATTGATTTGAATATCGCTGGGTCCAATATGGGGAGGCTTAGTGAGCAGAAGAATGATGATGGATTCAGCCCAGGTCTGTGACAGGGAGTGAGCGTCTGAAACGTTTCAAGCACTCTGTCCATTATATTATTGTGTTTGCTATGTTCGCCCTAAGTGGCCCAGGTGAAGGTCCCTTGCTCACTTTGCCACTGGTTTAAAGCTAGCCTGGCTGATGAGGGGTGGTACCCTTAAACTGGTCCGGGATGCTTATTTCTGGTCTAGGGAGGACTTGGCCTGGCAGTTCGGGCTGGACTGTTCCCATGAAGAGTTGGGTCAAGACTGATTTGCATATCTCTGGGTACAGACTGGGGTGTCTTAGTCAGCAGAAGAAAGACGGAAACTTTCATCATCTTATTGTGTTTACTAACTGAATGTTTTAATTATTCTTCACAGGATTGTCCTAAGTGATTGTTATACGAGCACATACGTTTAAATTTGCATTATTATTCCCACCTTCCCCTGCTGTGTGACATACATAGATATGTATCTAGAGTATAATAGCAATCATACATGTCAAGCAATTAGATATTTATTTGCAAATGGGTGATCTCTTCATGATTTGCAAAAGGGTGACCGTGTCAGCCAGAACAAAATTATCTGTTTGTACGAAAAGATAGAACACTGCGAATCTCTTCTCAGTCCCTGGCAGCAATGGTACAAGTAGAAGGTATTTACCCATAGAAATATGAGATAGATTTATTCAGTACCAGATAGCAATGTATTTAATAACACAACACAATAAATCCCAAAACAAATTTAGAAAAAATCAAGAAATGCGAAATAAGTGAAATGGCTTCAATATGGTCAAAATATTGATAGAATACCGCAGATGTATAGAATTTTATTTGGGTATCAATTAATTATGAGGATGTTTTTCCCAAAGGGTTCTAAGTAACATCAAATACACAGAGTTCAAAGCTTGAGTTGTCTATGATGTAACTCAGAACCCAGAGGTGAAAAACAACTCCATAATTCAGTTTTTACCCATCTATAATGTTATCTGTTGTAGGCCCCATTATATTACCTGGCCCTGCTTTCAACTGCTACATATGAGAAGGGGAGTAATGGATGAGCCATATATAACATGGCATCTCCTGCGTGACTCAAATGTTAAAAGTAAATGTATCACTTGCCACCTGTAACCGATTCCCATTAATTTCTCTGCCATCCTTCCCCCTCCTGCAGATGTGCTTTCTGCTGTCAGTCAAAACAAGCAAAAGGCAAGGCTGCAACCACAGGATGAGGTCCAGCTGAAGAAGTTTGTTTTGGCGGGAAAAACTCAGAGTGGAAAAATCTACATTTTGCAACCCCCAAAGTCCTCTCTTCAGTCAGACACTTTTCGCACCTTCATCTAGTCAAGATTTCTACATTCAGACTTAGGGGCAACTTTACCAAAGACTTTGCGTCGCTATTGCACCACACAAGGGAGCACAGGATGAAGCAAAACCTATAGTAAGATTTAACAAGCCACTCAAGGCCACCTTGCATGGCCCTGCATGCTTGGTAAATCGGGAGGAATGCAAGGCAGTGCAAGTCGTTGACTTTCATTACTCTGCCCCAGAGAGGCATTCCATGGATGGAGCATGGGTGTTCCCACACATCCACCCATGGATTCTGAAGCATTGCCAGATTTAACAATACTGACAGACCTGGGATTGCATCAGAATGTTATGTCTTCCCTGGGAAGGCTTAACAAGGAGAAATATCTTTATTTCTCTATGTATTTTCCTCTTTCTATATGTGCTGCATTCTGCAGCACAGGTAGAAAGTGGAAAAAGCCTTAGAGGTTTGTTTCGTGTAGGAATGTGTCCCTTCCTCCACAAAGACAACCCTACCTGTAATGCAGGCACCCTTGCACTATAGTGAAAGGGTGCTGCATTAGCTCTAGGAAGTAGGTTGTGCACCTGCACAGGCAGAGAGCAGGAATGCCCCATATCTTGATAAATGTGGTGCATTCCTACCCTCTCCATTGCTGCCTTGTTTTGCTTGAAATAATTCTAAATATGGGCCAAAAACCTTTTATGGAACTCAAAATCCTCAAGCGGGGCAAGCCTGAAGCTGTATCTGACCTTTGCAATGAGGTCCTGCTGATGCGCTGGGGGGTTTCTAAGTGCTACTTTTGCAGCACAGCCTGTTTGCATTACAGCAAACTATTCCACAGTGCACTAATCTTAGTAAAATCTATCATGGCAGCAAGGCACCACCCTTCTAGCTCTTAGAGGTTTCTGCGGTCCCACCCAAGTATGTGTTTAAAATGAGCAGTCTTCTCCTTCTCAACCACACAAAAGTAGGTTTGGGATCAGTTCTTCTCCCAGTGGGTGGATGAAAAGCTGGTCACAGTTGCCCCATGGAAAAAACGTTTCTCTTCCTTAGTTTCTAATTTGCACTGACTTATGAATGGACAGGCCTTACCCGGGTCCCGTAAATGTAAATGAAGTTTCCTAGCCCTCCCCAGCTGCCCTCCCTGAGTTGAGAGGTATCACATATCTCACTCTCAGGTCTTCCTGACAAAAAAGCCTTAACACATAGTTTCTGCTCTGGGAGCAGTTTTCCCACTTCATTACAAGGAAACACTGACAGGCCATCTGCTGACAGGCTAATGATAATTAGCCTACTGCAGGTTCTCGATGTCAAAGTCTCACTTTTAAAAGTCACTTTTCCAAACATAACTGAATTTGAGCTTTAATACATATTACAACTATTGTTTGAATTATCCATGTAGCTTGTTCCTAACCAAAGTTAGCAGATGTTATTCTAAACTTTAGTTTTGTTCATATGACAGTTACAGCCCTTCACAGTGAAATAGCTTTTGGGGGCTACTCATGGAAGGCAAAGGCTAGCAGTAAAAACTTGGGTGTACCACTTTTAAATACTAGGCATGTTAAATTATGGGCTACATGGCCTAGTTAAGGGTGATTTATTTAATATTTAAAAGTGGAGTTCCTGCTGAAAAGGGTTATTTTAACAGGTTTGCATGCAGAATTAAAAGCTGCAGGAATCAGGCTACAAAAGGTAAGCCCAAAGCAATGTTTTCTTTGTCAGTGGAAGACACAACATGTGCTACAGTCCACAGGTGAAATGTACCTTTCGCATTCCATTGGTGTTTTTTACTACACTATATACTATGGCCTTACTCTAAGACTGAGTGAGTTAATTAGGAGTTAGCCAATTATACAATTTTTAGGAGCCAAAGCACATAGACTAGGGACCTGGACAGCAGTGCCCCAATGTGCAGCGTTAAAAAACCAGCACTATTATTCAGCAAGGAAGGAGGGTGACCATGCAAATACCAGACTTATTCCCTATTAAAAATGTAGTTCTTTCCTGTCAAAATGAGTTATTTTGACAATGCCACCTATAGGTTTAAAAGCTATAGCAGTGAGCCATGCTTTCTTTGTCAATATAATGATAGCACAACATGCGTAGCAGTCCACAGGTGGCATTTTGCTTTCCATGCCATTTGTGTATTTTCCTGCACTTATCCAGCAATACCGGCCAGCCAAAAATACAGATGATCATGCAAAAAGAAGGATTTTCTCAGAGCTTTTAAGATAGTTATTTATTAAACCTCGAACTTCAAAAATACACCTGATGATGACATTAAATATAGTCCTTTGCACTACTAGAACAATAACTACACTGATAACTTTTGTGAAATTACCACCCAGAAATGCTTGCTGTGGCAGGAATTTGGGAGAGAAAGTATGCTTTGTGCTATTGTTGATGGCATATAACAATACCTTTTCTATAATAAGTAGGGACAGAATTTCAGACATGCAGACACTTGTGGTAGTTGCTTATCATCTAAAATCCAATTTGGCTATTTCTGCTCCTTTTTCCATTGAAACATACAAGGGATATCTCTTTCACCTTTACATCATGTTTACTATCCGCTCCCTCACCAAGGATTGCCTCACCGCCAAATCCAACCTCCACCAGGGAATATAGGCTGTCCCCGAATGGATGGAGCATAGCCACCTCAAACTGAACGCAGACAAGATGGAGATCCTCATCCTCGGGCCCAATCCCTCAGCATGGGATGACTACTGGTGGCCCGCATCACTGGGGATACCCCCCAAACCTACCACTCATGCACACAATCTGAGAGTCATCCTCGATTCGAAACTCATCATGACCAAACAAGTCAACGCTGTCTCCTCCACTTGTTTCAACAACCTCCGCAAGCTCCGCAAGATCTACAGATGGATCCCGACAGACAAAAGGAAAACAGTCACCTAGGCCCTAGTCAGCAGCAGGCTCGACTACGGAAACGCCCTCTACCCTGGAGCCCCAACCAAGCTCATCAACAGGCTGCAAAGAATCCAGAGTGCCTCTGCATGCCTGAGCCTCAACGTCCCGCACTGCAACCACATCACCTCCACCTGAGGAACCTGCACTGGCTCCCTGTCGACAAAAGAATCTCCTTCAAGCTCCTGATCCACTCACACAAGGCACTCCACAGGAACGGCCCAGTCTCAACAGCAGACTCTCCTTCTACGTACCCAACAGGAAACTCCGCTCCGCAGACCTCTCCCTGGCTACCGTCCCACCCATCCGTAAAACCACAGCCGGAGGCAAATCCTTCCCCCACCGCGCCGCCAAGACCTGGAACACCCTCCCCTCATCCTACAACAAATCAAAGACCTTCTATCCTCCAGGAGACAACTCAAGACCTGGCTGTTCGACAAGTAGCAACAGCACTCCCTTCCTCCCCTCCCTTCAGCACCTTGAAACCCTCGCGGGTATGTAGTGCTCTTTACAAATTATTTGATTGATTGATGGATTCTTTAAGGTGAGACAGTGGAATCTAACATTAGTTCATGAGAGCTGGTCCCATGATTGATTGCCAGAGCATCCACTGACCCAATAAATTATTCCCATTTAGCTTTATAAAAAACAAAAATATATGTCTTACGGATATTTTCAAAATTTGGTACAATTTCTGTCCTCAAGGACCAATGTTGGATATCTCAGATGTACAATATTCAAAATGATTGAGGACTATTTGTGTCGAACTCACTGAAAATGATCATGAGAATTTAATCTTTTTTATTTAAGAATTGAAATAAGATAACTGGAAACTGTAAGACATTCGGTGAAAAAATGATCTCACAAACAACTCCTGCTTTGCTCAATCAAAGTGCTTTTGTTTACTAATTAACCTTCATAATCATAATCATAATTCACTGTGTCGACTGTTGTGAGAGCACTGGTCTCGGCAGGCATGACTCACAGGTGTGGGGGTTGTGGGGGGGAACACAGGGCATTTAATTTAATAATAACAATTAATATTAAACTTACCAGTGTTGTCTCTGCTTCTGCTCTCCTGCCTCCGGCAGGAACAGGAAGCAGACAGCAAGGCTCCCACCCCTAAGTAAATCCCAGTGCTGCAAGCAGAGTTGTGATTGGTTAGGACGCCGAGCCAGCCAGGAGCTAATGGCCCGGCCATATTCTCAATGTAGGCTGCATTGCAGCCTGCATTGGAGAGGGGCAGAGTGCACATGAAAAGATAGGTTGGTCCCAGAGGGCCGACCAAACCAGTCATGCGCACTCAGGAGTTAGCACATCACTCCTCCCCTGCCCAGCCCTGCTTGAAGAGCAGCCTTGCCGCCCGCCCGCCCGCAACCAAACCCTTCTGCTTTCTCGCAGTGTGAGAAGCAGGAACATAAAACGGTAGTTATTACCATTTTATGTTTTTGCTTCTCGCACTGCAAGAAAGCAGTGGGCCGACGCTCCTCTGCCATAGCGGAGGAGCCGCCCTGAGCAAAATGATCCAAAATAAAACTGCAAATTTAACCGATTTGTGCTCCTACCTACTGAGAAAAATAACCAAACAGCCTTCACAAAGGTCACCACAAATATATGAATATGGGAAGATACTTTGCTTCCTTTCAACCTACTCCAGAATTTCCAAAGTAACAAATGAAACAAATGCTTCAGTTTGAAAAACAAGCAGAAAAATACATATTTTGCAACAACGCGGCTCACGGCTACTGATATTCATTTGCAATAAATATTAATCAGTACAGAAATGAAAAACTGGGTCAATAATATGCCAATAAACTATTTATGATAGATGATTTCTTCTATGATAGACTTTGGTCTGTAATGGCCATTAAACTTGTATTAAAAATGAGTATAAAGATTGCTTGGCCAGATGGAAGAGTTACTGATTCGGGTTTTGGCTCTGAATGCGTTTGTCTCAAAAATGCTTCGAAGGAAACAAGTTGTACTTTAGAAAAAGAAATCTCGCAAACCCAAATACTTTTGGTAAATACGAAACATGAAGTCTAAAATGTTGCCTTATGCATTACTTTAAGCCACAAATAATTGTTGCTTATCTGCCGAAGGGATTCAAAGAGATGAAAAAGGTTCATAGAAATACCACGTTTTAGGGAGCAGTTAAAAAGTGCTGGACAGGTGTGGCACAAGTAAGAAAGCTCTTATGCTAGCACTGGCCAGAAAACAGTAGAGTGACAATAAAACCGCATGATAGTAACTCTGTTTAAGTTCTTTCTTGGCAACTTTTATTGAACAAATAAAGGATAAGTATTTTATTAAGGTGATCCCACAGTGGGACAAAACGGTATTGGAGACCCTGATAGAGTTGCATGGATTCTCCACATAGCATTTGATCGGTATCTCCACAATTAGTGACCTGTTGCAGTGGGGATATGTAGGGGCATATTAACAAGGACCCGTGTTAAAATTATTGCTGTTTTATCGGCAGGAAACTGCAGATAAAAAGGTGATAATGGGCTTGATAATACGCCCTTGTTAATTTCCATAGAAGCTCATGTTCTGATGTTATCATGGGCTTCTATGCAATAAAACGGCGATAATTTTAACACCGGTCCTTGATAATATGCCCCGTAGTTCCCCTACCAGACGTGATGAAAGCCTATAAGTGAGCAAATACAGAGAACTGGAGATACTTGCACGTATACCTAGAGGCACAGGCTTAGAAGAATCAACTGCTCCAGAGGACATATTGCTGGGGGATCTCATGCCCAAAAACGCCACACTCCTGATGTTAAAAAGATCCCAAACACCATGCTTGAGCTCAGTACTAGATGGCAGGAAGAAATAGGGGAACTCGATGGTGGGAAATGGAAAGAGGCACCAATAAAATCAGGGGTCCGACTGGTTCAGCTCCGCATACTGCACCACTCCTATTATGCTAGAACCACCCTAACGAACACAGGGAGGGCCTCGTCCAGCCTATGGTTGCAGAAATGTAGGCAGGAAGGTTGTTCTTCCACACATGTCTAATAATGCAAACATTCCAGATAAAACATATGAAGTATGGGTTAGGGACAGGCTTGAATAAGGAAGCAAAATGATACATCCTAAACGTATGGCGGAACACAGCGGACCTGAGGTAACAGAAAACATGGATGGCCCTACGCCTGAGAATAGCAAAATTGAATATCACCAGACTCTGCAGAGTTGGGATGGTACCTGACGTTGAATCAGGGAAAAAGCGAAATGCTCACCAAAAAAGTGTTATACAAATGTAGTAATGACCCAAAAAATGGGAGATAATCTGGTGCAGAAGGGGCACTCTCCTAAATATAAACCTCAACAGTGGGAGGCAAAGACCAGGAGAGGGTGTAAGGGGTAGAGTTTGGTTTAGCAGGATAACTAACTTTGTTATTGATGCAAGGCATTATGTACAAGACAGTGGTAGGGTTATATTGATTGTTCTTTTGCCTTTAATTAAAAAAAGTTGAAAAAGCAAAACAATATGTTCTTTCATAAGTGATGATAATGCCCTTGACGCATGCTGGTAAGGGCCAGAAGGACACATTAGTGAGATGAACATTGCCTGCTGACTAAATGTGATGATCTGAATATCATGAGTTTGAACCCTGGAAATGCAGATGCAGTCTTACCTCCTTCCCAGGTGGGTATATTGTGTACCATAGATTTAGGTAATAGTACCATCTAATATTTACAGTGTTTGGAAATTTGCGAAGGGTGGTATTCAGCACTGCTTAAAAAAAATATTTTTTAAATTTAATGTGAATCAAAATATAACAGAGCTAGCACACAACCTTGTTTCAGACCATTAACTACTGCTATTTTGGTGGGCAGTCTTAATTACCCCACACTTATTTGGAAGAAGGTGGTTGGCAGCACAAAAGTGTTTTGCTCACCTTATTCAGGCCCATTTTCTGGCAGCATCACACGCCGTGAGGGGAACGGCTGCCCATGGCGACATCTCCACTCCTTTCCTCCCTCCAAGCGCCGTGAGGGCAACGGCTGAGCGAGCGAGGCGAGAACAGGACTACACATCCCAGGTGCCCCGGAGGCAAGCGGCGCACCTGGAACGTCATTGACAGCGCCCGGAGGCGCGATTTAACAGCGGAGCGCCGAGCGCTCACTTGGGGCCCATTTTCTGGCAGCATATCACTCTGTGAGGGGAGCGGCAGCCCGTGGCGATATCTCCAATCCTTTCCTCCCTCCAAGCGCCGTGAGGGCAACGGCTGGGCGAGCGAGGCGAGGCCAGGACTACACATCCCAGGTGCCCCGGAGGCAAGCGGCGCACCTGGAGTGTCATCGACAGCGCCCGGAGGCGCGATTTAACAGCGGAGCGCCCAGCGCTCACTGGGGCCCTATTTTCTGGCAGCATCACACACCGTGAGGGGAACAGCAGCCCGTGGCGACATCTCCACTCCTTTCCTCCCTCCAAGCGCCGTGAGGGCAACGGCTGGGCGAGCGAGGCGAGAACAGGACTACACATCCCAGGTGCCCCGGAGGCAAGCGGCGCACCTGGAGCGTCATCAACAGTGCCCAGAGGCGCGATTTAACAGCAGAGCGCCGAGCGCTCACTGGGGGCTCATTTTCTGGCAGCATCACACGCCGTGAGGGGAACGGCAGCCCGTGGCGACATCTCCACTCCTTTCCTCCCTCCAAGCGCCGTGAGGGCAATGTCTGGGCGAGCGAGGCGAGGCCAGGACTACACATCCCAGGTGCCCCGGAGGCAAGCGGCGCACCTGGAGCATCATTGACAGCGCCCGGAGGCGCAATTTTACAGCGGAGTGCCTCTCGCCCCGCGAGTCGCGCACGGGAGCGCCCAGGAGAAGCCCGGGCAAAGGGCGGGCCCTCTTTGGCCCTCAGTGGCCAGAAGAGGCCGGGCCGGGCTATGGACCTTGGCTCTGCCTTAAGCTTACTAGAGTCATGTGAGACTTTGTATTTTTACTAAGTTATATAAGTTCCTTATTGATTACTGGCATAATACACTGCACCTGCTGGTAGTCAGTATTATTATCCTATATTGATAACATTGTTAACTTTGCTGAATTTAGACCCTTGTGTTATGTCCGGAGCAAAACTAGACAGGTCAACCTCTGGTCTGGTCACCATGGATAACTTTCTGGTCAAAAAGGTGAACCAAATTAATAATGAACGCAGGGCCTCTTTAGGCCTCAGTAACCCTCCTCTACTACCAGAAAACCTTCCTATTTTAGGTACAGAGGTAGTAATAGAAGGTAACCCAAACCCAAGTAATGAGGGCGTGCTTGTTGCTGTGGCACAGGTCCATGCAGAAACACATGCAGATTTACTTAATACCTCCACCGAAGAAATAACCTAGGCCCCACCAACACCGAGACCAGTGAGAATGTGTAGAAAGACACAGGTTAAAGGAGGGGGAAAATTTAGTAAAAAAAAGAGCAGAAACCACCAAGTCGAGTGTTCACGGCTCGACCATAGGCGCAGGTAATTCTGAAGGCATTAATGAAGGAGGTGCAATCTTAACCACTAAGCATTTTGAATTACTGATTAGTTCTATAGTGAGCAAGATGGAGGAGAAAATCATAGAACTAGTTAATCCTCCGCTAATCAGATTGGATACAGTAGCCTCTGAAGTGGATCGGCTGGGTGGACTGTTGTCGGTACATCTGGCGTCTGCCTCTGCTCAGGCTACCAACTCCAATAATACTGGAAAGGGTAAGGGAGGCAGAGCTGCGAATGCACAACAACCTTGTCATCTAAGCTCTGCTGGCGTTAATATTGTTTCCAAACCTCCACCAGCAATCCAACATAATAAACAGTCCCCAGTAGTACCAGCAATCCAACAGAAGAAACAGCCCCCTGCAGCACTTGGCTGCAGGCCTGCTTCTAATCCACCAAGAAAAAAATAGGCATATTACTCTTCCTCCTGACTGCATACCTTATGTGGCAGTTCTGACGAATGTGCCACCTTTTGTAGAGCATCCAACCCTACCTTATGGGGAGTCCCAAGAATCATTAAAAAACAAAACAGTGGCCTGGATAAACAAAAACTGCGGATTCCCTTCTCAGTACTATGACCAGATTATTTCGACAGAAAGGTTTGACTGGATTGGTCCATCACGTAAAACAACGAGCGGGGACTGTGTTGTTATTAACTTCAAACATCCCCAACACATTGCAACAGTCCTCTTAAGAGCATCCTCGCTAGTATATAATGCTAATAGTGTCTGTGTGCGCCCACTAGGTAATTTTTATGCACCAGTGTTAAAAGTTCCTCAAGACCCCAGAATATTCAGATTAGGATCTCAAACTCAGGCACCTGCATTAGCTGCCCCATGTATATATAATACTGTCCCCCACGGTATGAACGGTTTCCCTATGGACGCTCAGAACAGCTATGCGGTGAGCAATGGTATGAATGGGTTAAATGTCCCAATGCAGAACAGATATGAAGTGTTCTCGGGCCTGGAGGAGTGTGATGGACGCGAGGAGTCCGGGGGCCAGGGTAATGCATGCATACCTGTGGCGGGTCATATAGAGGTAACCTAACCCAAAATACACAAAAATAATGTAATCTGTTGGAACATCGCGGGCCTGTCTACCAAGATGTCAGACGGTAACTGGATTGAGTACATTAAACAATTCCAGATTATATGTCTACATGAGACTTGGCTAGTGGAGGCGATCTTTTTATTGAAGGGTATAAGGCTTTCTATGTACCTGCAACAGCAGCCAGTAGGGGTAGACCAAAGGGGGGCATGGTCACGTTTATCTCTGTAGCTTTGTCTTGTTCTATACGCAGAGTTGTAACAGGTAATTCTGGCATTTTAGGCCTAGTCTTAGTTGGAGAAAACTGTAAAGCTGGCCTGGTTAATTTTTATAATTTTGCAAATTTATGCACAGTTCCTAGTCAACTTAAAATTTTAAATGACTTTATTAGTATTTCTATGAAGGAATGTTCACACAATTTAATGATCATGGGTGATTTGAGCGATCACCCCAGTGGCGACCCTTTGATGAAAAATTTGTCGGAAATGCATTGTGATCGGTACGAGGGTCTGCACTTGGAACACACAGTGGAGGGAGAACTTTTTAATGACTTGTTAAACAACCATGATCTAACCCTGACAATGGCTCTGCATGATCCAACAAAGCATTTTGTAATTCCAACTTTTAAGGGCCATGGGAAAGGAACGTTTATTGATTTTGTACTGCTCACTTTGCCCATGCAGGCTTTTGTGGATTCCTTTGTTATCGAAAACAGTGCAGTGAATTTAGTGATCACAATCCGCTCACTGTCCATCTTAGGGGACCCTGGGTGGCCAAAGAAAGCTGCAATCCTAGTATGGGTACAGTATGCGCAACGAATGGGAGAAGCCACCTTAAATGGTCCATGTGTACCCCTGATCTCATATATAAAAACATCAAAGACACCTGTAGTGATGACATTAACAACTGCATTGCTGAGGGCTCCAATCCAACTCAGGTTTTAGCCACTTTTTAATGCCTATCAGATAAAGTTTCCAATCTGCTGACAGCACCAGCTAAGAAGAGCGGGAGAGGGGGACCTAGGTGGTTCAATCAGGACTGTTCAAAAGCTGCCCGCAATTTAAGAATTGCCTTGGCAGCCAGACCCAGAATTAAGGAGACAGTCCAAGGGTGCCGCAAAGAGTATAAACTAATTACTGCCACCCGTAAAGAATTTCTAAGAAATGAAGCCTGGAATGAGATTCTGGATGGTTAAGCAACAGTTCCAGATTCTGGGCGGCAATTAAGAAACCTTTTCTGGCCCAGGACCCAGGAGAAGGGCTTGAGAGTGTCATAACAAAGGAGGAGCGGGAAGCTCATTTTAAGCAACTATATTGCTGCACGTTGAACAACAATATGAACCCCCTCCCCGATAATGAGGGTGGATCCATAAGATTTGACAGAAGCGAGGTTATTGTTGGGATAGAGGGGCTTACAGCTGGGAAAGCTCCCGGACCTGACGGGATTCCCCCTGACTTATATAAATCTGACCCGAACTTCTGGGCACCGATTCTTGAGGCGGTTTTTAACGCGGCTGCCACAACTGGCCGTCCACCGCCTTGGGGGGTCTCTACCATCGTCCCATTGTTTAAGAGGGGTATAGGGATAGCCCACTCTGCTATAGGCCCCTCTCTCTAATTAATTCCATGGTCAAAATAGTGGGGAGAATTATACTACAGAGACTGTCCGAGTGGGTTCTGGACAATAACATCATGTCCATCTCTCAGTACGGCTTCTGTATTGGTAGATCAACTATAACGCAGTGCATTAATCTCTTCCTAATCCTTAACAAATACACCATTGCCCAAAAAGGTACTGTCCATCTCGCCTTCATGGACTTATCCTCTGCTTTCGACTGTGTGAACTGAAGGAAGCTCTGGCAGTCCATGAGGGAGAAGGGTGTGGACAGTGGGATTGTTAACTTTTTGGTGGATCTACATAGTAGTACCAGTGCCAATGTAAGGTATTCCCAAGATCTGTGCACAACTGATAATTTTATTATAGATAAGGGAGCTCGTCAAGGTTGTATCTTGGCCCCCTTACTTTTTAATTTTTATATAAATGAATTAGACAGCGTTCTGCAGGATGTGAAGGCGGACTGTCCCAGAGTCAGCAGGCGGAGTATTCCTGTACTTTTATACGCAGATGATGCGGTTTTAATCTCCAGAACTGAGTTAGGTCTCCAAGCCTTGCTTAACGCTTTTAAATTGTTTATGACAGACAGAGACCTAATGGTCAATAACTCTAAATCATTCATCATGCAAGTGGGTAATAACCCAAAAAGGAACTATATATTTAAATTAGACAATGTAGTCCATTGTCAAATACATTTTCATATTTGGGTGTTCTTTTTGGTTCCAAATTATCTTGGGGACCCCAACTTGCTAAAAAGAGATGTGATGTGACCAGGGTCAATGCCTCCATTTTTAACTTTGCTTCAAAACTGGGGAAAAAACCGACCCCAGTGATGAAGTAGTGTGGCTCACAGGTTAGAGGCGGCAGACCTGAGAACAGAGGACGGCCCGGGACCAGGGTTCGATTCCCGGCGCGGCAGGTTTCTGGACCAGGGTCAGCGGACTCGATAATTCTCTCGCCTCGGTGCCCACTCTGATCAGCGATCACACTCGGCAACTCTGGGCATTAGCTTGCCTCATCTTCACTAACGGCCCCACCAGACCGCTGGGGATGCCTGGTCTCACCCTGGAGATACCCATTAAGGGACCATCTCTCAGGGAAGCCAGGAAGGGTTTCGCAGCGGTCGAAGCGCCTTGGGACCCTACGGGTAAGTAGTGCGCTATATAAATGCCTATACATTTACATTTACATTTACATTTACCCATGCCATGATGAAACTTAACGATGCAAAATCAGTGGCAACTGCAGTCTATGGCAGTGAACTATGGGGGTATGTGCCTGGCGAACAACTCCAGATTGCTGAAAATGCTTTTATGAAGCGCCTCCTGTGTGTCCCGGCCGGCACGTCTAACTTTGCAGTCCACGAGGAGTTGGGGGCGGAATATTTGAGCGATATCTTCTCCTTACGCCCGTTGACCTGCTGGGTAAAACTGTGGCTGAGTCAAGATATTCCGCTGACACACTTGATTGTAAATGATTTTCTGTCTCAAGATAATGCAATGGGCACTCCCTGGTTAAAATATTTGAAATCATGCTTTTCTGGGCTGGGTCGCCCAGAGCTATTTGACTACCCAAACAGAACTGTTAAGGGGGATGTTGAGCTAATTAAGCGAGCTTTCCTCCTGCACAGGAAGACCCAGAGGGAAGGGGTAGAGTTACAGAGAACAAGTGTAAGAAAATATGTCATGGTTAAAACTTGTCTAACAATGGAACCCTACCTACTTGGCACACTGAGCACTCATGAGAAGTTCTTGCTAACAAGGTTCAGGTTTCATCAGTTTCATCACCTGCTTATCAGATCAAAGAAAGATTCTTTTAGTAAAACCCCAGCACCCTGTGGCTGTGACGGAAAGTCTCCACAGGATATGCTGCATTTTATGTTTTTATGTGGTTTTTATGAATACCCGCGTAAACGCTACGTGACTGTGCTTTTAAAGAAACTCAATTTTAAACAGATCCGACCAGCCTTGTTATATTTACAATTATTGCATACTAACAGTATTCTTCAAGTGAATGGATTTTTAAAATTGTCTCTTAGACTGCGAAATTGCCTGGATCAATGAATGTTACTGTATTACTGTACCAGACCATCAATGAATTAATGTACACAGGGTATTATTATATCATCGCACCTGCACTTTAACAATGTGACTATGTCTTTTTAACAATTATATTTTTATGACTTGTGTACTTTTATGGTTAAATCAAACCAAAATAAAGTGTCTTTGATTTGATTTGATTTGATTTGAATATCATGAGTTTGAACCCTGGAAATGCAGATGCAGTCTTCCCTCCTTCCGAGGTGGGTAT
Organism: Lissotriton vulgaris; assembly: GCF_964263255.1. NCBI lineage: Eukaryota > Metazoa > Chordata > Amphibia > Caudata > Salamandridae > Lissotriton > Lissotriton vulgaris. The sequence continues at coordinate 986,575,856 of NC_141695.1, read as the reverse complement.
ATTGTGCACCATAGATTTAGGTAATAGTACCATCTGATATTTACAGTGTTTGGAAATTTGCGAAGGGTGGTATTCAGCACTGCTTAAAAAAATATTTTTAAATTTAATGTGAATCAAAATATAACAGAGCTAGCACACAACCTTGTTTCAGGCAATTAAGTACTGCTATTTTGGTGGGCAGTCTTAATTACCCCACACTTATTTGGAAGAAGGTGGTTGGCAGCACACATGTGTTTTGCTCACCTTATTCAGGCCTGCAGAGAAGAGCAAGCAGAGAAGAAATTGGATGAGACAACAGGCCGCCAGATGCCATTCCTCCACCTCCATTATGCCTCTGGGGACCCAGGAGAGGTATCGAATCAGCATCAATCAATGAATCAATCAGACAGGGTTTGGAAAGCACAGCTACTCACCAGTGAGGGTCTCAATGCACTGGTTTCAATCTTGAGTTTTGAATAACTGAGTTTTGAAACCTGTGCCCATGAGAACGGTTTTCAGTAGGAACCATACATTATTCACCACTCTAATTTATGTTCTTATATAGCAACCACAAAAGCCTTCGTATTTTTTAAACAATGTATGGTTGGCTTACCTTTTCATCTAGTGTCCTTGAGTCACTTACATACTCTACAAATTCAATCTAATAAAGCCACTGTTGAGTTATATAATTTGTCATTTATCAAACTGATTAGACTATATCTCACACAAATCCTTACCATTTTGAGACATCTGGGCGAATACACTCTACAAAATTGTTTCCCTGCTCACTTTAATACTTCTTCACTATATTTAAGTTCGTAATTGTATCATTTTTTTATTTGGGCATACATGTGGCTGAAGAAGAGAATATGGTTACAGTTGTTAAGAGTAAAGAAGAATGAAGGGTGCAAGAGATATTGAGAAGTAAAATCAGGCACAGTGGTGGCTTCATTTTAGTGGGAGTCTTTGAACCGAGTAGGGCAACGGGATGAAGTATTTTTCCATGAAGGGGATATGAACCCCTCCTACAATGTAAGTAGCATACCAGATGCTAACTAGGTGGTGTTCCAGACCCTTAGTTAATAGGGTGATAGGGGCTGGCATCTTCTTTACTACTGCCCACTCATTTTGGTCTCAAACCGGGGAATGCTGAGAGTAGTCTGCAATGTACTGGAACACTTATTCCTCAAATCCAGGTAATAATAATAACAAGCATTTATAAAGCGCTGGGCTACCTTCCACAAGGTGTCTCGGCTCTTGGTGTGGTGGGGTTCCTGAGTTGACTACTTTGCAGATGACATAGCAGGACTTGATCGTAATGCAGGCTGGCTAAGGAAGCCGGTGTAACTGTTTGAGGGTCAATTTGATTTCAGCACATTTTGAAGACATGATCAGGCTGCCAAACTGTTGTGTGTCTTGTGTCTATCAAGGAGGCAGGCTACAGGGCTTCTCCTACAATGAGCCAGGAAAGGACCCATTGTTAGGACCTTTCACCTGAAGCAAGTTTCTAAGTGAGGTGGTGCTTGTCTTTGTGCGAATCGCACATGTGAGGTTTGCCACATACAAACTGCTAATTAAACAATAGTTGGCCATAAGTATTTGGCGGATAAGCCGTATGAGAATCCAGTTATCATATATCACCTAATATTAAATTTAATTTTAACACCCATGAATGCCATTCAGTGTGCATAGTTCAGGATTTTACAGTCTGGAACACATCCCTAGGAGCAACAACAAGATTTCTAGCATTTACTCATACTTCCACTGAACCACCGTGAACTATGCTTTTGGTTTCATTTTAAATATCACGTTTGTGTGTTCTGCATTGTTATAAAAAAAAAAAAATAAAAAAAAACGTTTAAGAGAGTTTGAATAATGGGATCATGTGTGCATTTGAAAGGAGTGTTAATGGGCAAATTCTTTTGATACCATGCAAATGACCCCTTAAGGGAAGCATAAAAGTGCAGGATGGAAATGTTCAGAGCTCTGTCCTGCCAGGCACATGCACTGAATTTAAGAATTACCTGTCAGTGTCAATGCTTTATTCAAACATTTTGAATCCCACTGAGGCACTTAAGAATATTAGGACTCTGACACTGCCTCTTCAAGATGGATATGATCCATTTCTGTACAAAACGTTTTAATGCATCTTCTAAGATTTTTTTTTTCTCCAATGAAGGGCTTACTTTGATTCATTACTAATTGCTCAAGTAACTGTGCAGTGCATGGTAAATGGGCAAATGTCTAAAATAGACCTAAGCGATCAGATCAACCTGAGCTACCTTCAGTAGAGGTATTACAATTGCTTGCTTTAGTCTTTATGGAACTCTCATCATTTAGATAGATACAAATTAATTTTTTTCTAAACGGATAATGTGAGGGAAGCCTAGGGACTGGATACTTTCCATTAGAGTTGATCATTTTGCCACAAATACTAAACACAAATAAGATTTAGTTTGGGCATATTCCTATCTCTACATCGAAATGCAGTTGATTGGTTACTGTGAGAAGTTAGGCTATCCATTTTATAGTTGATTACCATCTATATGGTATCAGTTCTGTAGCAGAGATACATTGAAATCACATTACAGATCTTTAAATGAATGTAGGACCTTGGTGCATGTGTATCAAAATTATAAATGTCTGGTGTGGGTGCCTAAACATGCATGCTAGCACGTTTAAGTATTCTCACCTGACACAATAAAACCAACAATAATCCATAAAAAACATGGATAGTTATCCAAGTTGCTGAAACCTCTCTAAGGTAATATTATGTATTTTACTTACTCAACAATAATAGCATCTCTACATTAGTTATGTAAATATTCTTTTTAAGGGCTATGTAAGAGTGTATTATTAGTATTTGCAACTGACAAATGTTGATTTAAAAAGTATTTCTTCTCTTGTCACGTTCTTTTGTAAACATAATTTACTTGTTCATAAATATTCTAACTTACATCAGCATTGCACATAAACAGTGTAATAGGTCATTACCTCTAAATTTGTGCTAGCAGAGAATTGTTTTATTTTTATGAATCACAATATTACAACTGCGCGGTGTGAGAAATTGAGTTGCTGGTTGACTGAGGTGTGAGCGCTGATCATGCAGCAACCACAATCCTTGTCAGGGTGAGGCACAAGTCAACCCTAAATTAACCTGTGTTCAACCCTCTGGTACCCTCTGGTAGCTTGACACAGAGCAGTCAGGCTTAACTTAGAGGCAAGGTGCAAGGCATGTGTTCAACACTTCAAACAGTGATAAAGTGGAAACACCACATGAAAATAGTCCTACACTATGTTTCAAATGTAGGCCTTTGTTTAATGAATAAAACAATACACAAATGTCAAAAATCCAATCATTAGAACTAGAGCGTGAAAAAACACCGAGCACCAACTGGGGATATCTGGTCGGATCACTGAAATATTATCGACGGGCACATTATCGACTTACCAAAATATCGTTGAAAAATTATCGACGACAAAAATATCGACTTACTATACTTATTACACAAACTACTAAATTATCGAGTAAAAAATATCGAGTACTAACTATATCGAATACATAAATATCGCTTACATAAATATCGATTACAAATATATCGTTGGACATGAAATTAGCCCTAACACTACAAAAATATCGACTACAAAAATATAGACTACCACAATATCGTTAAAAAAAAAATATCGAGTTCATGTTTGTACACTTTTCTTTCTAAAATACCATCTTTATCATCAATAAAAGTCATTTCTCACTAAAAAATACATTTCACATATAATACCTGTTACTTACATAAAATTACTATTAATCCACATTTGCTATACATTCTATTACATGCATTTTATCATTTTCTAATATTCTTTGCATTTAACTAACATTTTCATTACTTATTTTCACATATAAATATATTTCATTTAAAAACGAACCTGCTTTAATGCAGGAATAACCACATACCACCATTCTCACATCAACAAACACTCCAATTAACTTAAAAAAATTCAAACTAGCCTATACTATGCTTCCTTACATCCTACAACCAATCAAATCAAAGCACACATAACACATATACTATAAAAGGGATACATGCATTCTACCATTTGTTGCTGCTACCTCTCTGGAAAGTAGATGCCAACACTTTGAAGATTTTGTTGCAGAATAAACATCTTTAAAGATCCAGCTCACTAGCTAATTAATCAAGTAAGTAACACAGAATTTTTGTAGAAAACTAAATTAGAAGTGCACTATTTTCCTTACATCTCCTAAGTCTTACACTTATTTTATTTTAATTTCTTCCTACTTTTCTGATAGAAACTACTCCAACACAATTCCTATTACATGGTCATATTTCTTCACGTGCAAAATCAGATAGTAAGTATATAATAATTCTCTGTTACACACCAACTGCTGTTTTTAAACACTAATTTACAAGAGTATTTAATTTTTAAAAACATTATATTTACAGATATACTGAAATTGTGCTATTTCTACAGCAAATACGATAAAACTACACTAATTACACATGTAAGTATAGATATGTTTGTTATAAAACTGCCAATTTCATTAATGCACATTTTTAAACAAGATATCTTGCTTTTTACATCTTCCCTATAGATCATTTGAAAGATCCAACATCAACTATACCAAAACACAAGAATACCCTTCTGAAAAATGTAAGTATAATTGTAATTTGCTAAAAAGTGGGCACAAAAAACGCTAACTATATTCTTAACACCATGTTATATATTTTGAATTGCCTCTACAGATATTCAGAAAACATCATACATCTATTCTACATATCATATGAAAACATCCTACACAAAATATACCAATATACAAGAATAACCTTGTAAAAAATGTAAGTATACTTGTAATTTCTCTAAAACTGCCGAAAATAACACAGACTATGTTCTTAACAACATGTTATCTATTTTATATTTCCTCTACAGATATTCTGAATACATCATACAGCTATTCTAACTACAACAAAGAAAACGACATATTTAGAAGTTAGTATACGTTTAAATGTGTTACATTTCCAAACTGTTCAGTATTAAAATTATAATATTTTGCTTTTATTTCTTCTATCTACTCTACAGATCATACCTGTACTAAATTGATGTACTCCAGCAATTACTACTATTCTACTATTTAAACAAGTAAGTATATGTAATGTTTACATCAAATGCACTAGTAGGCAAAAATCACAACTGCTTTTGAGTAGGAAATACGTTTGTTATATGTAAACATTAACGTTGCTTTTCTATATTTTCATACCAAGCAGCAAATAAAGACATACATACAAGAACATCATTGAAAAGACATTTCTGCTTCTGTGACTACTACTTTGATTAACTGTAAGTATAAATGCATCAATAACGATGTTAGCACCACAAAAGTAAAAAAATGTGTTCTGATTTTGTTTCTTTCTACTCTTTCCCAGAACAAGTAAATCAAAATGAATGAAGGTGCAGAATTTGTCATGTCTCAGAAAAATAAATTACTATTATGCTACATGGGTTATGTGTATAATCAGGAGAGACAAAGTGGTAGAAAGGTTTTTTGGAAGTGTACAAAATATTACTCCAACAAATGTTATGGGAGGGCCACTACTGAGGAAACTAATGTGCTATTTACTAGAGAACATAATCATCCCCCAAATGTCACAGAAATTGAAATTAGAGATGCTTTAGAAAGTATTAAAAGTGCTAGTACACAAAGTGACAAACCCACCACACAAATCCTGAAAGAAGAACTGGTAAAAATCCCTGCCCATGCTTCAGGTCAACTACCCTCTATTGACTCCCTGAAACGCACAATTGCACGCACTAAACGACTCACTAGCACAACCCAACCCAACCCAACTTGTTTTGATGAAATTATTATTTCACCCGAAATGGCCATCACACACAATAAAGATAAATTTATTCTTTTTGATAATGAAAGCAGTACAAACAGAATAATTATGTTTGCAACTGCAAGTAATTTACGAAAAATCCAACAGTGTCCCCAATGGATGATGGATGGAACATTTAAACCCTGCCCAAAACCTTTTTACCAACTGTATTCCATCCACGGTTTATACCATCATTCTAACATACCTTTCATTTACTGTTTGCTACCCAACAAACAGCAAACAACTTACACCGAAATTTTAAATGTTCTCAAAACGGAAATCAATAATTATTTTCCTGAAAAAAGAATTATTGATTTCGAATTAGCTATGATTATTAGCATTTTGAGAACATTTCCCCACACAGCAATCCAGGGTTGCTATTATCATTTTAATCAGAGTATATGGAGGCATCTCCAAAAATCTACTTTAAGTATACTATACTCTACAGATAGCACCTTTGCCTATCAAGTTAAAAAGTTAATAGCCCTGGCCTACGTCCCTGTTACAGATGTTGCTGAACATTACAATTTATTAATTGACAGCGCATATTATAAGAGGAATGAGGATAAACTAACACCATTGCTAGACTATTTTGAAGACACTTGGGTGGGAAGGTTGCACAGATCAGGACATCGACGCCAGCCCAAATTCCAAATCCCTTGGTGGAATGTCTATCTCAGTACTTTAAACCAAGAGGCTAAAACCAACAACAGTGTTGAAGGGTGGCATAATGCTTTCCAAGCAACTACAAACAGAGGCAAACCCACATTCCATAACCTTCTAGAAGCTTTGAAAAAAGAACAAAGCTATCAGGAACTAAGAATGGAACAATCAGTGTCACAAATAGGTCCAAAACTCACTAAACAAACCCAACAAATGTTCCGACTACTTCAAAGTCAAGTCACATTATACCCTACAACTAGAGGATTAGAATACCTGGCAATAATAGCAAAAAGTCTACTATAAAAATGTAAAGTAAATATACGAATGTCTTCTTACAATAATAATAAAAATTACATGTCATAAACATATATAATGAATTATAAATAAAACATATTTGTTTGCCAATTTTTTTAAATTTATGTTAAAAAATTCGTAACAAATATGCAATGTTTATAATTTTTTATGACATACACATAACATTAAAAATCGACATTTCCCACCCAATCAAAATTGTAAAATAAATACTTACAATTTTTGGACTTGAGAGACGCAATCAAGGAAAAATCAATCCATACAATCCAATCCAATATCTTACTATTCCAATATGGGAAACCCTCAAAAACCCGAAAATAAAATGTAAAACGTAAAAAAACGCTCCAGGAAATCCCGAAAACAGTAGTGTGGACACTTTAGGATTTAAAGTTATATACACACTATTTTAAAAAAACGGTCACGCATATCAATTTATCAATCCAAATCGAAACCCTCAAAAAAACCCGAAAAAGGTTTAAAAAGTGTAAAAACCGCTCCTGGCAAACACGAAAAATAGGAGATAAATGTCAAAATATAAGCATAATAACTTAAACATTAGTTTCTCCGTTAAAAAAACACGCTTCCTTCCATGTAGTTTTCATGCGAGGAACCGAAACCTGTAAAATAACATACATAACGAAAGCCACCCACAAATACCCCCTTCACATTTGTAAATATAGTAACAATTAACATTAACCATGTAAGAAGACATTTCCGAACACTTAAAATTAGACTTGAAGGAAAAAAAGCACGACACATCTATAACGGAGACTTTTCACCCAAACGCTACTTAAACTATTAATACATACACCAAAAAACACTACAGAGTTCGATTATACCCTCAAACATGACCACTTACTTATAATTTGTAGTTAAAAATAACCTTACCTCTCTCCACGCGAAGCAACTCCCAACCGCGAGCTTCTCCAGTCCTGAATGGAGCGCAATAACCTTACGCGGTAAAAAAGTAGTCCCCTTAACCCATTTGTGTAAAAGGATAATAGAATAAACAATGTCATATGGAAAATATATAATACATACACATGTATAATGTAACAAATTAATACACTATACTCATGAACATTTTTCCTTTATTAACAAAAATAAATATATTTAATAGAAATTATTATATAATATTTATTATATATTAATAATATTAAATAATTATGTAAGACTTTGAATAAAAGATGTAAATATTTTGTTCTTGTGTATATTGATATGAATAATTTTGTGTATAATTTTAATAAAACATTATAAATGTTTATGGTAATAATTAATAATGATAAATAATATAACTTATTTATTGTTATTAATATAACTATTAGAACCATTTAGTATATAAAGAATGGCCTGAAAAAAAGTATCTATTTTATCTGTGAATGTATATATTTTTGTTAATAATAAATGAATGTTTATGTTTATTAATTAATAATTAATAAAATAATTATTATTTTTATTAATTATTACACAAAGTTTTATAATTATTTCTAACTATAACAAAAGTATATAATTGCTTTACTAATATTTGGTCAATACCAGATATTACAATTAAACATATTGTTTCCCTATACAATTATAAACTTTACTACCAAATCGATTTATATGTTTTATGTAAAAACAACATTTTGTGAAATATACACCAATAAAATGTTTTTTTTGTATTTCAATTTATCCTAACAAATGTAATAATAGTCATGTTACTTGTTAAAAAGAAAAATGTATTATATATATTTTATTATATTAATATTTAATATTAACATTATTAAATATTAATGTAAGAAATGTATAACAAATCATTATTTTATGTATTTCTATATAAATACTTTAAATTGTAAGTGACTGATGGGAATATGTAAAATTTACTGAAAGAATCTAGTAATCAAACTTTTTTTTACATTGACAACATGTATATAAATGTAAAGATGTTATTCTGTGAATAATAAAAGTCAAAAAAATGTGATGTTATATTTGTTTGTGATTGTATTGTAGTACACAATAAAAAATTAAAAAATTGTTTAATAAAGTTATTTGAAAACATCTATGTTGCATTAATTTTTAATATTAAAATACAGTAATGAACAAATGTATACAAATGTGCTGCACACTGACAAATTTTATATGTATTATTACTACTACAGTCAATCTAATATCATAGAAGCTGCAGGACACTAGCAAAAAATTATTTACTATTCCTACTACACTCAAGGTAATACCATAAAATGTGGTGGAGACTAACCAATGTTTTTTTATTAATCCAACTCCAGTGTAGGTAATATTACTGATGGTGCTGGACACCAACCAATTAATAATTAGAATTCCAACTCCACTCTAGCTACTGTCTGGAAACATGCTAATACATATATTGTTTTGATCAAAATAAAGCGTACTAATGTAAAGTTATAATAATAGCTATTTTCATGTAATAGATTTAATGTATCAGTGTTAATTTACACTATACATCAGCACTCTAAAATACCCAAAACTGTCCCAAAACACTAAAAAGACCCCTTCACCCTAAAGGCCAAAACTGACCCTGAACCCTACAAATACCCCTTTACCCACAAACTGAAAACTGACCCTGAACCCTACAAATACCCCTTTACCCACAAACTGAAAACTGACCCTGAACCCTACAAATACCCCTTCACCCACAAACTGAAAACTGACCCTGAACCCTACAAATACTCCTTTCCCCACAAACTGAAAACTGACCCAGAACCCTACAAATACCCCTTTACCCACAAACTGAAAACTGACCCTGAACCCTACAAATACCCCTTTACCCACAAACTGAAAACTGACCCTGAACCCTACAAATACCCCTTTACCCACAAACTGAAAACTGACCCTGAACCCTACAAATACCCCTTCACCCACAAACAGAAAACTGACCCTGAACCCTACAAATACTCCTTTCCCCACAAACTGAAAACTGACCCTGAACCCTACAAATACCCCTTTACCCACAAACTGAAAACTGACCCTGAACCCTACAAATACCCCTTTACCCACAAACTAAAAACTGACCCTGAACCCTACAAATACCCCTTCACCCACAAACTGAAAACTGACCCTGAACCCTACAAATACTCCTTTCCCCACAAACTGAAAACTGACCCAGAACCCTACAAATACCCCTTTACCCACAAACTGAAAACTGACCCTGAACCCTACAAATACCCCTTCACCCACAAACTGAAAACTGACCCTGAACCTCTAAAAAACTCCTTTACCCACAAACTGAAAACTGACCCTGAACCCTACAAATACCCCTTTACCCACAAACTGAAAACTGACCCTGAACCCTACAAATAGCCCTTTACACAAGAACTGAAAACTGACCCTGAACCTCAAAAAAACCCATTTACCCACAAACGTAAACATTTTCCAAATCCCACTAAATACACCTTTACTCACGAACAGAAAAATGACCCTGAACCCTACAAATACCCCTTTACCCACAAACTGAAAACTGACCCTGAACCCTACAAATACCCCTTCACCCACAAACTGAAAACTGACCCTGAACCCTACAAATACTCCTTTCCCCACAATCTGAAAACTGACCCAGAACCCTACAAATACCCCTTTACCCACAAACTGAAAACTGACCCTGAACCCTACAAATACCCCTTTACCCACAAACTGAAAACTGACCCTGAACCCTACAAATACCCCTTCACCCACAAACAGAAAACTGACCCTGAACCCTACAAATACTCCTTTCCCCACAAACTGAAAACTGACCCAGAACCCTACAAATACCCCTTTACCCACAAACTGAAAACTGACCCTGAACCCTACAAATACCCCTTTACCCACAAACTGAAAACTGACCCTGAACCCTACAAATACCCCTTTACCCACAAACTAAAAACTGACCCTGAACCCTACAAATACCCCTTCACCCACAAACTGAAAACTGACCCTGAACCCTACAAATACTCCTTTCCCCACAAACTGAAAACTGACCCAGAACCCTACAAATACCCCTTTACCCACAAACTGAAAACTGACCCTGAACCCTACAAATACCCCTTCACCCACAAACTGAAAACTGACCCTGAACCTCTAAAAAACTCCTTTACCCACAAACTGAAAACTGACCCTGAACCCTACAAATACCCCTTTACCCACAAACTGAAAACTGACCCTGAACCCTACAAATAGCCCTTTACACAAGAACTGAAAACTGACCCTGAACCTCAAAAAAACCCATTTACCCACAAACGTAAACATTTTCCAAATCCCACTAAATACACCTTTACTCACGAACAGAAAAATGACCCTGAACCCTAAAAAATTAACCTATAACAAAAACTAAGAAACTGAGCCAGAACACTATAAATAATAATGAACACAACATTAAACATGATTATATAATAAAAAATTAATATTTTACAAAAACATTAATAAAATATATTATCCCATTAGCTATAATAATAATTTTGATTAATTAATATTGTTTAATTCCAATTAATTAATTAACATCAACATAAATTAACACATTACATTGAAATGTATCCAATTAATGTAATTAAGTCATTATTCTAAATTAATTACCAATTAATTTTTTTAAATGATATGCAATATATTAATTACATCATTAACTAATTATAATTAATGTGTTAGCAATTTATAAATGTAAATAATATGCTAATTCTTTATAAAATAAATCACTAATTATTAATAATTAATAACCAATGTATCAATTAAAATCATATACAAATCAATTTATAAAAATAATAATTAATAATAATTAATTAATCAATTAATCAATTAAATTATATGCTAAATAATCAATTAAACAATTAACTAATTAATATTAATTAATTACCAATTAAAATCTAATTAAAACAATTACCAAACATATATTAAATAATTAATTATTATTAAATTACTTCCCACCCTATTCCCCTATAAACCCACAACCCGCTCCTAAACATTAAGTACTATTTTTGTATATATTATATATATATTATTTTATAAAATCAATATTTTCTAACATTTTCTCGATATTTTTTACTTTCACTATACAGCTGGACACATACATACTGGCCCATATTGGGTCTCCACACAGTCGAGAGACACCTGAGCCCCCTTATCAGATGAACTTATGGCTCATGTCTAGGTCCATGTTTACATGCTCTACAAGAATGTTTAAATGGTTCATTGTACTCCAAGAATTGTGTATAATACCAGCCAAATCCTCTGTACATCAAGCCATTCTTCAGACACACCTCGGTTGCTCGAAGAAACTGGAACAAGATCACAGCAGACCAGCTCGCCGCTTCCCTGAGCCAGCACCCTCCCGCCAGCTCAGCGAACCCCAGCCAGGCCGCCGACAACCTCACAAAGTGGATCAGCAACTGCGCAGACGACCTCGCCCCACTGAGGACCCCGCCTAGCAGACCCGGCAGCAAGAAGGCCCCATGGTACACCGACGAACTCAAGAGCTCCAAGAAGAACTGCCGAGCCCTCGAGAAAGCCTGGAGAAGGGAGCCAACACCGGACAACATGACCACCCTCAAGCTCGCCACCCGGAAGCACCATCAACTGATCCGCGCCACCAAGAAAACAGCATTCAAGGACCGGCTGGACAACAATGCACACAACTGCAAGGAACTTTTCAACATCGTGAAAGAGCTCTCCAACCCCAACGCCGGAAACAACGACATCACCCCGTCGCAAGACCTCTGCAACTCCCTTGCCTCCTACTTCCACAACAAGATCGCTGACATACACAACAGCTTCAGCCCACAAACAACGCTCCCAACGACCGCACCAATGCCCCCCACCACCACCCTCTGCGCCTGGGCCCAAATCAACACAGAAAACACCATCTGCACGATGAACTCTATCCACTCCAGATCCCCGACCGACCCGTGCCCCCACCACGTCTTCAACAAGGCCGACGCTGTCATCGCACCCCACCTGCGGGACATCATCAACACCTCCTTCGACACCGCCACCTTCCCTGAGAGCTGGAAGCACGCCGAACTCAGCGCTCTACTAAAGAAACCAACAGCGGACCCCACCGAACTCAAGACTTACCGCCCCATCTCGCTCCTTCCGTTCCCAGCCAAAGTCATCGAGAAGACCGTCAACAAGCAGCTGGCCGCCTTCCTCGAGACGAATGGATCCCTCGACCCCTCACAGTCTGGCTTCCGAGCCAAGCACAGCACCGAGACCGCCCACATCGCTGCCACCGATGACATCCGAGCCCTGCTGGACAAACGGTGAAACAGCGGCCCTCATCCTCCTAGACCTCTCCGCGGCGTTCGACACTGTCTGCCACCGCACCCTAGTGCAGCGCGTCAGCAACATAGGAATCCAGGAGAAGGCACTGGAGTGGATCATCTCCTTCCTCGCAGGAAGAACACAGAGAGTCCGCCTACCACCGTTCAGATCTGCAGCCACGGAAGTCATCTGCGGCGTTCCTCAGGGCTCCTCGCTCAGCCCCACCCTCTTCAACGTCTACATGAGCCCCCTTGTGGCCATCGCTCGCCAACACAACCTCAACATCATCTCCTACGCCGACGACACCCAGCTGATCCTCTCCCTGACCAACGACCCCACCGCCGCCAGAACCATCCTCCACGAAGGGATGAAAGACGTAGCCGAGTGGATGATGACCAGCCGCCTGAAACTGAACTCAGACAAGACGGAAGTCCTCATCCTGGGCTCCTCGCCCTCCGCCTGGGATGACTCCTGGTGGCCCCCCGCCCTGGGCACCGCACCCAAACCGACAGACCACGCACGCAACCTGGGCTTCATCCTGGACTCCTCCCTCTCCATGACCAGACAAGTCAACGCCGTCTCTGCGTCCTGTTTTAACATCCTGCGCATGCTACGGAAGATCTTCCGGTGGATCCCCACCGAGACCAGGAAGACGGTCACCCAGGCCCTCGTCACCAGCCGACTGGACTACTGGAACGCCCTCTACGCCGTATCCACCGCCAAGCTCCAGAAGAGACTCCAGCGGATCCAGAACGCCTCAGCCAGACTCATCCTCGACATCCCCCGGCGCAGCCACATCTCCGGACATCTGAGAGACCTGCACTGGCTCCCCGTCAACAAGAGAATCACCTTCCGTCTCCTCACCCACGCACACAAAGCCCTACACGACCAAGGCCCGAGCTACCTCAACAACCCCTCAACTTCTACGCTCCCAAACGCCACCTCCGATCGACCAACCACGCCCTCGCCGCCGTCCCCCGCATCCGAAGAGCGACAACAGGAGGAAGGTCCTTCTCCTACCTGGCCGCCAAGACCTGGAACACCCTCCCGACCGACCTTCGCCTGACCCAAGACCACCTCTCCTTCAGGAAGAAACACAAGACCTGGCTGTTCGAGCAGTAGCGGCACCCCACCCCCCCCCCCCCAGCGCCTTGAGACCCTCCGGGTAAGTAGTGCGCTCTATAAATGCCTTGATTGATTGATTGATTGATTGTTGCAGCTCTTCCAGCCTGTGCATTTATTTAAACCAACTTGTTACTGTTTTGCAAAATGCCTCTTGTCATTTCATTATTTATTTTTATTTTTATTTTTATTTTTTTTATTGGTTCACGGCAAACATACACCATACAACTATGTCATAAATCATAAATACATCAAGATACAGAAGGAAGCATAATTCATTTATAATTTGTAAGAAAAACCTTGATTCCTTTGAGTACAAGCCACCCATAATCAAATTCACTCTCTATGAGATGGAATTAGACTTAGTTAGACATTTTCAATCTTCATAATAATCAGAAAAAAAACCCCAAATTTTCCGTCCCATTTTTTTCTTTCTCCGAGACCCGGAAACTAAAAAGAGACCCCACTCTAATTTATACAATTTATACAATCTTGCTCGCCACTGCTGAAATAGTGGCGGTTTTTCCTGAAGCCACTCTGTAGCAATACATATCCGTGCTACAGTCATGGAAACAAAGATAAAGTAGCGAAAGCGATAAAGTCCATCAACCCGATTGTCATTGGGAATCTTCCCCAGCACCAGCATAGAGGGGGTAATCGTTACACAAACATTAAGCACTAAGGACAAAAACTTTTCAATATCTTGTATGAACACTCTTAAAGTAGGGCAGGAAAAAAAAATATGTAAACTGTCAGCATTATCAGCCTTACAGCGAAAACATTTTCCATCAAAACCTCCTCCCCATTTTGACATTCGTAGTGGTGTATAATATAAATCAAATAAGGTTTTGAAGAACTGAGCTTTTAAATTGGCTGACATCAAAGCTTCTTTAGAGAGCAAGATCAAATTGTCCACATCAACCTCATTATCCCCCAAAATATCAACCCATTTTGCCCTTATTCTCTCCAAATCATCGGGTTTCTCCTCCATAAGCATTCTGTACAAAGTCCAATCTTCACCTGTCGAGCAATTCCCTCTACTACTTGGTGCTTTTGCAAACTTAATTTATGTCTCGTGAGAAAATCCCTTACTTGTAAAAATTTGAAAAAATAACTTCTGGGTAAGCCAAACTCTTCACTCAATTCAACAAATGATTTACATTTACCATCCACCAAAAAAGTCCCCCAAACATGTCACCCCCTTCTTTTGCCATTTCAAAGCCATTCCATCCGAAAAAATCATAGGCAATAATCTTGATGTGGTAAAGGGAGTATAATACGCCAACTTTCCAATACCTATAATACGAGTCAGCCATTTCCAGGTCTTATGGGCTCCAATCAATACCCTAAATCGGGTCCTTCTGTAATAATTACCATCTATTTCATTAAGAAAACTTTGTCTCACATGTACTCCCATCAAGATCTCAAATATAGAAAGGGATTATATATAAGTTCCATAGATTCCCCTATTGTCAGCACTCTCATTCTTAACAAAAAACAGACTATATAGTAAAGAAAAAAAATGGTACTCCTAGCCCTCCCCTTTCAGGCGGTAAAGTCAAAAATGTCATAGCTCGTCTAGGTTTCCCGGGACTCCAAATGAATTTCCCACATAATGATTGTAAGGCCTGTAACTTGGGTTTTGGAAATTCCAAAGGGATTGAATGGAATAGGTAGAGCACTTTAGGTAAAACATTCATTTTTATAACATTAGTCCGTCCAATATTGGTCAAAAATAAGCGATCCCATCTCTCAAGAGAAGCCTTAATTTTATCATATACATTGATCCAGTTTACTTCAACCAATTCAGATATGTTTGTTTTAATCTGTTTCCCCAGGTACATAGCCTCCCCCACCACTCTCTCATCCTCCCAAGTTATGGCTTCTGAGCATAGGATTTGAGTCTTAGATACGTTAAGTTTGTAACCAGTTATAGTACCAAATTCTTTTGCCAACCTTTCAATCTCTGAGCTAGCAGTGTCTGGTGTATCAGTTACCACCACTATATCATCCGCATAAGCAAACACGGAGAAAGAAAAATCAAATACTGTAAAGGGAGAAATTAAGGGTTTCTGACTTAATTGTTCAATAAACGGGTTGATGTATAAAGCAAATAATAGCGGAGAGCATGGACAGCCTTGGTGGGTCCCTCTAGTAATATTAACAGAATCAGAGAGCGCTCCCAATGCAGAAATTTTAGCGATAGGTTTAACATATAATGTTTTAATAGCATTAATATATTTCTGTCCAAAGCCCATTTTTGCCATTAACGTCCAAAGATACTCCCAACACACACGGTCAAACGCTTTTTCTGCGTCTAACAGAAAAAGCGCCAACTTCCGTTTATTTACAGCCGCCAAGTCAAACAATGTAATTACTTTATTAATATGGTCCACAGTGCCTCTTTTAGGGATAAACCCATGTTGATTACGTGAGACTAGGGATGACACAACTTTGGATAATCGGTTGGCTAAAATCTTTGAATAGATCTTATTGTCCACATTCAATAACGATATGGGTCGAAAAGATCCAACATTGTCTGCGGGTTTATCTTTTTTGCAAAAAAACGCAATAGTTGCATCAGACCATGTGGTGCCAAAATTACCTGGAGCAGTTCATCCTTTAAGATGTAAAAAAACAATTTATAAACTTCAACTGGTATTCTATCAGGTCCAGCAGCTTTACCAACTGCAAGGCTCTTCACTGCTATCTCCAGCTCTAGCATAGTTATCGGTAAATCCAGTTCTTCCGCCAATTGAGGTTCTAAAACCTTCAAACCAACCAGCATTCTATCGTGCCATTGACTATTTAAATCTAAACTATCATCCCTAGAATAAAGTCCTGCATTAAAACTTTGAAATATTCCTAGAATACGTTCTGGATCTGAATGCGATTTACCTTGAGCATCTTTCATTGAACTAATATTCAGAGCTGTCTGCTTCATTCGTAATCTTACTGCCAAGGTTTTGCCTATTTTCTCCCCAAATTCATAACTTTTCATTTTAGATGTTAAAAATCTCCTAGCAATTTCTGTATTCCGAAAGCCAAGAATATTAGTTCTAGCCCTAGCCACCTCATTTTCAACCTCAAAGAGCTCTGTTTTACCCTGTGCAACTTCCCGAGTTAACAAAATCTCTGCCTTAACCAGAAGCTCATATAAAATATCAAGTTCTTTGTTTAATTTTTTACGTTGCCACAGTGAGAAGCTAATACACTCCCCCGAAAACCCGCTTTAAAAGTATCCCAAAATATGCAAATATTCGCTGTGCCATGGTTATTAAAGAAAAAGGATTGTATCCAATTTTGCATATGTATTTTAAATTCTTCATTCAAACCTAGTTTCCGATCATAGGAAAAATTAAGTGGTGCTATCCTCTTTGCTAACCTCTGTATATCTATCACTATGGGGGAGGGATCCGAAGTGATTCTAGGATAAGTTCTAATATTGGTTCCTTCCAGCAGATATTCGGATACAAAAAAATAGTCTAATCTAACTAATTTTTTGTGAGGATGTGAATAAAAAGTAAATCCATTATCCCCCTCCCGCAGCATTCCCCAAGCATCAACAAGGCCTTGATCTTGTAGCAAATTAACAAGAGCTCTGTACACTCTCGGTTTACGGCCTTTATATTTTCCATGTGACTCCAATAAGGCATTGTTGGGCAAGTTTATGTTCATATCCCCACATATCACTATCGGCTGTTGAAAACTAGCTAGCTCCAAATTAATTTCAACCAACGGGGCAGGGTCATCCAGATTAGCTCCATATACCGTAACCAATGTTATTTGTCTGCCCCCACTTTTACCTTCTACAATAACTCAGCGACCATTCTTATCCACCGCCTTGCGTCCAACAGTTATAGAGTTATCTTTAACTAAAATAGCATACTGGTCTATTTAGAGGCAGAAACCAATATAAATCCTAAATCTTTTAGCACCTCCATTTTTGACCACGGAATGTGAGTTTCCTGAATACAAACAACATCAGGTTGAATATATTTCAATTCCGCAGCTACTTTATGTCTTTTTGTTAAATTATTCAATCCACATACATTCATTGAACAAATTCTTAAACTTTTTCCCGCCATTTTAAATCAAAATCTCCGGTATAAACAAAGCTCTGAACAAGAACAAACGTAAGTAATGTGGAGCCCTTTTTATCAAGTATTCTTTTTACCATATTTTTTCCATGTATTTGCCGTGAACTCTTTTTTTTACCCTCTTTTACACCCCCCGTGACCACTTTCGCCATCCAACCCCCCTCCCCCCTCCCCCCTCTCACCCACCCTCGCCCACCCCACCCTTGTCCCTTCATAGAGGCTTTAGGACTTATGGTCCTGTGATATAAGTTTGCCCCAAACCCCCTGCCGTCCCCCAGCAGAGCTCTAACATCATTAATGAAACAAAACCCCCTACTTTAGGTGAGAAACTCTTGCACAAGCTAATATAACGAAATTAAACTTTTGATACATCCATTCTGAATTATAGTGACATCAGAAATTCTTTGGCAGCTATTTCAGTCATGAAAAATCTAGTGCGCTCCTTATGAATAACTTTAAGCTTTGCAGGAAACATTAAATATGCCTGTGCACCTTTTCCTTGAAATTGTGTTATAAGCTGTCTTAGCTGCCATCTAGTCTCAACAGATTGTCTACAAAGATCGGGTCTAACAAAAAATTCACAACCCAGAGCCTTGCATTTCTTATCAGGTCGTGCTTTCAGAAATAATTCCTCACGTGCTTGGAAACTATTGAAAGCCACTATGATAGCTCGTGGCTTCTGATCTCGGGTACTAACTTTGAAAGGGAATCTATGGGCCCTCTCCACCTCCCGATCCCAAAGTCATTTCATTATTTTTTAAGGAAAATTCATATCCGAGCAACAGGTGCGAGGCAGACAAATGTGCACCAGCACAGAGGAAAGCACAGGGATGCGTCCCATTGTTGTAAATATTACTCATCCCTGGACTTTCCCAATGATGCAGCTTGTTCAGCAAGATTACTTGCGGTGCTGTGCTGCACCATTTTCTAGAAAATATGGCAGTATGCTCTTTTTGTTTAGTGCTCTTGCAATTCAGCTCAGCAATTTTCCATGCTGCTCTCTGCTAGTCAAGCATAGTACATTTGGGCTAAAGGATATGTATTTTTTAAGCAAAATATTGAGACATTAAAGTAGTGCAGTGCCTGAGCTGTTTCGGATAAGCTATTACAAAACATATTGATTGAAAATCTCTGAATGGAAACAGCAATTTAAGTTCAGCAAAAACGCCCCGCTAATTAGTTTCATTAAGACGCTAATTGATGGAAACTGTGGGACATTTTTACAAAATGTTGGCATAGGGCAGCACTACAAGCCTTCTAGCTGCGCTGCCCTACATCAAAAGAAAAGGACAGGAATGCACCATAACTACAAGTTACAGTGCATTCCTGTCCTCTCTGCCAGTGCACAAAATGCAGCCGAGCGCCAACACAGGCACCCTTGCTTCATGGTCCCAAGGTGTCTGTGTTGTTGGCAGGATTGTTTTTGTGCAGGAAGGATACCTTCCTGCACAAAAACCTAAAAGAAGGCATTTTCCTCGGTCTATATGTGCTGCAGATTGTTCACTCATGGAAAGAAGAACAAGCATTTGCAATGCAATAGGTCTCGCATTAGGAAAGTTTGAGCTATTGGTATTGCAAATGACACATTTTGTATTTGTGTTGGTTTTGAAAATAGCGAAATTAATAGCTTTGTCATTTACAATGCCAATAGTTATAACTTTTGCAATTGTGACACCTATAGCATTTGTAATGCAATATGTGTTGTATTTACGTGACTTAGATGTATTGATATTACAAATAACAATGGCTTTTAATTTTTTTAATTAATACTTAAATAAAAGTGTCAGGCTACTACTTGTCCTTGAATGACGTACGATAACCAATCTAGCAATGCCCAATGCAATTGCCAATCATCTTACATGTCTTGTTAGTGCAAATAAAAATGAAACATCATGCTGCAGCGCCATGCAGGCAGGGGTCATATGAAGGGCAGCTTTCAAACAGCCCCATACCTAAAGCCAGTATTCGTCCAATTTTGTGACGTCCTACCACAGATGTGCACCATATTACTGTTGTGTTCCGCGCCTCTCCAAACTCTGAAATCATGACAAAGTTTAGCCCTGCATAGTTTCTCTGACGACCAGTGCCAGCGGCGGACAGTCTTCAAAAAGCTATATTTTAGCAAGCTTCACTGAACCCTTTGACGTAACCTGCTAGTCTGGTTTCCCACCCTCCTTCACGCAGTTTTTCCCCCCATGTGAACGGTGTGTAGGTTGGGCTGGGGAAAACAGTGATTAATCAGGGAATCTTTTGGCTTTGTTCTTCGTATAATAAATACAAAAAATCGTGATACTCGTTGAAAAGCGCTTCAACACCTCGTCAGGAGTTGTAGGCGCTATATAAATACAATAACAATATTTTTGTGCCAACGAAACCACTCACAAATGACGCCCTGTGTGTTTTGCGATGGTTGCTTTTTATTATTTTTTCTATTTTGTGTCTGTACACCTGGTTGGGCCTAACTGCAATAAATGCCAAACATGTCCCTGGCCAGGCGGCCCCACTCCCTTCCTTTACCCCATGTCAGATGTTTCTACGGAATCTCTCAAGTTCCCCGGTCCCACCCGAATACAACATTAAGCTGAACCAAAAAAACATTTTTTAAATAGGAAAACGCATATAAAGAAAGCTTCTTTTTTTTTTTCAAACTACAAAGGCAAGCATTTGGTAACGACATCCCCTGTCCGAGCGGACTTCTGTCAAATGATCAGAGGTCGATGTGACTGCAGAAACTAGATTTAAGATATTTGTGCTTTAAATTAATTTGTGCTTTAAGTTAAACCCAGGCTGATGGCTGAGAGAAAAAATGCGTGTTTTAAAAGCATAATAAAGGCAATTTATATACACTTACCCGGCATCCAGCAGTCCACGGGTGCAAGGAATTCAGAACACCTCCCTGGCAGGTCTGTAAGGCGCGCCCCTACAGACATCTCTGTGAGTCTGCCTGCCTGTGCGCACACATGTGTGCCTGCGTCTTGTTTATTTTTGCCACACAGGGCAGCGGGGACGGTGAATGTGCATCTTTTATGAGTTGAGCAGGTCTGAATATGTGAAGGTATTCTCCGTCCCTAGCAGTAAAGGCTGTAAAAAAGTGGCGTGTAATACGTGCATAAAAAATGATGCCTGCATTTACATGAGGAGACGCGATTGTGTTCGGCAAGCTGCCTGCTCCCTCCGCTCAGTTGGCAGCTGCTTTGCAATTCATAGCAATTCATAGTAATTTGATGTTAGGGGCAAAACGTGGAGAGAGAAACAATAGGGGGGAGGGGGGAGAAATTTAGGCAAGCGCTCGGCTAATTGATTCTGAAAGGAGAAACTAAAGGAGGTGGGGAAGAGAAGTCTTCATGCCGGGCAGTGGTCACAGCGCCGCCCGGCCTTGATCGTACACGTTGCATTTAATGAGCGGTGTGCGAGGCACATGTAACAAGCCTGACTGACTATTTTATAATGATTGCTTATTTATTATTTTGGTGTTTTTTTTGTTTTGCATGGAGTGAACATAATCACACAGGATGTTGTAGCATTAAGTGTGATGTGTGTTGAGCGGGTAAACGTTTCTGTGTCAGGAAACATAGGCTAGACGAGTAATATAAAACAAACTCACGACATTAAAAAAAAAAGCTTTAAAGGAGCATTGTACAAGCATATTCAGTTTCGCTTGCACTTTTTTAGGTTTTGGAACTCGCCCACTGATTTTTGAACGGCAGGGAAGGGGAGCACATTTCCCTAAAACAAAAATGTTAAAGGGCGCCGCCGCGGCCGGCCAATCCGCTCGCGGCCGACCGGAAGTCCCGCCTCCCGAGGTCCGCGAGCTGCCGGCGGATGGAGCGCCCTGCCGTCCGGTGTAGCCCGGGTCCCCAGGAGGGGGCCAGGGGGAAGGAGGAGTGTGGCGCCTGTTGCGGGGCTCCTCTAACCTGAGGGAGCCCCGATTCAGATGAGGAGACGCGCCGCGCCGTGAGGAGCCCCGCCGGAAGAGCGCAGTCGGTGAGTGGGGCCCAGGGCTGATGTGAAGTGCGTGCGTGCCTGTGTGTATGCCTGGGGGGGGGAGGGGGGAGTGTGTGCGCGTGTGTGCGTGTGTGCGCGAGGGAATGTGTGTGCGCATGCGTGACTGTGTGTGATTGAGAGAGAATGCGAGGTAGGGGATAGTGTGCCTGTATGTGTGCCGTATGCCTGCGTGTGCATGCGCGCGCCCGTGTGTGTGTGTGTGTGTGTGTGTGCGTGCATGCAGAGGGGAGGGGGCTGCCTGTGTCTGTGTGTGAGGGCTGCCTGTGTCTGTGTGTGAGGGCTTTGCACCGCGCATGCGCAGCTACCAGACGCTCGCTCCCGAGGTGAAATCTGACCTCGTCAAAGCGCGCGTCTGGTAGCTGTCCACATTCCTAAATACGGGCCACAATAGGTCTGAAGCAGACACCCTCAATGCTCACGCATTGAGCGTAGGTCTGCTCGACCTAAAAAACGAGGCGAACTGTAAACATTTCTCCTTGTTACACCTGCTTTGGGAAGGCATTATTATTAGCGCTGCCCAGATTTACACTATGTTGTAAATCTGGGGCAGTATCAAAAACCAAGGGTGTTGCATGGGAACACCAACAGTATAACGTATCAAACTTCCCTTTCGCGCAGAGTAAGGCAGTGCCTAGCTCCATATTTACAAGGCCATAAAAAGCCATATAGAGTGGCTTTGCGCTGCCTTGTAAATATGGGCACCCACACACTGCGCCTCAGGAGCATCACAATAGCCAGGCTCTGGGATGCAAGATCTGCACGGGCATTGTAACTATGCCCCTTTATATTTAATGTGTATCAAAAATATAAGCGGATAAATATTGATTTTGCTTTAACAGTTTCCTTCAATGGGCTACTAAGTGGGGATTATTGTACAGCCACTTAATGCAATTAAGACACATTACGAAACAGGAGCTACAACTTGAGAACAAGTTAGGGTTGATGCAAGAAAGATATTTGAAATATTAATCTGCCACTAAATGATCACATGAAATGCCAATGAAGGTTCCCAACGTGAAAATGAATTACCTGTTGGCAAACACGCTTTTGCAAGGTATAATCAAGAGATTATTTTTTTAGCATGTATACTACACATGGATTACAGGCTTAACAGCTTTACTGAAACATTATTCACTGTTCACACATGACGCTGAGTTGGAATAATCATTTAAAGATCCCCCACTATTTCCCAATAAACATGATCAGGAGGTGGGGATTTTCTTGTGAATGCAGGTATACGGTTTCTGGGAATTTGCAAAACATTTTATGCGCTGACATTTTCCAAGTTTTATTGTTTTTGACCTACAACCAGTTACGCGAGCAAGCAGTGCCATTCTAATGCAGACACTACAGGGCATATTATCAAGACAGGCGATAAAATTATCGCTGTTTAAGCAGCAGAAAACTGTGAAGGACATCTAACATGGGCTTCAATTGGAATTCAATGGAGCATATTATCAAGCCCATTATCGCCGTTTCAGCTGCAGTTTTCTGCAGCTAAAACGGCGATAATGTTATCGTCTGTCTTGCTAATATGCCCCTACATTCCGTCCATTTCAGGTTTGGTGCTATATCTTTTTGATCATCAAGGTGAAGTACATATTTTACGCAGAGAGATAAGATCTTGGTTGGTCAGAACGACTGAGCACAACAGTGTGATAATTCACACTCCCATCATGAAGTCACCGACAGCTGGTCCCTATTTGTGAGCAAGCCCAAATGTAAGTAACTTAAGATTTGAAATATGGCGAGACAACTCAGAGTGGCTAATCAGAATAAGAGTTGTCTGTCCAAACATACTTTTGGTTTTATGCAATCACATGCATAAAGCATGTGTTTAATTGATTGGTCCTTCTTTATGAATTCAATTTGGTGATGTAGATATGGTAATTCAATTTAGAAGTTTTTTATATACGGATCTCTGGTACACTACTTTCAACTTTGACTGCACAAAGGGTGACTTAACGGAGGGCCTGATTGTCATGTCTTGACATAAATAACGACAGACTCGTGGTATATGCTTTATATTCATTGAGCTTTATTTACACGTCTGTTCCTGTCCCTACTCTATCTAACCCTTAGACAGTTCCCGGCTCCTCCTCTTCCTGTTCCTAGCTCCGCCCCCCCAAGCACTAGACTACATTGCACAATGTCACACTGATATCCTATTTACCCGGTGCAATGTCACATCTCCCCCTTTCGTAACAAAATGAAATTAACTTCTACCGTGTTCATAATTTTTCCACCCAGCCACATGAGTCAGTAGACAGTCTGATTGGGCCACAGGAATATGTCTCCAGGCATGAGATCAGATTCAGTCCGGCCTTCAAACCGCGGTAATGTCAACTAGTGATGGACCCGTCTTTGATCGATCTTTCCATTGTCTCAACGCGAACATCTTTGACCACAGGTTGCATCCTTGAAAATGTGAGACATGTTGCGTGAACAGCTCGTTCTCAATTTCCGCAGTTGTCATGATTTCTTTTAGCTGTGTGACTGCTGATATCTCCGCTCAGTAGTGGTCGTCGTGTCTCCATTGTGACACTTGTTTTTCTAGGCATCCACTTGTGGTTTCACTTCTTTTGCCCCTTAGGTCAAGGGCAGCAATGCTCTCATGTTCATGGCCCTGCGTAGTGAACGATAAGGCATTGTCTGATAAGACATTATCTGACTTGATTGTCCTGGTACGGTTTTGGAACTTATTTGCGGGCTCCATTTGTCCTATCTGCTCCCACTCGTGTTTGTCACTGTTGAACTCTTTGAACATCGGGGCATGAGCAAGTTCCGTTCTCATCCCCTTTTGTCTACGTGATGAGGATCCATCTTTGCCAACACACTTTGTCTTCTTGACGTAGTGATGAGACGGTCCTTTCCCATGGTTGTCTTTTTTTCTGAAAACCCTGGGAGTCAACCTCGCAGACCCCGTCAGGGGTGACGGTATCCTCCTCAGGTCCAGATATGACTGCAACTGACAGGACAAGCTGCTTGACGGTGTGATCGAATGTTCCGAGCCATCGGCGTGAGATATGTTGCTTTGGACGGGTAGAGCATTCTCTAAGTCCAATGTCAGTTCGGGTGATCAGTGCCATGGGTGTTGTCGTGAACTTGATTCTGTTGACCCCAGTGATCGTACCGACATGTCTTCTGAATCAGGTAGGTCTCTTGCTGATTTCCTTCGGGACCCTTCTTTCAAATGTGTTTTGAATAATACACTTCTTGAACTGGTAGGCTGTGACAGACTGCTCTTAGAGTCAGAGCTGTCTTTGGGACATTTCTGGGGGTATGTCTCTCGACATGTCTTCCGCGCTGTTTTAGTGGAATGATTGTCTGACAACCAAGCGTCTATTTCTTTTGTTCGTTCCCAAGGCCTTTTGTTGCTGCCCCTCTCGTGTGATGTTGCTTGTCTCCTCTCAGTTCCCTCATTTTCACTTGTGTCCTGCGTGTGCTTGCCTATCACTTTCTGATGTCGGAGTGAATCACCCAGTTTTATGAGGTCTCTTTCTTCTTCTCGCTTGTTGGGGGCCCTGGTGTCTGTGCCCTGGGAGTTGCTCCATGTTTCTTCTGACTCTTCTGTGAAGATTGGTGACCCGCGGGTTGCTCGGTGTGTTTGCATATCGGCTCCCAGAGTTGACATGACTGGTACGGTGTTCTGTAGCTGGTCTTTCCTTCATACTTGTCAAGCAGTCTGACATCGGTTCCATCCATGTGATCTCTCCCACTTGACTCTTCTTCAGAATGATGTGTACCATTGTTGAGTGACTCCTTGAAGTTGAATAACTACCTGAGGTTATGTCGGTGGGGCTGTCATACTCCTGGATCATCCCAGTCTTTTGTCTTCGCTTTGTTGACTCAGAGTATTTCATGTCACTTTGTCTCTCCTGCAGTCTTGTCTCTAATCTACCTTCGCCCTCCCTCTTTCTGGTTTCGGTTGCCTCTTGGATTTTAAGCTCTGACATGAGGGATGTCTCCTTTCGCTTATCTTCCTTTCTTGCATTGACATGCAATTCTCTTGACAACTCTCTTGTTTCGGCTCGCTCTCCAGCTTTAGCCCTCCTGATGATTTCCTTTAACGAGAATTGCCTTTGAAGTATCTTGTGCTGTGCATCTGGTTTTGAACAGCTCTCAATCGCCCGGAGGCGGATCGCTTCCTCGTTTGTAAACGTATTGAATTGACAGTATCGTACCAACTTGTGTAACCTCGTTATGAAGTTTGATAATGATTCCCCTGGTTCCCGCCGTGCTGCATTGAAAATGATGCGTTCATAATCGATATCTTCCTTTGTGGTGAAATGAGCACGAATCATATTTTTGAGTTTTCGATATGTCCCTGTGTCCTTTGCTGAAAAGGTTCTGATTAGGCGTCGGCCTTCGTGACCCACCAGTTGAAGTAGTAGTAGTATACGTTTGCTATCTCTTCGCTCTCCGGTTACGTCAAGAAATGCATCCAGTGATTCCAACCACCGATTCCATTTGGGACCTAGACTCTGGTTGCCGGTCTGTGTCACTGGGGGTGGCACTCCAATGCAGGGGCTACATGTATGTGTTTCTTCTCTCACCGACATGATGGTGGAATGTGCTTGTATGACAATGTCTCAGGACTGTTCCCTTCTTCCTGTCTTCTTTTGCTGACCCTCCTCTACCGCTAGTCTTTGTTTGGTCGTTTTCCTTTAATTTTGGTAATATTCGCCGCTCCCGGGTGACTATTGTATGTGCATTTTCAATACATGTTTTTAGTGCATCCTTTGCATCCGTTCTGCCCTCTTCGGGGTCTTCTGTAGGACTGGCCTCTTCAGGCTCTTTTGCACTTCTGCCCTCTTTGGGGTCTTCTGCACTTCTGCCCTCTTCGGGGTCTTCTGCACTTCTGCCCTCTTCGGGGTCTTCTGCAGGACTGCCCTCTTCGGGGTCTTCTGCACTTCTGCCCTCTTCGGGGTCTTCTGCACTTCTGCCCTCTTCGGGGTCTTCTGCACTTCTGCACTCTTCGGTTTGTGCCACCGTTGTCTTTTGCATTTGCTTATGCTTGTTTCATCACATTTTTATATTGCTTGTTTACTTGTTTGATTCACTTCTTGCATTTGCGTAGGCTTGTTTGCTTGCCTCTTATTTAGTTCGCCAAGCTTGTTTGGCCTTTGCCACTGGTTGCCTTGCATTTAACACTCTCGCCTTTGCTTGTGCTTGTTTGTCACCTTACTCTTGCACTTGCTGGTGCTTTTTTCATATGCCACTTTTGCTTTGACTCGTTCTTGTTTTTCTCTCTTTTATTCTTGCCTTGACTCGGGTTTGTTTGCCAATTCACACTTGCACTGACTTGTGCTTGTTTGTCCTTGTTCACTCTTGTTTTTACTTGTGCTTGTTTATATCCAACTGTCTTGTGCACCAATGCTTGTTTATTACTAGAATGCCTGACTTCACAATGGCCGCTCACAAATTACACATGGATGTCCCTTTGGGTTGCCTGACTTCAAGATGGCCACCCACCTGGAACTCTAATTCTCCACGAGGTCTGGGTTTCATTCACTCCTCAGCTCACTTGGTGACACTCACTGAGGATCTCTTCTCCGGACAACAGGAATTATGCAGCACAGCTCCCACTTCCAGGCCACTTTCACCATCAAGGTGGGCCAGGGGGCAAGCTCCGATTTCTTCTGTCCGCTGCATGCCGTTTCTCACGCAGCGGGAGTGAGACCCGATGGCGGCAAAATCGGCGCTTTTCTTCAGACGCCTCCGCAGGGGTCACTTGCTTCTCCGGACACTCCCCACTCTTTCGGGCACTTCAGGAGGACTGGGGTGGGCTCCCAGTTCCTTCTTTGTTAGCACAGCCTTCGGGGCACACTCACGACTTTTTCTTTTTGGCGCGAAGGAGCGCTTCTGGTGCCGGAGATGCAGCGCTTCAGTCACGCTGTTCAGAAGGGGCTCTACACGATCGCCGGATCGTGGAGCGGCTCATCTACCGCTGGCCTAGGGCTGTAGGCGGCGGCTTCGTGGGGTATAGACGGCGCAACAGCGACCACGTCTTTGCTGGTGCCAGGACAGGGTGGTTCTTGATTCAGCAGGGATGGCAGGTCACCTCATCCCACCCTCGTCGCCAGTTGCCATGTCTTGACATAAATAACGACAGACTTGTGGTATATGCTTTATATTCACTGAGCTTTATTTACACGTCTGTTCCTGTCCCTGTCCCTACTCTATCTAACCCTTAGCCAGTTCCCGGCTCCTCCTGTTCCTGTTCCTAGCTCCGCCCCCCAAGCACCAGACTACATTGCACAATGTCACACTGATATCCTATTTACCCGGTGCATATGCGTTTATCATACTGCATTTCGGACCTCTGAATGGGAAATAATATATTAAATGTGTGAATTTGCCTCTGTTTCGGGAAACAAAGATTCTGAATTTGCATAGAATGCATACAGGTTTTATGGTGGGTTTCGCTTAATAAAAATTCATTGAGGAAAAACCCATGGGGTGTTCAAATAGAGTCCATTTTAAAAAAAGCTGTCTGGGGGAGCAAGTTTAATATTTTTCCGAATTTGAATTTATAAAGTGGAGGGAATGAAGATCTGAATATTCAAATTTAACTTAATATAGATACGTTGGTTCAGGTGAAGAAAACTAAATTTAGGTACTTTGATCTTTGGTCTACATTCAGGGGTATATTTATGAGTCCCTTTGTAACGCTCCTGCACCACGCAACATACTGAACGAGCGATTCAACCTAAAATTCGATTTATAAAGCCATGCAAGGCCACCCTGCGCAGCCCTGACTGGCTTCATAAATCTCGATTAATGCAATGTACGGCAAATCGACGCATCACATTACTCCGTGCCAGGGATGCGTTTCTATGGGAGTTGCATGGGTATTTTCACATGACCTCCATGGATTTCTTTTGACACATTCCTAGATTTACCAGAGGTGATAGACCTGGGAATGTGTCAGAAACCTATGCCTAACCAGGTGAGGCATCACAGGAGAAAAATCTTTATTTCTCCTTTTTTTCTTCATTCTATGTGTGCTGCACCCTGCAGCACACGTAGAAGAGAAAAACTCCTCAGGGGATTCATTTTGCCCATTCCTGCAGAAAATCAATACCACGCAGGGAGTCTTGCACCATGGTGCAAGGGTGCCCCTTGGGCGCCGGGCAGCCAAAAGGGCACCAGAGCTGGGGAGGAGGCAGGAATGAAGGGCGTCACATTACTCCGTGACTTGGCCCTAAATATGGCCTGAGGTTGTCTGCCGAAATATATGATTCTAGTAGCCCTTTGCCACAATGTTAGCAGGTTAAGTGATTTGATTTCTGTTACAAGGGGTGCAGTGTGTGTGTGAGTCCTGATTGTAGTGTGACTACATATGTACCTGAAAAAAAAGTGATTACAAACAAATTAATACTCCATATGGCAAAAAGTAAAGGGACTCATTTATGAAAGAGCTGCATCGCTGGTTGAAAACAGCGATGTGACATTTTTCATTGCGCCCTACTTGCGACAACTTGGAAGTGCCGTATTTACATTATGGCACTCCATGTCACAAGAGCTGACCAGATAGAGCAGGAATCCTGATATATCTGGTAACACAGTAATGATGCACTTCTGGAGTGTCTTGCATAGCAGAGACAGCTCCAGCAATGTGTTATTACACATGGGTGAGTTCAATGTAAAAGGGCCTGCATCAGTCCATACACCTCTGAAGCAGGGTGAAGGATTTGACACAGTGAACTCGTAGATGTAGTGCAGTGAAATCTCATAGATTTCACTGCACCACCTCTACAAGGCTTTTTTTGAGGGAATCCCCACCCAGCATACATTATACCTGATGCAGGTGTAATGTAGAGCAGTGGTTTACAAAGTGACTCTTCTCCCTAGAAGCGTCACTTTGTAACTATGGCACAGTGTGGTGCCTTTTTTTCACCACCGCAGTATCACAAAAAGTGGTGCAATGGTGGCGTAAGCCCTTCATAAACAAGGGCCAGCATTGTGTGCCCTGGTGTAAACGGCAAAATGTTGTATGGAAAAAGGAAAAATGTAAATGTATATGCATATTGCTATATAGGGGTGATTTTCTCCTCATTCAGGAAACATAATACTTCGATTGAAAAATAGTTACCAAAACCAAAGATCATAGCAAATGATGTGAGCTGATTCTCTCTACGATATGAAGCTAATTATTAGAACCACTAGTGCACAATTATAAATGGCAAGTGAGTCATACATGGCCAGCAAAGACAGTACTAATCAATTGGGTTTGAAGAGTGTTTCTAGTAGGGCTTTGTTTTTATGGAGCGCTGAATGAATTAGCACTATGAGAATGGATATTGTTCTTGAAGCAGGGAGCACGCCAGCACACAATACAGCCGTGCTCTTCTGCTTAATGATTGAGAAAAGACAATTAAAGTCGCTCGTAGCTGAAGTTCTGGAAGTAATTAGCAACTGGAGTGTATTCTGTAAAACATGTTGTTGCTTATTAGATGAGGTACAATTAAGGACAGATTTTTCTCATGTTTGACTGAGTAAGATCTCGATAGCTCATAAATGAAATAATGATAAAACCGGATGTTATGAGAAAATAAGTTGAATAAATGAAATGGAAAACTAACTACAATTATCTATATAAGACTTTGCAACAAGCAGAGTTGTGAAAATCTAATAGTAGCGTAAGCAATAAGGTCCCTTCTAAACAATTCAAGGAGCTGGAATTGTTTAATGTATTAAGCATCCTTGAGTGATCTTTCCTTTACAGACAGGAATACCTATACGAAAAGGTAAGTTCTATTAGCCCAAATGCCTGTTACTACGAATATAATATTCACATGGTGAGGGTGAGTGAGATGCAGTCCATATTCACAGCAATGAACTCGTAAGTGGCAAGAAGTGTGCATGAAACCATCTGGTGGTGCTTTCACCACCCATAGAATGCCAATGATAGGATGTCAGCTAATGTCCATGCAGTTTACCAGATTATATTCGGACCCAATTAAGAGGGACTGTGCCCACTCTCTCTTGGTCCTATAGCTTCTCTGTGCAGGGCTGGAGAAGGCATGACCTCACTTCTTCCGTCTACGCCCGTCCGCGCCTGGACCGCGCCCTGCGCCAGACCCCCTGGCCCTCGCTTTGCCCAGCCCCCCCCCCCCGCATTACGTACGATGCCACCACCCTCCTAGCCCTTAACCCTGGCCGCTCCCCCATCTGCGTCCAAGCCGCTCCTGGACACACCCATGGACCCTTTTCCTGCTACTCCTGCAAGTTCGACGGCACCAATAACAACTCCTCCTCTACGAACACACAACAGATATCCGATCCCAACCACCTGCAATGCATCCTGCTCAACACCCGCTCGGTCCACAGACACGCCATCGACCTCTGGAATCTACTCGACACCATCTCTCCGGACGTCGCCTTCCTAACAGAAACATGGATGAATGCCTCTTCAGCCCCAGACATCACCATTGCCATTCCGGAAGGCTATAAGATCATTCGCAAGGACCGTACCGGACAAACAGGAGGAGGCATCGCTATCGTCCATAAGAAATCCATCCGCATCTCAACTAGCTCAGATGTCAATCTCGCCAACTCTGAACACCTTCACTTCCAGATCCGCATCGACCCCAAGACCACACTCAGAGGCACCCTCCTTTACAGGCCACCAGGACCCCGCGCACAATTTAGTGAAGACATCACGGACTTCATCACTCCACACGCACTCCCCTCCGAGGACTACATCCTCTTGGGAGACCTCAACTTTCACCTTGAAAAGAACAATGACCGCAACACCACCACCCTTTTGGACAACCTCACAAACCTCGGACTTAAACAACTTGTCTCTACCTCCACCCACATCGCAGGTCACACACTTGACCCTATCTTCACCTCCAGCAAACATGTCTCCTTCAGCCACACCACAGCTCTCTTTGGACTGACCACAGCTGCGTTCACTTCACCTACAACAAGCCCACATCCTACAACCACCACCATCCCACTCTGCAAAGAAACTGGAACAAAATCACCATCGACCAGATCTCCTCATCGCTTCTTCAAAACACCCCCGCCCACTCCTCAAACCCAGACCAAGCAGCCACCAACCTCACCCAATGGTTATCCAACAGCGCCGACATCCTAGCACCACTGAAAAAACGACAAATAAAACTAGGCAGCAAGAAGGCCTCCTGGTTCAACGATGACCTTAAGAAATCCAAGAAACTCTGTCGCTGCCTCGAGAAGGCCTGGAAAAAAGACCCAACCACCAGCACCAAAGACGCCTTCAAAAACGCCACCCGCATACACCACCAACTAATCCGAAACGCCAAGAAAACAGCCTTCAAGGACCGTCTAGATAACAACACCCACAACAGCAAGGAATTATTCAACATCGTCAAGGAATTTACCAACCCCTCAGCCAACTCCAACAACATCACCCCCTCTCAAGCCCTCTGTGACTCCCTAGCCTCATTCTTCCACAACAAAATTGCAGACATCCACAACAGCTTCGACAACCAACCCGGAGACCAACCCACTCAATCCTCTGCAGGACCCCCACCCCCCCTGAACATCCTCAATGACTGGAAGCCAATCTCCACTGAGGACACCATCCGTCTGATGAAGTCTATCCATTCAGGATCCCCCACAGACCCTTGCCCTCACCACATCTTTAACAAAGCAGACTCCATTATTGCACCGCACCTCCGAGATGTCATCAACTGCTCCCTCAACTCCGCAACCTTCCCGGAAAGCTGGAAACATGCCGAACTCAGCGCCCTCCTGAAGAAACCCACAGCTGACCCCACCGAACTCAAAAACTATCGCCCTATCTCACTCCTCCCATTCCCGGCCAAAGTCATCGAGAAAGCTATCAACAACCAGCTTGCCGCATTCCTCGAAACCAACAAATCCCTCGACTCTTCACAATCCGGCTTCCGAGCCAAGCACAGCACCGAAACCGCCCTCATCGCAGCAACAGACGACATTCAAACTCTACTGGACAATGGAGACACAGTCGCCCTCATCCTCCTCGACCTCTCCGCATCCTTCGACACGGTCTGCCATAGCACCCTTCTACAGCGCCTCAAAAACATCGGAATCCAAGGAAAAGCACTGGAATGGATCACCTCGTTCCTCTCCGGAAGAACGCAGAGAGTCCGCCTTCCACCATTCAAATCAGAGGCCACTGAAGTCATCTGCGGCGTACCCCAAGGGTCCTCACTCAGTCCCACCCTCTTCAACGTCTATATGAGCTCCCTCGCGGCCATCGCACGCCAACATAACCTCAACATCATCTCCTACGCCGACGACACTCAACTGATCCTATCACTCACCAGAGACCCTAACATGGCCAAAACCAACCTACACGATGGAATGAAAGAAGTAGCCGAATGGATGAAGCTCAGCCGTCTGAAACTGAACTCAGACAAAACAGAAGTCCTCATCTTAGGTACCTCCCCCTCCATCTGGGACGACTCTTGGTGGCCAGAGGCCCTTGGAAAAGCACCCATCCCGACGGACCACGCACGGAACCTGGGCGTCATCCTGGATGCCTCACTCTCGATGAACAGACAAGTCAACGCCGTTACTTCATCCTGCTTCAACATTCTTCGCATGCTCAAAAAAACATTTCGCTGGATCCCCACCGAAACTAGAAAAACAGTCACCCACGCTCTGGTCACGAGCCGACTGGACTACGGAAACACCCTCTACGCCGGCACCACCGCAAAACTCCAGCAAAAACTACAACGCATCCAAAACGCCTCAGCCAGGCTCATATTAGACATCCCGCGTAAAGAACACATCTCTGATCACCTGAAAAACCTCCACTGGCTCCCCGTCAATAAGAGGATTACTTTCCGGCTCCTAACCCACGCACACAAAGCACTCTACGAAATAGGACCCGAATGCCTCAACACACGACTATCCTTCTACACCCCCTCCCGCCAGCTACGATCCTCCAACCAAGCCCTTGCCACTGTACCTCGCATCAACAAAACCACCATGGGAGGTAGATCCTTCTCCTACCTAGCAGCTAAAACTTGGAACTCACTCCCCACTCACCTTCGCCTTACTCAGAACCACCTAGCATTCAGAAAGCAACTCAAAACATGTATATTTGAAAAGTAACTCCCCACCCTTCCTCAAGCGCCTTGAGACCCTCTGGGTATGTAGCGCGCTATATAAATCTATTGACTTGACTTGACTTGACTTGACTTCTTTGAGAGGTACATGACTGCCAGTCGGTGAGGAGGCCTTTGCATGCTTCTGCGCACGCACTCACATCTAGAATATGGTAAGCGCCTGGATAACCTATCTGGTGATAAGCTGCGCTTTATAAATCGTTGATTAATTGATTGATTGATTGAGAATATGTGCCAATTTAGTAGACAGCACACGTGCTCCTGGAGGCTGGTGTAGGGCACTACAACATTTATAATATCGTTTTTTGCATATGTGCTTGTCCAAATTGATGCCCTCGTGGGTAACTTCATAATCCATAATAAAATGAAACTCAATAGGATACTGTGTGCATTGTACATGTAATTAGTCAGTTCATATGGGCGCTGTACGTTTAATTCAGAGTTTTCCCCCTGATTATTATCCAGCATTGCCAGTATTTGTTATTGTTATTATTCTTTTCTCGCCCTTGTCACCATTTTTACAGTGGAGGCGTTCATATAAAAAGCTTTGCCTCTGATTCAAATCTTTTCCATCAGATGGTTGTCACTGTTTTCCTGGGGGCCTAAGAGATTGAACGGAATGAAGCCCTAGGGCCAATTACAAACAAACAGATCCTCATTGCACGCATTTGCAAGCGTTCTGGCCAATGCACAAGTAGGATCAGAAAGAGCAACTCTGATCAACCATTGAAGGACGCTATTTTCTTCAAGCAGAATAAACGTTGTTGGTGAACGACCCTTCAGGACCATTCCAAAAGAGGCATTGTGTAGAATTGGTCTTACCGATCTTCAGCATTGAGTCTACTTCTCTAGCCCCTAGCTCTTAATTTCTGGAATATCCAGTTGAAGGGATTGGTAACATTTATTCATAAGCTTCAAAATGTCTTTACCTTAAGATAAGTTTATATGGTATCAATTGATTTTTTGGCTACTTGCCATGAAAATTTCTTTAGACTTCTTTAAATCAATGGCGAGTATATGTGCACCCACATTGGAGGTGAACACAGTAACTAGATGCTGAGGACCCACAGTGTTTGTGAAAGGAGAATGTCATCTACGGACCGAGGTAGAGGATTGTGTCTGGCCTCCGCTTTTGGTTGATTAA
This sequence comes from Lissotriton vulgaris, assembly GCF_964263255.1. Lineage (NCBI taxonomy): Eukaryota > Metazoa > Chordata > Amphibia > Caudata > Salamandridae > Lissotriton > Lissotriton vulgaris. The sequence continues at coordinate 986,540,290 of NC_141695.1, read as the reverse complement.
CCAACGTAGATAATATTTTAAAATCTTATACAAGAAAATGCGGCCAAAAGCATCCCTGTCTCACTTCCTTTAAAGCAGAAAATACCTTCATGCATTTTCCCAGCAAATGAAAAAGGATCTTTTAGTAAATTGTTTAATGGTGCTCAATAGTACAGGCTTTTTCCCATTTGTTCCAATATGGGCCACATTTTCGACTATCGAAAATGGGTCCATAATTGGCAGGCAAAATACAATTTCTTGCCAATGACATATGTGGGTGAAAGGAAATGTACTTGCAAGCACTGATGCACAGTTATCATACCTTCATTAATGTTCTATAGTATGTATGCAGCAAGTCCATAGAGAGTGTGCCAAGCCAGCAGCAGTTGTTCGTACAGTATAGAAGTTAAATTGAAGAGGGAATTATGGTGATAAAAAAGCAATAACCACCCAGTCTCCCATCTTGCATATTAGAACAATTAAAGAAGTTCAGCTATTTTTTAAAAGATTTGTTAGCACATTTACTCGTATATCAGGAAATTTAGGGTTGGATGCAGGTTAGGCAATGTGACATGTGACTTGCTTATGCTCAGAACATGAACACCGTTACAATGACCAGAAAAAAATTAAAATTGGGCGTTGGATAAGTAATGTGTTTGCCGGTGGTGTGTCGAGAGAAGTTGACAACACAACGTTCATAAAAGGAGAACAAGAGTTTTTTTTTTTTGCATTAAAACTATTCACTCGCTGCTCTCTCTACCTTCGTCTATGCGCTTTATGTGTTTAATATATCTCACAGTCAAGGGGCACAGATTTCCACGATAAAGTAGTGTATTTTTTATGATCTGTTTGAAGAGCAAATGAACACAATCACACAGTCTTTCAATATCTTTCTGAATTTTGATTAATTCTATATGACTTATTTAAGTTCTGTTACACAGTGCACTATCACCCACAGTGATACCTTGGAGACCGAACAGGAGTGAGTGCCTAGCCCTACTTAAGGTAGGTTGGTTAATTGAAAAGCCAGGTCTTCAGCTTGTGACATTCAAGAAGAGAAAAGGAGGTTCTGATGTGGAGTGGAAGATTGCCACATGCTTTAGCAATGATGTAAGAGAATGTCTGTTAGACTTGGCATCCTTGGCATGGTTTCACCTGACTTTTTGCCTCTGCCTCCTGTATTTTTATGGTATTCTAGATCTCGTTTTGCTGTTTTATTTGTTTTGGGCACTTTGCCAATGCTGATCTGTGTCAAAGTGCAAGTGCTCCCTGTATACAATGTTGTTTTATTTGTTTATCAAAGATTGGCATATTTGATTTACTGGTAAGTCCCTAGTAAAGAACATTGAGTGTACCAGGGCTTGTAAATCAAATGCTACTTGTGGGGCTGCAGCACTGATTGTGCCACCCACAAGAGTAGCTTGGTAAATGTATCTCAGACCTGCCACTGCTGTGTATGAGCCTGCAGTTTTAAACTTCCATATTACCCCGGCCAGTACATCCACATGCCAGGCCCTAACCTTCCTTTTTCTAACATGTAAGGCACCCCTCAGGTGGGCCCAGGTTACCCCAACAGGCAGAGTGCAGTCTATGTAGAAGGTAAGACATGTCCTGGTGTGTTTTACATGTCCGTACAGTGAAATACTGCCAATTTTGTTGGTCACTATTGAAATACTATATGCCCCATAGGCTAGCATGGGAGCTGCGTTGCAAGCAACATCTTACGAGTATAAATTTTCATTGGATCAAGATAGAGAAATTAAGGTTAAGGTTCTCTGTACTCAGAATTTAATAACACATCTTTTTAGGGAGATGGTTTTTAAACTGTGTGTTTGAAAATGCCACTTTTAAAAAGTAGGAATCGTACGAGACAACTGTGGTAAAGCACTTTATCTCTTAATAATAAACCAAATTTGTCTATGAATCAAACTTCTCAAAGTTGGTGTGCGCCTTCTGAAGTGGTTCCACCCTACCACCTGTTCAACATTGAAAAAGCAAAACTTAGACGCAAGTCTTAGACAGAGAACGCACTACCTAATAAACTCAAAGTGAGTGTGTCAACTCAATGTTAATCAAAAACATTTAACATTAAATGAAAATGAAATTGACAAAGTTATCCAATATACAAAAAAAACTTGCAATATTCAGCAGAAGAAATGATGATGATGATAGTTGTATTCAACTGCGTATCTTCAACATGCTTTATTCATAGATGACAATTTCAACAAACACTCTTATTTATTCATACATCAAGTAATGCATTCAAACGTGGATATTCATCACTCCCAATGCATTTTGGGTGTACAATCACCCTTTATCAGGGGAAATCTACAGATAAACATATATATAAGCAACATCATTGGCTGTTAATCAAACAGTGTGATATTGATTTGCCTAAACATCCAGAACGGTTACAGTGATTATGACTCCTAGTTCAAGTGTCTGTTTATGTGAAGATTGTTTCACAATAGATCAAAAACGCCAACAACATGCCTATTTGCCAGAAGTATAGCACAAGAAAAATAAAAAGTAGCATAGGTATAACAGAGCAGGGAGAGCCCGACAATGATGTGCCCAGTTGGGTGGTAAAAAATATATAATTATAATGTGTGAATTACCCATGAAAAAATGGTATTTCCTAGAACAAAGATGACGTAAAAGTACCTCCACTGCATTGCGAAACTGAACTCTAATCAGGTCCACAGCCCGTGCCCATAGGCATGTGCTGACTGCCCCGAAGCTTGGAGCACCTGAAGCAAATGAAAAACCCTGTGCAGGACAAGAATATTCAACATATGTGAACTTTCTGAATAACACCGAAGGCATTGTAGAGTAGAAAACTGAGAAAAAGTGTAGGCTTACCAGAGAATCATCAAAGTAAAGAATACAGATGAACGTTAATCAGCCCGAGTAATAAAAACTGTCCTCTTATCCACTGGTTGTAATGCTGAAAGGTCCAAAAATGCTAATGTTAACCCTGAGCAATGGAATACAATAAACCCACTAAGTGCGTGTATGAAACGTGATGCTTACCGAGCACTGAATGTTCCCACAATGTGTCAAACTCTTCGTGTACTGGTGTGAAAAACCGCTACTTCTCTCGATTTATCCTGTCACAAACTAAAAAAAAGGGGAAACATGCATGAAGCAAGTGCCTCATAAAGTCAGTATCCTGTGACCCTTAGCAAAATAAAACTCACCAAACAAACAAAGAAGACGTGTCCCTGCAACTTCCTAAAACCCAGGTGTAATAGAGACATTTCCGTGCAGTGTATTTAAATTAGCAGAGTGTTTCCAACTTCTCATGTCTCTACATGCAAGAGCGAGAATAGAGGTAGGAGAACAGAAAAGGTGTAGAAAAAAAAATACAGAAAAGAGTGCCCATCTTAACAAAGAGCCTTGTGAAAGCATTAACGTTTGTCACTGCGAATGGTACAGAATGAGAAAGAGCTGCATATAAGGACTCAATGTACAATTTTAAGAAATCAACAAATACAATCACGGCTATCTTGCTCAAGTGGCAATGACAGAACCCTGCTGGACAAAGGAGAAACAGCAGCCCTCATCCTCCTGGACCTGTCAGCCGCCTTCGACACGGTCTGCCACCACACATTATGAACACGCCTACACAATGCGGGGATCCAAGAAAAGGCCTTGGACTGGAGAACTCAGGGCGTCCGCCTCCCCCCTTCCGCTCCATTGCCACCGAAATCATCTGCGGCGTACCCCAGGGCTCCTCCCTCAGCCCGACGCTGTTCAACACATACATGGCACCCCTCACTCACATCGCCCGACAGCACGACCTCAACATCATTTCCTATGCTGACGACACCCAGCTGATCATCTCCCTCACCAAAGACCCCCACACTGTCAAAACCAACCTCCAAGAAGGAATGAAGGCTGTTGCCGAATGGATGAGGAACATTTGGCTGAAGTTGAATTCGGACAAGACGGAGGTCCGCATCCTCGGCTCCGCCCCTTCAGCTTGGGACGATTCCTGGTGGCCGACAACCCTAGGAACAGTTCCGATACCCACTGACCACGCACGCAACCTGGGGGTCATCCTCGACTCCAACCTCTCTATCACTAAACAGGTCAACGCCGTCTTCTCATCCTGCTTCAACACCCTCCAAATGCTCTGCAGGATCTTCAGGTGGATCCCCACCGAGACAAGAAGAACAGTCACCCAGGCCCTCGTCACCAGCAGGCTGGACTATAGAAACACCCTCTATGCAGGAATGTCGGCCAAGCTCCTGAGACGATTGCAACGCATCCAGAACGCCTCAGCACGTCTGATCCTCGACATCCCTCACCGCAGCCACATCATACCCCATCTGAGAGATGTGCACTGGTTCCCCGTCAACAAGAGGATAACCTTCAAACTCCTCATCCACGCACACAAAGCTCTTCACAAGATCGGCCCAGCATACCTCAACAGACGACTCAACTTCTAGTCCCCCACCCACCAGCTCTGCTCCGCCAGCCTCGCCCTTGCCACTGTCCCCCGCATCTGGAAAATGACCACCGGCGGCAGATTCTTCTCCCACCTCGCCGCCAAGACCTGGAACACCCTCCCCACCAAACTACTGTAGACTCAAGACCTAGTGGCCTTCAGAAGTCTCCTCAAGACCTGGCTCTTTGATCACTAGCAGCACCCCCACTACCCCCCTCCAGCGCCTTGAGACCCTCACGGGTATGTGGTGCACTCTACAAATGTCTTGATTGATTGATTAATTGTAATATATCTCTATAAATAATGGGCATATTCTCTTGTTGACAATCAAAAAATGTATAAGCCTGTAAAAATGCAAACATGAGTTGTAATATACCAACATTAATGCTCGCACAATCTTTATACATATGTAATTTAACATAATGCTGGCTTGCACAAATATGACCAAGCACTATCTCACATGATTAATTACAAAAGTAAACTGGCTAGTTACATTACAATTGGGAAGTATGCTCAACATAATAAATCACCTGCTAACTTTTGTGCATTATAGCCCTGTGAAAAAGTGTGTGAAATTAATATGGTGCCTTTGCTGTTAAGTTGAAAGGTACGTATTATATATACTACATACTACCTACACTAATTCTGAAACACATCATAATAAGGTTGACCTCTCTAAGATATGCTGCGTGTTTCTTCACAGGAAACACAAGAGTTCCAGTTTATCATTAAGACCCTTCGGGCTCAGGGTGTCTAGATACCTTATCCAAAACGTCTCACGTTGTATAATAAATGTAGACATGTCCTTGTCAGCACAACTCTTCACAATCTCCAACACTGTAAATCTAAGCTGGGCAATTGTGTGATGAAACTCAATCCAATGGTTGGCTAATGGAGAAGTCATCACCCCAATTCTAATTCTGATTTTATGTTCGGTTATGACATGACATGTGTATTTGTAAAGCGCACGTTCACAACCACAGGTATCTTGGTGCTGAATAACAGATGTTTGTTGTTACCCAACTCAATGGTACTCAGTGATCTCTCTGTCTTGCCTATGTAATATAAACCACATGGGCAGCGTATGGCGTAAATTATGTTTTGCGTGTTACAGTTGACTGTGAATAACAGTTTAACAGGTTTACCCAACCAGGGGTGTGAGAAAGATGCCCCTAATAACACATTGTTACAGTGTGAGCAATTGTAGCATTTTTGCATGCCTCTCTGTTTTCCCAAATTTGCTACATCTCTCCTTGTTAATATCCGATGTTGTTTGATCTTTTGTAGGCAAAAATAGGAGAATATTGAAAAATATTGACAAAATCTGGTTCCGTTTGTAGTAACTCCCATTGGTTAAGAATTACTTTCTTAATGGTTGTCGCCTGGGTGAAGAAGGTGGATACAAACACGTCTTGTCTGCCCTTAGATTTCTCTCTCTTGGTTAACTGATCAGATCTTGGAATGTCATCTGCCCGCCTGGCTGCTGCTTCCACAATCTCTTCTGGGTAACCCCTTTATAGGAAACCTTTTTTGAATTGTTGCAAAGTGGTTTGATATTCTGTATTGTCAGAAGTAATGCGCTTAACGAGCAGAAATTGTAAAAAAAGACAGTGTTTTTTAAAAGACTCAGGTGAAAACTGGTATACAGTAGCGTGTTGTTACGGTCAGTTGATTTAGTAAAAACCTTTGCGTGATCTCTGAATCAACCAGCTCAACCTGCACATCTAGATAGGGAATGGTCTTTTTATACATTGTATGCATGAATTGTATCCTAGGATTCTTATAATTCAGCTGATCAAGTTAACACTTCAATTCATATGACGTACCCTGCCATATGATAAATATATCATCAATATATCAACGATAAAGAATCAAGTGTGCTATACAGTCTGGGTCACTCATGATGTGTTCACGTTCAAACTTCATCATATATATGTTTGCGTAGCAAGGTGGCCCAGAAAAACCCATAGAGGTTCCAGTCATTTGTAAAAAAAACCTGTCTTGCCACTTGAAGTGACTGTGAAATAGGCAGAACAGCCTGTATGTCCTCTCGCTGGAGCAGAGCCCACTCAACAGCCTCAATTCCCTCTATCTGGGGTATGGATGTATATAGTGCCACCGTATCCACTGTACATAACCATATTTCTACTCCTGTTGCCTGTACGAGATTACTTAACAATGTCAAAAAGTGGGTAATGTCCTGCAGATATGTGGTTTCTGTCTGTACAATTGGCTGTAGGAAAGTGTCCAAATAATGACGTAGTGGTTCGTGAATTGATCCACAGCCCGATACTATGGGGCGAAACGGGTGGCCCCTGAGATGCTTATGTATTTTTGGTAGCATATAGATTTCAGGTCAACGTGGAAACCTAGAGTGAAGAAATTCAAAAGTTTTATCAGAGATCTACCCCATATCCTTTGTGTGTGATAGAATCTGTGAAAGAATCTCCTCAAACTCATGAGTCAGATCGTGATTCATTGGTAGATATGTGGTCTCATCAGATAGCATCAATTCTACTTTAGCTTCATAAAAGCTACCGTCCATGACCACTAATGCACCTCCCTTGTCTGCTGGAAAGAATACAATGGAACTATTGTTAAGTAAATTTCTCAGCACCTTCCTGTCAGCTTTAGTTAGATTGTTTCTCTTTCTAGAGGGGGCTGGTAGCTGTGCCAAGTTTTTTTTTTCACTAAAGTCTCAAATGAGTCCAGGACCTTATGAGTAGTAGGAGCTATGAACTTGCTTTTTGGTCTAACCTCCTTGGGGTCAGATATCCCTGAACTTTCTTGATTGAGCTCTTGGTTAGAGAAAAAATAATGTAACCTGAGCTTTCTCATAAAATTGTGCAAATCAACTTCCATGTTCAGAGAGTTAGTCTGAAATGAGAGCACACATGTTATCCCTTTGTTCAAAAGTGCTGTTTGAGCCTCTGTTAGTTGAACTGATGAGATATTAACTACTAGTGTTTCTTGTGTCTGCGACATGTGCTCGCAGATTTTGCTGCCTCCGCTGCCTTTACAGGTTTCCATGCTTCCATTTGCACCACAGGTTGTTCTAACGGCGGATTGTTGGTCACTGGGCTGATTTCTAAAAAAGAAACTTTAGTGACTGAAGAGGTGGATGCTTCTGAGTCAATGGTTCCACCATTTAATGGAACTGGTGCTCTTGTCATACGGGTGTCACTAACCAATGTTAGACTCTCTTCTGAAGAAGTAGTTCCTTTTATGGAAAAGTGCGTTTCTGAGCATACACCTCCGCTCAGGAGTACACCTCATCTAATTTATAATCAACTGTGTCTCTCTTTTAGAAAGTAGTCATTTTTTTATCCAACCATTCTGTGTGCCTCTGCTGTTTTGTGTATTGCCTGTCTGTGTTTGGAGTGACAGGAGCTGGGGATGTGCATTCACTGTAGCTGGCCACAAAGGGGGTTGAGGTGTGGCCTGCATGACAGATTTATAGCAACATATTTTTTCTTTTTCTTTTTTTAGAGCCCAAAGAAAACCAAGTCTGAGTTTTGAAGAGAATCCCAAAATTGTTGGGGATTCGGAACGCGTTGGCTGTTGAGTGTGGGGGAAGGTAGAACAGGGTGTGCCATGAGGGGTCTGAATAGAAATTATTTTTTTCTAGGTTGTCAACACCCTTAAGTAGGATATGCATCCCCACCCTCCCACAGGCAGGACAGTAGACATGTGTCTTTGAATGACAAATTGTCCGCCTTGTGTTTTCAGTGCAAATGCAGGACTGGTTTAATTTCAGGCTGGCACACATAATTTATCGATGTTTGTCTTGTGCTCATTGGTTTGCTGCATATATTTTTGTCACAAATAACGTTTTTGTATTATGTATGTGTAGTATATATTGTCTCACAAAAAAATGGTTCTAAATCACGCATAAAATGTGTTGCAATTGTGTGATTTAATAATGTGGTGTTTCCTTTTAAAAGACATGTTAAATTGATTCATGAATGTCTTTTTGAAGTATCAAATCTAAACAGAATAAATGCTCAAACATCTCAATATTAGTTGTATTGCAATCAGGCCGGTTGGGATAAGGAGTCTCCTTTGCATGTTATTCCACAACAGTCAATTCCGCAGCCCCAACCTCATATATCCCATTAAACATTACGCCCAAGCATCCATTACTGACATTTTCTTCATTGAATAATCCACTTTTTCCGATATTGAAACCGGATGGTTTGTATCATATTGTCTTGGATTATAGACATTTGAATACCCATGTTCGTACCTTTGCTGTACAGAACACACACAGTACAGCATCAGTCAATTATATTGTTCGTAAAAAATGTAAAACTACTTTGGACAGTTCAAATGTTTTTTCAGTCACACCATGGTTCAGGAGAGCAGAGACTTGACCGCATTCAGTGTGCTCAGGATTCAGGGGCCCAATGAGAGATTGCCTATGGGGTATAAGAATAACCCTGGGGTATTTATGGCATGTGTAGTGTTCATTCTAAATGAAATTGACCCTGATGCATTTTTATATGACAATAACATTTACCTGACAGACAAGGAATTAAATCCTGTGTTCCATTGCTTTAGGTTACAAATTCAATTTAGCAAAATTGCACAATGCTTTTTTGGCTGTTCTTTTTCTTGGTTATGAATTAACCATCGAGGGTAGGGGGTTAGCACCCCACTTTTTGGTGAAATGTGCTCAATTGCCGCCTCCGTCTATCCTAAGCAATTACAATCACTGCTGGGTTTTTGGAATTTCGGCAGGACTTACATTCAAAATTATGCTCAGATTATCAAGCCGCTATACGCTTTGATACATTCTTCATTTTCATTGTCCAGTTTGCTCTCAGGACACACTGCTGCACTGCGCTCTTTGCAGTCTTATTGGTTAGCAACGCAATACTTACATTCTAGAGTGATTACTACCAATTTGATCATATTGATTGTACCAGGGGCAATCGGTTTCACTTATGTTACTTTCAATGAGGGAGACACAGATGCCATTGCATATAAATCACATCTGTATACATCAGCAGAGTTGCGTTTTTCTTCCTTTGCAAAAATATTGATGGCTGTGCACATGGCCCTTCTGAAGGAATGCAGTCTGGCTCAAGGTAAACGCATTATTGTTGTTTCGCCGGTGCCTGCCTTATAAGTAGTCATGTAAGCTAGCATACGGAAATCTAAAGCTCTACATCCTCATTGGATACAATGGGCTACGCCCTTGACTTCGGCTGATGTCTGTTGTTTTTTGATACTTCCTTACAAACACAAAAATTTCTTCAATATGAACATGTTCATCCTCTTCCTTCTTCGATTCTTCTTCTTGATCAGTATAAATGTGTTATTTACACTGATGGCTCTGCACAGCCGGCCATTGGTTCTAAACAAGCTTATTCTGCTGCCTGTACAATTGTTGCAGGTGCAATTATAAATGGTACATTTCAGTGTTCACGGGTTCACACGCAGTCCCTTGGGGATTGCACAGAACAATTGGCTGTTTTAGCTCTTGAATTTGTAGATCCTGAGTTGCCTACACTTATTGTGTGCGACTCTTTTTGCTGTTACAATCATTTAATGACAATTTGTTTTTTGGGAACAGAATTATTTTCGGGATTCTAAAGGTAGCACAATTAAGCATAAAATGCTTTGGGTCCGAGTGGCCACTCTTAAAGATTGTTTGCCACTTACACATGTTATCCATACATTAGGACATCCACTTTCGGGAGTGAACGCTATTGGTAACTCTATGACTGATGAAGCAGTCAAATCTAAATTAGCCACAATTACAGTAGCAGCAGTTACAAGGCCCATGACTAAGATTGATGATGACATTTTGGCGGCTGATACCACTACAAGGGAGGTACACTATTTCCGCAAGGTTTCCCTTCACGCTATGCTTATCAGATGACTAAACAAATTTCCTTTAGTAACTATTCCTACGGTTGGTGATTGATTGATTCCCTACAATGACCGCAGACTTTCGCTCACTGTGGCCATCCATGAAGGAATGGCTTCCGCTCATATGGGAGTGTGGGCTACAGTTTCTCCCTTGCAGCAACTCTATTGGTGGTGCAGGTCATACCAGCAGACTCACAAATATATGCTTTCTTGTGACATTTGTCAACAAATCAAGAGTTATACCATGTCGCACCCACTGCAGACTCATCTGTTCATTTCTAACCATCCGTTTGAGTGTATTTATCTTGATCACTGCGGTCCCTTAACATCCAATATTTTGATTGCAGTGGATTCATGCACTAGGTTACTCTTGGTTTGGCCACAACCCTCTGCTGATGGTGGTTCTGTTATAAAAGATTTGCATGTCTTTATATGGACTTATGCAGCTTACATTCAGACCCAGGAACGGCTTTTGCTCTTAAGGCTTACCATGATTTGATGAAGTCCATGGGGTTGCAGGTGCATTTCTCATCTCCATATAGACCCAAGGGCATTTGTGTTGTGGACTGGATGAACCATGACTTAAAGCAGTCTTTAGCAGCAAAGGTATTAGGTACTGTCCGTGGCTAGTTAACTTATCTTTATGGGGTTCAACGTGCTCTTAATAATCTTTCTTGAAGATCTCTGGGTGAGCGGACCCCGTATGAAATGCTCTTTGGCATTAAGATGTTTGTTCCAGACCATGACGATCTAGATGTCGTGGCAGCTGCTTCAACATTTGTTGTGGAAAACCACTGTGCTATGTTACAGGATCAACAAAAGAATTGAGACACTAGCAAAAACCCATTTGTCTTCGCCAACAGATTGAGTGGTGTTGCTTCCTGTTTCTGGCTGGCTACCGAAAGTTGGTGACCTGGTTCAGAAGAAAGTGGTGAATAAGAAGGAATTTGGTCCCACATACTGTGCTCCGGTCCCAGTCCTTGGTGGGACCAGAACTGTGATTTTACCTCCTCTACCAGGATCTAAGGACAATCGCTTCATTTCAATTGAACATGCCAAGTTACACCATATGTCCTATAGTCAATAGTAGGCCTACAAGCATCCCAAGTCGGAATGTTTCATTATCCTATTGTTAGAACTGGCTATTTCTGGCTGGCTTAGGCTGACTCCAAAGCTAGGCAGAAACCACCATTCTAGTCACGGCAAGGGAGTCACACGCCAAGATAACCCCTGCTCACCCCCTTGGTAGCTTGGCACGAGCAGACAGGCTTATCCTGGAGGCATTGTGTAAAGCATTAGAGCACGTACACAACAGCAACAACATCCTAGGCACACCACAAAAGGAACTCCACACAAGGTTATGTAAACATAACTTTTGTATTGTCAAAACACCTCAGATAGTATCACACAATATACATGGTGCCAACTGGCACAGGCAATATTCACAAGGGATTATTTACACCAGGACAGGGCCACATAGGCCACTGTCAGAATCAACACTTAGTAGAAATAGCACTTCTAGAACTTAGAATAAGTATAGCACAAAATACCAAATATAGATCACAACCAGTAACCACTGGTAACAGGTAAGTACCACCTACGCAACCCTAACCACCTTAGGAGAATGTCACGCAGGGAACCAGGACCTCACTAGGACCACCTGTACTAGAAAGAACAACCACCTAAGTATCACAGTACAATTAGGGGTATAAGCAAGAACGCATAACACATGATGCATCACAACATTCAGAGGTGTAGGGAAAGGAAACACATGATGCATAAACCAACACATTCAGAGGTGTAAGATCAAGGTGCGTAATCATATTAAATGCATTACATTTCCTAGCACCACATCACATTGCGCAAAACTCACATTAGGCAATTACCATCATAAACATAGCAGGCAACCACATTGCGCAAAATTCACTTAGGGCCTTGTGCCCTATTCACCTATCAGCCCCCCAGGCCAACTGGCCATTCCATAAGGGAACTAAGGAGCCCTGTTTCCAGAATGTCAGGGCGCGCTGCCATGCAGCGCCAGTCAGGGGTGCGCCACTGGTGCAAAACCTAAACGTTGCAGCTGCCCACTACTTGCTGGGCAGCTGGGAACAATCACAAGGCCTAAACGTTGCAGCTGGCACTAAGTGCTGCGCAGCTGTGGAAGGCCTGGCACCACTGTGCCATCTCCGTCCCTCTCAGGGACTCACTCTCCATCTTACGCCTAAACGGTGCAGCTGCCCACTAATTGCTGGGCAGCTGGAGGACAAAACTGCGGCATGGGCCCTCATTGGCCCTTTAGATAAACTGCGCCGCAGGGGGTTGGAGCCACACAGGCTCTAACATCAACTTTGCCCCTCTGGAGCCATCCGGATCTGAAACTGTGCCACATTGGAGCCCCCTGACTCTGAAACAAATACTGTGGCCAAATGCTGGAGCTCTCAACTCACTAATAACGTTGGGGCGGCCCACTGTCATCCGGGACCGCCCTAAGCACCAACTATGCCCCCCCTAAACGGTGCACTGGACACGGGCCTTGGAGTACTCTGGCTCCTCTCAAAATGATGGGGGCGGGGGAGCCAACTCAGCTCCTTAAAACAAACATGCCTCCGCTGCTGTGGAGCCTCTTGTGGGCTCTTAAGCAAAATATTCCCCTCGTCGGAGCATCCGGGGGCTCAGGACACAACAATGCCCGCTACGGTGGGGCGGCCCACTGCCATTCGGGGCCGCCCTACATGCCAACAGCATACGGGGCCTCGCGCTGGCCCTAACACCCGCCCGGAGCTTCCCCCCGCAGCCCCTCACTCACCGGGCTGTTTGCTGGCTGGGGTGCCTCCGGGCGGCGACTCCCTCCATGGCTGCAGCAAGCTGGGCTCTCTCACTCATGAGAGCCCCACCGACGTCGGCGGCCGCATCACCAGTCTCCTTTGGGCAGTGCGGGACTCTCCTCAACCATAGGAGCCCCGCCTGCACTCTCGGCCGCCATGCTCCTCTCCTCACGCCGCTCAGCTTCCTCTGGCCACGGGAAAGGCGGAAGTGACGCCTACGGGGCCCCACCCCTGTCCTGTGAAACTGTGCCTGACTTCCTGGTCACGCTGAAGCGGCCAGGAGCAGGCTCCTTCGTGGGGGAATATCGCAAGGTGGGCGCCGGTGAGCCCAAACAATCCAACATGCGGGGTGGCACCCGCGCTCAAATTAATAAAAAGGCAGGCAAGACAGGGTAGGCTCCTGCCATCACACGGCCAGTGAAAACAAAGTGCTTCCAGACGCTGGTGACAAGGAGAGCGCTCCAAAGCTCTGGGGGACCAAATAAAACGCTTCCAATCGCTATAGGGAATTAAAAACGCTCCCCAGCGCTAGAGACAAGAGAAAGCGCCCTCCAGCGCTATAAGTAACATAAAGCACTCTCAAGGCACTTGGGGGGCTCAGACAGCACCAGGCCCCTCAAAAATGACCCCATTAGCAAGGAGGGTCCCAGCAACAAGTAGGACATCACAGGAAAAGGTTTCCAGGGCCAAAAAAAAGTCTCCAATCACCCCATGCAAGGCAGAGGGGTCCCAGGAATTCCTTCAGCAGTCCAGTCATCCAGGGGCTGGGCAGGGCCCAGGGAGGCAAGCCTTCCCCTTGGCCCAAGCAGCAGCACGCCCCTATCAGATTCAAGTAGGAAACAAGAACATTTTGTAAGGGGACACAACCCCTTTTTATACAGAGAAATCCTTTGTCTAGCACAGTGCAGGCAGTGTGAGAACCAGCTGCAACTGGTTATAGGGAACTCCTTTCACAGGCCAGGCTAGGGACATCAGACGCACCACAGGGGGTGGAGCAAGCATTGTGTGGGGAAAGCCCAGCCCTATTCAGGCCCAGGTGCACCCCTCCCCTCACATCAGCATGCTAAACACTCCATTCACCACCGGGGCAGACCCTCCCAGACTCTTGGAGCCAGGCTCACCAGCCAATCACACGCCAGACACAAATTACACAAATATGCCAACTTCTAAAAGTGGCACTTCTACACTAAACACAATCATGACGCATATATCATTGCGCAGCATTCAATCTCACGAGTTCGCACATACCAAACTTGATCCTGCACTCCCCACATATCAGGAACTACCATGGTCACACATATTCCCCATGTATTCCTATGGGAGGGCAGGTCACTCCCCACACATACACAGAGAGCCCACGCACTTTACACTGTACCACAGTGAAAAAGTGCACAGAGGCCTAAAGTCACCAACAACAGGTCACAAAAACAGGCTAGGAAAAAGCAAAAAGTCTCGGGGTGAACCTGCCAAAAGGACCAGGTCCAACACCTATGAACTAGACCGAGTATTTATTTGACTAGTTATTGGTTTTACCTTCTACATATTGTACTATGGAAATTGCTTATGTTTCCCCACCTGTTGAACCCTCAGTTGCACAACTAGAGACAAATTAGCATCCTGAACAGTCCCTGTTGTTTCAACTGAGTTTGAGAAGTTTTTTTATCGACCAACATAATTTTACATCTGACAGTCTTTCATTTTCTTCAGTTATTTCCCTGCCACCTTCACTGATTTGTGTTTTCATCACTTGGTTAAAACGCACATATCTGGTCCCACCTTGGACTTATATCTGGATTGTTTTTTTCAATGTTGTTCCTCTTCTTGTGGATTGGATTTGTGACTGTGTTTTTTATTTTGATTAATGGCCACTACCTCCCTGAACGCTCTACAGTAAAACTAGTCAATGGAGTATTGGCCCTACAGTCTTCCTCCCAGAAAATGAAAATAGGCCAAGCCCTTGTTAACATTTCTGCAGTCCCAATTGCTGATGGCTTTGTGTGGGATAAAGTGCCATTTTATGTATATGGTCCTATGGAGCCATTACCTATTCCATATGTCTTCGGTATTTCTTTGGGTGATGTTTTTATACCTGGTTTACATTCAGATAATTGGGATGTTAGTGCTCTGATTTCTCTGTTTTCTGATTAGCAATATTACACTCTCTTTGATAAAGAAGATTTATATCTGTATTCAGCTAATTATGCCAATTAATTTTGTTTCAATTAATCATAGGGGGAAGGAAACTGAATGGATCAGAACTTCCTCCTCCCTCATATGATTGATTGTTAATTAATTTTGTTACCAACATTATGGGAATCACTTTCTCCATAGGACCAGTGGACAGCGTCCACCTTTCAATTATACACAATAGGAACATTGCCCTACTCTACCTAATGGAAGTTCTAAAATACAAAAACATAAGTATACATATTTCATCGGTTGCAACCTTTCCAACCCGGCCTTGTATTATTTCAAATTGAATATCTCTACTTCAAACAAATACATGCTTATCCAAACTAAGTTAGCTTATTCCTCGTAATTCATTGCCGATTCGGCCCAGAAGAGTTATGATTATTGGAGGGAGAATGTTGAATTGAAATCTTTTGGGACGCTAAGTTCTGGCAGGTGCAGGGTAGTGAGTCCGTGCACCGTGCTTGTCTGATACCAACGCAAATAGCATTTCTTAATCAAAAAGTCCAGCAAACTACGTGTTTGGGATTGGATACATTTAGAAATTGTAATGATTCCACTATTCCATCCCTGGCCCTTTATGAGAGATGGCAAACACATACCAACTACACTGGAGATCAACTTAATTGTATGATAAAAAATGGTAGCTTCAATTTTTCCATGATAAATCCAAAAGGGTAGGTATTATTGTCAACAGACATGAATGCTTGTCGTTCTCGCTTTATGAATATTACCAGTGGGTTTACACTACATAGACCAGGGCCACACTACCTGCATTCCCCAAATTCCAATATGGTAACCACTTATTTGGTTGGTAAATCGTCTCAACAATGATTGGAGCATTCCACACTGTCTACTGTAAAACAACACATTTTCCTTTTATCAGAAGACATAGACCTTTGTGACTTCCTTCTAGGTCCAAAGTCCCCTCGTGCAAAATGTTTTGTTTATGCAGCCTGTAATTAATTTTTGAAATTATCACAAATGCAAACTGCTGTACACCTGCCCCAAATTGATCAGAATAATTTGGATAAAGTTCTTGCCATTATCGATAACAGTATTAACACATTATCATCACATATATACATTTTAGATAACATAGAGTCTTCTGTTATTGATATTGTTCAAAATTAAATGTCTACATTGTATCATGGTCAAAATCAACGTATGCAATTCGGGTGGAAACTGCAAACACTTAAAACCGGAAGGGTACCATGCGATTACCTGAATGCATTGGCCTTGTTTTTACCTTTTAACTTGACGGAGAAACAAAGGTTAAAGGCCATGAAGGACGCTCCATACACAATGCTATATATTGAAAAAGTGGAAGAATTACTATTCACTGTGGCAGAGACAGATTCAGCAGTATGGTTAATACATGGAGTTATTTCTTTACTAATCTCAATGTTTCAATTCTCTGATTGCATAAAACATTATCCGGTACGTGGATATGAACCACTTGGGAGCAGTTTCATACATGAGCTATGGTGCTTGCCTTTTACATTTAGTTGTCAGCTTGCTGAAAAAGATTTTTTTTCTTACAAGGGAGTAATATGATTCTACTGTCGGACATTCCCTTGTGTGCCAGCAAGTAAAATTTCACAGCACTTGCAATGTTTCTGCACCTACTTTGACTTGTTTTCTGAAAGAAATGCTTGTTCCCTCTTTTATTCCAACTTTTACTTTGCTTTCCAATGGTAGTTATCTCATACTTAATAATCAGAACTTCTGCGGTTTACGGGAAGGCATCCTGTACATAGTAACAGTTTCAGAACGAGTTACTTGTTGCAACAATGTCCTGTTCCCCCCCACCCCCCCACATGGGAGCGCAGATAATTTGCTGTGGCCTTCCATTACAACTTTCAAAACAGATTTCAATAAGATAAGCAGACTCAAAGTGCTTTTGTTTTAGCAAGAAGTTGCTCTCACATCAACTCGTGAGACCTTCGAATTGCAAGTCACGAGACCGTCCAGTGAAATACAATCATTGTTGAACACAAATCTCCCCCTACATTTTGGTGAAGTAATACACCAAATATTTAATGCATCTGATACGACAGGACTAGCTCATTTTTTTAAACTTGTGGGATCCTACCTCATGACTACTTTTCGAAATATTTTGGGAGAACCAGGATTATTCCTTGGGTATGCGGTTTATGTACAATCCATCACTGGGGCCACCAGCCAAAGCGAATTCCTGTGCCTGTGTGCAGTGCCTCCTGGTACTAAGTTTCATCAAAATCTACACAGGTTCACTGGGGATGCTCTTAACGACAATAGGATATGAGGAGCATGTCTGTTCATTTGAATTGCTTATTAGATGGCAACACTTTTCTCTATGGAAGGATCAGAGCCCTTGTTAGAGCTTATGGTGCTCCGTTTGGCTACCTGTATATTGGGCCCAGAAGATATGCTGTAATTGAATATATATTTGCATAAACTTTTTTTTACCCGCTTTTTCCTCTTTTTCTTTCAGCCACATTTTTGCATTGGACTCTTACATGAGAAGTTTTGATCATTCTCACCTCTGACTTCTGCCACCACTTAGTGCTACCATTCTGACCAAAGGGAGGGTGCCATAGGGGCAATTTTGTCTTTGCTATGTTAGTATGAGCATGTTGCTTTGCACACATTACTACACATATTTATTTTGCTTGTTCCACACTGAAACTTCCACATAGAACATGCTTTTTTGTTTGCACTTTGCTTGTTCCTGGGATTTAGTCCGAAAATTGTGAACAAGGTCAAACAACAATGCCCCTTTGTATTCTGTTCTGGTCAGACCCTAGCACTTAGACGAAACATGCAGATACAGTGTTGTTTGGGCACATGTACTTTAATCATATGAGGGTATGCAGATAGGTAACTTGGACACTTGGAGAGAGACCTTTCGAGGGAGAAGAGAGTTACAGCACCTGTGATGTAGTTGTACCATCAATAGACTGACGTGCAGGGTCTTCTGATAACAACCAGAGATCTTCTAATATATAATCATCTTGCTTTTACACAAGGGTAGGGTGGTTAGGCTCCTCTGTCATATATCATGACAGGTCCCGACTATGATTTATGGACTACTTGCTATGCTGACAGTATTTGTTTTGTCATTTTCTTATTGGTTGTGGCATGTATACGGCACACTTGAGCATGTTAGTTGAAATAAACATTTCAAACTTGTATTGTGTCTTTTGCAGATCTTATCATGAATGAGTACAAGAGCATGAGCAAAAGGGTGGGTCTTGCAACCATAATTACTGAGAGTCTGGAGTGGTGTGTTCTGGGGTGTCTAATCACTTGTTCCTCTGTGACTGAGTATGAGAGCAAGTGGGACACTATAGCTTGTCGGTCCTGGGTTCATGGGTACTAAGGTGGTAGGATAGCTCCGGATAGCTCGGTCCCCACCTACTAAGGTCCCATAATCCCATGCATAGTTTTGTGAGTACGCAGAATCCCTGCAACACTGTGTGGTATGTACAAATACTTTACAAATTTCTTCTGAGATAAGCTTCTCTGCTCCTGCCAAGCTACTAAGAGGGGTTATCTGAGTGTGTAATCCCCTCACCCTAGTAGGAAGGTTTCCTACTTGAGCATGATGCATACCTCTGCCAACTAGAGATGCCCATTTCTAACAGTGGGGTTTCAATGTTAAAGGTATTAGTGTGAAAATTGAGAACGATGAGGAACACATCAGGAGAGAAACACTACTTGCATCACCATATAACTGCCAGCGAAGTTAACCAAGCCGTGTGCGTTATGACAGTTTTTGGCTAATGTAAAACTAATAAACGTTCTCGATACTGTAATGTAAATTAGCTCCTCTGTGGAATCCAAGAGACGCTGTGTGGACCCAAGCAGTACAATTTCATTTTCAAGGGGCCTATATTTTGCTCTATGCTGTGATGCTGATGTTTTATTGTCATGTAAAAATGAAAAATAAAGTTTAAAAAAAAGAAAACACTTTCAGTAGTGATGCTTTAAGACAGTCAGGTATTCTGTAATATTGTTTTATATATACTTTCATCATGTAAATTAACCAAAGCTTGCGCTTTGATTTGGTGTGCAAACCCATAATATTAAAAGAAGTTAACAATATGTTTGGGTTTCTTGACTTGGGTCAGTTCTTGCATGTGAATTGCACATTCAGTGTCCCACGTCTAGTTACACTTTGATGTCCAGCTCAGAATCAAGACTACTAGACTGTAGTGCTAGACTTTACTATTAGTAGGTGATCTTAGAGTTTCTATATAATAATGTGTTTGGCTTGAATCTGGGGAGGGATACAGGCACCATACAGTTGCCAAGTGTTAAACTGAGTTAGGGCAATTATTCATGAAAAATTTAATTTTGTTGACCACTCCATCTATTATAATATTTTTATTGAAAGTAAAGGGTTGAATGTGATTGTAATGTTCATTTTGGGCAGGAGATCATGAGCATCTACTAGACTATACACAAATATCAGTACTATTCATCCATAGTGGAACCAAACCAGAATCAGATTTCATAGGTTTTTAGGGCAGTTGTCCCTGACAAAAACTTTTAGATAAAGAAAATTAGTGGCTGAGGCACTCAATGGGCCATGACTGTCAATAGCCACCTCTGTTCTAAAATAAAGACGAAAAAGGCACTTAAAAAGCTGAAATGCACTTTACTCTAAGTACACCTTGCTCTTCCCTGTGTCTCACACCCCACACATAGCAATCCCTTCACTAAAAGTGAGGTAATCACTCCAATACGTCCATTATGAAATCATGACTCTATCAGCAAAATAAAAACCATCTACTCTCCAGGAAATCTCCCAAGACATGGATTTTCTCCTTCTAGCTTCTATCCACCTTCCTTTAGGGTGTTGGCAGTTGCAGTGTGCCTAGCGCTGGGAAGCCACATTGTTGAGGCAGCTATAGTACGCACACAACATGACAATCACTCCTCCCCAATTGCCAAAGAACTCTCAGAATGAGAGCGTGTTGTTCATGGCGTAGCCTTTTTATTCATCTCAAACCAGGTAATTCCCCAGTGACCAACACGAGAGTAACAGTATCCTTTTTGGATATAAAATTATTTACAGCATCACTCTTTAGCGGCATCAACATGACAAAGGCTGCAAGGCAATTACACTTGAACTTGAGCTTGGCCGTGCTTTTTTATAAAGAGCTACTGCCCTCCTACCAACATATCTTGATGCCACCGCTCCCTTTTTATTATCTGGGCAGTCCTATGATAAATTACATGCACCCTCTCAGTGGCCATCGAGTTGTGAAGGCCCCCAGTTTACACTATCTCCCATTTTTCGTGGAGGAACCCATGTCCCTCTGCCAGGAACCTGTGACAATCTGTATTTCCACCGTCCTGTATCCCAAAGGGAACTACTACCCCAGTACCTCCAATATATTTTGGCCTGTTAAGATACATGGACGCTTTTGCAACCCCAATGAGACACTCCTTGGCGTCTGGGGATTGAGGAGGATGTGATGGAACCACTGCCTTTCTCTTACTGATCGCCTGCATCATCTTCTTCACCAACTTGTCCACTGCCTTAACCGGAGCCATCCTAACCTATACTGCCTGCGGGTTTACTACTGACCACATATAGAAACTTCCCTTCGGACCATTGGTCATTAGGTGGTGCCTTAATAACAAACCCTCTTACAGCCTTGTGATAAATTACCTGGGCCAAGAATGCTTTATATAAATATGTCTTGGCAACTAACCTCAAGAACTGGCACATTGTTCAGAATCCCCACGTAGTGCCCATCGAGTTGGGAAGGCCCCATTACACCATCTCCCGTTTTCACTTAAGACATCCACCTCCACCCCCAAGGGAACTAGTACACTAGGACCTCCAATAGAAAGTCTGCCCCCAAGGGTGCCTGGACCCTAGGGCAACTCTAAATATCCTCTCCCAGGCCTCTTCGGTATAACCAGGAAGTCAGGAACCCCCAGCAGGTCAGTCCCTTCTGTTGTCAGCCAGGTGCCCAAGAAGCTAAGTATGGGGTGATGACCGCCATTGGCAACTTACCAGAACCTCTGGGGATCCACATAGCACACAGTGTGTGTGGATGCCTGTGTTGTGACCCATCTTTCAGCAGCTCAAATCCCAAAGAAAAACTGCAGGCGACCATCAGTAGGACTAGTACAAAGTCTATACCCCCAGCATGTCAATCCCCTTTTCCTTCAGCCAGCCCCCAGGCTCCTAATACCCTTACCTGCTGACATCAGCCATAGTCCTCTTACCAACCTGGCACCTCCTTGTGCGTAGAAATGGCTCAGCTATGCTGCATATTTTGTGTCCTTGAAAAGACCCTCTTGTGCAGTACTTTTACTTAGCTGGACTTCTGCACTACTGCCCTTGAGCTATTGCTCCTAACACTGACAGCCGCTGCTACTTCTGTGGGAGGGGATGCTTTATCCCTTACCGCTAAGACCTGCGGTAATAGGACGCCACAGGAGTATAAATGGCTGGTTTTACTATGATAATATAACGCATGCCGCGTAATTACCCTGTCCCCGAGGTGAAGCTTGTAAATTGTACTTCATCACCACCTCTACCAGGAAGCCTCCAGTTACTGTATATCTGCTATGTGTCTTTTAAGCTTATTATTCCTCCCACCAACTCAGTGGCCAACACTATGTGATGGTGTTGCCCTTGTTCGAGGCAAGCAGAGGTTGGTTGATTTATTATTTAGCCTGGTAATTAGCCCGGTGACCCACGCAACTATACTCTCCGCTCATGCCAAACAGACTAATACCCTGACGGTTATTATGCTCCCCGTGAAACCCCCCTTGTCAATGGAATAAATTCTGTTCCGTATGGACACAGACTGACGGTTGTAAACTTGGGTGGGAGGGGGTCCTGCTGCAACAAATTCCTTGAGAATGATTTCCCACTGTCTCCTTATGCTTATTAGCATCACCATGAGAACATAATGAGATACTACATCCATGCCAGAATTGGTTCCCCCTGTGTTATCACTCCAGCCATGTGGTGAGATGTATTCAATGGTATGTCAGTGCTACATGGTTTATGTCCCTTGCGTTGAACTGACCAGAACGGCTCAAGGGTAATTGTAGGAAGACAACATTTCCAACATTTTTCTGACTTATTAGCAGCACCATGAGCACATAATGAGAAACTCTTCATCCAGGCCAGACTTGCTTCCCCATGTGCTATCGCACCAGCCATGTGATTATGTCAGTGGTACAGAGTTTATGTCTCTTGTGCTGAACTGACCAGGACGTTTCACGGATAACTGGAAGAAGGGAAACATTTTGAACTGTGTTCGGAGTGGAATTATGGGTTGAGCGCCCGGCTCTGTGCGGGACCATTATGACTTGTTGCCGTTTTAACTGGACCGTGTTACCCCCAGGCAAAATAGTTTGTGCCACTGACGGGAGTATTGAGACCAAATGTACTGAAAGTGACCAACGCCAATGGCTGATTTCCTTATTGCTAGTAACATTAAACCGTAAGTAAGTATGTGCCGCTTTTACCGTAACAGCATTGTCTGGTTTTAGATCTACAGACTTCTGAGCATATGTTACATTGCAGAGGGTCCCTGCCACCTCGATCCACCCAGTGGAGTCGCTGGTGTCTACCCAGGGTCGGTGTGCAATGTGTGTAATTGATGGGTCGGAGGAGACTTGAACCATGAACTGCCAGCGAGGGTGACTGCAGAGCTAGCCTGGGCTGAGAACCCGTGCCTGCCTCCCATGACCTTGCTGGAGTTGGTGAAATGGGAGCTCCTTTGGAAGCCCCTGTATATCGCTAACCACCACATGAAGTTGGTAAATAGCAGAGATCTTTGTAGGTTAGAAAAATGAGAGCTCGAATGCGCAAAGTTCTGCTCACCTAGGCCTGCTAGAGCCTATTCCGATGTGCAACTTATCAACGAGGGAAAGCCGCCCACAAATCCTGCTGTTTGGAGTACTTGCATATGCATTGTACCAGGCGACCTATAGCAGAGCAACTTAATGCCGCACATGGGGGCACCTGGCCCGGATCATTTAGGCACAGCAAACTTGCTCGGACCTATCATTCGATTTAACATGACGCCCATAACAAATACCCCACTACAGCCAACGGGTGTGGCTGCAAGTACACATCTGGGCCTAATGAAACTGGGCTGGATTAGCTCCCATTATTTCCACGTACTTACATTGGGAGTAAGTGAAATATAAAGTATATGTTAACAGGAGGTGAAATACGACCTCCGGTGGCTCACCGCAACTAGTCTTTGTGAAAATTATATTCAGCAGAGAAGTATATTGTGGATATAGAGGGATCGTGCATGACAACCTGTCCTAGTGGTTATGCATGACGATTGTTCTCACTGCACGCATATACATTGCAGGGAACCCTCAATAAATATTTAAACACGTGAGGGTGTGAGAGAATTCAATATCAAGTATGTAAGAGAAGCTATAGCCAACTTGGATTTGGGGGGTTCTCATGTGAGGATGTATATATTGAAATTCGGGGTGACACAATGATTCTGTTTTTATCGCAGCTGGAACTTATCATGGCTCCACAAATACAATAAATGAGGATGGCTGTCACTCTTACTAGTGAGCAACTAGATTGAAATAGACATTGGGCGGAGTATTCTCTAAGGTAAGATCTCGAGATATGGGCCAACTGTGATAGTGGGTCTATGTGTTGAAAACGCTATTAATAGAATAAAAAGATGATAGCTTATGTTTTACAATACTACCAATTGTCTTTATAGGGTTGAACTATAGAAGCGTTGGTAGATAGAGTGCTGTTCAAATTGGATTTCGGGTGAGCCTTTTTATAGATTTTTTTAGTGCACTGAGGTTGTTTGCAGCACGTGCACATTACTTTTGAAGGTGTGGCTAGTCTTCAAATTAGGGTCTATCCCCTCGCTTTTCTATTTGATGATTGTCTTGGTCACGTATTGGCTGATCTAGGTCACTTGCATGGCTCTTATGTTGGTAGTCTCACGTGGTGGCTGTTCCTTTTTTCATTATCGTGCTTCATGTGTTGCAGCACAAATATTGGCTGCGGTACTTGAGGGATGATAAGAAGCATGATGGTGTTTATAAAGGATAGTGGTGGCTCTGTTAATAGACCATCTTACACAGGATTTTATGAGGTGATTATGACATTTAATAAGAAACAATATTGTAGGAAAACAGACTGTAATTTATTCCTTTATGTATGACTTGCAGCCTTGAGGAAGCCCGTAGTGGGCAAAATGCGCGTCAGCTGTGAAGCACTTTGTTTTAAAAGAAATAAAATCTGGAATTTGTCTACACTACATGAATCCTTTGGATTAAGAAGTCGTGTCTGTATGTGCTGTATGCACATGGATTATTGTGACTATGTATGATGTGCACTGGTGTTTACTTGGTACATAGATGAACCATGTATATATCCACTGGGACAGCCTCCGTGAAAGCTCTCACCATGCTACACGCCGCAGCTGTCCATACCCCCTCCGGATGTGTTGTCTTCTTCCCACGACTCCGTGGACGCCATCCCAGCAAGGCGCCTCTCTGGAATCACAGCATGGAAGCAGAAAGAAACAACAAAATTGGTGTTTTTGTGCACTAGCAGCAGGTGTATGTGGCCGTGACAGGCAAACCAATCAATACTCTCTTTGCCACGTAACCATATAGTACCTTGCCTGCCATTCTCTACTGGCCCCACCAATGCATGTTGTGCCTGAACGAGTCATGCTCAGCCCCAACCGTCGACCCTAACAATGCAGCCTTGAAGCATCTTGTGTAACTTCAGCAAAAGTGCTGCCTTTTTACTCACCTCCAAATCAGCTCCTTAGTGCACCGAAACCTCGATGCAACCCAACATCCACCCAACCAAACTCACCGCTTGGTGGTCCATCCACCCTGGATGCAACTACTGGTTGCTGGAGGAGCACATGAGTCGAGCCTTGAAAGCCGAGCCCCCAAACGCACCCCCTCATTTCCAAGCCATTTCCCTACAATTCAAATGACCGCCGCACCACCCTATCTGACACCAAGATGCACAACAGTGGGGCCCCTACCACCTCCCATAGATGGGCCTCCGAGAATCCCGCCACACACTGTCAGGGTGCTCACCCTTCCGCTCTGACCATGGGGAGACCACTTGATCCTCGACTTGCCCAATTCACCGGATGCTAAGTACTTGTCGGGACACGGCCCCCCACCCCTCCAATCAGCATCTCTGAAAGCTGCACCATGTCCTCTGCCTCAACCTGTCCCATCGGCAACACCGCTTTCACAGCACTCCATCCTGACACCCAAATCCGCTAGTCTCCCCCAAACGGGATCCAAAGGTGAAAGGTCCCACCCGCCCCGCCAGGGCAGCAATCCTAGAATTACCCTAAGGTCTCCCACCCAAAACCCCCCTGTAATTGCCAGAATTACCGGGACGTCCACAATCGCACAAACCAGAGGGCATCAAGCCAAAACCCACTGTGCTCCCACTTCCAACCCCAGATACAGGAAACTGCCAGCCTCCTGTCAACGAAGCGCCCCTGCAGCTTGCCAGAGGTCCAAGGGGACAAGAGGCTGAAGATCACATCATCCAACCCCCTTTCTGGCCCCGGAGGAGGCCCAGTCCTGTGGCGCTACTAAGGGCGCCCCTCCACTAGGCGCGGGGGCGCTTGTTCATGTGCTCTACAAATTCTTTAACATAACATGCAAGTTGGCCAGATTAACCTGAAAATGTGTTGGTTGAGAGTAAAACCAGGTGATAAAGGCATGTGAAATCAACTCTTAGAATTTAGGAAAGAGAAAGCAAATAATCGGGGAACACTCGCTGTACAAGGCATTTGACTCAAGGCACTGAAAAATATACAGAATGGAAACCAAACTTTGTCTTATTACAATTCAAATCCACAAATACAAGGCCTCCACTTTCAAGTTCCAAAAAATACAACCAGGTGTCACTTAATTTGCCCTTCACATCAACAGAAGACATACATTTTTCCATTGTTCCAATTACAGTCTCTCCACATCTGCACATTTATGCTGACATATTCTCAAATCAACAGCTATACTGGTGCACCAAAGCATTAATGCAACAATAAAAGAGTCAGGTTTGTCTGTTATGTGGGCTAAGAACACTACTAGGGTCCTCTTCACAAATTCTTTTCGAATATGTAAAAAAAAGCACTCCTGTAGCACTCTTTTGTGTACTCTTTTTGTACTCGTACATGCCTTCTGTCTTTAATGGCAATATTCATATATAATTAGCACAAAGTGAAAAGACTGTGCCCTTTTTGCAGTATTACTAATAGGGAGTAGGATGGTTCTGGGTTGATTCAGTAAGGAATGTAAAGGAGTACTACAGGAGTATGTTTTTAGATAGCTCAAAATGCTGTTTGCTTACATAAAGATACGAGTACTTTCATAGACGATTGCATCATTGCATTCAAACACGAAAGTATATTGCAACATAGGATGCAATTACAGAAAAGGGCACATGGTGTAGATACAATATTATCAAAACGCTCCATATCAGCATTCATACTAATGCTTTAAAACATTTGTAGAAAGCATTTAGGGCCCCATGTAGGCAATAGTGAAATACCGAATTCTAAATACCGAAATTTACCGATTCTGTTTTTAGAAATCTGTATTTCAGATGTAGGTAAGAATTCAGTAAAAACACTGAATTCTTAATATTCGTTATTACAGAATATGTAATTGAGATTTGGTAATAACGAATACCTACCCATTCATTCCTATGGGCTTGGAGGCCCATAGGAATGAATGTGAAGACATTCGGTATTACCGATTCGTGATACAGAGAGGTATTTCAAGGGTGCCATGGTGTCCAAAGGACACCCTGTTGCACCCCTGAAATGTGCATTGGTGCACATGTGGCACACGTGCATGCCCTAAGGGCATGGATGTGTGCCACATGGCACTTAAAAAGAAGCAAGAAAGTGCTTTTTAGAAGGAATTCGGTAATTACCACCAACTTGAAGTTGGTGGTAATTACCGATTCCTTAAGGCCCAAAAGCACTCTTTTGTGTGCTTTCTACATTGCATGTAAGGAATCGGTATTACCGATTCCTTAAATGCAAGGCCAATTAGGAATCTGTATTAAGGTATCGGTATTTACAGATTCCTTATTACCAAATCTTTCCCTACATCACAAATGCCTAAATACCGGTCGGTAATGGTGAAATTTACCGAATTTCACTGGTACTGACCGGTATTTGGGCCACCTACATCGGGCCCTTAGCTTCTGAATAATTATTGTATGCAACTCCACTTCTATCCATAAGTTTCAAAATGTTCGATATCCAGTCTCCTTGTAGCTACATATCAGTCCATTGTTACCAGTCTAAGCTAACAAATTAAACATACAGCATACATTTTATTCATTTTTCCAGCTCATCAGACACCTACATCGCCTTTGCCCACCACCCAATGCTGCTCAACATCACAATGACCCAGCCCAAACTGAGAAATTAGCGTATATTTTGTTTGTATGCCCAGCCTATAATCTACCTAGGACCAAATGGCTTAAACCTATTTGTATGAATCTGGGCACAAGATTGGCTCTGGAGACCTTAAGGATTCTAAGGACAAAC
Organism: Lissotriton vulgaris; assembly: GCF_964263255.1. NCBI lineage: Eukaryota > Metazoa > Chordata > Amphibia > Caudata > Salamandridae > Lissotriton > Lissotriton vulgaris. The sequence continues at coordinate 986,512,400 of NC_141695.1, read as the reverse complement.
ACTAAAGATTCCATAGTGGTAGCAGAGGCAACATGTTTGAGCTGGATGTGGGTCATCCGTACCAACAAGTTGAGGGTACACTAACCTTGAGAACAACAAAAATTTGTATTCAGTTCCTGAGAAGGACAAGGGAAAGTGACTGATGTAGGAACAAGGATGGTGTTCAACAATCAAAAAGGAGGAAAGTGAATTCCTCCTTTCGGATATAATGCCCTCACACACCCAGCCCGCTAGGTGTCATGCTTCATCATTGGGCGTGCTCCTTGTTGGGACGGTGGTGCAATTCCCAACGGGCACCCTCAGTGGGAGCTCTTTGGCGGAGACCTTTTTATCCTTGCCGCATGGTGAGTGCGTGTGTGGGGCCCTAGAGTGCACCAGTATAGTGGGTATTTAAAAAAGTGAATTAAAACAGGGGACAGTGGTCAGGGCCACTTCTTTAGTAATCCTGCATCCTACCCTGATTAAGAGTAATGGCAACTAACCACTGCAATGGGGTGGGTAGTTGTACTTATGTGGTCAACATGGTCAACATGTTTCTTGCCTTACAGTCCCAAGGAGTGTGATCTAGCAGCAAATCTTCAGAACCAAAGGGAATAAAAAAGCATTGGTTAACTACACTAGTTACTGGTATTAGGGTGCATTGACCTGTAAATTACCAGCTACAGGAGCACCATGTGCGTAGAATGTCCCTCGGTGTGGGAGTCAATCTAAGGGATAAAACAAACATGAGGAAACATAGTCACAAATCCAAAGTCAGTAAATGCAAGCTAAGTCATTGCACTAAAGTGAGTGGCTACCTTGAGGTTACATAATTGTAGGGTTATTAAACTGAGTCCACTTGGAAAATTATTGACCCCATAGTGAGTGCCTGGGTTAATAATATAACTCGGTAGCTAGGAACAGGTGTCAAGTATTAGAAGAGTTATAGTTTAAAAACATGTGCAGCAGAAATCTCACAGTCAGATGCAGATGCTCGCATTTAATTTCATAGCCTTAGGTAAAAAGTGCAGGTGACAACGGGGGCCATGGGCAAGCCACTCACCCACAAGGTAAACACTAAAGGCTGCATCGGTCAAATGGCAGCAGAAGCCCACGTTGAAGTAACGTGTCGTTACCTGGAATGGACAGGAAAAGTAGGCAACAATGAGCTAGGGGATGTGGGCGGCACAGAAGTGACGGTGGACTCTGGAGGACCCAGCGTTGCAAGAGTACCATATGTATGGCAGCGCCGTCCTGCCAAGTGTCATGTAATGGTCCACACTAGCCCCGTCATGGTCAGTAAGGACAAAGGTGGGGGAGAAGAAAGTGCCAAGAGGGGGGCCACCGCGTGAAGAATTGAATCTGGCCCACGATTAGCGAGTGTTCTCTGTTAGATACAAATATGGTCTTGGTCATGGGTTTTTAGCTTTTTGTTCCACAAAGGGACAGCAATTATTTTTTGGCAGTTAAACTGTAAGCCCTGAAGGCAGAATGTACTTAGTTTATCTCCTTGGCCTCCCGCCTCTGTCACACTTTAAAATCAACGTTCCTTGGGGGCCTGCTAAAGCAGTGGACGTGTTTGTGCTGGAACTGATAGCTTTGTGAACCGTCACACCTCGCCCCTCTCAGCCCCCTCAATGTCAGGTTATGTGCCCCCCTCTGCCCAATACCTCGCTCCCATTTGCTCCCCGTCTCTCCGTGCTTACTGCTATGTGTCCCCCCATAGCTCGGTTTTTGACGCTTCCGACTTCAAAGGCTAACGCTCCCCCTCCCCCCCTCCCCGCCACAGCAATGCCGAGGGCTTGTTTCAGAAAGTCGGTGTGCTTGATGCTGTAGTGTTATAGGTGACCATCGGTCTCCCTGACGGGGTTTTTCAAGCACTATGGCATCAAAACGATTTCTCATGATGCAAGCACTTACCTCCATTGCATACATTGCTTTCGCATGAGCATGAATCAACAAAAAACACTTTTAAATTATTTTGCTTTACGAGGTGAGGAATGGGATGCTCGTGCAATTATGTGCATTATGCATAATTGGTTGTCATGCAGGCTTGCAACCTTTGTTTGTTGAGATGTTCGAGATGGAGCATGGGTACATGGAAAGTATGCATAGATGTGATAATAAGAGGAGCTGTAATGCTGTGAGTTTTGTGGTGTGAGACATGGTGGTTCTAGCCCATGCGGGGAATGAGATTTTGATATCAATTTATGATTAATTTAATAACTTATCTCATTCGATAATTTTGGATCGATTAATACCTGTCATTGAGTAAAAGACAATCTCATACAGGTAAAGTAAACCCCATTAACTGACGCCACTCTGAAGAACCACTTACAACTGATAAAGTTTGAAAGTTTTATATAAAGTCAAATTTAAATGCAATACAATCCTTACAGAATAAATCTCAAAGTATACAAAATACAAAATCAGTCTCTAGATCCGTAATTTAACTTCGGTGTGAAGTGGTTCCTTCTGCGTCATCTGCAGTAAGATAAAATAATCAAGTTAAACTGTCCCTACTCTATGCTATGTGACATCCCTACTTCGCAAGTTTCTTCCCTAAAAAGGTGTCAGTAGTTTGACTCCCAAAGAAGTTCAAACTCTCTTAGCCTCTAAAGGTACTTAAGTTTAAGAAGCAGTACCCTCTCTGCCTACCCATCCGCAGTGGCGGCTGGTGACATTTGAAAGTGGTGGGGCGGAAACTGATAATCAAACTGCACCGTAGCGAGCGAGCGTAGTGTGCGAGCCCGAACCCCCTAGGGAGGGTTTTTTTTCCAAAATTTTGAAAAAATAGTGGAAAAATTGTGCATTTTCAAGCAAATTTGAGAAAGCAGGAAGGTTAATAAAGCAATTGTGAAAGTGCAGGTATTACATTAATAAAGAGCTGTCATATAACCTAGGTAGCCGCTTATTCAGTATAACCACAGAGCTTCATAACAGACTTCATCAGGTACATGTTCTTTGCAGCAGGCACATTAACCTTCTGTGCTACATTTCCATGAGTCAAAACTTCCATTAGACAAAACTCTGATCTCTCTCTAGGAAAAACATTAACAATATCCTTGGTGCCTTCTCCCTCCGCCCCTTCAGACCTTACGTGTACGTGTACCACAGGATAAAAGGTCCCTTCACAGGGTGAGGAGTAGGAGCTATTATCACACAGTGAGTGTGCAAACAAGTTCTCAAAGCTTCCAGGTGCTATCCTGAGGTCACCATGTGTCTAATAAAACGACAGCCCAGGAATGCCAAGGGCCGGGCAGGGGATCAAAGAGCAAGTTAGGGATGAGTAGCTGCTGTCTCCCGTGGCGATACGAATGGCGTGCTTTTATTGTACATGTTCTCTATTATTGATGCAATTTTATAAAGCGCCTGCACTGCACGAAAGCGTTAGAGAGCTTTACAAAGGAAGCAGCGAGTCACATACATGGAAGTCATGAAACCCAACAGAAGCACCACGTCAGCCTGTCTGCGCACAGGAAGATTATGAACGTATACCGAGGGAGCCCTGGCATGGGAATGTTATAAACCCTTCTTGAGGGAGCTCTGGCATGGGAATATTATAAACATATCCTCGGGGACCCAGGCATGGGAATATTGCAAACCCCTCTCGAGGGTGCCTTGGCGTGGGAATGTTTTGAAGGTGTCCTGATGGAGACCTGGCATGGGAGTATTATAAAAAATGTCCTGCGGGAGCACTGGCTTAGGAATGTTACAAACCCTTCCCGAGGGAACCCTGGCGCAGGATTATAACCACAGCCTGAGGAGTCCCCGACACACATGATGGTCTACTGACATGAGTTGACTTTTCACCACTACAAAACTTCGCATTTACTGTAAGGAGGACTAGTGTCAATATTGGATGTAAATGAAAAAGTGGCGAAAACAGGTATTGTTGAGGAAGCAGTGGCAGTTTACAGAACAGGTTATTTCTTGGCCTTAGTGCAGCACTAATCCATCCTTCGCCCCCATGTGCCCTTTACAATAATCACTGCAAGCACTGACCCCAAAATGTCCCACTGTCACAGCCATGTTGGAAATGGCGCTTTCCCAGCCCGACCAGCCTTTCAGGGGCTGTCCGAGCTCTGGATGCTTTTCAAAGGCAATAACCTGAAAATAAATCGCCCAGAATATATTGGGTCTGCCGTAAGCGAGGAGCCGTCAGGTCGGAGTAGCCCTGCTCTATCCAGCCCACACAGCCAAAGGTCAGATGGCCCAAAACAGGAAATACGACATACTCCACGCGAAGACAGTGTTAGCTGTGTGTGTACAGTATAATAGCCTCTGAGCTCGGCATCCTGATATGAAATACAACAAGTAATATATAAAAAAATACATAAGAACGGTTACTTACATTAATTTGCAAATGCAAGATGATAATAAAGTGACGCTCTCATCAATGATGAGGGTGAGTGCGTGCGAGACAGCACAGACAGACTCAGAGCATAGGAAATTGCAATGCTGACGTGACGTTCAACACATTCACAGTGGGTGGAAATAATTCACTTTGAAGGGGGGCGCGCAATGCCAATGCTGCACTAGTATATTATTACAGCAGTGTCGGATTGGTCAACACTTACGCAGTAACTTGTATGTCAGTCCAGCAAAAGAAGCAGATCCAAGCAGGCGGTCCTAGGCTGCACATACAACACGATTCAAACACTGGTCACAACGAGGTCGGAGAAGATGAGTAGGCACCAGTGTCACGCGCACTGTGACTGGTGGTTCTAGCTAACAGCTGTGCACTGTGAGCACTGTGGGTATGTAGGCTTGGCAAAGCGCCTAGTCGAGAGCCAGCATTTGGATCTCAATCCATTAACGAACGTCAGTGATGTCCATTTGAGAGTCCAAATGGCTAAATCCCAGACTGTGGCTTCCAACCCAAGCACGATGTCATTGAGATATCATCAATACTGTGTCTGTGAGTTCATGAGCAGCGCCGGGGCATGAATTATGTTGTGGTCAGCTTACCATAACTAGGGATTGCCAGCGAGTTTTAGACTTTACATTGTAGCTATAACTAAGACACTGAAAGTGTAGTTTTTAAAAGTAATATAGAGGAATTCGTAGGAAAACATTTGAGATTATAAATTAACGTTGATGGGAGGTTAATAGTACACAGAACACAAATCAACAAATGACAGGAAATGCACCAATTAAAAGTAGTATGTTCACCGTTAAGTTCCGCCAAAGCCATACCATCTTTATAACATCATCCATTATTTTTAACATACAATATTGCGTTGTCTCAACGGCACCATCAGCAAAATTATGATAGTTTTATAAATAGACTCAAACCTCGAACATGAAACGCCAAACTGAACTCTTGCAGTGTTATTATATAGTGCTAAATATTGTGCTTCTGCTGTTTCTAAGTGCTGCTATACATAACAGATGATAGTCACTGCCGGGCAATTCATGCTGCGCAGTTTTCCCACCTCAGAATGATGTCGACTCGAGTCTGCCTTGTTGGGATCAGATTCATGAGGGGTGTTAAGAACATCAATGTTCTACCTTAAGACTGACTCTCTCTCTACTCTCCCACACACTAGAACTCAATCTCGGCTCGGACCTCGACTTCACTATACTTCTAGAAAGTTCGTTCTACTTTCAGTTTCACACTTACTACTCAGTCTCTTGGTGTTGACGGTGGCACTGGCAGCACTGGTGTGCTACGTGCGTGCTGTGACGTCCTGACTGTCCAAGAGCGTAGGGAAATGGCCAATCACCGACTACATGGCTGGATATAGCCATATGTGATTGGCCATTACTGTGCGAGCAGCCAACACCCAATCACGGCACCATCCTGCTGCAGCAGCCAATCCTGGCGCAGCGTGAACAGTGCCACTGCGCCAGGATTGGCCCACGAGCAGGCCCCTATCTGCCCTAGATGTGACCGGGGCCCCGGGTCCCTGTCTATGTATCGGAGTGCTAGGGGGGAGGGGGGAGGGAAGGTCTACACTTATAAGCATGCGCGAGCCAGTCAAAAAATGTAGTACTCCGGGATTTAGCAAGCGCAGTCAGCACCCCGCTGCCTGTCTGTGTGCGCTGCCTGCCTGCCACTCTGCCGCAGCCCCGCCCCCCACCGCCCACTTCATTATAGATGCCCGACTCGGTCGGGTTTTCCTGGGACAGGTAGCGCGCAGTGCGCTCGGGTCAGATTAAATTTCTTTAAATCACACATTTATTTTTTAAAAGTCATTCTTCATTGCCACTGCCAGTGCGGTCGTCCAAGGCTAGTGGGGCAACGCCCCAACGCCCCCAATGGACGCACCGCCACTGCCCATCCGCTGTCTAAGGGTCCTCGGCCTACTGCTCCCTTGCGCTCTGATCTCTCAGCGCATCTGCTCAAGGCATCTACCCTTGCCTTTGCTCTGAGCAATTCGCCTAGCTCTGAGCTGTTCTCGCTATCTTCTCCCCGGGGTGCTGTCCCTAAAATACACAATCACAGTGCGAGTGGAACGCCCCTTGACGCCCACCACGGACTTTCCCCGATGATGTCATCTTCTGGCTTCTTCCATTGCTTCATCCCTTTACGTCGTTCTTTAAGTTGACCTTTCTCCTTAGATGTCATCTTCATCATCTCGTTGGTGACTTCATCCAAATTTACAATTGACATTTACGGAGCACATATCAACGACCTCAACAGAACTTTAATCTTTATAGTTATGGACATAACCTTCTTGGTCCTGTGAATGGACTTCTCAAAACAACTCTCAAATTCTAAACGCTTCCTATCACGTTCAGGCCATAAACTCCGTCCGGCAATGTCACCTTAAATCTAACAAGTGCTAGACTTCTTGGCTCTCACGTCCACATCAAGCTATTTACGACTTTTACAAGCCCACTAAATTACATACATTTGACTATGCTCCTTCGAACTCTTGGTCAGTCAGGTTATAATCACAAATGACCTAAGCTCTTCTAGCATTCCTACAACAAGCCTTCTACACAGTATAACCTTTAACACACATTTATATTTCGTACTTTTAGCAAAGTCTTAGTTATACTTGAATACATTTTACATAGAATATAAACTACGTAGAATATAACTTTTATATTCTCACTGGTTACATCATTATATAAGTTCTCTATACATTTATCCACGTTACAATTCTCTACGTTTTTCTCTCATGTTACTCCATTTAAAGTTACACACGTACGTGAATTCTACTGTGCACGTTCTATATTTCGTAAGTATTTCTACATATTTCTACATTTACCCATTATGTATACGGGCCTTCTAAGTCTAATGCATGTTCTAAAGTGAATACAGTTACATTTCCTATATTACTTTGGATTATCTCGGTTATCTATATGCTATACGTGTCACCTTCACACTACAATATACGTTTCATTCCTACGTTATACAATGTGCTTGTAAATACGCCCTATACATAATTTTTATTCAAATTCCCGCTCTCTCAGTCCCCCCTTTGATGACTTCTAGGAGTCATCACTAAAAGTAATTTGAATAACATCTCTACACAGAACTAGTTACAACATTCCCTCTTTTCATCGTTTCGAGAGCTCTCAAGCTTTTGTACTGTTCGTCTTGTAAAACAGCTAATCTCCTCTCTTGCTCTCTCATCGTTTGTTGTAACCTTTTCGACCTATGCCATTTATATAATTTTACTAACCCTAACAATGTGATTATGCAAATTAATACTATTAATACAGGCTTTATTATATACCATACTATGCTTTTCCCAAGGTTTGCAACCCAACTTCCAACCTTTCCTACTCCATTTCCTACCTTTTCCCAAACATTTATTTTTGACAAATCTTCGATTTCCTGATGAATCTGTGTTATGTTACTTATGACCTTCTCAAGTGGTTTTGAATTATCAGGAATATAAGTACAACATTCCTGAACCTTCAAAGCCTTGCAAACTCCGCCTTCTTTTGCTAATATTACATCTAAAGCAAGTCTGTTCTGTAAAACCATTGCTCTGATCGACTGCATCTCACCTTCTACTAGCATTAATGATCTTGCAGTGTTGGCAGACAATCTATCTACGACTGTCGCTAACCTTCTAATCTTAACATCGTTAAGAATCAAACCTAACAATGGAAACATCGCTCCAAATACATCTCCTACTACTTCTGCATCTCCTACTTCCCTTTTCGTTCTCTTCGAAGCCTTTCCTTCTATTATCGCCAAATCCTTTGCATGATATATTTTGGGGAAGACAATTGCCAAGTAACACGAACCATACCAATTGTCAGGTAGTTTTACATAGGCATTTCTCCCACATACAAAATACACATTCGGAATAGCTTGCATCCCTTTCATAAAATCTTTCGTGTAGTACTCTAACTTAAAAGAGTGCTCACAACTAACTTCACCTACAAATTCACTCTCATAATACGTCTTGCTTCGAGCTAAACATAACTTTCCCTTCTGAGTTCTATCCAATGCTATTGGACCATTGCTACCTTTCTTTTTATGTGCCTTCTCTTCTTCTGTCCAATCTGTTTTCCATTGTCCTGACATTTTTAGAATCTTCTGCCGTCTGCATCGGTCATCTACTTGTGCTATAAACCTTTTCTCTACCTCTGATATTTTGCAAGTCAGATTATTTCTACGTGCATATGATGTATCTAATGTATCCCAAGGAAGAAAGAATTTGGCTAGTCTATCTTCCTTTTTGTAATAGTCCCACTTATTCATTTGCTTATAATTCGGAACTTCAGGCAGTACCGAATCATAATTTGAAAAGTAGTACTCAAATCCTTCTCTACCATAAAATATGCTAAGCAGTAAACTACATGTTATCCCATAAGTCAATAGGAGATGATGATATCTAATGCCTTCGTCTACAGAAGCCGGCAATTGCATACAAACGTAGCAATCTTTGGCCTCCATGGCATCGATATATTCGTACAACAATTTAGCATACGTATTTGACCTAAAGTTTCCCTGTGACTCGTCTACGTGTAATCTACGAGCTTCATCTGCAAGTAACGCTTTTTCGCGTATCACATTGCTCTCCTCCTTCTTTCCCATAAGAGCAGGTTTCAAAGTCGTTACTGTTTTTACATTTGCTATTTCTTTATCGTGTTCATGTCCTATTATATAAGATATTGTTACTACTGTAATTATGAGAAATATCACTACTGCTATAAGTGTAACTATTATACATCTAGCTTTTCGGTTTGGGTTGCCGTTCTCCATGTCATCAAACAGCGTACCTCGTTCCCCAGCGAAAGTTTCTTTTCAGTCTTTGGTTGCTTGCTTTTTATCAACAATGTCTCTTTCTCTTTTCGCAGCAGACAACCCTAGCCCTTCTCCGTCCTCTTAAATGTAATCCCTAATTTTATTCTTCTTTCCACTCGGCGCTAGGTTATCTTCTTCTTTTTTTTAGCTTATATACAAAAGTCTTTTATGCATCAACAATTATCTTCGGACCTGCAGCTTTTACAACAATTATTAATAGTTCAAAGCGAATAACTTTTTCTTCTTCTTCTGACATTTGCTGACCAACTGTTGGAAATTGTAATCTTTTTAGCACTAGATCTTGAATTTGACTCAAACGTGGGGGTATGGGAAGTGTGAAAGTCAGTAACCCCTCAGTCTCGAGTCCAGGCGCCAACATCCATATCTCCACTGCCACAAATGGATCGAGATCGATTACTTTCACGCTCTTCACTCTCCCAGATTTCTGTCCCCAATACATCTGCTAGATAAGTCCACTCTGGGGTGGCGTACCTTCTGCAGGGCACACGTACCCTCCTCGATCTTCGTGGACTCTCAATTCCTGAGTCTGTCGTTTCTTCCTCCTGATCCGATTCTTCAGCGATCGGGACAAGTGTTCTTTCTTTCTTTCCTTCCGAACTTGGCCTTTTCCTTCTCTCCGGCCAACTGGCTTCGTCACTCCTTGTCTTTCCGCTCCTTGTTCCAGGACCTGTCTCTTGGTCACTCTCAGTCTGGTCAATATCTGTGTCGGACTCCCAATTACTTTCTTCCCCTGAGGCGACTTCGGTCCCACTAGTGTCCTGACCTTCGTCGTCCTTCTCCAACACAGTTTCAGTTTCCTCGATCACCTCCACAGCTTGGCCTTCCCCCTCTATGGCTTCTCCGCTTCCTGCCGGATTCTCATCCGAGAGAGGAGCTGTTTCTTCTGGAGGTGCTGGCACTCTTCGGGTGTGTGAGGCATGTATCCAGTTTGGCAGACCTCCACACTTCACCGCAGTGTTTGTTACAAGTATGACTTGAAACGGTCCTCGCCAACGCACGTCTAAGCAGTTCTTCCTGACATGCTTCTTCACCAGGACCCAGTCTCCCGGACTCAGGTCATGGCACAAGTCTTGTGCTGACGGAACCTCTGCAGCCTGGACCTGGAGGGACACAGAATTTACGGCATCAGATAGTCCCTTGCAGTAGTCCAAGATCAAATCGTCTGTGATGTTCACTAGCGCTGCAGTCGGAACCGATGGCAACCTCATAGCTCTCCCCATTAGCACTTCGTGTGGAGAGAGGCCTGTTCTTCTATCAGGTGTGCTACGTATGCTCATAAGAACTACTGGAAGTGCGTCTGGCCAACTCAGGGATGTCGATGAACAAACTTTAGCCAGTCTGGACTTGATAGTACTGTTAATTTGTTCTACAATCCCTGAAGCTTCTGGTCGATAGCTGCAGTGTAACTTCTGATCGATATTCAAAGCTGAACACAGCATCTTCACCACTTCGCTGTTAAAATGAGTTCCTCTGTCCGATTCCAAAGAGGATGGCACCCCAAACCTCGGTATCAACTCTCTAAGCAACAATTTTGCTACTGTAAGTGTATCGCACCTACGTGTAGGGTAAGCCTCAACCCATCTAGAGAATATGCAGACAATCACTAAAACGTATCTAAGTCTGTTGCATGGAGGCATTTCTATAAAATCAATCTGCATCCGATTGAAAGGCCCCCCAGACCTTCCTATATGACTCAAGGTAACTGGTGTTCTCTTTCCCACGTTTAGTTGTTGACAGATCGCACATCGCTGACACACTGCTTCTGCCACTACTCTAAACTTAGGATTAAACCACGTCTGTCTGAATACTCTCATCATAGCATCTCTTCCTATGTGTGCTGATCCATGCAATTTCCTTGCCATTGGACTAACAAGTTCATTTGGTAAAACTGCTCTTCCGTCGGCGGAGACCCAAAAATTCATTTCGCCTTTTACACAACCCGCTGTTTCCCAGCTCTTTTTCTCATCATCTGGTGCATTTTCCTGAACTGCTCTCAGTTCATCCCATGTATCTACGGTATCTAGTAACATTGTCAATTCAGTTCTTTCCTGGACTCCCCCCACTTTTACATCAGTGTGAGAATATCCCTGCTCTGCGCAGTAACGCGCTACTTCATCTGCATAGCGATTTCCTAGTGATACAAAATCAACATTTTTTGTATGCGCGACACATTTGACCACAGCTATGGCCATAGGTTTTTGCAAAGCCTCTAACAGAATTCTCACGAATTCTCCATTCCTAATGGGAGAACCCGAGGAGGTCATGTAACCTCTTTGAGACCATAACTGCCCATAATCATGAACTACGCCGAAACCATACTGGCTATCGGTGTATATGGTGACTCGAAGTCTGTCGCCTGCTAAGCAAGCACGAGTCAAAGCAACAATTTCAGCTACCTGTGCGGAGTGTACTCCTTCCAGGCAAGCGGCTTCTATAACTCTGGTAATCGTGCATACTGCATAAGCTGCTCTCAGCTGACCGATATCGTCTCTTACACATGAACCATCAACAAAGAAAATTTCATCGGGGTCTGTCAATGGCTCATCTACGATATCAGGTCTCGGTTTGGTACATAGTTCAGTCACATCGAGGCAGTCATGATCTGTACAATTTTCATCTTCCACCTCATTCGGAAGTGGCATCAAGGTTGCAGGATTCAAGACGGAGCATCTTTTTAGGGTCACATTCTCGGCAGCCAGTATGACTTGCTCGTAGCGTGTGAGCCTGCTATTCGTCAGATGCTGAGTCTTCGTCCTGGTCATTAACAATTCCACAGAATGCGGCACATACACCACTAACTGGTGTCCCATTACTACACTCTCCGATCTCTCAATGCTGACACCCGTTGCAGCTACGGATTTGAGACATCCGGGCAACGCTGCGGCTACTGGATCTAATGTAGCCGAAAAATACGCCACTGGCCTGCGCGCATCTCCGTGGATCTGAGCTAAAACCGCTAAAGCGCATCCCTCTCTCTCGCAGCAGTAAAGCAAAAAAGGTTTAGTGTAATCCGGCCTTCCCAAAGCCGGGGCGCGACATAAGTCCTCCCTCAGCTGCAAAAATGCCATCAAACAATCTTTGTCCCATGGTACCGGATCACTTACTCCTTTGTGCGTCAGTTGTAATAACGGTTTAGCCTTCAGTGAAAAGTTCGCTATCCACTGTCGACAATAACCGACCATGCCTAGAAACATCCTGACTTCTCTTTGTGTCGTAGGCGCGTTCATCTTCATAATCGCCTCTATTCTGTCTGGAGACACCTTCCGCTTTCCCTTTTCAATCCTATGGCCCAAGTATTGCACCTCTGTCTTACAATATTGCAATTTACTCGGAGACACCTTGTGTCCGTTCTCGGCCAAGTGATTTAACAAGGTTATGGTGTCTACCTTGCAAGCTTCCTCAGTTTCTGACGCAACTAGGAGGTCGTCTATGTACTGGACCAGAACTGAATTCTTGGGCAGTACTAGACTTTCAAGATTTCGTTTCAATAACTGGTTAAAGATCGACGGGCTTTCTGTATACCCCTGAGGGATACGACACCATGTTAGGACGCGATCTTCCAGCTTAAAAGCGAAAAGATACTGGCTATCCTCGTCTAACGGTATCGAGAAGAAAGCCTGGCACAAATCTATCACGGTAAACCATTCAGCTTGGAACGGTATCTGAAATAATATCACTGATGGATTCGGTACCACTGGACAACATGAGACAACAATATTATTGATCTTTCGAAGATCCTGCACTATTCTGTATTTTCCACTAGGTTTCTGCAAACCCATGATCGGGGAGTTACATGGACTACCCACGATCTCCTTCAGTATTCCCTGTTTGATCATGGATTCGATCACAGGCTTTATTCCTGCAATCGTCTCTGGCGTTAGCTTATACTGTGGTGTTCTTGGATACTCAGCATGGGGTCTTACCAAGATTTTTACTGGTTCCACTCCCTTAATCAATCCTATTTCTTCTCCAGTAAAATCCCACACCTCAGCTGACACTTTCTCTCTCAAATCCTGTGGAAGCTCCTCCACTGTTAAGGTAGGATATAGTTCCACACACTCATGCGAGTTTACGACTTTAAAATCGGCATCCTCATCATTAGTCTGCACTTCTACTCCTTCAGGTGTGCAGTGTATTGTGCAATTCAATTTACACAGTAAGTCTCTCCCTAATAAGCACACAGGACTAGAATCACAGATCACAAATTGATGTTCGTCACTGTAATTCCCTATCCTTACTGACACTGGTTCGGTCAAAGGATTCGTCATCCTTTTATTTGCGACTCCTACCACCTGAACCATTTCTCCCGATATTGGCAGACCTGGGACTACCGCGGATCTCAACGTGGATCGAGTGGCCCCCGTATCCACCAAAAAGGTTGTAGGACATCCCGCTATCTCGGCCTCTACGTATGGTCCTCTCTGATCTACTTCCAAGGCGGCTCCTAGGGTGCAATCTTCCCCCCTATTCGCCCGTTGCCCTGTAAGTGGATCAACGTAGTAGCATTCCTCTCCTCCTACAAACAATGGCATCTGTCTGTAGGTTTTCCCTCCGTTTGAGATGCGAGGTGGTTGAGGAAACGGGGCTCGAGGAGTCTGAGTCCCCCCTTTGATAAACTTTCCCTTCGGGACTGTGGCTCCCTTAACCACGTTATTCTGAACCTCTTCCTCCTCCTGCTCTAATTCTCCTGACTCAACATTGTAAGGACACTCGCGTCGCCAGTGTCCCACCCCATTACACTGATGGCATCTCGTCGTCTTTTTCAGTGTCGCAATATCCATTCTCGGTCTCGGTCTTTCTTCCTCATCTCTGCTCTGATTATTCTGTTTCTTCGCTTGCGTTCCTGTTCCCTGTTGCCGCTGTTTATCCTTTCCAGCAGCTTGCATCTGCACTAGCATTAACTTTTCCTTGAGCTTCTTTGCCTTGGAATCTATCTCGTCACTACAGTACCTTGCATACCTCAGAATTTCATCTAAAGGTTTGTTCTGCCAACAGATCAGATGCTGTTGGATCATGAGACATATTTCTGGTCTCAATCCGAGAACAAACTTCGATACAAACTGTCCTATGTCCTTAGGATCCATTACATCTAACCCGCTGTACTGCTTGAATGCTTTCAGCAACCTTTCATAAAACTCATGAACTGTCTCTTTCGGCTCCTGAGTAGTTCGATCTATTTTTACCCAGTCTATGTCTTGCACTGGCACTTTCTCTTTTAGCCATGTTATTACTCTCTCGTATTTTTCCATGACTCTAAGTGATGGACCGTTCGTCCGAATATCTCTCGGAGGTTCACAAGTAGGCCATTCAACACTAAGCTTGCATGCCGTCCACAAATCTCCGGGTACTACGATATCGAACAGTGTTCAAATCGATCCACAGTACCTTCGAGATCTTCACGAATCTTTCTACCTGCTTGTACCACTCGACGGGATTATCTCTAAGCTTTGGGAAGGAATTGGTGAATGCCGCCAAATCCCCCCTACTCCAAGGCACATGAACGTAGCTTCCATTCGCGATTTCTCGCAAAGGGAAGGCTTCCATTCTCATCAAATCTGCGTCCTGGGACTTCCCAAGTACACTCCGTCTAACGGAGCCCTTCTTGGACCATCTTTCCTCCCATCTGTCCAGATCTTTCCATATTCTGATACTTATGATCAGTTCCCTTATGTGTACCTTCAGCGCGATCGTTCTACGCTCATCCAGATCTCGATCTGTGCAAGTTAGCCTATGGTTACTCTGTAAAGCCTTAGTTCGCGACAGGTCTACCATGTACCTGTTTGCTAAATTCGATAGATTTTCATGAGCTGACCTCGCTCTTCGAGTAATATCCTTGGATAAGAACAATATTTCGTCTGGTGTATACAAGTCTAATCTCTCTAGTGCCACTGTGCCGTCAATTATTTCATCCAAGTCTGACTTCAAACTCATTACATCGAGTCGTCTTGCCTTAATTTCAGCTCTCAGTACGTCAGTCTTAGGTTGTTCTCTCATATCCCTCTCATCTCCACTATGCGCCCTACGCCTGAGCACAGGTGAGTTATGAGGAATCTTCCTTCCATCTCTTTGTTCCCACCTCTCTAGATCCCAAGCCTTACCATCTTCCCGTGGGGTATGGTGGAACATTACTCCATCTCCCAACCCTGCATTCCGTCTTTTTGGCTCGGTTTCTCCAGATATGAGATAGGATCCACCGTTCTGTTCTAACCCACTGTAACTCGCTTGTTGTCTGGTGTCGCTTAATAACTGATAAGGTCCTTCATGGCTCTCCATGCTCCCGCGATCTCTTTCGTGATCACCGGATGAATGGCGAGACGTTTCGCGACTCCCTATGTTCTTACGACTCCGTCCACTATCCCCGGATGCATGTCGAGACGCTTCGCGACTCTCCATGTTTCCGTGATTCCAGTGTCTCACATCCTCACCTGGGGCATGGGGTGTGCACCTAAAGGTATTCCGGTACTCCTGTGTCCTACGTTCCCCTTCACTGAAGGTAACGCGAGGCACTTTGCCACACCCTGTACTCATGTCTTCGCACATTTGCTTGTTGCCGCTAATGGTAAGACAAGTATCTCTTCTGCTTTCTTGATTCCCTCTCTCCCACTCGGGGCTGCTTTCGCCAGCTCCACAATGAGAGAGAATCCTGTTATCCTGTTCTCTCCACTCAGGTCCCGTTTCTAAACTTCTACCCCGAGCCTCTTCGGTGGTTTCCCAATCTTTCAAGTATTCCCTTAATTCCTTAAAGGACTTTGGTTTAGGACCTCTCAAATCCATTGGCCCTCTTTGACCTCCCTGTTCTATCCTGGGACCCGTTTCAGAATCTAATGGGGTACTCCGACTCATCGGTGCTAGCATTTGCCTTTGGGGATTCATTGTGGCATTCCTATTCTCCATCTCTGCTCTTTCGCTGTCCCATCGTGCCTGTTCCTCCTGCTGGACCCCTTCTGGGTTATAGATTGACACAATAGGGCCTATGGTAACAGGAACTTGTAAAGCGTCTGGCATTTGGTACGACCTTGCACATTGCATCTCTGGAACCTTCTGGACCACGAATCTTCCCACTACTCTCTGTTCAGAACTAGTTTGGGGTATTTCCTCGGTCTTGTTAACATCCCACTCTGTTATTGGGATCGATTTATATTCCCCCCACCTAGCTCCGTCCGCTTGCGGTAATATGGGACTCGCAAGTTCACCGCTGTATGGAGGCGGTCTATCTGTTAATAGTCTCTCTATTGGATCCTCCTCCGACTCGCTTTCCTCATCTTCCCGTTCTAGAGGTTTCCTTTCTCCTGTGGCCTCTATCATGGTGAACAGTTTCTCTGCTTCTATCTTTTGTACTCTCCACTTCTTAGCTTCTTCATCCCATTTAGCATCCTGCACTGCCTTTACCGATCTTCTCACTCTTTCTTGGCGCCTTTTTACGCTCTTTTCGTGTGCTGTTCTAAACCACGCACCAAGTGCTTCGAATTGTGTTGGCCTCGGTAGAGGTCTTGTTGAAAGCATTGTCGCTTTCAGCTGGTTCAACACGTCTAGTTTAAACGTTCCGAATCTTGGAAACGCCAGTTCCTTATGCCCTTCAGTTAGCCTGTGCCACTCGGAAATCCATAGTATCGAGTGTAAGCCTACATTGACTGCCATATGATAAGCTGGTGTGCCTTCTGGTGGAGCTTCTTCTCCTGCATATAAATTTTTCCTTTTTCTCTTAAAGATTTTTCCTAAACCCTTGAAACACTTCATTCTTGCTAACGTACGATTTTCCTTACTAATTCTTCTTCGTTTACGTCCCGATAACAACCACCAATCCCTGTGCGACTCTCGCTAATCAGCCTATCTCAGTGCGACACTACGCTGACGTCTGACAAACTAACCAATCTCAGCGCGGTTCTATGCTGACGTCACTTGTTCCCACTTGCAGCAATTCTCCTTCTTCAACTCGTCTCGCGGTCCTTGCATGCGTTTTCATTCATACACTGAAAAATGACTACTTCCGTCCAAGCGATCACTTTTCTCTGACTGTACGGCCACAGTCTAACTGTAATTGCTACCTCAACTGGCACAGAGTCTTTCCTCTTACGGTCGGACACTTGCCTCAACTGATAGGTTACTTACACACAGTAAACGTACGACCAGCGTCCGTTACTCATACACTCACTCATACGCTCCCCCTATCATCGGTCTGTCGGGAAATCAATGGTACCTCATGACCCCCTTTCAATGGTAGACAAATTACTCTGGATGTTCGATACACCCGAACCACTTAAGTCCTCTGGACATAAGATTTTATCCGGTTGCGCGCGCTCACAACCTTCCCTCAATCACCCTACAGGCATTCAACTCCGCTTGACATTACAACACAGGAACGACATAAAACACCGCAATCTTACAACGCATGACCCTTATACTTACTCTCGACCGACTCTGCTGCTTTTCTCTCGACGCACCATCAGCACCGTCTTCGGCTGCGATTCTTCTTCTGGTCGACGATGACTAGGGACCTTGGGGTAAACTAAACCTGGCCTAGGTCGTCTTCCTCAAGAAGATAACCATCTTTCTCTGCTACCAACTGCGGGGAATGAGATTTTGATATCAATTTATGATTAATTTAATAACTTATCTCATTCGATAATTTTGGATCGATTAATACCTGTCATTGAGTAAAAGACAATCTCATACAGGTAAAGTAAACCCCATTAACTGACGCCACTCTGAAGAACCACTTACAACTGATAAAGTTTGAAAGTTTTATATAAAGTCAAATTTAAATGCAATACAATCCTTACAGAATAAATCTCAAAGTATACAAAATACAAAATCAGTCTCTAGATCCGTAATTTAACTTCGGTGTGAAGTGGTTCCTTCTGCGTCATCTGCAGTAAGATAAAATAATCAAGTTAAACTGTCCCTACTCTATGCTATGTGACATCCCTACTTCGCAAGTTTCTTCCCTAAAAAGGTGTCAGTAGTTTGACTCCCAAAGAAGTTCAAACTCTCTTAGCCTCTAAAGGTACTTAAGTTTAAGAAGCAGTACCCTCTCTGCCTACCCATCCGCTGTCTAAGGGTCCTCGGCCTACTGCTCCCTTGCGCTCTGATCTCTCAGCGCATCTGCTCAAGGCATCTACCCTTGCCTTTGCTCTGAGCAATTCGCCTAGCTCTGAGCTGTTCTCGCTATCTTCTCCCCGGGGTGCTGTCCCTAAAATACACAATCACAGTGCGAGTGGAACGCCCCTTGACGCCCACCACGGACTTTCCCCGATGATGTCATCTTCTGGCTTCTTCCATTGCTTCATCCCTTTACGTCGTTCTTTAAGTTGACCTTTCTCCTTAGATGTCATCTTCATCATCTCGTTGGTGACTTCATCCAAATTTACAATTGACATTTACGGAGCACATATCAACGACCTCAACAGAACTTTAATCTTTATAGTTATGGACATAACCTTCTTGGTCCTGTGAATGGACTTCTCAAAACAACTCTCAAATTCTAAACGCTTCCTATCACGTTCAGGCCATAAACTCCGTCCGGCAATGTCACCTTAAATCTAACAAGTGCTAGACTTCTTGGCTCTCACGTCCACATCAAGCTATTTACGACTTTTACAAGCTCACTAAATTACATACATTTGACTATGCTCCTTCGAACTCTTGGTCAGTCAGGTTATAATCACAAATGACCTAAGCTCTTCTAGCATTCCTACAACAAGCCTTCTACACAGTATAACCTTTAACACACATTTATATTTCGTACTTTTAGCAAAGTCTTAGTTATACTTGAATACATTTTACATAGAATATAAACTACGTAGAATATAACTTTTATATTCTCACTGGTTACATCATTATATAAGTTCTCTATACATTTATCCACGTTACAATTCTCTACGTTTTTCTCTCATGTTACTCCATTTAAAGTTACACACGTACGTGAATTCTACTGTGCACGTTCTATATTTCGTAAGTATTTCTACATATTTCTACATTTACCCATTATGTATACGGGCCTTCTAAGTCTAATGCATGTTCTAAAGTGAATACAGTTACATTTCCTATATTACTTTGGATTATCTCGGTTATCTATATGCTATACGTGTCACCTTCACACTACAATATACGTTTCATTCCTACGTTATACAATGTGCTTGTAAATACGCCCTATACATAATTTTTATTCAAATTCCCGCTCTCTCACCCATGTCTCATTAGAAAGTTACCAGGCCCAAATCGGCGCAGACAGGTGATGCCCTTCTCCACACCCACCCACTTGTCTCAGGCATCTAGACGAGTCACCCAGATGGAATTGCTGAGTAAGTTGGACTGAATTTTCCTTGGCTGTGATTGGCTTCATCGTGGCAGCCAGGTTACGTGGCCTACTGTGATCTGAGCCGCAGGCTAATTGGTGGCAAGGCTTCCTCGTGTGCCATATATCTCTCATCTTCCCCCTCTAACTCTCTTGTCATGCATCTCACATTCACTGTCTCGTGCACGAATTTTAACAGTCTCTTATTCATTGTACCTTACATTGAGTTTCTCCACAGCCTTCCTCTCCTTGTCTCTCTCTCTTCATGCATCTCACATTCTGAACGTTCCTCTCGTCCTGCAATCTCACTAGTTTCTTTCTCTCTCTCACCCTTGCTCTCATAACATATCACAATCCTAGTCTCTCTCGCCTTCTTCTGTCTCGTTATCCTTGTATTTCACACTCAGTGACTCTCCATCCATACACTCTCTTTCTGTACAGTGGCCTTCATTCATGGCCTCATGTTCAAATCTCAGGTCGCGCTTCAGGTGCAATTTTTGTGCAGCATCTGCAAATTATTTGTGTGCAGAGGTAGATGTAAAAAATGATCACAGCACAAAATGGCATTCAGTAGGATTCAATATTCATATTAAAGAGGCAGAGGTGTGCTTTGTGAATCCCGACGAATGCCTGTGAATGCAAGGATAGAAGCCTACAAAGGGCAGCAGACTTAATTCCCTCCATTCATATTCACAAAATTGTGTTTTTTTTATTTTGTTTTTTTATTGTAGACGCTGTCTATCAAAGGGACAAGGGCTGGAAAGAAAAAGACAGTTCAAATGATGCCAAGTGCTCTGTGGAGGCATTTTTCTTTCCAATGGCAGAGCTGCCTTCACACTCACACACCCTCTCACCCTCAGTCACCCTCACACCCCCACTCACCCTCACTCACCCCATCACCCTCACAACCCTCACACACACCCCTAACCCTCACACCGCCCCACCCTCACACCCCCTCACCCTCATACCTCCTCACCCACCCCCTCATCTTCACACACCCTCTCACTCACCTTCACATACCCTCTCACCCTCACACACGCACTCATCCACCCTCACCCACTCTCTCACCCTCACCCTCACACCCCCTCACCCATGCAGCCCCTCACCCTCACACCCCCTCACCCACCCCCTCACCCTCACACACCCTCTCACTCACCCTCCACACCCTCTCACCCTCACACACCCTCCCACCCACCCTCTGTCTCACTCACTCACACACCCTCACCCTCCCTCTCCATCACACACCCTCACCCTCATACTCCCTCTCCCTCATACCCCCTCACCCTCACCCACTCATACCCCCTCGCCCGCTCGCACCCCCTCACCCTTACACACCCTCACTCACACACCGCACCCCCAGTCACTCTCAATCTCACACAACCTCTCTCAAACACCCTCTCTCACACACCCTCACCCTCTTACACACCCTCACCCTCTCACACACCCTCATCACTCTACCACTCTACCGCCCTCACTTTACCGCCCTCACTCTACTACTCTACCGCCCTCACTCTACTGCTCTCACTCTACCACACTACCGCCCTCACTCTACCACTCACCGCCCTCACTCTACCACTCTACTGCCCTCACTCACTCTACCGCCCTCACTCACTCTACCGCCCTTACCCACTCTACCGCCCTCACTCACACTATCGACCTCACTCTATCTATCTATTGCCCTCCCTCACTCTATCTATCACCTCTCCTCACTCTATCTATCTATCGCCCTCCCTCTATATCGATAGCCCTCCTATCTAGCTACCCCCCTCCCTCCCTCTATCTATCACCCTCCCTCTATCTATCGCCCTCTTTCTATCTAGCTATCGCCCTCCCTCTATCTATCGCCTCACTCTATCGCCCTCCCTCCCTCTATCTTTCGCCCTCCCTCTCTTCCACACACCTCCTTCTCTAACTCCCTGTTCTCTTTTGCTGTGCTGATCTGCTGCTCTCTTGCACCCTGCCTCCTTCTTTAACTCCCTGTTCTCCTCTCCTGTGCTAATCTGCTGCTCTCTTGCACCCGGCCTCCTTCTTTAACTCCCTGTTCTCCTCTCCTGTGCTAATCTGCTGCTCTCATCCACCCCACCTCCTTCTTTAACTCCCTGGTCTCTTCTCTTCTCCTGTGCTGAACTGCTGTTCTCTTCCACCCGCCTCTTTCTTTAACTCCCTGTTATATTCTACTGTGCTGATCTGCTGCTCTCGTCAAACCGAACTCCTTCTTTAACTCCCTGTTTGCTTATCTTCTCCTGTGCTGATCTGCTGTTCTCTTTCACCCCGCCTCCTTCCTTAACTCCCTGTTCTCTTCTCCTGAGCTAATATGTTGTTCTCAACCACCCACTTCCTTCCTTAACTCCCTGTTCTCTTCTCCTGTGCTGAACTGCTGCTCTCTTCCACCCCACCTCCTTCTTTATATCCATGTTCTCTTCACCTGTGCTGATCTGCTGCTCTCTTCCACCCTGCCTCCTTCTCTAAATCCCAGTTCTCTTCTCTTCTCCTGTGCAGATCTGCTGCTCTCTTCCAACCAGCCTGCTTCTTTAACTCCCTGTTTTCTTCTCCTGCGCTAATCTGCTGTTATCTTCCACTCGCCTCTTTCTCTAACTACCTGTTCTCTTCTCCTGTGCTGATCTGCTGCTCTCTCCCACCCGCCTCTTTCTTTAACTCCATGTTCTCTTCTGCTGTGCTGTTATGCTGCTCTCTTCCAACCAGGCTCCTTCTCTAACTCCCTGTTCACTTCTCTTCTCCAGAGCTGATCTGCTGCTCTCTTCATCCCGCCCCCTTCTCTACCTCCCTGTTCTCTTCTCCCGTGCTGTTCTGCTGCTCTCTTCAACCCCACCTCCTTCTTTAACTCCCTGTTAACTTCTGCAGATCTTCTGCTCTCTTCCACCTCACCTCCTTATCTAACTCCATGTTCTATTCTCTTCTCCTGTACTGATCTGCTGCTCTCTTCAACCCGCCTCCTTCTCTACCTCCCTGTTCTCTTCTCCTGTGCTGTTCTGCTGCTCTCTTCAACCCTACCTCCTTCTTTAACTCCCTGTTAACTTCTGCAGATCTGCTGCTCTCTTCCACCCCACCTCCTTCTTTAACTCCCTGTTAACTTCTGCAGATCTGCTGCTCTCTTCCCCCCACCTCCTTCTTTAACTCCCTGTTCTCTTCTGCTGTGCTGATCTGTTCCTCTCTTCCATCCACCTCCTTCTCTAACTCCCTGTTATCTTTTCTCGTGCTGATCTGCTGCTCTCTTCCACGTGCCTCCTTCTCTAACTCCCTGTTCTCTTCTCTTTTCCTGTGCTGATCTGCTGCTCTCTTCCACCCCAACTCCTTCTTTAACTCCCTGTTCTCTTCTCCTGTGCTGATCTGCTGTTCTCTTTCACCGCCCCCTTCTTTAACTCCCTGTTCTTTTCTCCCATGCTGATCTGCTGCTCTCTTCCACCCGCTTCCTTCCTTAATTCCCTGTTCTCTTCTCCTGCGCTGATCTGCTGCTCTCTTGTACCCCGCCTCCTTCTTTAACTCCATGTTCTCCTCTCCTGTGCTAATCTGCTGCTCTCTTCTTCCCGCCTCCTTCTTTAACTCCCTGGTCTCTTCTCCTATGCTGATCTGCTGCTCTTATCCACCCCACCTCCTTCTTTAACTCCCTGGTCTCTACTCTTCTCCTGTGCTGAACTGCTGTTCTCTTCCACCCGCCTCCTTCTTTAACTCCCTGCTATCTTCTCCTGTGCTGATCTGCTGCTCTCGTCACACCCAACTCCTTCTTTAACTCCCTGTTTGCTTCTCTTCTCCTGTGCTGATCTGCTGTTCTCTTTCACCCCGCCTCCTTCTCTAACTCCCTGTTCTCTTCTCCTGTGCTAATATGTTGTTCTCAACCACCCACTTCCTTCCTTAACTCCCTTTTCTCCTCTCCTGTGCTGAACTGCTGCTCTCTTCCACCCCACCTCCTTCTTTATATCCATGTTCTCTTCACCTGTGCTGATATGCTTCTCTCTTCCACCCGCCTCCTTCTCTAACTCCCCATTCTCTTTTCTTCTCCTGTGCAGATGTGCTGCTCTCTTCAAACCATCCTCCTTCTTTAACTCCCTGTTTTCTTCTCCTGCGCTAATCTGCTGTTATCTTCCACTCGCCTCTTTCTCTAACTACCTGTTCTCTTCTCCTGTGCTGATCTGCTGCTCTCTTCCACCCGCCTCTTTCTTTAACTCCATGTTCTCTTCTGCTGTGCTGTAATGCTGCTCTCTTCCAATCAGCCTCCTTCTCTAACTCCCTGTTCACTTCTCTTCTCCAGAGCTGATCTGCTGCTCTCTTCAACCCGCCTCCTTCTCTACATCCCTGTTCTCTTCTGCTGTGCTGTTCTGCTGCTCTCTTCAACCCCACCTCCTTCTTTAACTCCCTGTTAACTTCTGCAGATCTGCTGCTCTCTTCCACCTCACCTCCTTATCTAACTCCCTGTTCTATTCTCTTCTCCTGTGCTGATCTGCTGCTCTCTTCCACCCCACCTCCTTCTTTAACTCCCTGTTCTCTTTGGCTGTGCTGATCTGTTCCTCTCTTCCACACACCTCCTTCTCTAACTCCCTGTTCTCTTCTCTCGTGCTGATCTGCTGCTCTCTTCCACGCACGTGCCTCCTTCTCTAACTCCGTGTTTTCTTTTTTTTCCTGTGCTGATCTGCTGCTCTCTTCCACCCCACCTCCTTCTTTACTCCCTGTTCTCTTTTGCTGTGCTGATCTGCTGCTCTCTTCTACCCGCTTCCATCTTTAACTCCCTGTTCTCTTCTCCTGCGCTGATCTGCTGCTCTCTTGCACCCCACCACCTTCTTTAACTCCCTGTTCTCTTCTCTTCTCCTGTGCTTATCTGCTGCTCTCTTCCACCTGCCTCCTTCTTTAACTCCCTGTTCTGTTCTCCCATGCTGATCTGCTGCTCTCTTTCACCCTGCCCTTTCTCCAACTCCCTGTTCTCTTCTCCTGTGCTGATCTGCTGTTCCCTTCCACCGCCTCCTTCTCCAACTCCCTGTTCTCTTCTTCTGTGCTGATCTGCTGCTCTCTTCCACATACATCCTTCTGTAACTGCACACACACATACATACAACCACAGACACACACACATACAACCACACACATACAACCACACACACACAACCACACACACAAACATCAGCCCACACAAACATCACCCCACACAAACATCACCCCACACACCACCCCACACGCACAACCACACGCACAACCACACACTGAACCACACACTCAACCACACACTCAACCACACTCTCAACCACACTCACAACCACACACTCAACCACAAACACAACCATACACACAACCACACACACAACAATACCACTATTCCCATAAACTTTCAACTCTGACCACACTCTGTCTTCACAGCGCCAGGAAACCAACCGGTGTCAGTGCGATATACAAATCATTGTTAACATAACATAACATAACACACACACACAACCACACCCAACCACACACTCAGCCACACATACAACCACACACACAACCATACACACACACAACCAAACCCAACCACACACACAACCACACACAACCACACACACAACCACACACACATTCACCACACACACATACAACCACACACACAGCCACACACACACAATCACACATACACACAACCACACACACACAACCACACCCAACCACACACACAGCCACACATACAACCACACACACAACCACACACACAACCACACCCAACCACACACACAAGCACACACAACCACACACACAACCACATACAACCACACACACACACACACACAACCACACACACACACAACCACACCCACACACAACCACACCCACACACAACCACACACATCTATCTATCGCCCTCACACTATCTATCGATCGCCCTCACTCTATCTATCACCCTCACTCTATCTATCTATCACCTCACTCTATCTGTCTATCGCCCTCATTCTATCTATCTATTGCCCTCACTCTATCTATCTATCTATCTATCTATCTATCTATCTATCTATCTATCTATCTATCTATCTATCTATCTATCTATCTATCTATCTATCTATCTATCTATCTATCTATCTATCTATCTATCTATCTATCTATCTATCTATCTATCTATCTATCTGTCTATCTATCACCCTCACTCTATCTATCTATCTATCGCCCTCACTCTATCTATCACCCTCACTCTATCTATCGCCCTCACTCTATCTATTGCCCTCACTCTATCCATTACCCTCACTCTATCTATCGCCCTCACTCTATCTATCTATCGCCCTCACCCTATCTATCTATTGCCCTCACGCTATCTATCTATCGCCCTCACACTATCTTTTGCCCTCACTCTATCTATCGCCCTCACTCTATCTTTCGCCCTCACTCTATCTATCTTTCACCCTCCCTCTAGCTATCTATCGCCCTCACTCTATCTATCTATTGCACCACCACAGCATCACTCAGGGGCACCACAGCATCACTCAGGGGCACCACAGCATCACTCAGGGGCGCCACAACATCACTATGTGCTACCACAGCATCACTGAACGCCACAGCATCACTCCTCGCCACCACAACAGCACTCAACACCACCACAGTATCAATCTGTGCAACCATTCAAAGACAACTGGTTCAAATATTTACTCAATGTGTCAAGCTTTATTACAAATGTCACAAAAATATGCTAATATTTCATTTCTGTTCTTGGGTTTTCGTCACAATAAAATACACTGAACATAATCTTCACAAAAGTTATTTACAAAAGTTTAAGCTATTGCCTTTATAAATAACTTTTATTTAAGTATTAATTATTTAAAAAAAGGAAAAGCCATTGTGATTTGTAATAATAATACATCTAAGTCACGTAAATACAAAACATGTTGCTTTACAAATGCTATAGGTGTCACATTTGCAAAAGATAAAAGTATTGGCATTGTAAATGACAAAGTTATTAATTTCGCTATTTTCAAAACCAACACATGAATAAAAAATGTGTCATTTACAAGACCAATAGCTCAAACTTTCCTAATGCGAGACCTTTTGCATTGCAAATGCTTGTTTTAAACTATAACTCTTCTAATACTTGACACCTGTTCCTAGCTACCGAATTATGTTTAGTCAATAAAGCTTTATTTCGATAAAAACATTTCTTAAAAGCTGCGAGACAGAGTAAAAAAGGTATACAATTAAAATCGGAATTCAAACCAGTAGATAATAAATAAATATATCCCAAACATTTCAGTTGGGTAAGCAAATTCATCAAGAGTAAGCAATAATAATAAAAACAACTTTTTCATCTTCGTAATCATCATGTTAAAAGGAGTGTATCATACAAAGAGCGTGAAACATGTATCAAAGGAGAGGTATCTACAGGTTGGCATTCAGTGTTCTTAACCTAATATTCCATGCCATCTCAAAAATTTGGCTAGCCCGCAAGCAAAGAGATCCTGTGCATCAGTTCTTAGAATGCGCAGTGCATCAGAATGACTGCGAGTGCCCAGATCTCTACAATGCGGTCTAAGCCAACAGTCCCTTGGGACTTTGTAGGCTGGGCAAGCGAACATGATGTGCGCAATTGACTCAGAGGAATCCTCACAGTGCGGACAGGTAGCTGGTGTCTGGAGAGGGGGCTTCTATTTCACAGTCAGTTCTTGTGTGAGGAGTGAACCTACCCTAAACTCAAAGTACAGAGCCCTGTCATATGGTTTTTATATAACGTCTTGGTATGGTTCGTAGCAGGTAAGATGCTTGTATGGAATAAACTCCTCAGACAACCTGCCTATTCTGGGATTAAGAAGACCCTTGTTGCTAATCCAGAACCAATGCACCTTCTTTAGGTCTGCCTTTGGTGGAGCAGTTCTGTTTACCCATGCCTCTTTAAGGTTAAGATCGTACAAGAGTGTTTTAAAATCCTTTAGCCATTTAATCTTGTGCCACCCATCCATACTCATTACTTCGCTTAGCCCCTCTGCATATTTGGCCAGTTCTGGTTCCGCCACAGGCAAGCCCACAGAAAGAGGGGGCGAAGTCTTGCCAAATCTTTGAATGAGTGGCACCCTAGATCTTGCAGGAGAGGCTTAGTGGGGGTCCTTTCGGGGAATCATCATTAGGTCTTTTAAAAATGTATATTCAGATCTCACAATTTGGTCCGGGTTAGTAGAGCCCCAGAGTTCGGCACTGTAGAGGGCCGAGCTTACTCCTCTGGCCTTATATATGGCAATAGCGGGGGCAATAGGTCTGCTAGTTGAGTTTTGCCCCAGTGACCCTTTTTATGGTTTAAGAGCATTTTAGGCATGTGAGAGCTCCAAAGCATGGAATCGGAGATGCAAATACCCAGGTAGCCAAATGTATTGACCCTCTCTAGTGGAACACAATTTAGTACAGGGGGTCCTGAGATTCCTTGTTGGATTTAATACAAGATATTTAGTTTTCTCAGAGTTGATGACAAGCCCTCTGATGGTACAGAATGACTGGAAGCTGTCCAGGAGGCTCTGCAGGCCCCTCGGGGTCTGTGAGATGAGGAGGGTGTCATCAGCGAACAGGAGAGTTGGAATTTTATTCGCCCGCCAGGGTTGGAGCGTCTGATGGATACGCTGCAGGTACTCGACCACCCCATTCACATACAATGAGAAAAGGGTGGGAGCTAACACACAACCCTGGCGGACGCCCCTGTTCACTGGTATTCTATCTGTTTTCTGCCCTTGAGATCCCCATCTCACTTGCGCATAGTTGCCTTCATGGAGGCGAACTAGCATGTCCAGGATGTATCTAGGGACCGCTTGCTCAGCTAGCACCTGCCATAGGCGCCCCCGGGAGACTAGGTCAAAGGCAGTCTTTAGATCGATAACTGCGAGGTAAAGACTGTCTTGCCTATCTGGAACACTTTCCAGTGGAGGAGGAGGAGCCTGAACACCTGTTCAGTTGTCCCAGTTCCGGCCCTAAAGCCTGCTTGATAGTCGGAGAGGACTCGGTTCTCATCTGCCCATAGCAGGATCCTCTCCTGCAACACCCTCCCGACAACCTTTTGGGTCGAATCAATCAAGCTGATTGTGCGATATTTGGCAGGGTCATCCCTAGGCCCCTTTTTAAAAATGGGCACGACCTTGGCTCCTTTCCAAGAATCAGGGATAATGGAGCCGCTGTCAATAGCAATAATTAAGATGGTGATAAATTTTGTCCATTTTGCAAGGTCTATTCGAAGGAGGTCTCCAGGGATGCCATCTGGGCCCGCTGCCTTTGCTGGGACAATGCTCTGAATGGCAGTTGCCACTTCCAATTCGGAGAACGGATGTCTATTGGAATCCCAAGGACCTATTCTAGGCTCTATTACAGAGGTTTTGCAGGGTACTTCCTCTGCAATAGAATAGAGTTTAGAGAAGTGGTCATACCAGACTCGGCTTACGATGTTGTTAGTGATTAGTTCACAGTCAGGCCGCATCTTGGTTCTTATCAGGTTCCAGAAATGGCTAGCATCCCTCTCCAGACTAGCTACTTTCAGGGCTTTCCAATGCTGCTCTTCCCACTCTTTCTTGGCATTAGACATTGCCATATTGTACTCCTTTCTTGCTAACCGCATTGCAGATGGGGACTTACTTTTAACGGCCAAGACCAAAGTGGATTTTTTACGTCTACACGCGCTAGTGTACCACATGTCATTACCAGTAGACTTCTGCAGCTTAGTTCCTGCGGTTGTGTGAAAGAAGGCTCCCAAGGTACTAATGTTTTTTTTCGTAGAGTTTAGGGAGCTTGGCTATGGCATCTTGATCTACAAGGGCCTCTTCCATTTCTTTCAGGGCCTCATTCATGGTCCCTCTAATGCCATGCATTTTCTTTTCATTGAAAGCAACTCTATGCCATTTCAGGTATCTCCCACAGTTTGAGGGAGTTACTTCCCTTGTTGACATGGGATTGCCTATCTCTCTGGATACAGGGTTTGGCAGCCATATAGATTTTAAGGATAGGCATAGTGAATTATGGTCGCTGTCTACAGTTGATGTTACTACTATATCTACCAGATACCTCCACAGCGTGTAGTTTAGTAGAATGTAGTCGATTCGCGAGGAGCAACCCACCATATTGTAGGTGTGTGCCCCTAGCGGATCGGACGGTGACCTGCCATTGGTTGCCCTTAACCCGTGATCCAGAGTTAGAGAATTCAGCTGGACAGCCGATTGAGTCCACCTTTTTATAGGGGGGATGCTCAGCGGGGGGATTTCCCGCCTTACATCGTCCTTTCGATGTCCAGCACATCCTCGGCAGTGAGAGACTCAAAAGTGCAATTGAAGTCTCCCGCTACCAGGATGTGCGCATCGTGGGAATAGTTGGAAAGTTTGGCATCCAGTGAAGCAACTATAGGTGATTGCACTCCACCCTTTGTACCTCGGACATAGATATTAAAAACTTCCAGTGTTCTGCCTCCTTTATTATCCCTGATAGTTAGTCCTAAGAGATCAGGCGAATCACATTGGATCTGTTTCAGTGTGCAATCTAGGGAGGTACTGATCCAAATCAACAGGCCACCAGACGGGCCCCCCTTCCCGGTTGATGATAATATTGCTGGGACATGGTATGACATGAAGCCTACTTTGTGATTGGGTATCGTGCTCCAAGTCTCTTGGAAGATACAAAATTTGTATCCTTCAATAAAGCTGTACCAATCTGGCAGTGATAATTTCTTGGAGAGGCCAGCTATATTCCAACAGAGGATCTTAAGGTTCAGGCTATCAACTTTAGAGTGCCCTTGCTCGTTCCGTAGTTCAGACTGGGTGTGGTAAGGTTCTGGTGAGTGACTAATAATAGAGGGACTTACAGATGTATGCATGGGCTCGGGGATCCTTAGCAATGATTGAGAAGAATCTAGTTGGATTGACCTTGCCTGATTACATGCAATCTGTAAGGGAATAGGATCAGTGAGGGCGGTGTCTCTAGCATCTGGTTAGGGATTATATCTATGTACAATTGGTATTTGGGAAGTTGTTAACAGTCAATCATTGTCACTCAGAGTCGATCCTCTAGATAGCTCAGGGGCCACATCCCTCACCATTTCACAGGGAGCTTGTGGAGGACATCTAAATTGGATACCCGAGGTGCCGGGAGGACAGGTCCTATACTCCAAGGCCAATAGACCTTCAGCCAAGTGTGGGGAGGGCAGCTCGAGTTCAATGGTGTCTAGTCGTTGGGATCGAGAAGAATGCCTTGTTGCCCTGGCAATGTCCTCTCTTATTATGGATCGACATCCTCTGACGTGTCGAATCCAATGTATGGCTTTATTAATCAGAGAATCCCCACATTCGTAGGCCATGGGCTTGGGCACATTTACCACGAGGACTGTCTGATATGTGGGCAAGGGGCGGGAGGTACGTCCTATAAAATGTGGGTCGGGCACTGGTGCTTTTTGTGGAGGGGCCTGAGATGCAGCAGGGTGTTGGTGGTTACGCTCGGGTCTAAGCGCGGCACTAGTTTGTTCCCTGCTCTTTGGTAATAGGACATTCTCGCTAGGTGATATTGGCTTAGGAAATGGAAGTGTGTGTAGGATGGTTATTTTCTGGACCTACTCTACCTGCTTGATTATGGCTTCTTGGTAGGAAGGTGACAGACTGGGAGGCTGCTAATGGTTTGTGTGGCATGTGATGCAATATGAAGGATTCTACTGATGCTCTTAGGTCTGAAACTAGAGATTGTAATTCCCTTACCTCTATATTTAAAGAATTCATAGTTGATAATAGAGCCGAACTCCCAGTACTTGTAACCTCCCCGCCCTCCTCTTGTGCCTCAGCCAGGACTTCAGTTGGATCCTGGGTGGATAAGTCAGCAGGGGCAGCAGGTTCAACGGCCAGAGCAGAGAAACAATTGGAGCAGACTATCACTGTGGGCTCCAAGTAGCTTGGCCTGTGCTGTGACCTGGTCTGGGATGGTGTTTGAGGGGGTGAGGGGATATCAAGATCAGGGCTAGGTTGTCTCGAGGGCAGGTTTCTGGGGTCACTGGTGGTGCTCCGGGTGATGGTTTACAAAACATCTGGGGTATGTGGATGTGGGTTGGCTGGGTACCTGTGCTATATTCCTCAATTTGGGTTGTGGCAATATCTAAGTTTGCAAATGGATCACCAGTATACTCCCACATTCATTAACGAGCACTTCTATACGGTCCATGATATCTGTTCTTTGGGTCTTCTTATTGCTTTTCTTGACTTTCTTTGCTTTCCTTGGACCCAGTGTTGTGGAACCCCCCCCCCCCCCCCAGCGCCCTCCATCACTTTTCTTTTACCCATAAGGATAGGCCAGAAGAGTCAGTTAGACAGTCAGACCCGAGATCGGTTAGTGCTTTTTGTGGTCTGTTAGTAAGAACAGTACCTTCAGCAAAAATCGCAAGTCCATGCGGTTAGGTCCTTTGTGTAGGCGCTCCCAGATGAAAGAGGGGTAGCCCTGGCCTGGCTCTTCCTGGCTGTGACGGGCTTGGACGGGCCCGCCCTTGGCCCAGACTTTGCCCGGCGTGCGCCCACGCGCATCCCGCGCCGCGGGCGAGTGATTCCGAATGTATCCTTCCGGTGGTTAGTGGGAGGGGCTGGCTGTCTCAGGAAGCCCCCGCTGCCTTCTGGTTCCCACAGTTCTGGTGAGGCAGGAAGCGAGTGTCTCCCGCAGAGCGGGAGACGCGAGCAGTTTTTGAATGCCTCCGGTAGTTGGTGGGAGGGGAAGGCTGTCTCAGGTAGCCCCCGCTGCCTTCTGGTTCCCGCAGTTCTGGTGAGGCAGGAAGAGAGTGTCTCCCGCGGAGCGGCAGACGCGAGCAGTTTTTTAATTCCTCCGGTAGTTGGTGGGAGGGGAAGGCTGTCTCAGGTAGCCCCCGCTGCCTTCTGGTTCCCGCAGTTCTGGTGAGGCAGGAAGAGAGTGTCTCCCGCGGAGCGTGAGACGCGAGCAGTTTTTGAATGCCTCCGGTACTTGGTGGGAGGGGAAGGCTATCTCAGGTAGCCCCCACTGCCTTCTGGTTCCCTCACTTTTGGTGAGGCAGGAAGCGAGTTATATTATTAACCCAGGCACTCACTATGGGGTCAATAATTTCCCACGTGGCCTCGGCTTAATAACCCTACACTTATGTAACCTCAAGGTAGCCACTCACTTTAGTGCAATGACTTAGCTTGCATTTACTGACTTTGGATTTGTGACTATGTTTCCTCATGTTTGTTTTATCCCTTAGATTGACTCCCACACCGAGGGACATTCTACGCACATGGTGCTCCAGTAGCTGGTAATTTACAGGTCAATGCCCCCCGATGCTAGTAACTAGTGTAGTTAACCATTGCTTTTTCATTCCCTTTGGTCCTGAAGAATTGCCGCTAGATCCCACTCTTTGGGACTGTAAGGCAAGAAACATGTTGACCATATTGACCACATAAGTAGAAATACCCTCCCCATTACAGTGGTTAGTTGCCATCACTCTTAATCAGGGTAGGAGGCAGGATTATTAAAGAAGTGGCCCTGACCAACGTCCCCTGTTTTAATTCACTTTTTTAGATACCCACTACACTGGTACACTCTAGGGTCCCACACACGCACTCACCATACGGCAAGGATAAAAAGATCTCCACCAAAGAGCCCCCACTGAGGGTGCCCGTCGGTAATTGCACCGCCGTCCCGACGAGGAGCACGCCCAATGATGAAGTATGACATCTAGCGGGCTGGGTGTGTGAGGACATTGTATCCGAAAGGAGGAATTCCCTGTCCTCCTTTTTGATCATTGAACACCATCCTTGTTCCTACATCAGAGACTTTCCCTTGTCCTTCTCAGGAACTGCATACCAATTTTTGTTGTTCTCAGTGCTTGGGCATGTATGCTGGACCTATAATAAAAGCCCAACCCAGTCTCTCTCCTTTGTCCACACACAGTATACTAAACTTGTCATTTCTATTCTTGAGGGTTGAGACAACACGGAATGGGCCTGTTGATAAAATATCTTTCTACACCCCGAGATTTGGTTATTTAAGAGATGATCTGGTCCCCATATTATGGGCTGATAAAAGGAAACAACTGTCCTGTTACAGTTTTGTATTGATTTTTATGTGTTTTTAAAAAGTGTTGTTATCTTTTGTATTTACAACTTTGCCACTTTATGTTACAATGTTTTTAACATATATGTAAATTACTTTATTGACTGATTGACTAACCCAGTGATACTCTTGCATTCTTTGGGTCAGCAACCGATAGCTCGCAGGGACGGATGTTGTTCCAGGTAACAGATGGACAGGTCGGACGATCTACATCAAAGCCATTTTTCATAGAAATTGCACATTCAAAAAACAAGAATGTCCTGTGCCTCAGAACTAGTCTCCAGTTATGTGTGTAACTAGAATTTGGCTGCGCCACACAAGTACTCCCTCATAAGTAACTAAACCAGAGTGGCACAAGCATGTGTGATTTGAAAAATATGCACAGAGGTAGCCTCTTGCACCAGCTGTACCTAATATCTTGACTTCGCCCAGCACTTGACTGCTGTTAATGTATGAGCTGAAGCTACCAGAAAATGCAGTTACAAAAAACTAGGAAAAGCTATTTTTTCCAATTAAAAACAAATCGTTACATTCAATCCTAATCGTAGTACTTCCCAGCATATACAGATTCCAAACCGTCTCAGGCAGCTTCGCTTCATTGCAGCTCT
Source organism: Lissotriton vulgaris (assembly GCF_964263255.1). NCBI lineage: Eukaryota > Metazoa > Chordata > Amphibia > Caudata > Salamandridae > Lissotriton > Lissotriton vulgaris. Next base: position 986,478,271 of record NC_141695.1, on the reverse strand, counting down.
CCTTTCACTGTGATAATATATCTTGGCAGTTCTGGACAGCTCTATCTTGACACAGTGGGGGATTTTCTCAAGAACGTGCATGAATTTAACGCAACTCTTCAATTCACAGTCTATTGCGGGAAAATAGTGCTGTGTTGACATTGTATACTCAACACAGCGGTACCATGTGATAGGCTCACGATAACGCATCAAATGTCGGCAATAAAACCAATGTGACGCCGAAAAAACACGAAAAGAGTAGCGATGAAGCCAATCGCGATACAAACATCAGCGATAACCAGCAACAGGCCTGCGATTCCCACTCGTCATGCAGGAAAATGCTCCATAAAAGCAGAGTAACACAACTGTGAGATGACAATGTATGATCACAATCCCACAGCCGTGATGTAGAACAAATGACCATTGTCCCCCATCAGACAGGCATCTCCTTACAAACAGTCACAATCTACATTGACATGCATTCTGTATGTAAACTGCGCCAATTCGGAAACAGACATGGAACGCACTGTGAAACCTTATCACCCCTTCACATTGCAGAGGGACAATCAACACCTCCTGCACACAGACGTGCCATGTCCACGATCAAACAATTATGAAAGCATGGCCAAATGTAGGGGCAGTGACTCCCCCTTACGTATATGTTGCTCATGCCGCGGGACTTGAGTCACAGGGTGCATCCCTGCCCAAAAGAAGTCCTGTAGTCATTTGTAGGCCACAAATGACAGCATAAATGGAATGATATGGGACACATGTGAAATACCGAAGGGTGGGATACCGTACTAACTGTGACACACAGAACTGAGAGTTCCAATACATGACACCATAAACAGCCTCTCTGCACAGAGGTGACAGACCCACCATCCATTAACAAATTTCAAAATTGCTAGCACAAAATATCACACTCACACTTGTCTGAGTGATGTGCCTGTACAGATGAGTGACATGCATGCAGGGAATGTTTCTTGGAATGCATTTATTCGCACATCCTGTGCCTGTGGTCATTCATCGTACTGTCCCATGATTGCTAAGGACTGTCATAATCTGACGTTAACATGAGAAGAAATTGTGAATGATGGTGTTCCTTAGGGCAATTCCTGCTGTGGCTCCAGTTGGGTGTGGTCCACCTGCCTCATCTTCATTATTATCGTCTGGCGCATATGGCACCTGTATCCGTGGAGCATTTCTGCATACACATATGTTGAGTAACACACAACATGCAACAATCATCTTGCACATGATTTCTGGTCTGTACAGGAGCCTTCCACCTGTGATGTCCAGGCACCTGAAACGTGACTTCAACACACCAAATGTGCGTTTCACAATGCCCCTGGTGCGTTTGTGGGCCAAATTGTACTGCCTCTGGGCCTGTGTGTTCGGGGCTCGGAGGGTTGTCATCATACAATCGCAGAGAGCATATCCTTGATCACCTGTGACAGTGCAGAGAGACATGAGTTAAGACTTCATACTGCATGATTTATTGGTAGGCTCACTGGTTCATTGTTGAGTGATATGTGTGACTTTGTGATTCCTGTATGGCAAGTTGAAAATGAGTGGCAACAATGTGTATTATTTATCCTCACTGCTACTCCTTCCTCCCCCGAGCATATCCACTAGTGTGTGCAGCACAGTTGCATCACTTGCACCCCTACGGCACACCATTGTCATGCCTGTCTGCGCACTACGACACAGCCTAACTACGACACAGTGATGTTGTGCGCTGAAGGTGGATGGCCACGTGTGTGTAGGCTGGATGGACACAAATGTTGAGCACATGCCTGGCTGAACTCGCCATGCAGTTGGAGGTAGACCTTTGGTGCATGCTGCGCTAATAGCAACACACAACAGTTGGCATGTGTGATCCCTGACCCAGAGCGGGCATGCGCTCCTTCATGTACACCTTCGGCTGACTCCGGGGGCATGCCATATAGCAACATTGTCTATTGCAGGACGGGTGGTGCAGACACAACAACAAAGACACATGCATTAGTCACTTCCTTGTCAAGGCCTAAACTTAACCACTCCCAGAGCCATGTGTTGAAGAAACCACACCTCTATGCTGTACTACCATATGGCTCTCCACTCCGCTCACGCTCACAGGGAGATACGACACAGCTACATGTCCCAGGTCTACCCCACTGCCTGAGGTGACAAGGTTGCGCTTGTATACATCACAATGTAATGGGGTATGGACCTGGGCCCTCATGCATACATAATGACCACACGGACACACTGAGTGAGTTTGTGGAACTGGCTTTGGGCACGTGTTGTAGTACTGAAGATTCGGGACCCGTGGTATAAACATCGTCGTATCATGATGATTTTGGTATCAGCAGACCGGTAATGATTGAGATACTATGCACAAGCATTTCCGTCATATTTAAGTGACGAAATCACCCTGAAATCGGAGTTTCCGTCTTGAACCCTTGGGTTCCATTTTGTGAGAGGCAGCCATTTTGTGATTGTCCTCACCTAGGCTATATGACTGAAGCCGAGATCGAGTCAGAAGGACACGTATATCTTTGCTGACTCCTCTGTGACCTGGGCGAGCTGAGTCCACTGCCTGAAGCCAAGCCTGTTCTGCCAGTTCCTTTCCCAGTGGCCGAATGAGATTAGCATCCAGGTGCACATGTCGTAAACCTTTTCATCGCATACAAACTGTGTCTAATCTCACACACACATGTCTCTGTTTCTTTCTTTATGACTTGCTTTACGATGAGGAGGTGCCCGTTTTTATTAGGGGTCCGTCGATATCTGATGGAAATACTGGGCCTTGCCGGATAGTTGATTGTGGGCTGAACAAACTGAAATATGGGCTTGTCATCATGACTCTGCTTTTTCTTTGTAGTGGAAATATGTGAATGGTCAACTGTAAAATAAGGAATGTATGCCTAAAGCATAATATTTTGTATAAAAGAGAAGGCTGGCTTTGTAAGATTGAGCAGTCTCCTGAGAATATACACTGTGTTGTACTTCTAGGATACCTGTTACTGGCTGCAGCCAATAAATACGATCTTTGACTTCACCTAGAAGACTCTGTGTTTCAGTAGTCTGAAACAGGAAGAACTCGAAGTCTTCAGGTGTGTACCCTGGCACCGCTGGGTTCTTAAAACCCAGTACTTCAGTTGGCGCCCAACGTGGGGCGATTTCAGCGGTACCGGTCCAAGCAAGAGGTTCGTGAAGAGCTTCGTGTGAAAATTCTGGAGGAAGGCCGCCACTTCATCGACCCCTGTATGTCGACGTGGTCCGAAAGTCTTTGCTGCGAGGTTCCCCGCTTCCCGACGGCTACGAAGTACTGCTGCCCTTATTATTGCCCTGTTTTGGACCCTTGATGATTGGTAGAGCAAAACGATAGACGAGTCTTCTGGTGACGTCATCGATACCTTCAGTTAAGTATGAGTGGAGCGTCTACCAGTCCTTAGTTTGGTTTTTAGTTTGGGTATCCTTTTTGGATCGCTTTGATTTGGAATTTGCAAATCCCAAAGCCGAAGGACTCGTGTATTCGAGAGACTATCGTATTCGATAATCCTTTGAAGTTTGAAGCTAGACTAGAGAGCGTAGATGCCTGGTCTTAGCAGACTAAAAAATATGTTTTGTTTTGGCTGTAATAAAGATTCCCGATTGGAGGACTCGTGTCCGGTTCCTCCAACCTATGAACTCTATGTGAAGCATGGCATAGGCCCTATCTCATATAATGAAGTATGGATCTGATACACCAGAAAAGATGGTGTTTTAAAATGGCCTCAATATGGTAGTTTTGATACAGAGATTTTGCATAATTTAGAGGTCAAACTTTTTAAGAAGAAAGCCCGGCCGGCAATGTTTGACTCTTTTCGCATGTGGCGCAAAGAAGCCAAACAGAGAGAAATGAAGTTAGTGAAGAAAAATAAACGAGAACGATGTATGTCTATGGTACAAGCAGCGGTTGCGTTTAGGGATAATGAGGAAGAGCAAGAAAGCGAACAAATGCCTAGGGTGAAGAAATTAGCGGTAGACAGATGCTACCCAGTTTTGCCGCGTAAAGAACAGGAAGGAAGGGAAGATCTTGAGAAAGATCCTTTAATGACACATCTCTTGAGTTCACCACCCCCTTATGCACAGATTGCTACGGCACCACCGCTACCAGTTGTAAATGCACAACCCCCAGTTGTTGTGCCACCTGTGATTCCACCACAGCCAGCTCCTTTTCCGTTGGCTACTCTTCCTTTGGCGCAGCCTCCTCAGGGGCCGCCACCTTTGTCTCCTTCTTCGTCTGCTACTTCTACGCCTGTTCTTAATGTTTCCTCCATTCCGACTTTGAATTCTTCTGCTACTGTTCCGTCTTCTCTTATTCTTTCACCTTCTCTTTCTGTTAGAAAACGAATGACTACTGCAGTTACTGGTTTCTTTTCTCCTTTGTTGGGACAGTTGGGTATGTCCCCTGTTATTGAGCGTAGACAGTCACGTAGTCAGTTGCCGAATATGGATGAGTGTGCAATTTTGGACCATATGGCGCGTAAATGGATTATGTACGATACGTGGTATGATCTTGAGGGTGTTATGCATGTCTTCCTTCAATGGGAAGCACCGAAGCAGCGGTACGTTTTCAGTACGATGTGTGCTTTTCTTGTTGAGAAATGGGAAGAGGAAGTAGGACAAGCTCCTGACAAGTTGTATAGCATACGTTCCGAATTTGAGAAGGGAACGATTGTGAGTCCATCTGATGTTGAGAAAGTGGTTGCGACGTTGTTGTCATTTAGGAAAGCGTCTCCTTCTCGACAATTGTTTGAGTCTGATTCTTCAGTTGGGAGAAAGGCATGACAATATCCGATGAGAAAAGTTCCTCCAGTGTGGAAGGAAGAAGTGGCTGCTGGTCCAGGAAATAATCCGCCAGCTGTACCGGCTCATTTTCAGCGTGTTTGGGTACATGTTCCGTGGAAACGTGCTGAAGTTTTAACTATTAAGCAGTCTTTGCCCGATCCACGCAAAAATCCAGCAGGGTACTATAAAGAGTTGACTCAAACTGTGAGTTCCTGTATTATGAATTTGGCGGACATCGACATGTTGTTTGGCAATGTTGTTCCAAAACCTATTTGGAGTAAGATTCGTCATACGGATCATGCGGATGAACTAGGTGAAACATGGGTTAATCTTAGAGACGCCGACAATAGGCAAGTAGGCGGTGCTAAGCCTGAGGACTTGATTACTGAACTTCCTGAGAAAATGATTACGTATATGAAGACGTTAATGCTCAAATTGCGTGTCAATTGGGACAAGTTGTCTGCATGTAAGCAGAAGAAAGACGAAACAGTGTCTGACTTTTTCAGGAGGTTTGAAAAGACCTTCGTAGATCATAGTGGTCATGATATGGTTACCGAGGGTGGTCAGAGATTGTTTGTTGACAAGTTTGTACATAATTTGCTTCCTGAATTGTGCAATAAGTTGAAGGATTCTGAAAGTGCTTGGGCTGTTTCCACGTCAGCCCAAATTTTGGCTACTGCCCAGTACTATGAAAATAGGTGCAAAGATGAGTTAGAGAAAGTGGATTAGAAGACTAAGGAATTGAAGACTAAAGTTCTTCCACAGCAAGCTTATCCACCCCGTATTACTAGTGAGCGTGATTATCAGCAGCCTCAGCAGTATTCGAGAAACTCGCAAAGAAACGAGTCTTCTCAACAGCGTTTTTCTGTATGGGCCTAATCAGTGTGCATATTGTAAAGAAGAGGGTCATTACAAGAATAGTTGTCCGGTTCTGTTACAACACACAAATGGTGCTTCTGGTGTGAGAGGTAGAGGTGCTCAACAAGTGCCTAGAGGTAGAAGTCGCGGACAGAATGTACGTCCTTTGCCTCCGCAGAACTCAATGAATAGTTTGATCAACAGCAAAATTCGTCTGGTAGGACAACACAGTACTACGTGGATGATTACTATGTTGAAGGTGATGAAGCAAATGGTAATGATTGTTAGGACAGCCATGGACAAAGAGAGGGAGTTGTTTCAGTTCCAGTAGATCAGAGTGGACCCTATGTTGAAGTGATTACATCAGGTGTGTAAGAACCTTTTCTGTTGGATACTGGTGCTACAAAGAGTTCTATTATGCATTCTAAACTCCTGGCGCACCTTTGTCTGGCTTCGATAATGTTTCTGTAGGTTTTTCTGGCGCCCCCGTTACGAATACGATTTCTGCTCCATTGTCTCTTTCTGTTGGTCCGCGTAAGATCGAAGCACCCCTTCTTTTGACTACAGGTTGTAATGAAAATTTGTTGGGATTAGACTTGTTGAAGAGATTGTATGCAACATTGTATTGTTCTCCATCAGGAGTACATCTTACTTTAGGTAAGAGAGTGATCTCTCCGATGTACGTGTCAAAAGATTGCCTTCAATTAAGCATGGGCGGAAAATCCGTTCCGCTCGCGGATTTTGCGGATTTTCGGGAAATCCGCAATCCGCGAGATTTGCGAATTTCCCGCAAAATCCGCAAATCCGCGAGCAGCGGATTTTGCTCGCACTGCTCGCACTGTTCGCGTGAGTTCGCGCCCCGCGAATAAGTGCAAAATTGCAGAAATACGATCTTAGCAAAACTGAAAGTAACTACTTACCAGGTTCAAAAGTTCAGGCTCATCATTAGTAGCCATTTCCTGTAGTGCTTCCTGAGGGGCCCCTCCAGAGTTCAGTTGCCAGTTGAAACTATTATGTGACCCTGCTCTGAACCTCAGAATAGTTACACATATGCCACAAAGGTCGTGAATTACAGCTAAGGGAGACAAGCAGGAGCCAGGCTGGAAGTTAAAATCCATTAATCAGCCCCTAATTCATTATTGTCAGTTGGGGCAGGGCAGGTGTTGTAACTAATTTTGCAACAATGAAAGCACTTAGCAAGTGCAAAAGATCACTAATCAGGGCGCACTAAGGAAGCAGGTGCCAGCTAAAAAAATATTCTGTGACACATTAATCAGCCCCAAATTAATTCAGGTCACTTGAGGCAGGGAAGGTGTGCTTTGCTTTGCCGAAAATAATGTACACTGGACAACCAGAGGGTGTGGTGATGAAACAGAGGGTGGCATGGGTGGGCCAGAGGGTGGCATGAGTAGTCAGAGAGTGGCAGTGGTGACAGAGAGTGGCAGTGATGAAGAAGAGTGTCCCAAACAGGCTGGACACGTAGAAACAACAAGTTCGCAAAACTTGCGACCCGACAGGTAAGTTCGCAAATTGCGAAATTGTAAAAACCCTCGCGAACTGGCAGAAACACGGGCGAACACAAAAAAAAAAAAAATCCGCAAATTCGCGGGAATTCGCGGATTTTGCGGATTGCGAATCCGTAAATCCGCAAAATTCGCGAACGCGAGATCCGCAAAATTTGCCCATGCTTACCTTCAATCTGAATTGTCTCTCTTACCAGATTCATTGTGGGCTACTGGTCCAAATGATGTGGGTCTATTGGACATTCCTCTATATGTCGTGACACTGAAGGCGAATGCTAAGTTACCGCGCATTCCACAATATCGCATCTCGAGTGATGGTGAGCGTGCACTTTTAGCGATTATTTATGATCTGATCGAAAAGGGTGTCATTGAGGAAACGAGAGGTAATGTGTGCAATAGCCCTGTTTTGCCTGTTCTGAAGAGAACTGATCCTTCACAGCCTCCTGTATATAGGTTTGTCATTGATCTTCGCGAAGTGAACAAAATTGTTGTTCCACAATTTCACGTTGTGCCCGACATTACAGCCTTATTGACTCTGATTCCAGCTTCTGCCACATGGTTTTCGGTGATTGACTTGAAGAATGCTTTCTTCAGCATCCCGATTGCCATGGAGAGTAGGGGCATTTTTGGATTCTCTTTAGGAGGTCACAGTTTCGCTTTAAACGCGCTCCTCAAGGCTATTGCGAGAGTCCATCGATCTATAGTCAAGCTTTGAAGACACAACTTGATCTGTTGATTTTACCTGATGGTGCAGCCCTTATTCAATACGTAGATGATTTACTAGTCGCTGCTGACACTGAGGAGAGTTGCAGGGAAGCCACTTTGTCGTTACTACATCACTTGTCTGATTGTCATCACAAAGTTTCTCTCTCGAAGTTGCAATTTTGTCAACAAGAAGTAACCTACTTAGGTCACCTCTTATCGAAGGAGGGAAGGAAACTGGCCCCAGAAAGAATTCAAGCTATCGCGAAAATGAGTGTGCCTACGACACAGAGAGAAGTACGTACGTTTTTGGGTATTACGTCGTACTGTAGACAGTGGATTCCTAATTTTTCTTTGTTAGCGAAGCCTTTGATAGCCCTTACTGTTAAGGATACTCCAAATCCTATTCCTTGGACTGACGAATGTCAAACAAGTTTTTCAGAATTACGCAATGCGTTGTGTTCGGCTCCTGTGTTGGGTACTCCCGACTACAGTAAGCCTTTAACATTGTATGTTCATGAGAGAGAGGGATGTGCGTTGCCAGTCTTGACTCAGCAGTTTGGCGATAAGCAACGTCCATGTGCGTACTTTTCGTCCACTTTAGATCCGGTAGCTGGAGCGTTGCCGAGTTGATTTAGAGCTACGGCGGCAGCGGCTGTTTCAATTCGACAGTCTGCTGGTTTGGTTATGGATAACACGTTAGTTGTTATGGTTCCACATGCAGTGGATACCTTGTTGAACCGTACGAAGACACATCATTTGACTAGTGCTCGGTTGTCGGGTTATGAGTTGACGTTATTAGCGAGTCATGTGCACATTAAACGATGCAACACGTTGAATCCAGCCACATTGTTGCCAATTTCAGTTGAGACAGATGATGATAATGAAGAACAGCATGACTGTTTTCTGAGAACTGAAGAAGAAACGAAAGGGAGAATAGATTTAAGGGATACCCCCCTTCCTGAATGTGATGGTACTTTATGGGTTGATGGTTCGTGCTTTAAGTTGCTGAATGGTGATACGACTGCATCATATGATGTTACGACCTTGCATACAATTGTTGAAACTGCACGTATCCCACATAATTCAGCACAAGCAGCAGAATTGATTGCACTTACGAGAGCGTACGTGTTGTCGAAAGTATGAGAGTGACCAATTATACTGACAGCCAATACGCTTTTGGCGTGGCTCATAGCTTTGGACGTTTGTGGCGTGAACGTGGGTTTTTAACTTCGCATGGGACAAAGATCCAGCATGGACAGTTGGTGAATGAGCTTCTTGAGTCACTGACCTTACCGTTACAAGTTGCGATTGTGAAATGCAGTGCACACAAAAAGGTTACTGATGATGTTGGTCGTGGTAATGCATTTGCTGATGAAATCGCAAAAGAAACAGCAAACGATGTAATGAATCGAATGTATGTAGCAGGCCCTGCAAGATGGGTTGGTGATGTTGGAATGTGTGAAGATACGATTGAGAGCGTGAAATCCATTCAAGCTGAAGCTACAGAGAAAGAGTTGAATGAATGGAGAGAAAGTAAGGGTAGATTGGATTCGAATGGTTGTTGGATTGATTTGTCAGAGCATCAGAGATGGTTGTTACCCGATGCATATGTGCTTGCAGTAGTGACGATGGCTCATGGAATGGCACATATTAGTGTGAAAGGGCTTTGTAAGTTGTTGGCTCCGGTTTGGCAGAATGCAGGAATTCCAAAATGTGCAGAGAACTTGGTGAAGAATTGCATGGTGTGTCTGAAATACAATCCTGGTAGGGGAACTCCAACTCCAGATGGTCATTTTGCGCCTCCTATGTATCCGTTCGAGGTTTTGCAGCTAGATTTCATTCACATGGAAAGGTGCAACAATTTGAAATACGTACTCGTTGTTGTTTGTGCCTTTTGAGATGGATAGAGGCAAACCCTCTGAAAGACAATACTGCCATATCCACAGCTAAAGCCCTTGTCAAGGAATTCTTCCCTAGATTTGGAATGCCGAGAATGGTCTGGAGTGACAATGGAAGTGAGTTTGTGGGTCGAGTGATTAAGAAAGTATGTGAGGGGCTAGGCATCCAACAGAAGTTCCACGCTGCAAATCACCCCCAATCAGCTGGATTAGTAGAATGCTATAATGGCACATTGAAGTTGAAACTAGCAAAGATTCAAGCGAGTTCTCGTCTTAAATGGCCTGACGCTCTGCCTTTAGCACTCCTATCAACGAGAATGACTATTCACTCGTGAGTGGGACTTAGTCCCTAGAGATTGTGCTTGGCCGTCCGGCCAATATATGGGGAGTGCCAAGGCCGAAAAATATAGTGAACTCGAACATCCTGTACTGCTTCATTATCTGTACGAATTGACAGCTAAATTGCGTGTTTTACACCCACAGGTTCATGATACTCTGCCTCCGGTCTCTGAAGCTCCAGGACATCCTATCGATCCTGGATCGTGGGTGCTGATCCGGAACTTCCAGCGGACAAAGAATGACCAGCCCCATTGGACCGGACCTCACCTTGTTCTTCTCTCAACGAGATCAGCTGTTCGAGTAGAATGGAAAAAGCACTGGATCCACGGCGTACACTGTAAGAGGGTCCCACTGCCTCTCCCGTACGACCGTAGGATCCAGGAGAGTATCGCTGACTCTGAAACTGAGACTGGGCCTCGTTTTCTGCCTTTTAGCGATGCACGTGTAAAAGGAACAATTTCTGAACAAGAAAGTGACAATATCTTGCAAGAAGCTGTGCCACCGTCAAGTCGATTGAACACTACAGAGCCTGAACTCTTGTTTCAGAACCAGACAGTACATGGAAGAAGCCGTTATAATCTGAGGCCGAGAACTATGGACAAATAAAAATTCTTTTTCTATTTTTCAATGTGCAGCTCTCTCATCTGAGAAACTTGCTTATTTTTGTTTTTTTAACTGCCATCTGGTTCAGCTGCTAGGGTCGCGGTTGCTTAAGTCTTTGGAGTGCAGCTGAAGACGTAAGGTCGACAGTTCTGGGTGGTCTAAGGGAGTTGCCCTGGACTGACAGAAGCATTCCTTAGCATGGAACACCCTACCGCCGCGGGCAGCTACTTAGAGAGGATGGAGCTTTTCAAGATGGAGAGACCTGCCAAACAGATGAACTTTAAAGCCAGAATGTGTATAGTAATGACAAGAAAACAATTTTTGATATTATGCATTTTTATGTTGCTTAGTGTAATGATGTTTTTAATAGGATATGTTTTATTCTCTTTTCAAGTGAACTTTGCACCCACTACACAGCCCATACCTCCTCCTAATGTTTCTTCGCATTCTTTTCACCCTCTGCCTGAGCATGAGTCCACTAGAAGATTAGAGTTTATCAATAACTCTTTCATCCAGCTTTTACACCAACACCAACTAGTAGTGAATACAACTAATTGTTGGGTGTGTGGTCTTATGCCACATACAACAGATAAAGGTATCCCATACTTGGTCTTACCATTTAGTTACAATGGATCTTTGTGGGCGTTTCAGACGATGTTCATATATGCTATCGAACCATATCCTCCGCGTTCCACAAGAAGTAACTCGAGCAACAAAGCATTGGTAGTAGGAATTGCAAATATGAGCAGAACAATTGACTCGTATAGAACGATTCCTAGAGATGAGTTGCAAGCTTACGTTAGATGGAATGTAACAAAATATGGAGTTGCTTTGAGTGAGAACCAGCGAGCAAAGAGATCCTCCTCAATTTGGATTGTACCCCATCAGGGTCACCTATGTCTGCAAGGTAATGGCAAGAATCCCAGAGCTCAGTTAGGGAGAAGTATCTGCACCGAAACGTATGTTTTTGCATCCCAGACTTCCCCTCCATTTCTAGCAGCTAAGGGTACCTATTTCATCTGCCAAGATAGAGCCTATACATGGTTGCCCCCTGACTTCTCCGGCACATGTTTTGTTTCGTTCCTGTTGCCTCCCACCTATACGGCTACAGCAGATTACCACAGGACAAGGCTAGTTAGAGGTGTCGTGAGTGAAGAAGACACTGCAGGACAAGAATTTGGAGATTTCGTGAAGGGTTTTCTGCTGTTTTGGGGACCTATGGTTAACAGCAGGAACATAAGGCAATTGACAAGGGTGGTTGAATCCACTATATTTGAAACTGCCGGTACCCTCAGTAATTTGACGGCTGAGCTCCAGTCAGATCGCCTTATGACTCTTCAGAATAGGGTCGCATTAGACATCATACTTGCAGACCGAGGTGGGGTATGTAAAGTGATCCAATCAAGTTGCTGTATTTTCATCCCCGATAACGCTCCGACAGTTCACCAGGCCATTTCCAAACTGCATAAGAGCTCCGAATCTATCCGCATGGATAAAGGGGATTGGTCATTGATGGGGTAGTTCTGGGAACTGATATCCGTCTGGGGATGGAAGATTCTTATAGTCATTGGGATGATCTTAGCCATTCTTTTTCTGTTCTGTCTGTGTGTACAGTGTGCTCCTGCAATATGTGGCCTCTGTGCTACATCGTGTGTAAGGACACCTGTATCAAGGAACGAGCTAAGTAATAGGATGATGCCACAGCAGCATCTCAATGACTTTATGAATATAGACCTGGACTCAGATTAGCGTGAGTATAGGTTGTTGCCTATGTAAGGGCAAAAGGAGGGTCTGTAGTACTGAAGATTCTGGACCCGTGTTATAAACATCGTCGTATCATGACGATTTTGGTATCAGCAGACCGGTAATGATTGAGATACTATGCACAAGCATTTCCATCATATTTTAGTGACGCAATCACCCTGAAATCGGAGTTTCTGTCTTGAACCCTTGGGTTCCATTTTGTGAGCGGCAGCCATTTTGTGATTGCCCTCACCTAGGCTATATGACTGAAGCCGAGATCGAGTTGGAAGGACACATATACCTTTGCTGACTCCTCTGTGACCTGGACATCGCATACAAACTGTGTCTAATCTCACACACACATGTCTCTGTTTCTTTCTTTATGACTTGCTTTACGATGAGGAGGTGCCCGTTTTTATTAGAGGTCAGTCGATATCTGATGGAAATACTGGTCCTTGCCGGATAGTTGATTGTGGGCTGAACAAACTGAAATATGGGCTTGTCATCATGACTCTGCTATTTCTTTGTAGTGGAAATATGTGAATGGTCATCTGTAAAATAAGGAATGTTTGCCTAAAGCATAATATTTTGTATAAAAGAGAAGGCTGGCTTTGTAAGATTGAGCAGTCTCCTGAGAATATATACTGTGTTGTACTTCTAGGATACCTGTTCCTGGCTGCAGCCAATAAATACGATCTTTGACTTCACCTAGAAGACTCTGTGTTTCTGTAGTCTGAAACAGGAAGAACTCGAAGTCTTCGGGTGTGTACCCTGGCACCGCTGGGTTCTTAAAACCCAGTACTTCAGTGTGCCTGGATTTAGGGTCCGATTAGGTCGCGGTTTTCCCGCATCCTCCGGGCCGGCGGAAGCCAACGCCGGCCCAGAGGATGCGGGAAAACCGCTGGGGAGGGTCTCAGAATCGGTCCGCAGCTTTTCCGCCGCGGTCGCCTTCCGACCACGGGGGAAAAGCACTAACATGGCTGGCGGTGTCTATCAGACACCGCCAGCCATATTAGGATGGGGATCAACAGATGCCTTTCCGTGGCGGATTCTCCGCCGTGGCAAGGCATACAGTGAATTCTTTGGGGGCCCGTTGCAGGCCCCCAGGTTGTGTGGGGGGGTGGTGGGTGCACATGGGGGGTACCATAGGTACCCCCCTGCATTTGCATGCATGAAGCGGCAGGCACCGCGCGGTGCCTGCCGCTTTGTGCATGCAAATGCACTTTTGTCATTTTTTACATTGCGGAGGGTGCTGCTTCAAGCAGCACCCCTCGCAATGTAAAAAATACAGGATGTGACCGCCAGGCTGGCGGTCACATCCTAATTGCCATGGAGGGACCACCGCTGCCCATGCGGACGGTCCCTCATACTCAGTGGTGGCGGACGGACGCAAGTTTGATATGGTTGTGGATTATGTGTGGGGATATATTTTAGTGAGAGAGGGTGTGTTCAAATTTGTGCCACTGGAACTACAGTATTCAAAATATTGACCGAGGGGCATATTTGTGCACCCCCCTTTCGCCACGCAAGGGCAAAGCAAAACCTCAATGAGATTTATCAAGCCATGTAAGGACACCTTGTGTGGTTCTTGATAAATCTAGAGTGAAGCAAGGCAGAACAGTTTACTGCCTTGTGTTACTCTGTGGGAGGGATGCATGCCATGGGTGGTGTGTGGGTGTTCCTCCACATTCACCCATGGATTCTGACCCATGCCCGGATTTACCAACATTGGTAGACCTGGGGATGTATCAGAATTAAAAGCCTCCCCACCGGAGGCACAACAAGGAGAAATATATTTATTTCTCCTCATTTTCCATTTCTAAGCATGCTGTATTCTGCTATATAGAGGAAAATGTGGTGGTCCTGTCCGGGGGTCCCCACAAGTACCTGCTTCTTGTGGTGGATCCTCGCAGAGACAACATGAACTATCGCCCCACACACACCCTACCCTGTTCTGGATAGATAACAAAATCAGGAATAGGATGTGAGTGAGGATGGTAGCCAAATTTCTAGGGAAAAATGCTGGGGTTGGTAGGCGTTGGCGGTCGTCCCTCACGTGGGCAGTTTCAGGGCACCAACTGGACAGGGAGACAAGGGAAAACTGATTAACCACCGTCCTCTGCCAAACATCCACAATCATCAACACTCATATGGGACACCGCTTACCTCCTCATATGTACAACGGCCCCACTTCCATCAAAGGAAACAAGGTCAGGCATCCATAAGCACTCCAGGAAGTGAATAGGGTAATGTCAGGCGCTCCTGGCGCGGAAAGGAAATCAGATTGCAAGCGCTCCTCGCGCTGCTGCCACAGTACACAGTCCAAGCGCTCCTCGCGCTGCTGCCACAGTACACAGTCCAAGCGCTCCTGGCGCGGAAAAGAAATAAGTGTGCTAGCGCTACTCACGCTGCTGCCACAGGACACAGTCCAAGCGCTCCTGGCGCGGTAGCCCAGGTAAAGAGTCAGGGTGCCCTGGACACGGAAGGCATAACACAAAACAAGGCGCTCCTACCGCGGGTAACAGGAAATGCACGGCACCCCTCGTGCGGTCGTGAAAGAAAGCAAAAACGCTTCTGCGCTATCAGGTCCAGTATGGAGAAATGCGTCTGGCATCGGCAAGACGCTGTTGCAGTACGCGAAGCACCGAGCCTCGGGGAGTCGCGTCTGATAAGCGACCCTCCCCGGAAGCTCCGATGACGTTGTAGCGCTTCCGGCCATTGACTACACCGCTACCAGCCGAGGCCGGAAGTGAGGATCCCCACACGAGTGTTAACCAACAGGCAGTCCGCAACAAGCATACGGACAACAGGTATGCGGGGAAGGGGGGATTCAGGAACCATGACAGTCCTTCCTGCACCATAACAATCCTGCCAGCAATGCAGACTCTTTGCAACATGACACATGGGTGTCTGTGCTGGTGCTAGGCAGCCAAATGTGTGCAAGTGCTAGGAAAGGACAAGAATGCACTGTGTAATGGTAAATATGGTGCATTCCTTTCCTTGATATACATGGCCCCAAGTGACAGTTACTAGGGATCAGGGTGGGAAACTAGAATTACAAAATGTTGACAGAAGCATACAATATGGGCATTTTAGGAAACTCATGTGAGGCACATAAAAGGTACAATGGTTATAAAACTGAGATGGCATAAATAATATAACACATACTTTATATTATATGCTGGTGGATTAAAAATAATGACACAGTGTGTTCATGGCTTAACATAATTTTTTTTAAACAACAAAGGTTCATGGCATAATAAAAACATCAGGGGTGAGGATATCCTTGATTCAAGAAGCTCACCTGACAAAGTCTGAACACATATACAACGGAGGAGACCAACATTTCAAGAGGATGGATATCCGGATAACCGGAGGAATACCCTTTTATATGTTGGGTTTTATGAAAGATATTGAGGGCAAATATGTGACTGTAAGATGGGCTTTCATAGATAAGAAATCAATTAGATTAACACCAATGTCAAAATAATTCAGGACCCATACTTTTCCTCCAATAGATACATTTGCCAGTGAGATAGAAATCCCAAAAGACACCCTAATAATTAGGGTAGGCAACTTTATTCCCATTATTTCTGGAAATGCAGCCACCCACCCAGGGCAAGTGAGACATCTGGATCAACAGCACACTAACAGACCTAGTAGGAAACACTAAGTGTCTCATTATGAGTCTGGCAGTCAAAGGACAGCCAGACTTGTGAGGGCGCAGTGGTGGCGGTCTTCTGACCACCCTATTATGACCAGGGTGGTCTGGCCACCATGGGACTACCACAACCTCCAGGAATCAAAGATCCCTGGAGGTGGAGCTGCAGTCTTGAGCCTGCAATATGCTTGGTGCGACCTCCGCAGTACCGCCAAGCATATAACAAGATTCTTTTCCGCCATGGTTTTCATGGCGGTGAGTCTGCCATGAAAACAGTGGTAGAGAGGAAACAAAGGAGGCCCGCCAGGACCCCCAGCTGCCTTGGGACCATGGGGTGCATGCAGGGAGGCACATACTGTCCCCCCCCCCGTGTGCATGCACCACAGTACCTGCATGGCATTGACTGCATCAGGCCATTCCATGAAGGAACAGATTTTGACATTCCCCTTACAGTGCCTATTACGTAGGCACCGCCGTGGGAACTGTGGGAACACGAAAGAACAACCCAACAGACAGAAGAAAACTCTTAATTTGGCAGGTGGTTCAACCATGGGTTTAGCATTGCAGGAGCGATTGGTCCTGCTCTCTCGCCACCAAACTCGTGATGAGGCCCTAAATGCAGTATTTATATGGTGTTGAGAATCACCCACACAGTGTTCTTACGCCATTCATATCCACAAAACACCTACTGCAGGTTAAATTATTTATTTATGACTAGAGAGCTAGCCCAAAAGTTGTTCAGATGCCTATTACCTGGGGAGACCACTGTTACACCACTCAACAAATTGCCTGCTCTTGTTTTTTAGATTTTTTTAGGCTGATTTTTAGGCTGGACCACGCGGGTAAGCTGAATTTGAAGGCTTGTGTTCTCCCATTTATGGTCCCTGTTATGATCATATATTAAAGTGGAGATTGTTCACTTATAAGAGTGGAGTCTTTGGGCCCTTCTGCTTCATGGAATTATCCAGGTCTATTTTCTCATTTGGATGACTTCGGCATCCAGGTATAGACTAAGCATGAGCGAATTTTGCGGATCTCGCGTTCGCGAATTTTGCGGATTTGCGGATTCGCAATCCGCAAAATCCGCGAATTCCCGCGAATTTGCGGATTTTTTTTTTTTTGTGTTCGCCCGTGTTTCTGCCAGTTCGCGAGGGTTTTTACAATTTCGCAATTTGCGAACTTACCTGTCGGGTCGCAAGTTTTGCGAACTTGTTGTTTCTACGTGTCCAGCCTGTTTGGGACACTCTTCTTCATCACTGCCACTCTCTGTCACCACTGCCACTCTCTGACTACTCATGCCACCCTCTGGCCCACCCATGCCACCCTCTGTTTCATCACCACACCCTCTGGTTGTCCAGTGTACATTATTTTCGGCAAAGCAAAGCACACCTTCCCTGCCTCAAGTGACCTGAATTAATTTGGGGCTGATTAATGTGTCACAGAATATTTTTTTAGCTGGCACCTGCTTCCTTAGTGCGCCCTGATTAGTGATCTTTTGCACTTGCTAAGTGCTTTCATTGTTGCAAAATTAGTTACAACACCTGCCCTGCCCCAACTGACAATAATGAATTAGGGGCTGATTAATGGATTTTAACTTCCAGCCTGGCTCCTGCTTGTCTCCCTTAGCTGTAATTCAGGACCTTTGTGGCATATGTGTAACTATTCTGAGGTTCAGAGCAGGGTCACATAATAGTTTCAACTGGCAACTGAACTCTGGAGGGGCCCCTCAGGAAGCACTACAGGAAATGGCTACTAATGATGTGCCTGAACTTTTGAACCTGGTAAGTAGTTACTTTCAGTTTTGCTAAAATCGTATTTCTGCAATTTTGCACTTATTCGCGGGGCGCGAACTCACGCGAACAGTGCGAGCAGTGCGAGCAAAATCCGCTGCTCGCGGATTTGCGGATTTTGCGGGAAATTCGCAAATCTCGCGGATTGCGGATTTCCCGAAAATCCGCAAAATCCGCGAGCGGAACGGATTTTCCGCCCACACCTAGTATAGACAGCTTGGTTTTATTATCTGTTTTTAACCATCTATAGGGTTTCTAATTGACACAATACTTTTCTATACTCTAGGAGATGACTCCTACTTTCTCTATTGGTCGCTTCTTCACCTTTCTAGTCCTGATGAAGACTCGCATTTGAGGCATGCTGTTGTCCTTTTCCCTCCCCAAGTGTCGGGTCAAAACGTCAATGTTCTTTAATTAGACCTGGATCATTTGGTTATCTGTGCAGAGTGGCAATAGTAACTTAACAACTGAACCACATCCGGATGTGATATATGTTATATAGAAATTGTATACCAGACAGGCTTTCATGTACAATAATATGATTTGTGAGAAGTTCTAAAGGATCCCCCCTTTTTCTTTTCCTTTTTCTACTCTTTATCCACACGAGCAACTTCTCTGAGCACTCATTTTTATCACTTTATCCATTTGTGGCGCTAAGAGTTTTCGATATAATGTGTAAATAAGAATGTTGTTTAAGACTGATGTATACGTGATATAACTAAACTTTCAGAAATGCAATTATGTGTATGTGTCTTAATCTTCTGTTTTCGAAATTTTGTCTGTTGCCCTAAACTTGTAACTGTGGATTGAATCTACAAGAGTTTTCTTCTTTTCCACATAGTGCTAAGAGATCTTTTGATATATTCAGTTATCATATGCCTCTTGTTGCTTTAGCTGATTGGTATACAAAAACAGAAGAGGGACCCTGAACCAGAACCTAAGAGAAGGATGCAGGAGGGGAACAACCCACCAGGGGCGTCAAATTAAACAAAAACATGAAAGGGAGGTTCCCAAAAAATTAAGTGGACCAGTGGGTTCCGAGATTAACAATTGCCCACAGAACAGCTGATAATCTTTTAAATTATTTTATTTTCATTTTCATTTATAAAAAAATCATTATTTCAGTAGTTCACACAACATATATGGTTAATATAGCGTAAGCCCAGAACTCAAAGGAACATTAAAAACATTTCTGCAGACTCATTCATCCAAGCAAAAAATCACAGTCATACTCATACAAAAACACATTCATCAAAGTACCAACAACTAAGCAAAGAAAACACTCAGACTTTCATCAGTCAGACAGAAAAAAGCGCTGACGCGCGTTTCGGAAATGCCACAGTGGGGAACTCCTTCATCAGGGCGCCAGTCATTTAGTTTATTATGGCCATCCAGGTCTTTCAAGACTTTCAGAATGAATAGAAGAGATCCAATTTCAAAACTTTCTGGGCAAACAGTATCCTAGTGCAGCATATCAATAACAGAGGACTAGGCAGAGTCTAACTAGAGACCGATCGTCACAGTGGAAGATGTAGTTTGCAAACATAGGTGGGTCTCTGGGAACATATAATAATAACTTAACAACTGGGTAGGAGGACGAGAGAAACCAGCGGTCCCGGTCTTGAAGAATCGAATTGCGAAGAAGTGTTGCACGTATGTAGCGATATCCTATAGTTTCTCTGTTGTTCGATTAGGGGTGTAACATGAACTCAGCTGCTTCGGTTCCTTTATGAAGCAACACAGCATGCACGCATATGTAGAAAAACTTTTCCTATAATCTCTAACAAGTTCGAAATACGGTGTAGCATAAAATAGACCTCTTCAGTTGTTTAATTTAAAGAAACACAGCAAGCAGGCTTCTTTTGAGACTTCTTGGCATATGAAGAAATTAGGATCAAGAAATCGACCGCATAGAACAGGCTCCACGCCGAGATATCTGAGATATCTGATTGGACCATTGCTTTTCTGTATCATAAGTTAACCATGTCCTTCAGATTAATTTTGGGTGACCTCATTGTTCTGTGTCTTCTCTATATATAGCAGCATGACAAATCCAAGGTCTCTTCATTTCGCTTGAAAGCAGAGGCCCTAATAGATATGATATTTAGTGGAAACACAAGACAAATCCTAACTGGTAACTTCATCAAAAACTAGACTACAGCTCCAACAACAGAAAGAGAATGGGACGCAATGAACGTAATATTGAGAGGGGCTGGCATAGGGAACATATGCAAAGTGGAAAAAATACAGGGTGAAATAGATAAGATTGAAAAAGATCCAGCATTACTCCAACATGAAGTGGTAAACAAGCAGGAAGGGCCTGGCATACTGAAGTCCAAGAAACAGTAATATAAAGAACTATGATAGATTATAGAAATACTCCTACCCTTCATCTAGATAGAAACTATATAGAGATGGGGTTAGATGAGGAAGGCAACTAGCATGGCTATTAAAAAGAGAGCAAAGCAGTAGTATATTATAGCATTACAGGTGAGGCTTGGGAGGGTAACCAACTCCCAATCAGAAATAAAAAAAATATTTTAGAATAACTCAGAAGCTTATACAAGTAAAATTATAAAATAGACCCCCAAAATGTTGATGCCTATCTGAGATATGCAATCAAACCTAATGAATGGTAAAACAAAATACAACAATCCATGCCCAACTCACTAAAGAAGAATTGGACGCCACAATAAAAGAAATTAAAAAGTGGAAAACTCCAGGACTAGATGTTCTTCAAACAGAATGTTATCAGGAATACAGGGGAATCCTACTTGATAAACTGTTGGAGGTCTGTTATGACGCACTAGAGATACAACAGGGAAAGCATCAAAACCTGTAGTCTTAAAACCAGACAAAGACTCTGAAGACTACAGTTCATATAGCCTGCATCCAGGGATCCAAGTTAACACTAAGATACGTAGCAGTGCATTAACCAAATGTATTTTGCCAGTATTTTCAAACTTGATACAATGCGATCAATCAGGATTTATCACAAAATGCAATACAATGAACAATCTACACAGATTAGCACATAGCTCCTTAACTAACACACAGGATGATTATGCATTGTTTGCATAGGATATTAAAAAAGTGCTTCATATAATCAAATAGGAGTTCCTATGTCAAGTATTAGAAAAATATATTTTTGGTCCATAGTTTGTGAAAGGGTTACAATTATTATATAAATTATTATATAATGCCCAAAGACTTAATAAAAATGCGCAAATGTGTATTAAAACTTCGACTCTCAGATGGGGCACCTGATAGGGATGTCCTCTCATCGCCATTGCTATGCTATTTGTTTTGCGATGGAGCCACTAGCCGAAAACTAAAAGAGGGTGGGAGCACAGTGCCTCACATCCCGGCACTCAGTTTGCCCCAATGCTTCATTGTAAATGTAGTGCATCATAACACATAATTCAGTGACAGGCTTTAGATTTTTACCATTGTTGGTGCAGCCAGTGCTTTGTATCTCTAGAAAGACGTTCAGGATAGTTGTCCTTCTTCGGTAGAGTGGTGGTTCTCGAAATGCTGCCCAAAGTCTTCTCAAGTGTTTGTACCACTCACTGGGTGCAGGTGCATCAGCCAGAGTTGTCAGTTCATTAGTTCAAGAGAGCCATTTCAAACAAAAAGAGGGTGGGGGCACACTGCTTACAGCAGAGTACAAAGTTCCCCGGGGAGAGTGTTACAGAGTGGAGGAGAGAGTAGATATCACAAGTCAAGGGACTGGAGGAGTGCCCTTGTCGGAACTTAGAGAGCCTCACACACCCAGAGCATTAGGTGTGAAACACACCCTGACTGAAGGGTGTCCAGTGTCATCATCGACTCACTGCCCCTCGTCAGACCGGCACTGCAATGTCTGACGGAGTGCCCGAAGGCACTCTTTTGGCGGGGTTCTTTTGTTCCTTGCCGATGGTGGGTGTGAGTGAGGATGGAAGAAAGTGTAGTCGGTGCAAAAGTGAGTGAAAGTTAAAAAGAGTAATCAGTCCACAAAGACTTTTATTGACGTGGCTGATTCCCTGATTAAAAGGGGTGAGAGGGGAGCTAGAGACCGTATAGGTATACAGAAAACTAACTCAACCCCCTGGTGTGGTCAACATGTTTCTGGCCAACCGGCGATTCGTCAGGACCTCAACAAAGTACTACACAGGAAAACAAAAAGATTAGATGCTCATTCACTTAGAAAAAAGCAGATACAACCTCTCTGGGTCGGGGTAAAGAGGGCCACAGGGTCCTGCTCTAATTAGGTGACCTAGAGGTGGGGGACAAATAGGTTAAAAGAGAGCAAGTCAAATCATATCTCACTTATGTGACTATTTACTCAGAAGATATAGAGTGACTTCGGTGAATACTCTCCACACTGTGAGGGGTGAGGGGGGGGTTTGTGCGGGGAAACCAATCGTACCGAACATTGGGTAGACATTTCCCTTCATAATCGCTCTGTTAATGGCATGATTAAAGTCTCACATTGGAGGTTCCCAGAGTGCAGCTAAAACACTAAGCTGAGGTGTGACGCCGAAACTCTCAAGGAGACACCCATTCCTCGGACAGTTGCAAGAAGGTTCTTACCCTAGGGGGAGGTGACAAGGGCCTCGCAGCATGCTCCCGTGAGGCCAGCGCTGTTTGGTTGGATGAACCTGTAGGATATGTAAGGGAGGGATAAATTGATGTATTGCCCAGCAGGGAAGGGTAAAAGAGGTGTCTAGTGGTGGAGGAGGCTGGTTGAATAAGTAACCTCCACAGTGAAACCACTGGATATCGTAGGAATCAAAACCCTGGGGGAGGGATGACCACTCTATCAGCCCCAGGGCAAAACTAGTATCTAAAGTTTGCATATAAGACAACACCACAAATAAAAGTGCCTAGCGTATAGCTGAAACCGGCGCAGTGATGTTGTAGTTCATCGCGCTGATCATAGCCATCTCAATAGATGTGGAGTAAGGTTAACTCATGCCTAGTGCTTTGCTGGTATCGGCGCCGTGATACTATAGTTCCCCGCGCCGACCACAGCCTTCATGTTATGAGTGAAAATGAGTAAACTAAACTCGGAGGCAGAGGGGAAGGAGGGGAGGATCAACCCAGGAGGAGGAGGAAACAACCGGGGGACAATACCCGCAATCAGTTAAATTGATGGCCGTGCTGCAGAAACGCGGATTGGGCCAATGGTAGGGTAGGGAGCAAAATCCATTGCCACGAGTCCCATCTGGCTAGAGGGACAGAGTGGGATAGTGTTAGCACTATGTAGAATCTTTGCGAGTCCAGTACGGGGCTGGGAGCAGTTCCCGGCACCATCAGTGGAACCGGGGCTTCAGGCAAAAGGAAGAGCCCCGGGGAGTGGAGATAAGGCTTACCTTTAAGCAGGCGCTGGATCGGCGGGACACCTACCCCTCACGCTCACGGCACCTGGTCAGGGTGCGAAGCAGCGGGTGAGGGTTCCCTTCGGTGTCCGCCATTAAATAGATAGTATCCAGAAACGCCGGGGCACCATTGGTAGCGGCTCGCCTGTCGCGCGTATTGCGCATGCGTGGTACCAGAGTGGTTGTTTAGACGTGCAACCAACTCCTAGTGGCACAGTGTCGCGGCCATCTTGGAAGGAGCGCTAGTGCTGTGGGAGGGGTCTGCTTGGGATAGCGCTAGACTGGGTGACGGGGGAGTTAATTAGAGGCTGAGATGTAGGAAATGGGGAGGGGGGAGTGCCGTCATGCTGTAAGAGGGGGGGCTATCAGCAGTTAGAAGCCCCGTCATTGTTATGGGAAGCCCCTCTGATTGGCCGAATAGCAAGACCCATCTGGGAAATAGCAAGGGAAGATCAGATGCTTATGAGGCCCCAAGGTAATGACATCGTTTTCAGGACGGCTCAACGAGATTGCATAGCAATGGTCCTCTGTTGGCGGAGAAGCCTGTGTCAGACAAAGATGTAAGTGACAAATTGGGTGGATAAGTAACCTGAAGGGCTGGCTTGGCCATGTTAACTTGAGGTGTTGCCCCAGGGAATGTCGTCGTGAAGCCCTATGCCATATGTAATGCCCCGGGAATGTCATCATGAAACCCTATGACATGCCAATAGCCCTCTATAATGAGAAGACTTATGCCTGTGTGTGTCATGTTATCTAGGCAGGGGAGCAGGCTGGGGGATATTATCTGGAGACGGTAGCCCAGGGAATAGCATCATTGAGCCATATTCTAGCAAGTTGGAGACGATGTACCCATCTCTGTTCAAGCCTGAACAGTGCTTGTTTGGTCATGGTAGGTTGGGACTCAAGTACTAGCCATTGGATGCTGTCAGCAGAGTGATTGTGTAGGTGGTAGTGTTCATACAATCTCGTGTGGGTCTTGGAACATCGTATGTTGCTTTTGTGCTCCGTTATTCTGAGCTTCACCTGTCTCATGGTCATCCCTACATAAAATTTGTCGCATGGACAAATAAGGAGGTAGATACATCTAGAACTGTGACAATTTGTGTGTCTGTTGAGTTTCCACGTAAAGGAATCGGTAAGCTTGATTTCTTTGCATTGTATGGATTGAGGACAAACAGCACACCCCCCACACGGGTAGTGTCCGACGACAGGTGGGAGGTCCCACAGTGTCCGTTGTCCAGCACCGGGTTGTTTTTTAGGGCGTGTATGTATCAATGAGTCTTTTAGGTTAGCCGTGCATTTAAAAGCGAACCTAGGTTTGGGTAACTTAGTGCCCCCTGAGTTGAGGATGTCCCAGTGTTTTTTCACTGTTTTTTTAATGAAGTGGGAGTTTCTGGTGAAGCTTGTGACGCACGTTATTAGGTCATCACGTTCTTTTTGATGTACTTCAAGGAGGGCCTCCCTGTGGTTGTTAAGGGCTCTCTTGCTAGAGTCACGTATCAGTTTGGTGGGGTACCCTCTATCATGTAGTTTGTGTTATAGGGTGTTGGCTTCTTGTCTGTAGTCATCCCTGGAGGAGCAATTTCTACGGACCCTCAAGAATTGGCCAAAGGGAAGGTTTTCGCGTAGTGCTCTAGGGTGGTGACTATTGAACACGAGAAGGCTATTTCTGTCCGTATCCTTACGGAACAGGGTAGTACCCAGACCGGCTGGTCCCAACCGTATCGTGAGGTCAAGAAAGGGGAGGGCTGTCTCTGAAATGGAGCCTGTAAATTTCAGATAGGGGTTCTGTTGGTTGATCCAAGTACAGAACTGAGTGCAGCTATCGCGGTCACCCTTCCATAGTATCAGGATGTCATCGAGGTAACGACGCCATAATGTTAGATGTTGTCTGAAGGGGTTGGAGTCGGGATAGATCACCTGGTTCTCAAAGGCTGCCATGTAAATACAGGCAATGCTAGGAGCAAAAGTAGAACCCATTGAGGTACCCCTGATTTGATGGTACATCTGTGGTCCGTATTGGAAGAAGTTTTCCGTTAAGGCAATACTCGCACAAGCCATGACGAATGATATTGGGGTGGGTGAGGACCATTCCTCCTGCATAAGAGCAGACTCTACGGCTTCTTGTGTGGCTGCTTGGGGAATATTAGTGTATAAGGCTTCCACATCAAGCGTGAGGAGGAGGTCCACTTCTTCTCTGCCTTCGATGGACTCTATGAGGCGTAGGACATCCCTTGTGTCCTGCAGGAAGGATGGTATTTTCTTTACACTGGGTTGGAGGAATACGTCACAGAACTTGGACAGTGACTCCAATAATGAACCGATTCCGGAGACGATGGGTCTCCCTGGGACTGGGCTGGTACCTTTAAGGATTTTCGGCAGAGTATAGAAATAGGGGACCACTGGGTCTGTTGTCAGGAGGAACTCTGCCTCATGTTTCGAAATCCAGCCGTTTGCCTCGCCTTCAATGATAAGGCTGGAGATGTCTGTTCTCAGCCTGTTGGTTGGATCTGCTGGAAGGAGTCTGTAGTGGGTGGTGTTGGCTAGTTGGCGCTTACACTCTGTTTCATAGTCAGTGGCGTCTTGTATGACAGTTGCTCCCCCTTTATCAGCTTGTTTAATGACGATGGAGGCGTCATTACCCAGGGATAAGACTGCCTGTCTTTCAGCTCTGCTGAGGTTGTTGAAACTACTGATATTTGGTTTAGTTTCTAAGGACTTTAGTACAGCCCTCTCAAATGTCAACACCTCTGGTGGGACCATCCCATCCGTGGGGGTAAAAGTGGAGGGATTGCGTAGCCCTGTATCAGTCTGTCAGTGGATGGCTGATCTTGGAAGTAGGCCCTGAGGCGTACTTTGCGAAAAAGCTGTTTTATCTCGCACATTTCTGTGAAGTTGTCCGGAGTGGGGGTAGGAACGAAGCCTAAACCCTTTTCAAGGATAGCCATTTCAATTGATGTGAGTACTCTACTCGAGAGGTTGACAATTAAGCTCTTCTCCCCCTCGCTGCACTCCTGGTTTCCATCGGGGCGGATGTCGATGGCTGATCTTGCCACTGCACCCCTCTTGTGCCGCTCCGCTCGCGCCCTTTTCCTCTGCCCCAACCTCTGTCGTGAAAAGGGGGGTTCACACCGTTTTAGATATCCCCAGTCTACCACCCTTTTACTTACTTTATCAGAATCACGTTCTTACACGCATTTTGTTTCTCTTTTCTTCATTGACAGATATTTATCCCCTGGAAGAAGGCATCCTTGTAATGCCGAAATGCATTGGGATTTATATGAGTGCAATTTTGATTGTTGGAAAAACTTCTCTTGAATTTACCATGTCCTTGTGAACATAACAAGACTTGAGGAAATAATAAACAAGCATTGTAAAAACTTTTGATTCTCATCATGGATTTGATGAAACCTTTATATAAGGACTAGAAAGGAGCCCGGGGGACACTCCTCACTTCTGAGCAGTGCTACCTTCAGCATTTAACACACCCCCTGTTGGAGGGTGATACTCCGGAGCACCTTACAGATTTAGAAACTACCCACAAAACGCTGTGCGTCCAACCACACCCCAAGAACTTGAGGTGTTGCCCCAGGGAATGTCGTCGTGAAGCCCTATGCCATATGTAATGCCCCGGGAATGTCATCATGAAACCCTATGACATGCCAATAGCCCTCTATAATGAGAAGACTTATGCCTGTGTGTGTCATGTTATCTATGTTATAGAGAACAGTGGTCCCTATTCAGGGGTAATACAGTGTGATAGATAACCATACACTAGAATAGAATGTATGTCTTTTGTCCAGCCGGACAAGAATTTATTTTCATAGTATTTTCCAAAAGTAGTATCAAATAAAACATTCAAATGACAGGTGGGCACAGCCGTGACCCACAGAACACAAGACAGAACAATGAACACAGAATTGGCCAAAAGGCAAGCCAAAATGGGTCTGTACACTTGTACTTAGTATAGACAGACAAAAATTAATCATTTAACACTGTTGCACAATGTGTTATAGCTTGAGTCTGGTGCATAGGGTGTTTGAGTGTCGACGACGTTTCGATGCCAACATTAAATTTAGGGTATCATCTTCAGGACAAACAAATAATGCATTGCTGTCTTGATAATAATGTATCACACCTTTTTAACAATTCTTTACATACAAAAAAGGAAGAAGGGGAGAAAAAAGGGGGGATAAAAATGAAAAGGAAGAATTTTAACCACATTTGACAACAATATACTAGGCATGTTTTCAGCATAATGTTTGTGACTTAGGTGCTTGGATTTGCGTGATCAGTGTGGACTGAATTTCATGCAGAAGTGGTGACATTTCTCTAGTTTATACTGAGTGAGGATTGAAATGCGTGTCGCAGTGACAACGTTAAAAAGGAGTTGGTTGAATTGATGCTGATTCATGGTGCTTAGTACAGCTTCGTCATGACATAGTGAAGTATTGCAGTGATTCAACGGAGAAAAGACAAGTGAGTATGATAAAACCAGTCAGCATATTAAAAGACGACGAACCGGCGCAGTGCCTGATCATGAGCAAGGTGTTCCCAGTGAGTCAGGAGGAACAAAAAACGGCGCGGTGCGAGAGTGAAAGAAATATTCTCCTGGGTAAACCCAGAGGGCAATGGGCAAATTACCTAAGGTGGCAGAGAATCAACAGTTCACTATAGGCGAAAGGGCGCTCAGCATCTGGACTTTGGGGGTTGGTGGCACCAGCGGGATCTAAATGAACAAGAAGCAGAGGTGGAGGTTTCTAAGTTTAAGAAGGGGTGGAGTTGACACGGAAATTGAGTGTAAAACAGAATAAATTAAATTACCAATTCTGTTTGCTTAATGGCAGAAAGTCCTGTTGGGTGCTGTGTGCCAGCTGTTGGAGAATGCACGATCGCATTACCTGGAAGCAGAGAGGGGTAAAAATGGGTTTAGGCATGAACCCGCCATGTTAAAGAAGTGGTGTCCAAGGGATCTGGCCATGCTACTTACTTCAGTGAGTGTGGGCAGTATTGCCGCACCTGCTTCGGAGTTTCAATGGAGACTGCCGGTTTGCCTAGGCAGAGCTGGTTAAGGCACACTATCGGCAGAAAGTGAAGAGGGACTGGTAAAGGCACACTATCGGCAGAAAGCGAAGAGGGACTAAAAGGATGGGAAGGAGGCGGCCATTTTAAGGTGGTGTGGGTTGCCCAGGAAAGGTGCAGAGTAAGTGACTTATATTGTGATTACACGAGCACGTACATGCAGAGTGGCACAGTTTGTGACTTGAATACATGTTACAAGAGACATCTTTATAAAAGGGACATCTTTATAAAAGGGAGGTCCAGTCTTCAAGGCGATTGAGGCCACTGTGGATGCTATTGGTTCTCAGAATCCAATGGAGCTCTTCCTTGTTGAGTAATTGTGAAATGTCTGCCCCTCTTGGGGGTGGTTTGATCACTGTGATAATTGTCCATTTGAGATCATTCTCAGTATGTCCATTGTCCGTGAAGTGCTCCACTAGGGGTGCATTCGCCGTTTTACACCGGATTCTGCTGCGATGCTGTCCGATCCTAAGCTTGATTTTCTGGCTTGTCTGGCCTACGTAGATCATTTTGCAAGGACAGAAAATTGCATACACAACATTTGTTGAATTACAGTTAGAAAAATATTTTCTCTCAAATTTGATTGCTCCGTGCTCAAAGGTTTTTCCTACAGTGTAACCGCAACATATGCAGCTACCACATTTCACAAGGTACTCCCACAGAGGCAAAGAAACTTTTAGAACAAATACAAAAAACTGTTGAGGATTTCCACAAAATTGAACTAAACAAGAAAACCACCAAAGTTAAGAAAGATATAAAAGCCTTTTCTCAGGAGAGAGCATATCCGTACCTCTCCAAGGACTATTATACCAACCGGTCCTACAGTGGTCCACAAAACCAGAGGCCCTGGGGTAGATATAATAAAAGACAAAACTTCGTAGGGTTCACCGACAGTTCGGCTGACTTCTTAGACAATTCTGATCAACACGAAAGCCCAGGTCCATCACACAGGAATTTTTTAGGGAGAGGACGTGGCCAGCAAGAGCCTCAAGGGGCAGGCAAAGGCAAACAACCACAGAGATGGCCCAACCCCCCAGGCGCACGGTTCACCCGCCGCCAACATTACCGTTGGTAGCAGAACCCGACCCTATTGAAAATGATCTGACATTAAACAGAGAGAAAGGTCTTCTACCCATTTTTAATCTATCACAGCACACTTTGTCGGCTGATGAAGTTTCACTGCTCAATAAAGGCTTATCATTCGTGCCAACCATACGCCCAAACTTTGTGGATACACAAACTGAACTTCTAAGGTTTTTTAGAAAAGTTCGCCTACACAGCTTCTTTATTTTAAACCCATCTCAACCAAAACACTGTAACACCCCCTTTAAACCACCATCCAAATTTTCCCCTACCACAGGTATGATACCCCCTGAGATCCCTACATTCGAAAAACTTGTTCTGAAAGACCTTGCAGACCTTGAAACTAAACGATCTTTTGTACCTTACAACATTACCATTCAAGAAAAAAATGCCCTATCCACTATAAAAAATAACCATTCCCTTGTGATAAAACCGGCGGACAAGGGTGGAGGGATTGTCATTCAAGAAATAGACTCCTATAAAAAAGAAATCTTGCGACAACTCAATCACACTGAACATTATTGCAAACTACCTCGCAACCCTACCAATGAGATCCAGAAATTAATTTCTCAAGTCACCTCAGAAGCCTTAGAAACAGGCTTTCTATCAAAAAAGGAACATGAATTCCTCAACACAAAGTCCCCACGCATACCAGTGATCTATTGTCTTCCTAAGATTCATAAGAACGCAGAGTCCCCACCCGGCCGTCCCATCGTCTTGGGCTGTGGTTCCGTTCTGGAACCCCTCGGACACTATATAGATTACTTCATAAAACAGTTTGTCCCGGGTACTATCTGTTACATAAAAGACAGTATGGACATGATTAATCTCATTGAGGAGCTACCATTTGACCCCACATCCAGCACCATGTGTACGCTGGATGTGGAATCGCTGTATACTAATATTCCCTAGTATGAGTCCCTTCGTGTCATCAAAAAAGTGCTAGAAACACGTCCACACAATGTTCCTACCGTGTTTATTCTCCAACTGCTCGAGATTTGCTTAAGTAAAAACTTTTTTGTCTTTGAAGGACAGTTCTACGGCCAAGTGCGTGGAACATCTATGGGAGCGATTTTCGCCCCTAACCTGGCCATACTCTATATGGACCACTTTGAGACATCATGTATCCTAGACACGTCTAACACTTTCCACACAGGAATCACCTTGTGGAAACGGTACATAGACGACATTTTTTTATTGTGGAGTGACTCCCTAGAGAGCCTCACACAATTCCATCATTGGCTAAATAATAGCAGCGGAGGCCTGAACTACACACTCAGTACTAGTAAAGAATCACTTCCCTTCTTGGACTTAGTGATAAAACACACAGAAGGCCGCTTGACCACGAGTCTCCATCACAAACCCACTGAGCGGAACACCTTATTGAACTACAGCAGCCATCACCCTTGTGCACTCAAAGATTCACTCCCTTTCTCCCAGTTCCTGCGCTTAAGGCGGAATTGCTATTTTAAGGAAGACTATTTCAGTGAGGCCAAGACACTAAGCCATAAGCTTAGAGCCAGAGGTTATCCACAGAAATTAGTGCGCCATTCCCTCAAACGCGCCTGGTATTGCCCTAGGGAAACCCTCCTAGAACCCAAACCTAAGAAAATGCAGGAACGCCTAATTTGTGTCACCACATTTTCACCAGCATCACATGCCATCAAAAAGAGTATAGTCAAGCACTGGCCTGTGTTAAATGCTGGCCAACTGAATCTTGAACACCCATTGTTCGCCTTTAAAAGGGCAAAAAACATTAAAGATCATCTAGTCCGGGCAGCCCTGCCCCAAACCCCCCAAAAAACAACTATCATCGATGCATGGGGGTTACCGACTCTTACAGGCCATGTGAAATGTGGTAGCTGCATATGCTGCGATTACACTGTTGAAGGAAAAACCTTTGAGCACGGAGCAATCAAATTTGAGAGAAAATATTTTTCTAACTGTAATTCAACAAATGTTGTGTATGCAATTTTCTGTCCTTGCAAAATGATCTACGTAGGCCAGACAAGCCAGAAAATCAAGCTTAGGATCGGACAGCATCGCAGCAGAATCCGGTGTAAAACGGCAAATGCACCCCTAGAGGAGCACTTCACGGACAATGGACATACTGAGAATGATCTCAAAAGGACATTTATCACAGTGATCAAACCACCCCCAAGAGGGGCAGACATTTCACAATTACTCAACAAGGAAGAGCTCCAATGGATTCTGAGAACCAATAGCATCCACAGTGGCCTCAATCGCCTTGAAGACTGGACCTCCCTTTTATAAAGATGTCCCTTTTATAAAGATGTCTCTTGTAACATGTATTCAAGTCACTAACTGTGCCACTCTGCATGTACGTGCTCGTGTAATCACAATATAAGTCACTTACTCTGCACCTTTCCTGGGCAACCCACACCACCTTAAAATGGCCGCCTCCTTCCCATCCTTTTAGTCCCTCTTCGCTTTCTGCCGATAGTGTGCCTTTACCAGTCCCTCTTCACTTTCTGCCGATAGTGTGCCTTAACCAGCTCTGCCTAGGCAAACCGGCAGTCTCCATTGAAACTCCGAAGCAGATGCGGCGATACTTCCCACACTCACTGAAGTAAGTAGCATGGCCAGATCCCTTGGACACCACTTCTTTAACATGGCGGGTTCATGCCTAAACCCATTTTTACCCCTCTCTGCTTCCAGGTAATGCGATCGTGCATTCTTCAACAGCTGGCACACAGCACCCAACAGGACTTTCTGCCATTAAGCAAACAGAATTGGTAATTTAATTTATTCTGTTTTACACTCAATTTCCGTGTCAACTCCACCCCTTCTTAAACTTAGAAACCTCCACCTCTGCTTCTTGTTCATTTAGATCCCGCTGGTGCCACCAACCCCCAAAGTCCAGATGCTGAGCGCCCTTGCGCCTATAGTGAACTGTTGATTCTCTGCCACCTTAGGTAATTTGCCCATTGCCCTCTGGGTTTACCCAGGAGAATATTTCTTTCACTCTCGCACCGCACCGTTTTTTGTTCCTCCTGACTCACTGGGAACACCTTGCTCATGATCAGGCACTCGCCGGTTCGTCGTCTTTTAATATGCTGACTGGTTTTATCATACTCACTTGTCTTTTCTCCGTTGAATCACTGCAATAATTCACTATGTCATGACGAAGCTGTACTAAGCACCATGAATCGGCATCAATTCAACCAACTCCTTTTTAACGTCGTCACTGCGACACGCATTTCAATCCTCACTCAGTATAAACTAGAGAAATGTCACCACTTCTGCATGAAATTCAGTCCACACTGATCACGCAAATCCAAGCACCTAAGTCACAAACATTATGCTGAAAACATGCCTAGTATATTGTTGTCAAATGTGGTTAAAATTCTTCCTTTTCATTTTTATCCCCCCTTTTTTCTCCCCTTCTTCCTTTTTTGTATGTAAAGAATTGTTAAAAAGGTGTGATACATTATTATTAAGACAGCAATGCATTATTTGTTTGTCCTGAAGATGATGCCCTAAATTTAATGTTGGCATCGAAACGTCATCGACACCCAAACACCCTATGCACCAGACTCAAGCTATAACACATTGTGCAACGGTGTTAAATGGTTAATTTTTGTCTGTCTATACTAAGTACAAGTGTACAGACCCATTTTGGCTTGCCTTTTGGCCAATTCTGTGTTCATTGTTCTGTCTTGTGTTCTGTGGGTCACGGCTGTGCCCACTTGTCATTTGAATGTTTTATTTGATACTACTTTTGGAAAATACTATGAAAATAAATTCTTGTCCGGCTGGACAAAAGACATACATTCTATTCTAGTGTATGGTTATCTATCACACTGTATTCCCCCTGAATAGGGACCACTGTTCTCTATAACATGAAATTGCCCAAGGTCCCTGTCTAAAATTCCTTTGGGTTCCCTTGTTCTGTATAATAATGTCATGTTATCTAGGCAGGGGAGCAGGCTGGGGGATATTATCTGGAGACGGTAGCCCAGGGAATAGCATCATTGAGCCCTATTCTATCAAGTTGGAGATGATGTACCCATCTCTGTTCAAGCCTGAACAGTGCTTGTTTGGTCATGGTAGGTTGGGACTCAAGTACTAGCCATTGGATGCTGTCAGCAGAGTGATTGTGTAGGTGATAGTGTTCATACAATCTCGTGTGGGTCTTGGAGCATCGTATGTTGCTTTTGTGCTCCGTTATTCTGAGCTTCACCTGTCTCATGGTCATCCCTTCATAAAATTTGTCGCATGGACAAATAAGGAGGTAGATACATCTAGAACTGTGACAATTCGGTGGCCGGTGTGCATGTCACCCCCTTCCTCTTTCTCCGTGGTTGCTAAAAACCTTGGGATCAAAATCGATAATACCCTTTCGTTGAAAACACAGATCACAGGTCTCACCAGTACCTGTTTTGGTCTATTAAAAATGCTGAGTAAATTCCTTCCTCTGCTCCCTTTAGTCCACAGGAAGTTGACAGTACAGGCTCTGATTTGCTCCAGGCTTGATTATTCAAACGTCCTCTACCTGGGTTTGCCGGATTACCTCCTGCATAAACTCCAGGTAGTACAAAACTCCGCGGCAAGGGCTATCTTTGGCCTACCACGGCAAGCTAGGTCATCAGAGTTGCTTTCCTCCCTTCACTGGCTTCCTGTCAAGAAGCGGATTACTTTCAAAGCTCTCACATCGGCCCATAAGGCACTCCATTTGGTAGGGGCCTCGTACATTCAGAAGCGGCTCTCTCTCTACAAACCCACCAGATCTCTCCGATCTGAATGTCTTGGCCTGGCAACGGTTCCTTCCATTAGGAAAGTCAGGATAGGTGGACGTTCCTTTAAATATCTCGCCCCCAAACTATGGAACTCCCTTCCCGTTGATCTTCGCCGTACCTCCAATCTGCTTGCCTTTAGAAAGGCCTTGAAAACTTGGCTATACAGTCAGTAATTTGTTATGTTTCTGTTTTTCATCTCCTTTTCAGCTATGGGTCGGAAAGCGCCGGGACACTCCTTGGAGTAGCCGTGCGCTATATAAGTCACCCATTAACATTAACATTAACATTAACATTTGTGTGTCTGTTGAGTTTCCACGTAAAGGAATCGGTAAGCTTGATTTCTTTGCATTGTATGGATTGAGGACAAACAGCACACCCCCCACAGGGTAGTGTCCGACGACAGGTGGGAGGTCCCACAGTGTCCGTTGTCCAGCACCGGGTTGTTTTTTAGGGCGTGTATGTATCAGTGAGTCTTTTAGGTTAGCCGTGCGTTTAAAAGCGAACCTAGGTTTGGGTAACTCCGTGCCCCCTGAGTTGAGGATGTCCCAGTGTTTTTTCACTGTTTTTTTAATGAAGTGGGAGTTTCTGGTGAAGCTTGTGACGCACGTTATTAGGTCATCACGTTCTTTTTGATGTACTTCAAGGAGGGCCTCCCTGCGGTTGTTAAGGGCTCTTTTGCTAGAGTCACGTATCAGTTTGGTGGGGTACCCTCTATCATGTAGTTTGTGTTGTAGGGTGTTGGCTTCTTGTCTGTAGTCATCCCTGGAGGCGCAATTTCTACGGACCCTCAAGAAAATACTTTACACGTTGCCTTTAAGTTAAGTCTGGGAAAACTAACAGGGTGTTGATAAGAGATTAATTTGGGTTTGCTTGTTCCTTACCCCGAAAAGGGATTGCGATTGCTGCTTGACCAGGGCTCATACCCCAGTCAACCAGTAACCCAATTTCTCACAGTTTCCCACTGATTCTGAAAACAATACTTTGTGCACCGTCTGCTTATAATTGGATGTAAGGAGATACTTGTGGCCCTGGTCTGGGAAGTTACTGCTTCAGTCTGCGAGCAGTGTGCAGACCGTACCAAAAACACCAGCGCATAGATCAGAGATGAGGGTCTCATTCATGGCTGGATTGACCTACTGGGCGCTAACCTTTTCAGTGGGCTTGCAGGTTTAGGGTATGTTTCACCACTGGTGGGGCCAGTTTTGCTGCAGGGAAACTGCTGATCATGTTCCCTTCCTACTTGCAGCACTTCTAAATTAACAAATCGAAAACACAGATCTCATTGGCCAGTGGATAGGGGACCACAGTCGATCATTAGCACTCTGAAGAACAGTAAACACTGTGGTCTAGAAAAAAGGGGCGGGTGGGACCATAGGAACACCAAGAGTTCACCAACTGTGCCACATACATTCCACATAAGGTAGGCCTGCAATCACAACCCCATCCCTGTGGTTCTCAGGCCGTTAAAGAGTGTCATCCTTAGATGGATATGTCCACCATTGCACTTCCAGTCTCTGTTGAAATCTTCTGGCATTAGAAGTGCCCCTTCTGAGCCGGTCTTGTGCAGTTTACACTCATTGGTAATCTCCACCGGGTTCATGGCAGAGGAAGTAGACATGCTGGGCCTCCCATTACCATACCCACATCCGGCGGCCTAACTGACCGAGCCATGTGGTTGCATCTATCAGACCACACCACCTACTGTAAAGAGATGGGGATCAGCCCCACATAGTATGCAGAGGGCTATGGCATTTAACGCTATGGCAGAACTCTAGCAGAGAGCGACCATCTTGGTCACTTCAAAGCTCCACCTTCCCCTTTGAAAAAAAACTCATGCTGCAATTGTTTCTGTTCACGGAAGGTCTTCTTGTGATGCTGAAGTAAACTGCAACTAGGCAATTCCTTTATCATAAGAAAGGATTTGACTTTTACAAAGGCCAGCAGAAGAGTTCATACAATTTTCATTACTGTATTTATGAATATTGAAGAAATGTACATGTTCGTGTCTAATTAAGAGCGAATAGAGTATCTTTTTTATCCGCAGTGTCTTAATCAACCTAGCCTTTGTTTCTCTGAAGGACATCTTCTTGCTTTTAATATCGAGGCAAAATCATGCTTCGTGTGCATGAACAGATCATGTAAACAACACAGAATAAACTGACAAAGAGAACAGTTGATAGGCTACTTAATCATTCAGCACACCACTTCCTGTGGATGTGCGCATCCATGCTTTTATGACAGACCATACAACAAAGAAAGTTTTTGTACATATACCATTGCATAGCCTAGCGTATGTAGAGATACACTTTGTAAGACTTAGATTGTGCTTGTTATCTCACGCCTTTACATCCATCCATCCACATTAATTTCTTTTTAAAAAAGCATCTGAAAATGTTCCCTAAGAACCAAATATGATTAACATTTCTAAGGATTATATAGATATTTCACTTTTCAATGTGATTATTGCAACTTCCTACTTCGGTAGCCAATATCTGGGATAAAGGTCACACCATATATACCTAGTTGTGGCTTTCAGATGCTGGCCCATTGAACAAAATTTTTACATACATCCAAGGCGAGGGCTCAATTTGAGCTGGTGGTTGGGGGCATCGGCAATTATTTTTCAGTGCCAGATAATTACCCAGTGCAAAAGAGGGAAAAAACACAGATCCGAAAATTGGAGGAAGTCAAAGACAATAAAGCTGTCACAAACAGAAAGCAGGAACCTGTAAGAGCAAGAAAAAAGGGCAGCGATAGTGGATTGAAGACTGCCGGCCATGGTATATCACATGCCGACATTTTTTAATTGCACTGGCTGCCAGCTTCTGAGCAGAGCTTCGGGCACCAGCACACTTTCTTTCATAAATTAAGCACTGCACAACCCTCATTACGCTTAACATCTTCCCTCAATGTGGTAGAATATTATGATCTTTTAAACTGTACTCTGCAAAACTGCAGTGTTATGTTGTGCAAAGGATTAAAAATAAAGCCACATTAGGGGGCATATTAGCAAGAACCTCATTAAAAATATTGCCGTTTTAGCGGCAGGAAACTGCCGCTAAAACGGCGATAATGGGCTTGCTAATATGCGTAGTAGAATTCCAATAGAAGCCCAGGTTAGATGTGCAGGACATCTAACCTGGGCTTCTATTGGAATTCTATAGCGCATATAAGCAAGCCCATTATCGGCGCTTTAGCGGCAGTTTCCTGCCGCTAAAACGCCGATAATTTTAACGAGGTTCTTGCTGTTATGCCCCTAGATGTTGCAAGTGTTGATGCGAAGGTGTCATCCGCAGTCCTCATGCTAAAAATAGCTCTTCTCCATGACTCTAAATGTCATGGGTTATATGATGGTACAATGCACGTCTGAACAACGCATGCCTTTACCATTTAGACCTGTGTGCTAAAGATTATACCCTGCCCAGTAAACTGTCCCTTTTCCCCCTTTGAACCATAAAAATTAAGCCCACGGACTAAAAACTACCCCACCTTGAGCCCTAAAAACTGCCCCCTACATCCTTTTAGTACCCCGACCCAGCCCTCCTGCCCTGAGGCTTCAAACTGCCACTTGCCCTGTAAACTGTCCCTTTTTCTTAGCCCTAAACACTGTTCCCCTGCCCTAAAAACTACCTCGACCCCTAGCTCTCCCGCCCTGAGCCCTAAAACTGCTCCCTGCACTACAAACAACCCTGACTCCCTGCTGAGTCCTAAAACCTACCCCACCCCGAAAAACTAAATCCCCACCCCCTAGACCAGGAACCAACCTCACATACCGCACTGCATGCTCTCCCGATCGTCCTTCCTCTTCCTGTATTCCTCTCCCTCCCATCCGCTTGGCACCAAGGACGCAAATTGCTTTAACCATACATATGCGTGGGCAAGGCATGTGCGTGGTTCAGGCAAGTGTAGTTCGGCTTGCGGGGAAAGGGAAAGTGTGGCTGAGTTCGCATTGAAAAGGCTGTTTCCTAGCCCCATGTTAAGGAGCAAAGGCCAGCCAGTCATGTCTAACATAGAATTTGTACTTGAGGAACACCAACTAGTACGAAGTGTAGACAACAGCACAGGGCCAGGAATTTAGGATCTGTATTTTAGGCTTAAGCTCACATTTAATGCATAAGAATATCAGACAATAGACCACTTAACCCTTGCCTGTACCTGCTTTCTCTTGACATTAGGAGTTGGTGCAAAACTAGTTCAGGTTACCTTAGTAAATATGAATTTGCGACAAAAACAATTTCTGAAACCTAGACACACCCCTCTTTGTAGAAGAAGTTAGTGTAAGGCATATTTGCACATAAATGTTTATTGTTGCTTCTGTTTACACCCCTTTGCATTGCTTACATTGTACAATCACCAGCAAAAACTTTCAAATATTTTGAACTTATGCCCTTTATCAAATTAACATCTTCAGCACGGTTGTAATCAAGAGTGATAGTGCATGCATATCACATTATGAGATATAAAGACCTTGAGACCATCATGTAGTACATCTATCCTCAAATCTAACTCAGGCAGCAAGTATTGATATTGGAAGTTCCGCTATTGGCATCTCAATTCATTATGAAATTGGGGCCTTCAGATCAATCGTTCTTTTTACTTGGCCCTATGATATGACAGCCTACATCTCTTTCATCAGTTGTCTACAGAGACGTTAATGCTCAGA
This sequence comes from Lissotriton vulgaris, assembly GCF_964263255.1. Classification (NCBI taxonomy): domain Eukaryota; kingdom Metazoa; phylum Chordata; class Amphibia; order Caudata; family Salamandridae; genus Lissotriton; species Lissotriton vulgaris. The sequence goes on along the minus strand of NC_141695.1, from coordinate 986,439,406 downwards.
TCTCACTCGTCCAAAACCAGAGAAAATCAGCCGTTATAATTACCTGAGCTAACTATACATTATGTCCCCACATTATACTGTTTATAACCTCACATATATTGTCACTCATGACATGGTCAGTGACATTATTGATGGCATCTCAAATGACATCACTGATGACATCATCTAGTGAGTATAAGGGATTCTAGAGCTTATTGGTATTAAAACATAAATACTAAACTACTACAAACTGTACATTTGTTTACTAGTTGTACTACTTATGAGTGATAATATCTCTAACATGTGTTATCTGAGTAGGTGTATGACAGTCTGTATCTGTGTATGAGTGGGTATGTATGGGTGTGTGAGTGCATGCATGAGGGACTGTATGGGTGAGTGAGTGGATTTCTGACCTGGTCTCTAGGTGAGTGAGTGGTTGTGCTAGAGGTTGTATGACTGTGTGAGTGGGTATCTGAGTGGTTGTATGGCTGTGTGAGTGGCTGCATGGTTGTGCGAGTGGGTGTATAAGTGGCTGTATAAGTAGGTATGTGAGTAGCTGTATGGGTGATAGAGTGAGTGTATGACTGACTATGTTGTTGAGTGAGTGGTTATGTCAGTGACTGTATGGGTAAGTGAGTAGCTGTCTGAATGACCGTTTGGGTAAGTGAGTGGGTATCTGATTGACTGTATGAGTGGCTAACTGGGTGTGTAAGTGGCTAACTGGGTGAGTGAGTGGCTGTTCCAGTGGGTGTTTGGTTAAGTGAGTTGGTGTGTGAATGGTTGTATTGGAGAATGAGTATCTGAGTGAATGACTGAAAGAATGAGTGAGCAGATATGAGAGTGCTTGTATGGATGTGTGAATGGGTATGTAAGTGGTTGTGTAGGTGTGCGAGTGAGTGAGTTAGTGCTTGGTTGAGTGAGTGAGTGGCTGTTTTGAAAGGCTTTATGGGTGTATGAGCAGGCATGTGAGTGGCTGTATAATTGAATACATTTGTATATGAGTAGCTGTATGGGTGACTGTGTGGTTATGAGGATGAATGACTAGTTGCATGAGTGGCTGTATGGATGAGTGAATTGTTGTGTAAGTGGATGTATGGCTGAATGGGTCAGTGTGTGAGTATCCCTATGGATGAGTAAGTAGGTGTGTAAATTGTAAATTGTAAATTGTTGTGTCTTGTAAAGCGCACTGCTACCCGGAGGCCTCGTAGCGCTATAGACCGCTGGGGAACCCGTCCTGGCTTTCCCTGTGAGATAGTCCCTCCTGGGGGTCTCCAAGGTGAAACCAGGCATCCCCAGCGTTTGTGTGGGGCCGTTGTGGAGATGAGGCAAGCTAATGCCCAGAGTTGCCGAGTGTGCTCCCTGGTCGGAGTAGGCACCGATGCGAGAATTATCAGTCCGCTGATCCTGGTCCAAGACCCTGCCGCGTCGGGAATCGAACCCTGGTCCCGGGCCGTTCTCTGCACTCGGGTCTGCCGCCTCTAACCAGTGAGCCACACCTCTCACTGGTTGAGTGTTTATGGGTCTGAGAATAGATATATGAGTGGTTGCGTGGATGTGTGAGGGGGTGAATGAGAGATTCTCTGGGGGGTGAGTAGGTGTGTGAATCATGTCATCAGTGATGTCATAAGTGATGTCAATGTATACGTCAGTCATGATTTCATTTGTGAGGTCATATGCAGTATGACATGCACAGTGACATCACTAGATGGCAGGATTGAGGGGGGGCCTAAGTTATATTTAGCTCAGGTAACTGTAAGTATTGAATTTCTATGGTTTTGAATAAGTGAAATCTGAGCCTAACTATAAAGTCCCTGCAACCTTTTTTCAGTGACTTTCTAAGGTGTTTTTTATTCTATTTCATAACTATAACATCTCTTTAGCCTATTTTTTTTTCAGTGACTATCCGAGTTTTTTATGCTGTTTCCTAACTGTAACATCCTAGTAATTTTTGTTTTTTAAGTGAATTTCTAAGGTGTTTTACATTTTATGTCCTAACTTTAAACTGTAACCTCTGAAAGTGGTTCTACGAGTGGGTGCATGAGTGCCTGAGTAGTCTTGTGAGTGGATGTGAGTGGGTCTATGCGTACATGTGAGAGTGTCTAAGTAGGTCGGTAAGTGGGTATGTGAGTGTCTGAGTGGGTCTGCAAGTGGGTGTGTTATTGACAGTGTGTGACTGGGCCACAACTGAACTGCGCCTGCCCCTTAATCCATCAAGAGTCCACAGTTTTTGCTCAAATATCTACTCAAGTGGAGCACTTTCTTCTGGTTAAATAGAAACTGCTACCTCATTGGGTACATGTACAGTGCATATTATACATTACATCTGTGTAATGACCCATGAGAAAATGTCTCCAGTGACTTGTGTGGATGTCGGCAATGTCATTGTTTATTGTTCATCTTTATCCAGATATCTGTGATAAAATAAATCCACCTATAGAGAGAACAACGAGGCTACAAAGATATAACTCTTCACTAAACAAGAGTACTTCCTTTTAGCTATATGATGTAACTGCTTATTTATTTGGTGGAGATGTCCTAACATTCCTTAGCATGAGGAAAGTGTCACCGCAATCATCAGAGGCACGCAGGAGGCCTTTTGGTAAATTGTCAATACCTTTGCTACTTAGTTGGGCTGGGTCAAACAGGCAAAGCTTCCGAGTGATTTGTACATTTACATATTTGTAGTAATTTAAAGGGAGAATCATGGACTCTGCTCTCACAGAACAGAACGATGAAGAATACACTTGTCACAGTAACATACAGATTGCGCTCCAATAGATCAACGATGCAGTCACGTCCACAAAGGATTTCAGATCATTTTTCAATATGGAATTGTCAGAAAAACACACTTGCTTTGCCTTTGCCAAGCCCAGGAGTTAGGATTATTTGGCCTCTAGAGAAGTGGAGCTTCAATTGGAGCACCTGTTTGTATTTGTAGGTGCCTCTTGTTAAGGATTATTGTCTTTGAAATGAGCTTAAAGGCCAAAATCTTAATGGGGAGGGGGCCGTGAGGCCTCCACCTCACTGGGACGATTATGGCCCTAGGGACCCCACCCCCCAGGACCCAGCTTCAATTCCATGGTGTTGGGGGCCAGAGATGAAAAACAAGCAGAAAGAGGCAGAACAAAGGTCAGCAATGAGAAGAAAAAGGATGATAAAAGTGAGAAACTAGCAGAAAGAGGTAGAATTAAGGTCAGCAATGAGCAGAAAGAGTAAAAAAAAGGTGAGAAATGAGCAAAGTGAGGCAGAATAAAGGTCAGAAACAGGCGGAACAAAGGTCAGCAATGAGCAGAAAGAGGCATGATAAAAGTGAGAAAGTAGCAGAAAGAGGTAGGATTAAGGAAAAAAAACAAGCAGCAGAAAGAGGCAAAATAGAGGTCAGAAAGAAGCTTAAAGATGTAGAATTAAGGTCAGAAATGAGCAGAAAGAGGCAGAATAAAGGTCCAAAACAAGCATAAGATGCAATTTAAAGGCTAGCAACAGGGTAAAGAGGCAGAATAAAGGTCAACAATAGACAGAAAGAGATAAAATAAAGGTCAAATGAGCGGAAAGAGGCAGAATTAAGGTCTAATTAGCAGAAAGAGGCAGAATAAAGGTCAGAACAAGCACAAGGAGGCAGAATAAAGGTCAGAAGCCAGCAACAAAAGGCAAAATAAAGGTCAGAACGTGCAGAAACAGACAGAATAAAGGTCAGAAGGGAGCAGAAAGAAGCAGTATATAGGTGAGAAACGAATAGAAGGAGGCTTAAGAGAGATCAGAAAGCAGGAAGAGGTTAAATAAAGGTGAGCAATAAGTAGAAAGAGGCAAAATAAAGGTCAGCCGCCAACAGAAAGAGGCGAAATAAAGGTGAGGAACAAGAAGAAAGAGGGAAAATAAAGCTCAGCATCTACAGAAAGAAACAAAATAAAGGTGAGGAATAAATAGAAAGAGGCAAAATAAAAGTCAGAAGGGAGCAGAAAGAGGCAGAATCAAGGTAAGAAATTAGCAGAAATGGCAGAATAAAAGTCTGAAACGAGCAGAAGGTGGCAAAATAAAATGAAGCTGCAAGCAGAAAGAGGCAACAACCAGACAGAATTTAGAGAAAGTTCAAAATGGAGTTAAGAAATTAGGAAGAATAATGGCCAGGAGCCAGCAGAAAGAGGCAAAATAATGGGCAGGAAGAGGCAACATAGAGGGCAAAAGCGAGCAGAGAAGAGGTAGAAAAATGAGGCGAAATTGTGCAGATGACTCACAAAACTGAAGGCAACAGAGAGTAACGGAATGCAGGAAAGCTTAACCGGAAGGCTGTCATAGGGGGAGCTGGCATGTCAACCTGCTCTTGTGTGGGTGCATATACTTATGCACCCACTGACAGATACACTCAGACACTCATGCAGCCACTCACAGATCCATTCAAGCACTCATTTACCCACTCACAGACCCATTGAGACACTCACACACAAACTCACAGACCCAATTAGAGACTCGCACACCCACTCATACACTCATGCACCGACTTACAGGCCCACTCAAACACTCATTTACCCAGTCACAGACTCACTCAGCCACTCATGTTCCCATTTACAGACCCACTCAGAGACTCAAACACCCACTCACAGAACCACTCAGAGACCCACACAACAACTCCCAGACCCACTCCGACACTTACAGACCCACTTACCGACCCACTCTGATACTCAAAGAACCACTCACAGATCGACCCAGAAAATCACACACCCACTCAGTTACCCAATCAGAAACTCACTTCCCCACTCACTTACCTCTATAGACACTCACACACTGACTCTCAAAGGTTATAGTTTATAGTTAGCAAATAAGAATTGAAAAAGAAAAATGAACTTCACTGAAAAAACAAAGGTTACCGGAAGGTTATAGTTAGGAAATAGAATTTAAAAAACATAGCAAATCACTGAAAAGAAACAAAGGTTAAAGGGACATTCGAATTAGGAAATAGAATTGACATCACTCATGATGTAGTCTGTGACATCGCTGGTGACATTATTGATGACACCTCAAATGAAATCACTGATTACATCATCCACAGATCCACTTACACACCCACTCACATACCCATTCATAGACCCATAAAACTAATGACAAACACACACTCACTCACTCTTAGAGCCATTCACACAACCACTCACTCACCCAAACATCCACTCACACAGTTCTTCACAGACCCATATAACTACTCACATACCCAGAAAACCACTCCCTGTCAGGAACCCTGATAGCCACTCACTCACATACCCATATAACCACTCACAAATCCATTGACAGACCTACATAGCCACTCACACAACCACTTATTTACCCATTCAGACACGTATTCATCTGTTCACTCATCTACAAAACCATTTTCATACCCATTCACACATCAATACAATCATTCATGTGCTCACTCACTCATCTATGCAGCCACTCACACAAATACTTACTGTGCAGAACAGCTACTCACACACCCACTCACATACCCATACACAAACAGCCACTCATTACCCATACATTCACTTACAAACCCAGTCACTCACCCATAGAGCCAGTCACACAGCCACTCAGTTACCCATACAGCCACTCACACACACCCATGCTCCCATAGGGCCACTCACACAGACACTGCAGTCACCGATACAGCCACCCATATAGCCACTGACACAGTCAACCACTCACACCTCAAATGTCTGCTTTTCTAGCAAAGTTTTTATACATGGGATTAGCACAATGCCATCCACACTGAGCTGTAAAGGCTCTCCACCTTAGATTTGGAACTACCCAGAGTTTGCTGCTTTTTTGCATAATTTATACAGCTCATTAGGCCTTAAAGGGTATTGTTTTGAATAATACTGGGTGCTCACTTGTGACTGGACAAAGCTAAACCTTTCTGAAGAGCTATACTGATAGCAAAACATGTGTCAAAGGCTGCTTTTATTCATTCCAGGCTGACTTGGACGGTATTTTACCAGTCCAAACAAGTAATACTGTGCCTGGAATGGTAAAAATGCTTTTCTAATTTTACAGCTTGGAATGGATGGCACTGTTCTAATTCTATGCTTAACCTCTTCAATACTAAGCCTTCCCCCCATGCTAAGTCTTTTTTTTTGGCTATTTTGGGTAGTTTGCGCTTAGGCCCCTTTAATGTTTTGTCCACATAAGGTATCCATATAAAATTTGTGTCCTTTTTTCCAACATACTGTGGATTCTAAATCCAGCCAGGGCTTGTGGATTCCCTTGGAGGGGACCAAGAAAGTTGCAAAAATACAGAAAAATGTCAGGTTTTTGGGGATAAATGAAAAAAAAGTGGCGGAGAAGAAAAGGTCTGCTTTTTCCTTGAACATATAGTATAAATGTAGAGTTTGTGATGTCAAAACACCATTGTCTCAGCATTCAGGAACAGGTAGACATTTATCAGTAAACCAAATTTGTATACACAGTTTTGCCATTTTACTGGGACATATCCCATTTTTCCAATTGTTTTGCTTTCAACCTCCTTCCAGCTGGTGGAAGAAATGGGTGTGAAACAAATGGTGGATCTTGTAATGCTCTAGGTTTCTGAAAGTTAGACAAGATTCTAAATTTAGCAAGGGATCAACTGTAAAGATCCTTCAAGGTTTGCTATAGAAAGCAACAGATGAATAAAAAAGATTGAACTTGATTTGAACAAAAATAGCCATTTGTGCCTAGGTTTTCACATGTAACTTCTTCTAACTTGACACACAGCCCTATTCTTCATAAAAAGGAAAACAAAGATCCTTTTTTCACGTATCATGATGTGCTTCTAATATATATTTACAAAAGAGCCACATGATCCTTTTTATTGTGTATTTTTATGTAATAAGTGTATTTATTGATCTTTTTATTAAAAATTATCCGTTTTGATATCATTTCAGTCCATTGCATTACTTTTTATCTGGTATACATTTATGTTTATATCTTTCCATATAGCCAGCTTTTGTATTTAAAGTCTGCCTGGGTATATGCCATTACATAAAAACTTCTTCTAACTATGGCAGATTTTTTAAATAAATATACTGTTATGTCTGCTGGACCATTCTGGATGCAGGGATATATAGGGCCGAGATCTAATAACTGAGCTTTACCTTGCAATAGTTTTTCATTGTGTACTGGGTATTCATATGTTAAAATATGAAGAGTGAAAAATAGGTATCAAGGAGACCTATGTATTTCCAAAATGGAAACAAGATATGGAGTTTATAAGAATGGCTCATTTGCACATCTTTAAATTTGTGGGTACCCATACTAGCATGTGAATTAGAGGGCATTTTTAAAAATGACTTCCTTTTTGCACACAGTCTTACATGTGGAAGGCACAAATGCAGAAAAAATGCAATTTGTAATAACACGTGTTCTTCCATACTGTATTCCTCAAAGTCTCCTGATAGAAATGGTACCTTACTTATGTGGGTAGGACTAATGTCCGCAACAGGAAAGGGGGCCCAAAACAAAACATGGACGCATCACATATCACATTTTTCCACTGAAAACTGAACGTTTTATTGCAATTTGCTGTTATATTCCCAAGTTGGCCCACGTAGTGGAGCTGATTTCTAACATTCTCCTCACAAATAACATTTTCAGCTGTGACCTTTTGCACATATTTGTGTTCATGACAATGTTGGATTTGTTTTCCTGAAACTAAACTTGTTTACACTTCAAGTTTCGCACAACTTTATCACACCCCTTGAACATTATGTACAAGGTCTTGTTTGTACATGTACATGTGCACTTTGTACAAATGTCATCTCTATCTTCATCCATGGGGCAAGAGGGCTATATACATATCCATAACATAACTAATCTATACGTACATTGCAAGGCTGTTTTCTATTATAAATGATGAAGCATCTCAATAGATTAGCAGAGGAGGCTCTTCTGCCGACACCGAGGTCCTTGCATGCTGAGAAATCACCACGCAGATGTCTGACATCTCATGAGGGGTGTCCGGTTCATGACCAAGATAGGGTCCTTCACTCTATCCCATCAGGTAATGGGGTTGGTTCGCCCCTTGAGGGATTTTTGGCTTTGCACCTCCACACACTCTAGATCCACTTAGAGTAGGGTTCACATCGTTGGAGTAGATTACTGCCTTGTTTTATATAACTGCATATATACATTGATTCAGCACCATCTACTACTTCTGCTTCTGGTGCTTGTAATCATGTTTATCTGTTTCTGTCTGCAAATCAGTGCAGCACACATATTTTATGCAAGAATAATGTTGGTTCAATAAATATTTTTGAAAACATCCTACTGTGTATTGTCTGTATATTTCTCTAAGAATAAGAAAGCATGAGTGACTGAGAGAAAGGTTCAGTACTGTTTCCACAATCCCTGAGGGGTCTGGGTTGTCATGTTCAGTGGGTGCCAGAAAACCATACACTCCCTGACAGGTCAGGGGGGCTTATGGTGGCACTGTGTGCTAGCTGGTCTATAGGCCAGCATATTCTGTGGGGTGTCTGGAATCAGTTTTGGCACCAATCCCCTACTTTATAATTTTCCAAACAAAGCGCAGATTCGATGGATTGGTAGGAACTACATGGCATGGCACTGCCATCATTGGTCAGGCTCTTATTTAATGGTCAAATCTGAGTAGTTCAGTTGTACTTTCTCAGAGACCCCTCCTGACATTTTAAACAGAGATGTCCATAGTGGAAAGAGAAAAAAATCAGCCTCAGCTGAGTACATATACCCTTTGTATTGGCTGCATGTTAATCAAGTTTGGAAGATTAGAAGTTCCCGCATTCTGCATACCATATCTCTATAAAATGTTTGCTAAATACTATTCCCCCGACAATGACTAATCAAGCTGAGGACGTTGAAAGGGAGGTAGTTGCACTAAATATTTCAGAACATTGCAGACAGGCATTTACCATATAATTTTTATAACATGGACTGCCAGAATCGGGTGGAGATGTTACCTTCATGGTTGAGACACATGAAGCATTCAAAACAGAGTTATTACATTTTTGGGTTAAATTTCCGCCTGCAGATGCACATACACGTTTATTTCATGAATACATTGAAGTTGAAGCACCTGATGAGCATTTCCGATACGTGGACTTAGAAGTCCCGTTAAGTTACCAAGAGCACATTAATTGGTTTAAAGGTGCCCTACCACAGAGCACGTGAGACTTGGTCCGCTCAGAAGAGAAGGAGTGACCTGGCTGGTCTTAGCTTCATATATGCTTTATCAGCAGCAGGAATGCGTACACTCTACAAAGATTTAGTAAACATTTACAGAAATCTTAGACAATGCACAATGAGAACATTAACAGTTCAACTTGCAAGGGCTGCTTAAGATACACAACCACATTTGGCTACTACAGGTATAAGATTCCCACCATCCGAGAGCAAATTCCTTGTCTGTATAGCACAAAAAACAGCACAGCTTGAAGCAGTTTTTCCCCATACGGGTCTTCAGAAAAAACACATAATACTAACAATTTACTTGCCAATGGGGATGGTTCCCCCAATAGAAGATTGTGTCACTTGGGGTACAATCTTTCCTGTGGTATACACCAGAACACATGATACCCCTTCAATAGCAGTCATACCAGATGTACTAAAACAGATTCAGAATGAGTACGGGGAAGAGCCTTCCTTAGATCTGGGGATGAAACCGATATTACATTTTGCCAAGGTATTGGCAATTATGTTGAGTAACATAAAAGGGGAGGCAGCAGTGGTGGGTATAAGCCAACATCTGAGGGAATTCACTCTGGCACAGCAGGGGTGAGAATTGCCTGAGATTATCGAAGATACATATGCTTTGCTTGGTAGAGATAATCTGGGATCCAGACCTTGGAAACCAATAGTTAAGAACAATTCTGAAAAGGATAACTCTAAGCAAGCACCCGATTCTTTAAAGAAGAAATGGAATAATGAAAAAAAAATAAACAAAACAAAACAAAATCACGGGTGGTTCTTCTCAACAGGAACACACCGGGAGAAAATACAATTTAAGAAACAATGACAATATTAGAAAGCATGACAGGTATCAGGATACTGATACATGTTCCTCTCGTTCCTTTCAGAAGTCATCAAAAAAACATACAGAGAGAGACGGGTGGTCAGAGCACATCTCAGAAGAACAAGTCAAGCCAAAGAGGGAGGCACATTGCACGTCCTACCACATCATTAAACCAGAAGTTAAACAAAAGATTTATAAACCTCAATTAAAAATAAAATAAAAGACAGCCTGGAATAAAATTAGAAATGCACAGGCTACGGAGGACTTTGCTTCTGAATGGGGAATGGGAAGCGACAATGCTGGCAGTGTGGCAGAAGTCACAAAAGCTCGCCTGAACCTGATGGATTCTCTGGGGTTACCAGCGCTGAGTGAGCATATCACTGTGGAAACACCTGACAGAACAGTAAGTGTACCACATTGTTTACACAAAATAATGTTCCAAATGGAGGAGGACATACCCAGGAAGGTCAAATGTCTCTTTTGGGAGAACCTGGCATATGGTTATGATTTTCTTTTGGCTGAAAAAAGGTTGGACACCTGATTTCGTAATGGATTTGTGTAGGACTTAGCCTTTTTAGCTAAAGGTCCATAAACTTTTTTGTTTTCCCTAGACCGATTTCTTTACATAGAGATGCCAATTTAAATGCTTTTGGTATTTTGTCGCTGCTGATCAGTGTCAAAGTACAAGTGTTCCCTATGTGAAGTGTAATAGTAATTGGTTACCATGATTGGTATGTTTGCCTTACTAGAAAAGTCCCTCGTGATGTGATCTGTATATGCCAGGGCTAATAATGCAAAGGTGCGCAGAGAAGGGAACTCAGGCCTGCAGTGTAGGGCCTGCCCGCAGTTTGCTAAGTTAGCATGTTGTCCTGACAAGTGCAACCACTTGTCAGGGCTTACTTGCCCTTTTTCATACACATTGGGCACCCCTGTGGTAGATCCCAGGTAACCCCTGGGCAGGGTGCAGTGTAAGTAAAAGGCAGGACATATACGGAGGTGTGTGCTATGTCCTGACAGTGGAAAACAATACATTTAGTTTTCACTGGTGAAATGCAATTTTGCCCATAGGACAGAAAGTGGGGGCTGGGTATTGTGTTTTGGTAGCCTAGTTTCCTGTAAGTTTTTAATGGAGAGGTGAAGTTTAGTATGTATAAACTCACAGTGTCATAACACATCTTTCTATGAAAGTGGTTTTGTTCAGAAACCACTCTTTTAGTAAGTGACTGAGGGCCATATTATCAAGAAAGGGCGATACATTATCACCGCTTTTATCGGCAGGAAACTGCAGCTAAAGCGGCGATAATGGGCTTGATAATATGCCCTTGTGAATTCCCTTAGAAGCCCAGGTTCTGGTGATAACCTGGGCTTCTATGGGAATTCACAAGGGCATATTATCAAGCCCATTATCGTCGCTTTATCAGCAGTTTCCTGCCGATAAAAGCGGCGATGATGTATCGCCCTTTCTTGATAATATGGCCAGAGTTTTGTGCTTTAAGGATTTCTGTGTGTGTCTGCTAAATATGGATTGACTGTCTAGATCTGAGAGGTGAGAGGAGCTGGGAAAGGTCTTCACCCAGGGAGTGGGTGAGATGGCACCAGGCTGCCCTGTAACTGGAGAGTAGGGGAGGAGAAGACCGGGCTGTGAAAAGGCCTGGGCTAGTGCTATAAACTAATTAACCCATTACCTGCTGAGCGATTAAGGATCCAGAACCCCAGTATCGAAGGGAGAAAGATGACACTGGGAGACAGAAATCCAGAGCTTATTTAGGGAGGGGTCAAGGACCCCTTAGCACAACAAACTTCAAAGACATTAAGGGGTATAACTATGAGAGATTAAACCCGTGAACGTTAAAATGAAACAGAAATGGATTGAGATTGCAAAGGCTTGGATCCATTTCGTGGTCAAGAGGAACCTTCGCTTAGGAAGGAGAAACTGAAGAGACTGTTGGGGAAAGACCAACCCTTGCTATGTGATCTGGGGCTGATCTGCAGTTTGGTGTTCTAACCAAGGAAGAGGCTGTTGGAACTGTGCTTGGAGGCACTGAGTCACCCCTGCTTGGCAAAGACTGTGCTTTGGGTTGAGTCTTGTAACCCCAAGGGCCCGAGGTGAGCTGGCTCCCTGTTTGGAAACACAGGAACATAAAAGTTTCTGGAGAAGTTTCAAGCGACGCAGTGGGCACGTGTTGTGGCCGCTTGAGATCCTTGGGAGCTGTGTCCTGTGATCTTGGACACACGAAGGCGGAGTGAGACTCTGACGAGCTGGGTGCGTGTCGTGGTGCTTTGGAGGCACAGGTGAAGAGCGCCTGGCCAACTTGGCCATCGCAGGTGAAGTGAGTCTCGGACACTCTGGGTGCGTGTCGTGGTGCCCCGCAGGGGTTATTGAAGAGCGCATGGTCAGCGTGTGCACCGAAGCTGAAGTGAAACTCGGACGTGCAGAGTGCATGTCGTGGTGCACCACAGGCACTGGTGAGGAGCACCTGGTCGGCATGTGCACCGGAGGTGGAGTGAGTCTCGGACGTGCCGGGTGCATGTCGTTGTGCATGGGAGGCATTGTTGAGGAGCGCCTGACCAGCGTGTGCATCGGAAGTGGAGTGAGTCTTGGACGTGCAGGGAGGATGTTGGGGTCCATCAAAGGCATTGGTGAAGACAGCCTGGTCATCAAGTGCACCGGGGAGAAGTGAGGCTCGGACATGATGAGCGTGCTGTGTTGTGTCCAAAGGCATTGGTGAAGAGTGCCTGGATATCGGGGCACCGGAGTTGGATTAGGTCTCAGTGAAGCAGTGAGCATTCTTTGGTGCAACCTGGTACTGTGGAGTTGATCAGCTGAGCATTATGTGCAGTGGAAGAAAGTGAGACCACAGGAAGGAGTGCCTTGTGAACGTTGTGTGTGTGGTTTCGTGCCAGCAGAGACCCTGAGGGTACGTTGGTGAACGTGAGCATGGGGTACGTTGCCATGCGGCTGCCTCACACCTTCCTAACAGTCACGGCCCGGACCGGCAGCCCCGGAGGAGCTGAGCTGCCAGGCCGAGCCGCTGAGACCCGTTGAGAGAGTTCTGCACGGAACCCCCAGTTCACGGAAGGAGGAGAGGAGAGTGGTGTTGCCCCCCCCGGATAATGTGGATTACTACCTGGCTGGGATGCAGGCTCGGAGAAACACTCTCTCGGCCTCTCAGTCCTTCTGATGATGTAAGCCTTTGCTTCTGCTCAGAGTGGGGCCCGTACTGACGAAAGGATCGGCAGTACAGGGACCAGGGTAAGAAGATGTACTCTGTGTCATCGTTGAACATTCTGGGGGGCTACTGTTATTAAAGAGGTTGATTGTCGTAATACACATTGTCAATATTGCTGCTAGAACGCCCGGACTGTCTTATGAAGCCTGACATTATTATTGCCTAACGAAGTACACAATTGTAGCTCTACACATTGCATTATTTCTCCCTTGCCAAGGACAGGAGTGTAGAGTCCATCTTTGCATTATTTCTTCATTGCAAAGTACATGATTGATTACTAAACAGACCAAGTACTAAGTTCTTAAATATGAAATCTGCCAGCGGATGAAGGACTCCACTGTAGCACGTCCACCACAAACACATATATTGATCTCAGACAAACCTCTTGGGTGTGTATATTTGGATCAATGCAGCCCCTTGTCTCAGACGGTGCTTACAAATACATCTTAGTGGCAGTAGATTCATGCTCAGTATTCCTGTGGGTTTGGCCCCAGCGCTCGGCTGATGCTTGTACTGTCATAAAGAATTTGGGTCAATCATCTATATGGGGTCCATAGGGCACTTAAAAACATGTAAAGGAAATCCGTGGGGGGTCATACACCTTAAGGACTCTTGATTGGGGTGAGGACATGGGTAGCCGACCTCAACAGTGTCAGCACGGTGGTCCAGAAGGCACGTAACAACATGCCAAGAAAATCCCTGGGGGGTCATACACCTTATAAACTCTTTTTGGGGGTAAAGACGTGGTGCTTACTCAATAGTGTCAGCACGGTGGTGGATGAAACCTCATTTGACATCAATGATCATTTGGATGTTTTAGCGAACCATAAAGAATACCAAGCTTTACAAAGCAATGTCCAAGTAAAACGCACCGCCACTGGGGAAGTGAAAACAGTACCGGCTAGACCTGCCTGGGTCCGGAAGATTGGGGACCTGGTCAGAGACAAAATTGTTGACAAAAACGAATTTGGGACATCTAACCTGTCCTGGCTGTCAAAGGTACCTAAACTGTACTTATTTCTCTGCTTACCAGTCACTGAGACAAGAGATTTGTCTCAGTTAATCTGATCAAACCCCACTATGTGGCCAATTCTCAACAGTAGACCACGTGGGCTCCGGGCTAGCCACCACACTCTGCTCGCTACCGTCCAGAAAGCTCAGAGAGAACCTTTAATAATGACTGAAGATTCCACTTTCCAAAGAGAAGCTGTAAAAACAATGACATTGTACTTCTCCCTGTTGAAACAGCTACAACTGTACAATCAACTAGTACAGAAATTTCAATTCGAAAAACTGACGATGTCTATGTAAACATGTCACAGATCGAGTCAACTACCAAATCTACAAAATTGTTGAGCTGCCAAGAATAGGCCAGACAGGGTCTGGTCTGGCTACTTTGTGCAATGTGACCCTTTTTCATCAGATCCAAAGGAACCTGAACTGCCAACACCACCTCTCCCTTTCAAGCTATGAGTGTATGCTTTCTTTCTTTAGCTGCAAAATACCTACTTCGTTGTTCCCTGGATACATCTCTGGATTACAATTGGCTTACTTTTCTTGATTCTTTGGATTGGTTTAGTGACTGACTTTTTCCTACTTCTGATTGGACACTTTCTCCCAGCATGCTCTGCAGTACAACTTTCAAACCACATGCATCATCATACTGTGAACTAAGGGAATTGCCCCTGGTGAACATTACAGCTGTTCCAGTTCCTGAAGGAATTGTATGGGACAGGTTATTGTATGATGTGTATAGTTCTACTGAGTTTTTGAAAATTCCTTTTTTATTCAGATTTTTTTTAGATGACATCATCACTTCTAGTACTTTTTCTTATGATTGAGACATTGAAACTGTGCATAATTTTCTTTCAGATTTAGATCTATTAGCTTCATTTCCTAATGTAGAATTGTATGATGGCTCAAGTAATTTTGGAGACATGTTCTGTTACCAGCATTATGGTCACCATTATTTACATAATGCTAGGATCCCAAGCACTGTTTATAAATTCACACAATGGAAACACTGTCCAACACCGCCAAAAGGTATTTCAAAGACATTTGCACAAAGTTTGCTTATTTTTAAGGTTTTGAAACATCAGATCCAGTCTCATATTACTATAGGTTTGCACCTACACATGCAAAGAAAAATATGCTGACAAACACCAAGCTGGTGTACTCTGCTTCCTTTATTTCCCAACTGTCTATACAGGGTTTTGACTTTTGGAAAGACATCATAGACACAAAAGCTACCTGGGAGACAAAAGATTAGCAGGTTCAGTGAACAGAGGCCTTATTTAGAGCATGCTTTATACTACATCAAATGATTTTCATGAACAAGACAGTGCACCAAACCTCGTGTCTTGGCATAGCAAAAATAAAGTCCTTGAACACACAGCGTATTCCTGCATTTTTACACTTCTAGAATTGGCAGAACTATATACACTTCAGTGGGGATACACTGGATACCATGATATGTAATGGTTCATTCAATTCATCAGACCCCAAATTAGAAGGTATGTTTGGTTTGGTCTGTGGACACAAACAGATGTCAAACTAGATTTCAGCATAACACCGAAGGGTTTAGTATCAATAGGTCTCATCAGCGATATGTACAAACAGAAAACACAGGGTGGTAACATCATCTACTATGTTAATGCTATTAACAACGCTAGCCAAAAGCAAAAAACCCTTTTTTCTATAGTTAAATCCTTTACCAAACCTAAAGCACTTCAACCGGAAATCCCCCCTCCCAAGAATTCTGTGACAAAATTTCGGACTATTTTGATGACAAAATCACTCTCATCCACAAAAATTTCCCTCCCCCACCCCCAGCTCCTATACCACTGGACCTGGACCATGTTAACCAGCCTACATATAGTTTCAAAAGCTTTACTCCGGTTACTTTGTCCCAGACCAGAGACGCGATCCTTGCTTGCAAATCTGGCTCTCCCTCTGACCCCTGTCCACCTAGGATTCTCCACCTTATCATCGACGATATTAACCCTTCCATCAACACCATAATCAATCAATCTCTCTTATCCGGTTCAGTACCATGCTCCTGGAAACAAGGGGTGGTCAAGCCGCTCTTGAAAAAGTCGAACAAACCCCCCTCCGACCTGACCAACCTCCGTCCAATCACCCTCCTACCTGCACTAGGTAAAATAACGGAACAGTTAGTCCATAAGGAGCTCAAGACCTTTCTGGACTCAAATAATTTACTTCACCCCCAACAATCCGGTTTCCGGCCGAAACATTCCACTGAGACGGCCCTGATCGAGCTGACCGACACAATCAAAACCCTTCAAGATCAAAGGAAGAAGGCTATCCTGATCCTTCTTGACCTCACGGCAGCTTTCGACACTATTTCCCATTCCATCCTGATCAAGAGACTCTCAGATATTGGCATTTCCAACTCTGCCCTATCTTGGATCAGCTCTTTCCTCAGTGACAGGTCCCAGACCGTCTCACTTGGCCCCTACCAATCCAAGGAGAAAAAGGTGTTCTGCGGCGTCCCCCAAGGTTCCATCCTGAGTCCCCTCCTCTTTAATATCTACCTTATCCCTCTCCTTACCCTCATTGAATCGTTCGGCATAACGGTCACTTCTTATGCCGACGATACTCAGCTGATCATCCCCCTTGATGAAAATACCAACACGGCTGAGCTCAACCTGAAACACTGCCTTACAGCAGTCTTCCAATGGATGGACACCAATCACTTGCGCTGCAACTCGAACAAGACCGAGATTCTTCCCATCGGAAAAAATGCATCCTTCTGCCCTGCCCTGTGGTGGCCGGACAACTCTGCCGCCCCTCCTCAAACCGTCTCATCAGCCAGGAACCTCGGTGTCCTCTTCGACTCCGAGTTATCCTTCGACCTCCACGCTTCGAACACGGCAGGTAAATGCTTCGGCATAATAAAGTCATTAAGGAAATTCTTTGACTTCCTCCCGCTCGAAGCGAGAAAAACGGTAGCGGTAGCCCTCATTCTGTCCCGAGTCGACTACTGCAACGGACTCATGGCAGGGACCAAAAAATCGACCCTTGCCAAATTGCAAAGTGTCTTGCACACTGCCGCCCGGCTTGTCCTGAAACTTCCACGAAAATCCTCCATCTCCGCAGCCCTTAAGTCCCTGCACTGGCTCCCCCTACACAAGAGAATTCTCTTTAAAATTCTCATCGTAGCTTTTCGAGCCTTCAACAAAACCGGCCCTTCCTACCTAACCAAACGTTTCCCTCATTACACTCCGTGCCGATCCCTAAGATCTGCACAAGACAACCTCATGACCTTGTCTAAATTCAATCTAAAATCCAAAGGCGGGAAAACTTTAAGCAACCTATCCATAAAAGCCTGGAACAGTATGCCAAGGCACCTCAGGCTCCAAACATCTGAGAAACCATTCCGGAAGCTGCTTAAAACTTGGATCTTCACGCTCCCTGACGACTGGTCCAAAGCCGCCATTTAGCCTCCCCCACTCCCCTCTATGACTGGAATCAGGACCTATAGCGCCATGATGCTCCTTCCGGAGCGACCGCTTGCGCTTTATAAATACTACTCCAAATACTCCAAATACTCCAAATAGAGTGTTGGAAAGTTATGGCTAGATTGGCTACAAACCTCAACACTCTCCCAGATGAAACAACATGTGTCCCTTCTTTCTGAATGACACGGATCTCAGGTATTTTTCATTAGGACCCAGCTATCCACAGCAAAAGCGTTTTTTGTGCAGAATATACAATAAGTTGTGGAAGATTTCTCAACAGGTGGGTGCTGAGAGATTGTGTGAGATTAATAGGGCTAATTTAGAAAATGCTTTGGCTGTGGTTGACAATGGTATTACCATTTTATCATACAGAATGTATATATTGAGCAACATAGTGTCTTCTGCAATTGACATAATGCAGCAAGACATGTCTATATTACAACATGGACAGTCACAATTACGGTCAATGGTAATACTGAGCTGGACGTTACAAACGTTATAGTCTGGCCACATGCCACGGCATTACATCAGCAGTACAAATCTGTTTTTAGCATATGACAGAAAGACAGATAGTGATGGCACGCAGAGATGGGAAATATACCATGTTGTACATTGAAAAATTAGACCAATTACCTTTCACCGAGGCTGAGACACCATCCACCGACTGGAGAATCCATGGTTATATCACCCTACCAGTCACGACTTTCCAATTCAAATATTTTCTCCAATACCAACAGATAGGCAGATACGTAGCGCTAGGGGAAGGATATGTGCATGAGTATTGGGAATTACCATTCAGGTTTAGATGCAGGAAAGGAAACAGGGAAGTTTTTCTTAGTGGCTCAGACTCTTAAGATGCTTTATGCAGCTCCTTGTTTTGCAAGGACATTTCTCTCCACAAGGCATACAATGCATCAACCGCAATTTTTCTTCCTATCTGAAGAGTTCAACAGCTGTTGTGATCCATCCTGTCTTCAGGCTGCTCTCAAATAGGAGCTATTTGATGCTGAATGATGAAGGTTGCTGCGGAACGGAACAAGACATTTCTTATTTAATGACGGTTAACCCTCCGCCGTGATGAACAGGCGTTCTACGGAATGGGCAGGGCTGTGTTGGCAGAAAGTAGTGCTCACATCAGCCGTTGGCCGACACAAGCATGGAATGGGTTAATTCCATAGTCACATGTTGTAAACAAGTACTGTTTGCACCTGCCCATGCAGTTAGGGAGGCAGCGCTATGGCCTTCAATAAATGGTTCCAACATGAAATTTGATTCCCTGCAAAAAGATGTCACTTTAACTTCAGTCAAAGAGCTGTTTGATCTTCAGGTTGCAAGGTCCTCATCTGAGATACAGACACTACTATACACTAACTACCCACCGCAATTTGGGGAGTCTAATATGAAAGAAAAAATTCACTTTTTGAAATGTATCGGATCTGATTTGGTTAGAACCTGTAAGACGATTTTTGGAGTTATACCATCATTTATTCACTCTGTGTTGTAAAGCATTTTAGGAGGGCTCCCACTTTTCTGCTACTTTTGGAGAGAACGTTTATTTTATTTTGAATGCTCTGCAATGGACATCCCAGTTCAACTGAGAATGGAGACAGCACTAATAGTGCTGCATTGCCGTGAACACATGATACACTGCTTCATCACACCTCAATTTCAAAAACTAAATTGGCATTAGTTCTTATGGTTAAGGCCAGTCTGGCTTGACTGCATACAACCTGCCTCAAATTTCTGCTTTACAGCTCCGAATGCATCCTGGACATATATGTCTCAGGATCAGAATTGGTTGCGCCACGAGACATTGAAGTACTGATGGAACCCTTAATGGCCCATGCCTATTGCTGTCACCAGTGTATTGCATTCATGATAATTGCATTCTTAGAGCCACCCTGGGATGCTTCAGCTCCTAGTGATGTAAACAATGGCTCTGCAGAGAACTTGTGGGATACCACTAAGCCTGGGCGGAGTTCCAAAAAACTCTGCCACGCTATGTGGAGTTTCGCAAGTGGTGGAGTGTGCTTGGTCGTGCCTGTTCACGTTGATTTTCAACACCAGGTGTTTGTCATGCACTGGAAAATCAAGGCGAATGACACCATGCGCAGCACAAGAGGGTGCTACTTCTTTTCTGCCGCTCTAGTACATTTTCTACTCAAGCAGTAACTCTTTCCACGCAAACAGGTTTCTCAAAGCGAGCGGTCGCGATCACCCATGACCTCCTCAATTGAGAAATCCGACCGCCTGTGTTGAGAAATCTTGCCGGGAGTTGGATATTTCTTGCTTACTATCGTCAACTTGACGTTGAGGAGTGCGAGCGAGTACAAATCTCACTGGGAGGTGGCTTTTCCTTTCTCACCAACTTGATGTTTGGGAGAGCGAGCTTTGCTCTGCGTAGCAGAGTTTTTCGGAACTACACATGCTCCATGGAGCGTTTAGTGTGGAGGGCAGAAAACTCATTAACCTCCATGAACAGAGTAGAGTTCAATGCCCAGGCTTGGATATGACGCCTCCGCCAGCGGCTGCTGTGAGAACTGAATGGAATCTCCTTAGCTCCATAAACATGCCAAGAGCTGCCCTCTGGGAACATCTGCGAATGTGGGCAACAGCAAAGTTGTGTCTACCACTCGGCACACATAAACAATTGGCCTTTTTTCAGTGTGGGGACTATACAGCTCTTTCTTATTTTCAGAATGAACAAACACAGCCTTATTCTATTTCTAGGCACCATGGTTTTCTGAGTGCCTGGGATCTCAAATTATATAAATGACTGAAAGAGTTTTAAATAAATATTTTAAAGGAAAGCTTGCTTTTAAGATACTTTTAAGAGTAGTTTTTAAAGTTTTTTTAAAATTGAACGCTGGCTTTATATACATCTTTTTAGATATCGACCCTTAGGCTATCTACATATCCATAGCATCACTAATGTATATGCACATCGCAAGGCAGGTTTCTAATATAAAAGATGAAGAATCCCAATAGATTAGCAGATGAGGCACCTCCACTGACACTGAGGTCCTTGAATGCTGAGAAATCATCAGGCAGCAGTCTGACATCTTGTGCGGGGTGTCCCGTTAGGGACCAAGATATGGTCTTTCACTCTATCCCATCAGGTAATGGGGTGGGTTTGTCCCTTCGGGAGATTCTTAGCTTTACACCTCCACACACTATAGGTACACTTAGGTATTATTGCAGCACACGTATTTTACGCAAGAATAATGTTGGTCCAGTAAATATTATTGAAAACGTCCCACTGTGTATTCTCTGTGTATTTCTCTGAGAATAAGTAAGTATGAGTGACTGGGCGAAAGGTTCAGTACTGTTTCCATGATCCCTGAGGGATCAGGGTGGTCATGTGCAGTGGTTTCCCGAAAACCATTCGCTCCCTGACAGGCTAGGGGGGCTTACGGTGGCACTGTGAGTGAGCTGCTGTATAGGCCTACATATTCTGTGGGGGTGTCCAAAATCAGTCTTGGCACCAAGCCCCTAGTTTATGTTGTCCAAACAATGCACAGATCCTATGGATTAGTAGGAACTAGTAAACAGTCCCTAGCTCTGTATTTTGGGCCCTAGCTCATCCAGCATCTAGGGAAACCTAGAAAACCTCAACATGTTTTTAAACTAGACACCTAGGGGAATCCAGGATAGTCTGACTTGCGTTGCCTTCTCTATGGTTTTTACCCACAATCCCTTGGACACCTCAAAATGTGTCTAAAACACCAAATGTTCCCCCAAATTCTGTGATGGAAATACAGGGATCTGTGGGGAGCCACAAACTTCATCCACCCAGCATTTCATCAAGTCTCTCGATAAAAATGGTACTCACTTGTGTCAATAGGCATAGTGCCCGCAACAGGTAACGAGCCAAAACGCAACATGGTCACATCACATTTTTCCACTGAAAACTGCCCTTTTTTTGCAATGTACTTAGCTGATGATATTGGGCCCTGCACTGTTGTCCCTCAAATAGTGTTTGGGGGACAAATTGGTCTGGTCAACAATTCTAATTAAAAAGAAGTCATCCATTGTTAGAAATGGGAGTTACTAGTTGACAGAGGTAGGTACCTTTGTCCAAATAGGGACCCTTGCTCCTAATCAAGGTAAGGGCGATACACACTTTAGATAACTCCTGCTATTCCTCTGGGTCGCTTGGCATGAGCAGACAGGGCTATCCCTAAGGCAATCTGTAAAGTATGTGTTCTCAAAACGCAAAGTAAAATAGTGATAATATCACAAATGGACACAACACCGTTTTAGAAAAATAAGGTATCTTTATCTAAACTAAACAAGACTAAAAAACAAAAATCCAACATACATGTAATAAGAATATGACTTTTAAAAGGTTTCATAGATTTCTCTCAAAGTACCTGTAGTTGCGACAAAATTCATAGGGCCAAACAGCCGCAGAGATGGGAAGAATCAGAAAACAATGAGATGCGTTAGTTCCTGAAACCATAGGGAGGCGATGCAACAATTCTGCTGCATGCAGGAGAAGTGATGCTGCGAATCCAGTTTATAGGGGGAACTGATCCTTCAGTTCTGAGTATGTTCTGTTCCAGGGGTGATGCGTCAGGAAAGCTTGCCACACAGGTCCGATGCGTTGAAATCCGGGATGCGGTGGTGATCAATGCAGCGGCATAGAGCGGCGCTGCATCGTTTTCTTCAGCCAAGATTCCTCAATGCATTAGTTCTTGCAGCGACGACAGGCGCTGCTTTGGTTTCGGTAGCGGTGTGGCGATCAGTTGAGATTCTTCTCGCACAGTGGTGCTGCATCGGATAAACAGAGGAACAAGGGGAGCTTGGCCCTTAGAGGACAAGTGAGGAGGCTGGGCCTAAATATATGCACAATCAAACAAGAGTGCCTCCCACTAATCAATCACAGCCAAATTCAAGGCAAGTTGAAGACGCTATTTGTCGTTTTCAACAAGGTACTTTTATTTATACCAGTTACTTTTTTGGTTATACTATGTTTGTCAAACACAACATATGATAATCAGACAAGACCTGTACATATCATGAATTTTAAACAAAGTTAAGTTTTTCAAAACACAGCACAATGTCGAAATTAAATGTGGTCCTGAATGTAGTCACAATTATGCAAAAATCAATGTGAAACAGACAGAAACATTGAACATACATAGCAAATACACGGTGCAACACATTTTTACATAGGTCAAAGATTTGATTAAAGCAAGGAAGAGTGGAAATGAAAAGAAAGAAGAATTAGAAAAAGGAGCGCGAAAGTGAATTCGAGAATCTTTTTGTCGCCAGCAATAGCTCGAAAATAAATTGTCCTTTTCTAATTGGCCGACGCGTTTCGAATCCAGGGGTTAACTATCAGGATTCTCATCAGGGCATAGTTAATCCATCTGTGGAATTACAAAAGGAAAGAGTTTTTGAGTATCATGAGTTAGCGAGGAGGCAAGACTCCTTATAATGTGACAATCAGCTAAGAACCTACCGCTTTATAGAGAAGCTAATTCAGCGGGAAGATTTGTCAGTGCAGACTGGAGGGTGGGTCCAAAAATGGAGCGCCTAAAATCAAAGTAAGTGGACATTAGCACAAACTAACCATCTGAGTACTGGGGGGTAAAGATAAATTAAGAATGAACATACCGTCAATAATTTCAAGGTTGATGGTGACGGCTGTCTATTGCGGAAAGAAGGGCTCTGCGGCGTGCTCGAGATTACAGGGAGGCCAGTGGCGCTGTGTGTGAAAACATAATTGTCCGTATATGGAGCTGCGGTCTGGTTGTTGACACATTTTTGTACCGACATATGAGAATCGTACCTTTTAAATATTTGTAAAGAGTAGGCGGGGGGGTCCTATTTTCTGGAAGGACTTCTTTTCGATTTCGGCGTGTAACAAGTTTTTACCGGGCTCCGTCTCCGCTAGGGGAAAGCGGAATGTATTATTAGTATAGTTATGGCGTGAGCCTTTCGCAACGCTTTGGTCAGCGGGGCAGTGCCGCAAGAGCATCGCTTACCTCCGTGTAGCTCGATCAAAAGCTCACAGCATTCTGCATGGTTCCCAAGATGGATGCTATCGTGGTTACCATGGCATTAAGCCTTTGAAAGTTCGCTTGGCCTTGTGGGATTTGTAGTTTGTACTGGTTAGGTGCTAATGTCACAGATTTTAGTGGGTGGTGACCCTTATTTTTGATTAACAACGAGGTGAAAACTGAGACGCGACCCGAGCGGTCATCAGGCACCAAGACACTACTGGATCAGAGTCTAGCGACTTCAGATAAGCTATTAAGGCCCTTCTGTACACTATTGAATTTCAAGATTAAGTATGCCTCCATTTTCAAGAGCATTCTGTCTACATCCACGTTGCTCTGTGACGGACGCAATGTATGCAAGACCGTCCATTTGAAGTGATTGGCATCATGATTGGCATTTATAAAATGTTCGACCATGGGGGCAGTCATAATTTTATTTTTGATCCTGGACCGGTGTTGGCAAATGCGTGTGTTAACTTGTTGTGTAGTTTTGCCAATATAGATTTGATCACAGGGACACTGGACTAGGTAAACGACATTCTTGGTCTTACAGTTAGAAAAATCTGAATGTTTCCATCTGGTAGTCCCATGTTGGAACTCATCGCCCTCGATAGTGTTTGGGCATACGACACAGGTACCACACTTGTGATGCCCCGTAATCGGTTTAAGGTTCCACTGGCTCAACAGGTCACTTTTCTTTTTTGGTAAAGACACGTCAGCCCTCATGATGTGTTGTCCTACGTTTTGATTCCTCTTGTAGGCAAACAAAGGATTTGGTAGTGGGCAATCTAAATTCGCCATTAAGTGCCAGTTGCTCAACACAGTTTTTCTCAATTTGTGAGTGTCTGGTCCGAAAGTGGTGACACAGACCAATCTTTCAAGTGTAGGTTTGGGCCGTACTTGCAGTAGAGTTTCGCGGGGGGTAAAACGCGCTCTTGTTAGGGAGTGCTTTAACAATTTTTTAGGGTACCCCCTCTCCTGCATTTCTTGGCAAAACGTCTCAGCTTGGGACGTGAAGTCTCTCAGGTTCGAACAGTTCCTCCTAATGCGCAATAATTGCCCATATGGAAGGTTAGATTTCAGATTCCTGGGGTGAGCACTCTTATGGTGCAAGATAGTATTCCTGTCTGTATCCTTTTTGAAAAGGGAAGATTTCAGAACTCCGTTGATGTTCATGATTTCAACGTCAAGGAAAAGGATGACCTTCCTTGACGTGACCTGTTGAGCCAGTGGAACCTTAAACCGATTACGGGGCATCACAAGTGTGGTACCTGTGTCGTATGCCCAAACACTATCGAGGGCGATGAGTTCCAACATGGGACTACCAGATGGAAACATTCAGATTTTTCTAACTGTAAGACCAAGAATGTTGTTTACCTAGTCCAGTGTCCCTGTGATCAAATCTATATTGGCAAAACTACACAACAAGTTAACACACGCATTTGCCAACACCGGTCCAGGATCAAAAATAAAATTATGACTGCCCCCATGGTCGAACATTTTATAAATGCCAATCATGATGCCAATCACTTCAAATGGACGGTCTTGCATACATTGTGTCCGTCACAGAGCAACATGGATGTAGACAGAATGCTCTTGAAAATGGAGGCATACTTAATCTTGAAATTCAATAGTGTACAGAAGGGCCTTAATAGCTTATCTGAAGTCGCTAGACTCTGATCCAGTAGTGTCTTGGTGCCTGATGACCGCTCGGGTCGCGTCTCAGTTTTCACCTCGTTTTTAATCAAAAATAAGGGTCACCACCCACTAAAATCTGTGACATTAGCACCTAACCAGTACAAACTACAAATCCCACAAGGCCAAGCGAACTTTCAAAGGCTTAATGCCATGGTAACCACAATAGCATCCATCTTGGGAACCATGCAGAATGCTGTGAGCTTTTGATCGAGCTACACGGAGGTAAGCGATGCTCTTGCGGCACTGCGCCGCTGACCAAAGTGTTGCGAAAGGCTCACGCCATAACTATACTAATAATACATTCCGCTTTCCCCTAGCGGAGACGGAGCCCGGTAAAAACTTGTTACACGCCGAAATCGAAAGAAGTCCTTCCAGAAAATAGGACCCCCCCGGACTACTCTTTACAAATATTTAAAAGGTACGATTCTCATATGTCGGTACAAAAATGTGTCAACAACCAGACCGCAGCTCCATATACCGACAATTATGTTTTCACACACAGCGCCACTGGCCTCCCTGTAATCTCGAGCACGCCGCAGAGCCCTTCTTTCCGCAATAGACAGCCGTCACCATCAACCTTGAAATTATTGACGGTATGTTCATTCTTAATTTATCTTTACCCCCCAGTACTCAGATGGTTAGTTTGTGCTAATGTCCACTTACTTTGATTTTAGGCGCTCCATTTTTGGACCCACCCTCCAGTCTGCACTGACAAATCTTCCCGCTGAATTAGCTTCTCTAGAAAGCGGTAGGTTCTTAGCTGATTGTCACATCATAAGGAGTCTTGCCTCCTCGCTTACTCATGATACTCAAAAACTCTTTCCTTTTGTAATTCCACAGACGGATTAACTATGCTCTGATGAGAATCCTGATAGTTAACCCCTGGATTCGAAACGCGTCGGCCAATTAGAAAAGGACAATTTATTTTCGAGCTATTGCTGGCGACAAAAAGATTCTCGAATTCACTTTCGCGCTCCTTTTTCTAATTCTTCTTTCTTTTCATTTCCACTCTTCCTTGCTTTAATCAAATCTTTGACCTATGTAAAAATGTGTTGCACCATGTATTTGCTATGTATGTTCAATGTTTCTGTCTGTTTCACATTGATTTTTGCATAATTGTGACTACATTCAGGACCACATTTAATTTCGACATTGTGTTGTGTTTTGAAAAACTTAACTTTGTTTAAAATTCATGATATGTACAGGTCTTGTCTGCTTATCATATGTTGTGTTTGACAAACATAGTATAACCAAAAAAGTAACTGGTATAAATAAAAGTACCTTGTTGAAAACGACAAATAGCGTCTTCAACTTGCCTTGAACTTGGCTGTGATTGATTAGTGGGAGGCACTCTTGTTTGATTGTGCATCGGATAAACAGCCACAAGAAGAGCGATGCATTGATCTTCTTGTAGTTGCCTTGCTTTTCCAGCTCCCAACAGCAGGATCAACCTCCAGAGACTGAACACAGTCACAGGCACCTCTTGGCAGGTTAGACCTCCCAGCCAGTCAGTTCAGGGGAGCTTGGAGTAAAGTCTTTGTGTTTCTGAGACTTCAGAACAGAGGGAAGCTCTACTCAAGCCCTTGGAGAGCTTCCTCAAGCAGGGGGGTGGACAAAGCACACAGTTCTTGTCCTTTCTTTAGCGGAAAAAGCTACTGCAGGCCAACCTCAGACAGCACTAAGCAACGGGGCAGAACTCCTCCTCCAGTTTCTTCAGCTCTTCTCCTTGGCAAGGATTCCTCTTGATTCCAAAATTAGTCTACATTTCTGGGGTTTTCGAGGTCTAATACTTGTACAGCAAAAATGCCTTAGTTTTCTTTGTGCAAGGGTCTCTGAGCCCAGTCTAAACCAGTTCTGTCCTCACTGGTGCAGTATGGCCACAGGGGGTGAAGACAGTATTGTGCAAGGGAGACAGGCCCAGTTTAGTTGCAAGAAAATCTCCTATCACTACTCTAAATGCAGCCAAGCCCCATTCAGATCAGCTCTGAGTCATCCAGAAAGGAAAGGCACACCTCAACCCCCCAGTGACTTTCTACAGCAAATGCATATCCCCAGCCCCTGTCACTCTAAAACCAGACAGTCAATACACAAACAGGCAGAGTCACACAGAATGGTTAAACAAGAAAATGCCTACTTTCTAAAAGTGGCATTTTCAAACAAACAATTTAAAAACCATCTTTACTAACATATGTTTTATTTAATTCTGAGATCAGAGACCCTAAACTTTTTTCCTCTGTCTTGTCCCAATGGGAATTTGTACTTGTAAGATGTTACACAGCATTTCCCATTCTATCCTATCAGACAAGATAGCCTTTCCATAGAGGAAAAATGAAATGTGCAGTATTTCACTACCAGGACATGTCCCACACATCAGTACATGTCCTACCTTTCACATACTCTACACCCTGATCAGGGGGGTACCCTGGGGCCTACCATTGGGGTGTCTTACATGTAAGAAAAGGAAATGTTAAGGCCGGGCAAGTGGGTGCACTTGCCAAGCTGACATGGCAGTTAACAACTGCACACAGACACTGCAGTGGCAGGTCTGAAATACCATTTCAGGGCTACTCATTCGAGTGGCACAATCATTGTTGCAGGCCCACTAGTAGCATTTGATTTACAGGCCCTGGCACATTCAGTGCACTTTAATAGGGGCTTACCAGTAAATCAAATATGCCAATCAGGAATAACCAATCATGATAACAACTTACACAGAGAGCATATGCACTATAGCACTGATTAGCAGTGGTAAAGTGCCCAGAGTCCTATAGCCAACAAAAACAGATCAGGAAAAAATAGGAGGAAGAAGCAAAACGATTAATTAACTCTGCAAAAAGGGCCAAGTCCAACATCCATAAACAAATGTATAGGCAAAAGGTTTTTAGTATTCACTCTACACCCTGCAACATCACTAAATGCAGGCAACACCGCCTGCCCCATTTTGGGGCAATCCAGAGTTCAGCACTTTCAATGGGAAGCTTTCCAGCCTCTAGCCAAGATGGGTTTTGCTGCACTATTGGCACAACAGTGCCCCCCTCTAAAAGCTGCACTTCACCCACACTGAAAGTTGCTTCATCATCACCTGATTTCTCTTGGACAGAAAATTCACTGCCAGAATTCAGGACTTCCTTGTCCGCTCAGATGCATAGTCAGTCTCATAATCATGGTCACAGGAAGACTCAGAAACATATCAACAATCTGCAGAGCAGTAGTCCTGTGGCTAGCCCTAATCCTCAGTAAGAAAAGCAACATAACAAATAATTAAACAATACCCAACACTGTGTAAAATAAGTAATGAACAAAGTCTGACTTAATCAAACATAAAGTAAAACTACTGGTAGTCTGAAAGGGTAACATCAATCAATACAAAACACATAAAGACCTATAATTTCTAAATATAATACCTCTCACTTGCCAGAGACAGCTAGACTCACCAGCAACTAATCTGCACAGACAGAGCAAGCAATAACGATATCCCACTAGAATGGAAAAATAAAAGAAAATTACACAGAAGACAACACAATACACATTGTGTACAAATACAAGGAGAATGTCACACACAAAAAATAGAAGCTAAATATGCTGCTATTTTTACACCATCTACAATAAACGCATTCAAGCAGGGCAATAATATTAACTTTGAGGAAACAGTAAAAAAAAAAAGTGTGTTCTTACCAAACAGATGCAACTACACAAACTGTAGATAAATCAGTGACAAACCTGGAAGCAGGAGATTCAAAGGAACACAGAAGCTTGAACTGGAAGAAAAAGGAGAAATAAAACATTACAGTCACAAATGCAAATGATGATAAGAAATAAAACAGTTATAAAACACCATGAGGTCTGCCCATCACCATTTAAATGCCAGGCACACACACAGCCAGCCAAGTTCCCTTCTACAGACATCCAGCCAAATGCCGAACACGCAGACCATCAACAGAACTATAATTCATACACAAACTTTTCCTCGTGTCTAGTGGGGTGTGCCCCCTTGAGAGCAGATGGGCCTGAAAATATATGGCTGATCTTCCCCCCAAAGGGTGCAAAAATGGCAAAGACATTCACCCTCTAAAAAGGGAGTGACCCATCACTTCCACTGTGAGTGGGTGCTGGGAAGTAACAGTTACATCCTCAATAGCCATGCACCATGACGGTGAATGGAACCGTTCATCCATAGAACCGAAAGGGTTTCAGACCTTGCTGTAGTAATGGAGCTTCTTTTAAAAAAGCCCCTTGAGTGGGCCAGGTCATGAGTGGATCAAATACTTATATTTTGGGGAAGGGCTGCACAATATTGGCCCTGGGACCCACCGTCCTGGGGCCCGGCCACATTGTAAAGGGAGAGAAGGGCATGTGCCCCCTCCCTGGGCTTAATTTGGCCCAGGGATCCCATCCCCAGGGCCTGGCCATTTTTCAAAAGGTAGAGGGGGCACAAGGTACCCCTCCCCAGGTCAATTTTGGCCCCGGGGACCCCATCCTCAGTAAACCATCAAACATGCAAAGGAGCAGGGGGTCTGTGTGTCCCCCTTCACTGAGTCATTAATGGCCCTGGGGACTCCCTCCCCCAGGGCTGGCTCAGGCTATGACCCGGGGAAGTCTATTCATAGGACTTAGCGTCTTTCCTGCCCATACTGGCACAGGCAGAGAAACCTGCATTTACACTCGCTTGGCAGGAGCAATTTCAAATCTCCTGCCAATGGGAAACAAACAGCAAGTCCACTCCCTATCGATGGGAGCTTGAAAAATGCTCCTTCTGAATGGGAGTGGATTTTTCATCTGTTTCCCTGCCCGCATTGCAGCAGGCAGGAAAAATAGATGAAAATATCAGTCCTGCCAGCAGGGAGCAACAATGTTTTATTTGCTCCATGTGGGCGGGAGAAATGCCGGCTCAAGCTGAATGTGGGAAGGTGCTTGGGACTGCGGATGCCTTGGGGATCCCCTTATGACCCTAAACAATAGTGTGGTGGGTGGCCTAGGTGGGCACCAGGGCAGCAACCCTTTGATGGCCGGGCACTGTCAAATTGGGTACCCGGTGCTGAAATCCACCCAGAGAGGGGGTTGCATGCCCCTCTTGATGATGGTACCTTGCCCCAGGGGATGGGATATCTGGGGCCAAAATTGGCCTGGGAAAGAGGGCCATGTGACTCCCACCCCCAAAAAATGCATCAGGCGCCAGGGGATGGAATCCCCAGGGTGAAAGTGGCCTGGGTAGGGGTAGGGCACATGCATCCCTCCCTCCAAAAAAGTCCCCGGGCCTGGGTCATGAGCTCCCCGTGGTCAAAATCAATCCAGTGAGGGAGGCCACATAACCCCTCCCCTTTAATTTCAATAGTGGTCTTGGGGTATGAGATCCGCAGGGCCAAAAGTGGCCAAGAGACGGGGTGCCTGTGCCCCTCCAAAAAGGCAGCAGTCCTGGAGGGTGTGGTCTAGGCCTGGGCGAATTTCGCTGATTTCTGCTCTGCAGAACTCTGAATAGTACCGAAAAAACTTCACTGAGTTCCTCATGCGGTGGGTCATGGTAAGTAACTCTGCTCTCACTGATTTTTAGCGCTGGGAGTTTAATGCATGCTGTAACAGCACTACATGTCATGCCAGAGGGTGCTGCTTCTTTCTGTCACTCAAGCAGATATTTTTCATGAGCGAGAGCTTCCTCAACGTGAGTGGCAGATTTCTCAATACGAGTAGTAGAGCCCTGCCGCAACCACCCAGGTTGAGTAATCTCCCTAGGAGGAGGTCTAATGTGAAATCTGTCTCGCCAGCTCTCACCAACCTAAAGTTGCCAAGCCACATGCGAGAAAAGACTCCACTTCGTTTTACATCATGGAGTTTTGCAGAGAGTCGTGCTCTGTGCAGAGTGTTTTCTTCCTTCCTGACACCCTCCATGTTTTAGCTTTCTCTGTCCCTCTCCCGCCAATCCTCCCCGGTCCACCGCAGCAATTCTGCTGTTTGAGTGAAGGATGGACTGGATTTTAGTTTTCCTACTTCTGGATTGCCATTTCATGGCTGCCGTCTTTAGGAGGGAGATGTTCTAGTCTTCTCCCAAGTCTTTCGGACTCTGCATATTTAATTAGAGGATGCCGCCAACATGCAGCGGATGCTCACAGCGGCATGCCACTGGCACACCAAAAGGGTGCCAAAGCCCGTCCTCCATCTGAAACACGACTAGCACTAGAAGTGCTGCCCAATTTTCATCAGGCAGGTGTTCCACTAGAGATTCCCTTCTCGCCTTTAGCAGCAGTCCTCACATTTGCAAAATTTCTCTTGATGTTACTAAATCCATGTATCTATACAATACAAAGTTTTTATTTATGATTTGGAATTCCAAGGAATTCCACATAAAATACAGAATATAAATCAGCTTATACACATCATATTAGTTAAAAATCTTTCTCAGAATTACACTTATTAATACCAAGAAGTTAATATCAAAAACACCATTACAAAAAGAACGAAAACATTTTTTTTTTATTTTTTTTTTTTTACCCACAGTTTTTCTTACTTATATAGCAATTATTACTAATCTATAGTGTCACAATAAGGGGCATGATATAGCATTAACCTTGATTTTAACGGAATAAGTACACTTATCACCAGAAAAAACAATTTCAAGAGTCCCAGAATGTCAATATATGATTTGCTTTGTAAGAGACCATTAAAAAGAGAAAACCATGAATAAGTGCAAGCGCATCAAAAGGAAAAGAAGAAGAGTTAAAAATACATCATAAAAAAACATCTAACAAAATATAACATCATTATTACAGATACTGTAACAGTAGTGTGGGCATGATTAAAATATTACTCTTACGGGTCTTTTAAAGTGTCTATAGTGCTTCGAAATAAGTCAACTTAAAAATTGATTAGATAAACATGAACATTCCTTAAAGATCCCGAACTTCTCACAACCCATACCAATTTCAATAGACATTTAAAAATTCTTTAAAAAAACAGAATATTTTATAGCACATCAATTCAGATGGAGGGGACATGAGGAAATTACGAGCCTGTACTACCGTAGAGATATTATACTGAAGAAAACCAAGCCTTAAGTATTTGCGACGGACAAAATGGAGTGCCGGACATATAATTAAAACATGATTAAGGTCTTGTACACCACCATTACATAGACTGCAAAATCTTTCAGTTTTGGGAATACCTTCCCAGGCACCTGTCACAATCCTTAGTGGGAGAATGTTCAGTCTCAGTAAAAGGAGCACTCGGCGTGCTCCATGATACACATTCCAAAAAACGTATGGCTGAGGTTTTTTCACAATACAACTCTCTGAAATGCAAACAAGTCTTCCATTCATAGTACATGACTGCTGATCTCTTTTGCACGAGATCATGTATATGGATTTTTTAATAACAATCTTTAAGGATGACTTATCTAAACGGAGTACATTTTCCAAATCAAGTTCAAAAATATTTAACGATTTTAAAAAGTTCCTAAAAATTACACTTTTCATTAACAAATTTTCAAAAATTTCCTTGTGCAATGCAGCCCTTAGTAAATTCTCCTGCCCATTCACCAAAGCATTACACCACCGCAAGCAAGCTGCCATCGAGAGCAGATATGTTGATAGAAGACCGAATTCAAGTCTAAGTGCTGCAATGGGCGCAGAAGAATTTAAGTTACATATTTGGCGCCAAATTTTACCTTCGACCTTCTCAAATATACCCCACTCCCTTTCTTCAATAGTTTCTATTGCATAATTTAATGTGGGCGGAATCTTTATTTTATATACCGCAATGGTATGAGAGAAATGTCTTTTTCCACATTGCAGATAGAGTCGATTAATACCAGCTGCTTGCGAAATGGCTTTACTTTTACAGTGGGCCAAATGTCTTTTAGCAGAGCACCTATTTGTGAAGATTTTTCCCAAGTACTGATAAAATTTTACAATTTCCATTCTCTCGTCTCCTAAAAACCATTTCAAATTTGGTCTCACCACTATATCTAAAAATCATCACTTTGCTCTTTGAAATGTTTATTTTTAAAAAGTTTTCTTTAGTGTACATAATCAGTTCCGTCAATCGCCTCTGAAGTCCAATTGGAGTTAGATCCATTATTAAAGCATCGTCTGCATATAGTAGACTGCTTAACTTTAGGTCACCCAGTTGAGGAGGGTCCCCCTTACATTCCCCCAACCGGCTCGGCAAATCATTTATATAAAGTGAAAAGAGCAACGGGGCTAATAGACAACCT
Organism: Lissotriton vulgaris; assembly: GCF_964263255.1. Lineage (NCBI taxonomy): Eukaryota > Metazoa > Chordata > Amphibia > Caudata > Salamandridae > Lissotriton > Lissotriton vulgaris. The sequence continues at coordinate 986,405,819 of NC_141695.1, read as the reverse complement.
TGCTTTAAGCCATTATTAGTGGGAATTTTCTTTGATAGTCCCTGGGACCCTCCTAACAAAACTTGAGTCCAAGTGGCTGAGTGCAATGCTATTATTATACGCAACAGGTTCCCCGGTATACCCAGAGCGAGCAATTTCCTCCACAGCGTCCCACGGTCCACCCTATTGAACGCTGTGGAGAAATCGATAAAAGCAGTATACAAAGGGGACCTACGACTCACCGGATATTTATCAATGAGAGTTTGTAAAACAGATATATTATCCAGCGTTCCACTATTCTTTCTAAACCCCGATTGCTCAAGAGGGATTAAGTTATTTTCAAAGGCCCACTCTTGCAGATGGATTAAAATACTTTTTGCAAATAATTTACCTGTTGCGTCTAGCAAAGAGATTTGCCTAAAGCTAGATGGAGTATTTTTTGGGCCCTTTTTATAGAGCGGGACTATTACACTTCCCTTCCATGAGTAGGGGATAGTCCCGAGGTTATAACAATGAGCAAACAATGGAAACAGAAATTTTGCCCAATCGGCACTATCATTCTTTATGATGGCCACGGGAACATCGTCTGGGCCCATTGCCCCTGAATACCTAGCCCCCTTAATAAATCCCTCAATTTCCTTTATTGATGGAGCTACAACATCAGCTACCGTTTGAGGGATATTACACAGTCCAACATCTTCTACAGACCCTGTATTTGCAGCATACAATAAGGAGATGTAGGTAGACCATTCTTCCTCCGGAATTAACATGGGTTGAGATTTTTCTATACTATCACAATATTTGGCAATTAACGCCCAATATTTCCTAGTATCCCCTGAGAGCGCCACTTCCCGGAGTTTTATCCATTTTTCATCTTCTGCTGCCCTCCGGACTGCTATTAATTTCCTTTTCCGTATCTGTTTTAACCTGTATATCTCCCGTTGTCTCACTACCGCTGGAGTTTTAAATTGAGCTCTTATTAACTCATTTATTTTCTTATTTAATTGTTTACTATCACTTGACAGGTTTTTTGGGGGGCCACCTCCATCACTATTCTGCTTTTTACCTAATGCTTTTATGGCACTCATAAATTTCTCATACCCCACGATCAAGTTCTCCTCAACGAGGCCAGGTAGATGTTAGATGTTACTAAATGGAAGGGCCCCATCTGCTGTAAAAACTGTAAAACAGTCTTCAGTTCCTCACCAAACACACCATTGGGAAATACCTACCTATGAGTAGGTCTCATTAACGCCCACTTATTTTGCAAACATGCTTAAAGCCTCCAAGACCTCATCTTCCTAAGAGAAACCTGGCTTAAAGCCTGGTTTAACCCAGATATCGTCTCTGCACTACCCCCTGGCTATCTTATTCACAGATAGGATAGACCAGAACAACGGGGAGGAGGGCTGACGATTATATATCACAATACACTGAAATGTTCAGTGTTTGAAACATCCGACCTCAAAGGTGCAGAAAGCATTGGTTTCTATTTTCAATTAGAGGACTCCTTTGCCTTCTCAGGGGTTCTGCTTTACCACCCACCAGGCCCCTACAAAACTTTCTTGGATAGCATTGGAGATATTGTGAGCTCACTAATTCTTAGATATGCCAATTTCACCTTATTAGGAGACTTTAACATCCACCTAAATGTACAAAGTGACCCGGGTGCAATGAACTTCCTGGAAATCATTGAGACATTTGGCCAACACCAGCGGATATCCACCCCCACTCCTAATGCAGGCCACACTCTGGATGGTATCTGCTCTAATCTCACAACCCTTATAGTCAAGACCCCAGTTAGCTTAACCTGGTCCGATCACAAAATTATATCTCTAGAAATTAGATACCAGCATGGGAAAAAACCTAAGGGCCACTTCTCCATCACTCAAAACACCAGACCCAGATGGAATGACATGACAGTCCTTTCTGACCTCAGTTTAGAAGCCTCGATCTGCAGGCCCAGTCTGTCGGGGGATCCAGAAGTGGACAACCAATGTTTCCCACAGTGGATGACCACTCTGAGGCATTGTTTCACACCTCCTGTCCCACAAAATACCCAACTGTTTAAAAAACTCTCCTCCCCATGGTATACACCAAACCTAAAAGAATTACACAGCCACTGCAGGAATCTGGAACGCAGATGGCGACAAAAATACAAACAGGAAGGACTAACCAGGTTCATAACTGCTCTAAAAAACTATCATCAACAAATCAAAGCTGCCAAGTACTTTCATTATACCGAGATGCTTAACCCTTTCGATGCTTATGACGAGCTCAGCTCGTCATGATGCACAGTTGAGCTGTGCTGATGACGAGCTGAGCTCGTCATGAATAAAGTAATAAAGCATTTTCCAGCACAGGGGGGGAAAACGCCTAGCAGCCAAGGTGTTAAAATAGCCAATGCAAATCATGGAACATTCTTTAAGATAGTCAACTCTTTCACTAACCCCACATCCCTTAAATAAGATATCCCCATCACAGACTCTGTGTGCCCGTATAGCCGACTACTTCGAACAGAAGGTCCAGTCACTACAACAAGATTTTCCTGCACCCTCCGCTCCTCCTGCTACTATAACTGCTGATCTAGGAAAAAACAGACCATCCCTTGGAGCTTTTCAAACCATTATCCCAAAACAATCTTGTCAGGCTATTCTTGCAAAAAAATCAGGTTCTCCTTTTGACCCTTGCCCCCCCTTAACTTTACATGCAAATATAGATACTGTCAATCCAGTCATTAATAATATAATAAATGCCTCTCTATTACTGGCTAAAGTCCCCAATGAATGAAAATGTGCAGTCAAGCATCTCCAAAAGAAACAACGTGCTCATCCTACTACCCTACCAAACTTCATCCCATCTCTTTACTTCCATGTCTTAGTAAGATTACAAAAAATCTACTTAACTCTCAACTTATGAACTACCTGCAAGGAGCAATATCTTACACCCTAATCAATCAGGTTTCAGGCCTCAAAAATCTCCAGAATCAGCTCTCCTTTACACCGCTGAATCCTTGAGGGAAAAAATGCTATGCTGGTCCTATTACACCTATCAGCTGCTTTTGACACTGTCTCACATGTCATCCTCCTTGACCGTCTTGCGTTATGTGGTATCTCTCATCTCGCCCTGGCATGGCTAAAATCATTTCTACAAAACAGAAGAAAAGTCATCACTCTCAGACAATACCAGTCAGCAGAAAAACCTTTGCTTTCTGGGGTCCCACAAGGGTCTATTCTCAGTCCAGCACTCTTTAACGTTTATATGTCCCCCTGATTAGTCTGATATCATCCTTTATCATTGAGACCATCTCATACACAGACGATACACAGCTAATCCTGGTCTTAGATAAAAATACCACACTGGCTGCGGAAAACCTCCTTCAATGTCTCACTGCAGTCTTTCACTGCATGAAAACAAATCACTTAAAATGCAACCAGGGCCATAATAGATTTAAGAAGGAGTCCACATGGCCCCCTCGTCTAAAAAAAAGAGGCACTGGATTCACAGGGCCAGATCTTGTGGCCAGCACCCCAATGCACAGGGCCGAAGGCCGTGTGTGGAGTGAGGTTGGATTCCTTTTAGGGGGTTGGCCACAAGGCCTGGCCATAGGTCATACCTTGTGGCTACCCCCCCTGCACATGGACAAGGGCTTCTGCAGCATAGGGTTGGCTGTATGCAAGGGATTATTCACCGGGTAGGCCATGTGGCCAACCCCTCGCCATGCACAACCAAATCCTCTGTAGAGCATGAGGTTGGCTGTCTGTGGGGGTTTGGCCTCTGGCCAGGCCCTGCAGCTATCCCTCTGCTGTGCATGACCAGAGGCCAGGCATTACGAGGGGCTGGATTAATGTATGGTAATTGAATATTCCTTTACATTTAAAAAGCCTAGAATTCACTGAAAAAACAAAGGTTAAAGTAAAATTATATTTAGGTGAAATGTTCACTTTTAAACGAAAAAACCATTGAAATTCACCAGTTATAGTTAAGTTAGAATTATCTCAAGTGGCTATAAATCTGGCCTTTAGGCAATTATACCGTGTGCCCTCATCATGCACTGCTAGATACCCTACATATTAGACCACTCGTGACATCTTCTTTGACATCATTGATAATATCACTGTGCATGGCGATGGCATAAGATTTAGCTACCTTAGGGCATGAGCTATAGTTACTTTCGATAATTCTAACTATAACTGGGGAATTTTGGTGGTGTGTATGGATAAATTATGTTTATTGTACAAAGCTGATGGAAATCAATCCCATACACAGCTATCAGCCTACAACCAAGAGGCCAGCAGCATCATCAAGTCATGTTAAAAATCATAGCTAAGAAAACCTCCCACAAAAACAACCCCCCACCTGCCCCAGAGCTCCTTCCAAAGGGTTAGCATCAGTGACCTATATCTTCGTTATGATGGTCCATGATATGGACCTGAAGAAGCGTGGGTAAATACTTAGCGCTCCAAGTGGGGCTGTTCCCACAGGCGGTTTGTAGGCGTGAGTGTAGTTCGCAGAGTTTTGCTACGTGGAACACAGTGAAATTACTAAAAAACTCAGCAAAGTTCCGCGAGTGGCTGAGTGCAGTGACAGCTCGTGCTCGCGAACTTACCATTAACGATTACGAGCGGGGAAAAAACTCTTCTGCACATAGCAAAGCAGAGTTTTCTGCACTCCTCGAGCTCAACAGATTGTGTAATGCAGAAAACTCTACAAAGTCCCCCAACAGAGCGAAGTTCATTGTCCAGGTCGATGAGTTCAAGCACAATATTTTGAGATAAGTTTTTGGCAGGTCAATTAATTGAAATCAGTGGACAGAATAGTGACAAATGGCACCCAAAAATCAGGATAGGAGTCATGTTTCAACTCCATGGCTAAGGATAGTTTTTCCATTCCCATAATGAACCATAGTTTATGCATACATTTTGTGTAATGGGGAATCCTATCAGTTTCCCATGCAGACATTATGACCTGGTGGAATGCCACTAAGGCCAGGGCCATCTGTCTCCCCCTCAGCAAATGCATAGGGTAATTCACAGGGTTCGGGAGCCCTAGTATAGTATAAGCCGGGAACCTTGGGACAATGGTATTGAAGACCCCCATCTATATCATCTAGAATTCATTTCCAGTAGCAGACCAGTTTCAGACAATGCCATAGTAGGTGTACTAAGGTACCTGTCCCTCCACAGCCTCTCCAGCATTCCTTTGTGCCCCGCACCATGCCTGGAGTTGCACGGGGATATGGTACCAGTAAGAAACAATTTTATATGCATATCTCTGTACTCGCAATGGTGTATCCAGTGTGGTGGGCCCGGTCGTAGTTGTCTTCCCATTCTTTAGTGATAATTGGCATGGCCAGTGCAGTCTTCCACGGTCTCTGACCCACTTTCTTGACCAGTGTTACTGCCACATCCAGGATTGTATAGATCTCCATGACAATATGTCTGTCCTCCATCTTAAGGTAAACCCATCTCTCGCAGGAAGTCAGAGGATTTTCAGCACAGAGTTTAATAGATGGCTGCATTACTCAATGCCAAATTTGTAAGTACTGGATGCAGTCTGCCTCCACCAAGCCACAATCTTCCTTCAGGTAGTCGAACAGTATTATCCCTTCAGTGTCAAATATACACTCTATGTGCTTACAACTTCCTCGCTCCAATGCCGGAACCCCTACTGGTGCAAACCTGGGAAAAAAGCAGGACTAGCTCGGATAGGAGTCATAGGCGAGGGGAAGGAGGAAAGCCCAGCTTAGGGTTCAATGGCATCCCAAACCCTGAAGGTGGAACCAGTCACAGGGTTGAATGGAGAACCCAATCTCTTAGGGGCTGATTACGATGGCGGGAAGTCCGCCACTGGCGGGTCGGCGGTCCTCACCGCCGGCCCACCAGTGGCAGACTTCCCGCCATCACCCTGAATTTTCCCACCGCAAAATTAGTAAGGCAGGGGGAATGGGAAAGGTACCGTGGCGGACGGAAAGACCGTCCGCCGTGGTCCCGCAAGGCGGGCCTTTTCTGCCCGCCTTGTAGGACAAGGTACAATGGGGCTATGGAGGCAGTGCCGTGCAGGCACCGCCATGGGCATTAGGATGCCGGTTTTTTTTGGCGGCAATGCCGCCACAAAAAGACAGGTGGAGAATGCCTTAGGGGGCCCGTTGCAGGCCCCTGGGGGAAGATGGGGTGGGTGCTGCGCATAGGGGGTACCTATGGTACCCCCCTGCATTTGCATGTACAAGGTGGCAAGCACCACACGGTGTCTGTCACGTTGTACATACAAAAGCATGACATGTATTTTAACATTGTGGCTTGTGATGCCACCCGCCGCAATGTTAAAATACAGGATGCGCCCGCCAGTGTGGCGGGTGCATCCTAATTCATATGGCGGTCGGTCCTTTTTGCAGCTGCGATGGCGGGCCATCGTAATCGGCCCCTTAGTTTGCAGGGTAGCCATGGTACCCTCCAGATATAAGAATCTGCCACAGCCTGGTCCATGAAGAACCAGAGATTCTCAGAAGCGAGGTGACTCCACTCTACCAAGAAGTGAAGTTTAGAGGCTTGAAATTAATTAAAGTTTAACCATGGGGACACTTACCCCTCCTTTAAGGTTGAGCAATAAAGTAACTATTTATGGAGACAAGTTTCATTCCCATCCCAGATAAAATTATTGTTTGTTAGCTGCAGGGTTCGAAAGGTATTCTTTGGTGACGTCAGTGCCGAGGCCTGGAAAAAATGGAGGACCTGGGGGGCACGTCATTTTGACAGCTGCAACCCACCTGAGCCAGGATAGCTGCAACTGATGCCAGTTTGTTAAGTCTGACAGGACCTGCCATGTGAGGGTAGCATAATTGAGTTTCACAGTCTTTACAACAAATCAGACCAATATGATGCTGAGGTAAGGTATGAACTTTCCCGTCTACTTAAACACAGAGCTAAGACAGGCTGTATGCAGCAGAGAACGGGATAAGTTCAGTATTTGGGACTTTTGTATTTTAACCTTGAACCCCGAAACTTTCCCAAAGGCATGCAACTCAGACATCAGGGCAGGAAGAGACAACATTGGGTTAGTGAGTGCGATAACATAATCTGCATAAAGGCTAACGAGATGGCAGTGTCTTCCAAAAGAGATTCCCACAATAGAAGGGTCTGTTCTCGTTCGGCCATGGGCTCCATGTATAAAGCAAATAACAGAGGGGAGAACGGGCATCCCTACAGCATGCTGCTCTGGATGGGAAAGGGCTTGGGCAATATTCCAGTTCCTCTCACCGATGCCTGCGGTGAGCTATACACACTCTGGACCCATCACTGGATTCTGTCCCCAAAGCCAAATTGTTTCAGGGTCTCAAAAAGATAGAGCCAATGCACTCTGTCACACTCCTTTAAAGCATCAATTGAAATGAGGAGAGCCACCTTCTGGAACCTGTGGATCTTTTCCAAAAGATGGAGAATTAAACACAGCCTGTTCAGGTTCGACCAGGCCAGGCATAAGAGGGTTAAAGCGGTGGATTAGTACGCTGGTAAAGAACTTGGCATCGACATTAAGAAGGGAGATGGGTCTGTAGGACCTAGATAACGTATCGTCTTTTCCAGGCTTAGGGATAACTGGGATCACTGACAGTATATCGAGGAGCAAAATATCGACCTGCCAAAATATCGAGGAAAACATTTATAATGCCAAAATATCGAATTCCTATCTATAAACAGGTAAGTATCAAAATATCGAATCCAAAATATCGTTGTAAAAAATATAGTTAGTCAAAATATCTAATTTTTAAAAATGTTTTAAAAGTAATGTAAAATTAAAGAAATAATAAATATAATTAACTAAAACATGCTTAAAAATACTTAATAACCTTTAAAATAATAAATATTTATTGTAAGTAAAAAAATGAACGTACACTTTTATTTTTTAATACATATGTATATTAACGATATATTAATATATTAATAACAAATATTCAATATTTTTAGCGTAGGATAGCGGGATGCTAAAATTTACTATTACCACTCCAGTGAGTGCAACAATAGGGAAAGCTTTGGATAGCAGGAGGGTAAAAAATACTATTCCCACTCCAGAGAGTGCAACAGTAGGGAAAGCGTTGGATAGCGGGATGGTAAAAATTACTATTCCCACTTCAGAGAGTGCCACAATAAGGAAAGTGTTGGATAGCGGGAGGGTAAAAATTATTATTCCCACTCCAGTGAGTGCAACAGTAGGGAAAGCGTTGGATAGCGTAGGGGTAAAAATGACTATTCCCACTCCAGAGAGTGCAACAGTAGGTAAAGTGTTGGATAGCGGGAGGGTAAAAATTACTATTCCCACTCCAGTGAGTGCAACAGTAGGGAAAGCGTTGGATAGCGTAGGGGTAAAAATTACTACTCCCACTCAAGTTAGTGCAACAGTAGAGAAAGCGTTGGATAGCGTGAGGGTAAAAATTACTATTCCCACTCCAGTGAGTGCAACAGTAGGGAAAGCGTTGGATAGCGTAGGGGTAAAAATGACCATTCCCACTGCAGTAGGGAAAGTAATGATTTAATATTTCAATAAAAATAAATTAATTATCAATACCAATACAAAATTACTTAAAATGAATTACCAATTACATACTTTTTAATAATTCATTAATAATAAATAAAAATACATATTATTTATTAAACATGAATTACCTATTAATAAATAATTAACAACCAATTAATTTTCAATACCAAAAATTAATAAATAATACAAAAATACCAACTAATAAATAATTAACAGTCAATTAATTATCAATAACAAAAATAATTTCAATAATTAATTAATTACAATTGAATTACTTCCCATCGTATTCCCCTATAAACCCACAAACCACTATGAATAATACATTGATACAATTAATATAATGATCTATTAATCAATTAATAAAAATAATTACCAACTAATAAAAATAAATTACCAATTAATAATTAATTAACAACAAATTAATTATCAATACCAATAAATAAAATAAATATTTACTTAATTACAATTACATTACTTCCCACCCTATTCCCCTATAAACCCACAACCGGCTACAGAACTAAAACGCAAACTTAAATTAAAAATAATTAATAATTCCTAAAAATTCATATTTAATTTACTATAATAAATTACTTCCCACCCTAATCCCCTATAAACTCACAACCCGCTACAGAATTAAATTACGCAAAAATTAAATAACATAAAACTCATCACTTTAAAAAAATTAAACATACATTACTAAAATAATATACACTTTTAACACAGATACTAACATACAAAACACTTATGAAAATGTGATATTATTAAAAATTCTATATATTTTAATGCCTATATTATGTACTTCTTTATTTTGACAGTCAATATTACTTACCTGCATTTCGATATTATTAACAACTATATTATGTTAGATTGTTAGATTCGATATTATGTCCATTCTATATTTTGGATTCGATATTATGTCCATTCGATATTTTTTTTTCAATATTGTATCTAGTTACCGGATAACTGACATGGAGGCCTATAGCATGCCATCAGTGATGTTCCCTGAATCGGTAGAGGAGTAAAAAATCTGGGTAAGAAGAGTGGCCAGGCCATGATAGAATAATTTATAAAGCTGAGGAGAGTAGCCAAATGGCAAGGGGACTCTTACTGGCTTTGAACTAGCAATAGCCGAGCTCACATCCTTGATCCAGATGGGTTTTTCCAAATTATGAGTCATGTAATGTAAGAGTTGTCACCGGAGTCACTTTTAAGTATGGGCAATTGCCGTCAATGGGACAGTCAGTGGCTTTGTATAGTGTTCTGTAAAAGTCCTGGAAGACTACTGCAATGTGCGCATCTCCTCGGATCTCTGAATCCAGATTGTTATGTAGCATTTTAAAAATCCAGATTGTTATGTAGCATTTTGATTGTATCCCTGTTAATAATGGTCCGAAGTCGGTGGGCCTTCATCCGGCCACAGCGACTAATTCCTAGGTCAAATGTATGCTTCAGACGTGACATTGCATATTCTGCCCTGTCAAGGTCCAGACGTTTGAGGTGCAGACAAGCCTTCTCCTGCCACACACATGTATTTGTGTAGGGTTTCAAATTTTAGAACCTTTTGTTCCAAACCAAGTCATTTCTCTTTTCTGCTGCGGTTATCAGCCATCAAGAGCTATCACTTTCCCTATGACTACAAGCATCAGAGCCTCCCAATGAGAGGCCTCTGACGTCTCCCCAGTGTCATTGTTCCTGAGGAAGTCAGCCATCACCTCTCATACCATTGATACCATGATTTTAAATTGGAGAAGGCTATCTCAAAGCCTCCAGTGGGAATTTGAATAGATCTTCGGTCCACTCAAATAACCATTGAGAGGTGCAATGTGGGCACTTGGCACAATATTTAAACCAAAAATATTGTGATACCGAAATATTGTCTCAAATATATCGCTCACAAAAATATCATTCTTCTGTACATATAATAGTTAGAACAAAAAATATCAGAAAAAAATAGTTTTACACTAATATCGAAAACATATATACAAACGTTTTTTTTAAAATCATGTTCAGGACACAAGGACCATGTCACTGATTCCTATAATGCCTACTTCAACATATTGTCAATGTTGTAGCCAGCTGTTAGATTTGGGGGTCTTTAGTTGGCACAGGTAGGTACTTATGACAAATAGGGACACTTGCCTCTAGTCAGGGTAAAAGGGATACACTCCTAAAAGAACCCCTCCTCACCCCCTTGATAGCTTGGCACGAGCAGACAGGCTTATTTCAGAAGCAGTGCGTGGAGAATTTGTGAACAAATACAGTAATCAAGTGACAACACTACAGATGGACACCACACAGGTTTTATATAAAAAATAAGTATCTTTGTATAGACTTACCACAAGACCACAAATGACAAAAATCCACAATACTGTACATAAAATGGTAGAGTTAGCTTAGTTCTCTTTAGATCCTAAAATGCCACACTTTGAGTCAATGTACCTTAAGATGCGACACACAGGGAAACAAATGTGTTGCAATAAAGGTGATGCGGTAGTCCTTTACATGCAAAGACGGTGATGCGCTGAAGATCTGGATCACAGAAACAAAGATGGCGCTTTCTCCTTGATGCAACATGCTTCCCGGTGATGTGGTGGCATCTGCTGCAACATTGATCCTCTTCTCCGGCGATGCGAGATGCTTGACACGATGTGAGCCGTGACAGGCACTGCGACATGCTTCCCAGTGATGCGGCGGAGTCTGCCGTGATGCTTCCACAATGATGCAAGCCGTGACAGGCCCAGCAACACTCTCCCCGGTGATGTTGCAGTGTCTGCTGTGACTTCGATCCTCTTCTCTGGCGATAAGCCGTGACAGGCCCTGAGACACCCTTCTCGGAGATGCGGCGGCGTCTGATGCAAAGTCGATCCTCTTTTCCTGTGACACGCTTCCCAATGATGTGATGGCATCTGCTGCGACGTCGAACCTCTTCTCCGGCGATGCTAGGCACTTCGTGTTGTGAAGCGGCAGTTCGGCGACACGCTTCTTGATCTTGAGTTGTGCTTCCAGCTCCTTGCAACATGCAAGTCCTCAAACAGTCCAGCACAACTGCAGGCACTTCAAAAGCACACTTGGGAAGCTGATGGGTGAAGTCTGTTGTCCCTGAGACTTCAGCAGGAAGCAAGCTATGTTCTCAAGCCCTTGGAGATCCTTACACAAGTTGATGAAAGTACACACAAAGTTCCTCTCTCCTTTCTTTGGCAGTCAGGCAACCACTGCAGGCCAATCCCCCAAGCAGCCCTTCAGCTTAGGGATAGTCTCTCCTCAGTCTCTTTGGTTCCACTCGCCAGCAAAGGTTTCTTCTTGTCCCAAACAGATCTAATTCTCTGAGGTTTGGGACCCCTCTTTTATACCCTGTTCCTCTTTGTTCTCTGAAGGCAGAGAGGCCTTTGCCTAGTCCAAACCAGTTCTGGTGGCCTTGCATGGCTTGATAAATATAACTTAAGAGTCGGGTGTCCTATTGCAGTCCATTGTGTGGTGCAAGGTGGGCACGTCTTTAATAGCTATGCCCCCAATTATCCAAATATATCTAACTTTTTAACCCCTTCAAGTAAACCCGAGCACAGCTTTAAACGCTAATTTCTCAAATGGTTGAACCGATTTACATAAAACTAGCAGCCCGTCCCGACGTTGTCCAGGTATGAACTGTTATGTGTGTAATGGTTGTAATATTAAATGTGCTCTGATGTTATGTTTTTTTAAATATATGTTGTAATTGTGTGTTATGCAGCATGAGGTAAGTAAGCCAAAATGCAAGAGTAATTCTTCCACGTGTTGTTTTACATCTGCCTATTGCCAAAGGTGATGTTTTAATGTTTTAGTAACGTCTTAGTCCGGTTGTGCATGCAATGTTAGTAACAGCGTTGTTTATATGTGGGTTCCTTAGCTGTATTAGCTTCTCGTTCGTTATCTGTGGAGTGTGTTGGTTATTGACGTTATTGTGTGTAGGCTAACATTGCCCGGTGTGCCCCCGTGTTTGCGAGGGCTGGTTTGAGGCCCCATGTGTGCCCCGGACTAGATAGCAATAATGAAGTTCCTTACATGGTGTTCTACGCTGCCTGCCATGAATGTCTGCTAGTGCCGTTGGTGCGCCGTGAATGTGTGCGCTGACGAAAGGCGCGCCCCAGAACGGTGACGTCGCGTACAGAGAACGCACATTGCTGACGAAAGGCGCGCCCCTTTTTATGTTAATTTTGGTGCCGGCCCTTCACAAAAGTTTTACGGCCACAAAGGTTACGCCGCAGTATTCTGGATTAATGTTGACTGAATGTGAAATGGTTTCCAGCTTTCTGTTTCTACAGGTACGTTTCAGACATGTAGGTGGATCGTGAATGGGAGCGCACATTAAAGGCACACTACTGAAGTAGGTGGCCATTTTATGTTTGATGAGTGTCACGCCCCTCTGACAACGTTCTTGGCACGCCCTTCTGACAACGCTGTTGTGCCTGTCAATGCTGCACGCCCACAAACTAATAATGTAGTGCTGTTGTGCCACGCCCCCTAACGCTGTGCTGCCATGCCCCTTTCTGAATGCTGCACGTGTAGTGCAGTTAGTTTGACACACCCACGTCAACGCCCCAGTGTACTTACACACGCCCACACCGACGCCTACAAGGGACTACTTTACCCCTAACGTTGTTTGACCTTTGTAATGTAAATGGTGCCCAGATTTATAGCCTATGTCCATCTGCTGCATCTCCCCTTTCCAACGCTGTATTGGGTGTTGTGATTGGTGCTGTACTTTTTGAGTTTACCCGCCTCAAAGGTTCCCAGTTCTCTCTTTATAACAGTAGTATAGATAACACAAAGCATGCTTTCTGAGTATAACTACTTTTTGCCAAATTTCATGTCATTTGGTTCAGCCATTTTTTCTGTATCGTGAGTAAAGTTTCCTATAGAATTTAACATGGATATTTTTAACTTTTGGGTTCCCACCTTTTTTTTGGACCCCCTGCATAATGGATGATTGTGAAACTTTGCGCAAGGAGACAAGATGGAGGAACTTTTCCATACACATTTGTCAAATGGTACCAAGGTAATTTGTAGAACAAAAAACACTCTCCCTTTGCAAACTTAGCCTAATTATATTTATACAGTGGAGACTGCCACTGTCTAATATATGTGTAGATAGACAGAGAGACGGACAGATGGATGGATTATGGTAGAAATAAACATTTTTACGTTTACCTCCGGGGTATCATTCATAACATCAACCATTCCCACAGTGTAGCTATATCTCTTAAACTAAATCATTGCTTTCAAAAAGTGTCTTCTTTAGAACCATCCGTGCACGCTACAGCTTGCAGTCCATCTTGAAAAAAGTAGGCATCCCCTGTTTAAAACTGATCACCAAGGTATGCTCGTTCCAGATTGCAAGTAATCAAACAAAGCTATGCAGCGGTGAGGCCACGCCATAATAAAAGACGCGCAACGAAAACGACCAGTAGCATAACTTAAAATATTCTCAGACTTATTTGCAGTTGAAGGCCATATACTACAAAGTGAGATATTTGCACAGATTAAAGTCATGTGCACAAATGTTACATCCGTATTTTATTTGCCTGTTGTTATCTAAGATTTCTAAACTTTAGTTACCATTTTCAGCTAGTCCACTTCTTGCTGGACAAGCACTTCAGAGTGAATTCATTCCACATTAATGATACTCCAGCAGTGTGCTAGTAGGGGGTCTTTGATCACTGGTGAAGTTGGCACCTTGAATCCCCCAAAATGAATGGGTTCTTTTTTTACTGACCTGGGGCCTTAGCTATTCCATCTGCCATGGCCATCTGCACAGATCGCAAGCCAACAACTATTTCAGATATTTGGACGAGAAAAAGAGAGAATGAATGATTACCTAATGAGTCTTTTTTCAGGCCAGAACGTGTTAACTTACATGCTCGGTTGTAACTTACTTATATTACTTCACTCTTTCTGAAATCATGATTATTAATGTTAGTGACCTTACCCTGTCTTGTTTTTCTGTTTAAAAGGACCATTGGAAATGCAAGTATGAAGAAGGGGCAGTGGGATAATTATGTGGTGCGCGAAAACTTGAAAAATAACTTCTGTTATCTCTATATAGTTTATTAAGGCTGTGCATTGAGATGATGTTGTTCCTCTTCTGATATTCGAACGTTAGCTACAATCTTCTGCTAATTGTTTATACTCCTGTATACATTTCACCTTTGATGCCACTCCTGCTGCATTTAGAAAGCCAGGTTATAAATTACAGATTAAATCACGATGATAATAGTGACGTGTTTTGCTTGTCAGTCTCATTCTTTTGCAAATCAACCAAGGCCAGAAAAGGGAAAATGTACCTCTTATGTTTGACCAAAATGTTTATACTCGGTGTAGGACCTGGCCATCTCTGCAGGGTCACCTTAGGGGTTTTGCCCCTCCTGTTTTCTGAAAGTGTTTTTGTTACCTTTTGGGACTCTGTGCATTTTGTCAGTGCTAACCTATGCTAAAGTGTTTTGCACTCTCATTTAAATGTGGTAAAATTGTCTTACACTCAATTGACACATTTCATTTGCTTATAAGCCCCTTGTAAAGTGGTGCTACAGGTAAAGGGGACTATTATGATTGCAGATAAACTGGGACTCCCGAAGGGGGGGGGGGTAAGGGGACTCAAGAAACTTCTCCCATTTTAAAGCTATCACCAGGTATGAAGATAGAAAACTGAGACCCACTCTTCAGTACACTGCTGCCCGAGAGGAAAGATTGGACTTGCACCCTTCCTCCTATGCTGAAGTGATGCCAATGAAAAGCTTTGTGACCTCGCTGCAACCGCCCAGCTGACCTGCTGCACAGAACCCCAGGAGAAGCCTCCCAGGTCCTTGCCCTTGATGTGGCTTCAGTTGAGTTTTAAAGGGCCAAACACCCATGATGCTGTCCCTGCTCCTCACAGCCTCCTCCACTGCAAACATAACTTTTGTCTGTAGACTTTTTGGAGGTAACCTTTTCAGTGGGACTAACTTGATCCCCATATCCACCCCAAGCTCCCTTGCAATTAGCCCACAGCACAAACAGATGACTGCAAGAGTTGCTTTGTGCTTTTAGGCACTATACTTACCTTAATTTTGAAATTGCACACCTTTGTTTCTACTGATTGGATTCTTGTTGTTTTGGTGTCAAACAATTTTATCTGGATTGTATTCTATATTTCTAAATTGGTGTGGAGTTAGCCCGGTCAGCCTTAAGGTGGTCTTTTCCAAACCTTTTTGCTTTCCTCCTCCATTTTTACTAACCATGTTTTTGCTGGCCTTACAACTCTGTGCACTTCACTACTGCTAACCAGTGTTAAATAACTTGTGCTTTTTCCTCTAAACATGGTAATATTCTACATGTACCCAGTGTCTGTACATTAAATACTACTTGACAGCTTGCAGCACTGATTGGGCCAGTAGACATGTCTCAGGACTGCCATTGTACAGCCTGTGTGGGCAGTTTCAAACTGCCATTTCGACCTGGAAAAAATAAACCTTTTGTCACGCCCGACCTTTCTTTTTAATACAAATAAGTGCAATGTATTTAAATTTAGGCCATGCCTGTGTAGGGAAAAACTCCCACATTTGTTTTTCATTACTGCACAGCCTATCTCTCCGATAGGATAACATTGCAATTCCCTTATTGAATTATATAAGTGTAATTTCCAAATGGTAAAGGATGACCTAATCATGTTTGGTGTCTCTGGAATCACAATTTAAATCCTAACTCAGAGTGAGGTAGGATTTTAACTGACAAGTCTGAAAAGGCCACTTTCAGAAAGTTGCCATTATCTTGCCTTAGCCATTTAACACCTGTATCCTGTCTCTGGTCACATGACTGGGTGTAGCTGACAGTTCAGCTTTGTGTATTACTCCTGGACGGCCACAAACAATAGGGAGCATGGGTGTGCCTGGATGAGCCAACACTGACAGAATGGGAGTGTACATCTCCTGTAGTTAGTCTGGAGCCGGGACACGGAAGGCAGGATGCCTAGGGACTTCAAATGTAAACCTCTAGAAGCTTCCTCCTACTTCAAAGGCACAACTGGGTATACATACTAGGACTCAGACACCAACTCCTCAGTACAATTATGGATCTATGGATCCTCTGGCAAGAAGAAGGAATACTGTGCTGCTACAATGACTGCCACTCAGCTGAAATGCTACTCTGAAGGAGCTACTACCCTGCTGTGCTGACCTACCACCTTCTTGCCTGAGGAGGAAGAACTGTACCTGCAACTTAATCTTGAACCCATGACCCAAAAGGGACTCCAAGGGCCAGTCCGCCTTCCTCCTGATCTGAGCCTCAGGGACATAAAAAGCTCACCAACAGCTCCTGACCCATATTCAGTGAGTTCCTGACCCCCAGTTGGTGCCTCTCAGATCCTAGAACCTTGGTGTGGCTCACAGGCTATTTAAAGCATCAACCTTTTGGGCTCTTTATGACTGTAAACACACCTGTTCGCACAGAGACTATGCTGCTTGCACCTAAATTCTATGCGAGGTAGCAAATGTTGATTGTCCATGAAAGACTGCCAACACGAAGCATCAGCCTGCCTGTCCGCAATGCCTGGCCTGCACCTCATTCAGCGTCAAGCACCACCCGCGATGCTTTTCTTGCTCCGCATGACCCTTTCCAATTCTAACAGGACTCTTGGCACTGAACTTGAGATGCAATACCTTCAGCTGGACTAATCTGGGACTGTATCTGACCCACGTTCCAATGTGGTCATCTTGAATGTTTGACTTTGATCTGATTTACCACAATCAGATATCCGCGGTTGGTGCTTTCAGCTTTTAGGTGCTATTTTACAGATTATTCTTCACAAATTCATACCTGTGGTCCTACTGATTGGATTTTTGTTGTTTGGGCTTGTTTTATTTATTCAATTTGCCTCCATTCTTCTGGCTTGGTGTGGGATCCTTTTTGTGGTTTTCATCACTGAGTAGCTGTTTAAAAAAGTGTTGCACAAATACTTTACACATTGCCTCTAAGTTAAGCCTGGGTGCTCTGTGCTAAGCTACCAAGAGGTTCAGCACAGGCAAATTTGGAGCCTGCTTGTTCCTTAACCTGACAAGGATTGCGGCTGCTGCTTTACCAGGGCTCACACCCCAGTCAACCGGAAACTCAATTTCATACACGTGGGATTTGCCTTGTGTGTAATTTCCCTTAATTGCTATTTGTGAGCTGCATAAACACGTTGTCTCTAAGTAAAGTATGTCTGCCTTGCGCCACACTACTAGAGAATTGAGCACAGGTTAATTTAGTTACTTTTGTGGTTCACCCTGAAAAGGATTGTAGCTGATGCTTAATAAAGGCTGACATCCGTCTCAAACACAAAAACGAGCTTCACATACATAGTAACTGTTTAATACCTACAATTCAGTTCAGTGAGCCCTAGTGTGATCCAAATTCTGAAATATTCAGTGTTTGTGTGAGTAGTTTTTCTGTCATTCGTGTGGCAAACTCTTTTCAGACAGAGCCTTTAATGTGTGTATTTTCCCCTTCACTGAACCATTAGAATTGCTCTGATTCTGATTCTTTGTGTAATGACCATTTCTGTTTAGATGGAATGCATACATTCACAATGTATTCATGAATTACCATTTTATAATGATAACATTATTATTATTATTATTATTATTATTATTATTATTATTATTATTATTATTATTATTATTATTATTATTATTATGGGGGTTACATTTATTCATATTTGATTAATAGCAATAAACTGTGCTTTATTAATAAAGTAATAACATTGTATGAAGAGATTAAAAGGATCTAGCACAATTAAAAAATGTCTTTCAATAGATTGAAGATCGCGAAGGAAAATGTATAATAAAACCACTAGGAAGGCTGAACATGACATACAGCCTAATACTTTAATATGAGTTATGGGAGATATTCACAACATTCAGATTCGTGAACTTTAGGAAGCCAAACCAAAGTCTCCCTATGGTATTCTTTGCCTGATCTTTTAGACAGTAGATGGACTGAGTTACAGTTTTCTAGGCATTTAACTACGAATTAAGGGGCTAATTTATGAAGAAGTCACACAATGCAGTGCAGCAAGTAACCTTTCTGCCCTGCACTGTATGACAGGAAAAGGGCAGGAATGTGCCATATTTAGGGCAATATGACGCATTCCTATCCTATCCTTCGCGCTGGCGCCCTTTTGGCAGCCTAGCGTCATGCAGGCACCCTTGTGCCATGGTGCAAGGGTGCCTGTGTTGCATGCAGGACTGTTGGATTGTTTTTGTGGAGGAAGGAGCACCTTCCTCCACAAAAACAATCCTGGGAGGCATATTCCTCTTTCTGTGTGTGCTGCAACCTTCAGCACACAAAGAAAGACCAGGAACAAAGGAGTAACAGAGATATTTCTCTTTGTTAAACCTCCCCAAGTAAGGTGTAACTTTTTGGCAATACTGGTTAATCTGGGATTGCATCAAAAACCATTGGAGTTGCGTGGGAACACATATGAAATGCCTATGAAATGCCTTCCTAGGGCAGTGTAGCGCAACGCAGCGATTTGCACTGCGTTGTGATACTCCAAACCCCAGACTCCAGACTTTGGGTGGAGCCACCCAAAGTGGCTTTCCATGGCTTCAAAAATCTGATTTAGAGGTTTGCCTCATGCATGTACCACGTTGGGATGTGCAAGAGTGATGGCAGCCTCTCATAAATATGCCCCAAAGTCTATTGTAGAAGAGAAATCAGATTAGGACAAGAAGGCTGCAGGCCTTCTTTGAACAGACTAACACAGCTAGAAATACACTTGAATGAAATGAAATCGTAAAGTCGATGATGACTGCACAGCAGCAAGCTGCAGAGATTGCCACGTTGTTCTAGTACTTTTCAAACATTTATCAAATAAGATACCATTAACACTCTGGGGCTAGGTTTCGTTTGTGACACAATTGTAGCGTATACTTCCAATACAAAAAGATACTCTGTAAAATGCATGCACATGTGATGTCTGTATCAGAGGACACCTGGAGGCAAAGATACAAGGGATGCATGCAAAGCAGGACAGCAAGCAAAGTGGCAGTGCTGCTTTGGGGGAAGGGAGTGAGAAGACCAGTGCCATGTCTTCTAGGATACGGTGTTGTTTCTCTCCCTGGGTGGTGCACTTTGGGACTCTGTGCCAATGCAAACAATATTGCATCAGACTGCATGGGTGTGCGCGTAATGCCAAGCATGGGTTTACACACATGCAAAGTTAGAAACGTCATGAGAAAAGAAGCTTTTCTTTAACGTTACGTCTGCTTTGGGTAAGCCTACAATTTTACTGCACAGTTCTACCAATAGTGGTTGGTAGGTATTTGCATCAAAACCGATGAGTGGTTCCATAGGAATGCCCATGCACCATCCAGATACCACCCATGGTACATAAATGTGACACAAAGTAGCACAAACCACTACATTGCATTACTTTGGAATTACTTTTGAGCGTAATGCGCATTTTGCTCTAGAATGTAATCCCTAAATCAACAGTTTTGTGAGGCAAAAGCAGAGGAAAGTGTTGATAAATGTAGCCCCTTGTTTATTGTGCTGAACGTGTAGAGTGTAGATATTTGCGTGAAATGGAATTGTGAAAGCATTCTTAAAATAAAATATACATCAGTTAATTTATTGAATGTTCTAGAAAATGTAAGAAATGTTAAAACAAATTGCACAATTAGATAAAGCTAGTGCATTAATATGCAAAAGATCAGCACTGATAAACATTCTGACACTTTGTAGTCAAAGGTCTTTTGGGGAGGAGGGGAAGAAATCTTTTTATTGTTAGTTATGAAATGTCAAGTGCTATTTCTGTGTGTTTCAGGACTTCACGCTTTTTCTTTCCGAATATATTACAGTTTCAAAAGAGCGTGGGTTTACTTGTTATGTTAATACCTGTTCACTCAGTGGAATGAAGAGACAAGCTTTGCTCTGGAGGGGTTTATAAAGCACAACGTAATAAACCATCTGCCTCAATATGACACTCAAATAGCAAGTTACTTAAAATCCTTTGCTTATTGTGGTATCAGCCTTGAAACAGTAGGCTGCACAACCACTGCTTTGTTTACTGAGAAATCTTTGGAACATATTGCTGGCATTTGTGCTAATGCCAGCAAAGTTCCACAGGGGCTACGGGCAGTGATGAGCTGGGATCGTATTGGTGTTCACATCTATAGGGAACGTTCCACAGAAACTGCTGCAAATAATGGAATAACCTAACGCCTGAAAAATTTGGAGTGAGCTGCAAGCATGGTACTTTCGAGTGACGTTTAGACTACTTGCTGGCTCCATTGGGAAGAGCAGTCGCATTCCCCGAACTAGAAAGAAGTAATGGATCTCCAAATGAAACAATTTTACACGTATTATTTTATAATTGTGGATTATTTAAAATGCTACCAATTAAGAAGTAAGCAGAAAGGAGCCGCAAGGTCAGAAACGAGAGGAGATCCCAGAGGCCGGGTGACATTTTCCCTGGATCGTGGGACACTGGTAGGATGCAGAGGAGACCCGTTGATTAATCTGATGACTATGTGACGTTTGTTCAGAGCACTGCAGGTGCATCACTTGTTCGGGAAGCATGTCAAACTCCATATGTGGGAATCCTCCAAACTCTGCTTGCCCTTTACATACCCACTGCCATGTGCCAAGACGCAGGGACATAGGTAGAGTTAGGATTCAAACAGTGCATTTAGATGAAAAATAGATGTTGAGCTGCCAAATATATCTTTAAAAGACCTTTTATATGGGTGTTTTCATGTTGGAGGATGTGCAAGAATAATATAATACATTCAAGATGCCTGCTCTTAAACTTGGCTCCAACTAATTCTGCCTTCTAAAGGTGGGGCAGGGTATTGCTGCCTCTTCAGAATGATATTAGCAGAGAGAAACGATACAATGTGCAGGACAGTGGACCTCCATGATGGTCCTTATGAGATATTTCCTGACTGGTCACTGGCTATTGGCTACCTTAGACCTCAGTGCTGTGGGTGACTCCCAATCGCTTACTGTAGCCAAGCACATAGTTTTGTATCTTGCAATTTTTTCCAGTTTCCAGAGGTCCTTAAATTCATTAGCATCCAAACAAATCCTATACAAACATTGAAAGCATGAAATAAATGACCAGAACAAAGAGGCAGAATTTGAACATTGGTCATTTTTAACTGAACATAAGTGGCAGCATCGTGGTTAGAAAAATATAACTGAAGTTTATTATTGAGAAATGAAAGGCTGGACACCGAAGACAGGTCCGCTAATCTATTGTCATCAGCCCCCAGTTATCCAAAGCAGCTTCTCACAACATTAGTGCTTTCTGGGGTTCAAGCCCACTCTTTGTGATACTGCTCATGGTGCATTTAGAGAGTCTCTCAGACACCTTGGAACTCTGATGCCTGTCTCTCCTGCACTGTATTTCCCAACACAAGGGTCAGCAATCTACAAAGTTTGACATTGGTGCATATATCAGACCCCCTGAATACCCACTGACTCACTCAATGTGGCAGGGCACATGTGCATCACTTGCTTTTTTTACCAATGCTGCCTCTCCACACACCCCAACAGCATGCCCAACCTGCTATGGCTAATATTATACTGACACAGAGGGGCAGAGCTGCCTAGGGTGCAGGAGGGTACTGGCATTGGGGCTTAGGGGTTTGAGGGTCCCACTTCAAACTAATTAAAACCTTTCGTAGCATAAGGGCTCATTGCACCCTTACTACACCACTGCTGATACATCTAATTGACTAAGTACTGAAATATAATTCTACTGCATATTTATAGAACAAAACAATCATGCACTCATTCTTGGGCAACGCTAGTTCAAGAGACGGATACTCACAGCTGTTCTATTGAAGGTTTGCCGCTGGAAAAGAGGAATTTGAGGCCAATCTCTAACTTGTATTTTTTACATGAACCAGCTCTTGTTGACCACTTCACCGATTCCCCAGCACTGGAGGACCTCTGAGGTGGTTCCATGGCCAGTGGCAGGATGGTCATCACATCGGTCTCAGTCTAAACCCAGACAAAAATGGTGTGGCCAATGTAAATATAATCCCAAAAAAGAAAAGGAAGTAATCAAACCCTCACCTTAAAAACATAGCTCTAACCTTTACTAAGTGCTTCTAGGATCAGAGTAATAATGTAGCTGCAAAGTGAAATTTACAAAGCTATTTCCAACATACAGCTGTTTGATTTGGATGAATGTAGTCCTACACGAAAGTTCTCCTCCCAAGAACATTTGGGCAAAAATTGCATATTCTGCAAAACATTTTTCATTATATATTCAATTGTCTTAGCTTAGCTTATAAAGCATAGTGAATGATGACCTCAGAGTGAACCAGGATTCAACAACCTTTGTGAGGGCTCTTCAATGCTTCCCATACTATTATTCTCCAGCAATGCTCCTCAAACTCCAACTTGAGGCACTTAGGCCCCTCTTTGTACCTGAGGAGCTTTTTGGAGTGCTGGCGCTTTGCTCTGCGGCATCCCAACAGAAGTGGCCCTCTGACCCGGAAGGGTCTTCATGGCCAATCTTACTGTCATCTTTTGATATTGGCACTACTGTGACTGTCATTTCTAAGTTTGACAAGTTCCATGGCAAGTAGTGTTGAGTGAGCCACGCTGGGCCCAGATTGCTGCCACTGCTCCCCCACAACCAGCGAATACCCATTTTTCCCACCACTCGTATTTTAAATACAGCAGTGGGAATTGATCTCTAGTGTGAAGTCTGTGTGTGCTTCCCATGAGACACTGCGCTTGAGGTAGTATGGGTGCCTTAAAGGGGGTGATGGTCCCAACCGGATGTAAATATTTGTACTCACAGAAATTACTGCTATCAGTAAAAAGATGGAATCAAATATTACACTTTGTATAGAATGCCTGATGCATGAATGCATGATGTTTTCTCCTTGAATCATACTCCCAACAAAGGGTGGAAGGCGTGATCTGCTTCTAGATTGGAGGTTGCACCAAAGAAGTAGTAACTTGTTCATGATGATGGCAAAATTGAAAAATAGTAAAATGTGCTTGAGATGTAATGAATCCGTAGGTCTGCAGCTTGAAGGACCCCTGGAAGATATCTTTGCTTATTTTTAATTAAACCATTTCCATCGATATGTCTCAGGAAATTGTATTGAGAAGTTTTAACAATGATGTGATTGTCTGAAATGTAATGATAGTAAGAGGGAGTTTCATCGATAGTAAGAGGGAGTGTCATTGATAGTACGGCGAGAATGTAATTGATAGTAATATGGAGGTCTTTGATAGTAAGTTAGAGTTTAATGGATGTGAGAGGGAGTGTCATGGATAGTAAGAGGGAGTGTAATTAAAGTAAAACATTAGATCCATGTTATACATCTATGTATCATAAAATCTCAGTGAATGCTGCCAGGATGGCAATATATTTATCATATCAATGTTAAACCACATGAGTGTTTCAGTAAAATTGAGGTTTGTGTGGGAGTGAGCTATGGTTGTGACATGAATGTTAGTAGTTTAACATCAACAAGATTGGAGCGATGGCTATGGTCTCAAACTATCTGCTACTTTGGCAGTCTTTTGATAGCTATAGCAGGCTTGAGCAACATGTGATTCCCATTGGTAACCACTTCTCTAGTGATATGTGACATTACAATTCCTCATTGCGTTTGTGACAGGAGAAGGTATCACTAGCATGGATTCCTCTGCTCAAAGACTGTAATGACCCTATTCCTTGACTTAAAAGCGAACTGTGATGGGAAATCACTGTAAGGCGCGCAATTTCACATGAAACTGGTAGGTTTCTTCACATGTTGTTATCACAAATCCAAACTATAACTTCTTTTAAGGCTTGAATCAGAATTTATTTCATTCCAATATAGTGTTCATTTCAAAAATTCATTTTCCAACAAGAATCAACATCATTCCATCTTCATATTACTCATTCCTTGCCCAATGCATTTCGGGTTAGTAGGAGTAACCCTTCGTCAGGTGCCTAAAAAATGAAAACATACAAGACCTTAACTTTCAGAAAGACGAACCATGGGGTCAAACTGACCAATCATGTACTTAACATAAAAAAGGAGTTTATACACATTAAAGCATGCATGCTGAGATAATGCATACACAAGTGAACGTTAGTCATTACAGAGTGTTGAGCATGTGATAAACGGGGACGAACCTAACCAGATGGTGTCAAGCACGAAAGCAGTGAATCACAGACAAGCATAAAATACAAAAGTGAGTAGCTGGCATGTTGCCAACATTCTGTACGTGGTCAAACCATGCGTGCGTTAAAAAATGATAAAGAGCGGAGTGCTGGCCTCAGGGAATGGACCTGCTCAAATCCGAACCGGAAAGCTTACCGTCATGTCAACGAGTGCTCGTCTCACAGTCCCGAACGCGGAACTGATCCTGCTGGATGTATGGCCAATGGGAAGCCTGATTATAACTGGGTCACGGGATCACGTGATACGGGTCCCGGAAACGATAATCGGGATAACAATATGCACCGCAATGAGGGATTTATTCAACCGGGTAGTGCAATACCCGTGGACAAAATAAAGCACACGTCGTTACAGGGATTGGAAAAATAAAAATAAAAAATCTACGAAATGCGCTAGAAAAGCGTGGCGGTTTCAGCATGATAGGTCTACTGGGGTCACGTGTTACGCCGTGGAATTGTAAACAAAGGCTAATCACTATAGAAATACGGCGGAATATCACCGAATGCCCTACAAGATTATAAATAAACATATACAGACAAAATCAGGAAAAAAAGTGGAAATGTGGGAAACACAAAGCTGTGTTGAATGACTCATGTAAAATAATAATGTACGTAAGGGTGATGATAAGTGTAAAGGTGATATAACAAAGTGACACATGCTGATTAAATAAGTCTGTTCATACAGTGTAAAACATTTGATCAACAATGACTAACAAACTGAGACAATTCAATGAGAAAAAGTTCATAGGGTCATTCTCAGAGGAGTGGGGGGTCGCACATGTAACCATATGGAGTGCCAGGGAATTACAGGAAGCATGAAAATTCAATTCGATCATTGATCCCTGCTGGTTGGAGGGAATTCAGTTTCTTGATCCAGTGAAATTCCGCTTGTAGTCGTTGCTTGGTGGGATCCATGTCTTGGCGTTGCGGAAGTATCTCCAGTATAGTGAATTTGAGTTGGGTAATCTGATGATTGTTTTCGAGCCAGTGTGTAGATAATGCTGATTTCATATTTTTAGTACGGATATTGCTTTTGTGTTCTGATATCCTCGTCTTAATCTTTCTTTCTGTCTGGCCGACATAGATTTTGCCACATGGGCACTTGATTGCATAAATTACATTTTTTGAATCACAGGTACCTGTGTACAGTAGATCTATTTTGTGACCTTTGGTAGGATGCAAAAAAATGTTACCAGGTATTATGTTGTTGCAATGTATGCAGTTCAAGCATTTCAGCATGCCTTTTGGTGCAATTTTAGTCACTTTCTTAGTGGTTAATGTTTCTTTAAGATTTTTCGATCTTTTAAAGGCAAAGGTCAAATGATCACTGTAAAGATTGGTTAAGTCAGGATCTGTTCTGATGAGAGTCCAGTACTGATTTATAATTCTTTTGATTTGTGTTGATGATGTCGAGTATTTTAGAACACACACTGTCTTATTCTCTTTTGATTTGGGCTTAGATATCAGTAATTCATCTCTTGAGAGATTGGTGACTTTTTTGATTGATTCATCCAACACATCTTTGGGATATCCACGTTTTTGATATTGATGTAGCTGATCGGTCAGAGTCAATTCCAATTGATGGGAATCAGAGGTGATCCTTTTAAGACGGATGAATTGGGAAATGGGCAAATGCTTTTTTAAGGTTTCCGGATGGAAGCTTTGGAACAGCAAACTGGAGTTCCGGTCAGTGGGTTTTTTGTAAACTTGGGTGTGTAGTTTTTGGTTGACGATTGTAATCTGTACATCTAAAAATGCAATGGTTTCCTTCTGGATGGTGTATGTGAACTTGATTGCACCAAAAGGCATGTTGAAATGCTTGAACTGCATACATTGCAACAACATAATACCTGGTAACATTTTTTTGCATCCTACCAAAGGTCACAAAATAGATCTACTGTACACAGGTACCTGTGATTCAAAAAATGTAATTTATGCAATCAAGTGCCCATGTGGCAAAATCTATGTCGGCCAGACAGAAAGAAAGATTAAGACGAGGATATCAGAACACAAAAGCAATATCCGTACTAAAAATATGAAATCAGCATTATCTACACACTGGCTCGAAAACAATCATCAGATTACCCAACTCAAATTCACTATACTGGAGATACTTCCGCAACGCCAAGACATGGATCCCACCAAGCAACGACTACAAGCGGAATTTCACTGGATCAAGAAACTGAATTCCCTCCAACCAGCAGGGATCAATGATCGAATTGAATTTTCATGCTTCCTGTAATTCCCTGGCACTCCATATGGTTACATGTGCGACCCCCCACTCCTCTGAGAATGACCCTATGAACTTTTTCTCATTGAATTGTCTCAGTTTGTTAGTCATTGTTGATCAAATGTTTTACACTGTATGAACAGACTTATTTAATCAGCATGTGTCACTTTGTTATATCACCTTTACACTTATCATCACCCTTACGTACATTATTATTTTACATGAGTCATTCAACACAGCTTTGTGTTTCCCACATTTCCACTTTTTTTCCTGATTTTGTCTGTATATGTTTATTTATAATCTTGTAGGGCATTCGGTGATATTCCGCCGTATTTCTATAGTGATTAGCCTTTGTTTACAATTCCACGGCGTAACACGTGACCCCAGTAGACCTATCATGCTGAAACCGCCACGCTTTTCTAGCGCATTTCGTAGATTTTTTATTTTTATTTTTCCAATCCCTGTAACGACGTGTGCTTTATTTTGTCCACGGGTATTGCACTACCCGGTTGAATAAATCCCTCATTGCGGTGCATATTGTTATCCCGATTATCGTTTCCGGGACCCGTATCACGTGATCCCGTGACCCAGTTATAATCAGGCTTCCCATTGGCCATACATCCAGCAGGATCAGTTCCGCGTTCGGGACTGTGAGACGAGCACTCGTTGACATGACGGTAAGCTTTCCGGTTCGGATTTGAGCAGGTCCATTCCCTGAGGCCAGCACTCCGCTCTTTATCATTTTTTAACGCACGCATGGTTTGACCACGTACAGAATGTTGGCAACATGCCAGCTACTCACTTTTGTATTTTATGCTTGTCTGTGATTCACTGCTTTCGTGCTTGACACCATCTGGTTAGGTTCGTCCCCGTTTATCACATGCTCAACACTCTGTAATGACTAACGTTCACTTGTGTATGCATTATCTCAGCATGCATGCTTTAATGTGTATAAACTCATTTTTTATGTTAAGTACATGATTGGTCAGTTTGACCCCATGGTTCGTCTTTCTGAAAGTTAAGGTCTTGTATGTTTTCATTTTTTAGGCCCCTGACGAAGGGTTACTCCTACTAACCCGAAATGCATTGGGCAAGGAATGAGTAATATGAAGATGGAATGATGTTGATTCTTGTTGGAAAATGAATTTTTGAAATGAACACTATATTGGAATGAAATAAATTCTGATTCAAGCCTTAAAAGAAGTTATAGTTTGGATTTGTGATAACAACATGTGAAGAAACCTACCAGTTTCATGTGAAATTGCGCGCCTTACAGTGATTTCCCATCACAGTTCGCTTTTATTATCTAAAGGCACTACCAGGCATAGTGCGACAAGGGAACGCGCTTGAACCAACTAAACCTCAATTAAAGAGTGAGTGCACGGAGATACTATTATTCAATTATATTGCCTATTCCTTGACTTGACATAATATTAAAGTTGTACTCAAAAGATGATGGATGCATGGTGGTGTTCCAATTCCAATGTACATTTTGCCGTACCTTTCTTTTCCCCAAGCGCACAGCTTGCATCCTGATCACATTACCTCCTTTATCCGGAGAATCCCATTTTGCACTGATATACCCTATTTGTCCCTCTACTGGCCCATGCGGAATGTCTCCTGAGGAAAGACCCATGTGCCAAGATGGTGGCTGACCCCTCCATATAGTCAGCTATTCTATAAATGCACTCCTGCTCCTCTCCAAGGGGTGAATGTGTGAGAATATAGGACACCAAACTGTTCATGGTTCACTCTGATGTGGTGCCATTTTCATACCATTTTTGCACTGTAGCACTATCTTACAATCAAATGGATGATAAGAAATGTGATGGCTCACTTTGGAGTTTACAACAATAGAGATAAAATAGGGGTAGGGAGAGGTTTCAGTCCAGCACACGTCCTTCCTAAATTAACTCTAATATACAACAAATATGTGCAGTTCAGTCGAAAAAGGTTTATAAAGCCCACAGTGGAGGTCTGGATCTGACAGATCATCAAAGAGTGGCTTCTTTTAGGGGCAGAAGCCTTCACCCTCCAATGGGGCCATGCTTCATCATTGGGTCGTGGTCCTTGTTGGGCTATCACTGCAATGCCCACAACAGACTCCATGTGGGGCCACTATGCCAGAGATTTTATTTTGTATTGCCTGCTTGTCAGCTGTGTGTGACCAGTAATCCCGTCAACGAGTGATTCATGAAGATTTTCATAAAATATGCAACTTGATCTAAGAATTACAATTAAAAAGAACTAGAGGTTTCTTCTATATGCGTACTAATTCATGGGGACTCTGTTAATGGGATAAAAACAATCAATGGATCATAGGAGCGTTTTATTATGAATCTTGTATCTCTTTACTTGTTTGACATGTTTCATGCCTAGTTTGTCCTGAGATGGACCAACATAATTTCTTCAGCATCTTAAAATCACCTGATCTACTTTTGATATGGCAAACTTTTTCTGTGTTATGTTGACCTAACACTCACACTGTGTTATGTGTGACAAGGTTAGTGTACCTGGTCTTAAACCCTTACTCTGGATGTGTTCTCTTTTGTTTGCATTGCTGCCCTCTAGAGGAAATAAGAAGAGAAGTGTGACAAATATATTTATACACATGCACAAACAAAACACATCCATATCTGAAGCATACCCCAACTGGTCGTATCTCATGCAGTTTAAAAAATCTAATGACCCTGACACTGTGGGAGTTCACTCCCAGGATCTGAGAGTTGTTTTTCTTTATATCTGGGACAACCGGGCTTTTATTGGGTGCCCCAAAGACCAAAAAAGTACATCAATGCATCTGTTCTATGAAGAGTGGATGATCTGAAGTAGTTGCATTGATGGCCACAAGGCTGTTTGTAGGTATAAGATATCCGGTAATAAAGCTAGCGGGTTCACCACCAATTGTATTGTATTGTATTGCTTTCTTGTACAGCGCGAACTGTCACCCTACGTGTATCCTGGCGCTGTAACCTACACAGATGGATTCAACAGCAACTAGCCTGATTGTTAGTGGGGGGCATTGCTCTCATTTCTGGGGAATAGTCAAGTCTTTAAACTCTTTTTAAAATATAGCAAATAGTTAGCTTGTCTGATGCACTGAGGTAGCTCATTCCAGAGGCGTGAGGCTACTGTGCCAAAGGCCCTGCCTCCCATCCTGGATTTCTTAAATCTAGTAGTTGTTACGAGATTTGCACTGGAAGAGCGAAGATGTCTAATAGGCTTGTACCTGGTAAATCTCTCTTGCATGGATAGAGGGCCCATACAGTGCACTGCTCTGTATATGATGCATAGAGATTTGAAACTAACTCTATGCCTAATGGGCAGCCAATGAAGGTCTCTCAAAGCCATTGTGGTAGAGGAGCTACGATGCCTGTTTAATACCAGCTTTGCTAATATAGACTGGAGTCTTTGCAGCACCTGCAAGATGTATTGTGGAGCTCCCAGATACAAGGGGTTGCAGTATCTAGTCTACACAGAATTATGCTCCTCACCACCAGGGGTCTAGCTGCATTAGGTAGGAGTGGAAGAAGCTGCCAAAGCAGTTTTAGCAGGGCAAAGCAAACGCTGATCGTTTTATCAGCCAGTGCCACCATTTGGAGATTTTCATCAACCAGGATGCCCAGGTTACGTACTGTTTTAACTGGGACCAGGGGATCATCCCCCAGGGTAAGTCTAAACTTGTGTGGTAAGAGCTGTGTCATTTTAGCAGCAGAGCAATATACCACCTCCGTTTTCCCCCCATTGAACTGCTAGGCGTTTACTTTAAGCCAGCCTGAGCCCCGACACATGCATTACTGGAAGGTGTCCATGGACACCGCATGCTTCCCTTTGAGGGAAAACACCAATTGAGTGTCGTTGGCATAGTTGACTACATCAATCCCATAAGACTTTATAATGGGAATCAGGGGGCGTAGGTATATATTGAAGAGAATGGGGCTTATTTCCAATCCCTGTTGCACTCCATGACGTACCGGAGACGTGGAAGAGGCAAACAGTGTCATGGTTACAACCTGTTGTCTTTCTGACAAGTACGATTGCAGCCATTTCAGGGCTCGACCTTTCGCACCCAGTCTCTCCAGCCTTCCTATCAGCACTGCATGGCTCATGTGTCAAATGCGGCTGACATATCCAGTAACACTAACACAGATAAATTACCATTGTCGGCTCGCATTCGCAAATTGTTCAATACAGTTGCCAGGGCTGTTTCCGTCCCATGACCTGGGTGGAAACCAAACTGATCCCTATCCAGTAGGTGGTTGTCTTCAAGATAGCATGATAGAGACTTGCTGACAGCCTTTTCCAGAATTTTTATAGGATACGGCAGGAGGGACATAGGCCTAAAATTAGCTGGGTTTGTTGGATCCAAAGAAGGTTTCTTGAGCAGGGGGGTTACCACTGCCTGCTTCCATGCCTCTGGGACCACACCTTCCTCCAGGGATTGACAACAAATCTGTTGCATCCATGGAAATATTTCTGGTCCATAATCCTTCCAGATATTATGAGGGAGGGGATCTAGGGGGGACCCCGAAGATACACTTTGAGCGAGACTGTTAAAGAGCTCCTTAGTGAGAGGTTGAAAGCACTTCAATAATGTTTTTGCCCAAGATTCCTCAGCTACTATCTGGGGTAGTGTATCCTGGCTGCTAGTATTACCTGGATCAAGCCCTCCAACCATTTTGGCGATCTTTTCATCAAAGAAAGTAGCGATTTCATCGCATGGTTTCTGCAATGCAACCACTTTATTGCCCGTACAGGCGGGACTGGAGAGATCTCTTATGATATTAAAAAGAGCTTTTGTGCTATTAGGCGTATGTAGAATGGAGCTAGAATAGAAGAGCTTGTTAGACTTGGCAGTGGTCTCCTTGTATTGAGCCTGCACTAGTTTCAGCTGTTTCCAATCTAGTTCTATATAAGATCTTTGCCACCTCCTCTCAGCCTGTTGAAATGTATTTTGCATTAATTTCAACTCCTCACTAAACCAGGGATCTGAAGGTTTCCTTCTATTCTTTATTCGTTTCATGGGGACATGCCTATCTAGAATATTAAAGATGTGAGTACAGTAAGTTTGATAATTCTTGTCCACAGAATCACCTGGAACAAAGAAAGTCTGATTGGGGAATATTGGGTCTGTTCTGTCTTTTGATAATTTGGCCCAATCTCTTCCCCTTCGGTAGGTCACTGAGCAGTTGTTATTGTTCATAGGGATGGGTATTGTAATCCTAAAGTGGATTAATGAATGGTAGTTCCAGCTTTGTGGCAGTATGTCAATCATCTCCGTCTCGGTCTGGTTTGCGAACACGAGATCCAGCATGAGTCCTCCTGAATGGGTTGGTTCTTGTACTAACTGGTTTAAGCTAAAGTTCTCACATGTATGTCACAGGTCTCTCAGATGGCTCCCTGAGGTTCCATTGTCCCATAGATTAAAATCCCTAGAACCATTATTCTTGAGTGTGTCAGGGCCAGAGCAGCAATAGTGTAGAGCAGTGCCTGGTACTGAGCATCTAAACCTGGTGGTCTATAACAGATCATTCCAGTTAGTAGCCTTCCTTTTATCTCTTGCATAGTGAAGCCCAGTAACTCAATACCCTCAACCTCATCAGCCTGTAGGGGTGCAAAGTTCCATTTTCTTTGAACATCAGCCCAACGCCCCCTCCACTTCCAGAGGCCCTAGGTTTGTGAAATATGCTATAACCTCCTGGACAGGCAAAACCAAGCTCAATAGAGGAGTCAGTGCTGGTCCAGGTCTCTGTAACAAATAGAACATCCCTATCCAGGTCTTTCTAGCAGACTTTAAACCTCTTGATGATGTTTTACCAAATATCTACTATTAATCAGGTCACACATTAAAACAGCACTAGCCTGTGGCAGAACTACTTGATACCCCCCCCCCCAACTTCCCTCTCATCAATACTAGGCAGTAGTTCTTTAGTCAAGTCAAGTCAAAAACCACTTTATTCGATTTAGTTAAAAATCATAAAAGCATGCTACAATCAAAAGGGCATTTCAAATTCATAAAAGATTCATAGTTCCCGCTGAAATAGCGAGAAGAATGAAGATTTTTTTATGGTGCGGGTAAGTAGTCATTTTGTTCCTTTCTCCAAGTTACAACAGACCCCCCATTTATAGCCTTGCAGCAGCAGTAATTAGGACCAAAACGCGAGCGTCTCAACTAAATGCTTCCTGCACAAACAGCCAGCGCGAAGCGTTTCTGTTTCAAAAGCTAGGTTTACCAAAGTAAATGCACGCTTGCAATTCCCCTCCTAAATAGGAAGGCAATTGCAAGCCGGCCAGCCTCTAGAACGCTGACCGAGATGGATCTGAGTGTAGATTTCCCTAGTTCCCGCTGAAAGAGCAAGATGAATGAAGAATTTTTTATGGTGCGGGTAAGCAGTCAATTTGTTCCTTTCCCCGAGTTATAAAAACAATTTATCCTCAATTTAAAAAAAGTTACAACAGATCCCCCGTTTATAGCCTCGCAGCAGCAGTAATTAGGACCGAAATGTGACCGTCTAAACTAAACTAAATGCTTCCTGCACTAACAGCCAGCGCGAAGCGTTCCTGTTCCAAAATCTAGGTTTACCAAATGGAATCATGAATAGAGCAGGTGTGTACGCCAAGATGAGCACACCATTTAACAACAATGGTAGCTGAGGTTCCCATTTGTTTAAAACTCTCATAATCAGCACTACACAAAGAATTGGAAAAAAGTACCCAGGTATGCAAAATTGTGTCCGTGTGTAAGGACACAGCCTTATTGATTCTAGTATAAATCTTCGGTCTAAAGTGCCATTTCACATATTGGGCCCAAAAACATCTAAATCGATTAGAGCCTCAACTCAGTTCAACGTCTTGAGGCTCTGTGACAACAACAGTATGTGTCACTCTTAAGACACTATGAAGAATAGCAACTTGTTGCACATTTTTAAAGATGCAGTGAAGCGAGTTTGTACGAGATGGGGGTTTTAATGTGCCGAGGGCAATATATAATGGTTATTGAACGCTCAGCACAAAAGTGCCATTGTTTGAAAATAAATTGCATGGTAAGGCTTCAAACATGCTTTTATGGTAGCATTTATAAAAGGCCAATGGAACACTTCAATATAGTGCACTTCATTGGATTACTCTCCATAGGTGGAAGAGGTATCTCAGCTTGGGATCTTGACCTTCACCTAACAATTTACCTCAATCTTTGCAAGAATGCAAGAAATATGGGGGCATATTACCAAGCATAAGCGATAATTATGGCTATGCTTGGTTAGCGGCAATAATTTTATCGCCGTGCTTCGCCGATTTTTATCGCTTAGGAGCCTTGCTATTATCAAGGTTTATCTCCTAAGCAATAAAAATCGGCCGAAATGCATGAATATCGTTAAAAAGTCAGCGATATTCATGCATTACCGAGCTAATGCTCTTAGCCATGTTATCCACCTACCATTGAATAACATGGCTAAGAACTGCTCAGGGCAGGCGTTAGCTTTTGGAGATATTCTTGCTTAGCGCGAATATTTCCAAAAGTTGGTAATCGGAGATAGCATCTTGGCACGCCCACTTTGCATGTCATTAGCGATAATTATCGCTGACATGCAAAGTGGGCCCCTAAATGCCCGCTATCACCTACAAGCTGTCGCTAACTGGTGTTAGCGACAGCTTGGTAATAGGGCAATGAAATTATCGCCGCATTAGAGGGAAAAAGTCCCGCTAATGCGGCGATAAAGGCCCTTGTTAATATGCCCCATGATCTTTTTAAATCTGCTCATTCAGAAGAGCCTTTCTATTCACTGATGTGTTTCACTAAAATGTAAAAACAGAAAAACGATTTAAAACTCATATTAGATACATTTGTATGATTCCACTTGAAATTGCTAATAATATCCATCGTCTATTGTATTTCTAATGAAACCGCACAATTTTCTATAACTACATCCTCTGGTGTAGTCGTAGTCATCGAATAAATTGTGCCACCAGTCACACGGATATTTAGATAAAAGCTGAATGTGTATTCTCTGAGCTAATATTGAAGCAAACAAGTCAAATTAAAATGAAACCCATTTGGCCTCACAAGAATGACAGAGAGAATTGTTGTTCAAACCATGAAGGTTTATTAATAAATTAGTCAAAGTTACAGGTGTATTAATTCAATAAGTCATTTGCCAGATTATACATACTATTGGGCATTGATAATGAAACCAACAAGGCATGGTTAGGTATTTTATAGCAAACATCCTTGAAAGAGTACAAAATGCAAAGCATAGAAAGTATCAGTTCTATTAAATGAAATACGATGTCTAACAAACCCAAGCACAAAGTTAACCCCATAAAGGCTCAGAACAAAAGAAAAGCATGAGCGTTCTAGAGTCTAACTCAAGAAATAAGAATATGGGGTCCAGCTAGTAGAGTCAGGGAAAGATCTTCCCTCCGCAAAGTCAGGACAGGATCGCCTAACCACTATGTCAAGACGCACAATTAAATACATTTATTTTCTCCCAAAATATCTTCCCACCAAATCCCCAGAAATAGTATTAATCAGGTTGTGGCTTCATTTTAGACCAGGTAAACTCCTCTTGTGCCCATCATTGAACAAAGGCGCACACAGCTGTATAATCTTTGATGTATCATCGATCAGGACTGCATGGTACAGGAGGTACTTTCTCATGCCCTGGCACAGTGTAAATCACACTGCCAATTAAAATTATCTATTCTAGCTGTCTCTAAAAGAAAACAATAGGCACCTCTTTTAGCTAAACTTGTAATCTTGCTCGTGCAGCAAGAAGGGAAATGTAAAAGTACAGTTAAAAAAAGCTATCATTATATTGTTTAATTTGACAAAGTGTTGCTTCTTTATAGGTATAGAGCCACACATTATCATACTGTTAGCCTAATTTATAATGTATAAATCTATGTTGTCTCATTAATGTCTTCTCGATTGTAGCTTTCTAACTAATTTTAATGATTTCCCATCCGTAGTAGGCTTTCAACATCTAATCAACCCAACAATGACATGATGAAAATATTTTAGGAAATACCGGTCATTGTTTTTTCTGTTTAATTATGGCTTACGTTATTTAACTCTGCATGTACAATTGGCATGTGAATCGGAAAGCTGGCTCTTCAAGCAGAAAGCCACTTTCGAACATTTAAAATCAGCTATGTCTGCAAATATTTTAGCATTCAGTCAGTACTGAACACAAAGCAACTTGTAGTTGTCTCTGGGTGTGGTGAGGCAATTGCAATGTAAATGAAGTAAACACGAAAAATATAAATATTTTTAGATTAAAGTATATATGGTAAGCCCTTCCTAATAGCATCTACCCTTTAAAACTTACAGCTACCTCAACTCATTATACGTTCTGCGGAAAGTGGACCAGTGTGCACAGAATTCTCTTTGCTTTTTAAGCTTTGTAGTGAAAATAGCTACATTTTCAAGCTCAACTGTCTGCAACGACAACTCTGCACACATGCAATAGTGTGGCTGCCTCAAGAAGATTAACATGTTTTGCTCATCTTGTAACCATTACATTTTTTGTTCCTATGAGTTGTGTCCTTCCTCCATGTGTTACACATTTGAAGTATGTGTTAAAGTGTACGGAGAAATGTACATCACAACAATCGGTGCAGTGTGATCAAAGAAAAGAAAGTCCACAGTAATAAGCACATAAAGAAAATTCCGGAGTTCCAAGTGTCTTCTTTTAATTCCAATTAGTTCTTTATTTAATATTCATTAAAACCCAGAAGGACCATAGAGATATGTGTCGACACTTTGAGAGAAGCCTTATTAATAAAATTAACATTTCATTTAACTCTTGATATATTTAAACATTGCACAAAACACAATTGTAAATCGAATTCTGGTATTTTGAGATTAATGCTACTCTTTTGTCAGTGATTCTGTATCCATTACCTGAAAATGAGCAAGCATCTGTTTAAGAAATTAGGTAATTATTCGGAAGGAATGGCCTACCTATCTGAAGGAATAATTACAAACCTTGTCAAGGTGAACCCTCAAAGTCAATTAATAAATCTTAACTCACCCACTTGGTAGCTAAGGCACAGAGCAGACAGGCGTCATTTACTGATTTTGTGCAGTACCAATCTAGGAATAAAGAAGAAATAAAACCAAAAAAATCCAAAGTGAAATAATGACATAGAGTACAATTTAATAAACTAACTGTTACCAACATGGCAAAAACCCAATAAGGCAAACCTGAGATATGAATGTTTAAAGTTTTAAGTAGGAAGAGCAGCAAGAGGCATAAACGGCCAATGACCGGAACGTAGGTGGAATTTCAAAATGAACGTGATGGAGCATGGACAGCTATACTAACGAGGTCCGTCCTGGTCAAAGATTTTACAGTCTGATTTTAGTCCTTCAAGTCCACCATTGGAGTACATTTCTGAAGACCCACAGGGCCTTAAGGGAGGTACTTAGGGGCAGATTTATGCTAACTGGCGTATCCCCAGGGATGCGCCAGTTAACATGCGCCACAGTGCGCCACAGCTCCGCCAGCCATGGTGCGCCGCATTTATAATGCGGCGCACCATGGTGCAAAAACGGCACAGATGCCTGGCACATCTGTGCCGGAAATGTGTCGCATTGCTGGAGTTGCATCGCAAGCGCGACGCAGCTCCAGCAAGGCTCGGGGGTGCCCCATTTTAACAATGCTGCGTCAAGACCTACGCCTGCTTCAAGCAGGCGCAGGCTTTTGACGCAGCATTGGCTTAAAAGTGACTGAGTGAAATCTCATAGATTTCACTCAGCCACTTTTGCGAGGCGCACCTGCCCCGGATCGCCCACCCTGCGCCGGAACGCCCACAAGCGGCGCAGGGCTTTACAACGTGACGCATCTGCCTAGATGCGTCACGTTGTAAATCGTTCGTAGGGATGCGCCACGTTTACGCAGCCTTGCATGACGCAACAGCGGCGTAAATGTGGCGCAAGGGCCTCATAAATCTGCCCCTAAGAGACTTGCAGGGTGTGAAGTAGATGCAAACACAACAGGTGATGGACCGAATGTGGATCAATGTCACACACTCAACCCAGTCCAAAGATCTGGGCCCAAATCCATCGTTATTTTGCACTCCACACCACCCTGGGTTAGACAATGGCGATATGCAAATCAGCTCTGACCCTGTGTCCCATGGGAACAGTCCAGTCCGAACTACAAAAGCCATGTCCTTCCCAGAACGGAATCAAGCATCCGAGGACCGGACCGGTTTCGAGGTAACACCTCTCATCAGCCCGGCTAGCTTGACTCCAGTGGTGTGGAGTGCCTGGGACCCACGTCTGAGCATCCCCAGCGCACTTAGGGCGGAATATGCAAACACAACAGGTGATGGACCGAATGTGGATCAATGTCACACACTCAACCCAGTCCAAAGATCTGGGCCCAAATCCATCGTTATTTTGCACTCCACACCACCCTGGGTTAGACAATGGCGATATGCAAATCAGCTCTGACCCTGTGCCCCATGGGAACAGTCCAGTCCGAACTACAAAAGCCATGTCCTTCCCAGAACGGAATCAAGCATCCGAGGACCGGACCGGTTTCGAGGTAACACCTCTCATCAGCCCGGCTAGCTTGACTCCAGTGGTGTGGAGTGCCTGGGACCCACGTCTGAGCATCCCCAGCGCACTTAGGGCGGAATATGCAAACACAACAGGTGATGGACCGAATGTGGATCAATGTCACACACTCAACCCAGTCCAAAGATCTGGGCCCAAATCCATCGTTATTTTGCACTCCACACCACCCTGGGTTAGACAATGGCGATATGCAAATCAGCTCTGACCCTGTGCCCCATGGGAACAGTCCAGTCCGAACTACAAAAGCCATGTCCTTCCCAGAACGGAATCAAGCATCCGAGGACCGGACCGGTTTCGAGGTAACACCTCTCATCAGCCCGGCTAGCTTGACTCCAGTGGTGTGGAGTGCCTGGGACCCACGTCTGAGCATCCCCAGCGCACTTAGGGCGGAATATGCAAACACAACAGGTGATGGACCGAATGTGGATCAATGTCACACACTCAACCCAGTCCAAAGATCTGGGCCCAAATCCATCGTTATTTTGCACTCCACACCACCCTGGGTTAGACAATGGCGATATGCAAATCAGCTCTGACCCTGTGCCCCATGGGAACAGTCCAGTCCGAACTACAAAAGCCATGTCCTTCCCAGAACGGAATCAAGCATCCGAGGACCGGACCGGTTTCGAGGTAACACCTCTCATCAGCCCGGCTAGCTTGACTCCAGTGGTGTGGAGTGCCTGGGACCCACGTCTGAGCATCCCCAGCGCACTTAGGGCGGAATATGCAAACACAACAGGTGATGGACCGAATGTGGATCAATGTCACACACTCAACCCAGTCCAAAGATCTGGGCCCAAATCCATCGTTATTTTGCACTCCACACCACCCTGGGTTAGACAATGGCGATATGCAAATCAGCTCTGACCCTGTGCCCCATGGGAACAGTCCAGTCCGAACTACAAAAGCCATGTCCTTCCCAGAACGGAATCAAGCATCCGAGGACCGGACCGGTTTCGAGGTAACACCTCTCATCAGCCCGGCTAGCTTGACTCCAGTGGTGTGGAGTGCCTGGGACCCACGTCTGAGCATCCCCAGCGCACTTAGGGTGGAATATGCAAACACAACAGGTGATGGACCGAATGTGGATCAATGTCACACACTCAACCCAGTCCAAAGATCTGGGCCCAAATCCATCGTTATTTTGCACTCCACACCACCCTGGGTTAGACAATGGCGATATGCAAATCAGCTCTGACCCTGTGCCCCATGGGAACAGTCCAGTCCGAACTACAAAAGCCATGTCCTTCCCAGAACGGAATCAAGCATCCGAGGACCGGACCGGTTTCGAGGTAACACCTCTCATCAGCCCGGCTAGCTTGACTCCAGTGGTGTGGAGTGCCTGGGACCCACGTCTGAGCATCCCCAGCGCACTTAGGGCGGAATATGCAAACACAACAGGTGATGGACCGAATGTGGATCAATGTCACACACTCAACCCAGTCCAAAGATCTGGGCCCAAATCCATCGTTATTTTGCACTCCACACCACCCTGGGTTAGACAATGGCGATATGCAAATCAGCTCTGACCCTGTGCCCCATGGGAACAGTCCAGTCCGAACTACAAAAGCCATGTCCTTCCCAGAACGGAATCAAGCATCCGAGGACCGGACCGGTTTCGAGGTAACACCTCTCATCAGCCCGGCTAGCTTGACTCCAGTGGTGTGGAGTGCCTGGGACCCACGTCTGAGCATCCCCAGCGCACTTAGGGCGGAATATGCAAACACAACAGGTGATGGACCGAATGTGGATCAATGTCACACACTCAACCCAGTCCAAAGATCTGGGCCCAAATCCATCGTTATTTTGCACTCCACACCACCCTGGGTTAGACAATGGCGATATGCAAATCAGCTCTGACCCTGTGCCCCATGGGAACAGTCCAGTCCGAACTACAAAAGCCATGTCCTTCCCAGAACGGAATCAAGCATCCGAGGACCGGACCGGTTTCGAGGTAACACCTCTCATCAGCCCGGCTAGCTTGACTCCAGTGGTGTGGAGTGCCTGGGACCCACGTCTGAGCATCCCCAGCGCACTTAGGGCGGAATATGCAAACACAACAGGTGATGGACCGAATGTGGATCAATGTCACACACTCAACCCAGTCCAAAGATCTGGGCCCAAATCCATCGTTATTTTGCACTCCACACCACCCTGGGTTAGACAATGGCGATATGCAAATCAGCTCTGACCCTGTGCCCCATGGGAACAGTCCAGTCCGAACTACAAAAGCCATGTCCTTCCCAGAACGGAATCAAGCATCCGAGGACCGGACCGGTTTCGAGGTAACACCTCTCATCAGCCCGGCTAGCTTGACTCCAGTGGTGTGGAGTGCCTGGGACCCACGTCTGAGCATCCCCAGCGCACTTAGGGCGGAATATGCAAACACAACAGGTGATGGACCGAATGTGGATCAATGTCACACACTCAACCCAGTCCAAAGATCTGGGCCCAAATCCATCGTTATTTTGCACTCCACACCACCCTGGGTTAGACAATGGCGATATGCAAATCAGCTCTGACCCTGTGCCCCATGGGAACAGTCCAGTCCGAACTACAAAAGCCATGTCCTTCCCAGAACGGAATCAAGCATCCGAGGACCGGACCGGTTTCGAGGTAACACCTCTCATCAGCCCGGCTAGCTTGACTCCAGTGGTGTGGAGTGCCTGGGACCCACGTCTGAGCATCCCCAGCGCACTTAGGGCGGAATATGCAAACACAACAGGTGATGGACCGAATGTGGATCAATGTCACACACTCAACCCAGTCCAAAGATCTGGGCCCAAATCCATCGTTATTTTGCACTCCACACCACCCTGGGTTAGACAATGGCGATATGCAAATCAGCTCTGACCCTGTGCCCCATGGGAACAGTCCAGTCCGAACTACAAAAGCCATGTCCTTCCCAGAACGGAATCAAGCATCCGAGGACCGGACCGGTTTCGAGGTAACACCTCTCATCAGCCCGGCTAGCTTGACTCCAGTGGTGTGGAGTGCCTGGGACCCACGTCTGAGCATCCCCAGCGCACTTAGGGCGGAATATGCAAACACAACAGGTGATGGACCGAATGTGGATCAATGTCACACACTCAACCCAGTCCAAAGATCTGGGCCCAAATCCATCGTTATTTTGCACTCCACACCACCCTGGGTTAGACAATGGCGATATGCAAATCAGCTCTGACCCTGTGCCCCATGGGAACAGTCCAGTCCGAACTACAAAAGCCATGTCCTTCCCAGAACGGAATCAAGCATCCGAGGACCGGACCGGTTTCGAGGTAACACCTCTCATCAGCCCGGCTAGCTTGACTCCAGTGGTGTGGAGTGCCTGGGACCCACGTCTGAGCATCCCCAGCGCACTTAGGGCGGAATATGCAAACACAACAGGTGATGGACCGAATGTGGATCAATGTCACACACTCAACCCAGTCCAAAGATCTGGGCCCAAATCCATCGTTATTTTGCACTCCACACCACCCTGGGTTAGACAATGGCGATATGCAAATCAGCTCTGACCCTGTGCCCCATGGGAACAGTCCAGTCCGAACTACAAAAGCCATGTCCTTCCCAGAACGGAATCAAGCATCCGAGGACCGGACCGGTTTCGAGGTAACACCTCTCATCAGCCCGGCTAGCTTGACTCCAGTGGTGTGGAGTGCCTGGGACCCACGTCTGAGCATCCCCAGCGCACTTAGGGCGGAATATGCAAACACAACAGGTGGAGTCAAGCTAGCCGGGCTGATGAGAGGTTACCTCGAAACCGGTCCGGTCCTCGGATGCTTGATTCCGTTCTGGGAAGGACATGGCTTTTGTAGTTCGGACTCGACTGTTCCCATGGGGCAACAGGGTCAGAGCTGATTTGCATATCGCCATTGTCTAACCCAGGGTGGTGTGGAGTGCAAAAAAACGATGGATTTGGGCCCAGATCTTTTGACTGGGGTGAATGTGTGACATTGATCCACATTCTGTCCATCACTTGTTGTTTTTGCGGGTGTGAAGTAGAGGCCAAACAGCAGGGCCCAGTCCAGGACGAGCTGCCACTGGTCACCTGGGTAGTTGCAGGAAAAGGCCTCTTGTAGCTATAAGTGTCCCCGTAACTTTAACAGGAGTTCAGCCTTAAGACTTGTGGAGTCCACTTCTGTGTCCTGGGTACTGCAGAGAGAGTAGGGCTATCCTTTTAGGCCTTTTCTCAGGTCACACACAGAAAGTTCAGTTCTCTCCTGATCTTACAAAGATCCTGCAGTGATCCTAAGTCGGAGATAAGATTGTCTTTATTAGCACAATATGCCATGGCACTCAAATAAAAGAATAGCATTGCACATTGATAGATGCAATAATAAATATACAACAA
This sequence comes from Lissotriton vulgaris, assembly GCF_964263255.1. Classification (NCBI taxonomy): domain Eukaryota; kingdom Metazoa; phylum Chordata; class Amphibia; order Caudata; family Salamandridae; genus Lissotriton; species Lissotriton vulgaris. Next base: position 986,362,957 of record NC_141695.1, on the reverse strand, counting down.
CAAAACTTTAAAAATAAAGATGCGATCCTCCCAATCTTTAAATCAACAATTTCCATAATACACACTACGTGATCTGCAGTGTGGAAAGGCACTAAAGGATAGAATGGAAAGATTTTTATTGATTTAATATCAGTAATAGTCTATAGTCTATAAGACAATAGACATATACTTAATGCAAGAAGAAAAGTAGCACAATTGGCACAGGTCTAAGCTGTAAAATGAATTTATCATGACTGCCCAGGCAGCCTTAATATAATTGGGCACTGCCATAGAGATCACTGCATTATCTGTACTGGCAGCAAAGTGCATTTTATTTAGCGCAATTTAAATTTGAGAACTGATCAAACAGTGGTACAAGCCATCTGTAGCGAAAGTGCTTTATTTTTGTGCAAAACAACATAAAGTGAATTAATGTCTCCCACCCTCTAAACTTACAATAGCAGCAATCAGTCCTAACACAGCAGCAAACTTAGCCAAGTACGCTCGAATAGGCAGGTTGCTAAAGCAAACTTTTAAAAACAAAATACAGAGGGTATGGGGGTAAATTTAATTAAAATATTTTTCAATGCCCAAGGCCTGATTTACTTGCACGTAATTAACAGGCAGGCATGAGGAATGAGCCTGGCCAATACGAAACTTCAGTTTCCATTTTCTGAAGGTGTCTGTTACCAAGCCTACCATTGTGCAATCTATGAGAGCTGGGTTGGACCACAGATGGCAGAGACGAAGACCATTCAGACACCTTTTAACATAGAGTAGCCAGAGATTATACTAGAGAGTACATGATGTAGATGCTTCCATAACCACTCTGAGATATGACCCAGCATTGTGATTACAATTTAGAGGACTCCAGTATAACCACTGGTGCTAGGGGGGATGGTATTCGAGATAGCCATCAACCCCAATTCCAGATATAAGGAAAGAGGAGGTATGCCTGAGCCTATATTTGTAAGGGATCACAAGAATTAGTTTTCAATTTTTTGCAAGTGCTTGCAGTCAATGTATCCCCATAGTTCAGCAGCATATATTGCCGTTACCACTACTTTTTTGCCTATAAGCTTGTAAGATTATGGACAGGGCACAGCAATCAATTTTATATTTAACCTGCAGGACAGTGTTTGCTTTATGCTGCAGAGTATTGACTGCCTTTTCAGCATGGTCACACCAGTTCAGTTTATTGATAAACCAAATACCAAAGTAGTCATAGCTCTTGCGGTTTCAGACACCTAGCCTGCTGTCGTTGCTGATTTCCTTATATGTGGGCCCATTGAAATTGGCAATATTTAATTTTTTATTTTTAAAGTTTTGTGCAATTCGTTCTGTGCACACATCAAGAAAACGGTGTCGTCTGTGAATAGAAGAATAACTATTTTTTGTTACATAGCTTTGGAATATCTGATCTTCTTCCTAATAAAATTTTTAGCAGTCATTTAAAAATAAAGAAAACAACAACGGCCATGTACACATTCTTGCCGTACACTAAAACGTATTGAATTTTTTTTTTTATTTGGGATTTGTTAAAGCGCAAAACAGTTCCCCCAGCAACGGGGCGTCCCGGCGCTAAACCATGAAAAACAACTGAGGGGAGGGGAGGAAACATCAGGAAGTCTAGGTCAGAGGGAACAGATGAGTTTTAATTGCCGTGCAGAAGGCAGTCAGGTTAGTCAGGGAGCGAATGTGAAGTGGCAGGGATTTCCAAAGTTTGGCCCCTAAAACTTTGAAGGAGCGGCCACCCATTCGGCTGAGCCTGGTTCGAGGAACAGACACAAGGTGCTGACCTAAGGAGCGCAGGTTGCGCTGGGGAGTATAGGGTGTCAGGAGCGGGCGTAGGAGTTCAGGACAATCTGATCGAAGAATTTTAAAAGCAATGGTGAGGGTCTTGAATTGAATTCGAGACTCAATCGGCAGCCAGTGTAGTTTTCGAATGGTAGCTCTGACAGAGCACCTACGGGGAAGGCCCACCACGGCCCTTGCTGCTGAGTATTGAACCCGTTGCAGCCGTGCTATCTCTGCTTTATTGGCGCCTAGGAATAAAACACTGGCATAGTCCAACCGAGCAAGGATAATAGATTGAACAATTAGTTGGCACGTTTTTGAGTCGAAAAAGCCGAGTATCGGGCTGAGACTCCTCAGCAGACCCACACAAGTAGCTGCCACTTACTTTGAGTGGGTCTGAAAGTTAAGCGAGGAGTCCAGCCAGACCCCCAAGTTTTTCACCAAAGTTTTTGGTGAGGGGATGGGGCCAAGCAGAGAAGGCCACCAGTGTTCACTCCAGTAGCAGGAGTTTTTTCCAAGGAGCAGCACCTCCGTTTTCCCAGCGTTCAGTTGTAAGCAGTTGCGCGTCATCCATTGGGCAACTGCAGCTAGGCCATCCCTAAATTTCGCAGCTGAAATTGAGGGTCCCTCAGTAAGAGTGATGACCAGCTGCGTGTCGTCAGCGTACGACACCAGCGTGGGGTCCCACTCTTTTGCAACTGCCGAGAGAGGCTGAACATAAAGATTAAAAAGGGATGGACTAAGCGCTGAGCCCTGGGGAACTCCTTGGCTGATGGAATGGGACCGGGAGATAAATGGAGGGGCTGAAACCCAGAAGGACCTATCCTTCAAGAAAGAACGAAACCACTCAAGGGCAAGATCACATATCCCTATAGCCTCGAGACGTTTTAGCAGGATATTATGGGAGACCGTATCAAAAGCTGCGCTGAGATCAAGTAGAATCAGCACAGCACTCTGACCGGCATCTAGTATGTTCCGGAGGTGTTTGGTGGTAGTCAACAGGGCGGACTCTGTACTGTGTCCCGGCCTGAAACCGTTCTGGGATGGGTCCAAGATGTTATTTTGGAACATGTGGTGGGACAAGACTTTATTCACATGGGCTTCTGCCAGTTTGGACGCCCAAGGAAGCAGCGAGATAGGTCTGAAGTTTTCCGGCTTTGTGGGGTCTAACGTAGGCTTTTTGATGATAGGGCAGACCCATGCTTGCTTCCAGCAGGTAGGGACCACAGCCGAGGAAAAGGAGAGATTAAGTAGAGTGGCCAGAGGAGGGAGAAAAAAGTCTAAAGATTCAAGAAATTTGGCCGGTCTCATGGGATCTGTAGGAGAGCCGGACTTGACCTTTCTGCACAGTTTGGCTTGGCTAATGAGGGGCACACTCCCCAGAGTTTCTATAATGATCACAAGCACTTCTTAAGTGGGTGCCTGGAGATGCCACATGTATGTCTGCACAAGCCAGTGGATGGGAATGACTCCTGGGCATGCTGTAACCAATGGAGCAAAAGTTAGCAGGGCCAAACCAACCAACGTTGGGCAGTTTGAAGATGGAAAAGTCTTTGATCACACTAAACATGGGCTCCGGGGCTGGGAGTGTGTGTGGTGACTTTACTATGGTAATCCTAGTATCCTCACAATTTTATTATTATTATTATTTATCATTTCTAAAGCGCAAGGCTACCCTGAGGCATCCCAGCATCAGCAGCAGTTAAGGCTGAGAGGGACTGCTAGCAGTTGATCTTCTGTAAAAGCCATGATTTAAGTCCCTTCCGGAAAGAGAGATAATACGTTTCATGTCGGATGTTGAGAGGGCGGGAGTGCCACAGTCCTGCTACATTGTATGAAAAGGACCGGCCTCCACTCCATTGTCTATTAATTTTAGGGGTGAAAGCTAAATTGAATTTTCTGAGCGAAGAGATTTCTTGGGAATGTACACAGTGATCAGGGAATGATTGATTCGGGGGGCTATGCCTCTGAGGGTCTTATTAGCCTCGTCAATACCATCATTAATAATATAATAAACTCTTCACTTTGTACAGCAAAGATTCCCATAGACTGGAAACGTGCGGCGGTAAAACCACTCCAGAAGAAGCAATTGGCAGATCCCACAACCCTCTGAAAGTTACGGCCTATTTCGCTCTTACCCACCCTGTGCAAGCTTACTGAAAAATGTGTGAACAGGCAACTCACTACCTTTTTTAGAGTAGACCAATGTTTGGCACCCCAATCAATCAGGTTTTAGAGCCCAACACTCACAGAATCCGTCTTCCTGTTTACCGCGGAAACCCTACGTACAGCTATGGATCAGGGCAAGAAGGCAGTTCTGGTACTAATATACCTGTCCGTGGCCTTTGATACGGCCTCACATGCCATTCACATAGACCGTCTAGCAACATCTGGCATAGCGGGGAATGTACTGGAGTTGATCAAGAACTTTCTGCAAAACAGACGCCAAGTGATGACTCTAGGGCAGTTCATTCCAGAAGAAAAAGCGCTCATGTCAGGGGTCCCTTAGGGATCCAGCCTGAGCCCGACTCTTTTTAATACATATATGGCGCCCTTGATTAAATTAATATCGTCCTTCAAGATTAATACAATCTCTTATGTGGACGATATATAGCTTATTCTGGTCCTGGACAATGATACGACGGAGGCAGAAGAAAATCTCAAAAACTGCCTCTCAGCCACCTTTGAATGGATGAACAACAACCATTTGAGGTGCAATTCGGAAAAAACAGAAATTCTGCCTTTTGGCCAACAAAATCTCTTCATTCCTAAACGGTGGTGGCCTGAAGATGCCACCTCTCCCCCAGCACAATAAATGCTGCCAGGAATTTAGGAATCAAGTTTGCTACCACCCTGTCTTTTAAACAACAGTCCCTGGCTGTTGCAGGCACCTGCTTCAACATCATTAAAAGCCTAAGAAAATTCTTTGACCTGTTACCACTCTCAGCCAGAAAAACTGTGGCAGTTGCCCTTATAACAGCTCGGCTGGACTACTGTAACAGCCTTTATGCGGGAACCAACAAAGCAGCTATGCATACGTTGCAGATAGTCCAGCATGCAGCTACCCGGCTGGTGCTGATGTGGAACAGTAAATCCTCAGGCACAGCAGCATTGGATGTCCTTCAATGGCTGCCAATTTATAAACGGGTTCTGTTTAAGGTCCTAACCATCACTTTTAGGGCCTTTCACTCACGGGGTCCTAAAATCCTTCAAAAGAGTTTCAAACGTTATTTCCCGTCCCGTAATTTAAGATCTTCTAATTCAAATTTGCTGACCATTCCTACCTTTAGACTGATCTCAAAGGGAGGGAAATCTCTTGCAGTCATGGGATCTAAGGCTTGGAATCAACTTCCTCCCCATCTCTGCCAAATTGCAAACAAATCAGTTTTTAGGAAAACACTTAAGACCTGGATTTACAGTGCTCCTGATACACTCTGTAAAGCCTTGATCTGAATGCTCTGTCCCCCTTTTAAGAGCAGTCAACCAGGTCTTCCATCATCCCTGGTATTTCAGTTCTAGCACCAAGATGCTCCTTGGAGTGATAGCTGCGCGATATAAAAGCCTATTTACATTACATTACATTACAGTGCATAGGCCTTAAAGGAGATCCTTTCCTTTATTGGTAACCAGTGGAGGGCTTTCAGACTGTGGCTAGCATACTGAATGCTGCCGCAACCTGTCAGAAGTTGTGCAGCACAGTTCTGGGCAAACTGGAGTTTCCTTAAGGTGGACTTTGGGGCTCCCAGATACAGTGAATTACAGTAGTCCAGCCACAAAAGAATCAAGGCCTCAACTACTATTTTCTTGGCTATAGGGGGCAATAAGGGAGGGACCGTCCGTAGCTTTCTAAGAATGCTGTTACAGGCCTTTTGGACTTGGCCCGTTTTCCCAAAATGTTTAGCTTTTTACCCCCCTATTTTAGGATGTCTCCCCCATGGTAAAGAAATGTATAGGCCATGTGTGGAGCGAGATTTCATGTGAAATGTAACAGAAAGGTGTGTGCACTTGTTACCCCCCATTGTAAAAATGCACCCTGGTAACGTGCTGCGTTTAAAATGAATGCCTTGGCTGTGTGTTGGGCCACCTGACTGTGGTGGGTTAGCAGTCTAGTTGTTGGTTCCCAGCCATCCCAGCTTTTGGAGGGAAAGCCTGGCACCAAGGGTGCTCTAATCCTCCCCCTGAGCCAGTTAGAACTAGTTTCCGCAGAGGCTTTAGAAGCTTCTGTCACTGTCTGGGAGGTGGGGTGAGGGGCGCATAATAAGGGGGCTGTGCCACCATGTGCTCAGTCAGAGCAGGGACAGGAAGGTGAGGGGACCTGCTGTCAGGGGGTACCGCCACTTGGTCCTGTGTGCTGGACCCTGCACCCAACTGAAATCCCTCCGCTGTCCACAAGGCTAGTGGAAGCCCCACTGCAGGAGTACAGGCTGCTGTACAGGAGGAGTGCCATGCTGCAGTGGAGGATGGTTTGTAAAACCTACCGCCCTGTCTTGATGAGTTCCCACTGACTGCTGACCTTGCCCAGTAGTGCTTGCTGCTCTGCTACCTGGCCCCTGAAGAAGGAAGGAGGCCATCTTTGGTCCCTGAGGCTGCTGGTGGGACCGTGCGCCACGCAAGCACTACACCTAAAAGTGCCTGGAAGAGAGGAGCGCTTTAAATGATTGCCAAGGAGCACCTTTGACTGCATTCAGAATGAGGTTAGGCACGCTTCCTCCCCAATCTGCGATGCTGTGCCGGGGAGCCCTGGATGAGTGCTGCATTTGATGTGCCAGGGGAAGAGGAGCTGAGGTCTAAGCGCTGTTTGCCCAGGACGGGAAAGAGCTGCTGCTGGATCTGTGTCTGGAAGACCTGTCTGCCCACCTGAGGTGTTGAGCCCCCGAAGCGCTGTGCCCTGTACATGCTCTTGGGTCCAGGAATGCTGCCTCCAAAGCGCTGTGTGTAAAGGGAAGGACTGTTGCCTCCTGAGTGCTGCGTGTCCAAACTGCGCTGTGCCTTCAAAGCGCGACAGCGCTAGATTCTGCCACCCTGGTGCCAGTTTAAATCAAAGCAGGTGCCTACCCCGCAGAGCTGCTGAGTGCACCAGGAGCGGATGCCTACCCCGCCTTATGCTTTAAGACACTGCGGGTGCCCTCCATGCAAGTGTTCGGAACGGAACAGGAGCCTACCCCGTATTGCCCCGTAGGAAGAAACTTGCCCATCAGCACTGCCGCCGCCCAGGGCAAGAAAAAGGGGAGTGCTGTGTCTGCACCCCCAGCTGGTGCCTACCCTGCACTTGACGCAAGAAGATCACCGTAGTGACCCGTGGTTGCAGAGGAAGCTTTGGGCCACTGCGCTGCTCACAGCGACCCGGAAGCCAGGCTGAAGCGCGCCTGGTTGGGGGCGTGGCCACCAGCCGGAAGGAGCGGAGGTGTGGTGGGGCTCCCGTGGTGCCGAGAGAGCCCCGTGGGCCCAGAGAAGCCCTGAGTTGTCCCAGCCTTGGAGGACGTGAGCCTACCACACCTCCACCCGCGGAAAGGAGCAGCAAGTAGTTTGCGGGGCTCCCCGGTGGAAGGGAGAGCCCCACCTGCTGACGCCGAGGGAGAGCCCCGAGAGAAAAAGCAGAATCGTCCTTGAAGCCCCGGGTCCCAGGAGGGGGCCCGGGTGAAGTACGGCGTGGTGTTGATAGAGGCGGGGCTCCCTTGTTGGAGAGGGAAGCCCTGCGCCTGCCGCCAGGACCACCGAGCCGGCAAGAGAAGTCCTGGAAGGTGAAGGAGCCTGCCCGCAAAGAGTCCCGGTGATTGGGGGCTCTGAGGAAGCATCCCGGGTGCCGGGAGGGCCCCAAGAGGGCCCGTGCTGGTCTCCCTATAAAGCTGCCCCACTGGACACCGGGCAGATGCGATGTGTGCATTTTATGTAGAGTAATGTTACATATACCTAATGGATTTATGCCAACGTGAGTTGCACCAATGTTTCTATGCATAGTGGACTTGAGGTACGTGACAAGGATTCCCCTAATGTCCTTATACCTACTGGGGGGTTCATGTTGGTATGCTAATGTGTGTAGCCCCATCGTGATGCAGCTACACTAAGGTGCCTAAAGTTTTTCTCCTAAGGTTGATGCCCCTGAGCTTCCAGGATTTTGCCCAGTGCAGAGTGGGACTTATGTTAGGACTCAGTCCCCTACTCATGGTTTAATGTCTAATGCACCCATGCGCCTGAGGGCCTATTGCATGAGATTATGATGGTTGTATGCCAATGTTATCTAGGGCAAATGTGCTGTTGTTTCCCCTAAGGCAATCAAAGTCAAAAGGCTATCCCTGGACTGGTTCAAGAACAATAAAACTCACTAGACTCTATTCTAGTCCCATCTCATTCACTCAGGGCATCTCATTAGTGTATTCCTTGAATTACTGGTCAACTAAAATGTAACGTTCACAGTCTTTTATTAAAAAGTCAAACAATGTTCTCCTTCCAATAGGAGACACAAGAATTATTTAAAATTTCAGAGAAAGTATTTCTCTAAAAACAGTTAACATTGAGACATCTCATACAGTACAATAAAATATATTAAAACATTCAATAATGCATCAAGTTAATACAACAGATATGTCTATAAAAAGTAAAACACAAGTACCATAACCTAATCGTCAAGTGTAATCATATCAGACATTTACAAAATAAAAGAGAAAGACAAAAGAAACCCCCTATCTTCAATGAAACAGACAATATTGCTACAAATAACCAGATCCAATAGTCTTAACATGAATCACATATGGCTTCCAATGTCCATAATTGGGGTATAGCTGGAGCCCCCTAGACTTTACTTGGATTCTATGTATATGGTGCATCGACGCGTTTTGGTGTTTGAGCCATAGATATGGTCACACCTTTTTCAGGACAATTTTATTTCGATATGGAGTCATCATGTTCTTAATACTGGTATCCTTCTTTATAACTGGCATAAAATGTTCAGGATACTTCGTGCAGATATGGGCAGACCTTCTTCACCCACAGATAATCATGCTCCATAATTGGCAGTTAATACCCAGATAGGAGCCTTTAAATCGAGTCTTTTCCTGTTACTTCTCTCGGTCTTTTATTTCCATATATTAATGTGTGCCAGTGACTCTCACTCTGCTCTTGGATAGTGGCAGTTGTACTGTTTTCATATCGAGTTCTTATATCTTGAGGAATATTACGTTCCCCGAGGTTTTACATGTGATGCAGACTGTCAGATGCATCTTTCATTGAGTTAATGGAACTGGATATGTTCTATTTCCTCCGTTTCTGCCTCGGGTACTGTCTCGTTCCCCTAAGGCTACAGCGTTGGACCACATGATGTATGCTGTTACAGAGATGCCTAATGTGCTAGAGTTTTCCTGCCTACTTTCAAATGACTAGTGTGTTCTGTATATTGAGTGATAGAGTTCATCTTTACCCTGCACCCTTCCCTTCACCCAAACTGTACGAGCCAAGGTTCTGGCAGCGGCCCGTTGGGCGCTGCCCTGTAAATAGTCCCCGAGCAAACCATTACCCAGTGCCGGCTGGCACTATTTACATGCCACTGTGATTACGTTCTACTGTGTTGATTTGGTAATACACATACTGTTTTCACCCAAACTAGTGTGGTCTCCTTTTGTAGTGTGCCTTGTGTGTCATCTGGGTGTACTGTGTGGATGCTTCACACATGTCCCCTGGAGTGTGGCCTGCCCGCTCTGCACCATGCAACACCATTTCTAACAGGCCCCCATTACTGCCAGTGCCTGCTGGTCAAGTTTAAGTGAATCATTCAGCCACACACTGAGGCGCTTATTCTTGGACTTCGGGACTGGGGGGATGCCCAGGCACAGAGGCCATGACAGTGTGGGGGTTAGATTGGCAGTGTTGCCCACATACATAATTTCAGTTTTTTCTCCATTCAGTTTGAGACAGGAGTGTTCCATCCAAGAGGCTACTTTTCCAAGGCAGAATTTTAAATCTGCCTGGTCAGTCCGTAGATGATTTAGAGATATCACCACCTGAATGTAATCTGCGTAGGTGACCACTTTGATCCCATATGGCTGGATGACCTCAGGTAGTGGCTTTCTGCTGCAGATCGAGATGCCAGAAACTGTTTATCCGGCATGCCGCTCGAATTTTTCTTATCGATAAATTGAAACTTTACTAGCGGAATATCCGGACGTGAGAAAGCGTCTTTTCTATGCACAATATTCATATATAACAAGCGGTAGCCCGCCTATTTAAAGAAGATATACTACATAATAGAGACCAAAGCTTTATGGTGTAGAATGTGCACGAGGGAATAATCCAGGATATCAGTCCATTAAAAGAAAAAAAGTCAGCATTGTCCAAGTGTTGGATATCTGTGCCATTTTGAAGCAATTCTTAGATGTTCTGAACAGATAGCCGGTAATCTCGGTAGGAATATTCAGAATCCACTCATCATCACACCAAGTGAAATAGAATAGACGGTTATTCATCTTGATCGAATATAGCAGAAATTGCGCATAGACGTCACACAACTATATATAAAAGACTATTCGGAAACTCTTTTAAGAAATATAAACAGAATATACATCTGAATCTTCTTAGTCACCACCATGATGGTAAAGTCCTGATGAAGACACGGTCCTCGTGTCGAAACGAGTTGACAGGAAACCATCCATGATTTATAGAATATTCTCGCATTTCTTTTATCAATGAATTTATATGAAATAATGCAGAATGGTTTTTACAGAGTTCTATTATTGATTTAACGATTTTATCATATGCTTTGTTCTTATCAAATTAAAATGTACTTTATATGCTAAAACAGTTGTTAACTTTTTAATATTTCTGGTTTGTTTTTGCCAATTAATGTGTGCCAATATTTTGTTTGTCTGCCTGGGTGCGTTACTTTACAGACATGACCTCAGGTAGTGGCCTCATATATACGTTAAATACCGTTGGGCTCAGGAAAGATCCCTGGGGCACTCCATAATTCAGAGGGAGAGGGCTGGAGATGTAATCCCCTGCAAAGACAAGGAAAGTTCTGTCATTGAGGAATGATTGGATCCAGGAGATGGCACTTCCAGCAACCCCAGCTCTCTTTAGCCGATCGATTAGAATATTAAAGTTGACTGTGTCAAAGGCTGCGCTGAGGTCCAGAAGAATGATGGCCGCCACTCCTTCCTGTGCGGCAAACGGGCTGAAAGGTAGTGACTGACCTGCACTCTACCCTGTATTAACCTGCAAGCAGTAACTGTTTTTATTTGTTTTGACACTGCTTTTAGAGTCTTGCTTTTAACACTGATTTTAAATCTTTTTAGAAATCTTACTTACTGGAGAATTCAGTTATAATTCTTACTTTCTGGGGACTTGCAATGCTCTTCCGATGCCCCACGGTCCACCGCGGTTTCCGTTTGTGTGGAGGGGCGCCAGAGCAAGAGGTGGGGTCGGGCGGGGCCAGGCTCATACTCTTCAGGGTGGACTCGTGAAAAGGCAGGGGGGAGAGTGGACGTGTAGCGGAATTGCGCAGTGGGTGCACCACTGGCGCGCCTCAGGCAAGCCCATCTGCGCCCGTCCGAACCCGACCGGGACCAGGGGCCAGAATCCCTGCACCACAGTCCTCCCATAAGCGTATCTATACCCCTGCACAACTAATAGAGTTGAGGGGCCGTGACAAAACTGACTGCCGCCTTTCAATGTCCTTAGGACGTGGGGACTCCTTGTGTACTACATGTCCTTTCACACTGAATAGATGCCTGGAACTCCATAGAGAGGACCCAGCATACACAACCTACAAACTATTTTCACTTAATTGTAGGTCTCTTCCTAAGCACACGGGAGAGCTTAGAATGCTCATTGAGGACAGGAAACCGGATGCCCTTTTCATAACAGAAACCTGGATGCACAAAGATTCAGCACTGGATGTGGCCTGCACTCTACCCCCAGGCTAGAATATCCAGCACAATGACCGAGAGGGAAAAAGGTGGGGACATCGCCATAATCTACAAAGATATTTTTAATTGTAGGACCAAAACCAATCTAGTACTTAATTCAGAGAGTCATTTCTTCTCTCTTTCTCTGTCAGCTACTCTGTCTTTTTCAGGAATTCTTATTTATCGCCCGCCAGGACCAGGAGGCCCTTTCTTCAGCTCACTCCCGGAAGTGGCTGCGGCGCTTGCAAAGTCCGCCAGCAATTTCTCTCTGATAGGGGACGGAAACCTCCATTTTGAGGACCCTAGTAAAAGAGACGCATTTGAGCTGATACAAGATCTTACCGCAATAGAACTTACACAAAAAGTTACTGCACCCACGCATATAAAAGGTCATACCTTGGACCCTCTGTTCACTAATAGCCTGGAATTGACAGTAGAAACTCCTATTCCGCTACCATGGACTGATCATCTAATGATCCACTTCTCTTTGAAAGAACCCCTTCATAGTGAGCCCAATGAGCATAAGTCGACAAAAGTCCGCCCAAGGTCTACACTTTCCACAGGGGCATGGTCAACACAAATTATAAACTCAAAACCTATTTTTGAAACTGACATGCCCTGGGCATCTAAGTCATTCAATTGGTGGTTGGAATCCACACTGGATGAAGTCATCCCGGTAAAAAAAATTAATCATAGGATGAGAGAAAATATCTTCCCATGGTACTCGCCCCAGCTGAGACTACTCAAACAAAAATATAAACAACTAGAGAGGATCTGGAGAAGGGATTTCAGTGAAAGTACAAAACATACATATAGAGAAGCCATAAATCGGTATCAAGGTGAAATCAAATGGGCACAGTCATCTTACTATGAGGACAAGATTAAGGCAGCATCTAACACACCCAAATAAATCTTCTGAATCACCAAATCTCTCTTGGAGCCCACTCCCCTTGACACCTCTAGAAACGTTTCCAAGGAACAGTGTAACAAACTGGCAGGTCACTTTCAGGGAATAGTACAAGCCACTTATAAGTCCCTCCCTGTATACCCAATACCTAGTCATCTGGATATCCCTCTGATGGAGGTAACTGGTCAACAAGTGCAGGGGACACTGGTAGTGGATACTCCCACCTTGGAGAAATTTCCTCTCCTGGATATGGAGACTCTTGCAAAAAATGTTGCCGAAATAAAATCTGGATCCCCCACTGACCACGCCCCTCCACACATCTTATCTAAGGTCAAAGATGTGATTCTTCCAGTTATCCAGGAGGTGCTTAACATGTCCATTATTAACGGACATGTGCCACTGATTTGAAAGCATGCCATGGTAAGAGCACTACTCAAAAAACCCAGCCTGGACCCCGAAGCATTAAGTAACTACCGTCCCATATCCCTCCTTCCATTACTTAGTAAATTTTTGGAAAAACACATAAACTCCACCTTATCAGCCTTCCTAGAAACCCATGAGTTACTTCATCAATCTCAGATGGGCTTCCGTCCACAACATGGCATGGAATCAGCTCTCAAGGCTGTGGTTGAGGAAGCTAGGAGGATAGTGGACACATCAATCAGTAAAATCCATGTTGGGCCAGTCATTGTATCCCTCTTCATAAGAGGGTCAGATGTCTGGTAGAACAAAGCAGGGTTTTCTGGAAACCAGATAGTGGATAGACAACAATTGTTTTGCATCCTGTTCTCACCTCTTGAAGTGGGCCCAAGAGTTTTGTGAAAAACTCCAGCAGACATTTCAACCAGAGTTTGACACTTCAGCAGGATTTGACTGTAATCTCAGAAAGAGACCCATGGTGATCAGAGCCTACCTGGCTCAGGGGACAACAGAATGACCTTGCCCAGTTGTCAGCTCACATTTTCATGTGACAGGGTATGTATCTTTGAAGTACAACAGGTGAGAAACCTGGGGTTACCCTTCACCACGGGCAATTCTCCTGGCTAAGATAAATAGATAAACAGGCTTCGAAAGGATAAGTTACCTGACATGTTGTGTATTGTGTTCATTTGAGGTGATGGAACCCAAGAATCTCGAAATGAGACCCTGATAGCTTTGGGGTATGTAGCCATAGTCATAATTATCCAAAGAGCCAAAATCACAGTACACATCACCATAGCAAAGGTGTACAGACTGCAGAACCTTCCATGTGTCACAGATTTGTAATATTGCTTTTTTGGCTTTGTGCGCCATCACATGTTTACGTTTTACTACGAAATTCAAACTACATGAACACCAGATGTTTTTCACCACTATCCATGTGGATTTTCCAACACTTGCTATGTTTGTCCCATATCCCCACAGGCTGCCCTCTATCACACCTCCTCACAGGTTTTCATCGCTATATTATGATCAAGTTGCCTTTACCAAAGGCCAAAGTCATATGGAATAAGCCCAATAGAGATGCAGGAATTCAGAAACAGGGAACAAAAGGCATTTGTTGAGGTTCAGCTGAAGAGATTTATTTAGGGGTGGAACACTAATTGGCCATCAAATATTACCCATGGTTGGTGCAAAATAAACTAGGCAGATTTTCTACCTGGTACAGAAAACAGAGAGATGCGAGAACGATGCGAGGGGGTTGGGTTTATGTTTCACAAGCAATTGTAGTATGTGTCTAGAGAGGAGTGAAAGTGACAGATGTTAATGGGGTTGATTGTGGAGAGAAGTAATTACATCTTGATGTCTTTCCGTTTAGTTTCATGAGTAACTGTAGTAGATGGTTAGAAGGACAAGAGCTGGAAAGTGCTCAGACAACTGGTCATGGAAAAAAGCGTACTTATCATGATATCCTTCCTTTTTCTTCCACAGAGAGGCTTGCAACTCAAAATTGACCCCTAGAACGGCAAGAATCCTTGAATGAGGCAGAGATGATAAATTGAAATAATTGGGGCAAATCAATAATCTTCTCCATTTGAGCTTTACTCTCCAATATTCCATCTTCCCTGAAAACCACAAAGCCATAAAGCACCCTATAAGGCACATCAAAAATATTCTAGACTGTGAAACATGTTATAGATTATGATAGTAGTGATTTTGATGGGACTCTTGCTGTAAATCAGCAGCGATTAGATTAAGCATTAGCAGAAGACATGCTTCCTGTTAACCATTATCGTAATAAATGTGACGACTCCATTTTGTATTTGTAGCGGCCATTTTGTATGCCATACATTGCCATGTGCCCATCATGTGCTTAGTCCTACCTTCTTGTTCACCGCGCCTGGAGTCTGCCCGGCAACAGGATATTTTTAGGAGTCTCCGCTTTCAGCATGTCCAGACATGCGCAGTAGGATCAGCCACCGTTATTAATTGGTTCCAGATAGGAATGTGCCTACCAGTTATCGGAGACTGTTAACTCCGCCCACTCATCGATTGTGCCTTCCAAAATGTCCTTGTATAGTCATAAATCTGCTCTTGTCTTTTGTACCACCTTCTCTTGAGCACCCTCATTGTGTATAAAAGGGGCCATGTGCTTTAGTTTGGTGTGCTACTCGATACAATACCGAAGGGTTTTGTGTGGACTGTAGTACCACCTTTAAAGGTTTAATAAACTTTGCTTTTGTATTTTCCAGTTTCATTGCTAACTTCTTCCTAAGGTCTGAGGACTCTCTGCAGAGAAGGGCGAACCCTTGCACTAAGTAGGCCTAGCTCAGGTTTGCTTACAACAAATTGGCGCCCAACACTTGGGGCTCATCAGCAACTCGGATGCCCGAAGGAGCGGTCGTGACGAAGGACTGGAATCTCACTGTGGACGTGTATGCATGCCAGAGGAGACCCGAGTCTTGGCATTCCAAAGGCGTTTTTTCCTTTCTTTCTGATCTGACCATCCAGGTGGTGCCGGTCCTCGACTGAGATCTCTTCTGTTGGCTTGCCGTGCAGTGGCCGTTTGGTAGAATTTAGAACTTGTCAGTTGGAGACTGGACTCCCTGTGAGTGGTAAGAACCATTGTACGGTACTTGCTGTGGGTTTTGGAACTCTGTGAGTGGCAAGGCAGTTTTAGGATACGCTTGCTGTGGCAATTTTGGAATGACTAGTCACTGATGTGTATGTGTATGTGAAATATATGTGTTGCAACACATATAGGCAGGTAATGAGGAGACTTTTCTCCATAGTACGATTTTCATTTGAATGGCACAACGTATTACAGATACTTTAAGTGCTACTTTGATTATAATACTGCATATTCTGCACTATTTTTGGCATGCCTGTTTTTAGCGCACTTCGTAGGATGTGCTGCTTTTGTGAAAATAACAGGTTAAAACTTGAGGAATCGCAGCCGGTCCCCCAGAGGGGACGCCTCATAGAGAGATGTACGTGAAATATGGTCTTTCTTCTATAATGTACAGCACGTTGTGGAGGAAATACACACGAAAGGATCCTGAGTTATGTTGGCCGAAGTATGGGTCATTTGATATGCAAAAATTGAGTATGTGGAACAGTGTATGTTTAAGCGAAAATCTAGACAATATATGTTTGAAAGTGTGCAAATGTGGGTGAAAGAAGTACGTGAGCGTGAGAAACGTGAGCAAGCGCTGATTGAGAAAGAGCAACGGAAGAATGTGTATGAAAAAGCGCAAGAATTGAGGAAAAAGGAGGCGAAATAGTTGGAAGAGAGACAGGAAAGGTGAGCAGATTACAGATATCTGGCCAATATGCTGTTCGACAACCTCTTTATCCTGTCCTTAATAAACCGCAAGATGATTTTTCTTTGTTAGATCGTTCTCCGCCTCCGTATATCGTTCCGTCTGCCCCATCCGGTGACGATGAGGATTCCGGTACAGATCGAAAGAAACCAGATACCCGCTCCATGATTCCGGTCGACCGTGCGGCTGAACTTAGGAACCTGGCTCGGAAGTCACTTAAGGATACTATTACTGTTTCAGATATTTTAGAGACTTTTAAGGGATGGCAAGATAGAGAGCAGATGTATTTTACTGAACATTTTGCAGATGAAGTTGTTGAGATGTTTCGAAAAGTATCTGATGTTCTCGAACCTGATGATGTGGCAATTGATTGTAAGCAAATACGTAAAGGTTCTTTTCCTCCTTCCCAGGTGACTGATACGATCAGGCGACTGGTTTAACTTCGAAATGATGCGCTTCGGCTACGGGAGGAGAAACGAAAAGCTAAAACAGATGACCGAGTGGGATTGGTCAACGGGAAACAATCAAAAAGATTGATTGGACTGTTTTAGCATCTTGTAAACAAAAGACAGATGAATCGGTTTCAGATTTCTTTACATGTTTTGAGGAAGCTTTTCATGATTTTAGTGGCCAGTCGCTAACGGACGATACGGGCCGTCACTTATTTGTAGATAAGTATGTTACAAACCTATTACCAGGAGTGGCTAGCCGCTTGAAAGCCAGCGAAAGCTCTTGGACAACCTCTTCTCCGGCATCCGTCCTGACAATGGCTCAATATTACGAGCGTCAGGAACTTGAAGCGAAGGGCAATGAGAATAAAAAATCTAAAGAATTAAAAACAAAAGGTATGTTATCTCAGGTCTATGGTGCACCTCTTCGAGGTAACGATAGAGGCGGACAAGGATTTTCTAATTCCTCCGCTACTCGTTTCTCTTTGGCTATTGATCAATGCGCGTATTGTAAGAAAATTGGTAATTGGGCAGATGAGTGTCCATTGTTGCGCTCACAGCGCTATGTCCGTGGCCGAGGATCCATGAGGAACGGCTCGGGGAACTCAGGCCCTAGAGGTGCCATGAATGATCGTGCTAGGTTTGATTCTAATGTGCGGGTACAAAATGGGTTTAATACTTTTGATAGGCGCAACCAATACCAAATGTCTGATTATGTGCTGCATGAGTCGCATGATTCTGCTTATGCTTAGGATTGCGTAGGATGGGGTAAGGAATCAGCTGAAGTTCCAGTAGATTGAGGGGTCCTTATGTTACAGCACATGTTTTGGGTTCTACTGATCAGTTTCTGGTTGATACAGGAGCTACTCGTAGCGCTTTGTCTAAACAATTGGTTCCGAGGGCTCCCCTGTCTGGCTTAACGATTTCATCGATAGGGTTCGATGGAACACCTTCCCTTAGCCCATTGTCACAACCACTTGCATTTCATGTTGATAAGTTTGCTGCTCCATGCCCGTTTTTGCTTTCCCCGAACACGCCAGATAATATTGTGGGTCTTGATATGCTCAAGTATTTCAGAGCCACAATACGATGTTCCCCTTAAGGAGTACGTGTGATTTTGAATGACAATTACCCAGTAACAGACAGAGTTTGTATTGTTCAAGTAGATACTGAATTAGCTTCCCTACCTAACACTCTGTGGGCTACTTCAGATACAAATGTGGGCCAGATGGTTATTCTACCAGTGCATATTAGTGTAAAGGAGGGAGCTGTGTTGCCGCGCCTGACTCAATATCGAATTTCACAGGAGGGTGAGGAAGCACTCACACGAATTGTACATGATCTTATTGAAGTTGGAGTTGTTGAGGAAGTTCCCTTTAACATTTGTAACAGTCCGATCCTCCCAATTTTGAAGAAAGACACTGATACTAGGATCTACAGATTTATCATTGATTTGCGGGAGGTCAATAAGATAGTGGTGCCACAATATCCAGTGGTTTCTGATATCACGACACTTCTTACCCTAGTTCCACCTACTGCAACTACGTTCTCTGTTATAGACTTGAGGAACGCTTTCTTTTCGATCCCTATTCATCCTGATAGCCGATATTTGTTCGGTTTCACTTTGAATAATCGATCGTATAGATTTTGCAGAGTTCCTCAAGGCTATACCGAGAGTCCTAGTATTTACAGCCAAGCATTGAAAAGACAGCTTGATTCCTTTGTTCTACCCGAGGGTGTGGCGCGCATTTAGTATGTTGATGATATTCTGTTAGCAGCTGATTTCCCCGAACAATGCGAGAAATGCACGCTGTCTTTGCTTTCTTCCCTTGCTTCACACCATCATAAAGTATCAAGAAAGAAATTGCAGTATTGTAGACCAAAGGTAACCTACTTAGGTCACCTTTTGTCTAAGGAGGGGCGTGCACTCACATCAGATCGCATTCAAGCAATTCTAGATACACCAGTACCTTCTACACAGAAAGAGGTTCGAGCATTTTTGGGTCTCACTTCTTTTTGTAGGCAATGGATATTAGGATTTTCATATATCGCTAAACCCTTGTTAGCGCTGTTGACAAAAGATACTCCAATACCCCTCCCCTGGACAGATGAATGTGATAATGCTTTCCGACAGTTACGACAAGCCCTTTGTTCAGCGCCAGTGTTAGGTACTCCAGATTACACGAAGCTCTTTACATTGTACGTACACGAGAGGGTTGGATATGCATTGTCAGTTTTAGTACAGACACACGGCGATAAGCGACGCCCCTGTGCATATTTTTCAGCAGTACTTGATCCTGTTGCTCGAGCGTTGCCTGGATGTTTTTGCTCGGTTGCAGCAACAGCTGTGTCAATGCGCCAGAGTGAAGGGATAGTCTTATCACATAAACTGTTGGTGTTGGTACTTCATGCTGTTGATGCTCTTTTGAATCAAACAAAGACGCAGCATTTAACTAGTGCTCATCTGACAGGATATGAGCTGACGCTGCTGGCTCCTCATATTACATTGAAGAGATGTGCAACACTAAACACAGCCACGTTGTTGCCATTTCCGGCGACTCAGCCTGAGGTGCAGGAAACACACAATTGTATTTTTCTGACTGAGGAACAGACAAAGGGTCGTATTGATTTGCAAGATACGCCCCTACCTGATGTGGATGGAGAACTGTGGGTTGATGGATCTTGTCTTAAGTTAACGGATGGTACAACTTCAGCTGCATATGCAATTACTACGCTTCACACGATAGTAGAGACAGCTCGTATACCACAGAAGTCAGCTCAAGCAGCAGAACTGATAGCTTTAACACAAGCATGTGAGCTTAGTACAGGATTGTGTGTGAATATTTATACAGATAGTCGCTATGCTTTTGGAGTGGCCCAAGATTTTGGCCTGCTCTGGAAGGAAAGAGGCTTTTTGACATCACACGGGATGCAGATAATGCACGGAGAACTAGTGCATAATCTTTTGACTGCATTAACATATCCAAAGAAAATAGCTATAGTAAAATGGAGTGCACACAAGAAAGTGACTGATAAGGTGGGACAAGGAAATGCCTTTGTAGATCGAGTGGCACGTGAGACTGCGAGGCAGCCTGATACTACTTCTATGTTTGTAGTGAAATCACAAGCTGAGCGGTGGCACAATGCCAGGAAAGAAGTATTAGAGATACAGAGGACCACTTCTGACAAAGAACGAGAGCAATGGTCCATAGATGGAGAGTTGGATGATGAAGGTTGTTGGCGAAACAAACAGATGGATACATGGAAGCTGCCTATAGCTTTTATACAACCTATGGTTCAGATGGCACATGGGCAAGCACATGTTGGAGCTTCAGCAATAGTGAAATTGCTTACACAAGTTTGGGAGCATCCAGAAATTGCTAGCACAGCTAAGAGAGTAGTACAGTCCTATATGATTTGCTTACGATTTATTCCTGGAAAAGGGACACGAGCAGGAGGAGGATTTGCTATACCGTCTGCACCTTTTGAGGTTTTACAGATGGATTATATCCAGCTTGAACACTATAATAATTTAAAGTACATATTGGTGGTGGTATGTGCCTTCAGTAAATGGATTGAGGCGTACCCCACCAAGGGGCAAAGGTGCTTTTGAAGGAATTCTTTCCTCGCTACAGTGTTTGCAGATTGTTGTGGAGCGACAACGGACCTCATTTTATAGGGGACATTATAAAGTATGTCCTGAAAGGATTAGGGATCAAACAAAAGTTTCATGCAGTATTCCACCCACAATCAGCAGGTTTGGTGGAGAGATACAATGCAACTCTGAAACTGAAATTTGCTAAAATACAGGCTTCTACTTCTCTGACTTGGCCAGATGCGTTGCCACTGGCATTGTTGTCAATCAGATCAGTGCCTCTTTCTCTAACTGGTCTCACATCTTATGAGATCCTTTTCGGCAGACTGATAAATATCTGGGGAATTCCTAAACCAAGTTCTGTGTATGATGTACCTTGTGTCTTAATGAATGACTATTTAGCACAATTAACTGATAACTTGCTTTCTATTCATCAACAGGTTCGAGAAGCACTTCCTGAAAAATCCACAGGAGAGGGCCATAACCTCCGACCCGGTGACTTCGTCCTTCTGAAATCTTTCAAGAGGTCAAGCAGTTTGGAACCAAGGTGACGTAGGCCAAAGCAGGTGCTACTTGCTACAAGAACAGCAGTTCGAGTAACGAATCGGTATTCATTGTCACCGATCACTCCTGACTTTGGTGGAGCCTGCTGTATTGACCGACCACCAAGAGGTTCTGACTGCAGAGAGAGGTCGTGCTGTGACCCCTGATGGATCTGAGGAGTTCTTCCCGGACCAAACAGTCCCTGGAGCAACAAGATATAATTTGAGGCCGAGAGAGAAATCTTCAGCATTCTGAAAGTTGTCTGAGCATTCCCTGGGTCAGTGAAACGGAGAGCCGATGTGGCAAGCGGGGGGGATCAGCCCTTCATTAGAGTAGTGACACCCGTCTTGGCCCGTGGTGAAGAAATCAACGGCTACCCAGGGATAAGAGGTCCGACAACTACTTTAGTTTCAGGAAGATTTGTTTTGTGTTGTGACTAAGAATGGAGAAGAAGAAGAAGATTTTTTGTGTTATAGGGTTCATCGTTGCCTTGATGATTTTGGCAACAATAACATGGTCTGTTGAGGAAACAACTCCTGCTTGTGAGTTGTTTGTTGTTACTATGCCTACACCAGAGGAGCATTACTTCTTTATGCTCCCATATCAAGAATTGAAATATCGACAATCTTATCTTAATAACACCTTCATTCAAATGCTGCATCACACCCACATTGCTACTAATGCGACAAACTGTTGGATTTGTGGGATGATGCCTGCACATCAAAAGAAAGGAGGTACACCATTTATACCTCTCCCTTTTTCGCATAATGGCTCTTGTCGAGCCTGGTATACTTTGCTCTTTGCGACTAGGAAGCCTACAGTGGGAAGACTGCTTTTCTGGTTAAATAAAGAGTGCTATCAGGACAAAGATGGTTATCCCCAAGCGAATGGAACTAAATGGGAGTGGGAGGATTACCGACCGGACAATATTTCAACACCATATATCTTCACCAACACGAGAGGCTCATCTAATTCTGAACATTTTGTCATTTCTGTTACCCAAACACAAGCAGAACTATGTGTACAGAGCATTGGACATATCCCTGTGGGAGTCAGCGATTGTATCACTGTATTGAATATAGATGGTCTAAATAATAGTACTTTTTTAGCTTCACACAACACCTATTTTGTGTGTGGAAATTGTGCATATTATCGATTGCCAGCCGGATGGACTGGTATCTGCTACGTTTCTTTTCTATTGCCCCCTGTGTTTTTAGCACCTCCACTGTATCACCGAAATCTTAAATTGTTCAATAATATTACTGTGAATAGGTACAAAAGGACGTTGACTACTGATAATGTTGATCAGACTGACACTAGTCTACAACAATATATAGATTTCAATTTAGAATTGTTCTTTTTTGTAGGTGCTGCATTAAATAGCAGGAAAGTGCGACGATTGACTAGAGTAGTGGAAGCTGTTACCAATCAAACAGCTGCAGCTTTAGGAAATATTACTGAAGAATTGCAGATTGCAATAATTGTAGCTTTGCAGAATCGAATGGTCCTGGATGTAACGTTAGCACATAGAGGTGGTGCATGCCGTGTTATAGGTAGTAGCTGCTTCATGTTTATCCCTGACCATACTCCATCAATGTAGAAAGCGATTAATAAACTTCATAAAATCGCTGCAGACATTCACACAGAAAATGGTACATGGACTTTTACAGGGTGGCTTTGGACTCTGATTTTTGCTTGGGGTTGGAAAGTATTAACAGTCCTATGTATAATATCCTTTTCACCTGTTGCGTCTGTATTCAATTCAGCCCGATGATTTGTTTTATGTGTGTCAATGCTTGTATACCAACTAAAAATAATATTACGGAAGTCAAAATGCAGAATGATCTGAAAAGGGAATTAGATAGTATGATGGACATTGACATAAGAGATGAATATCTGGCCTTTCCTAGGAAGTCGAATGTCTTCATCTAATGCTGAAAGTGTCGTCTGTTGTAAATCATCAGCGATTAGATTAAGCATTAGCAGAAGACATGCTTCGTTTTAACCATTATCGTAATAAATGTGCCGACTCCATTTTGTATTTGTAGCGCCCATTTTGTATGCCATACATTGCCATGTGCCCATCATGTGCTTAGTCCTACCTTCTTGTTCACCGCGCCTGGAGTCTGCCCGGCAACAGGCTATTTTTAGGAGTCTCCGCTTTCAGCATGTCCAGACATGCGCAGTAGGATCAGCGACTGTTATTAATTGTTTCCAGGTAGGAATGTGCCTACCAGTTATCGGAGTCTGTTAACTCCGCCCACTCATCGATTGTGCCTTCAAAATGTCCTTGTATGGTCATAAATCTGCTCTTGCCTTTTGTACCGCCTTCTCTTGAGCCCCCTCATTGTGTATAAAAGGGGCCATGTGCTTTAGTTCGGTGTGCTACTCGATACAATACCGAAGGGTTTTGTGTGGACTGTAGTACCACCTTTAAAGGTTTAATAAACTTTGCTTTTGTATTTTCCAGTTTCATTGCCAACTTCTTCCTAAGGTCTGCGGACTCTGTGCAGAGAAGGGCAAACCCTTGTACTAAGTAGGCCTAGCTGAGGTTTGCTTACAACACTCTGCCTCTTACTGAAACACATTGAGAAATTAGTGCCTAGCTTATCTTTTCTCAGGACGCTCTTCTTCAGCAGCTGCTAACCAAAACTAATCTTTCAATTGCATTATGTTCTCTGGTAACACACCTGACCCTCTCGACTGAGATCATTAGTGACCTCTATCTCAACAACTATCACAATTC
Organism: Lissotriton vulgaris; assembly: GCF_964263255.1. Lineage (NCBI taxonomy): Eukaryota > Metazoa > Chordata > Amphibia > Caudata > Salamandridae > Lissotriton > Lissotriton vulgaris. Next base: position 986,339,302 of record NC_141695.1, on the reverse strand, counting down.
CCAAGACACCCTTCTTCATATGATGAAAGAAAGGAGACATTGCCATATTCCAAATTGCTTTGGCTGCCCAAACTGGAATGTTCTTGTGCCTAGTGTCACTTAATTTTGTGAGCATATGAAATCGATAATACATATTTAAACCACAAAGCCATATTCTAAAATTACAAAAAGCAACTAATGAATTATAAATTAAAGGAAGTTTAACACTTCTTATAAAAAAATACATCACAAATAAAAAAGATAAAATACAAGGCTGAAGACTTTGCTCTGTGGATTTTATCTGGACCTTTTTCCATCTGTCCACATGGCTCTCTCTGGGGATTATTTACAAGCCTCTTGCGCTGCCAGTGCATCACTTTTTCCCATACTCAAAGTGACGCACCAGCGGTGCAAGGGTCTGGTGAATAAGCCCCACTGTCTTTAACTCAATCTCTCTCACTCTGTCTCCTTTTTATCACATGTTGCTTTGCCTATCTTCAAATACTTTAAATAGTCAGTGTCATTCAGGCCTGCCTCTCACAGCCTAGCCAAACTCTGTCAAGATGCAATGATGCATACAGCTATTCCTAGTGTACCAAACCAACTCAGTTCCCAAATTAAATGTTCTTATTTGGTTCGAGTATTGCAATTGGATTTAACTTGAGAATTAACAAGCCAGGGTTTCACAGTGACTAACTCTGGAGATTCACACGCAGACAGTTGCCTGAATGCGCTAAATCAAATAATCTGTGCATGGAGATTGGAGTATAATTATTTATTTATTTATTTATCTGATTTATAGAGCACATGGCTACCAATAAGGGCTTCCGAGTACCAGCTAGACACACAACAACTATCCTGCGAAAGCTATTCAAACAGTGTAGTCTTTATTAGTTTGCTATATTTCAGTTCTGATTCGGTTTGTCTCATATGCAGTGGGAGAGAGTTCCATAGCCTGGGGGCGATATGAGCAAAAGAGCACCCTCCGGCTCTGGCTCTCTAAATTCAGGGGACAGGGAGCACTTACTGATTAGAGAAACACAGTGATCTCACAGGCTTATAAAAGGTAATAAGGTACTTAATCAGTTTAGAACCATTTTTGAGGATTTCCCTCAGAATAAGACAGAAGGGCATATTTACTAGTGAAGTGACGAAGAGTGTCTTTAAGCCAAGAAGGCTAACAACACGCTCCATCACTTTAGAAAAGCAGGGCAGCATCAAATTTACAAGAATATGGTGCAGCCTTGCGTTTCCCCCTGCGCTGGTGCTAAATGTATATTCCTAGCGCCAATGCAGGCACCCGTGCATCGTAGTGCAAGGGTGTCTGCATTACATCCCGCAAGCTACAGACCCATCGCCTGTCTCCCCTTCCCAGCCAAGATTTTCGAAAAATCCATGAACATCCAACTTTCGAAATTCATCAATGACAACAATCTACTTGATGACACTCAGTTTGGCTTCAGACAGGGGCATGGGACGGAGACAGCACTGCTAAAGGCCGCAGATGAAATTAGAGCAACAATGGACATGGGAGGAGCGGCAGTCCTAATACTCCTGGACCTTTCCGCTGCATTTGACACGGTCGATCATGTCACTCTGATCGACCGTGTCTCAGCTCTAGGAATAAGAGGCAAAGCGAAAGATCTGATTGCCTCATTCCTAGCCAATCGCCCTCAGACTGTCAAGATGGGCAATTTCAACTCCCAGACCTTCTCCCTCCCATGCAGTGTTCCACAGGGCTCCTCTCTAAGTCCGACGCTTTTTAATATCTACGTATCGGACTTAGCGAGGGTGATAAAATCTTATGGAATTGCCCTTACCACGTATGCCGATGATACCCAACTAGTATTATCGGTGCACAACAAAGGAGCATCCGTCGCAGCCAACTTTCAGGAGGGAATGAAGGCGATAAGCTCCTGGATGTCATCAAACTGCCTCAAACTTAACTCCGATAAAACGGAGGTGATGACGTTCGGGAGCTTGCAGCCAGCATGGTCCCCTCAGTGGTGGCCACCTCAGTTGGGGCCCCCCCCAACCGGTGGTAAAGGTCCGCAATCTGGGAGTCACTTTTGACAATAAGTTGACTTTCCTCCATCACGCCAACGCCGTTGTATCATTTGCCTTCTATACCCTCAAAAAAATAAAAAAACTTCTTCCTTACCTACCACAGTCAGCGGGCAAAACACTCATCAGCACCTTAGTGTTTTCAAGAACTGACTATTGCAATTTACTTCTCCTAAATGCTCAGGAGGGGGTTCTCAATAAACTCCAGACAGTGCAAAACGCTGCGGCTAGAACCCTACTATCCATCCCTAAATTTACTTCTACCTCCCCGTACATTAGGAAATTACACTGGCTCCCTATCAGGAGCCAAATCAAATTTAAGGCTCTGTTCATAGCCTACAAAACCCTGAACAACGCAGGACCACAGTTTCTAAAAGAATCTCTCCGCCCAATGGAACAACGCACGACTCTACGATCTTCCTCAGCCTTCTTGCTGAACGTCCCTCGGACAAGAAAGGCCAGCTGGGGAGATAGATGCTTCACTACCGCCACGGCCAAACTGTGGAACACTCTACCACTCCACATCAAAACCGACCCCACGCTTCTCAAGTTCCGAAAGAGCCTCAAAACATGGCTGTTCTCCTCCTCCTAACTCCCCCGTCATACATAAGTGAGTTCTGTAAACATTAGCACCGAGACACCGGTAGGGGTATTTGCGCGCTTTAAAAATTGCAAAAATAAAATAAAAATAAATAAATACATGGGAAGATTGTTTATGTGCAGAAAGGTGTCCCTTCCTGCAAATAAACAATTTTAAATTGTGTTTTGTATCTTCTATGTGTGCTGCTCAATGCAGAACACATTGAAGTTGCAAAACATCATTTTTTGTGCAGGAAGGGACACCTTCCTGCACATAAACAATCATTGGAGTTTTGCTTTTTCCATATGTGATGCACAACGCAGCACACATGAAAACAGCAAAAACTAGGAGAAATTAAACATTTTTCCTCTTTTTGTCAGGGTCAGAGCAGGTTTCCCCTGGTCTTAATTTTGACACTGTCCCATATGTACGCTACCCTTGTAAATATGGGGCAGTGTCAAAATAAATGGGTTTTGCAGTGGAATGCCCACAGCAACACCAATTGCTCTCCCCTTTCACGCTAAGTATAGCGTGAAAGGGGGCCTTATTTACAAGGCAGTGTTAAGCCACATTAAGTGGCTTAACTCTGCCTTGTAAATAAGGCAAAGCCCCTATGGCCACCACAACCCCCTAAATAGTGATGTTGTGATGGCGATAGGGGCTTGTAAATATGGCCATAGAGTCTTAAAATTGACTCTCATATTTACGGGGAGCCAATGCAGGGATTCAAGTGCTGTCCTTGCTGGATGGTGTTTGAGTATCTTTTAGTAGATACCAGCCACGGCCCGTGGAGGGAGTTTCAGTGGGGCGGAGAGGTGCTAAGAACCAGAGTATGGATAATTGAAGGTAAGTAAACAATTTAATTATTAAAAGGAATTTCGTAGCGTACCCTGCATCACATTTTGCGATGCAGCGCGCGCTACAAAATTCGTTTTATTAATTAAATTGTTTACTTACCTTCAATTATCCATACTCCGGTTTTTACCACCCACCACCCTGCCCCTCCCCCGCCCCGCCTCTCCGCCCCACCGAAACTCCCTCCACGAGCCGTGGCTGGTGGATACAGGCTGCAGCATTTTGTACAACATGCAATCTTTTCAAGACTAGTACAGACACAATTGGTCCCATCTGGATTATTTTACCATTAATAATACTCAAAATATAGGAAACATAGAAAACAGACACTTAGTAAACTGAAAAACTATTGGATTTTATCATATGTTTGATCATAAATATATTTTCTTTTTGCAGACGTTAAAATAAGTGTTAGAAACGGGGGTCTCCATTTGGCAGAGGTAGGTACCTTTGTCCAAATAGGGACCCTTCTTTCTAGTCAGGATAAGGGAGTTACACTCCTAAAATAACCCCTGCTCACCCCCTTGGTAGCTTGGAACAAGCAGCCAGGCTTATCTTAGAGGCAGTGTGTAAAGCATTTGCACATAACCAACAGTAGTAAGGTGTGAGGACTACAAAAGGACAGTACTTAGAAATCTTCAGATATCAAAATAACCTTAAAATACAGTTCCTTGAAGTTGATCGCTCTGTCCAGGGATATCAGGGCATCTTGAACAAATAAATACAAAGAGTTCTGGCTGCCTATGGTGTCGCGGGCAAGCTACTGTGTCGGGAAGACCCGCAAAACAGAACCTTTAGAAATGCAGGGCGTCGGCGACCTCTGGTTGAGCTTCCGAAAGTACAGGGTCTGCAGATGTCGGTTCCGGAGGTCGGTGCAGGAGTTATCTTGCCCTTGAAGTCACATGTGTTGCAGATCGAACTCCTTGCGCTGGAAGTCAGGAGCGCTGGCGTCGGCAGGTGTTGGTTGCTGTAGTGCACCGTGCGATGCCCTCAGGTCACAATGAGCGGCTCAGTGGTAGTGGTAGCGTCAGATGGCGTTGTCGGTGAGACCAGGGTCATGGTGTGAAGTGATGCAGTGCCCGTCCGGTGCTGGCAGGTCTCGGTGCAGGCAGCGGCATCATCGTTGCTGAAGCGATGTCGTCGGCTGACGAACTGGAGTTGATGGTACTGGCGTCGTAACATTTATGTGTGGTGCCCTTGTACCACTTTGCAAGCAGTGTTGTCAATCTTGGCAAGGAGCTTTGTCGTCAGGGCTACCAAGGCAGTGTTGAAAGCGAGGCTATGCGGAGTGTGGTGCCCACAGGTTGCATTGCAAGTAGTGGCTCAGTGGCGGCATCAACAGGCTTCATCGGTGACACCAAGGTCAAGGTGCGGCATTGCAGCCGTGCCCTCTGAGGTGCCTTCAGGACATGGAGTTGGTAGGGGCATCGTAGACTGCGTCTGGTTACTTTTCTTCTGCTGCAGCACAAAACACACAGTCCCCAGTGCTGAGGGCAGAAGAACTTGAAGTCTTTGCTGTTCCTGAGACTTCTTGAACAGGGGGCAAGCTCTGCCTCAAGCCCTTGGAGAAACTCACAAAAGTAGATTGCAGAAAACCCAGTCCAGTCCTTTACCTGCCCAAGACAGAAGCAGCTACTGCAGGCGAACACAGCAAAGCACTCAGCAAAGTGGTAATTCCTCCTCACAGCTTCTCCAGCTCTTCTTCTTTGCAGTCTTCTTGGTCCAAAAGAGTACTAAAGTTCAGGGGTTTGGGCCCCACTTTTTATATCCCAAAATCCTTGGTCCTCGCAGGCAGAGGTGAAAGGAAATCTCCTCCCCCTACTCTAAATGCAGCCCGAGTCTTTTCAGCCCTTTCCTGACCCACCTAGACTATCTGGAGCCACGGCTCCTCCCCAGCCCCGGTCATTCAAAACCTAGGCAGTAAATGCACAAGCCTAGCAGAGGCCTACTGGATGAATGACGAAGAAAGTACCTACTTCCTAAAAGTGGTATTGTCAAACACAGAATGTAAAAATCACCTTCACTAAAAGATGCATCTTTAGATTCTGAGTTCAGGCATACTAAACTTGATTTCTCTACCTAGTTCCCAGGACCATTTATGTTTATATGATGTTATAAAGAAACTCCCCATTCTATCCTATGGGAACAGGTAGCCATGCAATAGTGAAAACCGAAATTGGCAGTAATTCAATATCAGGACATGCCACACACATGTCCTACCTTTCACATACACTGCACCCTGCCCACAGGGGTACCTTGGGCCTATCTTAGGGGTGACTAACATGTAGAAAAGTGAAGGTTTAGGGTCTGGCAAGTGGGTGCATTTGCCAGGTTGACATGGCAGGTACAAACTGCGTGCAAACTCTGCAGTAGTAGGGCTGAGTTACCTTTTTACTGGCTACTTCTGTGGGTTGCACAACCCATGCAGTAGGTCCACTAGTAGCATTGGATTTAGAGGCCCTGGCACTCTGAGTGCACTTTACTAGGGGCTTACCAGTAAATCCAACATGCCAATTATGGAAACACCAATCCATAACACAATTTACAACAGGAGCACTTGCATTTTAACACTGAACAGCAGTTAGAAAGACACTAAACCAGCAAAAACAGAGTCAAAACGAGGATATCAGAAAGCAAAAAGACAGGGGAAACACGCCAAAAGATGTTAAGTCTAACAATAAGTTGCTCCAAAGTGAGTACTAAAGTGATTAAAAGAAGTGCTTGCGAAGACGATCAAGTAAAAGTGAAAGCTTATACATAGAATCAATAAACACAAATTCCTATGAAAGAGGCCTATCCGGAATCACCATGTAATACTGATTGAAAACATCTTCTTTAACAATTTATGTCTAGGTCATGTATAAATGTCAGCGTTATGACTCCAAGTGGAAGGTAAGCAAATAACTCCTTAATAGGGGGTCTTCATTAGACAGGGTGAAGAGCAACCTGTGTAATTAAAGGGGGAGATCAAATCAATTCCCTTATCTTACAAGTGTTTGTGCCAATTACAATAAGCGGTGGAATAACTCACCTAAAGATCAACATTAAACATTAATCTAACTGGTCATGGGCCTTGTGAACAGGGCCAGCCAGCTCCTCAGGGCCGAATATTCTGTGTGCCAAACTTTTCAAGACTGTCAGATACATGATTGCCTTACAATGGTTTTCAACTGTGAGACAATATTTCTAAACAATTTGTGGGTCCCCATGGATCATCCCAAATATACCTCTATTATAATTGGGATTATGCAGATAAACTAGCAAGATATTTCCAAGCATTAATCTCAGCACGTGTACATTTTATGTCTGCAGCATTAGAGGGGATAGAATTTCAGTTTTTAAAAAGAATTTTGTTAAAACCAGCATATTCCTTTTCTGTGCGAATATCGTTAAGGTTTTCTGAAATCCGTCTTTGACTTGCAAGTTTCAGGTGAGCCCAATATTGAGGTGAAAGAAAAATTGAGAATGTGGACCGAGTTGCTGCCATATACTAAATACAGACCTATAAAAGGCGAAATTCACAAGGAAGTAGGGTCAATTGTATAAGTTCTTGGTAAATGTATCTGTTTCTGAGAAAATGTTGTATCACTTGAGACATCGGCACTAGTAGATTGCATGTGTACAAAATAACTGCGAGTACTCAGAAGGCGCTAGTTACTTAGAGACCGCACATTCTTCTGGTTCCAATGATGGACATTGCTTCTTGCCCCATTACATAGAACTGGCTAGCACAGTCATCTTCTTAGAAGCACTACTCATGTTATGAACCACACATACATCCATTCCCAAAGCACATGATAAGCGACATATTAACCAATTCCTTCCTCATCTTAGAAGAGCAAGTGTATGCAATGTACATGTTGTGGGTTCCTTCATTATGTGATTATGTTTGTACCCGAATTTCTATTTTCGCCATACTTTCACCTTGCAATTTATAAATATGACTGATACATGCTCAAGGAACATTTGTGAGTTTTTAATCGTGAAAATAATTATATGACTTTGACTCTGTACGTTCTGTATCATACAAAACTAATAGATAAAATATTGCAATCATATTTCTAAATGTTTGAAGCAATAAATTAGTGTGGTATGCATGACACCTCTGACAGTTAAAGGATTAATAAGTATTACAAGGACTGAAAGAGCGCACATCAATCACCCAGGAAGAAATGTATAGTTGAATCAGCATTGAGGGAATAGTATTATCGAGTGCTGTGAGAGCTTGTTCTTGCCAAGGGAGGCATACAACATCTGTTCTTGGAGGAGAGGTTTAGTAGGATAATGAAGACACTACACATCCTCCTTGTTTGATTTCCCATGAGGCCAGTGAGTTAAACCTTTCTGCCTTGAGTTCAGGAGGGTTGTCAAAAACCCCTTCGAGACGACCTGAGCGAGGATTCCATATGTTAAGCCAGATGGTAATATTTTGCAAATGTGTCTAGAGAGAAGCACTCCCACTAATGTAAAATCTTGGGAGTTAGAGGATCCAGAACTTGGGAAAGAGAGCAACACTTGCTAATTGTGAATAACAGTAGTCTCTGAACACCTGTGAAAAAGGCAATGTCATCAAAATGTAGGAATGCATGAAAAGGCACAGAATTCGGGGGGCCTTCAGAGCAAAGGATTGGCAGACGAATGAATGATGTATTCCTACATACTTTCCAATTAGTTCCCAGTTAAGTATTATATGTTTCAGTAACAGGGAAGGTCCGGTTTAATAGCTTATCTATAGAAATATAACACATTTACTGCCCTTGAAGGGGTGTTTTGTTATATTTGCAACTGACATTTGTAAGCAAACATGAGATGACTGCAGCGAGTATAGAAAGCTGAAGGTCAATTTCCTTTATAATGGATTGCCTGTCAATAATTTTTGCTCTCGGATGTATTGAGTGGCTTTCTCCATCCATAATTGATTTCAAGATATATATTCAGGCCCTCACTAAAACTGGGTTTAAAATTCCGATTCGAAAGCAAGCTTCTATTTGTGCTGAAACTGGGACTCAAGCTGTAGTGCCCCTTGCACCCCCACAGTAGTAATCTTACAGAAATGTAGAGAATAACACCTGGGGCTAATTTGGTGGCCAAATTAAGAGCCATTTGATTAACTCTTTATCATCCATCCCAAGGACTGTAATTCAGAATGATGCACAAATTGTGGATCCAGTAGGTACCATACCCAGAGACATTGGAGTTTAATGAGTGTACAATTGAGTACCAGATGTAATGTGACTCTTGGAGTACACATGTCTTTACAGCCTGCCTCTAATGGATACACAGATTAAGCCATACCGATACTGTGTTCTTTAATAGCCCTTGCTACAGTAATAGTTCTTACAATTATCAAATTGAAGGTCTCTCAACCTATAATGAAGAGATGAGTTTTGTAATCTCTGGGTCGTATACTTTCGAAGTTCTTAAAGGACAGAATGTGACATCATCTGATATCGATTTAGGTTGTAGCAATTGTTTAAGCATAGTTGTGGATCAAAATCCATTGTTTATGATATGGTGTAAGCCCTGGGGAATGTGGTTATCAGAGGCATCATGTGTCGCACCTATTGCCAAAGAATGCACCATGATTCTTTAACGGTGAATTAAAAGAGGGTGCAGAGTGAAGTTGTCTTCCTGTGATTGACTAGTTTACTGCACTCAGATAATAGATGTCCTAAAAGTATCCATTTGGGTCTCTCTTGCTAACAGAGTTTTAGAAAATATAGCCCCTCACTGTTAGCATAACATCAGTAAATACTATTAATGGTGTTCGCAATTAAAGGTAATATAGTTAGCATTTTGTTATAGAATAAGGTTATAGTCAAATGACCAATACCAGATAATACTGAATCATGCATTTGAATGAAAATAAGTATTATGTTTGATGAATTGTTGACAGAGTTTGTGCTTGGGCATTTCCTCATCTTGGAATCCTATTTGATGGAAGAGGAAATGAAATCGCTTCATAACGTTTGCTTTGCATCCGTTATTTGAACGTTGAGCAACTACACACAATGTTTACAACGTTTGTGTACAAGAAAAATGTATCAAATTGTCAAATACGCAGATTTTTAGCAACATCTCTTCCGTTTCTTAAAAAAAGCATATGTAGATGCAGTTTGGTCATCAGTCCTGAGCTATAGTCAAATATAACATGTCCAGTATTTAACAAAAACATATATGTTAATTACGTTGCAATAACATGGATTGTTTCTTGGCAAGCAGTAAGTAATACACCTAGCAGGATTAGCAGCAGTGACAAAAGGCAGTAGTAGCACTAACTGGAACTTGAGGGTGCATTTAAATTATTAAGAGGCAGTAGAAACAAAAAGCATTCTATCAGGTAAAATTAGCAATAATGATGATTACGTGGGTTTAGGAAGATTGACAATTTCTGGAAGGCGTAGAAAATATGACCATGAAGCAAAGTTTGGAATATGACCTCAGGCACTATTATCAATAATATCTACAAAAGGCAAGAGTTCCTTTAATAGCCTCACTATACAGGCATTACGCAATAATGTGGAAGCTAACATACACACACATCATGAACATAAATACACCCACACACATTCACATTAAAAACCCATACTAAGAGTCTCACATAAACAAACTTAGGGGCATATTTACAAGGGAATGGCAGAGCGAGGCACTACGCACAGAATGCTAACGCCACGCTCCGCCATTCGAAAAAGCAGGGATTAGCCGTATTTACAAAGATACAGCACATCCCTTCATTTTCTCTAGAGCTGGCGCTAAATTAAGCTACCTAGCACCAACGCAGGCACCCTTGCACTATGGCAAGGGTACCTGTGATGGAGCAAGGATTCGCATGTAATGTGACGTGCTTGTATTCAATCCTCTCAACATAACGTTAATACATGAATCAACATGTTTGTTTCGCTTTATACGACACAAATGCGAGTCCGAGTGAAGCTTGCTTATGTGTTTTACTAACTGTAATCTGCTTACATTAAGATGGCTGATGCTACGCAGGGTTTTCTATTGCGCATGCGTCTGTCACACTCACATGACATGGCGCATCTATGCTTTGGAGGGAATTCTTTGCTTATTTATTTATTTTACAGATTTGTAAAGCGCATGGCTGTCCGTAAGCGTCCCAGCGCTGGTGACAAGAAACCAGGTGCGAGGGAAGCATTACGGGAACAGCCAAGTCTTGAGTGCCCTGCGGAATGCGAGTAGGTTGGGCTGGGCTCTGATATCTGTGGGCAATCCGTTCCACAGCTTGGAAGCATTATAAGCAAAGACTCGACCTCCAGAGCGGGCTTTCTTGATTCTGGGTACGGATGCCAGGTTACAGTGGGTAGAGCGTAACGTTCTCTTAGTAGTGTGGGGAGAAATAAGGTTTTTTAGGATAGGTGGAGCCTTCCCATGTAGAATTTTATGTGTCGTGCAAAGTGCCTTAAATTGTATTCTTTCCTGGATAGGCACTCCCCCCTAAACTTATTTCCAACCTTATTCACGCCGACGCAGAGTTTTCAAAATGGATAGGAGAGTCATTAGCCAAAACCTTACCTAAAAAGTCCTCTTGTAAACCCCGAGGTAAAATTACCTCCCCATGGTTTACCGAGGAACTGCGACTTCTAAAAAAAGTCTGTAAAAAATCAGAAAGAGACTGGAGAAAAAATTTCGACCCTATTAAAAAAATTGAATATAAACAGACCATTCTTCATTACAAAACGGCACTTAAAACCGCCCAAATCAAATATTTCGAGGAAAAAATCAAATCATCTACCAACTCATCAAGGGAAAATTGCTAGAAAACTTCTCAAAACACCTGATCCTCCCCCTTTAGTAGAGCCATCAGCTAATCGATGCAATGAATTGGCGGAATTCTTTGACTTAAAGATTAAAAATATTCTCAATTCTCTTCCAACACAAACATCTGACGCTCTCCCCATTTCTAATTTGTCTAATCTCACACCCCATGCTACAGCACACCAACTGTCTCACTTTACCCCCTTGACAACTGATACTCTCTCCTCAATACTGTTTTCAATCAAAAGTGGATCCCCTACTGATCCCGCACCCTTTAATATCCTAAAGTTAGTTGCGCCTACCATCCTTCCTTATCTGGAAAAGCTGATTAATATCTCACTTACCAATGGCGTTCTTCCACCTAGCTGGAAAAAAGCAATTGTCAAAGCCCTCATTAAAAAAATCGCACTTGGACCCACGAGAACTAGGCAATTTTTGGGCGATCTCCCTGTTCCCAGGTATCAGCAAAATAGCCGAGAAATATGTTAGCTTCTGCGCACTAATACTAAGATGGCTGCTCTATGTCCTCACATGCAAGAAGCTTGCACTGCTGCTTTTGCTAAGCTGCTCGTTCTGCTTAACATTAACACTATAGTTATAAATTAAGTAATGGGAATAGAGTAGAGATCAATGGTATACAGTTCATTAATTTATTCCGTGTTCTCAAACTGTTTCTTTTCTATTCTTACACGTAAACATTTTGGGCCTGACCCCTACCACTGAACTCCATTTTGAAAGAAACTACGTCTGCGCGAAAGAAACACAAACTCTGAAGCACTGGCATTGAAACCCGGCCAAGACAAGACTTGCTAGACGATATTCCTGGGAAAGTCAACTTCTGATCCCTGTAAAGAAAGCTGAACTAAAAAATGGACTACATTGTAATCATTATTGATACATTCACTGCCGGGTGGAATAAAACATATGTGGGAAAATAAAATGATGGGCGGGAACGCTAACATTAATATTCATTCAAAAGTCTCATTTTGGTATGGTGTGATGACCTCTCCTCATTCATTTGTCCATTCAAAATTGGGGATCCTTATACTTGCAACATTGGGGGGTGGTACACGACCTGGAAAATAGTATAACTAGGGTAGGCTTAGCTAGTTAGATTGTCCGACTTGTCCGAATAGCTGACCTGTCACTGACCCATCGCACTCAATAGGTGACCAAGAACAGAGGGCTGCGGAGCACTCTGTCAGAAGATTTGCTGACCCAATCGGGGTTCCGGGAGCTAAAGTTCTGGCAAAGCACTTTTGTCGGGAAAATCGATAAACCAATTGGGGTGTTCGCTGTTAGCTGCAGAGAGGGAGTAGCGCAGGCGTTGCAACTTAACTGCGGGTGCAGGTCTTAACCTTTGGTGATCTTGTCCTGATCCACATTTGGCTTTACCTGACCTGATTCTGATCTGCACCTGCCTGCCTTTATGGTGCCTGCATTTTCGGGGTTCTGTCCTTTAAACTGACCTGTGGCCAGGGTTAGTTCTTCACACCATTCTAGGTAAATATACTATGTGGGTATGTCATTGTTCTGATTTCTTCTCTCTTCCCACCCTAATGTTAAATGATAAAAGTTTTACATATTGTCATATATCATTGTTCTGATTCCTGCTCTCTCCACACCCTTTTGTCAAATGCGTAAAGACTGCTTTATAAGAACTCTGCACATTTTCAATCTAATCATTATTTCCCTAATTGAGAATTTTCTATTATTCAATGCTTGGATTATGACAATTTGAAGAATTTTAGATAAAGAGTTTAAACCTTTCCTGAGTTTGTGGTTATTATATGAGTGCAAATGTTATTTTCCTATTATTCTAACACCCTTGATCCCTTAGGACTTTAGGTTCAGATTACAAGGATTGGTAAGTCAATGGTATGGTCCTAAATGAAATTCATAAATCACTGATTAGAGTAAGCGCACAGGTTACCTGATTAAACTCACGAGTATAATTTGTGTTGTTCATGGGCCCACGTGAGTATGGTAAACTGAGTCGGGTGACCTGCGCGCTCTATGAGTATTTCTTTTGGTAGCAGAGGTAAGGTTAGGGGTTAGTTAAGATAGGTAGTAAATTATAGTTAGTTGGTTAATGAAAAATATTTTAGCATATTTGAAATCGTATTATTGATTGTATTGATTTATGTATTAACTAAAATTGTTCGTACCTGTTATATGTTTTGTTTGGAATCCTCGGGGGCAGAATAGCGGGTGGTAAATGGAAGCCACACTGCAGTGAGGTCACTTACCTGTAGGAAATAAGTGCATGGTTAGGTAGAACAGGAAGCACTATTTAGGGATTTTTCTGTATAAATGTGTGAATAATTGATAGCAAAGAGTACGCTAGCAAAACTTTTTGTGTGATATCACCTAGAAAGGGTCACATGGAAGGAGTAGCAGGTTCGTCTGAGCTTGATTGATAGCAAAAGGTTTCACTGGTGAAACTTTGGCCTTAGTACATCTCAGAAGAGATAAGTCTAAAGGAGTAGCAGGTTCTCTTATGCTTGCGTGAAGGTTAGAACGGAAGGGATCTACTCGTAGGATATGAAGAGTAAGCAGAAGGGATTTATCGTAGTGAGTGAAATTTATCTTTCCTTTAATTTAGTCACTCAGGTACAGTGGCAAATGTTTTTACGTTGTTGAATAATAAAAATCTGCAATTAAAAGTGAAAGAAATTAGGTTTTCGTATTACCTTGCAAAGGAAGGAGTCAGTCGTGGAGCTGCGCTGACGTCACTCAGAGCAGCGCTTCGTATTGGTTGAGACAGCGGGTGTGTAGCTGAGGTAATAATTGTAAAGGAGGGGTGAGCACTGGAGAGTGAGAACTAGTCTCACGAGAGAAGCCGCGCAACTATTGGTTGAAATCATTTGAATTCTAAATTTTGATTGGTAACTGGAAAATAAAAGACGCGCTGGTATTGGAAATAATTTTGTAAACAAATTGGGAATATCCAGAAGATTTGTGTTTGAAATATATGTAGCATATAGGTCCGCTTGTATGAAATAGACTTGATAGGAGATATTTAAGATTTGCCCTAGAACAGCAAATAAGAGGAAAACCCTTTAACATGTATGGAGGAAAAAGAAAAATGTCATTCATTAAAAGAATTAAGAATTATTTCAAGAAAAATAAAGCAATTAAAACAAGAGAAGGGATTAATATTCCACCACCAAATACGCCCGCATCATACATGATGGTAGATAGGGGCTGTCACACTTGTGTGTGGTTAGAAAATTGGATGGAGTACACAAAAGATGATGGTGTTTTAGCATTTCCAGAAAATGGTACATTTAATGGCAGAGTTTTGCAAAATTTGAGAACTCGTATGAATGAATTAGATCCCAGACTTGGAGTAACGCAGTATGAGGCATTGGAGGAATGGGAAACTGAGGCTTTTGAACGAGATAGACCCAAAAGTAATGGGAATTGAAGTAGGTTTTATCCCTGATTTCCAAAAGAAACAAGAGATAAATTAATGAAACAATGGAGACATTCTATGTTAGTGGAAGGATTGTATCCTGTATTAACTTTAGAAGAGCCCACTGGAAGTAAAAATAATGAGAAAACAAAACATTTAATGACTAGTGGTGAGTCAGATGATGATTATTTGGAGGATTTACTGATGAAAAATCCACAACCTTATAATGAGGAACCAAGTACAGTTAATCCAAATTCTCTGTTTCTGAAACCACCTTTGATTCCGCAAGAGGTACATAAGACTTCATTAGAAAAAGTACTAAAGGACAGGGAAAGAGAAGCATTAAATAAACAGAGAGGTGAATTGATTTAGAAAATTTCCCAATTAAATTTAAGTCCTGAAGCTCTAACAATTCCAGTAACTATTGGCCCAGTTGTACCTTTGTACAGAGATAAGCAGGCTAGTCCTAAAACTCCCGTTCTGACTACACCTATAGTTCAGCCAAGAAAAGAACCCTTAATAGTTGATGATCAGGTCAGTAATTTCCCTAATGGATTTGCCAATAAGAGAACCAGTGAGTGACTCGGTCAGGAAAACTACTCCTATAAATTCGAGAGAAGTACAAATAGAGACATCCTCAGGTACAAGAAATGCCACAGTAGTAACTCCAGAAGAAATAGAGAGATGGACACGAGAAATAGACAAGCCAAAGTCACAGCCAAAAGTATTGGATATATTTAAATTAAGAGTCGAATTAAAAGAAATGATGGCTGGGAATGTGGGAATGGACAGATTAAACACATTTAGTGAAGATGAGTTATTGTTCATATGTGAAAGTATTACTAGAAATACAAGAGTGTTTTATGAAAAGTTAATGGACATGGCAGCTAACATGGTAATTGACATTGGCAAATCTAAAGTATTATTGAAACCATATTGAGCTGAATTTTCTGACAAAGACTTGGAAAAGATGAATGTGTCAGGTAGAAAAGTACAAATCAAGGAGCTGATGTCATTATTGCAGAAATGGGGTGACCTAGAAAAATGGAAAACTAGATGGGCAAAGAAAAAGGAAGAGGATCAATCAAAACAAACTGTTTCTGAATATGTATTAAAAGAAACAGAAAAGGTGGAAAGGTTATGTCCCATGACAGAGGTACCAGGTGGAGGTTTTGTACATGTCCCATGGTCCCGACAGGATATTTTGTCATTTACAAATGATTTCCCCAAACTTCGAAAAAAAACCAGTAGAATGGTACAGACAAGTCGAGAGATTTGTGAAGGTTTCAAAATGTCTTTTGAAAGATTTAGATCGATTACTTGACATTGTTGTTCCTGTAGATATGTGGACAGAATGTAAAATTGCTGTTGATTAGCCTAGTGATGAGTACCCTAGAGACCCAAAGACAGGGGCACCTTCTGATGAAGTTATGAAGAAGTACAATCAGGTAATACTCTACCTCAAGGCAAGGTGCCTGCAAAAGAAACTGATTGGACTAGAATGGATAGAACCACTCAGAATAAAGATGAATCCGTGCATGCATATTATGAACGCCTATTACAAGTATTCAAACAGTATAGTGCTCTAGATAATATTGATATGATGGACATGACGCATTTCATCTATCGGTTTGTGTCTGGATTAATGCCAGAAATTTCGCAATGGATTAAGGACCATCAAATTTGCTGGCAGGCCAAGCCGATTGATGAAATCCTTAAATATGCAAAATATTGTGAAGATGAACTCGACAATAAACAAAAAGAGTTAAGGGAAAAAGTAATGTGAGCATAAATGAAATTAGCAGAGCAAAATGAGCTTCAATTGAGTCAAGTAAACAATAACCAGAATCAAGGAGATGGTAATGAGGGTAAGCCAAGGGGAAAATTCAATAGAGAGAAAGCAAAAAAGAAGTTCCCTTGTCATGAAGGCGGCAAGTTGGGGCACTGGAAGAACGAGTGTAAGGCTGTGCAAAATGGTAACATGCCAAATAATGATTTGAATTCACAGATGCAGAATGAGGTGTCATGGAAGCAACAGCAGCAGGTAATACAAAACCAGTTACCCCTTCCACCTATGCCAAATTTTAAGAGCAAAGCACATCTGAGTGTGGATACCACAAATTGGGAGGGAAGGGAAAGGAGAGATACAGCAACCTCACAATTTCTTTTGAGTGATAAGTTTTTCAGTGAGGACACATACTGAAGTTGCCTGAGAGGGGAGGACGAGGAGTGCGTACTTGGTGCCTCCTTGCCGGTAGATCAGTCAGGTCCATACATTGAAGGAAAAGTTGAAGGAAATGATGTCACCTTTCTATTGGACACTGGTGCTACCCGTTCTACTATGAGAACAGCAGATGTTCCAAACCTACCCCTCTCGGGAGAAAGTAGTGGGCGTTTCTAATAAACAAATTAGTACCCCAGTTACAGAACCAATGGAAGTTAGAATAGGCAATTTTAAAGAAATGCACAGATTTGTTGTGTGTGATTCAAGTCCAGTAAACCTGCTAGATAGAGGTTTATTGTGTAAAATGAATTGCAACATTTTTTGCACCCCAAGTGGTGTTGAAATTCAAACCCCAGATGAAGACGGAGTTTATAAACTAATGTTATCAAAACAAGAAACAGAGAATAAAAAGATAACTATAGAAGACTTACCAGAAGAATTACAACAAACTGTGAATATTAATGTGTGGGATTTTACAGGAAAAGATGTAGGATTAATGGCAAATGCAGATCCGATAAAAGTGACAGTGAAGGAAGGTGCTGTTTACCCAAATACTCGACAGTACAAAATGAGCTCAGAAATAAAAGCAGGAGTTGCAGGGGAAATAAAGCATTTGGTTGAAGCAGGCATTTTACAAGAAATAATGAGCAGTCCATGTAATTCACCCATAATTGGAATAAAGAAACCGAGTGGCAAGTATACGGTCGTACAAGACCTTTGCAAGATTAATAAGATTGTTATCCCATGCTGTCCAGTTGTGCCAAATCCTGCAGTGATTCTGTATCAGATACCGTGGGAAGCTGGATGGGTCACTGTAATTGATTTGTGTCATGCATTTTTCTCGATTCCATTGCACCCAGACAGTAAATTTCTTTTTTCTTTTGAATTCAACAGTCATGTGTACGTCTGGAACCGCATTCCTCAGGGGTGTACAGAGAGTCCATCGATTTTTAATCAGATTTTGAAAAAGTGCCTTGAATCTTTGGTGCTGCCCGGACAGTCAGTCCTGGTCCAGTATATAAACGACCTATTGGTGGCGTCTAAAACTCGAAATGACTGTGTTGTTGATACCATTGCTTTACTGAATAATTTGGGTGAAGGAGGGCATAAAGTGTCACCTGAGAAATTACAATTTTGCACCACGTCAGTTAAATATCTGGGGCACCAGATAGAGAGAGGTGTCAGAGGGGTTACCTCAGAAAGAATCAGAATAATCAAAAACATGAATATACCACAAACTCAGAAAGAGATCTGAATTTTTCTTGGAGTTGTAGATTACTGCAGGCAATGGATTGTGGGATTTGCAGTTCCAGCAAAGCCATTGATACAAATGACAAAGAAAAGAGCAAAGACCCAGTAGAATGGGATGATGAAAGCATGACTGCTTTCTTGAAATTACGAGAATGTCTGTGTACAGCTCCAGCATTAGGGATGCCTGACTTTTCAAAATATTTTGCACTATTCTGTGACACACAAGATAATTGTGCACTTTCAGTTCTGACCCAGACTCATGGTCTGATGAGACGTCCTGTGGCATATTCTTCTTCCACACTAGATCCAGTGGCATCTGCATTGCCCGGATGTCTGAAAGCAGTAGCTGCAACCTGCATGAGCCTTGAGCTAAATGAGTCCATTATTATGGGACATCCTGTGACAGTGTATGTTCCACATGCAGTTGTGATTTTGTTAACCTGGACCAAAACCCAGTATTTCACTCCTAGTCGGCTGACTAAGCATGAGCGAATCTTTGTAGGTGCAGGGAATGTAACCTTTGCTAGGTGTAATATTTTGAACCCAGCAACACTGCTACCTGATTCACACTTTGCAGAAGTGAAGGGAGAAGTCAAACATGATTGCATCGACTTAACAGAATACAGTACAAAACCACGTCCAGACATAAGAGAAGAGCAATTAATTGATTCCGAATATGAGCTATTTGCAGATGGTTCATGTATGAGACATGAGGAAGGAGTTATGAGTGCTGCCTATGCAGTGTGCATGTTGGTTGGTCCAATTGAAGCATCCTATTTACCTGGAGTCAAGTCTGCACAAGTAGCCGAATTGATTGCATTAACAAAAGCCTGCAAATTTGGGAAAAATTAGAAAGTAACCATATACACTGATAGCCAGAATGGTTACGGGGTTGTGCACAGGGTTGTGCACGACAATGGCCATTTATGGATGCAAAGGGAGTTTCTGACATCTTCACGTACTCCAATTAAAAATGGTCATTATGTAAAAGATTTGCTTGAAGCAACCCAATTGCCAAAAGAAGTGGCTGTGGTCAAGTGTGCTGCTCATAAATCTGGAAATGACAAAGTGACAGCTGGTAACCAATATGCTGACCAGTTAGCCCAACATTGTGCCAAATTTAGAATGGCTGTAAACAAGAAAATTGAAGAAGGTGAAAACAGCTGCCAACTTATGTTGCTTGAAGGTGTGAGAACGTGGGAAGAAGTGAGAGACTTGCAAAATGAAGCAGAACTAACAGAAAAGGAAGAGTGGAGAAAGATAGGTTGTCAGAGAGGAGTTGAAGGTGATGTCATTGTTTACCTTGATGGTAGGCCTGTGTTAAGAGACTGTTTGCTTGCTCCTATGGCTAGGATGTTCCACAGTGATTCTCATTTGGGGAAAGATGCCATGATACGTCTGTTCAGACAGTCATGGTTCAATGCGAAATTCAGGAACATAGCAGAAGCACTTTGCCAAATATGTTTAATTTGTCAACAAATGGAAAGAAAACAGTAGTGTTATAAGGAAAGATTAGGAAGGCAGAGGGTCCCTTCATACATTTGCAGATTGATTCCATTCAGTTACCCCCTTGTCGAGGACTAAAATACATTCTTGTCATTGTCTGCCTATTTTCAAAATGGGTGGAAGCTTACCCCACACGTAGGAATGATAGTATCACTGTAGCCAAACTTCTACTCAGAGAACTTATACCACGTTTCGGTTTTCCAGTAACGATTGAATCAGACCGAGGCTGCCATTTTAATAATGAAATAATTGGCCTAATCTGTGAAGCATTCAATGTTAAACAAAAGCTGCACTGTGCATACTGCCTAGAGGCTTCTGGAGTGGTAGACCAACTGAATGGCACAATCAAGTCAAGATTTGGAAAAATTTATGAGTCTACCCGATTAGAGTGACCAGATGCTTTGCCTCTTGTTCTGATGGGACTCAGAAGTATTCCAGACCGGAACACAGGCTTGAGTCCTCATGAAATACTAACGGGAAGAGCAATGAGGCAAGCATGGGTGCCAGGACACAAGCTGATAAATATATCTGATGATTTTGTACTGGAGTACTGCAAAGGACTGGCTGACCAAGTGTGTTCTATCTCTCACCAAGATGGGGAAGACGCTGTTGCCAGACAAGCAACTCCAGCACATGACCTGAACCTAGGTGAAACATACTCAAAAATCTTGCCTTGCACCGAGGTAGGGAAAACCACGTCAAGTGATTTTTGTTACCACCACAGCTGTAAAGTGCGAAGGAGTTCCACACTGGATCCATGCCAGTCATATAAAAAGAGTGAATGAATCTGATGAAACTGAAGCTGAAGGTTGTGCAGCTGAGGGGTCTCAAGATATCGATCCTAAAGTAGCTGAAGAGGAACAACTGAGTACCAGCCCAGATGATTGGATTCCATTAGTTGAGATACCTGCAGAACACATGAGAACTTGAAGTCAAACCTATCTAGACAGTTAGAGTGATAGTGAGGATGAGATAGGTCTAGAAGAACAGACTCAGATTACAGAAATTCAAGCCAATGGTAATCTTGAGGAGGATCAGATAAGGGAAAATCAATATACTCAGACATTCTAAATACCTGTCACAGCTCCAGAGTCTGAGGAGGGACAGATAGGTAATAGGGCAGAAACTCAAGCAGAAGAAAATCAAGGGTTCGAAGAGCTTGAGCAGGATCAGATAGGAGTAGGAAAACGTGTTCAGGAAGAAAAAGGTGAATCAAATCAAAGTCAATTTCAGCAAATACCTGAACAAGGCCAGATTAGTAACCAGGCAGAAGAGACGGAAATAAGACCTGGATCTAGTCAGATAGAAAGGGATACAGAAGACAGCATTGAAATAGATGTGCCACAACTTAATGAGAACAAGAGAGCACTGGAAGAAGGCCAGAGCACAGTGCCAGCTAAAAGACTCAGAAAAGGAGACAAATGGCCTAGGTTTGTTCACAGACTGAGAATTCGTCTAAAGACAATAAATGAAGAACCAGAACAAGTAAATGAAATAACTAGTCAAGCTGAACAGTCTGTAATACAACCAAGAAGGAGAAGTCCACGACTGAAAAGGTTGAATAATAAATTCAGAGGCCCTGAATGGACTTACATTGATCTTGAAGATTTCAAAAACTTTGAAATAAGCGTAAGCGACAAAAGTGATGACGAATTGATTGCTGATCAGACTGACGGAGAAGTGAGACCCACTTGAAAAATTTCACAGGTTAAAAGACTGTGTAAAAGACACATAGAGGGGTTAGGTCTCCCTGGTTAGAAATGGCTGATCGTACTGTTAATGGAAAACCGAAAAGAAACTGTTTAAAAACATACTGTAGAGTATGCACATGTAGTATAGCGATAGTACTCATAGTATGGTTAGGACTGACAATAGTTATTCCTTACATAATGAGTAGAGACATGAAGAATGATACTAATGAGCTACAAACGATAGATACACCTAGAAGAATAGATACACAAGAGAAAGCACTTAGCATTAAACAACTGAAGGTAGATTTAGAAGTATCGGATGAGCAAGGACTACATTATACTGGAATTAAAAATAGAACTCACTTAAATGTATTTGCAAACTTATTAGTACACTATGTAGAAGCTATGGAAATAGAAGATTGCTATGGTTGTATGATGTTACCTACTACGGTAGCCAAATGTGTTACCTACCACCATTTACCACTAACATATGGTATTTCATGTAGTATTTTAGCTAGTTTATTCTATAAGAAAGGACCTTTGCAATATTACTATTCTAATTCAGATGTGATATTTTCTGAATTCCCTATACGTAGTAACCTGAATCCTGTACAAACTAAGAGTGATGTAACACGGTATATGGGTGAATATTTTCTAACTATAGGTACAATAGATATAGCTGAAGCACACAAAAATAATTTAACATGCTTATTACGTGAAAAAGAGAAAATACTTTTAAATATGGTTGAGAAAAGAGAGAGAATTTCCAAAGAAAAGCAAATAATAAGAATCATAAAATGCCTAAATGGGCTGAAAATATAGGGTTCACCTCAAATGGCAAGACTCATGCTGCTATGTTGCTGGATTTCGAAAAGAAGGGGAAACTCTTCCTCCATAGAGAAAGAACACGTTATTATAACAATATATTCATTTGTTCCAGTGAATGTGAACACAATTATAATGTAATTGGGGGTTGGGGTTTCAAAGATAGCACTGAACCTGTGTTTCCTGGAATCTATTTTATACGTGGAAGCAAGGCTTATTACAAACTGCCAGATCATTGGTATGGGAGCTGTTATTTTGGAACAGTATTCCCAAAGATTTACCATGTAAATAAAATCACTCGAAACAATGAAGAGACTAATGGATTAATATGTAGTAAAAGAGCTAGCTTTGGAGAAATAGTAGGTGATATATTTAGAGCATTGATACCTACAGTGGGAGTGGCTATGAATACGCAAAGAATTTGCAAATTGTCAACAGTATTGGATCGGTTATTAACTGATACTGCTGGAGGGTTCTTGATGGTCAATCCTGAATTGGTTGCAATCAGATCAATGGTTTTACAAAATTGACTGGCTCTTGATACATTATTGGCCAAAGAGGGCGGAGTCCGTAGAATGTTGAAAGCGCAACATTGTTGCACTTACATACCTGATAAAAGTGTTGAAATCAAAGGGTATGTAAGAAATATTACGCATTTAGAAAAAGAGCTCAAACCACTGGAGGTTGATAGTGCATGGAAGAGACTTACTGATGGTCTTGCCTCTATAGGTAGTTGGCTTTGTAATGTAGGAAAAAGATTTGTAGGTAGAATACTGATGCCAATGGTGGGAATAGGGCTACTGATTTTAGGGATACTAATTTGTTGCAAATGTCGGAAGCACAAAAAGACATATACAGTAAATAAGAGAGGGAAAAACAGAAATGTTGATGAACTTGAATTAGAAGAGTTGAATGGAAATATATGCAAGAATGTGAAAAACTTTCACACAGACAATGAAAAGACACAAAATAGAAAGTTTGAAGAGATTGAGTTGGGTGAAATGTGAAAAGTTGGCATCTGTTTCATTAATTAGTGATGATATGAAATATCATCAAAGAGGGGATTGATGGAGCAAGGATTCGCATGTAATGCAACTTGCTTGTATTCAGTCCTCTCGACATAACGTTAATACATTAATCAACATGTTTGTCTTATTAATATTGCATTACATGACACAAATGGGTGTCCGAGTGAAGCTTGCTTATATGTTTTACTAACTGTAATCTGCTTACATTAAGATGGCTGCTGCTAGGTGGGGTTTTCTATTGCGCATGCGTCTGCCACACTCACGTGACATGACGTATCTATGCTTTGGAGGGAATTATTTGCCTCTGCACACTAGTACTATGATGGCTGATCTATGTCCTCACATGCAATAAGCTTGCACTGCTGCTTTTGCTAAGCTGCTCGTTCTGTTTAACATTAACGCTTTAGTTACAAATAAAGTAATGGGAATAGAGTAGAGATAGGTGGTATACAGTCTGTTCATTTATTCCGTGTTCTCAAACTGTTTCTTTTCTATTCTTACATGTAAAACATTTTGGGCCTGACGCCTATCACTGAACTTCATGTTCAGAGAAACTGCGTCTGCGCAGACCCTGAACACAAACCCTGAAGCTCTGGCATTGAAACCCGGCCAAGACATGACTTGCTAGAAGATGTTCCTGGGAAAGTCAACTTCTGACCCCTGTAAAAAAGAGGCTGAACTAAAAAATGGACTACATTGTAATCATTATTGATACATTCACTGCCGGGTGGAATAAAACATGTGTGAGAAAATGAAATGATGGGCAGGAACGCTAGCATTAACATTCATTCAAAAGTCTCATTTTGGTATGTGTGCTGGCCTTTTACCTAACTCCCAGTGAAGAATCAACAGGACTGCATCAAGGAAACACCATGCTCTATTTTTGCTAGGTGTTCACAACTCAGTTAAAAAATGAACTGCAGTACAGCACTGTCATTAAACAAACCTTCATTTGCATGTCTGGAGTTCAAGGTACACATACAATTGTGCTTTTGTGAACTGTATGATCTGGTCCATTGAAAGATCTAAAGGTACATATTCCACCAGCCAATATGGCAAGCTGCATACCATGATGTCGGCATTCCACTTCAAAGAGGGACAAAGTTCCTGAGTTGGATCACGACCCTATCACAGCTAAGGGCCTGACTATGTGTCAGATACATGGGCTGAGACACCTGATGGTGGGAATTTGCATTTCTATCTGCCATTTCTGCACATCTGCTTATTATTATTTGGCTATGTTCTCGCTACAGAAATACCAAAAACATACCTACATGAATTATACCCTACAGAAAGGGCAATAACAGCTTAGACCCGAATTTACCATGCAGAATTGTGCATGGAATTCTCAGTTATGTGGAATGAACAGAGGTTGAGGGGACGGGCCCGGTGCTGCCTGGAAAAGGAGTGGCGTGGAAATGAGACTGAGTGGCTGAGGCATGTCTGGCACCCCTGGGCACGACGGCCGCTCAACAAGGCTGCTGAGGTACCAAGGACGTGAACTCGAGTGAGTTCCTGCTGAAAGTCTGACTCCGTGGGGCTCACCTTAGGCAGCACAGCCCGAGGAAAAAAAAAAGTTTAAGGATGCCTGCACTGGGGCATTGGGGGGCCATCCAGATGGCTATACGCATGGCCATGCTGGCTGAGAACTGGCCTATTGACAGCTGCAGACCCCCTGCGGGCTCACAGTTAGACAAGAAAACATGGCGGAGATTTACTCCGGGTGAAGGGAGCTAAAGCAGTGAAGGGAAGGCAGCCCACTACACTAGAGGTGAGCCGGGCCCGAGCGTGGGTGACACTGAAATTGTGGCACGGACTTACCTGACCAGGGCCTACTGCTATATATGCTGGCTGAGAGGTGGGTTGCTCGAGGGATGATAGAAGCTCCGGCATAGACCTGCAGGGACCTGGGGATCGTAGACCACGCAGGCGGACATCAGGCGACAAGAGTTATTTGTACATTGTGGTGGGGATAGGGCTGACCTCACCCAGCATTCCTAGTTTACACCCCCAGGCCAGACAGTAGCAGAGCAAACTAGGAGATGGCGGGCGGCCTGTCGATGGGAGTGAAGGCCCGGTCCAGAGTCCAGAATCCAAAAGTACAGAAGGGAGGTCCCTGCCCCGGGGGAGCTGGAGAAAGAGCTCAGCCGGGCGACACAACTGGAGGACCCCCTAGAAGAGCAGACAGGAGACAAGATCAGAATGGTGAAGGAAAATTGCGGTAAGATGGCACAGGCCAATAAAATCTCTAACTATATGCTCCCACTCCCCCGCGATCAGATGGCACAGACGGCGCACAGACATCCTGAGAGGGTGAGATGGTGCATAATGAGGAAAGAGTCCCTTCATCACAGATATGCTAACAGCTATTTGTTCCACAAGGGAGGATATGATCCACAAAATAGACTAGGTTGCAATTGATGTGAACTTGCTCCTGTGCGATCTGAGGTAGGTGTCTGAAAGAGTAACCACCACTAAACAAATGGTGGGCATGCTGCAGACTGAACTCATTTCCCTAAGGGAGACGGCCATAGACCTCCAGAAGTGAGGGGAAACACATTGCTCAGGTGACGCTGTGCTGGTTGGGGGCTGCCAGGAGGTCCACAAGCCCCAGGATGCTGTTGGGCTGCTCCGGACCACTCGCCCCTCCCCCTGTGACCGGGGGTTACTTCAACCGCTCAAGACTCCCGCTCCACGGGAGACGCATCGCTCAGGTGTCACTGGGCTGGTTGGGGGCTGCCAGGAAGACCACAAGCCCCAGGACGCTGTTGGGCTGCTCTGGACCACTCGCCCCTCCCCCCCCTGTGACCAAAAGGACTTAAAATAACTGGCCCTTCCCGCAAACACGTGACACGAGCGGACGTGCGCCGGGCTAAGCCCGGGCAAAGGGCGGGCTGTCTGTGGCCGTCGGGGGCCAGAGGGTTGGGCCATCCCCCTTGTTTTCACCTCTACAAGGTACTGTTGACACTGCACAAGTGCTTTAATAACACAAGGACCCAAGTAATGGGGAAAGGAAAATGTATGGAGGGAGGGAGCGAGGGCGCAGGTGTGTCAATAAAGGGGAAGAAGCCAAGAAAGTCCAAGAAAGTAGGAACGCATGCAGGGGGTACTGTGTTATGGACCGCATTGACAAACTAATCGAGGAATGTGGAGCACTACTTTCGACCAACCACCTCCCAAACCGGAAGCCGGAAAGGGCCATAGGAGCCCCGTGGAAGTACTGAGGGGGGGGATTAAACAAGGTCCAATAGTGGTCCCTGACATGTTCCTGGGGGGAAAAAAAGGTGATAGTGCTCAAGAACAAGGGAATGCTGAGGGGGAAAATGAGATCACTAATACTGGTGTAGATCATAGATCCAATTATTGTTTGTCAAAACAGGTTTACAGCCCTAGCAAATGCTGAAATACTGATAGCTGTAGTTCTATGATTGATGGTGAAGTAGCCCAACCCAGCACACATGAGATTGATGCTCCTCAAGGAGCTAGTAAACTATCACTGGGGGGTCTTCTTGATTCTTTCGTTCCTGCTGAGGAAGACAGCACTGCCCTGACCATTGTGGTCAAACAATTATGTAAACTGGTTGAGGGTATGCAGGCTAAGATTGAAAGCCTTACCGCCACAGTAAATAACACCATGTTGGGTTGTGGTCCCTGTTCTACTTGTTTAGCAAATAAGAAAACAAGTGGTATACCTATAGACCAGGGAAATGTGGCAGCCCAACACATCGTGTCTCATGCAAGCAGAGATAGTGTTTTGAGCCAGGCTGGTGTTTTGTATAGTGAAGCAGCCAGGGCAAGGAAGTGGTTGTCGCAAGTCCCTTACACTATTGTTATTAAACAACCAAATATAATGCCAGGGGAAACCCAGCTAAGGGAAAGAAGTGGTGTTTCCAAATTGAGCGGTAGTCATTATTACCAACTGAGCATGTCCAAACAAACTAATAAAAAATTGCTGCAATGGGCAGAGGTGATCAACAGCACCATACTAATCTGAATGAAACACCGAACATTTATATGGTAAATGTTCTAAAATTGGGCCCCGGTAGGGACTGAGAATCAAGTGAATCTCTAACTAATAAGGCAATTCACTGGATTAGGCACACTAGGGGTTGTCGATCTGTGATAAGAGATGACATTGTCAGGGCACAAAGGCACAAAGGCTTATACACCAAGGGGACAATACCGACTGTATTGAATTGATCTTTAAAAAGGCAAACATGGCAGAAAATGTAATACTGTTGGAGTTTAGAAGTTGCTCCCCAGATTATTCTGCCATACAAATGAGATCTTCTCCCCCTCAACATTGGTCAGCTAAAACCGAAAAGCGAGTACTCGAAAGCGAACAAGTCTGCTCGGGTTTAGTTAAGGTGATCAAACAGGCCTCTAGGTCTGCATTGTAGCGGAAAGTCTGAGCTTGCATGTAGACTCTAACGCACGCATTCCTTCCACACCGGTAATTCCGCGGTCACTGGAAGACCACGATAACCCCATGTTAGGTTGTGTTACTGCATGCCCAAATTTAAATCTAAATATGCATTCTAACCTTCTTGATGGCCTTGATAAATTTGGTTCAATCTTATCTTGGAACGTCGCTGGTCTGAACATGAAGATCCAAATCCCGGAACGGGCCTCCTTTATCAATTTGTATAATATCTGTCTATTCAAGGAAACCTGGCTACTTGAAGCACACCATTTCCCTGGGTTTTTAAATTTCAGCATACCCGCGTAACAGGGTGAAAGAGGGCGACCCTCAGGAGGTTTAACTATCTGGACCTAGATGTTAGTGTAAAGGTGCTCCCCTCAAACCATACGGACATACAGATCGTCACCTTTAAGTATAGACAGGCCAAACCTGTAGATATCTACAATGTATATGCGAGGAGTAGAGGGGGCAAGAATCAGAGACTTTTGCCGCCCTAGAAGAATTCATAGAAAGATACTCCGCTCAATCACATATAATTGTAGCAGGTGATTTTAATACGACTTTTGAGCCGTTGTTAAGTGGCGACTGGAACCTCACAGATGAAGAAGACAAGCAGTGAGTAGTTCCTAAATTAGAACTGGAGCCAGTAAAGAGGTGGACTGAGCTGGCAATCCAGATTAATTCAATTTGTTTGAACAAAGGGTTGAGGGCAACCAATGGCAGGAAATTGCAGGACAAGTTGGGTGCTACTACTTTCAAGACTGGTCTACAGGAAAGTAGAATCGATTACATCTTATTGAGTCTTGGAATGTGGAATCACCTAGAGGACATGATGGTTGTTGACCAGTTGGAGAGCGATCACAATCCTCTATGTATGTACTTGTCATACTGGAAGGCGCCTACGGCTGCCAGGGGATCAATTGAATTTTCCTCCCCAAATATAGGGGCTTATTACCAACAACTAGCAATAATTATCGCTATGTTGGCTTAGCGGCAATATTTTTATCTCCGAGCTGCGGCGATTTTTATCGCTTAGGAACCTTGCTATTATCAAGGTTTATCTCCTAAGCAATAAAAATCGGCC
Source organism: Lissotriton vulgaris (assembly GCF_964263255.1). Lineage (NCBI taxonomy): Eukaryota > Metazoa > Chordata > Amphibia > Caudata > Salamandridae > Lissotriton > Lissotriton vulgaris. The sequence continues at coordinate 986,310,598 of NC_141695.1, read as the reverse complement.
GAAATGCATGAATATCGCTGAAAAGTCAGCGATATTCCTGTATTACCGAGCTAATGCTCTTAGCCATGTTATCCACCTATCATTGGATAACATGGCTAAGAACTGCTCAGGGGCAGGTGTTAGCTTTTGGAGATATTCGCGCTTAGCGCGAATATCTCCAAAAGTTGGTAATAGGAGATAGCGATGTTAGCGACTGTTTCAAGTCGCTAACATCTTGGCACGCCCACTTTGCATGCCATTAGTGATAAATTTCACTGACATGCAAAGCGGGGCCCAAGATGGTCGCTAGCTCCTACTAGCTGTCGCTAACTGGTGTTAGCAACAGCTAGGTAATAGGGAGATAATTTTATTTCCGCTTTCTTGGCTTTTAAAGCCAAAAAAGCGGAGATAAACCCCCTTGATAATATGCCCCATAGTTCTTGTGAATGACATGCGCCACATAAGATGGACTAAATTGTTAGAATGCCAGGAGCATATAGATTTTATTTCAAGCAAGCAAGAGCAAGTAACTAGGGAGTCGGGGGCACATGCAAGTAGTGTTGGTAAGGATCTAGACTTAGAATCTGGTACTAGGGTACATGAAAAATTGTTTAACCAATTAAAAGGACTGTTTGTTAGACCATGCAAGGAGAACAAGGAACAAATTCACCACTTTCCACGTTGGTATTCCAAAGAATGTAGACAAGCACGCTATGATTTGGGTCAGGCTATTAAGCTTGGATCTAGCATCGATGTACGCCTTGCAAGGGTAGCCTATAAAAGTGTAATATCCAAATCAAAACGAGCTTGGAACGAGAAGAGGTGGCAGGATCTCAAGGAAGCTAGTGCCCCAAAGAATTCTAAATGTTTTTGGAACATACTGAAGTGGGGCTTTGAGGGCCAGCCTGAAAAGCCGCAAAATTGGGTAGCCCAAGAAGAGTGGGTGGCTTATTTCAAGCCGCAATATGCTAAAAGTGTGGAACCAAATACAAGTCCAGAGGTTACACACACACCCTTTTTGGAAGATGCATTCAATATTGGGGATGTAAATTGTGCCTTAGATTCTGTGGTTCTAGGTAGGGCGCCAGGCATAGATGGCGACCCAGCAGATACCTTTTCGCATGATAGAGAATCTTGGGGAAAGTACATACTATAGTTGGCAAATCTAATAGCAAAGGGAGCACCTATACCTGAATTGTGGAATGGTGCGGAAATTATTCCAGTTTTTAAGAAGGGGGACAAGTCACTCCCCCGTAACTACCACCCAATCAGTCTGATTGATACCATGCAAAAGATCTTTGCTAGACTGGTTTTAAACAAAGTGAAGGAATGGGAGAGTGAGCAGAGTATCTTATCTCACGTCCAAGAAGGATTTGGAGCCTGTATTAGTACAGTTGACCAAGTACTGCATTTTGCAATGCTCTACTGGAAGACTGTTCAATTAGGTGGGGGTAGTTTATATGCTGCCTTTATTGATCTAAGGGCAGCTTTTGATCTCGTTCCGCGCTCGATCCTGTGGTCTGTTTTAAATGATATGGGTATGCCTCGTGCCCTTCTTTCGCTAATTATGAGACTCCACAAGCATAATTATGCACAGATCAGATGGGGTTCTCTTGGAAGCGTTACCAGCCAGTTTCCAGTAGAAAGAGGGGTACGACAAGGCTGTGTGCTAGCGCCAACTTTGTTTTCTCTATACATTAATGATGTGGCCAAACTACTGATTGAAGCTAATGTTGATGCCCCAACCCTAGCAGGTGCGAAAGTACCCATTCTAATGTTTGCTGACGATTGTTTAATCGTTGCTAAGACCCCGAGTGGATTGCAAAAAGCGCTAGGTATTTTTGAAAATGTTTGCTCCAACCGAGGTCTGGAAGTAAATGTTTTAAAATCTAAATGTATGTCTTTTAATCAACATAAATTATATAAGGGCAATATATTTATGAATGAATTATCCCTCAATCAAGTCAAGGCATTTAGCTACCTGGTTGTTAGTATACAACATGATTTGCAATGGAACCAACAGGCTGAGTTGGCAATGCTTAAGCATCGGCAACTGGCTGGAGCATTGAGCATGCTAAGTCATTAACAAAACCAATTGCCCCTGCTCTTTGTGTTTATGATGCCATGGTGGTTATCTCAGCCCTCTATGGCGCAGAGATCTGGGGATTTGAGAATTTAGGTAAAATGACTGCATCTTATTAATTTACCCCAGAGTACCCCTATACTTCCTGTTTTCTATGATTTAGGAAAAAGACCAATTTAGCTTATTGCCAATCTCCGACCAGTATTATACTGAAGGCGCTTATGGTCAACTCCTGAACTAAGAATATTTGCTGCAGGACTCATGGATATAATCAAAAGTGATACCTTTCATAAAATCAAATGGTTATCAGGCGTTGGTGGGATTCTTGTAGAGTTAGGAATGCAAGAGTTATGGGAGGATCTACCGAAAAAGGTCTTAAAGGGTATGTACTGGGAGATGGTGGATTCAAAAGCTTTTAGGACTACTGCTCCACTTTCACTCAAAGGGATTTTCCTGGATTTTAAAGATGTGACTATTTTAGAAACATTCTGGGATGACATAACCACGCCACTGGAGAGAAAGCTCTATTTTCAGCTTAGAGTTGGTAGTTTACAAATTAGAGCGTTTACATCTAGGTTGTCAAACATGGAAAGGTCTCTTGCCCCTGTTTTCCGGTCCCCTTGGAATCAATTGGCCACATGCTATTCTGGTGCCCTGCGTACTCTGCCCCTGGCAGGGCATGGTTGCGCCCAATGTGTAAACTATTGGGTACCAGGAGTGGTATGGCAGCTACTAGAATCATTTGCATAAATACTAACCCTCCTGTATACATAGCAGTGGCAAAGTTCCTACAGTGGTCCTGGACCATTAGGAGCAAAATGATGAAGGGGTGACTTGGCCATATTGTGCAATTGTGGCACTCTGTGGTACATTGTGTATTTTAGCTATTATGAATCTTATGCCCTTTTTAAAAAAAAATGTAAGATGAATTGCATTTCAGATATTTTGTATATTATGATCTTTCTATTCTTTGAGATGAATTCTATGTATTTTATGCTTTTAGGACACTTGTCGAATAAAGCTTGTTTGAATTGAATTGAGTAGTGCGCCTTGATGACCGTACTGAGGATATGAACGGGAGGTCATGCAGGAACAACCTCCCTTGCTTCCCACGAGCGGGGCTTCATCATGGCCGAGACCAACTACCACATCAACGCTTACATAGGGATCCACCAGACATGATGTCTTCCTGCTATGGCTCCTCCTTCCCCTCCTACAAACTCACACAACATTGTTTTTGTTAACTGTACCTAACTATGCCCTTGTAACTGATGTAACTTCCAACGCAAAGATCCTCTTGTAAAGCGCTCCGATACCCCGGGTCTAGCCTTCTCCCACCCAGCCAGACTTCAGAAACAGTTACTTCCTCGCCTCCTCGCTGTGTCTCCTACCCTCCTACACCCTCCCCCACCTCTTCCAGCCTTCGTTCTTTGCTTGCCTCCCCTATCCCTTTCCTCTCTCCCCTGAATCTGTCTCCCCCTGCCTGCTTTGTTTATCCTTGTGCCTATGCTCTGCTTAATCTCCCTCCCATCATCCTTTTACATTATTCCCTTACCCATCTACACACCATGAACCAACGGATGTAACTTGTAATTGATGTACCATCTGTAACAATGTGTAACTCGTATCTATGTAACCTTACCAGCCTGACTCCCTAAAATGGCCCCCATAAGTATGTCCTTGTCCAAAGCACTCCTACTCCCCTTGTTGGGGATGGATCCACCATTTTTTGCCCTGGAGTCTCAGAGACCCTTCTGAGAGAGTCTACAGTGACAAGGGAGTCACACATAGTAGAGGACTGGGATTGTTCCCCTTACCACTGGGAACCGTCTTCTACCCTGCCAGAAGTCGGACACTGCGTTCACGCTGGTTTTTCTACCACCTCCTCCTCCTCTTCCCTCTGTCATTCTTCTAAGTGTGCCCGTGACCAAAGCACTCCTCACCCATTGTTGGGGAGGCATCCAGCATCTAAACCCTGGAGTCTCAGTGACCTCGCTGAGAGAGTCCACTGTGACAAGGGAATCACACATAATGGAAGACTAGGAATGATCTGTATACCATGGGGAGCTGTCTCCCACCCTGCCGGACATCAGACACAGTTACTTCCTAGTCTCCTCGCTGTGTCTCCTACCCTCTCACCCCCTCTTCCGTCTTTCATTTTTTGCTTGCCTTCCCTATTCCTTTCCTCTCTCCTCTGCATCTCTCTCCCCTGCCTGCTTTGTTTATCCTTGTGTCTATGCTCCGCTTAACCCCTTCACTGCGGCGGCTATTCCACCGCAGTGCTAAGGGGGTGGGGCGGAAGAGCGGCGGGCGCATGCTGGTGACGGAACCGCTCTGTCACCAGCGTCGGTTGCGCTGTGCTTATGACGGAGCGGTTCCATCATGGCCCCGCCCGCTCAATAGAGCGCTCAGCGCAGGCGCGGAATTCGCAACACGCATGAGCGGAGGGCGGGCCATGAAGGAACCGCTCCGTCATCAGCACAGCGCCACCACAGCTGATGACGGAGCGGTTCCGTCATCAGCACTTAAGGGGTTAATCTCCCTCCCCATCGTCCTTTTACATTACCCCCTTCCCCTTCTACACCCCTTGAACCAACGGATGTAACTTGTAATTGATGTATCTTCTGGAACAATGTGTAACTTGTAACCATTTTAACTCTCCTCATGTAAAGCGCTCTGATACCTCCGTGCCTAGCCAGCGCTATATAAAACACAAGTAAATTATTAAATAAATAAACACACACTTTTACCACCTGCATACAGCAGGTGGTAAATGTGTTTACTGCCTGCATCGAGCATATGATAAATATATGTATGCAGATGTATATAGCACGTACCACCCTCTTGGGTGTCAGAGCACTTTACAAGAGGTATGTAAATTACAAATTCTAAATATGGGAGAAAAGAAGATAAACGGTTAAATACTTGTAGAAGTTGAAAGATCATCAGACAAAGTCACGCACTGCTGTTATTAGGGAATAAAAACTTCCTATTCTGTGAATACTTAGTAGGTTAGGAGGTTAGCTTGAATGAGATGCTTGCAATGAAGCAGTGGTTGTTTTATATGGATAGATTCACACATATTGTAGGGGGAATGGAAATCCAGATTTTCTGGATACTACATGTAAAGGATCGAAATTTGGTTTATTTGCTTTTTATAATTTAGCAGTTCAAGAAGCATATATTTAGCACACTGAATAGAGAGGCTACTCTCTGACCCGTGGGGATTTGGGCAAGTAAAGTCAGTGAAGCCAAGTGCATGGCTTTGTGGGTTAGACTGGTTATTTTGAAGATGCTCCTCGCGTATAGGAGAAGCCAGATAAGAGTTGGAAGAATTAGTGTGATGTGTTCTATAGTCATCCTGCATGCCTTGCCACTTCATGGCACACTCTCTTTATAGGAGCCAGTTGCAGTTTACCAGTTAACTGGACACTTCCTTTTTCAAGTCTATATCAAACCGGATTGAATCATCATTTTAAGTACCTCAAAGTTTGTGCAGTGGTGGTGAGAAGCAGGGAGCAGAGGGATCTGGAATGAAGGGTGATCGAGGGAAGGTAGGTGTGAGAGGTTGGCCTGGCATATGATGGGCACTATTCCAGGGGGTACCTTGCACCAGTCGAAACAACCCTTATTAATGGTAGGTTAAAGGCAACCTTTATAGAAGCTATCCTTGTGGTACCTGTGGAGAGCAGCCTTCAGGCTAAGTCTTGGAGAAATGTAAAGCAGCTTGTTTTACCAGTCTATAATCTTGTGAATAATCAAATGAAAGGAGAACCACACCAGGTATATTTATAAAATATATGTATTTATTCTAAACACATCCCTATAGTCCCTTTATGAGGTTCGAGGCAAAAGTACATTCAGTAAACTTAATAACACACAGTAAATTAGCACAATGCACGTTGAGCCCTAGGGGAGTACTAAACCATATAATAAGAAAGTGGTATGAGAACCACAACTTGCATAGATACAAGACCTAGAGCCTGTAGAACCGCTGGACCACCAGGAAACACCCAAGGTAGTGACTCAGGGGACCCACGGGGGATGCGTGCAGTGTCTAAACACAGCCGCGAATCACCATTGACTTCTATGGGAAAGTCGCTGAAATTTAAAGATAAGGGACACTTAGAGGAGGACCTTGAGGAAACCCCTTTAGACTTAAGGGGTTCTAGAGCTAACACCCATGGGAATACCGGAGTACTCGAGTTACCTCACCCAGGGAAGCCGGGTGCATAGATGTCTTTTGGTGTTGGGTTTTGTTGTCGTTTCAATGCTGTTCTGCTGCAAAGTACTGCTGCAGAAGAAGTGGAAAGTGTTCGGTGTGATCCAATCTGGATTGAAAATCAGAAGAACCTGAAAGCAGAGGGGACAGAGTCTGGGTCACTTTCCAGTGACCACGGGTGTGATAGTCGAATGTCCACCGATGTTGCGTGATTTCAGGTGAAGAAGGCGAAGCTTGACTCTTCAGCCTCGAGGACTAGGAGGCATTGACGGCAACCAAGATCTGGAATCAAGCTGTTCCGCAAAGAATGTCAAGTGCTGCGGGGTCGGTTTCCAGATTGGACACAACAAGCCTTGGCAACAGCAATTCATACAGGAATCAATGAAATGCTTCAGTGTGGACCAGCAAGATCCGAGGGATACACCATTTCGTAGGGAGTCAGGGCACATCTAGAGCAACCAAGAAAGCCCAAAGAATATCAGAATGGCCTTAATGGTGACTCCTTAGTTGATAGACTAGGGATTGCAAAGGAGCCTCAAGTTGAAATGCAAGAAACAGGCTAACGGAACACTCGTGGAGTGTAGGCCCACCATCTTCAGTGCCGATAGGGCTCCGGGTGTGGGCTACAATTACCCCAAAGCACAATTTCAGGAAATTATGGTTAATGCACTTGCAAATGTGCACGGTGTCCAGGGGTTCTGGTTCCACATCTCTCGTGAGGGCTGTGGGTCTCAGCTTTGCTGGGGACTTGGGTAGGCCTTTGAGAAGTCTGCAAATCCTCTTCCTGGGCTGCAAACCCTTCAGAGTCTGGCGGCCGACTGGCAAATGCTTTGTTGGTCCATGTTTGTGCATGGGAGTCACTCCTTGACCCTAAGGGAGATTCTTCCGTTCTCTAGTCTTTAGTAAAGAGTCGAAGTTCCAGGATTCAGTTTCAGAGTTTCGTACAGGTGTAATCAAAAGTCATGTTGCCAGGGGTCCCTTACTTATACTAAGAAAAGGGGTTGGACATACCCTGGGGACCCACCTATGGGAGAATCTGGAAAGAGGGGTGGCTGCACCCATTTCCTTTGTCCAGTTATTCACCAGAGCAGGGGCTGGTAACTGGTTTGAACTGGACTATGCACAGGGACACCAAATGTGCCCCCGTTGCAGACTTCAAAGCACTCTCAGAGTACACCCACCCAGCCCCAATACACTAAAGCCTGTCTGGAAGGTAGTTACACCTCCCTGTGACAGGAAACCTATTGTCCAGGCTTTCCCTGCCGGAGTTTCAGTCAGCAGCAAGAGGCCAGACTTGTGTCTGTGGCTGCAGCATCCGTTTTGTAATGCCAGGGTTCTTTTAAACTATTACCGGTTAGACCAGTGTGTACATGTCTCTCCCTCTAGTAGGGTGGAATTCTACCCCCACCACCAGGACTGGCAGGGGGTATGATTCCAAAATATTTGACAACATGTTTCCATGCAGCCATTCCAAAGTTAGCATTTACCGCGGGGTTATAATGCATTTAAGAGTATATGGACTTGCTGCATCATAGAATAGCCTGAGAGAATAGGCTCCAAAAGCTGCAGAGGGGCCGAGCTCATGCATGGGCACCCTCTCACACAAAACCAAGCACTCTGTTTTTAGGAATGATAAGGCCTGCCATAGGGGTGACTGATAGGTTTATATGTGTCAGTGAGTAAAGGTAGAAATAGGTGACCTATATCTTAGTAAGGGGTACATGCACCACCTTACCCAGGCTGCAGTAGCAGTACTGTGGTGTCATTTTGTAAGGCTACCAAAGGGGTGGCATAATACATGTTTCAGCCCCTCGTAGGCCTCTGGGGTACCTATGCCCTTGGTACCTAAGGTACCATATATTGGGGACTCATAAGGGTACTCCAGTAAACAAACAGGAGTGTTCCTTTTGTACATGGAATCAATTAAGAGAGGAAGCAGTTAGGCTGGGGTCCTGGATAGCAGGGCCCCAGCCAGACGAAAGTTGAAAAACAGTGAAACACCAGCAAAAAGTGGGGGTACCCATAGTAAGCAGATCCTACTCTCCTACAGTAGGTGCCTGGCAGGCGTCGCTTCAGATTCTCCACCGTGCTTTAGAAGGTGATCGCATAGAGGCCTGGAATGGGGCAATTATACCCACATACTGAAAATTCAGGTGGCAAAACAATGGGACACCCTCAATTGGACAATGCAGGGATATTACTCTGTCCGACTCATAATAAGAGGCGTAGTTGGATTTGGATACATGTTTGTAGGAGGGAGCAGCTGATTACTACATTTCTAGCGCATGGCTGACCGGATTTCGGAACAGCATGGCTTTAAGTGGGATGAAAAAACTGTGAGGGGTGGGGGCTCTCAAAGGGGTGTGGCCTATGTAATTTAGAGTGTGGCTTAAAAACACGTAAGCTAAAAACCTGTGCTTAGCATACTGTGCGTCTGACTGGTATTTTGCTGCTTCTGTCATTGCATCCAGATATATAATACAGCAGGTAACATTATAACTACAACAAGCCAGGACTATTGGCTTTGTCAATGGTTGTTAATTGCAAAAGATAAATAAGTAACAACTATGGCTTTTCTGTATATAGCATTGAAAATGCTTCAGTTCTGATATGATGAGGCTGTGAAAGTACTGTAGCAAGTCGAAGTTACATCAAAGGCAGTACAGGGTGGTACTCCCGCAGAGTTAAATAAAACAAATAACCCTAAGGGTGAGGGCAAAAATGGTGAGCCCGATAGGGACCTGTCTCAGCACCTACTTTTTACAGCTGCCAGTGCTCAGCACCGGCAGGACCCGGCCCACTTCAAGACCTTAGGAACAGACATACTGGGTGATGAAATTGCTCCGGGATGCATTCTTTCCACACTTGGCAGCTTTACCCTGGGGTGTTTGAATGTGGGATAACTTGCAGAATTCAGGTTAGAAACCTGGATTTTAATAGATATTTTCCTGTTCTGGCCATTTTCTCCATATACTTTTCCCCAGGTATCACCTGCCAAAACTAGAAATGGAAAAAATTGACATTTTTGGTATTGCCATACAATTTGTGATAGTGGGAGTGGGCACAAATGATGTTTACGTCAAAAAACAGTGTTCCTGACAAATTTAGAATATTGATTTAAAAGAACTAGGAAGCATTAAACATACAAAGGAGAAATCTCTGTAACCTGTGAGTGTTATTCCCTGCAGGGCTAGCTAGTCCTTTTATTCTCTCTTTAGATGACAAACTAACTAGACTAAACTAACATCGCGTTAAGGAATAATACGGTATTTTATTAAAGTGTCAAACAAAAATTCACTGCAGGGTGAGCACTATATAAAAATATTCAATATAAAAAATATAATATGAGAAAGGTATGAGAAGAAGTGTGCATCTAAAATCTATGCTTGACTGAATGTGTCCATATTATTCCAGCATCACTCTAAAGTACGCACACTGGCATCAGAAACGTTTTGTTTTTATTCCAACATTGCTGATAATTATTCCTACCTCTCTGTATTTAAATCGCTTTTCACTTCCTTTTAAGTTCCAATCCCCTGTGGAAAAAAATGAGACGTGATCCTCTTATGTTTGGCGGGTGGAAGAGGAAATCAAGATGGGTTTAATGTGCTGCAAAAGCTAATAAATTATGCAGCCAGCGTGTCTCTCCTTCGTCATTTCTGCATAATGTCAATTTAAATACTGTTACAGGATGGCAATTTGTTTCTTATGCTACATTCTGCCCTGAGATGCTACTAAATATCAATGTGACAAGTGTGTTTTGAAAACCTCTGGTAGTCATTTGTAAAATAATGTGAACGATTTATCCATGCAGTATGGATTTGTAATGCTGCGTTTCCCTCTACTGTGCCGAGGCAAAGCTATAAGAATTCAACTAACTGACATTTTCTTCTACTTAAAAATGCAGGGAGCAAAAAATAGCTAATCAAAATTGACTTTGGCGCTTGTGAGAAATTGTGGATATAAACAACAGTGAAAGTAATGGTTCCTAACCAATATTGGCAAGGTATTCAACTTCTAAGACCTTCATTCCCCTTTCCCTTTTCCCCTTTCCCTTTGTGAATGTTTGAAATGCCATGGACCACCGTCTGCTCTTAAAAAAGGAAAAGAAAACTTAGATTTTTTCTTTCTGCAACCCAACCCATTTCTTTAAGTAAAACAGTCTGGGGCAGATTTATGTTGACTGGCGCATCCCGAGGGATGCGCCAGTTAACATGCACCACAGCTACGCCACCCATGGTGCGCCGCATTCATAATGCGGCGCACCATGGTGCAAAAACGGCACAGATGCGTGACGCATCTGTGCCGGAAATGTGGCGCATTGCTGGAGTTGCGTCGCAAGCGCGACACAGCTCCAGCAAGGCCCGGGGGTGCCCCATCTACACAATGCTGCATCAAGACCTACGCCTGCTTCAAGCAGGCACAGGGTTTTGATGCAGCATTGGCCAGAAAGTGACTGAGTGAAATCTCATAGATTCCACTCAGCCACTTTCAGGAGGCGTTCCTGCGCAGGAACGCCCCCCCCCCTGCGCAGGAACGCCTCCTTATGGCGCAGGGCTATACAACGTGACGCATCTCCTAGATGCGTCACGTTGTAAATAGGGCGCATTGTTTGCGCCGCAGTTGCATCAAATAAAGTGACGCAATTGCGGCGCAAGGGCATCATAATTCTGCCCCCGTGTATTTAAAAAAAAGCCAATGCTTTATTGAAAAGCAATCACAAACATGGTGGTCTGCTGACCCCAGCAGGTCACCATACCTGTAATGTTTGTGATTCACAAAAGGTTGTGAACCGAGACCTACTTCATGAATATTAATGAGGTAGGTTTATTTGTGACCCACTGTGTAGGACTTAGGCTTTTTGGTTAAAGTTCCCTAACCTTCCTGCTTTCCCTTTTGACCGTTTTCCTGACATAGAGTTGCCAATTTAGATGGTATGGGTACTTTGCCACTGCTGATCAGTGTCAAAGTATAAGTGTTCCCTGTGTAAAGTGTAATGGTAATTGATTGGCCATGATTGGTATGTTTGCCTTTACTAGTAAAGTCCCTAGTGATGTGCACTGTGTGTGCTAAGACTAGTAATGCAAAGGTGCGCAAGAATGGAACTCAGGCCTGCAGTGTAGGACCTGCGCACAGTTTGCTAAGTTAGCATGTTGTCCTGACAAGTACAACCCCTTGTCAGGTCTTACTTTCCCTTTTGTGTACGCAGTGAGCACCCCTGTGGTAGGTCCTGGGTAACCTATGGGCAGGGTGCAGTGTAAGTAAAGGCAGGACATATACTGAGGTGTGTGCTATGTCCTGACAGTGAAACACACTCCATTTCATTTACACTGGTGAAAGGCCATCCTGCCCATCGGACAGAAAGGGGGAGGCAGGGTACTGTGTTTTGTTAGCCTAGTTTCCTAAAAGCTTAAAATTGAGAGGTGAAGTTTAGTATGTATGAACTCACAGTGCCTTAAAACGTCTGTCTATGAAAGTGGTTTTGTCACTGTGTGTTCAGAAACCACTCTTTTGAAAAGTGGCTGAGTTTAGCGCTTTAAGCCTTTCTGGGTGTCTCTGCTGAATGTGGATTGACTGACTAGATCTGAGAGGTGAGAGAAGCTGTGGGAGGTCTTGACCCAGGGAGGGGGTTGAGATGGCAGCAGGTTCACCTGCATCTGGAGAGTAGGCGAGGAGAAGCCCCGGAGGTAAAGAGGCCTGGGCTGCTGCTATAAAACAATTGACCCATCTCCTGCTGAGTGATTAAGGATCCAGACCCCTAGTACCAAAGGGAGAAATGTGACACTGGGAGGGAGACACAGAGAACTGATGGAGGGGTCAAGGAACCCTGAGCACAACAAACTTTAAAGACATTAAGGGGTATAACTATGAGAGCTGAAAGCCCTGATTGTGGAATGGAACAGAAATTAATTGAAACTGAAAAGGCTTGGACCCATTTTGTGGTCAAGAGGAACCTCTGCTAAGGAAGGAACAACTACAGAGACTGCTGGGGACGGACCAACCCTTGCTTCGTGATCTGGGGCTGGTCTGTAGTTTGCTGTTCTTACCAAGGGAGTGCCTGTTAGGCCTGTGCTTGGTGCACTGGGTCCTCCTGCTTGATGAAGACTGTGCTTTGTGCTGTGTCATTTTACCCCAAGGGCCCGAGGTGAGCTGGCTCCCTGTTTTGAAACACAGGAACATAAAAGTCTCTGGAGAAGTTTCAAGCAACGTGGTGAGGGTGTGTTGTGGCAGCATGAAACCCTGGGAAGGTGTGCCCTGTGATCTTGGACACATGCAGGAAAGTAAGACCCAGACATCCTTGCTGCATGTCGTGGTGCACAGAAGGCGTTAGTGAAGAGCGCCTGGTCAACGTGTGCACCGAAGCTAAAGTGAGACTAGGACGAGCTGGGTACATGTCGTGGTGCACCGGGGGCATTAGTAAAGAGCGCCTGGTCCGCGTGTGCACTGAAGCTGAAGTGAGACTCGGATGAGCTGGGTACGTGTTGTGGTGCATTGCAGGCATTAGTAAAGAACGCCTGATCGGAGTGGTCATTGGAGGTGGAGTGAGTCTTGGACGCGCAGGGTGCATGTCATGGTGCACAGGAGGCTTTGGTGAGGAGGGCCTGATCAACATGTGCATCAGACGTGAAGTGAGTCTCGGACGCGCAGTGTGCGTGTCAGGGTGCACCGGTGGTGTTGGTGAAGAGCACCTGGTCATCGAGTGCACCGGAGAAGAAGTGAGGCTCAGACGCAGTGAGTGTGTCGAGGTGCGGCCGAATGCGTTGGTGAAGAGCACCTGGATATTGGGCACTGGAGCTGGAGTAAGTCCAAGTGAAGCAGTGTGCGTGCTTTGGTGCACCCTGGGACTGTGGAGGTGATTGGCTGATCATTGTGTGACCTGGAAGAAAGTGAGTCTCAGCAGTGTGGTGTGCGTTTCTTGGTGCCAACTGAGACCGCAGGAAGGAGTGCCTGGTGAACGTGCACTCAGGGTCGACGTGAAGTCCCATCAGAGTTGTGTGTGTGGCTTCGTGCCAGAGGCGACCCAGAGGATGCTGTGGTGAATGTGCACCATGAGTAAAGTAATCTCAGGGGCTTGGGGTACGTGTACCCTGCTACTGCCTGAGAACTTCCTAACAGTCGCTGCCTGGAACGGCAGCCCTGGATGAGCTGAGCTGCCAGGCTGTGCCGCTGAGGCCCATTTAGAAAGTTCTGCACGGAAGGCCAGTTTGCTGAAGGAGCAGAGGAGAGTGGGGTCGTGCCCCAAGATAACGTGGATCACTACCTGGGTGGGGTGCGGCTCGGAGGGACACTCTCTCGGCCTCTCAGTCCTTCTGATGACGTGAGCCTTTGCTTTGGCTCAGATTGGGGCCCATACAGATGAAAGGAGTGGCAGTACTAGGTCCTGAGTAAGAAGCTGTACTTTATGTCATCATTGAAAGGTGTGGGGGGCAACTGTTATCAAAGAGGCTGATTGTCGTAATACACATTGCCAATATTGCTGCAAACGAACTGCTGGACTGTCTTATGACGCCTGACATTATTACTGAATAACAAAGTATACGATTGTAGCGCTACGCATTGCATTATTTCTCCCTCGCGTAGTACAGTATTGTAGATGCCTGCATTGCATTATTTCTTCATTGCAAAGTACATGATTGTAGTTACGCATTGCATTATTTCTTAATTGCAAAGTACATGATTGTAGTGGCCCGCATTGCATTATTCCTCAATTTTGCAGTACTTGATTGTAGCAGTACGCATTCCTTTTTTTCTCCCATTGCAAGGTACCGGGGTGAATTATTACACATTGTATTATTTATCCTTTACCCCGCACAGGATTGTATCATTATGCAGTGCATTATTGTTTGTCCATTGCAAAGTGTGTTATTCTAGCATTGCGACCAGCATAGCATTTTGAAAGCAGTGGTTGGGATTTGAACCTACCAGCCAGCCGGAACGAATATTACCCTTTATTCTATGTTGGTTTTTGTATCGTGTGGTCTGATCGTATACCTTTCTATATAAAGTTTATACTCATTTCATCAAACTAGTGTGGAGTTCACTTGTGGTGTCACCAGGGGGGTACTGTGGGCGTGGTTGCACACACTGTACACTCGTGCCTTGGAGATAGGTCTGGCTGCTGGTGTCAAGCTGCTAAGGGGGTGAGCTGGGCTATCTCCAACAGTGTCCTTACTTGGCCTAACGCTGAGTGAGGAGTCCCAGGACTCGCATTTAGTGACAGTGGTGCAGGACATCGACTCCGGCTTCCAACACACTGGGAATGTAAAATGTATCAAAGAAAGATTTGTACAAAAAATGCTATTTGCTAATCGCAAACCACACACTGCATACAACTTGCCTTTAGTTTCTTTTAAGGATGTAGAAAATCTCCAGCAGGATGAAGCTGCAGACTGTGGCCAACCAGGGCTCCCTGAGGCCAATTACCCCTTCTGCTAGGATCCTCTGAATAGGATTTACTGTTATAGAGAAGAACATAGCAGGAACTGCTGCAATGTCAAGCTGACTGGCGATGCACCTTGGCTGATCAAAGAGTAGTTAGGTCCCAGTCTCCTCTCGGTTCTCAAGCTCTTTCTGGTAGAAAATGTTCCAAGTCCCAAATTTGCATTTGAGCTATCTGAGCACCTTTAGCACCAGTTTCAAGGGTCAAGGACTCATTCATGCTGGGTTCAGGTACAGGTTCAAGATTGGTTGAAACCTTTCCTGTCCTTAAGGCTCAAATCAGGAGGCCAGCCAACTAGCCCTTGGCGCACTATGGAAGTCCTGGGTTCAAGCACAGAAGCTGGCCTCTAGCAACCCGGCAAGCCTCTGAAAGCACAGGGCAGATGACAGGTAGAAGTCCTTGTGGTGCTGCAAAGCAGTCCTCTCCCCAACAGGCCAAAGAGAGCAGCGAAGTCCTCAGAGAGTATGTCTGCAGATCCAGAATTTAGCTCAAGAGTGGTTCTCAGAGTCCATTTTTTGTACCTGGTGCCCACTTTAAAGTGAAAGATTCATCTGCAGTCAGTTTTCTGGAATTTCCTGCCTTCCTCCCCTGGTCACAGGGTGTCTGAAGTCACAATAGCCTTGTGTGAAATTATTTGTGTGTGAGCTGAAACAATGTCTTTGAAATCCAATTATGGGCTGTGCACAGCTCTGCCCTCTTCTCTTGCCTTGGATGGCCTACCCTTCAATCAGCCAGTCCCTCTACTGTGGTGCTGTCTGGATCAAATACACAAAGACGAACTGTCAGCTACACCTAGTTATGTGACCTAGGAACAGGCTGCAGGCAACAAATGGTTAGGACAGGAGCATGCATCTTCTAAAAGCGGTATTTTGAGAATGGTGAATTAAAATACATCTTTACAATTAAAGATGGTTTTAAATGACACTTCTTTAGGCACCAAACCTGATATTTCTACCTGCTCCCAAACAAATGTTAAAAAAACACAAAAAACACAGTTGATGGACAGAATGTAGAACAATGTAATACATTCACCCCAGTACAAGGATCTGGGCCTAAATCCAACGTTTTTTTGCACTCCACACCACCCTGGGTTAGACACTGGCTATATGCAAATCAGCTCTGACCCTGTGCCTCATGGGAACAGTCCAGTCCAAACTACCAAGCCATGTCTTTCCCAGACCGGAATCAAGCATCCAAGGACCGGTTTCTGGCTATCAGCCTTCTTCGGCCTGGATAGCTTGACTCCTGTGGTGTGGAGAGCCTGGCACTCACGTCTGAGTATACCCAGCACACTCGGGGTGAAAATTGCAAAAACCACAGTTGATGGACAGAATGTAGAACAATGTCATACATTCGCCCCAGTACAAGGATCTGGGCCTATATCCATCGTTTTTTTGCACTCCACACCACCCTGGGTTAGACACTGGCTATATGCAAATCAGCTCTGACCCTGTGCCTCATGGGAACAGTCCAGTCCGAACTACCAAGCCATGTCTTTCCCAGACCGGAATCAAGCATCCAAGGACTGGTTTCTGGCTATCAGCCTTTATCAGCCTTCTTCAGCCTGGATAGCTTGACTCCAGTGGTGTGGAGATCCTGGGACTCACGTCTGAGTATACCCAGCACACTCGGGGTGAAAATTGCAAAAAAACACAGTTGATGGACAGAATGTAGAACAATGTCATACATTCACCCCAGTACAAGGATCTGGGCCTAAATCCATCGTTGTTTTGCACTCAACACCACCCTGGGTTAGACACTGGCTATATGCAAATTAGCTCTGACCCTGTGCCTCATGGGAACAGTCCAGTCCGAACTACCAAGCCATGTCTTTCCCAGACCAGAATCAAGCATCCAAGGACCGGTTTCTGGCTATCAGCCTTCTTCAGCCTGGATAGCTGGACTCCAGTGGTGTGGAGAGCCTGGGACTCACGTCTGAGTATACCCAGCACACTCGGGGTGAAAATTGCAAAAAACACAGTTGATTGACAGAATGTAGAACAATGTCATACATTGACCGCAGTACAAGGATCTGGGCCTAAATCCATCATTTTTTTTCACTCCACACCACCCTGGGTTAGACACTGGCTATATGCAAATCAGCTCTGACCCTGTGCCTCATGGGAACAGTCCAGTCCGAACTACCAAGCCATGTCTTTCCCAGACCGGAATCAAGCATCCAAGGACCGGTTTCTGGCTATCAGCCTTCTTCAGCCTGGATAGCTTGACTCCAGTGGTGTGGAGAGCCTGGGACTCACGTCTGAGTATATCCAGCACACTCCGGGTGAAAATTGCAAAAAACACAGTTGATGGACAGAATGTAGAACAATGTCATACATTCACCCCAGTGCAAAAAAACGATGGATGTATGCCCAGATCCTTGTACTGGGGTGAATGTATGACATTGTTCTACATTCTGTCCATCAACTGTGTTTTTTGCAATTTTCACCCCGAGTGTGCTGGCTATACTCAGACGTGACGTGAGTCCCAGGCTCTCCACACCACTGGAGTCAAGCTATCCAGGCTGAAGAAGGCTGATAGCCAGAAACCGGTCCTCGGAAGCTTGTTTCCGGTCCGGGAAAGACATGGCTTGGCAGTTCGGGCTGGACTGTTTCCATGAGGCACAGGGTCAGACTGATTTGCATATAGCCATCTCTGAACTGGGGTGGCAGAGTGGGCTAAAGAACGGTGATGGATTAAACCCAGATCTTTTGACCGGGTGTGAGTGTTTGATTAATTCAGGTGCTCCGTCCATCACCACCCCCTTTTGTACCGCTTTTGGCCGCCATAAGTGTGGCAGGGTATGCTCAGACGTGAGTCCTTTGCTCACTTTGCCACTGGATTCAAGCACGCCGGGCTGAAGACGGCTGGAATGCCAGAAACCGGTCCTCGGAAGCTTGTTTCTGGTCCAGGAAAGACATGGCTTGGCAGTTCTGGCTGGACTGTTCCCATGAGGCACAGGGTCAGACTGATTTGCATATAGCCATGTCTGAACTGGGGTGGCAGAGTGGGCTAAAGAAAGGTGATGGATTAAACCCAGATCTTTTGACTGGGTGTGAGTGTTTGATTAATTCAGATGCTCCGTCCATCACCACCCCCTTTTGTACCGCTCCAATAGACTGCAGCATCTATAAAGAAGGTTAATTGAAATTCACCAGAGGATCAAAATGGAGCAAAAACTCAGAAGGCCATGCAGCAATTACAAAAATAGTTTCACAGCAGCATAGAGCCACGATAAACTTGAACTAAAGGCAGATGTGCTGGAGGAGATATCCTGGTGTACATCAGTTTGATTGGATGGTAGGAAAAACTGGGGGGAAGAGTGCGGAACCATTCTTTTAAGATTGCAGTAAGAATAAACAAAAACCTGGGAAATATTATGGGGCATTTTATCAAGATCAGCGTTAAAATTATCGCTGCTTTAGTGGCAGAATACTGCCGCTAAAGCGGCGATAATGTGCTTGATAATATGCCCTTGAGAATTCCAATAGAAGCCTATGTCCGATGTGACCATGGGCTTCTATGCAAATTCACATGACCTACCCTATCGGCCCCTAATACATAATAGGTCAGGGGGATTGAAACTACCTAGAATTCCCCAGTACCTTGCGGCATGGCAGTTTAGAGGCCAGCAGCCTTTTTCTGCACTTGCATGTGTGCACTGGGATGGGTGGATGGGCTTGTCCCAGTTAAAACTAAACAATCCAAAAACTGAATTGATGTTACTGGGCAGGAAGGCTTCATTCAATTCCCCTGCGCTATGGCCCCCATCTATGGGTGCTAGCCCGATCCCTATAAAAGTGATCAAAAGCCTTGGCTTCTGGCTTGATGATGATCTCACATTCAAAGTACAAGCCAGAAAAACCGCGGCCACCTGTTTTGGCCTGCTTAAATCCATTCGTAAAATCCTCCCTCAACTTCCCGAGAGAGTCAAAAAAATTCTGGTTCAAGCCATGATCCTGTCGAAGCTGGATTATGGTAACGCGCTCTACCTGGGAGCCCCGATCTCCGTAATCCAAAAACTCCAGGTGGTTCAGAACTCTGCCGCTAGACTGCTGACAAGCACTAACCACCGCTCTTCAGCCAAACCAGCGCTGAGATCACTCCACTGGTTACCCATAAAAGAACGGGTACACTTCAAAGCCCTCTGCATTGCCCATAAAAATCTTCAGGGCAATGGCCCTCCCATCCTGGCCAACTTGATCAAAACACACAAAGCCTCTAGGAACCTTCGTTCCAATGACCAGAACCTGGCACAAGTCAGTAGAATCAATAAGGCCCGCTCGGGTGGTCGTCTCTTCTCTTATAATACCTCAAGGTTGTGGAACTCTCTGCCCCCCTCTCTTATACAGGAGCCCAATCATCTCACTTTCCGCAAGAAAATAAAAACTTGGCTTTTCCCTACAAATTAACGTCCACTTCTGACTTTACTTTCTGTAGCTGCAAGCGCTGGGATGCCTCCGGGTAGCCATGCGCTATAAAAGAGTTATTTTCATTTCATTCATTCATTTCACTGCTGAAGCCTGAGGTCAGTTTAAAAACAGCCTTGAATGTCAAGACTGCTTTTGAAAAGTAAATTGTGCCCAAACTCAACTTTGATGTTTGGGGCACTTAAAAATGGGGATCTACAATGTTTTGGCATATTAGGGACCCCCAGGGTCTCCCCTAGGTATCCCAGGGGTGAGGGTCAGGTATTTATAAGGTACCCCCTTATAAAATGATTTTTTATATGCATGGGTAAAGTGAAATTTCACATTTCACTCCCCACATTGTGGTAAAGTGCTGCTCAAATTCGACTTTGATGCTAGGAGCACTGTAGAGGGAGAATCTGCAATATTTCTAGAGATTCAGAACTCATAAAGTCTCCCCTAGTTGCACATGAAGCGGGCTTCCTGTAGAAATAAAGCAAGTACTTATAAAGTATGTTTTTGTAAGTCCTGGTGCTGGAAAAACGCCCCAAGTAATTTTTCCCATTGCAAATCGCCTGTTACATAGGTTAACATGGTAGAAGTTATTGATTGATAAATATTGATAGGAGGGGGATAGAAATGCCATTCAAAGACTTCTCAGAATGGTATTAATAAATCCAACAATATCATATTGTTGAATTGTTTCTAAAGTGTACAAACGAGAGGTTATAAGACTTTCTTGTTTGTAAGTCCAAATTCTGCTTTTCTGTGGTCTGCCCTGATTGGTCAGAGTTAAGTGGATTAGCCAGGCTGCCTTGAAGAGGTGATAAAGAGCCACTGGGGTTAACCAGGCCTTCTGGGAGAGCAGTGTGCTGTGATGTGGAGGATTTGATGAACTCTGGGACAAAATAATTGCACACTGTACAGGATGTGGTCAGAATTTTGAGGAGTTACCATGCTCCCATTGGTCAGAAGTGACCTCCTGTATGACCCAGAGATCTTGGAATAAGTATCTGAGAGGGGCAGAGCCCTCCAGATCTGCTGCTTGAAACTGAAATGAATCAGAAGGGTCTGTCTGGCCTGAAGATTTTGAAGTACATTTATAAAGGCCAGGACTCTGAGTTTGCGCCTGTTTGCACCATTGGAAACTACAGCCCTTTAGATCGAACCTGCTTCAAAAGGACTAAAGAGTGGACTCCCTGCAAGCTACAGGTTAACAGAACTCACCTGGACATCCCCACAAAAAATTTCCAGCCTGGAGTACCAGTGGATTTGTAACAGTTTTGTTCAAGTGGATTGCAGTATTGAAGTTTCACACTTTCAAGGACCCTCTTGGAGATTCCAGAACCTTGGATTGTATGTTGGATACTTTGGGAAGGAGTTCTAACTGGACCACACCTGCTGGAGAAGGCTGCATAACCCACTGGTGAGATTCTCCAGTACAAAGGTGTGTCCCAGTCACAGAAAGCAAAATGACTAAAAGGGGCACTGTTGATTTCTAAGCACTAGAAAGTGACTAATCTTTAAACATTCATATCTCAGGTTCTCTAAAGTGGATTTTTTTTCGTTTTGGTGTCATTTAAAAGATAAAAATATTACCTATTGTAATACATTAGCGTTGGATTTTTATTTTGTGTTGTGTATTTTTTATTTAATGAAATGGTGCTTTTAAATGCTTTACATGCCTGTCTTTGAAGTTAAGCCTGTCTGCTCACAGCCAAACTACCAAGGGTTGAGCATAGGAATAATTTTCTAAGACCTATGCTGAGTCGTACCATGTATTAGTGGTCTTATTGCCAGTGGCAGACCTACATTAGTCCCCTACCAATACCCACTTTCCAACATTTGGTGCTCAGCTGTGGGGATGAGGACTTGCATTTAAACGTACACCTTCCAGTAAAGTGAATTAAGATGATAAAATTACTCTAAATTGCCTTAGAACAAAAGTTTTGAGTTTAGTTTTTGGAATTTGGACTAAACTGTTTTTAATCCATTGGTTTGATTTTTCCAAATTGTTCTAAGCCTGTTATGCCTAGTTGTTGTGACCCTAAACTAGGGAACCATGGAGCTGGACCTGGCTAAACTGTCCCAGTTCAAGATGGCTGATCTTAGGGTACAGTGTAGGCTTGGGGAAAAGCCTGCTTCCAAGAAGCTTAGGAAGGCATGGTTGATTGAGTCCCTACAGACCTGGGACAGGGCAGCTGAGGAGAACCCAGGGAGGTGGGACAATGTTCCCCCAACCTCACCCAAGAGAGGGGTGAGGATGATACCTCTTCCATTGTGACTAGTGTTAGCCAGGTGAATCAAGTTGGTGGTGGGAGTGGGGAAGGGTCCCTTACTCAGGTATCACTACTATCATTTGCAGAGAGACAGCTTCAGGCTCAATTAGAGTTGATTGCCTTTGAGAAGGAGAAATTTGAATTAGCTTAGAGAAAATGGGAGAGGGAGGAGGAGAAGAGGAAAGGTGGCAGCGAAAGTGAAGTAGATGTTGAGATGTCCAAGGGTGGTAGATTTGAACCTAAACTTTCCAAGGGCATAGTGCCCAAGTACACGGAGAGGGATGACATTGACAGGTGGCTAGCTTTTGAGAGTGCCCTTAAAATGAGTAGGCTCCACTCTTGTTATTGGGGTGCACTCCTGTGGGAGTTGATTCCAGTAGCTGGCAACGATAGGCTCCTGACCATGAAGGGAGAGGATCCATAATCATATCAGCAGATGAAGGAATGCTTAGTCAAACAATTTGGTCTGACTCTAGAGCAGTACAGGGTGAAGTTTAGAGGCACACAGAAAGTGAGTTCTAAGCCTTGGGTAGACTTTGTGGACATTTCAGTGAAGGCACTGGAAGGCTGGATTGTTGGTAACACAGTTGACACATATGAGGGAATGTATCATTTGTTTTTGAAAGAACATATTTTGACTCATTGTGCAGAAGATAGGTTACACCAGTATCTAGTGGTCTCTAAGCTGACTTGACCCCAGAGAGCTGGGAGAAGCAGTTGATAAGTGTTTGAGAACCCGGGTTTCCATTCAGCACCAAGGGGGTGACCAGAAGCAAGGACAGATCCCTCCCCAGATGTAAACCCAGGGAAAAGAAGGTCAAAACCAGAAGGAATCCTGCCATGATCCACAAAAACTTGCACAAGGAGGGGGGGCAAGCCAAACCAAATTCAAAGGGAGGGAGTATCAAGGAAAGAATGGTAGGTTCTTTGATTCCTCAAAGGTGGGTATGTGCTTTGACTGTAACCAGCCAAGGCATGAACAGGGAGATGCTGTCTGCACCAAAAAGCTCCTCCCTAAAGGCCATCCACAGGGATTTCCAGTGTAAGTGTAGGGGTGGAGAATGCTGTCCCAGAGAGAGGTAGTCAGGTGGCGGAAGCAACCTTGGTGTCCCTGGGTGGGGTGAATAGTGCAACCCTTGCTGCCTTACCTCCAAACATAGACAAGTACAGGCAGAGCCCTAAAGAGAATGGGATTGGGGTTGATGCTATCAGAGACACAGGGGCTAGTGTAATCATGGTCCTGGATGAGCTGGTGCCTCCAGGGAGGTTGCTACCAGGTGAGTTTCACCAGGTGACTTTTGCAGACAGCACTACCAAACTCCATCCTTTGGCGCTGGCAGATTTGGAATGGGGAGGTGTGACATTCTCTATGAAGGTAGCTGTATCAAAGGTGCTCCCAGTCCAGTGTTTACTGGGCAATGATCTTGAAGCCTCTGTGTGGTCAGAGGTCAAGAGAGGACTCTGTATGAAAATATTGGAGCTCCCTGAGTGGGTATGTGCAGTGACTAGGTCCCAAAACAGCAAGAATGGAGGAGTAGTACACTTGGACCCTGGAACAAAAAATCAAGCATCCAAGGACAAGGGCCAGCCCAGGGAACTCCATAGGTGCAGGAATAATCTAACCCTAATGGGGAGGATCTGGCCTCTGAGGGAGGGACTCCATCCCTGCCAGAGCTGTCAGATTTGGCAGAACTGACAGGAGCAGGTGGACCCTCCAGAGAGGAGTTCTGTCAGGGACAGCATGACTGTCCCTCCCTTGAGAGCTTGAGGCGGATTGCTTCTAAGCAAGAGGAGGGGGATGACAGTGGGTTTCACAAACTCTACTGGGAAGATGGACTGCTTAATACTGAGGCCAGAAACCTCAAGGAGGGGGCCACCAGGCGGTTGGTAGTGCCCCAGAAGTACAGAGAGTTCATCCAGACTTTGGGTCATGATATCCCTTTGGCAGGACATTTGGGACAGACAAAGACATATAACTGATTGGTGAACCATTTATACTGGCCCCATATGTCTGAAAAGGTAAAATAGTTTTGCAGCTCCTGTGTCACCTGTCAGGCCAGTGGCAAGGCAGGGGGCAAGATAAAGGCTCACCTAATACCACTTCCAGTGGTTGGGGTTCCTTTTGAAAGGGTGGGGATGAACATTGTTGGTCCCCTGGAACCACCTACTACATCAGGGAATAGGTATATCTTAGTGGTCATGGACCATGCCACTAGATAGCCTGAAGCAATCCCTCTTAGAACCATTGATGCTCCTGCAGTGGCTAGGACACTGCTTGTGTTCACCAGAGTAGGTTCTCCAAAAGAGGTGGTGTCAGATAAGGGCACAAACTTACTGTCCAGATATCTGACTGCTATGTGGGATGAGTGTGGTGTCAACTACAAGTTCACCACCCCTATCACCCACAAGCAAATGGTCTTTTTCAGAGATTCAACAAACCATGAAGGGCATGATACATGGGTTGCCAGAGAAACTCAGGAGAAGATGGGATGTTCTCCTTCCATGCTTACTGTTTGCCTACAGGGAGGTGCCACAGAAAGGGGTTTGTTTCAGTCCCTTTGAGTTGTTGTTTGGACGCCCTGTGAGGGGGCCATTGAGCCTGCTGAGAGAGCCTATAGAGATGTCTCTTAAAGAAGCAAAGGACAATGTGCTCGACAATGTGCTAGGCCTGAGATCTAGAATGGCAGAGTACATGTAGAAGGCAAACAGGAAACTGGAGGCCAGCCAGGAGCTCATGAAGCACTGGTTTGATCAACAGGCTACTATGCCTGAGTATAACCCAGGACAACTGGTGTGGGTGTTGGAGCCTGTTGCTCCCAGGGCCCTCTATGACAAGTGGAGTGGGCCCTACCCAATCTTAGAAAAGAAGGGTGAGGTTACCTACTTGGTTGGCCTTGGCCCCCCAGGAACCCTCATAGGGTCCTGCATGTAAATAGATTGAAATTTGAAACCCCACAATTACAGGGCAGACATGACCATGTTACTGGTCACTGATGAGGGTTTGGAGGAGGAAACTGAGCCTGTGCCCGACCTCCTCTCTATTAATGTGCAAGATGGGTCAGTGGAGGGAGTTGTGCCCTCCCGCAAGTTGAAAGACCAGCAGCACAGAGACTGTAAGCAAGTGCTGGAGTAGTTTGCTGGCCTATTCTCTTTAACCCCAGTCATCACTAAGTGATGTGTGCAACACATTGACACTGGTGACAGCATACCTATCAAAAAATAAACCGTACAGGTTGTCTGACCATGTCGGAGCCAGCATTAAAGGTGAGGTTGCTAAGATGATGGAATGGGGGGTAATTGAACCGTCTGAGAGTCCATGGGCCAGTCCAGTGGTGCTGGTACCTAAACCTAATTCTCAGGGGGGACCCAAGGAGTTAAGGTTCTGTGTGGACTACATAGGATTGAATGCAGTCACAAAGACTGACGCCCACCCTATACCTAGAGCTCATGAGCTCATTGATATGTTAGGGGTTGCTAAGTACCTGAGTACATTTGATTTGACTTCAGGTTACTGGCAGATTGCCATCACTGATGGAGCAAAGGAGAGGTCAGCATTCTCCACACCGGACATCCATTATCAGTTCAAGGTAATGGCCTTTGGCTTAAAGAATGCAACTGCCACCTTGCACAGGTTGGTGAATAGGGTTTTGTCTGGGTTGAACAGTTCAGTGCAGCTTACCTAGATGATGTAGCTGTATAAAGTTCAACTTGGGGGATGACTTAAACCACCTAAGGGAAGTGCTTCAGGCCATGCAGCAGGCATACCTGACTATTAAGGGAAGCAAGTGCCAAATAGGGCAGAGTTATGTGGTGTACCTGGGCTACCTGGTAGGTGGGAGCCATGTACAGCCTCTCCAAGCTAAAATCCAAACTATTCTGGTTTGGACAGCTCAGTCAGGGCATTCCATGGACAAACAGGGTACTATAGAAGGTTTGTTCAAAATGATGGGACCATTGTGGGCCCCCTAAAAGAACTCACTTCTAAAAAAGAGGCCCAAGAAAGTGATTTGCACCCCAGAGTGTCAGAAGGCTTTTGACACTCTGAAAGCTGCTATGTGTTCAACACCAGTGCTACTGGACCCTGACTACACAAAACAATTTGTGGTTCAGACAGATGCTTCAGAACAAGGGATTGGGGCAGGGTTGTCACCGCCAAATGAAGGGGGCCGTGATGAGCCAGTTCACTTTAATAGCAGGAGGCTCCTTCCCAGAGAGCAGAGGTGTAGTGCCATTGAGAGAGATGCTTTTGATGTGGTGTGGTCCCTGAAAAAGGTGAGACCATATTTGTTTGGGACTCACTTTCGTGTTCAAACTGACCACAGACCTCTCAGATGGCTCATGCAGATGAGAGGGAAGAATCCCAAGCTGTTAAGGTGGTCCATTTCCCTACAGGGAATGGACTTTACAGAGGAACTCAGACCTGGGGTTGCCCATGTAAATGCAGATGGACTTTCCAGGATTTCCACTTAGCTGATGAGGACTACCAGGGTGTAGGTTAGTAACCCATCACCTTTCGTTTTGGGGATAGGATAGGATAGGATAGGATAGGATGTGAATTTATACAGCGCGAATTGCTGCCTGGAGGCATCCAAGCGCTAAGGGGAGGCTATATTGCAAAGTCATCCTGTGCCCTGGGCACCCCCCAACGTTTTGCTGACTGATGCTGGGGGTAACTGACTCTGACTGACTCTGGGCTCTGCCTAACCATGCCCAGGGCCAGCGCTATGCTGAAAGAGACACATTAGAATATAGTTAAAACACCTTCCTACACTAAGGTACACAATAGAAAGGTGGGGTACAGGTGTGATTGCTATTACCTACCCTACAGGCCCCTAGTATTATAAGGCAGGGGGGTTGAAACTACCTAGAAGTCCCCTGAACCATGGGGCATGGCAGTTTAGAGGCCAGCAGCCTTTTTCTGCACCTTAATGTGTGCACTGATGAAGCTCGAGGTCAGTTTAAAAACAGCCTTGGATGCCATGACTGCTTTTAAAAAGTAAATTGTAGCCAAACTCGACTTTGGTGTTTGGGGCACTTGAAATGGGGACCTACAATGTTTTGCATATTAGGGACCCCCAGGGTCTCCCCTAGGTATCCCAAGGGTGGGGGGTCAGGTATTTATACGGTACACCCTTATAAAAATTAGTTGTTATATGCCTGGGTAAAGTGAAATTTCACATTTCACTCCCCACATTGTGGTAAAGTGCTGCTCAAATTCGACTTTGATGCTAGCAGCACCATAGAGGGATAATCTGGAATATTTCTACAGATTCATAACCCCTAAAGTCTCCCCTGGTTGCACATGGGTGGGGTTCCTGTAGATATAAGGCAAGTACTTATAAAATATGTTTTTGTAAGTCCTGGTGCTCGAAAGATGTCCCAAGTCATTTTTCCCATTGCAAATCCCCTGTTACATAGGTTAACTATTGATAGGAGTGGGATCGAAATGCCAATCAAAAACTTCTTAGAATGGTATTAATAAATCCAACAATATCATATTGTTGAATTTCTTCTAAAGTGTACAAACAAGAAATTATAAGACTTAAATGTTTGTAAATCGAAATTCTACCTTCCAGTCGTCTGTCCTGATTGGTCAGAGTTAAGTGGATTAGCAAAGGCTGCCTTGAAGAGGTGATAAAGCGCCCCTGGGGTTAACCAGCTCTGCTGAGAGGGCAGTCTGCTGTTCCAAAGGAATGCCAGGCCAGGGAGAAGAGTCGTAAACCATGGTCTTCAAAGGCAGAGGGATGGCCACAGTGTCCGTTTCCGCTCTACACTTTTAACCTCCAACAGACCTAGGATTAGGGAAGGTATTTGCAGATGGTAGAGGGAGAGTCTATGGAAATAAGCCATCCTAGGGGGGTGTGTTTAGCCATCTCTTGACTCTCTGCTGGAAAATCAAATCAGCTATTATGGATTTGGAAGCTTTGATGCACTCGGGTACAAAATAATGCCACACTCTACAGGATGTGGTCATAACTTTGAGGAGTTACCCTGCTCCCATTGGTCGGAAATGACCTCCTGCATGACCCAGAGAACTTGGAATAAATATCTAAGAGGGGCAGAGCCCTCCCAATCTGCTGCTTGAAACCGAAGAGAATCAGAAGGGTCTGTCTGCGCTGAAGATTTTGAAGTGCATTTCCAAAGGCCAGGACTCTGAGTTTGCGCCTTTTTGCACCATTGGAAACTACAGCCCTGTGAATCAAACCTGCTTCAAAAGGACTAAAGAGTGGACTCCCTGCAAACTACAGGTTAACAGAGCTCACTTGGACATCCCCACAAAGAATTCCCAGCCTGGAGTACCAGTGGATTTGTAAGGGTTTTGTTCAAGTGGATTTCCGAATTGAAGTTTCACACTTTCAAGGACCCTCTTGGAGATTCCAGAACCTTGGCTTGTGTGTTGGATACTTTGGGACCGGCAAGCAGAACGTCATGAAGGAGTTCTAACTGGACCCCACCTGCTGGAGAAGGATGCACAACACAGTGGTGAGATGCTCCAGAACAATTTCTAAAGGTGTGTCCCTGTCAGACAAAACAAAATGACTAAAAGGGGCACTATTGTTTTTTAAGCACTAGAAAGTGACTAATCTTTAAACATTAATATCTCTAGTTCCCTACAGTGGATGTATTTTGTTTTGGTGTCGTTTAAAAGATCAAAATATTACCTATTTTTCTAAATTTGTGTTGGATTTTTATTTTGTGTTGTGTCTTGAATAGTTACTGAAATTGTGTTTTTAAATGCTTTACATACCTGTCTTTGAAGTTAAGCCTGTCTGCTCACAGCCAAGCTACCAAGGGTTGAGCATAGGAATAATGTTCTAAGACCTATGCTGAGTCCTATTGTCATATAGCTATTTTGTTTCTATATACTGTGTTAAGTTAGCATGAGCTTATCAAATGTTTAAACGCCATTTTTCCTTTTGCTTCATTTTGCACACAACACATAATTCTTATTTTAGCTTTCAACCCAGAAGAGCTTCGTGATTTACTTGAGAAATAATATGTTATTGCTCTGATATCAGCTTTGCTTGGTACACTGTCCAAGGATAACTCGACACAGTGTTGTTGTGAGGTCTGATCTTCGCACCTCCCTAGACATAACACACATGCTGCTGCCAAAATCTGGCTCTAAGCGGGTTTTATATTGCTTTGCTGAAAACACATGAGACACACTTGATGGTGCTTCGCATGCAGAGAGCTGGTGGAAGATGATATGATCCTCTGCCACTGAGATTTTGAGGTATGGGCCCGCCCTGCTAAAACCCGAATGAGACCTTCATAGATATATATATACTATGCTAAATAGGGAGGGTGAGAAGTAGGTGTTGTTAATTCCTATTCATTTCAGCATCTTAGTATGCTGTCACCATTCGCCTTTTATGGACTAGAAACTATGCTGATAACTTTGTTGCTTATAATATGTTTGCTTGTATTATATAAGATACTGCGTTTGAGAATCCTGCATTCGTAAATAAATATTTCAAATATGCACGTGTCCTCATTTACTCCACGTTCTGGTTTGAAATGGTTTTATAGCGAAAGAGTGTTCATGTGTCCACGATACCTGAGGTAATCTAAGTTCATGTTCTGGTTTGCCTAAACATTGGGAGTTTGTTATGAGCAATGAGACACTGTAGCTAGCTCTGTAAGGGGATTTTGGGTACTGAGGTGAGTTTTGGGCCATCCTAATTCACTGAGGTTCCAGGTCTCTATGCACAGTTCTGTAGGAGAACGGAATTCCCGCTACACTATCATGTGTTAGTGGCCCTATTGCCAGTGGCAGTCCTACATTTGCCCCTACCAATAACCCACTTTCCCACAGTGGAGTATTTCGTAAGGCCACAGGTTGCAATGGCTGGTGGAATAGCCAATGGTCTTCAATTTATTTGAGAACCAGAACAAGAGCATCAGGTGGATGTTCGAACAATGGATTTGTTGATTTACTCATATTTTGTGACACTGGTAAATAATAGTGGATATTACGCAGTGGAAGTCATGAGATAACACTACATATGACTATATTTTGGACAGTTAAAAAATTACTGTTTGGCAATGAAAATCTAAAGCTTGAATACACGCGTAAAGACATACAATGGCAAGCATATTGTGTTATTGCTGACAATAATGCTCCCTACTGTTGTCAATGTAAAGCTGCAGAAAACACAGAGGGTACATTGTTATTATGCACCATACTCTCTGTATGCTAATGGGTGAATGGAAAATGTATAGTGCCAGAGTTACCCATTTAAATCTCCCACAAAATGATAGATGTGTTTGGAAAGGATGCCCTGTTTTCAGGGAGGCTAGCTAGCAGAGATGCATGTTTGTTAAGTATGTATGCTCTAAATTCTGATGCTGGATAATTATTTTATTGATTTATTTGAAATATGGGATTTAAGTCTGAGAAACATTATCATTTAAATAGAAGTCTTTAATTGTGGGATCAAATAGAATGTCAACAGGTCTTCCCATAAACATACTGGTAGCAAAGATATTCAAAAGATCTCTGCAGGGCCTCCATCTTGGAAATGTACAGTGGCAGAGTCATGAGCTGGGAGCTCTTATTCATATTATTCACCAATATATTAGGCTCCTAGGTGATAAGACAAAGAGGCATATTTGAGTCCAGAAATTAGTATTCCATTATAACAGGGTTACGGTCTGCAGATATATGAGCAACTAGTTGCCTCATTTTTAACATGAGCTGCTAATTTGCTTGCTGCAATACAACGGTTGGACTATGTTGAGATAATCATAATTGGAATACTACACCATCCACAAACACCATCCTAAGACAACACTTTTACAATCTCATGCCATCACACAAACTAGAAAGTCTATTGTTAATACACAGTCACTTACACATCACTTTCTCACTCATTCCATTTATATTTTCTCATTGTAAATAAAAAAACATCACTTACATGTAGTTAAATACATTACAAAAAATACTTTGTATCCATTATTATTCGTTTTTTTAAATGTTTTTAAAGTTCACACCTGATTTATCTACCTCCACTATTCATATGGATATCCCCGGAAATGTGCCAGGATCTCAGTTTACATAAAAAGAGGATAGTGCATACAGAAATAGGAAGTAGGCAATTTTATTCATCCACTTAGTGCAACAAAAGCTCTCACCATTCTGCTGCTCCTTTGGCCATTTTCCACCCAGCATCCTGTCGAGAGAGCCCTTTGCTAGTTTGAAGAAATGAGCATCATTTGTATTAGGGTGCTTGAGCATTGCCCTCCGCTTTAAGTGGGTCCTGAAAACTGACAAGGTAATCTAATAGGGGATCAAAAATGAAAGGACAGTCATGGGCTGCAGTTTGGTGGGTTCCTATACAGGAAACCGGAAAGAGTACTACAAACGCAGTGAGACCCCAGGTGAAGGGCATGCATGATGTTAGAGGATATGCTGGTATTATATGCTCCAAGCCACTGCTCAGGAGGATCCAAAGAACAGCCCGGCCAACCAGTCACTGCTCGGTTGAAGGCTCATGTGCACCAGAAAGGCAGTAATTCAGATTTATTATAACAAATCGAAGTGCTTCAATCAATCAATCAATCAATCAATCAATTGTAGAGCGCACTATATAACCCGCGAGGTTCTCAAGGCACTGGGGAGGGGGGGGGGGCACTACTGATCGAACAGCCAGGTCTTGAGTATCCTCCTGAAGTCCAGCAGGTGTTGGGTCTGTCGTAGGCTCGGTGGGAGGGTGTTCCATGTCTTGACGGCAAGGTGGGAGAAGGATCTCCCACCGGTGGTTGTTCTTCGTAGGCGCAGGATGGTGGCGAGTGAGAGGTAGGCGGAGCATAGCTGGCAGTTGGGGATGTAGAAGGAGAGCAGTCTGTTGAGGTAGGCTGGGCCGGTCTTGTGGAGTGCCTTGTGTGTGTGGGTGAGGAGCTTGAAGTATATCCTCTTGTTAACGGGGAGCCAGTGCAGGTTTCACAGGTGGGGGGTGATGTAGCCGTCCCGTGGGACGTTGAGGATCAGTCCTGCCGAGGCGTCTTGGATGCGTTGTAGTCGTTTGATGAGCTTGGTCGGGGCTCCCGCGTAGAGGGAGTTTCCGTAGTCAAGTCTGCTGCTGACGAGGGCCTGGGTGACTGTATTTCTTGTATCTGTCGGGATCCATCTGTAAATCTTTGGGAGCATGCGGAGGGTGTTGAAGCCGGAGGAGGAGACGGCGTTGACTTGCTTGGTCATTGAGAGTGTTGAGTCGAGGATGATTCCCAGGTTGCGTGCATGGTCGGTGGGTGTTGGGGCTGCCACCAGTGCTGTCGGCCACCAGGAGTCATCCGAGGGTGAAGAGTTAGAGCCGAGGATGAGGACCTCTGTTTTGTCGGAGTTCAGCTTCAGACGGCTGGTCTTCATCCAGTCGGCGACGGCCTTCATTTCTTCATTGCGGTTGGCTTTGGTGGTGAAGGGGTCCTTGTTGAGGGAGAGGATCAGCTGAGTGTCGTCGCATAGGAAATTATGTTGAGGTCATGCTGTCAGGCTACGTGTGCGAGCGGGGCCATGTAAATGTTGAACAGCGTCGGGCTGAGGGACGATCCCTGGGGTACACCGCAGATGATCTTGGAGGCTTTGGAATGGATGGGGGGAGGCGGATGCTCTGGGTTCTGCCAGGGAGGAAGGAGGTGGTCCAATCCAGAGCCTTGTCTCATATCCCTGTGGCATGGACGCGTGCGCGTAGTGTGCGGGGGCAGACGGTGTCGAAGGCGGCTGAGAGGTCTAGGAGGATGAGTGCTGCGGTCTAGTCGTTGTCCAGCAGGGTCCTGATGTCATCGGTGGCGGTGATGAGGGCAGTCTCGGTGCTGTGGTTGCTTGGGAACCCTTACTGGGAAGGGTCTAGGATTCTGTTTTCTTCGAGGTATTGGGTTAGCTATCTGTTGACGGTTTTCTCAATGACCTTGGCCGGGTAGGGGAGCAGAGAGATGGGCCGGAAGTTCTTGAGGTCTCTTGGGTCTGCCTTAGGTTTTTTGAGTAGGGCGTTGATCTCGGCGTGTTTCCCGATCTCTGGGAAGGTCGCGGTCTCGAGGGAGAGATCGATGATGTTGCGCAGGTGGGGTGCGATGGAGCTGCTTGCTCTGTTGAAGATGTGGTGCGGGAATGGGTCTGACGGAGTGGATTGTGCGCATGGTCTTGATGGTGTCATCGATGCTCACGCTGGCCCAGGCTAGCAGGGGGTCGTGGTTGATGGTGTGTGGAGGGTCTGTTGTGTTGCTGTCTGTTAGGGCTGTCTGGGTGTTGAAGCTGTTGTGGATGTCTGCTATCTTGCGGTGGAAGAAGGTGGCGAGGGAGTTGCGCAGGGCTTGCCACGGCGGGATGTCATTGGTGTTGGAGCTGGGGTTGGAGAGTTCCATCACGATGTTGAAGAGCTCCTTGCTATTGTGTGCGTTATTGTCGAGGCGGTCTCTGAAGGAGGTCCTCTTGGCCACCCTGATGAGGTGGTGGGGGTTGGGAATGGGGTCCTTGTGTGCTGCTTGGCTGTCTGGAGTTTGTTCACTGTGCCATGTCTTCTCTAGTTTCTGGCCGGCTTGCTTGGAGGCTATGAGTTCTGTGGTGAACCAGCTGTCCCTCTTGCTGGTGTCTCTATGGGGGGTTTCTTCAGCGGGGTGAGGGTGTTGGTGCAGTCTTCGATCCAGCGTCTGATACTGTGGGCAGCGTCGTCGGAGTTGGAGGGTTCGATGGGTGGGCTGAGTGCAAAGTTTGCATTTAGTTGGTCTTTGGTGATTTTGCCCCAGTAGCGGCGGGGGTAGCTGTTGGGTGCGGTGGTGTGTGGTGGGTTTCTGGAAGGTAAAGTGGATGCAGCGGTGGTCGGTCAAGAGGAGTTCGGTGGTGTGGCTGACGGCGATGTGCAGGCTTGAAGAGAAGATGGGGTCGAGCGTGTGGCTGGCAGAGTGGGTGGGCGTTGTGATGAGTTGCTTCAGTCCGAAGGTATCGATCAGGGTTGTGGAGTTGTTGTTGTTGTTGCCTCAAGGTGAAAGTTCAGGTATCCGAGGAGGATGTAGTCGGTGGAGGTCAGGGCGTGCATGCTGATCAGGTCGGCGATGGAGTCGCTGAACTGGGGGCGGGGACCGGGGGGGGTCAGTAGATGAGGGTGCCTCTGATGGTGGAGTTAGGGTCTGTGTGGATCTGGAAATGCATGTGTTCTGTGGTGCTGAGCGCGTCGTCATTGCTAGTCGAGACCCTGATGCTGTTCTTGTGGACAATGGCGATTCCTCCTCGGGCTCCATTTGGTGCGGTCTCTGCGGGTGATCTTGTAGCCGTCTGGGAAGGCTATGACGATGTCGGGTGCAGAGGAGTCATTAAACCAGGTCTCTGTCAGGAAGGCGACATCCGGGGATGTTGTGTCGAGCAGGTCCCAGAGCTCGATGGCATGCTTGCGTGCAGAGTGGGGTCTTTCTTGGCTGGTGGTTTGTCGGCTCTGAGACTCGTGTAGCTGCAGCTCCGGCAGGTGAAGGGGCCATGTGTGTGTTTCGGGTGGCCTTGAAGCAGGAGTGGCTCTGTCCGGAGTTGAGAGCCTGCAGAGTGCTGAAGTCGTAGTGGTGACGGTCATCGTGGCGGGTGCGGGGGCCAGGGGTTCTGGCGCTGGGCGCAGTCCAGGCGCGGACAGGCGCAGACGGGCTTGTCTTTTGGCGCTCCTTTGGCATGCCAGCGGCACGGCCGGGCAGCAGGCGGCATATATGGGGAGGTGGGAGGGAGGATCAGCTTGGGGGCAACGAATGGGCAGTGGGAAGTCAGAGGGGCGGGCGGCAGGGGACGCAGCGGCATTGGCGGTGAGGGACAACGAAGGTAACAGAAGGAAAAAGGGGTTCAAAAACGAGGGTAAAATGAGTGGCACAGAGGGCAGAAGGGCACAGAAAAACGAGTGGCACAGAGGCAAAATACAGAAAACAGAAATACAGGGGCAGCTGAGAACAGAAGGCAGAACGGGCAGAGAAGCACGGGGCAGCAAGGGGAACATCAGGGGAAACCGGGCCGGGACACAGGGTAGCGAGGGGTACAGAAGGAAAGACCGGGCAGAGAGAGCACGGGGCAGCGAGGGGAACAGAGGGAAGAAAATGGGCACGGACCATGAACAGGCAGCGAGGCAAGACAGACAACAGCAGTCACAGACACAACAATGAAAATACAGACAATAAAAAAAAGCAATAAAGCAGAGGATGAACAAACCTACCTACGGCCTACCACTGGCCACCAGGGATAAGGTGCAGGTGGTAGCCTGCGGGTGGTGGAGGGCCTCGAACATCCTCAGCATCGGCAGCTGAGGCAGGGAGACACAGGTGGTGCTGTGAGGAGGGGGAGCGACCTACCTGGTGGGGTCAAGGGTGCAGATTGGTTTTGAAAGTGTTATCCAGTAATACATCTTGTTTATAGGCTTTTATATCTCCATGTTGGCTCTTCTATACATGGTACTGCTAATTATTTTGAAGAATGAATGTATTTTTGTGTTATTTATTGGTTTCATTTGAAATAGCAAGTGAATTATTTTATGCTCATATGTTGTCATACTGAAATTGTAATATGACAGAGCTTAGTTAATGTAAATAAATCTTTAAAGTAACAATGAACTGATGGCATATTTTGTGATTTTATAACTCTTTTTTAATATTGCCATATAATCTGTATCTATTTATATCGTAGCTTGCTTCAACAGTTATTTCACACTTGTGCTGGCTACATTGACATACTTTGAGAAACAAACGGGAAATCATAAAATCTTATTCCACGAAACACCACTATCAATAGTCCATCATCATGTGTTCAGAAACTAGTAGTGTATGACATGCACATTAATCACCATGTTTTGTAAGGCCACTCATACACAAGTTCCTATTTACCATCATAATCAAAAAAAGGCTAACACTGTTTAAATTACTCTATAGATGTGACAGCCGGAGGAATAGGGAAAATTAAATAAATGAAGAAATCCTAATCCGTCGTCTGTCGACATTCCCCTGCCCCGCACCACCGGGCTTACCTGCAGGAGCCCTGACAGTCTCTATGGCTGCTTTATTTATTCATTTATTAAGCGCGCGAATACTCAAAGTTGTCCTGGTGCCGAAGAAGGTAAAATAGGAGCCTTTCTAAGGTATTTATACAGATGTGTCTTTGGAGCCTTCCAAATTGTTAAATGATTTGCCTCCATCCGTAACACAAATGGCAGTTTGTTCCAGGCCTGTGCAGTATCCTCTGAGAAGATACGTCCTCCCAATATAACATCCTGAAATGTAGGCACAACATGAAGTTTGAGAGAACCTGAATGTAGGGTTGTAATAGAAGTATTTTAACAAATTGGAAATGTAATGCTTCCATTTCTAACGATAATGGCATTACTCCTAGTCCTACTCCCTCGCCTTCCTTCAGTACAATTGAGGCCCCGCCTCCCACCCAGACCCACCCCCAGCATAAAAACTCTGCCCGCCCCCACCTCCACCTGTACATAAACAAGCCGAGCTAGCACTCAGTTGAACCGCACCGGGAGGGAGGGAGGGTCCTTGAAGGAAGGCGAGGGAGTAGGACTAGGAGTAATGCCATTATCGTTAGAAATGGAAGCATTACCTCCCGTCCCTCCCTCGCCTTCCTTCAGTACAATTGAGGACATAGCAAGCAGAAGAAAATAGGGACGGACAACTGAGTGACAAAGAACACAAAACAGTGCCCAAAACACAGCAGAACAACATCCCTGGCCTCGCAAAGAGGACAAGACCCTGAGGCCCGAACCCCCAAAGGAGGAACCACCCCCACAAGAGGAAGAGCCACCAAGAACGCGGACCGAAACCCACAACCGGAGTTGGACCACAGCGAATAGACAAAGAGACCCCCACCCGGAAGGACTCCACAACCAGCAGGCCCCACAGCAAAAGATGCCGGACAGCCAAACCGAGCAAACGAGACTCCACAGCCAAGAAAGGAGCAGGACAGAACACAGGCAAAAGCAACCTGTGACAGAGCCAAAACGCCGAGCCACCGGAAGGGACAAAGAATGGAACCGGACCCAAAAGCAACAGAGCCAAACAGCCCAGACAGAAAGGAAACATCCAAAAACAGGGCCCAGAAAATCCCCAAGCGCCCCGCAGGGGCGATGGCAACCAAAAAACAAGGCCCAAAGGCAAAAGCCGCAACCCAAGACCCCCAAGGGGCCCAAAGGGAGGACCGGACAGGACATCCAACACCAGCAGCAAAGACCCCGAAGGGAAGGACCCGACAGGCCAGGGAACAAACACCCAGACACGGAAAAAAAGAACCAGGCAACAGACCCCAGGCAACACGCAAGGAAGCCAGGAGCACCATGAAGCTGGAAAGCAACACACTGCACTCGCAGAGGGGCCACCGACAACCCCAGCAGGACCCCAGCTGGAGGGAACCTCCACACCAAAAGGAGGCCAGCACCACAGGAACAACACCCAGAGCAGAACAGCAGGACCAAAAAAGGCCAGCAAACGCCAAGCAGAGGACAGCCAAGAGGAGGACCGAGGGGAAGCCCGCAAGCCACCGCCAACGAAACAGGAACCCCCAACACAGCCAAGACCAGCTGCACAACAGCCAGGCAGCAGGGCAAACCCCGCACAGAACCCAGGGGAAGGACACGAAACTCCAAAGGGCACGAAGCCACCAGAAGGAACCTCCACCGAGCGACACACAACCCGGACAGGAGAGGAAAACAAGGAGCCCAAGGCCAAGGGGGGGCAACCAACAACCCCCGAGCACAGACCCACCGCGCCCGCACCAGAAAGGCCCGAGCAACGTAAAAGGCAGGGCAGGGAAAGGCACACCGAAGAGCCAGAGGCCCAGGAGAGGGCCAGATGCCCCCCCCAAGACCCGGGACCCCAGCCCAGAGACCCTAACCGGGCCACCCAGGCCGACCCCGGCGCCACAAACAGGACCACCACAGGGAGGCCCCAAAGACTCACCAACAGTCCAGACACAGGGAAGGAAGGACCCAGCATAACAGAACTGCCAGCACACAGGACACCCACAGAGGCAGAGAGCCGACAGCCCCAGCACCCAGACCAGAGTACCCAGAAACAGGACGCAGGCAACCAAGGAACAAGGACCAGAACCTGGACCCACCCAGGACGCGGCAAAGGACAACGCCACCGGAGCGTCAGACGGAGCCAACACGCACAGACCCGCAGAGAGCCCCGAAAGGGCACCAGGGCAAGGCCAAAAGGCCGCAACAGCAACCAGCAAGCGGACCCCCGGGAGAGCAGCAGGAACCAGAACAGGAACCCGAACCCAGCCAAGCCCGAACAGGCCGGCAACCGAAGCCACCACAAGTGGAGCCAGAGGAGCCAGTGAACACCGAGCCAGAAGGCAACAGCGGCCGAGCCACCAGGAGAGCCCCCCCCCCCCGTGGACCGACCGACAAGGGAAGCAGGGACAACAGACCCCGAAGACCAACCCAACAGGAGCCAGAGGGACAGGTCGAGAAGAAGAAAACAAGCCCAGGGAACACCGCAGAAGCCAGGCACCCCGGCACAAGCAGCCACAGGACAAGCCGGAGGAGCCCCCGGGGCCACAAGGCCCGAACCCAAGAAGGAAGAGAGGCCAGGCAACCGCCGGACAAGGGAACGGGGCCGAGCACAGACTGAACGAGAGCCACCTAATAGCGCCCGGACATGCGGGAAGACCCAGGGCGAAGGCCCGAGGCTGAAGAGGAAGGAAGCAGAAACGGGCATACCCCACATAGAACCGCAGGAAATGCAGAAAAGAAGCAGTGACCGGGAAGTGGAGAGAAGCGACCCCAAAATACAGGGCATGCCAAAAACCACCAGGTAGGGCCCGCGGAAAGGCAGCCCGAAGGGCCAACACACGGAGGGGCACCAGCCAAATCCAGGAGCAGACCCCCAGGAGAACCAGGACAGGCACAAAGCCGCCGGACACCCCAGCCCCAGCACCAGAAAGGAGCGGGCCCAAGACCCAAGCCCCACCGACAGGAACCCAGCAGACGGAACACATGGCAAGCAAACAGGACACCCAGTCCAGCAGAGCCACCCAGCAGGAACCGTAGACAGGCACCGGAGACAGCCAAACCCTCTCCAAACCGGAGGAACCCGCACCAAGCCGACCCAGCACCCAAGAACAAACAGCAGTGACAGGAACCCAACAGGGCAAGGCACTCTGACCAAGAGGCAGTCAGCCAGGGCAAAAGAAACGGTCAAAACCGCGCCCACCCGAAAGACAGAGGAGAAACCCACAGCAGGGACCACGGAGAGGCCCCAGTGCAAGGCACGTGAGAAAGGCAGGACGCCCCAACTAAGGCAAGGCAAGCAGAGGGCCCAAGGTGGCGACATGCAGCCACCACGAACCGCCACCGCAAACTCCACGAAACCCAGCACCAAGGAGGGCACAGAAGAAGCAGAGAACAGGCCAGCCAGTGCCACGGCAGCAGCCAAGCAGAACAACAGGCCCACCAAGCAGCGCGGCCAGGACAGAGGTCAACTGCACAACTGGAGGAAAGGGGCGACCCCCACCAAGAAGCACAGCCACAGGAGGAAGACAGGGACGCGCAGCCCAGAAGCAAATGCCCCGGCGCAAACCGAGCGCGCAGAGAAACCTGAAACCAATCAGGACCAACACAGTGCAGAAGGAAGAAGGAGGGCTGGGAAGAGACCGCCAACGGCAGGCCGCACAGGAAACCGCCAATCAACTGGTAGCAGGGCAGCACCACAGCGGACATAGCCACACGCACCACGCACATACAACAAGTATGAGCAACGCACGCTACACACAGCACCAACCCCCACCCCGGCACAAAGGGGCAAGCCCAACCAGGAGGGCCGGGGACACCATGGAAAGAAACCCACAGGCCCCGCCCAGCAGGAAACAGGAAAACCCTGCCGACCAGCACAGGAGTCCAGCGACCCACGGCCCGAACGCGCACCACCCTGGAGCCACACACAGAGCAGAGGCGGGAGAAGGATCCACACCCAAGGACCCAGACGGGAACCAGTCGCACATAGGACCAGCCGGAAGAGGAAGGGACGCGGAAGGCATCAACCAAACCCCAGAACACAGGACAGTGCAGCCACAATCAAGCCCAGCACCAACATGAGACAAGAAAGGCAGAACACCCCCCACGGAGCCTCAGCGCGACAAGGGCACCCCAGGGGGACCGGAGACCCAGCAGCAGAGGAAGAGGACACCAGTACACCCCCAACCAAACCCCAGGCGACCCCGTCAGGAGCAGACCCAGTGGCAGACAACCACCAAGGCCACCACCAAAACGAACATGGAGCAGCAGGACAAGAACCGAAGCCAACCAGCGAAAACCAGTGCCACCAAAGGTCTTAACTGAGGCACAGCACCAATGGCCTGTATACATCATCCACAGGGCAAGAAAAACGCACAAGCAGG
The DNA here is from genome assembly GCF_964263255.1 of Lissotriton vulgaris. NCBI lineage: Eukaryota > Metazoa > Chordata > Amphibia > Caudata > Salamandridae > Lissotriton > Lissotriton vulgaris. Next base: position 986,270,822 of record NC_141695.1, on the reverse strand, counting down.
CCGTAGAATCCACAGGTCGCAAAATGTACATATACTCCTCAGTACTGCGAAGAACCCGTCAGCGGCACACAAGTCCAGTCGGCACGAAAAGGACACGAGAAGCCGAGGAGCCGTGGATGGAAAAAGGCACAGGACAATACACAGTGCACTTCACTACAGAGGAGCAGAGGGACCACAGCAAGGAGGCAGGGCCATGCTCGGCCCCCACCGGGCAGCCGGCAGAGTGGCAGTCCCCGGGGGCAAGAAGCAACGCGCCCCGCCAAGAAACAAAAAAGAAAACGGGCACAAACCCGTCCTACCTGGACTCCTGTAAGACAGCACACCGGGAGGAGGCAGCCACGCAGCCCGACCCGGAAACACAGCCCCAGCCACAGGAGGACCGCCAAAACACCGCAGCGGATTCCCGAGCCACCTCTCCGCCCCCATACCACGAGGGAGACGAGGAGAGGAGGCACAGCCAGGAGAACGCTGCAGAGGACACCGTCGCCGCAGAGAACAAGCACGAAGACTCCCCGGCACCGCCACAGGGAGGAACTGAAAGGGTGAGTCTCACTAGTGAGACAGAAAAAAACAGGTGGAGGTGGGGGCGGGCAGAGTTTTTATGCTGGGGGTGGGTCTGGGTGGGAGGCGGGGCCTCAATTGTACTGTTGGAAGGCGAGGGAGGGACGGGAGGTAATGAGCATAATGCATGTGGACAAATGACAGAGACGCAGGGCCTTCCATTCACATATTTCTTGCTTTCAAGAAGGCCAGCTAAGTTCTCTCCTGACCTCCTTCATAGCAGGCATAATATCTCACCTGCTTTCCCATCCCTTCCCACCTTCTGTTGTCAAATCTCCTGTGTAGTCTTCCCAAGTTCCTTCCATCCCCATCCCAGTGTAGCCCGATCATCAGGGGTTCTCTGGTCCTTCCAATCCAAGCCACCTGTTTACGTCAGAGGAGAAATAACAAGTTGTGGGAACCTGCGGATGGCCACGAGTGTTTGGCCCCAACCCAAAACAGCAACTCCAACACTCCATCTTGGGAAATTGCCTTTTTTTGGACTTTGGATTAGATTCAATCAATGGATTTTACTTTAGGACTTTAGTACTATGATTTTAACTTTTATTATGTTTCTCTTTTATAAATTACTCTATAGATGTGACAGCCGGAGGAATTGGGAAAATTAAATAAATGAAGAAATCCTATTCCGTCGTCTGTCGACATTCCCCTGCCCCGCACCACCGGGCTTACCTGCAGGAGCCCTGACAGTCTCTATGGCTGCTTTATTTATTCATTTATTAAGCGCGCGAATACTCAAAGTTGTCCTGGTGCTGAAGAAGGTAAAATAGGAGCCTTTCTAAGTTATTTATACAGCTGTGTTTCTGGAGCCTTCCAAGTTGTTAAATGATTTGCCTCCATCCGTAACGCAAATGGCAGTTTGTTCCAGGCCTGTGCAGTCTCCTCTGAGAAGATACGTCCTCCCAATATAACATCCTGAAATGTAGGCACAACATGAAGATTGAGAGGACCTGAATGTAGGGTTCTAATAGAAGTATTTTAAAAAATTGGAAATGTAATTAGCATAATGCATTTGGACAAATGACAGAGACGCAGGGCCTTCCATTCACATATTTCTTGCTTTCAAGAAGGCCAGCTAAGTTCTTTCCTGACCTCCTTCCTAGCAGGCATAATATCTCACCTGCTTTCCCATCCTTCCCACCTTCTGTTGTCAAATCTCCTGTGTAGTCTTCCCAAGCTGTTTCCATCCCCATCACAGTGTTGCCCGATCATCAGGGGTCCTTCCAATCCAAGCCACCTGTTTACGTCAGAGGAGAAATAGCAAGTTGTGGGAACCTGCGGATGGCCACGAGTAATTGGCCCCAACCCAAAACAGCAACTCCAACACTCCATCTTGGGAAATTGCCTTTTTTTGGACTTTGGATTAGATTTTAACCTTAGGACTTTAGTTCTATGATTTTAACTTTTTTATGTTTCTCTTTTATCAATTGAAATAAACGTATCTTCTGATGTCCCAACATGGTTTTATTTTGCTCATCTCCTACCAATTTGACTTAGCCATCACAGAAAAATGTAACTTTTTGATTCTTCCATTCCTAAGTGCTAGCCTTTAGAAAAAAATGTTGAAACAAAATGGGACATATTTTCAAAATAGTAACATACATTTTATTGTAAAATATGGTGCTATGAATATATGTTACTTTGCACGTAGAATCCATGTTGATTTATGAATGTTATGTTGTAGGAAAATGTCAAGCAATAAAATAAACTGACACGTTATTAATAAAATCTTTAGAGACACTATTCATGAAAAAGAATGGTACGTCAAAGTCATGTTGATCTAGATAAAAATATATATATTACATTCAATGCTATGTGATGGGTGGGTATACAATGTATGTGTGTTTTTGTGAGATTGAGCATAGAGGTTCTTGGGGAAATATTCATGCGTTTGGTGGTTGTTGTCCTCACCCATGGTTGGCTTCCTCATCACTGGGTATGCGTTAGAGGGTGCACTGCAGTTTGTGGTCAAGCTTGCAGGTTTAGAGTTGGTGGGCTTGTAACTGATACTGATTTGTTGGTTTTACGATTTTGGTTCTTGGATAGACCTACAAAGTGAAGTTGTACCCCAATTGACTGAGGGGAATAGTTGGGCTGTATAGAAAGACACAGGTACCTGTGTGATCTGGCCTGTATTATCATCATGTCAAGGGCGTGTTGAATTACCATTATGCTCCGTCAAGAAACAAGATGTTTACAGTGTAACTTTGCTATGCCACGGATGCATGTTTTCATCTCATGCAAGGCAGCGCTAACTCTCTCTCATTACAGCTGCTAGTTGAGGTCCAGTTTTGCATAGTCCAACAACGGCATTCACAGAGGATTTCTGCTGGAACAACTGATTTTACCAGAGATCAGAAATAGGCCATCACTACCCCCGCAAACTGTGGTCTCCCCAGAATGCGAGCAGATAGGCCACTATGTCAATTGCTCACACCAGGCAGCTTGCAAAAGGCATTTTGTTAAATAACAGAGTGGGGTTCCTCACCAGGGCTTTCTTCTAACTCACTAGATGAAGAGAAAAGTGGTATTGCACCTACATTGATGGAAGGAGTTGGCGAGTAAACTGGGATAGTTGTATATTGAAAAGACACTTGGCCTGAGGATATAAAGGCCCAAAAATCATAAAAATCATAAAAACTATCTTTTCATATCCCCTTTTATTATTGAACCATTGCTTTATAGTTTGTTATTGCCTCACATGTGCTTCACTTGGTTCTCATGTACTTATCTATCGTTTTTTGTATTTGAACTTTATTTTCAACAAAATAAAAATTTTATTAAACTGAAAAGACACTTGGCCAACAGTTCTGCATAGTTAGTGCAATGATCCATGTTGTAGTAGCTCTTGACTGTGTACATGCATTCCAAAAGGCAATGTGTTTTAAGGAGACTTCTGGCCAACCATGAGTTCATCTTTGACATATTTTTCTGTGTGAGACCAACAGTCCTTCCCATTCCAGTTCTGCCTTCTTCGCTCTTGCTCCTCCACCTTCTCCGGTGAAGCTGTGGAGGCTACAGACCTAGCACCATGGATGAGAATCAGGTTTTTTGCAGATCCTGCATGCCATCCTACCCTTTTGGATGGTTCTGTTAAACCACTTATTTATTGTTCTAATATTCAGTATATTCAATATACGTTCCCATTGTGAATTAAACAGTGTGGATGGATTCACTGTCTTTGTGACTTATATTTTTATTATTATTATTTTTGTCCTACTTATACTGGTACCCCTTCCTTTGAATACTTTTGGATGGTTCAGCATCATTGTCATACTCATTGTTCTCAGGAGCTAAAACGAAAAGGTCAGTTGAAATCATACATGTTTCCATTACAGATTGTATAGAGTCATAGAAGTGACAGATAGAATACCATCAGTGATCAATATTTGTCACTTTAACTTCAAGAAATAATTCAAATAATGATTTTATCACACACTATTTATTATTTCATGGTTCAAACATTACATTATTGACAATCTTACCTGGCTTGCAATGGACGCTTGCTTTGTGGACAGACCCTTGAATGTCAGCTGTTATACCTTTGTCCTGAAAATTGTTGTTGGTCATATCTCCCTAGAAAGAGCAACTGTCACGTCACATAACAAAGATACATATTTACTTTAGTGATTGAGACATTTAAATATGATATAAAATAATGTCAACAAGATCTAGATACATGAGGTTTAATTCAATTATAAAATAAATTTAGACTGACAAGGAAATCCGTGTACATAAATGTTGTAGGGAATTCCTAGTATTCTAAAAAGATAGAAAACAGATGCCTATAATGATGTCAATGTTTTACCTGATGGACCAATGGCAAAGGGTCTAAATTGCTGCTTGAATGATGTGCCATGACATCTGATTAGTGGTCTGTATTTCAGACGCCAGGGACCATTGGATTAGTGAAGCTGTGCATAAAGTATTCATCATGTCTTTCCTTAAAGAAATATATTATCATTGTACTCATTGAGTATTATTGTATAAAGAAAAAGTCAGTCATACACATATAGCTTGAACTAGATTATAAGGATCTGCTTAATGTGACCTATTGGCTGAAACCTGATATTTTATACACTGACAGACAGGAAAATTTGTATTGTTGCCATTGTTTAAATGGATGATAAGAGAGGCTAAACATGGAAACGCAAATCATTCTCAATACAACTGATTAAAGGATCCATTTAGTGACATTATGTGATAAAGATCAGCCTTATTATATCCTTACATATCAAAAATCAACCATACACATATATTGTGTCATTTGACAGAGTATCAAGTTAGTTTAAAATAAATCCATTCCAGTATTGAGAGGAATATGGTTATACACAATTTAATTAAACATACTAAAGGCTTATCAGTCTCTGCCACTAATCTTTTATCAGTGGACAATTCATATCTCTATTCAGTGGGTGGGTTAGAGGAGGAGGTGATGGTAACTGGCTGATAGGAAGACAACACAAGAGAGTTTAATGGGAAAAGGCATATCAATCTTTACTACTAGTATAAAGAGAGAACATAAACCTTTTGGCAAAGTAAACTCGGGAACCACAGCGCCAATCCACACACCCAATACATTGTTGGAATCCTCAGGGTGTGTAGATGGACATAGGCGACATAAAATAAAAATAAAACGTAAATTAAAGAATTAAAATTTACAAACAAAGTAGTCCCCTAAAACTAGTGCCGGCCGCGACATAGCGTGACCAAGACTTAGCCGTGCGTGATGGCGATAGGTGGGGAGGAGCGGTGACGAGCGGCGAGGAGTGGCGGTGAAGTCCGGAGCTCGGGGAGAAGCGGTGGCTCAGGTAAGGTAAGGCGCGAGGCAGGAGGCGGTCTGGGCAATGTTGGGGCGGGCTGGGGCCCAGGAGTGGCGGTGAAGTCCGGAGCGCGGCTCAGGTAAGGCAGAGGCGGGAGGAAGGTGGGCGGGAGGCGGGAGGCAGGCGGGCGGGGGGTGGTCTAGGCAATGTCGGGGCGGGGGCCCGGCCGGGACTGCAGAAAAACCAAAAATGCTGCCCCCAGCCCCCTTCTGCCCCGGGCAACGCCGGGGCGGGCTGCTAGTCAATATATAAGCCTATGAGATGCCAAAGCAAGTTCACATTGATTAAAAGTAACAAGAACATATCTGATAACGATGCTGTTAAATTAATATTGGTGGATATTAAAAATATTCCTACAAAGCACAAGATTGTGTTAGTATAACAGACCAAAATATAACACACCAACATGTGTAGTTGGCATCTATTTAAACATGTCTTGTTTGTCTCTCTGTCAACATAGTTGCTACTCCTCCTCCAACAGACACTATCAAAGCAATCAAAATAGGAAACATATACAATTAAATATAAGCATAACCATTATGTAATTCAGAGTAATAATCTGTATGTGAGTGAGAATTGTGAGATATGTACCTGTTTGAGAGGGGAGGAAAAGGATGATATGAATATTGGATTAGGGAAATAAAATAAAAATAGGCAGGTGTCATGATCTACTTGCCCTTACTTTGTGACTCCCTGGAACAGAGATGCCATGTAGCAGGTCAGGGATAGCATAGGTTTATGGAGAGGGTTGAAATGAAGACAGGATCTAGGTCCTTTTCTAGGAAAAGCATATGCCACCGGTTTACAGGGGGACTTGTCCTTCACATGCATCCTTTTGCCATGAATGCCCACTTATACAAGTGGCATTTCTAAAATAGTAATAACGAATCCGCTTTCTCCAATAAGCAGGATTTATTATTACAATTTCACACAAACCAAACATGGCCACTCCACCCCTTTCATATCAGTAAATACCACTGAAGCATATATCAGGGTATCCGCAAAGCGAACCTATGAAAGGGCAGCCTTGCTGTAGTGAGAAACCAAGTAGGCTGTTTGTCACTACCAGGACATGTCACAAAGCTAGGGCACATGTCCTACCTTTTACCTACGCAACACTCTGCACATAGGACTAGCTAGGTCTACCTTAGTGGTGACTTAAATGTAGTAGAAGGGCAGTTTCAGGCATAGCAACCACTTTAAGTGCCCCGTCACTGCAACAGTAAACTGTGCACACAGGCCCTGCACCGTCAGAGGCCTGAGACGGGTTTGAAAGTCTGCTTTGGTGGGTGGCACACGCAGCTCTGCAAGCCCACTAGTAGCATTTAATTTACATGCCCAGGGTACATTGAATGGCACTGTACAAGGGACCCACAGGTAAATTAAACATGCCAAACAGGTGTAGACCAAACTTACCAAGTTTAGAAGAGAGAGAACATGCACTTTAGCACTTATCAGCCGTGGTAAGGTGCCCAGCATCATAAAACTAACAAAAAGAGGACAGAAAAAATCCGTGAGGAAGGCAAAATGTTTGGGGTTAATCTTGCAAAAACGGTCAGTTCCAATACCTCCCGCACCCAAGGCCCTTTTTTCCAGCTCTGGGAGCAAGTTCACTCTTCATTAAGGAAGCTATTCAAATCTTGGATGACAGCTGGTAGGTCATAAAAATGGGCTCAGATAGGCATTAGTAAGGTAATGTATTGAGGTCATAGAATTAACTGTAGACATTAGTTAGCATTAGTTAGCATATGCTTGGCCGCCATCTTGACGCTTTTACGCACGTTATTATTTGTCTTTATTCTAGTGGATTGGCTGCTGGTGCATTCTCACATGAGAACCGTTTACTTTTCACACATTTGGCTGTACACAGTGCATCTCGTCTGCACACCGTGTTGAAGGTCGAAAAAAAATGTATGCTGTTGATTCACTTTGGTCAGCCCCACACCCATAGACATAACATCGAACACAGCTGCACTAACTGATACTAAGGTGCTTTTTATATGGCATTGCATGCATGAGAAGGCACTTGGAGAGATTTATTCCAACGACGAAGAAATGTGCTTGTCCTGAGATGTAATTACTTGCATCTAAACTTGGAGGTTTGGGGTCCGCCTGACGAAGCCTAGAGGTCTTCTACACTTATAATACACTTGCTTTTAGCATGGGGAGGGTGGTAAGGCATAGTAGTCCTGTTTCCACTGTCATTATAATATGATTTCCCCTTTTGTGCTTTATGGAATTGTAACCATGCTTAGTATATTGTTCTTATGCAGTTTGATGCTTGTGTTGGCTAGTACACTGCATTATAGAGCACGTTAGTTAAAATAAACATGTTATACTATGTTGTGTCTCTGTTTACTCACATTGTGGACAAGTAGGAGTGTATAAACAAAAGAGTATTCTTCTCACCACGATTCCTGAGAGGGACGGGGTGTCATATTCTAGGATGTCCAATCATTGGTAGCTTCGCTGTAGTACGGAGAACACATGAGACACTATAGCTAGTCAGATTGGGGTTCTGCGCACTGAGTTGGGTTTTCTGGTACACCACTACACACTGAGGTCCTGCTTTCCTTTGCATAGTTCTGTGTATGTGCAGAATCCCTGGAACAGTAACAGGTAGCTTTTCTAAAAACACCAGATTTAAAACACTTTAAAAGGCTAGCTATGAACTCTGTAGCTGTTTCCTAAGCAGAGAAATGAAATATTAAATGTAGTGTTGTTTCACAGTGCTTTCTTCGGGAACAGTTACCCCTGTTACAATGAAAATGGTTCTGACGATGATTTCAGTGTAAAAACAGTCTTTTACATATCCTACTTTTAAAATACAATATCCCATGCCTTATGAGCATGTAAGGTCAGCTTAGTGGCAAGATTAAAATTTATAAGGAGGGTTTAGACCTGTCAAAAGTGGTTATTTTGTGTGGTAACAGATCAAATTTGTATCTGCATAGTTACGGCATACATAGTAAAGGCATTGTGTGTTAAAGACATTGTTGCAAAGGCTTTTTTTTAATTTGAATTTGCAGTTTAAACCTGCACAGCCCAGCAACTGGTGGTAGGCCTGCAGTTTTGTTTACATTGCCAATATTGTGGATGATACTTGCAAAATGTAAATTATAGTCTCTGGGTATACGGGGGTACCATATCCTCGGTGCTAATAGGTAGGTTACATATGTCAGTCAGGGGTATTCCAATGGTACCATATTGAAAAGAGGAGCACAAGTATTTTAGCACTGATTAACAGGGGTTAAGTTAATAGAATTATATAGCCAGTAAAAAACAAGGTTCAGCAAAAAGGCCAAATAATTTGAGGAAACCCTGCAGAAAGTGTAAATTTGCAAATGGATTATTGTAAAACACCAGAATCAGATATCTACAAAAAAAAGAATTAATTTGTTAATACCAATTTTCAAGGCCTTTTCATGAAATGAGCTCCAACTAAAAATCCTCTTATATACCATCTTGAGGGACAATACTATTCCTTATTAGTATCATGTCAACTAGTTTCTAATACATCGTTGTGCAACTTTTATATTATTCTAGTCCTGTTGTCAGGGTTGGATTGGGATTAGAAATCGGCCCTGGCACGCCCCCCAAAAAAAAGTGTCCCACATTTGCATTTTGTCTTTCCACAAAACACTGCTTTGGCGAAGTTTTATAAAAAAGAAGACGGGTGGGTGTCTCTGACAGAGGCAAGTTTTCTTAATTTTACTTAGATTTTTGAAAATGCGCGGAAAACAAGTGAGGCCTTATTTGTTCAGGCCCCCTGTCCTGCTCAATATGCATACTTTAATGGGGCAGCCCAGCAAGTGAAAGAGAGTGACACCTCTGCCCGTTGATAAAAGGGAGATAATTGACGCCCATCTGCCTCCAGAAAGGCCACTCAGGCACACACTGGGCCGCTGGCGTCATCTGAACAACACAGACACTGCCCAAATCAGCCCCCTCAGGCTGCCCAAAAAAGCGGCCCACAGCTGAAACTCAGATACCGGCCCCTCTGGCCATTGCCCGAGTGCCTGTCTTACCAATCCAATCATGTCTGTTAGGTTCCTTGTTATATGTCACTACACGTGCATGATTATGAGGTTTTATTAAACATGGCATCTCTGCTTTGGGCTCCTTGTTTATCCTCTTTCACCGCCCTCCCCTGATTTGGGTATGATTGTCTTCAAGGGTGTTGTCTCCTACCACCCACTTAGTCATCCACATAACTGTTCAAAGCTCCAACCTCCACCGCCGAAGTGATAGGGGCAGAGCAAAGAGCTTAGGGGGCCTTCTGGCAATAGCAGCAACATAGGACTGGAAGGTGAGTGGGGAAATTACTGGATGAATGTCTGCGCATCTCAGTTACATCTCTTATCCTATATCTGATTTTTTCAAGCGCATCTAGGACCTCATTTATAGAAAGTGATAAGGAATCATATTAATAAATTACATTCCTACTGCTTTGTTTTAAGATTATATATTACAAATCTTCTCTGAATTCTGTTAATAACATTTACCTCCATCAGTTATTTAATGATATTTTTCCCTTTGATATCCACTTCACTTCCTGTGACAGTATATATTCTCTTTCACCTCCCTTATCACATTATTATAATTATACCTCACAGTGATATTACATCCTAATGACTGACTTTGCACTTCGGTGAATTAAGCTTTAGTTTACCCTGATCATTCTTTAAGCAATTTGAAATTCTGCCTCGTTAATTTAACTTTATTGAGCAGATAATTACATCACATACATGTATAGAGATCACCACAACAGCGCTGAAAAGCTTTTATTTTGCTCCATCCCCCTTGACGCTGAGAGTTTCTTTTGTACTGGGTATTGCCATTTAAATGTAATGTGTTGGTGCACAAATAATGAACGAACAAACACAATATGCATGTTCTAACTCATTCACCTTTCAAAAATCGTAATTGCTTGACATAACTCCGAAAGAATGTTTTATTCCTAATGTGTCTCACTGTATTTGCGGATGAATATATTAGTGACCTGACTTATGAATAAAAAAAAAATCTTTAATGTTTCGCTTTTCATAGTAGAATTCTTTCATGCAATGGCAAGAGACGAGACTTCGCAAATAAGCGCGAAGGTTGGAATAAGTTCCCCAAAACTGCACCTCATTACTTTCGCGAAAGATCTGGTAATGCAAAGAATGTAAGAAAAGAAAATGTTTTAGTTACGTTAAATTATATTCATGATATTTTTTTTAATTAACAAATGATATGCCTTGTTGAAAAAGGAAGGACCCACACAGTGGTTTCCAAAGGTGCCATGGACTATAAAACAGATGGCACAAAGGGCCCTCTTCACCCAGCTGGCTTGTAAAATACCGTCATAGCTGGGGAGTAGTAGTTTGCTCGCACTAACTTGCAAATACGTCACTGCATCTGCCTCACTAAAGGTATTTACAGCCCTAAAGACAATCAGTGTTTTGCTGAAGGCTCTCATACAGTGGTCTTCAAACCTTTTAATACGGTGCCCCACAAGTGGAAAAAAAACACGGGCCCCCCTCAAATGTTTTCACAATTATTCATTTAAACTGGCAATGTTAATATGTATAGGCATATTTAAGCATTGCAGTTAAGTTCTATTATAGTTTTAAAAATACAATCAAATACATGATTGCCACACATACTACTCTGTTCAGGCAGGAATTACTAACATATAAAGTATCCATAGTGTGAATATAAGAAATGGGGGTGGGAGTTGTGTAGAATCTTTGGAGTCCCTTCTCTTTTGACACCTTCTTCCAGCCAGGATACAAATTAAAACATATATTAGTGATGGCCCATTACAGAGTAGCTTACTTATACTCATTTTTTTCAGCTTAAAACAAAGCACTGTTATCAGCCTAACGCTTCTATTGGGGATTCCATGAGCCAAACTAAGAATCTATATCTTCAGAGGGCTGTGGTCTTGATCAGAATGGTTTTTCAAACTGGGTTTTTAATGTAGCTTCGAGCTTTCTCTCACCACAACAGTTTTGACTTTTAATTAGCCCCTCCAGTAGTACTGACATGACCTCCAGGTCCACAGCACAACACATCAGGCGCTATGGATGTGGGAGTCACGAAAAAGCCCCAAATGCAAGGAATCCATCTGTTGCTGACACTGGAAGGATTCCCTTTTTCCATTTTCAACACGGGGTGCTCGGGAAGAGCTTTACCAGCAGCTAATGCTTTCTCTTTTTCAATGAGGAGAAGCACACATGGCATGATCATGTCATGAAGCTAAAAGTGAAAGTAAAGTTAGCAGATCTGCTTATTTGACTTGTAATCAAATTCATGCTCAGAGGTATAGCTCAGCTTCCCGAGCACTGTATTTCACTTCAGATGTAATATTGAAAAGGGAAGAATCACCCCTTTCCAGTGATAGTGCTCCCTAGTGTAAGTGCATCCATGAGATGGAATCCACCCAGTAGACCCTAGGGGTGAGTGGTGTCCCATCTTGGGCAAGAGCTTCCCCTAAAATAAAACAATAATTCATCCTGTCTATCCTCACTCAGCCTATACTTTTATACCTTTTGTTCGGATATCAAAAATGGTGTATACTATCACCTGTAAAAACATGCCAGGTGCAACTTTTCAGGCATAATATTGAACCTATTTTGTGGCTATTTCTAGGATTCCTTTACCCAAAAACAAATGTGTGCATAGCATACATTTCTACACTGTGGGAATGACAGCTGGATGTGCAAAAGCAAGTTTTTTCTTCGATAGCAAAACATACTTTTTCAATACAGAAAGCTTTTCTATGCCATTTCCAACAAATGTAGGGGTAATTGGTTCTCCATCCTACCCTTGAAGGGGCATGCAACTTTCTGAACATCCTCAGGATGGAAACTTGTCAAGTTTCACGCTGTGAATGCCCAAAAACATGCATGTTTCATGGTGTTCATGATCTTGCAAGGCTAGCACGTCTTATTTCCACCATACTTCATGTCCTCTCTTTCCCTATTGTGTCAGATCAGATGTATACGTGCTACCTCTGGATATATTTGTCTCACTGCTGGTGTTAAGATTTGCTTCTCTATCATTCATTCTTTACCATTGCAGATTCTTCAAATGAGGTCTCCGATGTGAATTTAGAATCGGCTTGGAGATCTGAGCAGTCTGGTCTCTCCAAATGGACATTGACCGGAGAGCGGAACAACAAAAAGCAAGCACTACATTGGTACGTGGGTGTCCAATTTTGCATCACTGTGCTTACCACCCTTTAGGGATCCTTTTGGTAGGAAAGTGAGCAGCAGATTGTGGTGTGGTCCCACCGAACTATGCCTTAGAGGTAAAACTTGTGAGAAACAGCATTTAAAATAACTTATGTAACTTAAATGAATTTAAAACTAAAGAAGGTGGCATGAGGGAGCAATAATATTAATATTATTAGCTCCTTTACACCTAAATATTTGTAGGGGGATATTGATCAATGTGGAAGGGAGGATAATGAGTTGAACATCAAAGATACAGTTTTATAAGAACATATATGAGCAATTTAGGCATTACATTGACTTAACCCCAGTTTATGAACTGTCGGAAACGCAAAGAAGAATAAGATCGTTGTTACCTTTAATTATTGCATCATTTTGGCAACTTAACATTTTAAAAACTGACACGATATAAGTGTCCAACCAATCATTGTGACTATGGCAGCATCAAACACGGTATATCACTTGCTCTTGAAAGCCATAGGTCAAAGAGCTCATAAATATCAATATATTCATACATAACAACATACAGATGAAGACGTGCTGGTTATTTTACTGATACATAGGATCTTAGAAGCTTTAGTCAATGATAACTCATAAAAATCCTGTGAAGTGTGCCTGTGAGAGATTATATCCGATTTAAAGCAAATGCATTTGTGCTGCCACTTGTAAATCCATTATATCAAAATAATGGTTCATCTTGTGTACAAACCGAAGTTACAGGCTCTCACTCTCAGATAACCAGCTCAGCTCGTATTGAACTACCATTGGTCTATGTGTCATATAAGCTGATCATTGTTAAAAAGAGAGATCATTGTATCCATTGTAGCTTTGGTATTTTCCCTCCTGCCAACGAATATACCTCTGGAAACTAAAACTGTATTACACAGTAATCAATCAATCATAGCATTTGTATAGTGCGCTAATCACTTCAGGAGGGCGCTGAGCTCGGTGTGCTTCCAGCTCTCCGGAAAGGTGGCGGTGTTGAAGGAGGTGTTGATGATGTCTCGGAGTTGGGGTGCGATGATGGAGTCAGCTTTGTTGAAGACGTGGTGGGGGCAGGGGTCGGTTGGTGATCCGGAGTGGATGGTGTTCATAACGCGGGTGGTGTCTTCGTTGCTGACTGGGTTCGGAGGGTGGTGGTGGGGGGCGTTGGCTCGGTGGTTGGGTGCGTGGTCTGTGCGCCGAAGCTGTTGTGTATGTCAACGATCTTGCTGTGCAAGAACGAGGCAAGTGAGTCGCAGAGGTCTTGCGAGGGAGTGATGTCGTTGTTTCCGGCACTGGGGTTGGAAAGCTCTTTGACGATGCTAAAGAGTTCCGTGCAGTTGTGGGCGTTGTTGTCCAGTCGTTCCTTGAATGCTGTCTTCTTGGTGGTGCAGATCAGCTGGTGGTGTTTGTGGGTGGCATGCTTGAGGGCAGTCATGTTGTCTGTGGTCTGATTGTTGCTCCAGACTTTCTCGAGGGTACTGCAGTTCTTCTTGGAGTTCTTGAGTTCTTCGGTGAACCAGGAGGCTTTCTTGCTGCCAGGTCTGCTGGGAGGGGTCTTCAGTGGTGCAAGGTTGTCTGCGCAGATGGCGATCCACTGTGTGAGGTTGCTGGCTGCTTCGTTAGGGTCCGTTGTGCTTGCGGGAGGGTTCTGGCTGAGGGAGGTGGTGAGCTGGTCGGCGGTGATCTTGTTCCAGCTACTGCGAGGAACCTGTTGCGGGTGGTGGTGGGTCGTGGTTCTTCTGAAGCTGAAGTGGATGCAGCTGTGGTCTGTCCAGTGGAGTCCGGTGGAGTGGCTGAAGTAGATGTGCTTCCTGGAGGAGAAGACGGGGTCAAGCGTGTGGCCGGCGTAGTGGGTGGGGGTGTTCAACAGTTGCTCGAGTCCGAGGTTGGCAAGGTTGTCCAGCAGGGTGGTGGTGTTGGTGTTGTTGTTCTTCTCCAGGTGGAAGTTGAAGTCCCCTAGGAGGATGTAGCCAGCGGAGGGGAGGGCGTGCGGGCTGAGAAAGTCAGCGATGTCTTCGCTGAATTGTGTGCGTGGTCCCGGGGGTCTGTAGATGAGGGTGCCTCTGAGGGTCGTCTTGGGGTTGGTGTGTATCTGGAAGTGGAGGTGTTCGTCGGCGGTGAGGGTGTTGTCGGAGTTGGTTGTGATGCGGATGGTGTTCTTGTGTACGATGGCGATGCCTCCTCCGGTCTGGTTGACGCGGTCCCTCCTGGTGATCTTGTACCCGTCCGGGATGGCGATGGCGATGTCATGCGCTGAGGAAGCGTTCATCCAGGTTTCTGTGAGGAAGGCGACGTCCGGTGATGTGGTGTCGAGCAGGTTCCAGAGTTCGACGGCATGCCTGTGGACGGAGCGGGTGTTCAGCAAGATGCACTTGAGGTGGTTGCTGCTGGTTTTCGGCTTGTCGGATGTGGAACAGGTCCGGAGGCAGGTGAACTTGCAGGTTTGGCAGGTGAAGGGTCCATGGGTGCGTTTCGCGGTGGCTCGGTAGCAGGCGGCGTTTCGGTCAGCGTTGAGTGAGTGGAGGGTGGCGGCGTCGTAGGTCCGTCGGGAGGGTTGGCATTGATGTGGACCAGGGGACCTGGCGCTGGGCGCGGTCCAGGCACGGATGGGCGCAGACGGGCTTGCCTTTGGCGTGCCTTCGGCGCAGAATTGGCAAGCCCACTGTGCGTGACCGCTGCGCGTCTGCGCGGGCTCCATATAAGGCCAAGTGGGAGGGAGGAGCAGCTGGGAGGCGGGAGCGGGGCGGCCAACTAGGATACAGAAGTGAAAGGTGGCGGGGCCACGAGGGAGCAGCGGCGGGAAGCGGGGGGCAGAGGGGGGTCACAACAGGGGAAAAAAACGGGAGAATAGCAGAGAGCACTACGAGTCCAACACTACAGTAAAACAGGGAAGAGAGCACAGAGGGGGAGGTAAGAACGGAGTACAATGAAGGCACAGAAGGGGGATTGCAAATGGATGGTTGAAATACAAAATGAAATACAGTAAGACGCAGATGGGGGAAATACATATGAATACAATGAGTCACAGGTGGGGGAAATACAAACGAGTTACAGTGAGGCACAGATGGGTGCAGTGGTGGAAGGGAGAGTGAGCAGCAGCTAGGGGTGCCTACAGCTGGAGGGCCGTGCGGCGTGGGGGTGTCCTGATCAGTACTATTCAAAAGGAGAAGAAACCTTGTCCAATTAAATTTAAAACACCTTTAAAATTACAAATCAATCGCTAGTGAGAGCTAAAAGCAGTCTATTGGTTGTTAACATATTCACCGCTTACCCAGCAAGTGCAGCCAGCCAGTAAACCAAAAAAAACAGGTACAACTCTTGGCCAGGTAGGGAGATATGCTATTAAGGTAAAGCCATCCATGAAGGAATCTGCATTATTAGCACCTGAGGATAATCAGGAGGTCATAGTTAACAAGAAACTGCTTGAAACTCAACAGTCCCTATAATTGGACTCCTCTGATTCAAATGTTTGGATTAACCCAACACATTTTTTGGATGTAACAAGATAAGGGAAGAAAGCAAAGAAATTAAGGATCTGAAATAGCAATATTTAGTCATATCCTGACTTGGAACCTCATAACGTCCATTTATCTGAACTCAGTAGGCTTTGTAACAGGTAAATAAGAAGGAAAGTTACAAAAGTAGATTTTTTTTTTGATTTAGCTAAAGGGGTAATCCTCAGTGCCCATTCAGAATTTCCAAATTAAACATCTTATGCCCAATTTACAAAGGGCCTCCGCACTCGTGGTGGAGGGCCAGCGCTTGTTGCGGGATCTCCACAGTGAGAAACTGTAATACGGACGTCCCGATACAACAGCAGGACCTTTGCCATGATGCGGAAGCCCTTTGAGGAACAGTACCTTGATCATATCTGGATCAGTGATGGTTGAAGAAAACTCTCCCTCACTCCTGTTCTTAATATCATACAGATTTGCATACACAGCAAGTTCACAAATTGCCATCCCAAGGCATAAACAGACATGGTAGAATTACTATAGCAACAAAAGCAAAAGATTCCAAATTTGGGATGTCTAATAGCAGATTCTGAAGATTGAGGAAAAGTCTAAAGGTGTCAAATAATTTAGCTTTTTTGGAAAATAATATAAATATATCATTGGATGACTAATGTTTAAGCAATGTCTCCTAATATGCAACTATTCTCTCCTTTCCTGGAATTCCCATGGGTTCAACAAATCTTTCAAAGCAGGCATTCTAGATATGGTGATTTCCCAGGATTCTATAATGTGTTTTCAATAGACTTGTTTGTGCACGCAGGCCCCATGAAAGGTTTTGTTTCAATCCAACTAAATGCAAATTACATTCCTTCAGGGGTATGTTAACTTTAATTTTGTCAAATATAGTGATACATGTGGTAAGAATTGCATGGAAATTGGCACGGAAAGTTGATATGTTTCCAAATAGCGAAAACAATGAGTTCTTAATCTTGATCAATGTATACATTATATATATTTCATCAACAGATCAAAAAGTGATTTGTAGTCCTTCTGGCATCAATTCACTAATGCAATCTTTGTTGCGGTAGGAGATTTTAACCTTCAGCTAATCGCTACCATTGTGGCCTAAGAACAGGAAGACCCCCTACATGCATACCATGTGCCTATAAATGTTGTTTTCACATGTTACTTGACCTAGGAGTTTATATAATCTCCTACATTTCCATACCTTTTTTTAACTGCTATGTGTGAATGGTTGGTTTCAGACTGATTTGCCAGCATTACAAATCAACTATCAATTAACTGTGTCTAATTGAATAAATATTTGTTTTATCCAGTTATTTTTAACTGGTTAATGCCTTCATTTGTTTAATTGATGATGGCAGTGATCACTGGCTTTTACTCTACAATATTTTATGAAAATTAACCTTGAATCATCACAGTGTCCTCCCGCTCATCATAGAATATCTTCGGTATTTCATAGCCAGATTTTAAGAGAAGCAAATTCTACAAGTGCAATTTCAAACTCATGCAAATAGTATGTTTATTTTTCCCATTGTCCTTTCAATTGTTTAATGTTGAAACAATATCAGTTTGACAAAGTAGGATCACCCTCCTTAATTACGATAAAAGAAGGAGGTTAGACAAGATTTGCCAAGAAGCTAAACGAAATTAAGAAATCTGAGAATACAACTAAAGAAAAGAATGGCACACAAATATAAAAAAACATTTAAATTGTTCTGACCAAAGTATAAAAGGTTTAAATCTGAAATGAAACCTGCATAATTTACCAAAAAATGGCTTTAGTGACGGATAGTATTCCTCCTATGACAATAGTAAATTTTTTCTTCTATGTACCTTTCTAAACCCCCCTCCCCATCCATGCTACTCGGTTTTATGGCATAAACTATTCGCTTCTTTCAATTTTAAGCAAACAAGATGCTTCACACTGGTCACAGGCTGAATTTGGAGCCCATACAACTTTGAACTGCAAATTCCCTGTGAACTAAGGGTTGAGGCAGGGATGTGTTTTAGCGCCTACACTTTTTCTTGAAAAGTGTATGGTGTGCACATTCCACGCCTATCATGCATGCACAGTTTAGCTATCATGGATTGCACGCAGAAGAAACTAAATACATTTACTAAGTACTGTGTAAAAAACTCTTTAACAATACACATGGGTAAACAAATCTATTGCATTAGGTACAAAACCTAGAACGTTTTCATGGTGTATAGGGACATCTAATGCTCGTAATGTAGACTACTATATGTATTTGGAACTATTTTCAACAAATCATTGAAATGGGCAAAGCACCTCAACCAATCTCTAACTTGTACTTCAGCCTCCATCTGAATCCTGCTTGATTTTAATGAAGTCCTTTTCATTTGTGTTTTTCAGTCAAACGTCCCTCTTAAGAAGCGCATGGTGCACAACGCACAACTGACAACTGCTGACATTAAACCTAAAACCAAGGTAGAACATATTGAGATCCTCAGTTTCAATGACAATTTCCACTTTGTTCCTCCACTGTTGTTCAAGCTATCAGGCTTGTACAGAGCTTATCTGCATGGTGAAATTCTGTAGTCCAGTATAAGCTGAGTTATTTCCATAATCTTGCCTGCTCTGACCAAATTAAACTCTCTTTATTTTGTTGGAAAAAATCCATAGTGAACACCACTGGGCTCAAAAAGTACAAAACCAGAAAAGGTCAATATGAACTTGAAGCCTAAATTTGTGATAACGTGTTGACTCCCCTAAAAAAATCAAAAACTAACATCAAACCAAATTCAGCCAATCTGTTTTGCTCTTTAGATTTTCTTTGGATAATATTAATATTTTCCAACATGTCTCATACATACGTTTTGAACTGAGATAAATCATTTGGTCAGCAGTTCCTAAAATACATCTTCAGTAGGTAAGTTAGTGTGCTTTAAGGGGGAAAATTAAGTGAACAAATTGAACGGTGTTGGACCCAGCCTCGTGGCATGGTCCTCGCTGATCTCCGCAACCCCAGAACTACGCGTGGAACTGATTCCCGTCCACCCAGAACTGTACATGACACCCCTACACCGGATCTAAGACGATCCCCAGACGCGTTCCTGCACCCGACCGTGCACGTGACCATCAGACTCCATGTTTGCCACCCCGGCCAGCCAGCCGCCTTCTTCCCTTTCGGCAGCCCCTGGCCACTCCTGGCTACAGCTAGGCGTGCGCGTCCGGCGCGCCCAGACCCGCCCGAGGGGTGAACGACTCATCAAGTACCCAAGACCAAGACTTCCATCACACCTCCGGCCCCCTTCCGAGGAACTGGTTCCCCTCACACCTCTAAACTTTCCCTGGGGGCTGAATTCGATCGCACCTTTGGCCTCCTAGCAAGCTGGCTCCAGACCTTGATGGGCATCTGGGATCCCCTGGACGCATGGTCCAAAGCATCAAAGAACCAGCCGCCCAGACAATCGGCCGCCTGGCCCTCGGACCACCGGCCTCCTGCCTTTGAGAGTCCGGACATCAAAGGGCTCCTGGACTATAAGACAGCCTGCCTCCCATCTAGCCGGCAGTTGTATCCTGGACAAGAAAGCCCTGCTGATCTGATCGCGGCTGACCTTGAGGAGCACAGATTCTGACCCACCGAGCCCTGCTGACGTCGTCGCGGCTCATCCTTGAAGCTACGGAACTGAACCACCGAGCCCTGCTGACGCTGTCGCAGCTCCCTCTCGAAGAGTAAGACTTGAAACATCGGAGCCCTGCTGACCTCGTCGCAGTGCACTCTCTAGAACGAGAGACTCTTGCTACCATCTGGAGCCCTGTGGACGCTGTCGCGGCTCCACCTGCCTACGAGTACTGCGGAGTACTCCAGATCAAGCCCTGCTGACCTCGTCGCGGCTTAAAGAACCCTCTAGTCCGGCTGGACCATCGACGATACCCTCACGACAATCTTGAACCGAAATGAGTGGGACAGCAAGTATCATCGCCAGCCCCCGTACCCCCCAGTTCGAGGATTGAGAACTGTGCGCAGGGTACGCGTTGTACCGACTGGCCCTCTAAGACTGTCCCGCTTCCCCGTTCCCTTGTTCACAAGACTTTCGCGATCCCTCGATCGCTGTGTATTGCTACCTATTTTACTTTGATAAAGTTCATACTTGATAAAGATTCACGGTGTGGTGTCCGTTCGTAAGTGTGGTGTGTCGACAGTGTGTACGATCAGTCCTCCCCGGTGAGGACCTTCCCTTGATAAGACTCGGCAGGAATTGTGGGAGAGGAGGGTCTCGGGTGTTTAAGAGAGCAGTCTTGACCCCTGGGGTCACCGCCTTCCAACATTGGTGGCAGCGACGCAATACGAACCTACGTCTAGAGATCGTACCACTGACACACTACCTGAACCCACACGCAGCAGGAGCAATCATGTCGTCCACAGAATCCGGTGAGAAAACGACATTCGATAAAGATCTATTGGAAGACTACACCCATAGAGAGCTAAAGCAGTTCTGCAAAGAACTAAGTATCGCGAGTACCGGACTAAGTACTAAGGAGGATTTCCAAAAAGCGCTAACGGCTTGGGTAGAGTCCGGAGCATCCCTTCCCCCGCCTGAAGACAACGGGGGAGGGAGACCACAGACCGAACCCAGTACACCGACCGGTGAAAGAAACCAGCAACCAACCCGGAGCCCAGCAACCAGGAGGGATCGGTTGTCGGAAGAGATGGCCGACCGAGAACGTGACCTAAGCCATGAACTAGAACTGGCGCGCCTCAATTTAGAGGTAGAACTCAAACTGACAGAGAAAAAGCTGGCAGTCGAGCAATTGCGGCTCCAGGGGGAGCTGGAAGAGAAGAAGCTCCAGAGGGAGCATGAAGGCCGGAAACTCTAGCTCGAGCACGAGCACGAGCGCAGCCTCAAATACCTAGAGTTGAAAGCCAGAGCAGAGGCCCCCAGACCACCGGGCCTCAGAGAGCCGGTGATCCCCCGAGAAACGAAGGTACACATCCCCAAAGACGTCGTGAAGGAGTTTTATAAAGGAGACGACATCCAGCAGTGGTTCAAGGCCTACGAGGTCGCCATGTCTGCCCACCAGGTCCCCGAGAAGGACTGGGGGGCCGGCCTGTGGAGCCGCTTCCTCAGCGAGGGAAGAGACACCATGCTGGACCTACCAACCACACACATGAACGTCTACCCCCACATGAAAGACGCTCTCCTATTCCGCTGCGGCCTAATGCCAGAAATGTATCGCCAGTGGTTTAAGGAGTGCAAGAAGATTCCTGGCACCACATGGGTGGACTATGTGAACTACTACACCTGGGCCTTAGATGGGTGGATCAAGGGCAGCAATGTGACCACCTTCGAAGGCCTGGTTGACCTAGTCGCTTACGAGCACCTGTCTGCGAATTGCTTTGTAGAACTGAGGCAGCATCTCCTGGACAGCAAGCTCGCCAATCCACGAAAACTGGCTGTTGAAGCCGATCGCTGGGTGGCCACCGAGTCCAGAAGGGGCCCGGGGGAGACCCCCACGGAACGACGGAGGATCTTTCTGCCAGAGAGGTGGGGGAGGTTGAGGTAAACAGCAAGGATCTCAGTCAGGGCCCCAGCGTAGCCCCCCCCAGAAACCAGACCCCCCGTTCTCCTCCCTCGACGAGAGCAGCCTCGAACGTAG
Organism: Lissotriton vulgaris; assembly: GCF_964263255.1. Lineage (NCBI taxonomy): Eukaryota > Metazoa > Chordata > Amphibia > Caudata > Salamandridae > Lissotriton > Lissotriton vulgaris. The sequence goes on along the minus strand of NC_141695.1, from coordinate 986,249,131 downwards.
GCCCCCCGGGGCTCCACCCCAGCACAGCGTGCTTTAAGTGTCAGCAACACGGGCACTATGCCGGTGATCCCCGATGCCCCATGTCCCAGGAATCCACTCCAACTGGCACCTCCACCAGACAGATATCCTCGGTAGCCCTCGAAGAGGAAGAAATCGAAGAGCAGGGGGAGTGGGAGCCCGCAGCCATGGTCTTAGCCTCCCTGGGGAATAGCGAGATGGTCCCGGAGATTACCTGCCCGTCAACACAGAAAAGTATCGTCAGACAGTTAAGGTTAACGGGCGCAGCATAGGAGCCCTTAGAGACACAGGAGCCAGCATCACGGTCGTCAGATACACGCTAGTCCCTGAGTCCCTGATCATCCCTCAAGCCTCTTGCAGAGTGATAGCAGCTGACAATTCCGTCCGCACCTGCAGGATAGCACAGGTTCCGTTTGAGTGGGAGGGAGTCTCGTGCGATCTACGTGTAGCGGTCCGCACGGACATGACCGTGGACTGCCTCCTGGGAAATGACCTAGAGAGCTCGAAGTGGAAAGATGTAGAAAGGAGGAGCCATCTAGAGATGTTGGGTCTGCCCCACTGGGCCTGTGTGAGCACCCGAGCCATGACCGCCAGAATGACCAACCCCGGGAACGAAGAGTCTGAGTTCCCCAGTGCAGCCCCTGATGCCCCGGAGGGAGGCGAGCGCCCCACGGACCTCGACCAGCCCTCCAACGAAGACAGCGAATCCGACGAAGGTCCCCTCGGACCCGTTGTCAATCCGGTCCCCACCCTAGCAGATATCCCCGAGTTGGCCCAGTGGTGCCAAGAAGGAGGACCATCCCTAGAAGAGTTCTGCCAGGAGCAGACCTCCTGCCCTGCCCTTGAGGAGCTCCGGCAACAGGCCGCGGCCCAGGCCGCTGGAGACCAGTCCGGCTCCCACTACCTTTACTGGGAAAACGGCCTACTCTACAGCGAACAGAAGACTGCCGAACTAGGGTCAGCCCGAGTGCTGGTGGTACCCCTAAGTTTCTGTTGTATTCTCCTCAACCTGGCCCACGATGTGCCCCTGGTGGGACACTTGGGCCAAGATAAAACCTACCAACGACTAGTGACCCATTTCTACGGGCCGATGTGGAACACCACTGTAAGTCCTGCCCCACGTGTCAGGCTAGCGGCAAAAGCGGAGGTAAGCGCAAGGCTCCCCTCCAACCCTTCCCAGTTGTCAGTACCCCCTTTTAGAGGGTGGGAATCGACATTGTCGGACCCCTGGACCCCCTGACCTCCCTGGGTCACAGGTTCATTCTTGTCTTGGTTGATCACGCCACCCGATATCCCGAAGCCATCCCCCTCTGGACAGTGACGGCCCCGGTCGTGGGCCGGGCCCTCATGGGGATCTTCTCCCGGGTGGGATTCCTGCGGGAAGTGGTGAGCGACCGAGGCACAAACTTTATTTCCTGGTACATGAAGTCCCTTTGGCAACAGTGTGGGGTGTCGTACAGGTTCACCCCCCCCATACCATCCCCAGGGTAACGGCCTGGTTGAGTGGTTCAACCGCACCCTGAAAGGAATGATCATGGGTCTCGAGGAGCCCTTGCGATGCAAGTGGGACGTCCTCTTGCCCTGCTTCCTGTTCGCATACCGAGAAGTTCCCCGGAAATCCTTGGGGTTCAGCCCTTTCGAGCTGCTCTATGGGCACCCCATCCGGGGTCCCCTCAGCCTGGTCAAGGAAGGCTGGGAGACAGCCCCCTCGAGCACACCCCCGATGTGTTCTCCTATGTCCTGGCCCTCCGGAACCAGACACGGAGATTTCGCGAACTTGCCGAGGCCAACCTGGAGGCCAGCCAAGAGGAGATGAAACGCTGGTACGACCAGAATGCCACTCTGGTCGAGTTTCAGCCTGGCCAACAGGTTTGGGTCATGTCCCCAGTGGAACCTTGTGCCCTTCAGGACAAGTGGACTGGACCCTTTAAGGTGATAGAGCACAAGAGCCAGGTCACCTACCTCGTCGATACGAAACCGGCCAGGAATGCCCTGAAGGTTCTCCACGTGAACCGGCTCAAACCCCACTTTGTGTGTTCTGAGTTAGGATTACTGCTTGCCACTGACGACGGAGAGGAAGAGGAAACGGACCCTCTACCAGATCACCTGTGTGCGAAGGACCAAGATGGCTACGTAGAGGGAGTGAGTCTCTCCTCCATTTCTCACCCCTGTGCAGCATGAAGAATGTCACCGGTTGTTGGGACAGTTCTCAGACCTCTTCTACCTCACCCCCGGCATCACCAGTTGGTGCGTCCACGACGTGGACACCAGGGACAGCCCTCCGGTATGGCACAGAGCCGACCGAGTCCCTGACCGAGTTCGAGCCTGCATCAAGGCCGAAGTTGACAAGATGTTGGCCCTGGGAGTAGTAGAAGCCTCCGACAGCCCATGGGCTAGCCCCGTGGTCCTGGTTCTGAAGGTGGCCGCCCCCGGCACCGTTCCTGAGCTGAGATTCTGCGTAGACTACCGCGGACTCAACGCAGTCACCCGAACCAACGCACACCCCATCCCCCGAGCCGACGAACTCATTGACCGCCTAGGGTCGGCTCAGTACCTCAGCACCTTCGATCTCACCAGTGGCTACTGGCAGATCGGCCTCACGGAGAGGGCCCGGGAAAGGTCTGCTTTCTACACTCCGGATGGCCACTTCCACTTCCGAGTAATGCCCTTCGGCATGAAAAACGCCCCCGCCACCTTCCAGAGACTGGTCAACCAGGTCCTGGCAGGGTTGGAAAGTTTCAGCGCAGCCTATCTCGACGACATTGCCGTGTTCAGTGCCCACTGGCCAGAGCACTTGCAATACCTCTGGGAGGTGTTGGACGCCCTGCGCCGCGCCGGGCTCACCATTAAAGCTAGCAAGTGCCAGATAGGACAAAGCTCCGTGGTATACCTCGGGCACCAGGTCGGAAGCGGCCTCGTAGCCCCCCTCCAACCCAAGATAGACGCTATTAATGCCTGGGAGACCCCCACAACCCAGACCGAGGTGCGAGCCTTCCTAGGACTCACAGGGTACTACCGTAGATTCATCAAGGGTTACAGGAGTATTGTAGGCCCCCTCACAGAGTAGACAGCCAAGTCAAACCCCAAGAAGGTTAGTTGGACCCCCGCCTTTCAGACGGCGTTCGAGGAATTGAAAAAGGCCATGTGCACCGCTCCAGTACTACAGGCCCCTGATTACTCCAGAGAGTTTGTGGTCCAGACCGATGCCTCAGAACATGGCATCGGGGCCGTGCTCTCCCAGGTGGACGACCAGGGGATTGATCACCCAGTAGCCTTTGTCAGCCGGAGGCTACTACCCCGGGAGCAGAGATGGAGCACCATCGAGCGAGAGGCCTTCGCAGTAGTCTGGGCCTTGAAGAAGCTGAGGCCCTACCTGTTCGGTACCCACTTCCAGGTCCAGACCGATCACCGTCCTCTCCGGTGGCTCATGCAGATGAGAGGAGAGAACCCTAAACTGCTACGCTGGTCCATCTCCCTCCAAGGGATGGATTTTACTGTGGAACACAGGCCTGGTGCCGACCACGCCAACGCCGACGGCCTGTCCCGCTTCTTCCGCCTCAGAGAAGAGAACCCCCAAGAGGATGGGTAGTTCTCCTCGTCTTTCAGCTGGAGGGGACGCATGTTGGACCCGGCCTCGTGGCGTGGTCCTAGCTGATCTCCGCAACCCCAGAACTACGGGTGGAACTGATTCCCGTCCACCCAGAACTGTACATGACACTCCTACACCGGATCTGAGACGATCCCCAGACCGCGTGCCTGCACCCGTGCAAGTGAACATCAGACTCCATGTTTGGCCACCCCGGCCGGCCGGCCACCTTCTTCCCTTTCGGCAGCCTCTGGCCACTCCTGGCTACAGCTAGGCGTGCGTGTCCGGTGCGACCAGACCGGGGGGTGAACGACTCATCAAGTATCCAAGACCAAGACTTCCATCACACCTCCGGCCCCCTTCCGAGGAACTGGTTCCCCTCACACCTCTGAACTATCCCTGGGGGCTGGTTTCGATCGCACCTTTGGCCTCCTAGCGAGCTGGCTCCAGACCTTGATGGGCGTCTGGGATCCCCTGGACGCACGGTCCAAAGCATCAAAGAACCAGCCGCCCAGACAATCGGCCGCCTGGCCCTCGGACCACCGGCCTCCTGCCTCTGAGAGTCCAGACATCAAAGGGCTCCTGGACTATAAGACAGCCTGCCTCCCATCTAGCCGGCAGTTGTATCCTGGACAAGAAATCCCTGCTGATCTGATCGCGGCTGACCTTGAGAAGAACAGACTCTGACCCACCGAGCCCTGCTGACGTTGTCGCGGCTCATCCTCGAAGCTACGGAACTGAACCACCGAGCCCTGCTGACGCTGTCGCGGCTCCCTCTCAAAGAGTAAGACTTGAAACATCGGAGCCCTGCTGACCTCGTCGCGGCCCACTCTCTAGAACGAGAGACTCTTGCTACCATCCTGAGCCCTGCGGACGCTGCCGCGGCTCCACCTGCCTACGAGTACTGCGGAGTACTCCAGATCAAGCCCTGCTGACCTCGTCGCGGCTTAAAGAACCCTCTGGTCCGGCTGGACCATCGACGCTACCCTCACGACAATCTTGAACCGAAGTGAGTGGGACAGCAAGTATCATCGCCAGCCCCCGTATCCCCCAGTTTGAGGATTGAGAACTGTGCGCAGGGTACGCGGCGTACCGACTGGCCCTCTAAGACTCTCCCACTTCCCCGTTCCCTTGTTCACGAGACTTTCATGATCCCTCGATCGCTGTGTATTGCTACATATTTTACTTTGATAAAGTTCATACTTGATAAAGATTCACGGTGTGGTGTCCGTTCGTAAGTGTGGTGTGTCGACAGTGTGTACGATCAGTCCTCCCCGGCGAGGACCTTCCCTTGATAAGACTCGGCAGGAATTGTGGGAGAGGAGGGTCTCGGGTGGTTAAGAGAGCAGTCTTGACCCCTGGGGTCACCGCCTTCCAACAAACGGCATATTCCTGCTGAGTTTGAGACACCATCTTCCAAAACAATAATTTATAAAATGTGGCAGTTTGACAAGAGATACTGCAAAAACTGTTCTGCAGCATCTCAGATTCTTGGATGCAGCTATTACTTTAGAACATTTGTAATGCCTTATACAAAATAGAATTTTATTGTTAGAATGTTAAATAATATAGGTCAGATATAGTAATGGAAATTACTTAGAGATTGTTTAATTTAGCTTGGAGAAAGCTCTTCCTATAACTGATGGCTGTTTGTTTCATAATGGAGATTTTAAACATTTATATGACTTTGTTTGGTATACTACTGTTTAAATATACTTATTTATGAACTGAACTGAACTTGTTTCATCCATATCCCACCCTTTGACGGGGTTTTACTTCTGCATATTTTTCCGCACTCGTGGGGAGATATTTTAGTAGCAAAACCAGCTATGCCTACCAGAAATCTCTTTTTGAATTCCAGACATGCATGTATTTTTATCTGTAAATTATGATTTTGACTGAAAAACGTTGTGAAATAAGCTCAATATGTCTAGTCAGTTTTTGGCTGGAGCATAAGAAGCTGTTTCAGGATGTGCACATGCTGCAATATGTTGGGGGTACATCATTTTTAGGGCAGTTTCTTTTATCAAGTTAGGACTACCGTAGGAAATCAGCAATTTCTCCATGGCCACTCCAGATTTTTCACCTTTTGCTGGCACTATTTTTGTGGGCTGTAGAACTCTATGCACTTTAACTCTGCCAACCAGGAATAGAAGAAGAAGGAATAGAAGTGTGTATATATATATATGTGTGTATATATATATATATATATATATATATATATATATATATATATATATATATATTACGCCACTCCACTCCCACGAGCAGTCGCTTGCGCTTTTCCTTCAGAAAAAAACGTGGAGCACAGACCCAGGTAAGTGCTTAAGATCGTCTTTATTTATCTGTTTAGCATGCCGGCCATTACGCGTTTCGGTACACAACGTATCTTGATCACATGACACGAAGTAGTGTCACCTGATCCCTTAAATGCCAACAGACCACTTTTTTTCTATTTTGGTAATGCAGTGTTAAAGTGACAGTGCTCTTTTGTACATAGAAACAGTGCTACTCTGTAATCTTGGTGGTAACAGTATTGGTCTAGTGCATTAATTGACCAGTTTCTTACAGTATATTACCTGGAAAACCTTATATATTAGTTATATCTTTGACAAAAATAACTGTGCAAATAGTGCATTACAGTACATATTTTTGTGCAAATCTCTGTTTATAGCCGAAATTTTCAATGTGCAAATTATGCTTTTCTTGTAAACAAACACTACTTATGTGTGCAAATTTACGCTGATGTGCAAAGCTCGCATTTGAGTCACGGTATAAATACCCTATGTGCAAAATCATGCTATTTTGTGCAAACCTGTGCCTTCATTATCATGGTATGAATACCATATATACAACCAATATTTTTCTGTGCAAATGTACAACTGTATGATACAAATATTTCATATAAAGTAAAAAATATATATGCTAAAACATAATATCCTCTATATATAAATACACACTCAAAACCATCATTGTACATTTTTCACAAGTATTAACACCAATTTGGTCTTAGTTCTATTTCAACTACCACTCACATCTCGATAACATTGTTACCATTATGTAGCTACATGTTTTACCAACCAGAAGCCTCTGGTGGTAATGTGATGTGCCCTCTAAAAACTTACGTGATTAAAAAAAGTGAAGTTGGATTAAAAAGATTTTTTTGTTATACAACGATCACTGGTGATAAGCTGGGAATAAAAACTTTTTTTATTTAATTTAAAAAGATGGTATCAAAAAAGTTTCATAGTTTTTGTTTATTCCTGCTTTTTCCAATGCGTGAGGTCTTTGTTTGTGTGGACTCATTTACACAGGTGTTGGCGTATCTCCCCTAATTTATTTAACATTTTCTGACTGGGGAGCTTGTTTTCCAGTGTTTTATCTAAGTATTCTTACCAGTTTAGAGACAGGTGTACAGGTCTTCGGTAGCGTTCAGACCATGCGGATGTTTAGAATCTAGATCCAGGATATACCTGGTTTCTAATCTACATAATTTTTCATCCCTGTCCCCACCTCTCTTACTTGGGGGTATTGTGTCTAATAAAAAATACTTAAGTAGCTTTACATCGCCTTGATGTTTCTCATTAAAATGTCGGGCAACTGGGTACGTAGGATCTTTATTCTTAATTGCACGGATATGTTGTAATATTCTTTTATGCCCCTGCAGCTTTGTACTTCCCACATACTTCAGCTTGCAGGGGCATTCCAGAACATAAATTACGTATTCTGTTTTGCACGTTACCATTTGTTTTATTTGATGTTCACCCTTGCCAAATGCTAACTCAACACTCTTTGAATTTACCCCATTTAAGCACGCTTTGCACACTTGACATTTATAGAACCCTTTTCTTTGGTTGAAACAATTCTTTTTGGGGTGTTCTATAGGATTATTTACCACCAATCGATCTCTCATATTTGGTGCCCGCCTGCTAGGGACCGTTGGTTTACTAGGGAGGTGATTTCCGAATATCGGGTCATTTTTTACTAGATACTAATTCCTCTGAATTATACGTTTGATCTCTCTGTGCTGCTTGTTATATCTTACAATCATCCTGAAGTTCTTATTAGATTGTACAGGGGGGTCAGCTGTCTCATTGGTTGTCTGTGTTTGTCCTAGGGCTGAGTGTAAGAGTGTTGATCTCGTTATTTCATTGCTTTTTCTAATAGCCGTGTCTATGCATGATGTTGTGTACCCTCGCTGCAGAAATCTAATTTTGCTGGCCTTTTGTGCAATTTCTAATTCCTGGGGTGTGCTGCATATGCGCTTCAGTCTGAGCATTTCCCCATAGGGGATGCTTTGCACTAAGTGTCTAGGGTGATGACTGTTGACATGCAGTATAGAATTTACTGCAGTGGGCTTCCTATGGATTTTTGTTTCTAATTTCCCACTTTCTATATATAGCTCAACATCAAGGAATGTTGCATTTGTTGGGCTTATTTCTGAAGTAAAGTGCAAGTTAATTTCATTCTGGTTCAGTTTATCAATAAATATTTCAGCCTCTTTCTTTGTGCCCTTCCAAACAAAAAATAAATCACCAATATATCACCACCAACATCTTACATGTTCTTTAAGTGTATTCTCAAATTTTCTATGGAGGACCAGTTCCTCCCACCATCCCATATGGAGACAGGCGTAACTCGAGGAGAAGCTGGCCCCCATAGCTACACCCGTATTTGTTGGTAAAGAACATGTTGAAACAAGAATATATTATTGTGCAGACAGAAGTCCATCATGTCCATGAGCATTTTGCTATGTTGTTTATGGGTATCTGGTCTCTGTCTAAGATAAAATTCGGTTGCCCTCAAACCATCTTTATGGCTGATACTTGTATACAATGACGTTATGTCCATTGTTATCAATAAATAGTCTGATTGCCATTGTATATTATTGATTTTTGCCAAAAAGTCACCGTTGTCTCTTAGGTATGAGGGTAATTTATGCAAAAACTCCTGTAAAAAATGGTCGATATATTGAGACATATGTTCCGTCAAGCTATTCATTGCCGAGATGATCGGTCGTCCTGGGGGATTTAGTGGATTTTTATGGAGTTTCGGTATGAAGTATAATACCGGTGTCGTGGGTCTTTCATTCTTCAAAAATAAAAACTCATCTTTGCTTATTAAATCCAATCCTTTCCAGGCTAACAGTTTACTGTATAGCCAGTCATATGTGTTCTTTAACCCCTTCGCTGCGGCGGCTATTCCGCCGCAGCGCTAAAGGGGCGGCCGCATGCTGGTGACAGAACCGCTCCGTCACCAGCTGCGGTTGAGCTGTGCTGGTGACGGAGCGGTTCCGTCATGACCCGCCTCGCTCATTAAAACTGCCGTGCAGGCGCGAAATCAGCACGGCGGCCGGGCCATGACGGAACCGCTCCGTCATCAGCACAGCCCAACTGTAGCTGATTACCGAGCGGTTCCGTCATCAGCAGGGGAGGGGTTAATGTTCCCTGATCACATCGGCAATAGCAATTTATGTCTGCCAGTTGATTTTGGGCCTCTTGTATATAGTCTTTTTCCAAATTACAAGGTTGCCCCCTTTATCAGCATTGCATACAACAATCTGTCTATTTTTTGACAATTTAGTCATCAACTGGTTGTAGCTTTTCTCCATTTTCCTTTGTTTCCTTTGTTTGGGTTTGTTTATAGCTATGTTCAAATCCTTAAGATCTTTGGTGATTTGTTTGTGGTATATATATATTTATTATACAGTTAATTAGAACCGTAACATACAAACTTCATAGTAATACTTAATAAAATGTCAAACATTAAAAATTGTTGTATTTACAAAATCTGGCAATACGAAAAAATGTCAATTCCAAAAGCAGCATTTCAAGTTGATGGCAATATATCCCAATTAGCCAATTAGTCTAAAAGGGGGAGTATATAATATGAGAGACAATAACAAAATGTGACAATGCTTGTTACTGAGAGTTAACTTTCATTAATGTTCGTTTGTGCTTGTCTTCTCCTAGTGCTGGACATTATGCAGTGTATTTAAACTAATGTTAACAAACTTCCCAGCCCTTGCTAGAACTTTTGCTGAATTATTACTGAAGCACAAATCAGAATAGAAGTGCCCGTGGTCCGACTTTCAATGGGGTAGCATTGGCTTGCTCCTAAGTGACACACTTGTCTTTAAGTCCATAAAATATTGTGTAGAAAGCTCATCCACTGCCTGGAAGGTAAATGCGACTTGTTGGACTGCACCATCTACTGAGCCATCCGTTACAGGGAATACACACTTTCAGTATTCCCTGTGTGGCATGACTGTTAAAGTAAACCGTTTGCAGTATGTCCTGTCAAAATAACCTCTTTTGTAAGGAAAATAACTCCTTTTTAAACATCAGTAACTCACCCCTTATGTATGCTCTGTAGCCCACAATGCAGGGTGCATGCTATTTGAAGGTAGGCCATGTAGAAAGTAAATCTCTCAATGTCCCCACAATGATAGGGCCCTGACTGGCCCATACAGAAACACTGAGAGCAAGAATAAATATTAATTCTGCTACCTCTGAGTTGGGCCAGATAGAAATATGATTATTCTATATTTTAAAATATTTAAATAATTATTAAAAGCCTAACTGAATGGTGAAGATTAATTTTTAATACATTTTAAGGAAAAGTAACTTTTTGTAAGTTACCTTTTCCTTGCTTGCAGCTTCTGGATACTAATTTGCATTAGCTCTCCTGCAGTAGCCCAACCAGTATTAGAGCTGATGATGAATTCAAACTGCTTCCAGAAGTGAGACAATGGCTTGGGTGTGAGGGGGTTGAGGGAAGACCCGTTGGGGTGGGCCCAGGAACTTAATTTGCTTCTAAGGAACCTTACCTCTTACTAGCAAAAGTTAGGGGACACCTGAAAAGGCCCCAGCTTTTATCCACCCAGTCAGGCAGGCACCAAACCTGATGATAATGATGACAACGCTGGCCACAGCTCAAGGTGGGCACATGGACTCTAAACAAGAGTAGATGGTTTCTCTGTCTTGGATTTTTACAGGAGAGGAACTATAGGATTGTTTGCAGTAGGGCAAATAGGAAGTGCTGCAAAAGTGGGTTGGTTACCCTTGGGATCTTTTACCCGATTGGTGAGGTAGGAGCCAGGAGTCACCCCCACCCACTAGCTTGAGACAAACATACATGTGGCACTTTCAGCCATCCACTTTAAACACTTTCTGGATCTGTGGAAGAACTTTAGAAGACTGGACCTGCTTTCTGTCATTTGAGAAGAGTCCTGAAGTACTGGACCTTCTCACCTTGTACACATGACATAGACGTGAACTACTAGGGCCAGTTGACTGACCTCCTGAGTAGCTACAGGGCTACAATAACCCAATAGGGGCCTTTCCCTAATGTTCCTAGTTGACCAGTGCCAAATGGACCATATCTGAACCCAGCAGGTGGCTTCCGCTGGTGGGAATTTTGATTCCCAATTGCTGCTCCAAAGGTCTTGGGTGCATTGGCTGTGTTGAACACATCTTCTTTTCCCACTCCTAAAAACATGGGACTTAGACACTTTTTAGACTTCCAGGCCAGAACGAACCACCCCATCCACCTGCCCAAGGCGTAATCTAGCTAGCCTGAGAAAACAGTTTTCTCCCAGTCAATGCTTCTCAGCAGGACCAAATCCGATTCAATTGACCCTCTTTGAGAGGCCTCATATAACCTATTTCTGGATACAGACTGCCTACTTAACCTGCTGAGTTCCAAAAAGAGTCTAAGTCCAACTGTCTAAATCTTGACTTTGCAAAGGTAGCAAAAGAAACCTGGCAGCCAGAGGCTTTTACTGGGCACAACATTTTTGCTTTCTCCTTTCTGTGCTTTTCCTGCTGAAACTAACTACTTCTGAGGGACCTTGTCCAACTCCTATGCGACTGCATGAAGTCTTCTTCAGATACAGACGGCTGTGTTTCCTACTGAAAAATGTTGACTTCTATTTTTGAGGCGAAGTCCCAAGGTAACACTATTGACTGGGTTGAACCTGGTTGGTGCATCTAAACTTGGCCCCATTGTGATCAGATAAAATCGAACCTAGTCCCAGTCTACTGCGACCATTTGACTGCCATTGCTGCTTCATGCTGTTTGGTGTTTTTTTCTGCTTAAAGCTTAGGATATTAGGATATATTAGGAAAGCGCCAAGATACTCCGTGGAGTGGCCGTGCGCTATAGAAGTATATTAATAACATAACATAACATAACATAACATATTCATATCTCCGGATCCCCTACCTGGATTTTTGTCATTTTATTTTACCTATATTTATTACATTTGATTCTATGTTTCTAAATCGGGTTGAGATTGTTATTGCTTGTTGTTTTGACTTTATTACTGTTTTTGTACTGCATATATACTTTACACATTTCCCTAAATTATGCCCATCTGCTCTGTGCCATTGTTACTATTGAGATGAGCTCAGCTTAATTTACTGACTTTGGTGTTCACCCTACCAACTGTTGTGATTTTGCCTTGAAGTGGGCAGTCACCCACCCCAAATAGTAACCAATTTCTCAAGAGTACTTTCAACTAAGATGGAATGAAGTCCTGTGAACCATTACCTACTGACCCTGGGGCATTCTTTTTTGGTTGAGAAAGAAGCTGCCAGATCAGAGGTTACTTTTCGAAAAAACTGATTTGAAATGTCCTGGATACCCTGGGCTTTTTAGCGTGGCATCTGTTGACATGTTTCCTATTTGCCTTTTTGGGACTGTCATGCTTTGCATTCTTTGTATGACTGTCAGATGTTTCAGAGGACGGCTTTGACCTTATAAACTCAGACATTCCCTTGCCTCTAAATAAAGTTAGGTAATCCAACATTTAGTGGATGGGGTATTTGCTGATTTTTCACTTACACCCTATAGCACACCTTTAAGTGCTTGGACACCTGTATCCTGTAGCAAGCAATTTTTGTCGTTGCAAATAAAAACACTAACATAAGTAGAATAAGAGTCTTTAAAAGTTCGGATGTCTACATGACTGAATTACAAATATTTGAAACATAGATATTGTTGGCACACTCCTTTTCACAGCAGGCGACTAGATATATTCTTAAATGTAAAGGAGATAGTAACCCAGAAATGTGGCATACACATGTGTACATGTTTAATTTTAAACTGTCGTCATTTGGCTTCCGTTCAGTCTCCGGAGATCACACTTCATCTGTTCAACTTGGCCTGAATTGTTCATACACATTTGTTGACGTTCAGACCTTATCCTCTGATCCATCCAGTACAAAGCACAGTTGTGCTGTGTCAGGCCTTTCCTACTGCTTGAGTGATAAATGAGTCACTTAGGTGGCAATTAGTGTCAATTGTGATTGTGCCTTTGTTTTAGTAAACAACACCCAGTGGGAACTGGGCTGTAACTAGCGATTAATTTCACACAAGCTGCAAAACAAGTGTCAGATAATAATTTCGGACAATAGCAACCAGAATAGTAATACAAAAGAACGACGAGCAACAATAGGTTGACTCTATTTTAAACTATCAGGAGTGACCAAAAACATACCTTAAGAGTACTTATATGGTTTGTGTGAAAAGTTTAACTGGTTCGCAAACAACCTTTAATTTGGTTGCTGACCACTTAAAATGTGCAATATCGATCGATTCGAAGAACTGACTTTCAACATAATGTTGTTTTCCTCAAACAGTTGGAGAGGTCTGGGGAGGTAAACAAACAACTGTTATTTAATAATATTAATTTTAGAGGTTGCCCTTTGGAGTTGTACCGATATTTATTGTAGCGATCATTTGGTGACACAGCTGTATTTATATGACAGTCCTTTCATTTGCGTACAGCAATGTGCACGCCTTGCGGAGATAGCCAATAGACCTATTTTTGTAGGAAATATTTTAGTTAACACTCGGCAAACAGAAGTCAGAGCCTTCGGACGATTCGATGTGTTTAAAAGGCTTTTATCTACCAGCCTTTTGCTAGGAGAGGTTATTGGAAAGGAACACTGGAGGTGAATAGAAGAGGAATTCGAAAGAGGGAATGAAGAATACAATGAATAAAAGGGAAATTGAAAAAGAAGAAAATAAAACACACATTGGTCTGCAGTTAGGCTGTGGGAAGCTTAATGTGATGTTGATCGGACGCTTTTTGTCCATCATAAGGACAGAGCAGGATTGCCTGGTGTTGGATTTGCTGTTAGCAACAACAGCCGTCAGTCCCCTGGACGGCTTGGTCAGGGCGAGTCGCTCTCTTGGAAGGTTTTCTGTTCTCGCTTCTAAGAGGCCTGTGATGTTTTGATTAAGCTCTCTCGTGTTGGATTTGTCCTTTCCCACAGCAAGCTGCTGACTCTGATCTTTCATGCTGTCGTCAGAATGCGTTGAAGTTGTGTCGCCAAATCCTTTGTTCTCTAGGCATTGGTTCAATAAGGTTCATCGTGATGGAGAATGGGAGGGCAAGACCAGGAACAAATGCTGCAGTTTTTATTTCCTTGTTGAAAATGCATGTTAGATCAAGGGATATTTTCCATTTGACAAAGTTGTTTACAAAGCTGTTGAAAGTTGGAATAGTTATTTAAAGAGGTAACATTCTTCTAGAGAGACGATTCTTTGCTGGAAGCACCAAGCCTCTTGTTGCTTCTTCTGCGTCTCCTTTTGTCAGTATTTGCTTTCAAAGCCTTGTCAGAAGTAGTAAGCGCCCTATAAATATAATTTACATTTTCTTCTCATGTGTTCTTACAGATGTCCCAATTTGAGCACCTTCAGTTGTTTTGTCAGAGCCTTTACTTTCTTGTAGGTTTGTCCAGCACTTGGTGTGCACTCCAGACCACATTGACTACTTTTTTCTTATAATAGTAGAATGTTACTGCGTACCAGCACGGAGATACTCTCACTCGCTGCTGCATGGAGGAATACACCAAGTCCTGTTCTAGAGCAGTAGGTGGGAATCTCCTTGAACACAGCATTTCATATTTTTTTCCAAAGGGACCTTTTCTTCACAGCAATGCTAGTAGAATCCCTGTCAAGACCCTATTACTATGCACGCCTTGTGCTACAACACTTTCACACTTGTGGATAGAATGCTATAAACATTTGGACAAATGTAGTTTCTCTGCCTTCATGCGAAGCAGACACTAACATTCACTGCTGCTTCTGCTTAGGCTAAGGTTCGCTGAAAATGTGGTTCACAATATTTATTCCTAAGTTAGGGACAGGCTTTATACATTACCAGGGAATTTGACTACGCATACATGCGTGCTTCATCCATTTGTTGCTGAACTCACATCTCATGTTCATGGATGTCTGGGTGTTAAATTCTGGATCTCGTTTGCACAATAGGTTTTGATGGCTGTTCACTGTGTCTAAAGTATCATTGAGGTGCTAGCTAGCAAGACTGAATCATCGACATAGAAGACAAATTGAACCACAAAGCTCTTCACTTTGGGAATCTCCTTTGCTGATGTCAGGATCACATTGTACATGCTGCTGAAGAGGACAGGGGCCAAATTGAAGAGGACCAGAGCAAGCAGGTAAATAAACCTGTTTTACACCTTGAATTGTTGGGAACAGATGGGAGAACATTTAAGTTAGACCAACCTGGCCGTGAGTAATGGCTTCGGAGCAGAGACCAGTGAATGTGTTTCGCATTTACCATTCCATTTTCAAGTCAACCCGTTTGAGGCTCTGTTTCTCTCTTTTCACATAATATAAAGCCAATGAAAAATCCAGATTTGCCACATAGAAATCAATTTGATGTGGAACATTTAAGGATGTCGTCAACCACAGACCATTCAGAAAAAGCCTCTTTGGATTGGTGATAGAATGTGGAAGTTGTTTTCACTGGTTTAGTTTGCCTAATATGAGAGATTTTACAGCAGTATCAAACAAACATCTGCCATCTGAACTCTTTTTTAGTTAAACACCATGGCACTAGTGGAGGTGAAAAAGGAAAAAAAAGGGCTTTGAAGACAACAAAGCACGTCAGTTAGTTTTGCACCATCCTGCAAATGTCAAGAGATGTTGTTCCCTATGTAACCCAAGTGGCAGGACTGTCACTGTCAGATGACCATTACAAGGTAACTTCCACATTTCTCTGATTCAACATACACAGATCACCAGGATCTACAATTGTTCGTGCTGCCCAAGCTTTGTCTGTCAGACAATTCCACTGGGCTCGTTTCTTTGCCCAGAACCCAATATTGAAAAGCTGATACTCTGTACACGATCAGTCCTCCTGCAACACAAGGTACAGAAGTACAGCCACCCTCCGTCATAACAGAATAATCAGTCATTGTTCTGGTAGAAACTGACCAGTTCCTCAAATATGTTTGTGATTAAACTGTTAGGAGTACAGGGCTAGAAGAAGCCTCACAAAGAGTTTCTGAAGAATTGTTCTTTCAAACGAATGCTTTATATATTACCACTAGTCAATTAAGAAATCAAGCTCTGGCTTAGTTTCATTCATATCCCCTAACAGGACTCATGAAAGAAACAAAAACTTTACAACGGTTCCACGAAGCTCTGGTGGGAAAATGTGTACAACCATTTGTCTAGAATTGCATTTTTATTGTCCAAAGTAAAGTTTCACATTCTAACCCAAATTGCCTTTTGCAGTTAATCCAAATACTACCTCTCTTGCGGCATCCTATCACTATGGACTGTGCAAAAGTCCTAACTAATATACAAATATACGCTTCACTACTTGAATGCATACCATGTAAGTGTGCTTCGAACCCTGATCCTTTCCTGAGTAGCTCTGCATCCCACTGAATTCCAGGACTAAACAAATTTAGGTTCTTGGGGCATTTTGAAAGTGAAAGTTATACAAGATTGGAGAATTATCTTCAATGCCTGCAGGTTAGTGGGTGAGAAGTCCTTAATTTGGGAACTTTGTAAACAATTGGATATAATGGTAAACAATAGTTTGGAGAAAAAATAGCAACACATAGGTATGTTAGCAAAAGATACTTAATGACAACAATAATAGATGTTGGATAATCATGAAAGAAAACTGATAAATATGCTTAATGTACATAGGAACCTAAAAATTAGAAGTTTACCCATGCAGTGGCAAGTCAATTATTGTCCATTCATATTCCATTTTAAATGAGTTTGGTTTTGTGTTAACGTATGCAAAGACAAAGTGAAGCTTGTGTTTGTTTTATTGTATTTCTGAAAACAGGCCGTATATTAATTGGCATGTCGAAAGAGGGGTTGACACTACGGACTGAACACAATGGATCACTAAAGTGCCCCAGAACATGACAGATCACTTCATAACTCCAACTTAAAGCGCCAAAAGTTTCACTTCTCCCATTCTCCTTTCCCTTGCACTACCATCAACGCTTTCCAGTGGTACGTGAGTGTACAGGGGAGATGACAGAGCAAAGAAATAAGAAGCCATGCCGTTGTTGCAGCAATTCTAGATTTTCAGGCTAGTGGTTTTTGACAGGAAAGCCAATACTACCATTAACCTACTGCGTGACATGGACTTTATGGCACGACACGGAGACCAACATTATGCAATAAATCCTTTATTGCCACCACTCAGCAGCATGTTAAAAGGTTCTTGGAATAGAGAAAAAACAACTTTGAACAACATTCCAGAAAGTGTGAGAGCATATGGTTTGTAGGATTTGTTTCAGAAGAGTATAACAATTTGTAAAACAGTTCAAATTCATTCAAAATTTCTGTGTCCTTGAATTTTAAGACAGAATGATCATCATAAATAGAATCAATATTCAGTTTGTTGTGTTTGATTTTCAAATAGTTGGCTAAAATTTGACCTGCCTTATTTTTCCCACTATAAAATGTTGCACTAGATTTCAATAGATATAATGAGGCATTGTCAGTTGATTCCTTATTGAACTGTAATTTTGCTTTTATAAGGGCATTGAGAACATCTTTTGAGTTAGATGTATAAAAAGAATGCTTCTGTCTCAATGTCTTGAAGTAGGGATCGTGTACGTTTGCGAGCGATGTTACGCTTTCTGGCCACGTAATTTATAATAAAATCTCTTGCTGAGGACATAAACGCGTCCCAAATAGTTGAGAAAGGTAGAGATTTAGGGCTAGATGTAGGTAATTTAGATTTACCAATTCAAAAATAAAGAATTTTACTGATTTGGTATTTTCGAATGGGTAAATGCAATGTAGGTAAGTATTCAGTAAAAAATACAGAATCGGTAAGATTCTGTATTTACTGAATCGGTATTTAGCAATTCGGTATTTGCCATTCATTCCTATGGGCCTGGAGGCCCATGGGAATGAATGTCAAAAACCGAATCGGTAATTACCGATTCGGTAAAATTGTGAAACAGTCAAGGGTGGCAGGGTGTCACTTTGACACCCTGTTGCACCCCTGATTAGTGCTTGTGTGCACATGTGGCACACAAACATGCCCTAAGGGCATGTATGTCTGTCACATGGCACAGGTGTAAATGCACATATTTGCATTTACATCAGATTTCGTTATTTACCACCAACGAATAGTTGGTGGTAATAACAAATCCTTAAAGCCCAGAAGCACTGTTTACGGTGCTTCCTACATCTCATTTACCGATTCGGTAAATACCGAATCGGTAAATGATGATTTAGTAAATACCGAATCGGTAAATACCGATTCGTTATTTACCGAATAGGTAAAAAAGCCTCCTACATTGGAAAAGTCTATTACCGGTCGGTAACGGCCGAATTCGGCCATTACTGACCGGTAATAGCCTACCTACATCTGGCCCTTAGTGTAGTTTATGGAAAAATATTCATCAAAAAAGGCAATAAATGAGGAAGAAAATACTGGTCCTATTTCTGCACTCATAAGTGCTTGTGAAATATTATGAGATACAAAAAAAGTAATCTATCGGTGATTGAGAATGGTGCACCGGAGAATAAAAAGTATACTCTCTGGTGACTGTGTTACACAGCCTCCAAGCGTCTAAGAGTTCATGCTGTGTAATATTATGGATAAAAGATTTATGGGGTTTGTTGGGAATGAACGAAACTTTAGAATTTCAATCTATAAAAGGATCAAACATATGATTGCAGTCTCCTGCTAGTATAAAAGTGTCTTCCATGCAAAGAGCAATCTTCTTGGCTATTGAAAACCAAAAAGAAGAATCACCGCCAGTAGGGGCATATATGTTGAAAAAAGAGACTGGAACATTCTTCAACATCAGCTTAACATTAAGCCATCAACCATCTGCACCACATTCTTGGGATATAAATTTGAAGTTAAGTGATGTACGACAAAGCATCATGACTCTATTACGTTTACCATCACTATTGGAGTAGAATATTTCCCCCACCCAACCTCTTTTTAGTTTTGATGACTAATTCTCCGTGAGGTGAGTCTCTTGCAAGAATATTACATCTGCATTTAATTTAGCCAAGTGAGTTAGAACTCTTTGTTGTTTTATGGGGCAGTTCAACCCTTTAACATTCCATGATACTAATTTCACCGGCATAGTGTGTTAAGAGTAATATTAAACTAGGATAATGAACAATAGAAATTTAAATTTGATGAAGAATTCAGGAACAATGTGAGAGGAGATAAATAACATAAACATAGCTACCATGACCACAATGAGGAATAAAAGATGGAATAAAAAATAGTAGAATGAGAGAACAAATTTGAAAAGAGAAAGCAAGAAGATGGGAGGATACATAGCTGGGGCTGTGATTCAAAGGGAAGCGATAAGAAAGCGATTGAAAGATGACAAAAGTAAATAACACTGAAAGCTGGAAATTAACAACCTCGATATTAAAATTGAATGAAGCAAAAAAGGCAACAGAGGAAGATACACAGAGTAAGGAAATTAACAACACTCAAAGAAAGGGTAAGGAAATTTTTTAGAAAGGAAAGAAGAAAGAGGATTCGGAACAGAATTAGGATAGAGATGTAGGAGGATAACATACCTACATGAGGAGAAACCGGGTAGACAAGGGGAGGGGGTGGAGTCACATGGAATGAACGATACATCCAGGGCCGGCTAAACGGAAGACATCATGAAATTAGGGTAAAGGATCTGTGGCGATGAAGCATAACAAACATTAAGGTAATGTGGTGGAACGGACACTAACAGTAAAAACTAAGAATGACAATAAACACATTTGCAAAAAGTGAGCCCTGGTGAGAATAACAATAAGTGTAACGAGGACGATGAAAACCAGTTCTTGAACTACCAAATATTATAATGAGGAGAACGATACTCAAACAGTATATTCAGTGAACAACAATGTAAAGCATTGAAAGAAGAAGAAGGACGAGAGGAGTCCATAGCAGACGGTTTGCAGGAATTGATGAGGCTTTGTAAATGCAAAGGATCTTGATATGTGGTTGTTCTATTGTTCTATGTAACTTTAAAGAGGCAAGGGAGAAAAAGACCATATCTGGCTCCTATTGAGCGAAGATCAGCTTGCATATTTAAAAAAGTCTTGCGTCGGTTACCAGTAGCTTTAGCATAGCCTTGTGCGAAGTACAAAGATGAGCCAGGCCATGTGATTCTTGGAGAAGTGCTGACCGCTGAGAGAACCTTCAACAAATCTGTGTATTCTAGGAAGTACAAGATGACTCCTCTTGGTCTTTGTGAAGACGAAGCACCTACCTAGGATCATCACAGGTAGTCATGAGACGCCTTCAACTTGTGCAGAAACCCGCTGCAAGACTGCTCTGCAAGTGCCACAGAATGAAACGCATGTCCGGTCATCTTAAGGCACTCCACTGGCTACGAATTGAAAACAGAGTCAAATTAAAGACACTTAGCCTTATGCACAGAATTAAATGGGGCAATGCCCACAGATACTTACAAGCCCTCGTGCAAACCTACACGCCGTTGCGTTGCCTGAGATCCTCATCTCAAGGCCTATTCTGTGTGCCCAAAGTGCGCCGAGCAAGGACGGGGGAAGATCATTCTCCCTGTTAGGCCCCAAGTTTTGGAATTCCCTCTTTCAGCATTTACGCTTGGAAACCCACTACATCCACTTCCGCAAAGCCATTAAGACATGGCTTTTTAATCAGTAACTTGCTCCTACCTCTCCTCTGAGCTTAACGATCTGCTCATTGGTTAAGTATCTCTTAGCGCCGGGAAACCCTTTTTGGGTAGCTGTGTGCTTTAAAAGCCCAATAAATAAATAAAATAAATACATGTGATGGAGCGCAACCTAACCAATGCGCTTGTTGAATGTTAAGTACCGTTCCCTCTGGCATGCGAAGCAATTTAGGGAGGAATGATTTTTAAAAAGTAAGAGAGTCATTTCCTTCAAGACCCTCTCCCATACCTTAAATATGTAAATTGTTTCGCCTGTTGCGATTTTCCAAGTCCTCAACCTGTTTCTGAAGCATAGAAACCTGAGAATGGAGTTGAGAAACGTTGACACATGTTTCTTTTAAGGAGGAAACAGTTTGTTCAACTGACGAGACCCTTGCTTCAAGTTGAGACCAATTGTCTGTTAAGACTTGTAGTTTGGTGTTAGTTTCTTCCATGAAGGGACGAAGAGCTCTAATTTCCTTCAATATTAATTCCATTGACACTTGCGATGTTGATTTAGGTGGTGATTGAGTTGTTTGGTGTTAGATTTCCCTAGAACAGTAGAAGGGGATTCCATTGCTAATTCCAAGCTTTGAGGAGAGGATGCCAGAGAAAATTCTAATCTGGAGAACTCAGAGAAAATCTTGAAATTCTTTACAAAAATGTGCTTTGGTTTAGACAGTGAAGGGTGCGGTATCTTTGTTCTGCCCATAAATCACATTTAGCATACTCCGTACTGGTGCGAGCGCACTGAGAGTCAAGTGTGGTGAGGTAAAAACCACAGAGAAAGAGGTGGGTTGGTGAGGAGGAATCTCAGTACCCTGATATATGAGTACACCATCGATATTGAACAAGAAAGACTCTTTTATTGAAAATAACAGTTGTCGAACAGACTGTGTGCCCTCTTCAAAACAGTGGTGTTGGGGAGGTAAAGGTACATATTCCAGAGAGTCATTGATGCACCGAAAATGGTTGTACTGCAGCTTGCATCACCAGTGTTTGAGCAAGATAGAGTTAGTGAATTGCAACATGGGGGAGTTGAATTTCGGCTTGCAAAACAATAGTTTCCCAATCCTGGATATGCTGAGAGCAAAAGAAAACAATTGTTCCAGAAAGAGTGAGTATTATGGCTTGAGGGCATGCTGTGAGGATTAAATGTGAGCACAAAATGGCTGCTTTGCAGGTTGCATTGAAGAAGCTTAAACAGGGTTCAATGCGTGAGACGCAGCGTTAAAATCCACCATTCCCTCACTGAAAACATTCAATTGTCACTTATGGCATGCTTGCATTATATTAGGTGGCCCCATAAAGAAAAGGGGCTTCATTTCAGCACCGTTATGAGGAGACGTGTGTTCGCACTGTAAATTCAAAATGGCGGCCGCGATGAGAACGGAGCCGCGAAAGAACTCACTGCGATAAACTAGGCTTCTTAGCTGTCCCATTAGGAGTCTCTGAGGGTCTCAGAGTGAGCCCTGATTCTTCATGTGCCCATACATACACGCCTCCAACAGAAAGGCAAGTTGCTTCAAAGCGCTGAGTCTTCCAGGCGAGCTGCGGAGCTTCACCCATGTGCCGCCATTCACCTCAGAAGCCAAGCCACGCACCCTCAGGGTAACACCCTTTGAATGTTTAAAATTTTTATAAATCAATTTTAGATTGATTTAATCAATTAACCTTTTCATATTCCTATTTATAAATTTAAGGTAAATGTTTTCAATATTTAGGTTTTCTAGACTTAATTTCCAATTTAATTAAAAGGTTAGAGGTATGATTTGTTTCGTTGTAACTGGGTTATTGGAATTTTAGAACATGAGGCAGAATTTAATATTAAAAGAACGAGCATGCTTCAATCTTTTGCACGTTAAAGAAGAAGCGGTTCTTCTGGTATTCTTTTTGGAGACCTTTTAGGAGGGTTTTATTTCAACCCGTGTGAGTTTGGTATGTTTAAATATTCAGGGAAATTTGAGATTAGCAGTTGTCCGTTATGTTTTCGATAAATTATTATCCCCTAATATGACTGATCTCCATACTGCTGTCCCAGGCCAGTCCTCTGTACCTTCTTTGATAGAATTAGGTAGAACTCTGGCAGCCATTCAGGCAGAAACACAAATTGTTAATCAAGAAAACATTTTCAGTTTGAAAATAAAGTTGGACCCTGGCCTAATCTAGATCAAAGGGCTTTTCTAACCACCTACAAGTCTCCTTATACTAGTAATGTTGCTAGCACTACTACAATTAGTAGGTTTTCCAGAGTCTTCCAAACCAAGAATTTCAGACCCTCAGAATACCCTGGGGAACCAAACCTAACTGGTTGCCCTCACCATAGCGTCATGTTCCCCAGTTCCTTTGACCCCACAAAAACGCAATCTGAGACAGGACATTTAAAAAATTACTGATATAGTATAGCTTTGGTTCATGTATTATTTTATTAGTTTCAGAAGAGAACCATTTATATCAAACTGGATTTCAGTTTGTTGTTCCACATTAACAGGTGGTATCTGAACAGAGGGAAGTGGAAAACAGTGTTTTATATGAATTTCAGTGTCAATGTGTAATAAATTAGGTTATCAGTTGGGCAGGATCTGAGGCTTGTGCAGGTAATAGATCCAGAATTGTCTCCTTACTGGGAACAAAGGACCCCATCGTAGCACTTGACTCTCATGGTTTAGCAAAGCAGAACAGTCCAAGTCCTACTCAGGGAAGGTGGTGTAGGCTAATAAACCCAAATCACTAGCACACAAAAACACTAAATAAATCATTGGCCAGTTAGTGCTTCTTCTTTGAAAAATGAAACTTAGATGTATTACACACAGACTACTAAATATTATGCATTCATTTACAACGACAAAAATCAGCTGATGGCAATACCTTTTTATGACATTCTGAAGCCACATTTTGCAGTTATTGGTTCTTGCACCCAATGATCACAATTCATCCTGCTATGTAGGAAGACAGATCCCAAAATAAGGCAAGCCTATTGGCTTCGTCAAGGGGATCTTCACATGAAAACAATTATCAAGACTATTTGCTTTGGAGAGGTGTCACCACATTATAAGAACAATAACTACACATTAGAAATCACCATCATATCAAATGAATCAGTAATAATGGTTAAATGAAATCATTATCCTTAATAAAAGGATTTCAATGCTGTAATTATTGTTAATAAAGCACTTTGATATGTTATTTTCATTTGCAATGATGCATTCAAAGTTTTTCTGCTACCTCTTCAGGCCACGTTATGCAGCCCTCTGACCAACTGCTAGGGGTCCTGATGCTTCCAAGCTGAAGAGCAAATGTCCCAGAGCTGGGAGTGCTTCAAGTAAGTTAATGTCTCCCCAGGTCATGCATTCAAGGACCTTGGAGACATAGGGTTAGTTTTTAGAGCACTCCTGTAGCTCCCCCGAAACTTCCTTACAAATTTTGGTGGTGCCTATCTGCCCCTACTTGGGGAACCAGAAGGAGAGAAAAAATATGCAGATAGCCCTAGCATAACAGTATGGGGTGCACCTAGCCAAGATTGTACATATCTAAGCAGTGGCCTTGCTGCTGCTTCGATTTATTGCACAGGCTTGCACTATGCATTTTCTTTTTTCTTTTTTAACAGGGTGCCTATGTCCCACCTACGGCAGCAACAACTTTAAAAAAAATATTTTTTAGAGGCAACATGGAGAGCTCAAACCTGTGCTACCTAGCTGGCTCTCCTGCTATCTCCTGTCCGTGGCCCTCGTCTCACAGCCAGGATGAGCAATGTTCGATTTTCTTCCTCTTTGCACGTGGAGTGCAGGCACATACTGTTGCCTTGACTCTCCACCCCATCAGACAAGTGCGCGGGTGGAGGATGTGGCCAACATTACACTTGGGACCCTGGCCACCATGGAAGCAAAATTTTGCTTTGGTCTTCATTCTGCTTGTTTTTTACCCCAGAGCATGTGGTCCCTGGGACATCCTTGCATTGGGCCTCAGGGAATGGGGTCCTATTCTTGCCCCTCTCCCCAGAAAAGAAGATAAATAAAGTTGTACTGAACCCCAGGCCTTTGCCCAATCCGGCGGTAATTTCAAGAAATAAAAATGGATCCCCACGTGCTCCATTTTCTTTTTGGGTATACTTAATTGTGAGAAAATGCACAATTGAGGCTAATTTGGGCTGATTTTGGTGATGTTTTTTTGTTTTTGTATCTGCTGGCGAGTTCAAGTCACATGGAGGATTTGCATGCCCCTGACCTCTAACTGGGTGCACTTGGTCAGGAGCTGGATTCGCTGGCTCCCTGCGCTGTCCTTCTCTGCTTTGCCCTCCCCATAACCCATGGCCTCCTGGCTGACTTGATGGTTATCTGGGGCCAGTGGAATCCAAACCATTCCCCAACTGGTCCTCAGGGTCCATAAAAGGACCAGCACCACTTGCCCTGGAGGGAAACATCTAGTTCTGGGGTCTTCTGCATGCACAATCATTGGTCTATCAGATATATCAAGTGGCTTCTCCTTCCAGCTGTCCATGATTATGGTGTTGTTACCATCCAAGTCAAGGGCCTTGCTCCTTATCTCGCTCTTGTACAGAGGTTTATAAGCGTGGATGGGAATCCTATGATGCCACATCATCCCTCTACTCCTGTACTAATCATCCTGAATAACATTCTGGGACAATTCATTATGGTAGAACCCCTTTAACCTTTTCAGAGCTCATACGCCCACCCAGAGGTGTGACTATGATAATGGGTAAACCCTCACTAGTTGTCACTTGAAGTTCTGGGGTAGATCTGCCACCCACTAGTTTCAGAGCCAGCCTGACTGGAAGGGTTTTAGAGAGGCCAGGTTTTAGCTACCTCTGCCTGTTGCAGGGAAGGCCTCCTTGACGTTAATCCAGTTACTGGATACAACCCCAGGCCTTCTTTTAAGGAGGGTAAGTCCTTCCTGCACCCTTTGTCCACTGTCTTGGAGCAATACACGCCTCACCACAAGGAAGCCTTCTGCCAGGTGACAATTGAATACTTGCAAGCTTTAAGCAGGAACATTGTAACTTTTTATTAGTACCACATGCTTACTAATGAGATAAATTCGATTTCACCACTCAATTGAACTTTGGATAACTATAAAAATGTGACCTTGAATTAGTTTTCTAGCCATTGTCAATCCAAATTTAGCATTTAATAAATGTAACAGTTAAGCCCAGTGTTTCCCCATGGAAGCAGCCAAAACTGCTACTGTGAAAATAGCTTCATTAGACATGTTACTGTAGGAGCATGTTTAACTGAAATATCTATATGGCCTACTTTTAAATATTATGCACCCTAACCTTAAGAACAATAAGGCCTATGTAGGGGCAGCTTAATAATATTTAAAAGGGGGTACAGAGTATCACAAAGGGAAAACACAAGGTTTGTTAAAAATTGCCCTCACCCACTAATAGTGGCATGCTTCATCATACGACTTGCTAACGACATCCCTGTGCAGACCCACACCTGGGATGGAGCAAAGGGTTTTGGGGAAGACCATGCATACATATCTATCGAGTGATCTATTGTGCAGAACTACAACAAAGATTGTAATTAAAACTAACTTAGGAATATCCTCAAAAGGCTTTATTCATGGACTCGCTAGATAAGATTATTAGATTTAGGATGGTGATGAAACCTGGGGGATAATATTGCTCCTTCATACCTCAGTTCTGCTAGTTGTCGACATGTTTCGGCCACCACAAATCACCCACAAGGGACATTCTGCCTTTTTCCATACTAAAGACCCAAAGTAATGGTTCAACTCTACCTGAAACTTCTGGTTAGGGAGATCTAACCAAGTCTGGTTATACAAATAACTATGCAATAACACATAATGCAGAAATGTACAAATAATGTGTTTCCCTGGAAACATGTGATGCTCTCCCTCCTTAAAAAGAACCCATTCGATCATGGTTTCATAAATAGGGATAACAGCTTTGCATTTACAGGGCACATCCAAATCACCAAATCTCTCACACACTGCAAGAGAAATTGTGTTTGCAGGTATATCAATATCACACTCAAGCTACAGCCATAAATGGCAAAGGAGTTAGGGCAAATAAAGTATTAAAAAAACGCTTACCAAGTTTCAATGTTCATCCTTTTGAAACAGGTGTGCTATTGGGAGCATCTTTCTGTATTATAATAATAATAATAATCCACATTTGTAAAGCGCACAATCACCCGTGAGGGTCTCTAGGCGCTCTGGCGGTCGGGAAGATTAAGCAAGCTATTGCTCAGAGTCACATGGTGCTGGGCTAATCTGCCACCGGAGCCGGGGATCGAACCGTGATCCCCAGATTCCGGAGTCAGTCACCCTAGCCGCGGCGCCATATTCACACACTATTTATACAAGGATTCATTTAAATCATATTAAATCATATTAAATCCCCACATATTTTTAAAAGATATATACGAATATCATCATATGTACTTAAGCCCCGAGATAAGTTAACTCTGCCCATATGGCTTGTATCAGTAAGGTCGTGGAAGAGGATTAAATATTGAGCGCGTTAGATTAAAAAAGATGGGTGTTACAGCAATACATATCTCGAGTGTCCGCAGCAGCCAGTCTATGTCCAGTGATTACATAATAGACTATCACGTTGACATTTGTACTTGTGTCATCAGGTATGTTTAGGAAAAAGGATCCCCTGTGCTCATCGTAGGACTCCAAATGCAAGAGGTCGGTATACGGCACCCGTTTTGCAGGTGTCCGTTTTCTCAAGAGCTAGCACCTTAGTAATCCTGTCAATATCTTCGAGGGCAATACGCTGCTCATACGTAGTGCTCACATTACGGTGTAGTTGCAGGCTCCTCTTCGTATCCCAACTACATACACTTGATCCCGATCACGTGACCCAAATCTCCGGTCACTTGATCCCAGCAGACCCACACTGTGACGGCTGATCTGAAGGCATACCTCTGCCACCATTTTGGAAGTAGCCCAATAAGGCTAGAACAAAGTCATACAGAGGCATGACCTGAGTGTCTTTGGTTTAAGCTACATATTTGTGCATGGTATTCAAAAGCTCAAAAATGTAATACTCTCCAGATGTCACAAATGTACCAAAAAGCTAGAAATAGTAATTCTGCCAGCACCCCATGATTATCAAATTACTCTGGAAGTAAGAAGTAACTGCCTCACTCAAAGGGATCCAGTGAAAAATTGCACATGTAGTTTAACTTCGATTCAGTAGGTGCCAGGGTATGCCATCATTAAGTCCAATCTCATGGCTACAGACCCAATAGATCTACTTCTGTTCACATATGAGTAGGAAATTCTTTACATCCTAGATATTGCCAAGAATGTTAGGCCAATCTAATACCGGCCAGTAAATCCAATCGACAGTGTGTTTTTCTCTAGGAAGTGTGTTATAACTTTGGTCATGGTCTTACGCCACCTGATGTTAATTTTGTGTTCTATATTACTGATTTTATTCTTACAGGTGGTCATCCCTATATAGAGGAGGTTACAAGGGTACCGGATCAGATAAATAACATTGTCTGAATTACACTTGGTATGTTTGTTCTGAATCCAAGGATACCATCCACTGTCTAAGTGGCACCAGTCAGAGAACACAACCCACCTGAGTCACACATCATGTGGCCAGTCACAGGTGGGAGATTCCATAATCTGGGTTCCTGACTCGGATCAAGATGTTGTGGCCTCACATGCACCAGTATATGTCTAATGCTGTCACTCTTCTTAAAGGAGAACATAGGCATTTTCAGCTCCAAGCCACTGGAGTTCAAAATATGCCAGTTCCTCGTAATTATACATTTTACACATTTTGATGCAGTGTTAAAGGTAGTGATGCAGATAACTCTTTCTACTTTAGGCCTCTCCCTGATCTCCAAAAAGGCATCCTGGTTGTAATTCAGTGCTCTCTTTTGCACCCAATTTACCACTCTCTACGCTGTTTGGGTAGTGTTCTCCTCCAGTTTCTTACAACGTTTTTTGGATTCTATCTTGAAATCATTCACCTCAGAATACTCTTTGTGTAAACACAGAAATTGTCCACAGGGTAGATACACCCGAAGAGATCTCAGGTGGACACTGTTGAATGACAACAAGCCAATCCTGTCTGTATGTCTATGATACACCTGAGTGTTTAATCTCCCCTCCTTAGCCACAATTTTCATTTCCATAAAGAGCAAAGAGGTTTGCACAATAGTGCAAGTGAAGTGCAGGAAGGGTTTGGGGCTATTCACCTTTCCAAATTAGAAGGACATGATCAGTGAACTGGCTCAAAAGCCTAATTCGGCCAGTCCAAGGTTTGTTAGGTCCAAAGATGTACTCCTTCTCAAATTCCAAAACATACAAACCCACCAGGCTGGGCACAAATGCGCTGCCCAGAGACGTGCCATGGGTCTGGAGATATATAGTTCAATTAAAAATCAAAGAAATTTGTGGAAAGCACTATCCCTGCCAGATTTAAAATAAATGATCTAGGAGTCCCAGATGTTGTTAGTACAGGATATCTTCTATTATCCTTAAAGTCTCCCTCTGTGGTGTGTTCGAAAAAAGGGACTCTATGTCCAACCTAACAAGAACTCCATAGTCGGGTCAAATTCCATATCCTTGATCAGGTTAGGAACATCTCTGGTGTCCTTAAGATAGGATTCTACTTTTTGGGCCAATGATTTAAGAAAAAGAAAAATCACAAAACTGTGATACGGGCTCCAATATTGACCAGATCCTGGATACTGTAGGGTGCCTCAGAGGTGGTCTGGTCGGTTTGTACATCTTATGTAAAGTACAGAAGTATGCAATGACTGACTTTTCTCTGCACAAAAATGCCCCCTCGTTATAAAAATCTCAACCATTGTTGACTACTTCATTCACCCAGGAATCTATCTCTTTCTGGAGTTCCCAAGATGGATTCCCCTGGAAGTATGCTGTAATTCCATATGTCCGACAGAAGGTGCAGGTACTTCAGTTTTAATGCCACTTTATTTTGGATTATTATGGCACCATCCTTGTCAGCAGGTTTTATGACTAAATTTGGATTCTACTCGAGTTCTTCAATCGCCTCCCTTTCTAATATTGAAAGGTTCATGAAGGGTTGGTCCATAGTCTTACAAATTTTCTTTATGTCATGGACCACAGCCTGCTCAAATGTCACCATCTCTGGTGATGATAGTGAGAGCAGAGGTACAACATTTGATTGTGGGCAAAGGGCAGTGTCCCCCTGTTGTATCAATACCTCTTTGCTTGTGTCAAAAACATTCGTAAACATATTTTTCAAACGTTTCCACCAATTTCAGTCCCAGCAAATAGGTATTTAGCACATTGGTGGGGACACATCCTAAGCCCTTATTCAGAACTCTTTCTTGGTGTTTTGATAATGTGAGATCTGTGAGATTCATAATTAAAAAGGGGTATCTTGTCAGGTCAAATTTGCAGTTCAAAACTGTGTCAGGCATGTAACCTGTGCGCAGCTACCTGGCTGATTACAACAGTAGTCTCTCACTCACCGCCTAAACACGTAGGTACATGTACAAGAACATGGGTTCAAGTGTAACTAGTGATGCAGGTTGTTAGATCTGGGGGTCTAGTTGGCAATGGTATTCACCTTTGTCCAAATACGGAACCTTACTTCTAAGTCAGGATAAGGGGATTACACTCCCTAATAACCCCTGCTCACCCCCTTGGTAGCTTGGCACGAGCAGTCAGGCTTATCTCAGAGGTTGTGTGTTAACTATTTGTGAATATAAACAGTAATACAGTGATAACACTACAGATGGACAGAACACCGGTTTTATAAAAATTGGTATTCTTTATACAGACTTAAACACAAGACCACAAACGACAAAAATCCACAATACTACACTTGATTACTTAAAAGATTATTAAAGTCTCTTAGTTGAAGTTGTTGGTAAATGCGACAAAGTTCTCAACAAAGTACCTGGATGCGTAACGCAACGTGAACAAAAGGCTCGCAAAAAGGGAGATGCTTCGGTTCTGTGACCCGGGGGAATGGTTGTGTCCTTCCTCAATGCTTGCGCAGAGTAGGGGACTCGTCGTGAGCCTTACTGGTGCGGAGGTGATACAAGATGGCGCCTTGATGCAAGGCGACTATCCGATTGTGATGCGAGAAGATGGTGCCCTTGATGCGGTGATGCGATGACGATGCAATGACGCCCTGGCAGCCTTGCGACGACTCTGTACTCTGGAGCCGCGACAGGCCCTGCGACACGCTTCTCCGGTGATGCGATGACGTCTCTCTCAATTGCGCCACGCTTCTCCGGTGATGCGACAGCAGGCAGCTTCGATGAACACACGCTTCTAGGGAGATGCGACGAAGGCTCACTTCTCTGGCATTGAGATGATCTCGATGCGGAGGAAACCCGCTTCTTCTCGTTGCTTTGCGCTTCCAGCTCTTAATGGCACGCAAGTGACTGGAGTCAGAATTCCCAGCAAGGAAATTCAGAAGAGAGCTGGAGGTGAAGTCTTTTGTCCCTGAGACTTCAGCAGGAGGCAAGCACAGTTCAAGCCCTTGGAGAATAATATGTAGATGAAAGTCCTTACAAAGTTCCTTCTCCTTTCCCTTGGCAATGAAGCAACCACTGCAGGCCAACCCAGCAAACAGCACACTGGCAGAGGGGCCGTCCAAACTCCTGCAGCTTCCTTGGCCTTCTCCTTGGCAGAAAGGTTTCTTGTTCCAGAAGTGATCTACTTTCTTGGGATCAGGGTCCCAATATGCATACCCCAAAATCCTTTGTTCTCTGAAGGCAACAAGGCCTCTGCCTAGTTCAAAGCAGTTCCTGAGCACTTTGTTGACATGACTCTCTTCTTCCTTTCACTGTGCAGGGCAGAGACATCAGCCGCCCCACAGGAGGTGGAGCCAGCACAGGGGAGAGAAGATACAGCTCTGGAGCACTCTGTTGACATGATTCCTCCTCTCCTTTCACAGTTCAGGGCAGAGACATCAGACAAGCCACACGACAGGAGCCAGCATTGTAGAGAGAAGGCCCAGCCCTATTCAGGTCCCAGGTGGAACTCCTCTCTCCCATCTAAATGCAGATCTCCCTATTCAATACTGGGCTGCCCCAGCCTGTCTCCAGGAATTCCCCATCCCTGTCACTCACAAACTCAGACAAGGAATACACAGCCCAGCAGAGGCAGGCTCAAATGGTTGGGCAAGCAAATACCTACTTTCTAAAAGTGGTATTTGCAAACACAGAATATTAAAATAAACTTTACTAAAAGATGTACTTTATTATTCTGAGTTCAGGCATACTACATTCGAATTTCTACCATGTTCCCTGAGTCAGTTAGGATTATAAGAATGTAATAATCTAACTGCACATTCTAGCCTATGAGAACAGGTAGCCTTCAATAGTGAAAAACGAAAATGGCTGTAATTCACTATTAGAACATGCTACACACATCAGAGCATTTCCTACCTTATACTTACAATGCACCCTGCCCTTGGGCCTACCATAGGGGTGTCTAATATGAAGCAAAGGTAAGGTTTAGGAACTGGCAAGTGGGTGCACTTGGCCAAGTCGACATGGCAGTGCTAGACTGCACACAGGCCTTGCAATGGCAGGTCTGAGACACACTTTACAAGATGCTTCTGTGGGTGGCACAACCAGTACTGCAACCTCACCAGTAGCATTTGATTTACAAGACCTGGGCACACAAGGTGAACTGTACTAGGGACTGACAGGTAAATCAAATAACCCAATCATTGAATCCAATCACTATATCAATTTAACATGGGGAGCACTTGCTCTGTGGCACTGATTAGCAGGAGCACAGTGCCCAAAGCATAAATCCAGAAAAACATATAAAAACAGAGGAGGCAATCCATCAAAAATGGAAGGGAGACTCACTGCAATGATGTCAGGTCTAACACGTGTCCCTTCCAGCTGAAATGTGGGGAGAACTACCCTTCCCCTTGGGAGTTCTCTTCACTAAGGCGGAAAAATATGGATAGACCATCAGAGTTTGCGAGTTCTGTACCAGGACAAGTTGGGTGCCTGAAGCACGGGTGCTGTGCACATGGCAGTCTTCAGGGCGTCAAAAGCCTTCTGACAGGTGTCAGTCCAAATTACTTTCTTGGGCTGCTTCCTGGAAGTCAACTCAGTCAAGGGTGCAACAATGTTGCCATAGCCCTTGACAAACCTCCTGAAGTACCCTGTGAGTCCTGAAAAGGCTCTCACCTGTGTCTGGGTCTTTGGGGGTTCCCATGCCAGGATGGTATCAATCTTGGGTTGTAGTGGCGCCACCTGGCCGCTTACTACCTGGTGCCCAAGTACACAACGGAGCCCTGCCCGATCTGGCACTTACTTGCCTTGATCGTGAGGCCTGTCTTGCACAGTGCCATCAACACTTCCCAGAGGTGCTGCAAGTGTTCTTCCCAACTGGCGCTGAACACTGCAATGTCATCCAGGTAGGCGGCACTGAAATCCTCTTGTCCAGCCAACACCTGGTTGACCAACCTCTGAAAGGTGGCAGGTGCATTCTTCATCCCAAAGGTCATAACCCAGAATTGGTAGTGCCCATCTGGTGTGCAGAATGCTGACCTCTCCTTGGCCCCATCAGTTAATGCGATCTGCCAGTACCCAGACGTCAAATCAAACATGCTGAGGTACCGTGCAGGCCCTAACTGATCAATGAGCTCATCAGCTCTGGGGATGGGGTGTGCATCAGTCCTGGTGACTGAATTGAGCCCTCTGTAGTCCACACAAAACCGGAGTTCGGGTGTGGCCCCTGGCGAGACTGCCTTTGGGACCAAGACCACTGGGCTGGCCCAAGGACCCCTAAAGCAAACATCTTGGAGATTTCCTCCTTAATGTAAGCCCTAACCTTGTCAGTCACTCTGTAAGCCTTGTGCGTCACAGGAGGACTGTCGCCAGTGTCCAAATCATGGACGCACCACTCTGTGACACCAGGAACCAGGGAAAATATATCAGAGAATTGCCCCAACAGTTGGTGACAATCTTGCTGCTGATCAGGGGTCAGTGTGGCAGAGAGGCTGACACCATCCACTGACCGCTCCTGCTCTGTTGCAGACAGGAGTTCAGGAAGAGGCTCGATCTCCTTCTCCATTCCATCATCTGTCGCTAGGAGCATGCCCAATTCAGACCTTTCTAAGTGGGGCTTTAGATGGTTAACATGCAGGACCGCAAGGGGTTCCTGGGAGACCGCAAGTTCACCAGATAAGTGACATCACTCTTGCGCTCCACCACCTCATATGGACCAGTCCTACTGTCCTGGAGCACACAACACTCCACAGGGGCCATGACCCAAACTTTCTGTCCAAGTTGAAGCTCAATCAGAGTGGCATTCTGATCGTACCACTGCTTCATCTCTTCCTGGCTGGCTTCCAGATTTGCCTGAGCGAGATCCCTGAAACGCTGAGTCTGTTTCCTGAAGGCCAGCATGTAGCTATATACATCCTGTGGAGGTTTCATGGGCGATTGCTCCCAGCCTTCCTTGACCAGACTCAAAAGTCCTCTTACCAGGTGACTGACGTAAATAATTAATTTACTCTCTTAATTTCTATGCAGGTAAGTACTTAATCAATAATAACTCAATCGGAAAGAAAGAAAACAGAGTCCGTGGTGTTAGAGTTCTTAGGGGTTTTATTCCTTAAAAAGGAATGGTCAAGACCAGGATATCATGTTCTGACCACCACAGGGGTGTCAGAAGGGATAGAGCGCTCTTTTTATTACATTACATAGCTTATATACTTAATTCATGTCAGAGGAAACAGTTATAGTAGGCGTAACAGCTGAGAGAAGACAAGATAACAGTATACACGTGTTACTAGTACGTAATCAGAAGGCGTGGACTAGGCGTGAACTGGAGGTGTGTGCTAGAAACGTCACAGGTAGGTGTCACAAAAGGGGTGGCACTAACAGAAATGTTGCAATGTCAGCAGAAATTGGAAACTTGGATGCGCGCGCAGCTGCATGACGTGTGATTGACGTGAGACTGGAGGGTGCAGGGGGCTTGACATTTGCACCGACGGAAAGAGACAGACGTCTGGCATGTCAGATCAACTTGTACTTCTATCATATCTGATATCTGATGTTTAGGAACCATGTTATCTGGACGGAAAGGTCTCTAGGGCAGAAGCTATTCTATACTAACTGAGAGTGAATGTATAAGCGCCTGAGTGTCTGTATGAGGAGCGTGGGGGCACGGGGCCTTCCATGGGAGCATGGCAACAAGGGCTATGAATTACTTGAATTATTTGCACAGAGACAGGCCGGCCCTTCGGCCCTACAGCTGAGGAGGGATGTTTACTGAAGCTAGCAGGCAGGAATGTATTTTCGGGGAGCGGAACAGATAACTCGAAGGTTATAGTCAATCTTGGCAGGCAGCAGGCTGAGCTGAGCGCGAGAGGCCGCGCTGAAAGTAAGTCAGAGTTCACGGGTACAGAGGCAGCCTGGGCAGAGGCCCTTGGAGTCAGAAGCCAGAAAAGAGGCTCGGTGGCAGAAATTCAGGGCCTACTCAGCTAGAGCTGAAAAACGGAGAAGTACACCACAAAAAGACGTTGGCATGGCATACTTAGGAACGGACCATTAAACCCATTCAGGGTGGGTCTGAAAGAGGACATGTTGACGTTGGACGCAAATGTAGTTGCGTCTTCATAGCTGGTACAGGAGGGAAGTTACATGCACTTTAACTCGTACATGGAGACGGTGGGGTACACGCTAGGGAACACAACTTGACCATAAAATTTATATTTCCTCATTCCCTCCTTGTTCCCTACGGACCCTTCATGATATATCGATCATCATAAATTGATCAGTTTGTTCTTGTAACATAATTTGTTCATCTCTCTTCTGTTGTCTATTTGAGAGAAAACTGGAATGTTCAATGCACGATGTGGCACACAGTCCACATATCGCCGGCCCACACTGTAGGCACAGGCAGCAGCTGAATACTATGACAAGGCCAAAACCTAGGAAGGATAGGATCTTCAATCCCCAAGCAGTTAACGTTGTCCAGAACCAACCGGACCAAGTCCAGGTGCCTGGATTCTGATGTATCTGATTTGCTATTTTATGCAGACGGGTAATAGCTTGATAGACAGATGGCGCGTTTTGTGGGATGAAAACGCAGCAACTTGACCCGATGACCTTACAGGCTCCACCTCTATCTGCCAAGATGACGTCAATAACAAGACGATTTTGAAGGACAACAACCCGCATAGCAGATTGCTCCTCTGTTAGGTTACCTAAGGCGGAGGCAGTTTCATGTACTACAGCTTCAAGTGTTCTGGTTAATCTACATATTAATTTACTGTTTTGGACAGGTCCTAAAAAGAAAAAGAATCCTTTATTAAAATCAGTGTACTGTTCCCATGCCGTTTCTGTGTAGTCGACAAGTGGGATATCTCTTCTGGGTCTATTCTTTACTAGATTTGTATTTCTATGGTAATCAGGAGGGGCTAGAAAAACGGGTGGCAGAAGGAATGCAATGTAACAAGTACCATCCCAATCTGGAGGCAGACGTATGTATGCGGTATGACCACAAACAAAATAAGAGTGACTGATAGCTTTGAAGGACGATTTACCATGATCACTGAATTCGACCACAGTAGTGCATTTACTATGACCTAAGTGTACTGAACCTTTCTTTCGGACACATAATTCACCAGTGACTGGTAATACTAGCATATGGGGCAGGACTGGTGCAGCCTCGGATTCAACAGTAAGGATCATAAGGCTAATTGTGTAGTTGCCTAATCCATATACTTCATTTTCTAGATCAGTTCCTATTCGAGTGGGGAGTCCCTCCTTATCAGGGTAACAGACGTCGAGCAGGACTAAGTTCAAGTTTCCCCAAACCCAGCCCCCATCGAAAACAGCAATATCAGGATCTAAGGAATTAATTATTTTAAACCATGCACCACAGGAGCCATTGTGAGTGAACGGGTACGGAAAGAGGGGCAGAGCTCCCTTGTAATTCTGGTAGGGAGGGAGTCGGCCACATATCCAGCAGTCTGTAGCATTGTTAGTCTGATGGGAGTGATGTAACATACTAATGAATGTGTTGTTGCGCAGCGCAAGTCTGTAAGAGAGTTTGTGTGGAGGTAACTCACTAAAAGTGTGTTCAGCAGAGACATTGTAAACAGATTGTTCACGCCTGAAAATAGGGTAGTAGATAGGTAGCAAAATGCTAGCAACAATAACTAAGATACTCAGAATAAACATGATTAATAGTGTCACTATACAGTGACTACGAAGTGATTTACAATATGCACTTTTCTTAATTTGTCTCTCTCTCTCTCTATCTCGATCTAGGGGATACATGTCAGAAACTATTTAACCGATTCACCTAGGGGAGGACTTAAACAATTAAACTGTCTGACTTGCTAGATCGGAGTTTCGACCGGTACTCCTCTTGGGGAGTTTTTTCTCGTTCGGTAACTGTAAAGTCTTTCGGCTCAACACAGTCTTTGGTGGGGGTGGACGAGTCTCGGTCTGGTTTCAGTTCATGGAATTTTTTCACATGACTCGTATGGACCCACCCCTTTCTCCCTTCGATCTTCACGGCGGTCCTCGTGGTGAGAAGGACGGTCTTCGGGGATTTCCAGCGGGGCTCCAGCGGACTCTTCCTATCAAAATTTCGCACCAGGACTAGATCCCCAGGACGGACATCGTGCGGCTTTACATCAGTGTTGTCAGGGAAGGCTGCGGCAACCTGTGAACGACATGATTGGAGTGCAGACATCAAGGAGGCAAGGTAATCTGTCAACATATTACAATCAACATCAGTGATCTTTTTAGGAATGGGCGTCCCCCACATATTCGGTGGTCTGCCAAAAACCACTTCGTACGGGGATAGCCCTGATCTCGAGTGGGCGACCATTCTCATGTAGAACAGTGCCACGGGCAGGGCGACTATCCAGTCGACCCCTTTCTCCTGACATATTTTTGCAAGGCGTATCTTTAGTGTCTGGTTATGCCTTTCTACAAGGCCTGCGGCTTCGGGGTGTCGGACACAATGAAACTTCCACTGGTATCCTAACAGTAAAGAAACTTGTTTCATTAGCTCGGACGAGAAGGGTTGTCCGTTATCTGAGTACACGACACGAGGCAAACCGTATCGTGGGAAGAATTCACGAACCTACTGCTTGGCAGTGGTCGGAGCAGTATAGTCTGAGACTGGGTATGCTTCGGTCCAGCTGGACAGAGCACAAACAACTACAAGGACATACTTGAATCCTCGACAACGGTTCATCTGGATATAATCCATTTGGAGGACTTCAAAAGGGTGATCGGGAGGATGAAATCCACCTTGCTCTACAGGGACGCTTTTACCTGGGTTGAACTGACAACAGATCATGCAAGTACGCACTTTCTGTTTTGCGGCTGCTCGTAAGTGTTTATTGTTCCAAAGATTTTGTAAACTGTCTAACATCGCTTTCTCTCCTAGATGTGCTGGGCTATGTGCTGTATTAATCATGACTTGAACCATAGAGTCAGGGAGAAACCATGTAGATTTTCCCTTCGTCATCCAACCTTGATCTGTCTGGATCCCTCCTAGTTCAATCCATCTCTTTATTTCTTCTGGGGTAGCATGTGCCTGAATATCAATTACATCTAGAGCGGGATCCTTGACTGCCATACACTTTGTCGGTACTATTGTCTTTGTCACATCAGTTGTCTGGGTGTGAGTCAATGCTGTATGTTTTGCTGTCTGGTCTGCCAGGTCGTTACCCTGGGAAACAGAATCCGTGACCTTAGTATGTGCTTTACACTTCATGACTGATATGCCCGAAGGCAAATGTATTGCTTCTAACAGTGCTTGAATGAGGGGACCGTGTTGTATCTTGGCACCATGAGAGGTCAGGAAACCTCGTTCTTGCCATAACATGCCGAAGTCGTGTACGACTCCGAACGCATAACGGGAATCAGTGTATATGTTAACATTTCTGTTCTTGGCTAGTATACAAGCTCGGGTCAGAGCGATGAGCTCTGCGGCTTGAGCAGACAGTGTGTCAATACGATGTGTTTCTTTAACTTCAGTTTCAGTGGTCACTGCATATGCGGCCACTAATTCTCCTGTACTTGTTCTCATGCATGAACCGTCCACATAAAGTGTCAGGTCTGGATTTGTCAGTGGAACGTCTGTTAAGTCTCGTCGTGGCTTTGTTACTGCATTAATGATTTCTATACAATCATGCGGGGCTGGATCTGTCATAATTGTAGGTAACAGTGTTGCGGGGTTCAGAATGCTGCAGCGCCTGATTTCTATGTGTGGCTGGAATAACGTTAACTCGTAACCTGTCAGTCGTGCTATAGTCAAGTGCTGAGTCTGGGTTCTGTTTAACAGAACCTCTACAGAGTGTGGAACTTGTACTGTTAATTGATGGCCTAAAACAATTGAATCGCTCTGTCTGATGGCTAACGCTGTTGCTGCTACTGACTTCAAGCACGCAGGGAGTGCCTGGGCTACTGAATCCAATGTACTTGAGAAATAAGCGCAAGGCTTATGTGAGCCTGCTTGATCTTGAGTGAGGACAGACAACGCTGTACCATCACGTTCTGTAACAAAAAGTGTAAACAGTTTGCTGTAACATGGTGTCGCTAAAACTGGTGCTTGGCATAAGGCTTTCTTTAATTCTTC
Source organism: Lissotriton vulgaris (assembly GCF_964263255.1). Lineage (NCBI taxonomy): Eukaryota > Metazoa > Chordata > Amphibia > Caudata > Salamandridae > Lissotriton > Lissotriton vulgaris. Next base: position 986,209,960 of record NC_141695.1, on the reverse strand, counting down.
AAAAGCTTGTGTGTGTTCCTGAGTCCAAGGGAGGGCAGTCGAGGTTGCTGCCTCCTGCGTTGTTAACTGAATGAGTGGTTTGGCCAGAAATGCATATTGAGGAATCCATTGTCTGCAGTACGAGGTGAGGCCTATGAAGGCCCGCACTTCTTTTTGTGTCTGTGGTTGTGGCATATTTGCAATTAACTGAATGCGATCGGGAGTGAGCTGTCTCCCCACTTTGGACAGCAAGTGACCCAAGTACACAACTTGCTGAACACAGAATTGTAGCTTCGAAGGAGACACCTTGTGTCCCTTGTCGGCCAGAAAATGTAAAACCGTCAGGGATGCTTGTTCACATTCGGGCTCACTTCGCGCGGTGATCAGCAGATCATCGACGTATTGCAGTAAAGCGGTGTTAACTGGCATTTGAATACAATCTAGTTGTCTTTTATGTGCTTGACTGTAGATGCTGGGGCTTTCTGTGAATCCTTGAGGTGCGCGTGAAAATTTGAAACTGCGTCCATTTAAACTGAATCCGAAGAGATATTGGCTCTCTGGATCAATAGGCACGCTGAAGAAGGCGTTCTTGAGGTCAATTACAGTAAAGAACGTTGCTTCTGAATCAATAGCAGTCAATAAGGATGAGATGTCGGGAACCACAGGGTACTGTGGAATAATGCATTTATTCAGTTCTCGAAGATCAATCACCAGCCGATATACTGGCGGTGCATTGGGATCAGTACGTTTAAGAATCGGAATAATGGGTGAATTACAGATATTGGAGTCGGTCTCTACGACCACTCCTTGTGCTTTAAGCTCTTCAATGATTTCCAGTAAAGCCACTACAGCATCAGGTGGTAACTTGTATTGTCTGATTCGTGGTAGTACGACTCCTGTTTTGAGTGTAACACGGTATGGTGTGATATGCATACAACCTACATCAGTTGGGCCTTTTGCCCACAAGTAATCTGGTACATTTTTCAATCTGACGTCGAATTCTCGCAAAACATAATGACCCTTGAAATCCCGTAGAAAGAGTCTAACTCCCTCCGGGGAACAGCAGATTATAGCTCCTAGAGCCTTCAATGTTTTAATTCCTAACAGATTTTCTGGACATGATTTTGTAAGTAACAAGTCTGTAACACGTGATAATGGACCCACAGCCAGGGGGACTGGTTCTGATACTTCATTTACAATGGGCTGTCCTGAAAAACCAAGGGAAACATTCTGTGAGCCTGAGAGGGGTGCCCCTGGGACTTCATTATGACTTATTGTGGTGCGGCTTGCCCCTGTGTCAATTAAAAACTTTCTGTCTTTTCCCAATACTTGACTGTGTACATAAGGACCCTCTTGATCTACAGGAATTTCAATAAGGGGCAAGCCAAATTCCCTCTCTAGGCTGTTTCATGTATATCGGGGGTAATCTGGGTATGCGGACTGGGCATACTGGTACATCTGTTGTGAAACTTGCTGAGACGCGGCAATGGGCTGTGGCTGTGGTACCGCTACTGTCTGTGCTGGAGGTGAAGAAGCATGCATAGGCTGTGTATTCTGTGTATTCTGCGAAGACTGATGCTGGTTATGATCTTGTCTAGACGGATGCGGTCTTTCTTTAGTTTTACCTGTTGCTATGTTATGTTTCAGAACGGGGCATTCATGTACGTAATGACCTGGCTGCTTACAGTAATTGCATGTCCCTTTAACGGGAGCTGTAGTGTGACTTGTCTGGGTCCCACCCTTTCTCTGACCGTCGGCTGGGACCGTCTGAGCTACTAACATTTTCATCTTCGTGTCTTTCATGCGTTTTTGTTCCTGATCTTGTTCTTCTCTAATTCTGTTCTGATGATATTGGAGCATCTGTAACATCTGGGATGGCGTATTTGCCTGCCAAGTACTTTCAACTTTGTACACTCGGTTTTTAACTAATGGTAGGGAGTTCTCGACTAGTTTTGATACAAAAAGATGCGGATATGACTCGCTACTTGGTTTGAGGCCACTATTAATAATGAAACATTTCTCGAATCTTGAATAGAAGTCACTAGTATCCTCATCATGTTTCTGTTTACAGGACGAGATCGCGTCCCAATCTTCCTTTCTAGTTGTCAATAATCTTGGCAGAACCTGTACTATTAAACCTGGTAATGCTTTAGTTTTGTCCCCAAGGCCTACCCCTGGGACACGTTTGCTTTCTTCGTCTTCTATCTCTGCCCATGCAATCTTTGTGTCTCCCACCTCCCAGTCTTTTTCTTTTAATTTCTCGTAGATGCCCGTGGGCAACAGTACCTTCAACATTTTCATGATATCCTCATACGTGTAATCCCCCATTAGTAACATGTCTTTAAGCTCTCTGTGAAAACCTGCAGGGTCTTTATCATGACACAGGACTAGTTTCTTCATTTCTAACAGCTCTAATTTAGTCAGAGGAGTGTGAACATACACGCGTTTCAAACGGTGATCCTCACCCATAACTGGGTGTACTTCTCGTAAAGGGTTCTGGCTTTCAATGCCACTCCCGCATTGCATGTGGTACATTTTCCTTTCTGGACGCGGGGCGGGAACATATTCAGAGCTTACGAAAGTGTTATATTTATGTCGTTGTTCTAGAATTATTTGTATTAACTTGGTACTGAAACCTCTCCATCTATCCATAAGTAGTGCTTCTAATGTTTCGTGTAAGGGACCTGGATCAGAATGTTGGTTTCTGTATTTTATGAGAAGGTGCTGAATCATGTATACACCTGCTAATTTCTGCTCGTCTGGGGAAAGGTTCAGAAACGTCTGTGCTAAGGTATCATCATTATATATGTCTGCATTTTCGGCCCATAATATGGCTGATCGGGCTAGTTCTTGTTCATCCATAGAATTGAGTACATGGTACCCCATTCTTTCTCGTAGTCTTTTATCAGTCTCCTGGAACTGATGTTCAGAAGAATTCGGATTTGTTAAAGCAGAGAGAAAAACTCTCTTGTTTTCCGGACGGATACCCTTCCTAAGGTAAGTTCCCTTACCTACATACGCTATAATATCTGTAGTCTTTACTGGTTCTTCCTGTTCTTCTTCCTCCTCGGAGGAAGCTTTTTCTTTCTCTTTTTGGTGTACTGCTATCACTGCTTTTCTTATTTTTCTACACATACTGGCTATGCAAGTCCCCTTGTCATGTTTTCCTTCAGCTATATTTTGACCCCACTTGTTCAGTGCATCTAATTCACTCTGATCTGTTCCAGGCCTGTCTCGTTCTCTTATTAGGCAATTTATGAAAAAACGTAGTATCTGTGCTTGAATGTCAACTTTCTGTTTCTCCATGGCCTCCTTAACACTGTCAGGGTCTTTCCCTGTCTGAACAAACTCATATATTCTATCTAGACGGTCCTTCATTCCTACATAGCATAACAAGATATCAGTAGCAGATCTTAACCGTAGTGATGCCAATATCATCAGATCGTCCTTTCCGGGTACTGGATCATATCTGCAAACTGAAATGTTTTCTTTAAATGCGTCAAGGCGGGGTGACCTGAACGTGAGAGGACTCTGCATATCCCTGAGATTGAATCTGTGTGTTAATGGCGGGGTCCGAGGACCCGCGGTCGCACCTCCTGAAGCGGAGGCTTGTGCATTATCTCCCTGTGGAGTCTGTATCTGAACTTGAATTTGTCGTTTAGTTGGCTCTGGTAAACGTTGTTTCGGTAGGTCAATTTTGGGTGCGGGAAGTGGCGGGGCTGGCGGAACGGGGGAGGTCTGTCGCGGTACTGGCGGAACATGATCTGGGGGCGGGGTGCCACCCCCGTCCCTGTCAGTAGGCAAGGCCCGAACAGGCAGATTGGTGTAAGCCGGCTCTGCTCTGCTCTGTGCTACATCTTCTAGATAAGAATTTAGGAATATATCTTTAGTAGTCTTATGCATTACTTTAGTTGGAACTAATGGTGGCGGTAAGTTTTTCGGTATTTCTGATAGGGCCTCAGGTGTACCCTCGGCCGCAAGATACATACCGTTTACAAGATTATGTCGTGCGCGGTCTATCTGTTCAGTCTTTACTCGGATCCCCTCGGTAACTAGTTCGTTTTCTTGGGCTTTCTCTGATTCTTTTAGTCTATCTTCTCTACGTAATGCTCTTTCAGCACGTTTATGTGATTCCTTACGCCAAAATTCTATGGCGTCTTTCTGAGATTGTCTGGCTTTCTTTTTCCATAGTGCTTCCTCTACCTTCATGATGCACTCGGCATCCCATGTTCCGTTAACGGGCCATCTGTGTCTTTCGTCTAGATGTTTGGTATAGTCAGTCCATAAGTCTAGATACAATATGGCATCTATGCCATGTTTGTGGTACATAAAGTTACCTGGAGTGTCCCTAGGGGGGATAGGAATTTCTTCCTCCAGTATCCCTTTCCTAGTTCCTATCTGCTTCAACTTGTTGAAAAACGGCATTTTGCTTACTTAGTACTGAATGCTCAATCCTTGGTTTACTTAATACTGGGTACAGCTAATTATACAAGAAACACAATAATGAACATTAAAACGGTCACATTCATACCACGACATTAATCACATGAAAAGACATTTGAGACATAGATGACTACCCCCTATACTGGATGTACTGCTAAACAGTACAGATACACTGGTGTAACAGTGCAGAAATTCAGAAATTCAGAATACTAGATATACTGCTAAACAGTACAGATACACTGCCTAAAAACAGTGCAGACCGGACTTGTGTACCCAAACCCGTCTAGATACGTCCCAGCAACGGTACTCACCGGGAAGCACGGAAACAGAAGGCCTCGGAAAACTCGACTGGACTCGACTCGACACTTCGGAAAACTTCGGAAAACTTCGGAAAATTTCGGAAACCTGGTGGGCCTCTTGACACCTCGGACCTTGCTTCTTTCGGCTAGGCTCTGGTCGGGATCCTCCGCACTCCTCACCGCCTCGTCTGGGTACTGATCGCAGTCTTCGTCACCTCCGTGGGTCAGAGGGAGATGCAGGAAATCCTGCCGGTACGCGTAGTTTCCATCTAACTGATGGCAGGGGACATAGCTTGCAACGCACCAACCGGCGCATGAGGTGGGGGAGGGGTCCCTATTCGGGCGCCAAAATGACGTAAATAATTAATTTACTCTCTTAATTTCTATGCAGGTAAGTACTTAATCAATAATAACTCAATCGGAAAGAAAGAAAACAGAGTCCGTGGTGTTAGAGTTCTTAGGGGTTTTATTCCTTAAAAAGGAATGGTCAAGACCAGGATATCATGTTCTGACCACCACAGGGGTGTCAGAAGGGATAGAGCGCTCTTTTTATTACATTACATAGCTTATATACTTAATTCATGTCAGAGGAAACAGTTATAGTAGGCGTAACAGCTGAGAGAAGACAAGATAACAGTATACACGTGTTACTAGTACGTAATCAGAAGGCGTGGACTAGGCGTGAACTGGAGATGTGTGCTAGAAACGTCACAGGTAGGTGTCACAAAAGGGGTGGCACTAACAGAAATGTTGCAATGTCAGCAGAAATTGGAAACTTGGATGCGCGCGCAGCTGCATGACGTGTGATTGACGTGAGACTGGAGGGTGCAGGGGGCTTGACATTTGCACCGACGGAAAGAGACAGACGTCTGGCATGTCAGATCAACTTGTACTTCTATCATATCTGATATCTGATGTTTAGGAACCATGTTATCTGGACGGAAAGGTCTCTAGGGCAGAAGCTATTCTATACTAACTGAGAGTGAATGTATAAGCGCCTGAGTGTCTGTATGAGGAGCGTGGGGGCACGGGGCCTTCCATGGGAGCATGGCAACAAGGGCTATGAATTACTTGAATTATTTGCACAGAGACAGGCCGGCCCTTCGGCCCTGCAGCTGAGGAGGGATGTTTACTGAAGCTAGCAGGCAGGAATGTATTTTCGGGGAGCGGAACAGATAACTCGAAGGTTATAGTCAATCTTGGCAGGCAGCAGGCTGAGCTGAGCGCGAGAGGCCGCGCTGAAAGTAAGTCAGAGTTCACGGGTACAGAGGCAGCCTGGGCAGAGGCCCTTGGAGTCAGAAGCCAGAAAAGAGGCTCGGTGGCAGAAATTCAGGGCCTACTCAGCTAGAGCTGAAAAACGGAGAAGTACACCACAAAAAGACGTTGGCATGGCATACTTAGGAACGGACCATTAAACCCATTCAGGGTGGGTCTGAAAGAGGACATGTTGACGTTGGACGCAAATGTAGTTGCGTCTTCATAGCTGGTACAGGAGGGAAGTTACATGCACTTTAACTCGTACATGGAGACGGTGGGGTACACGCTAGGGAACACAACTTGACCATAAAATGTATATTTCCTCATGACCATACAAAAGCTCAAAGGGACCGAACCCTAGAGACTTTTGTGGCACCTCACGGTAGGCAAACAGAAGGCCTGGCAAAAAGACATCTCACTTACGCCTCATTGGTTCTTCAAGACCCATGATCATGCCTTTAAGGGTCCGGTTGAATCTTTCAACCAGCCCATTTCCTTGTGGGTGGTAAGGAGTGGTGAACTTGTAGGTAACACCACACTCCTTCCACAGAGACTTCATGTAATTGGATATTAAGTTTATACCTCGGTCAGACACAACCTCTCTGTGGAACCCCACACAGGAGAAGATCCCCATCAGTGCATGTCCCACCACAGGGGACGTCACTGTCCTGAGCGGAATGGCTTCCGGGTACCGGGTAGCATGGTCTACCAAGACCAGGATAGACCTGCTGCCCATGGCTGTTTTGGGGTCCAGTGGCCCCACAATATCAATCCCCAGCTGTTCAAAGGGGGTACTGACTACAGGGAAAGGTTGGTGAGGGGCCTTGTGCCTCCCTCCACTTTTCCCACTTGCCTGGTAAGTTTGACAGGTCCTACAATGAGTATCTGAAATCTTCCGCTTCTGGGGCCAATAAAAGTGGGAGACAAGCCTTCCAAAGGTCTTGTTCTGCCCCAGATGACCAGCTAAAGGAATATCAGGAGCCACACCCAGTAGGAAGGCTCTGAAGCGCTGGGGTACCACCAGCACACGGGCTGACCCAGGCTCAGCAACCTTTGGCTCGCTATACAGGAGACCATTCTCCCAGTGGATCCAATGTGATCCAGACTAATCACCTGCTGCCTGGTTTGTGGCCTGTAGCCTCAAACCCACAAGAGAAGGGCACTTCCTCTGCTCTTCACAAAATTTCTCCCTGGTGGGACCCCCTTCTTGCTGCCAATGGGTCAGCTCAGGTAGGTTCCCCAGTTCAGAAACTTGCTCCCCTGTTGGTTCCAGGGCATCCCCTCAAGGCCTGCCTCCTCCTGGATCGTGGGAACAATGGGGGCTGGTTTCTCACGCCCCTACCTCTTCTCTTTAAGGCAGATCCCTGGGCCATACTTTCAGGCTCCAGGGTCTCTTGAACAACCTTAGCTGCCATAGACCGAGTGGTCACACATGCCCACTCAGGCAGACCCAACATCTCCAAATGCGCCTTCCTCTCCACCTTAGCCCAAGGGGAGCTTTCTAAATCGTTGCCTAACAGACAACCGACAGGCATGGATTGCCTCACAGCTACTTGAAGAGTACCAGAGACCCTCCCACTCAAAGGGAACTTGAGCCACTTTGCAATGGCTCTCCGGCTCGTCAGAGACCAAGTGACACTTGACAGCTGTCAAATTGCTCCTGTGTCTCTGAGAGCCTCCACTCTATGGCCATTGATGGTCACCCACTACCTGTATTTTTTAGTGTTCTCAGGCAGCTGAGTTTTAGGGACCATCTCAAAGTCTCTTAATGAGATAAGGGACATTTCTGCGGGACCCCTCCCCCACCTTGGGCACCCAACTCTTCCCCACCCAGGGCTACACTGGCCATCTGAATGGGGTGGTGCATGGGGTAGCACATACTGTCCTTTCTGAGGACACTGGGGATCATACCAACGGTGTCCCACCTGCTTACAGTGAAAGCAGGTAACAGGTCCCCTATGAACAGGTTTACCTGTCAGGGGTCCTGACTTCTTTTCAGGGGGAGGCTGGGAACCTTTACCTTGGTTCCCTTGGGAAATACTTTGGGGACATTTTTGGAACTCCCTCTGTTTACCCTTGTCCCCGCACTCTTCTGCTGGGGACCTTGCCCACCTTTGGCGGAGTCTCCCACAAGACCCTTGTGGACCCTGGTACTGACCCAGCGGTCCGCCTCTTCAGCAAGCTTTCTAGGATTGGTCAACTTGCAATCAATAAGGTGCTGGTGTAGCTCTGTAAAACAATTAGCAGACAAGTGGTCCCTAGCAATCAAATCATAGAGCGCTTCAAAATTGTCAACATTGCTACCCCTCACCCAACCATCCATAGCTCTGCAAAAGAAAGACACATATTCTACCCAAGTGGTTCCCTCTAATTTCTTACAATTCCTGAACCTCTGTCTATAGAACTCTGGAGTTAAGCCATACCTTGTCATCAATGCTTCCTTCCTGTGGTGATAAGACATCCTATGCTCACTGGGTAGGTCTAACAAAGTATCCCTCCCCTCAGTCAGAAAGCGGCTTCACAACCTGGCTCCCCAATCCTTCCCAGGGACCCATTGGGCCAACATTGCGATCTCATACGCTGGAAACCACTGCAAATATCTTCACCTTTGTGAAAATATTTGATGACATCCTTGGGCATATGTACCCTGCCTTTTGAAGGCACAGATGGGGCTCTGCCACCAGAGGGATTGATTTATAAGCCCTTGGCCTTGATCTCTAACTCCCTCAACATTCCCTCATGCTCCATTCTCATTCTCTCTCTTTCCAAAGACAACCTGTTATTCTCTGTTTCCCTCTGACTCTCCATTTTAAGCTTAGCCATCTCCAGCTTGTGTGCCCTATTTCTCTCCCTGTCTTCCAACTCTCTGGGGGACAGGTCTTTGCAAAAGATGCTGCTGCCAGGTGGGGACGGCACCCCTCCCCTAGCTGGAAACTCTGGTCCATCAATTTTCCCATTTGCATCCCACACAGTCTCCACCACAAGATATGGGGCATTTCTTGCTTCTACCCAGGCCCTCAGCGCCTTTTGGTAGTCTTCCTTCTTAGAAATGCCTGGTGTAGCAACTTTCAATTTCCTGCAGAGATACTTGAGCTGTTTCACAGTGTAGGTTTCCAACCTCTCTTCCTCAAAATCAAAATCCATAGATGCAACAGATGCTGGTTTACTCATGGTAGCAAAAATTGGGAGTTTTCAGGAAAAACTAACAGTTCAAGGAAAAAGGATTCTAAAATAAAAGTATGTGGTCGCGTTTGGTTTGCACTCACTAATATTGTACACCAATCACTGTATATGAAACACAAATGCAAAGTCCAAATCCTCACCGCTGACCACCAATGTTAGATCTGGGGGTCTCTAGTTGGCAATGGTATTCACCTTTGTCCAAATAGGGACCCTTACTTCTAAGTCATGATAAGGGTATTACACTCCTTAATAACCCCTGCTCACCCCTTGGTAGCTTGACACGAGCAGACAGGCTTATCTCAGATGCAGTGTTTTAAGCATTTGTGAATAGACACAGTAATACAGTGGTAACACTACAGATGGACACAACACTGGTTTTATAAAAAAAAGTATTGTTTATATAGACTTAAACACAAGACCACAAACAACAAAAATCCACAATACTACACTTAAGATTACTTAAAAGATGATTAAAGTCTCTTAGTTCAAGTTGTTGGTAAATGCGACAAAGTTCTCAACAAAATACATGGATGCGTAACTCAATGTGAAAAAAAGACTCGCAAAAGGGGAGATGCGTCAGTTCCGTGATCCGGGGGAATGGTTGCGTCCTTCCTCAGTGCTTCCGCAGACTAGGGGACTCGTCATGAGCCCTACCAGTGCGGAGGTGATGCGTAGATTTTTGGCCTGCGGGCCCGTTGAGGTGTGCAAGATGGAGCCGATGCGATGCGACAATCTGATTGCGATGCGGGAAAATGAGGCCCTTGATGCGGCGATGCGATGACGCCCTGGCAGCCTTGCGATGACTCTGTACTCTGGAGCCGTGACATGCCCTGCGACGCGCTTCTCCGGTGATGCAATGGCGACTCTCTCGATGGCGTCACGCTTCCCCAGTGATGTGACAGCAGGCAGCTTCGATGAACACACGCTTCCAGGGAAATGCGATGAAGGCTCGCTTCTCAGGCGTTGTGATGATCTCAGCTGCAGCGGCGACACACTTCTTCTCGATGTGTCCTGCTTCCAGCTCCCAGCGGCACGCAAGTGACTGGAGTCAGAATTCCCAGCAAGGAAATTCAGGAGAGAGCTGGAGGTGAGGTCTTTTGTCCCTGAGACTTCAGGAGGAGGCAAGCACAGTTCAAGCCCTTGGAGAATATTCTGTAGATGAAATTCCTTACAAAGTTCCTTCTCCTTTCCCTTGGTAAAGAAGCAACCACTGCAAGCCAACCCAGCAAACAGCACACGGGCAGAGGTGCAGTCCAAGCCTGCAGCTTCCTTGATTCTTCTCCTTGGCAGAAAGGTTTCTTGTTCCCGAAGTGATCTACTTTCTTGGGATCAGGGTCCCAATATTTGTACCCCAAAATCCTTTGTTCTCTGAAGGCAGAGAGGCCTCTGCCTAGTTTAAACCAGTTCCTGAGCACTTTGTTGACATGACTCTCTTCTTCCTTTCACTGTGCAGGGCAGAGACATCAGCTGCCCCACAGGAGGTAGAGCCAGCACAGGGGAGGGAAGATGCAGCTCTGGAGCACTCTGTTGACATGATTCCTCCTCTCCTTTCACAGTGCAGGGCAGAGACATCAGACAAGCCACAGGGCAGGAGCCAGCGTTGTAGAGGGAAGGCCTAGCCCTATTCAGGTCCCAGGTGTAACTCCTCCCTCCCATCTAGGTGCAGATCTCTCTATTCACAACTGGGCTGCCCCAGCCTGTCTCCTGGAATTCCCCAGACCTGTCACTCACAAACCCAGACAAGGATACACAACCCAGCAGCGGCAGGCTCAAATGGTTGAGCAAGCAAATACCGACTTTCTAAAAGTGGTATTTGCAAACACAGAATATTAAAATAAACTTTACTAAAAGATGTACTTTACTATTCCGAGTTCAGGCATACTAAATTCGAATTTCTACAATGTTCCCTGAGTCAGTTAGGATTATAAGAATGTAATAATCTAACTGCCCATTCTAGCCTATGAGAATAGGTAGCCTTCAATAAGGAAAAGCGAAAATGGCTGTAATTCACTATTAGAACATGCTACACACATCAGAGTATGTCCTACATTATACTTACAATGCACGCTGCCCTTGGGCCTATCATATGGGTATCTAATATGAAGCAGAGGGAAGGTTTAGGGACTGGCAATTGGGTGCACTTGGCCGAGTGGACATGGCAGTGCTAAACTGCACACAGGCCTTGCAATGGCAGGCCTGAGACACACATTACAAGCTGCTTCTGTGAGTAGCCCACCAGCAGCATTTGATTTACAAGCCCTGGGCACACATGGTGCACTGTACTAGGGGCTGACAGGTAAATCAAATAACCCAATCATGGAATCCAATCAGAATATCAATTTAACATGGGGAGCACTTGCACTGTGGCACTGATTAGCAGGGGCACAGTGCCCAAAGCACAAATCCAGCAAAAACATATCAAAACAGAGGAGGCAATCCGTCAAAAATGGAAGGGAGACTCACACCAATGATGTCAGCTATAACACAGGGATTCTGTGCCCACTTGCTTACCTCTGGTCTTCTGATGGATCTTTTAAATCTGACTGAGAGGTGATGGGAGTTAGCATTTGCATTCAATCAAATTTCAATTAACAGTACAACCCATTTGGCCACGCAATGAGGACCAGGAATCGGTAGCCTTATGCAAAATGTTTTATATGAGAAATGGGGTCTCTAGTTGGCAGAGGTATGCACCCTGTCCAGGTAGGGGCCCGCACACTAGTCATGGTAAGTGTAGTACACACTAAAATGTACCTCTGCTCAACCTCTGGAAGTTTTACACAGAAGAGGCAGGCTAAACTAAGGAGGCAATGTGTAAAGGAGCTGTGCGCACACACACACACACACACACACACAGACACACATCGTATTACAGTGAAAACACAACAAAAGTACTCAACCAGTTAAAAAAAATAGGCAATATTTATCTGAGTAAAACAAGACAAAAAAAATGCAAAACATAAAAAATGTAATCAAAATGCAGTGCCTAGAAGTCTACAGCTGGGGCTGTCTTGTCATGCTTGACCAGGACAAATCAAACAGTTCAGTCTGACCACTATGAAGCACTGGCTGGACACAGGAATCCTGAAGACACCCCCTACAGTACCTTGGATGCACTAGAAATCAAAAATGATGCGTGGTGCAGAGGAGGTGAGGCATCGCTGATGCAGCTGATACTTCAGTGCCATAAGGCGGTGCAGTTACTCGAGAACGATGCATTGGTTGCAGGCATGAGGCCTTAGCTCCTGAAGGCGGCATAACATGAATGATGCATCAATGGTGACAGAAAAATGCATTGATTCTATGGCATCGAAGCACTGGGCTGAAGGCGATGCATCAGTTGAAAGCCATACAGGGCCAGGGCTGTGTCAGAGCGGTGTGTCACGGACTTCTATGAAATGGTGCCTGAGACTCACATGGATGCAGTTCTTCAGAGGTGCTGCGGCAAAGTTGGAGCAGTATGAAAGTCGGCTTTGGTGCTTTGGGCACTTGGCGAGTGGTGTCTATGGTTTTTTGTGCAGGCAGCAATGATGCATCAAATTCTCAGTGATGCTCCAGTTCTGAATTATTGCTTTGGAGTCGGTGCATTGGTTTCTTGGTTACAGTATCACATTTGTCTTCAAGGTTCAGGGTTGGATTTGTTACCACTTGGCAGGGCATGCATCACAGCAGAGGAGCCCAGGTGCTGGTAGCAAGATGCAGGAGAAGTCTTTGATGTCCCTGAGACTTCAGCAACAGGAGGCAAGCTCAGTCAAGCCCTTGGAGAACACAGGATGCAGAAAGTAAAGTCTAGTTCACTCACTCCCAGGCAAGACGCAGCAGGCAGCAGGCAGCAGGCCAACACTGCATTGCAAGCAGCAAAGTGGCAGTCTCTCCTGGCAGCACAATAGCTCTTCTTCTGGGCAGACATTACTCAGTTTAGAAGTGTTCTGAGTATATGATGTCACAAGTCCATTGCTTATACCCATTTTAGCCTTTGAAGTAGGGAGACTTCAAATAAAGGTCTTTGTACAGCACAAGACACTGCCCTTCCTGGTCCTGGCTCCGGGCACACCACAGTGTGGTATGCAGCTCTTTGTGAGGGGACAGGTATAGCCCCATTCAGGTGAAAGTGCCAACTCCTCCCACTGTTCAAGCTCAGGAATACTCATCAGCCTGGGGATGGTCTATCTGGATATGCAGGGCACACCTCAGCTCCGTTTGTGTGTGACTGTCTTGAGTGAAATCACAAAGCCCAACTGTCATTCAACCTAGACATGTATTCTAGGGACACGCAGAGGAACTGAATGGTTAGGTAAGAAAATGCCAACTTTGTAAAAGTTGCATTTTCAGACCTGCAATTCAAAAACCAATGTCACTAAAAGATGTCTTTAAATTGTTCAGAGACCAATACTCCAATTTTCTATCTGCTCTCAATTGTAAGTCAGACTTCTAATGTGCTTCAGGGCAGCTTCAATGCTAACATATGGGGGAAATAGGCCTTTCCGTAGTGAAAAACGAATTTAGCAGTTTTTCATTACCAGGGCATATGAAATGTTAAAGACATGTCCTACCTTTTATATACACTGCACCCTGCCCATGGGGCTGACTAGGGCTACCTTAGGGCAGCCATTTTCATCTAATAAAAGGGAGGGTTTGGGCCTGGCAAGTGAGTGGACTTACTCAAGCTAATGTTGAGGCCTATACACCAGAACAGGCAACAGAAATGTACGCATTGATTCAAGAAACAGCATCATTAGATGTGCAAACTAGTTGTATTGCGCAACAACTAAAATAATTGGAGTACCTGGTGAGAAGAGAAGCAAACCAACGTTTACATGCATCAACCTTAATCCAATATCATAAGGTGAAGAGGATACTGCGCGTACTATGATTGACTATTAGACCAATGTTATATCATTTTCAATACAACAAGGATTTAATGGAAAAATTGTATTCGATACTCAACAAATGGTCGTTGGATATAATCCTTTTGCTGGTAGAAGAACTATTCCGTACTATCAGAGAATTGAATGAGGAGATTTACATGATTAAAACCGATTTAGAAAAATGAATGGAGAACAATGATAGGACAAAAACATTAGAGGACATTAATACAAAACTGGAAGGTTATGTAAACACAAGAGAGCAAACTTCACAAGTTTAAGAGGGATACAATAGATTATAAACTCAACAAAACATACACATGGGCAGAAGTTTATGCGCAGAGGAGGAACATCAAGAAATCTACAACACAAACGTTGTCTGAAGAACGTATAGCAACAGTGAAGGATATTGATCCCTTGAGAGCTTCTACATTCAAACTCAATTGACTACTGAGATAACACCTCCCTCTAAAGATTCAACAGCTGCTTCTTCTTCTTTTTTGTCCTCCAGTCAAGGCTCAGGACAACCTCCAAACACAACAGTACTCACAAAAACAATTAACCTAAAAGGAAAAAGGGGAGAGGAAAAAGAAAAAAAAGAATCTCAGGAGCCAAGACAAAGCTTAGTAATTTATCATCAACTGAATTCACAGTTCAACAATCAAGAGTACTTTAAAAGGGAGTATCATTTGTCAGTACATATAACACCAACATCATGGAAACTGAGACTGCTCTCTTCAGATGTATTTGTACATTACGCTTAAGACATTTTTTAAACAACATACTTCCACCTCAAGGTCCCCTCAATCAGCCAGAATTTCGGGAGTGTAAACCAAGAAGTACATTCCAGGCACTAGTGGCCAATAAACTATTAGATACATTTGAGCTACTAGTGAAAGGAGCATTCAATAAATTATGTTACCAACCTAAACACAGTCAGAACATAACCAAGTTTGAAAAGAATATACTTCACACATTGGCAAATAATCCAGATTTGACATTTCAATTGGCAGACAAAGGGGGAGGTTGGTGATGATGAATCACACTTTTTACACAACCAAAGTAGAAGAACATGTTAATGATTCTAACAACAGACATGGTATTGGAAAGAGATCCAATCACGGAGATTTCAGAAGTCTTGAGAACCGTATTACAAAAAGCAGAGATGGATCACATCCACCACCAAATCCTTTCTAATAACTACATTTCCGAGAAGACCATTGCTTTACATGTTGCCTGAAATTCACAAGAATCTGATGGATACACCTTTCAGACTGATAGTACCAGGCTGCAATTCCATATTCGAACCTATTGGTAAATATATTGATATATTTTTCCAACCTTTTGTACAGTCATGGATGACATACATTAAGGATGCCACTCCTTTTCTGAATAAATTGAGGCAATTATCTATGAAGGGTTCACAAGATTGGATACTCGGTACTGTTGATGTCGCAGCTCTTTATACGTCAATTCCACATCAATAAGGTATAGAGGCAGTGGAGTGGGTACTGCTACAACAAGAAGATGAGAGGGCTCACAAAGTATTCTGTCTTTTTCACAGCCAATTCCAATGGCGGGAGAAATTCTACCTACAACTACGAGGGACATCAATGGGTATTGCTGGGGCTCCAGCATACGCCCATATCTTCATGGCTAAATATGAAGCAGAGAATATATTGTAAATTGATACTTGTATAGCGCACTACTCACCCGCAAGAGTCTCAAGGCGCTTGTACGAATACCGCTGTGGAACCCATCCTGGCTTTCCCTGTGAGGCGTCCACTCCTGGGCACCCCCAAGGTGGAGGCCAGGCATCCTTAGCATTGTGGGGGCCGTTGTGGAGATTAAATAAGCTATTGTCCAGAGTTGCAGAGTGGGACTCCATGATTGGAATAGGCACCGAGACGAGAATGATCAGGTCCGTGGAATTTTGAGCCCAAGACCCGCCGAATTGAACCCTGGTCTCGGGCTAGACCTCTGCATCAGGGTCTGCCTCTCTAATCATTGAGCCACACTTCTCCATTGAGTCAACCCAGTTGGCAACAAAATCTGGTCATTTACAATCTGTTCATAGATGACATATTTTTAATATGGAATGGAAATCAAGAATCTTTGTTTGTACAATGAAATACATTGAATCAGATTGACAGCAGAATATAGTTCAACAGTCACATCAGCCAGACGTAGATAACTTTCTTGGATGTGAACATTTTAAAAACAGAGATTGGTCTGAGTACCAGTGTGTATATGAAACCCACTCACAGGTACAATGCATTATCGAACCAGAGCTGTCATCCCTAGAATCTACTGAGAAACATACCATATTCACAATTTTTATGAATTCAGCAGATTTCTTCTGAATCAGAGACAGCACAAGTTACCATCAGAAAGCATTAAGACAGATATGTACAGAGAAATTATCCAACAGAAGTTCTAGACAAGGTAGAGATCACTGCAATGGCCATTGACAGAGAAACTCTTTTGAAACAACAAACCAAGAAGGAGCAAAAAAGAATGGCATTTGTATCAAAATTTTCCACACTATCTAAAAACATCAAAAGAATTATTAACCAAAAACGGGAATTAATTCAACATGAACCCGAGTCTAGAGGTTTATTTTCTGAAAGACCTCTATTTGCTTATATTCATTCAAAAAACATCAAGGAACAACTGAAGCCCACAAAAACAACCACTACAGAGATTATGAATGGAATGCGCTGTTGTTTCAACTGTATACATTGTAATAATTTGATTATAGGTAACAAAATAGCACACCCCCAATCAGGAGAATTGATCAAATTGCATTATTCAGCGACCTGCGACATGCAAAATGTAGTATATAACATTAACTGTCAGCGCGGATTTCTGTATATAGGTAAAACTGTACGTAAGATAAAAATCAAAACCAAAGGGGATGATGGACTAGTGTTGAACACTGCAAGCACTCACCCCCAGTCAACTGATCTGGGTTTAATCCATCATCATTCATTAGCTCACTTCACCACCCCAGTTCAGACAAAAATCTGCATTACAGACAAAGAGAGTATAATAAGTAATAAGAACAAAAATTCTAACTTAGTGGTACACTAGATAGAATTCCAACATGTGATAGCTCAGTTAAGGTTAAAAATTATTGAGAAAGAAAAGATACTTTCAGGATACAATAATGCACAGCTTCTTCCACAACGTGAGATATGTTGGATTAAACGACTCAACAAATTATTGCCAAGAGGTCTTAATCATCAGGTTGACATGCTGTGCTTTCTGTAAAATATCCTGTTCTCTAGTAAGTACTTGACGTGACAGTTATATTCTCCACATTATGGAGATTATGCACAAGAAACTCACTTACTAACTCTCTATTCATTTTACACATCAGTTCATGTCTTTTCTGTTGATGGTAGGGATTGGTCTCTGTCTCCTTTGTTTGTATAGTTCATCAAGGATATGGGGGGTGAATTTTGATAATTGTTTTGTTGGATAAATTGGTGACAACCCAACAAGCAGATTGGCAGTGCAAAGTGGTTTACTTTCATAGCAGACAGTCTTTGACTATAATGGTATGTATGCGGATTGATGCTATAGTTCAGTTAAAAAGAGATGACTTTGAAATTAGAACACAGGATTATTTGATGTGTCTACTTACATTAGACACAGAGTTTGCGTATTTCTACGGTATAAAGTACTGAAGGTGACAGCTGGTTGCTGTTTTATGGTGTCAGAAGCAGGTCTAAATAAAGTTGGGAGTCAACACTCGTTATAGAGCATTTATCGCACAAGCAGCAGAGGAGTACATTTGTCTATAGTTATCAGCATGGTAATTTTATAACATAGTTCTCGAGAGGTATGGAGATTTAGAACATAATTACAGTTAGAAGAGAATGTTATCATCTCTTGACATAGCTTTACTCCAGTCCATTATGACGGAGGTTTTCGATGTTTTTCATGTGATACGTGCAGATGCAGTCCTTCTTTAAAATGGTCAACTCTGAAGAGGTTTAAATGAGAGCAAGGAGGATTGCGGGTCATCCGCGTTTTAAACATAATCGCCAACACAGTTTGAAGATAGCGGTAAGAATAGTTTTTAGTCACTAGAGGAATTCTGTTATACGCAGAAAGTTGTTACATTTAGATAACAACTGGCTTTATATTTGTTTAACGTGGTAGTATCACTATTGTGGCTCATTACCACGGGTTTCGCTTATTGTTAAATCTACAAACTGGGAGTGAGGAGACCACCAGTAGGCTTGTATTTGCTTTGTATGTGTGGGTCATGTTCATGTTCTCATTATCAACTAATTTTGAGAGATACTTACGCATTTCACTTTTTTTATTGGTTTCATAAACATTGTGGCATGGTGATGCTTTTTAATCAGTAAGTAGCTCTTCTTGAAGGAGTATAAAGGTTTTTTACACGCAGTGATTCCTTGGTCTATGGGAGTACATTTTGCTTGTCATTGCTTCCCATGAGTGATTAGATCACACTTATTCAAAATGTCTCACAGTCACAGTCTTGACTCTATTCTCACAGTCACGGTCTTGACTCTTTGTAGTATGACATTCTTGTGATCTTCATCTATTTTTTTTGCGCAAAATGAACCAAGAGACAGTTGGATAGGGTTTCTATATATATGTTCATTTATTTTCCAGTTGAAAATTTCGGTCCCCTGAAGAAGGGAGAGCATCCCGAAATACATTGGGCAAATAGATTTGTGTTTTTCTAACCCTGGGGGGGGCACACTGAACTCACCTGAGAGTCCCGGAGGGTGCTAGGAGCGCCGCAGCCTTTTCCGCGCTGCTTCTGTGGGGGACCACCAGCCTTCCTGACTACAATTCCCAGCGCACCACGTGACCGGAAGTGGCACACACCCTGTCCCGCCTCCGGAGGTGCTCATAAGTCCAGCCAGAGCCCCGGGGGAGCGGGGGGGCACACTGAATTCACCTGAGAGTCCTGGAGGGTGCTAGGAGCGCCGCAGCCTTTTCTGTGGGGGACCACTAGCCTTCCTGACTACAATTCCCAGCGCACCACGCGACCGGAAGTCGCGCACGCCCTGTCCCGCCCCCGGACGTGCTCATAAGTCCAGCCAGAGCCCCGGGGGAGCGAGGGGCACACTGAACTTACCTGAGAGTCCAGGAGGGAGCTAGGAGCGCCGTAGCCTTTCCGCGCTGCTTCTGTGGGTGACCACCAGCCTTCCTGACTACAATTCCCAGCGCACCTCGCGACCCGAAGAAGTGCACGCCCTGTCCCGCCCCCGGAGGTGCTCATAAGTCCAGCCAGAGCCCCGGCATCGCGGGACAAAGGGCGGGCCCTCTGTGCCCCTCAGAGGCCTGAGGAGGACGGGACGGGCCACCCCCCTCGGCTTTTCTGCAAGAGGAGGTAAAGAGACTTGGACTTCATCCTTTGTGGTTTACCTAATATTTGACTTTATTAATGGACTTTAACTTTCGTACTTTAATTTTCCTGACTGTGTCACTGCTTGGTATTACCCATATACATCTCACCCATAACCAAGCCACATTATGACTCGTAAGCGGGTTAACAGAAAAGCCATCCCTCAGAGGGGTCAGTGCCATGGGACACAAGTACACCACCCAAATGGGATAATACTGCCCATTCCTAGTGAAACAGGTGAAAATAATTCTCGCCAGTTTGTAGATAGCACACTCAGCCTAGATTCTCCTTCACTAACAGCCAGTATTGCGCAAAGCCTCTCACTGGAAGAGGAATTAAATGTTCTGTGTAAAACTAGGTATGTCCCAGTGGATCCGAGATTCGAACAAAATAGTGCCCGACCTTGTCCTGCAAATAGTATTGGTACATTATCCCCTAACGACTGCCCGCTGGAACCCCTCCCTATTACCTCAAAAAGTTAATACCCAAAGTATATCACTTCCCCAGGTCTCATCCGTTAAAAGGAAGCACGACGGGGATAAACACAATGGGAATCACACAAAGCTACAAAAACTGTCCGTAAGCCCCTCACTGTCCACCGCTTAACTGGCCCCCTTAACCTCAGAGGCTGCAGAAGAATTAGACCACCTAGTACCCCCCTCCCAGTTGGCTTTACTGTCCCAGATTGAACTACTGGTTAAATCTATTACATCGCCGTTGGTGGAAAAATTAAACACTCTAGGGGACAGGCTGACGGGACTAGAAGAAATGATCAAGGCCATCTTGCCACCCACTAAATACTTTGTAACATCTAACCGTACCCAGCCACCTGCTGCCTCTAAAGTACCTACGCCAACTACACAAAGCATTAATGTCCAAATTCAGCCACTAGCCCTTAATACATCAGCCCCAAATGCTCCAAAGATACCTTCTAAACCCGTATTAGCACAGTATACTGCTCCTAGAGCAGAGCTTAATAAAGCACCTTATATACACCTACCACCGGAGGCTGTCCCATTTGTGTATGTCCTTTCGGGAGTACCAGCACTCACTTATGGAAAAGTCGAAAGACAAAAAGATCTACTCAACAAGGTTATGTTTTGGTTAACAAAAAATAGACCCCTGCCAACCGAAGAATAGTGAGTGTCAGAAGGGTGGGCTGGCTAGGTTCTCTCCTAAAAGACATTACCAGTGATCTAGTGCTAGTTAAATTTAGGAACAGACATATTGTCCCGTACCTGCAAACCTGGCAGCCCCAAGAAGGAGACAGCCCTATATCCACCTGGGATTTACATGACTTTTACCCCAGTGCGTCATACCCCCTCTATCAAGACCAAAGACAGGGTATAATTATTCGATGGGTATGCGCCTGTGTACTGAATGGTAGTAGCTTTTCCGCTTCTAATCGACTCGAACCAATGTACAATAGCTATAAGCATGGAAAGTTCTATTAATTTGCTTCTAGTAAGTAACAATCTGATGTAATGATAGATCTGTGAATGCTAAGCCTGTGAAAAGCACGTAAACAATAATGAAATTATTTCCAAAGGCTGGGCCTAAGTTTTTTTAACTTGTACATACTTTGTGCTACTGCATGTTTTGTTTTATGACTGTTTTTAACTGTACGCTTTTATGATTTTAAACCAAAGTCGAATAAAGAAAAACTGAACTGAACTGAACTGAACCCTGGAAATTTCAACATGTTTTGTTGACACAGTGAAGAATGTCAATTGTTAATATTTTCAAAGTTACAGCTGTTTATTAAAAATGTTAGGAGTGGTCTTTGTATTACTTTATAGCAAACCGAAGACTTTTTCATGAGAATCAATAAATACAAGAAGTACATTATGAGGCATTTATGGTTGAGTTTTATTTAAATGTGTATAATAATTGTTGATTTATTCATATAGAAGTGCACGAGGGATCCGGAGAAATGTATTTCTTGGCAGGATTTAGAAATAACTGGACTTGCCAGGTTGACATGGCAGTTTAAAACTACACACACAGGCTCCACCTTGGCAGGCAGGTGACATGATTAAAGGGCTACTCATGTGAGTGGCACAATCAGTGCTGAAGGCCTACTAGTAGCATTTGATTTACAGACCCTGGGCACGTGTTCTGTAGTGTACTAGGGACTTATTAGTAAATCAAATATGCCAATCAAATATGCCAATCATCGAGAAACCAAATGTCATAACATGCTGGACACAGAGCACTTTAGCACTGGTCATCAGTATTAGAGTGCCCAGAGTCCTAATACCATCAAACACAAAGTTCACCACACAGTCAAGAACAGGAGGTCAGAAGCAAAAATACAAGGGAAACCACAGCAAAATATGGCAGGTCCAGCAGTTTATTACAAATTATTAATCAGATTCAAATACACTACTCTTAATGCCATGCTGTAAATGTACAACATAACACCTGGAAGCCCCAGCCGCCTGAAGAAATTGTAGGTGAACTAGTATTAAACACACAAGCAATTCTGTGACCGTGATACTAAATAATAGCAAACCTCTAAAAGTCGATTCAGATAGTGAGGAATCAGGGAAGGTGTCAGCAAGGAATCCGCAAGAGAGAACTGCAGGGCCAGCAGGTAGGAATAGATCTGAAATTAGTCCAGAGAGAACAGTATAATATAACATGCAAAGTCCACTAGGTAACACCCCCTCGATCCCACCATCAGGGGTCCATTGTCCTTGTCAAGTTCCAAGTTTGCAGACTGTTTCATAGATGGATTATTCCACACTGGGCCTGGGAAAGACATCTCTTTCTCAGATTCACGTGGATTGAAACATTTGTTAAACAGTCCACTCAGTTAGTACTCTGTTACTCTGTGTACCGTTGTCAAGGTCTTCTTCTCAGGCTCTTTCCCCTATCTCGAGTACAGTAATATATCTATTCTAAATTAAAAATGCGTGTGAATACCTGCAAGAAATGTTGTGTTAGAAGAAAATGGAAAATAGTATGTTCTGAAAAGTAGCATGGTGAAATACACGACGTGCCTATTAGGTCAAGACAAACATAAATACAATGGTGCACATTTAAACACAAGTGAATATAAGATTCTAGTACATGTTATTAAATTAATACTATATGTGACATCTAGTAAATCCTCAAAGTATGTATTATGGCTGGGTACTAAATTTACATGCGTATACATGTAACAGCAGCGCACACATTACATAAACCATATTGTTTCAGGTAAGATGACATCCTAAATATGCGGGGATAGTTTTAATCATAGTTTCAAGTCATTATGTGTTATTCATATGTTATAGCACACCTTTAGGAAAGTCCGGTTTCTTCTTCAGAGTATGTATATTATCTATTAAACAAAGGATGGTTTTATATTCATAACAATTTCATTGAAACATCTTAATTTGCATGGTTAAACACACACCTGCGAGTAGATTCACGAATTCTACAATATTGCATCCTATTCATAGTAATGTTGAGTGAAATATTTTCAGTAACCATTGACTTAAGTAAGAAATGTGCTAAGTATATGTTCAAGCATTGTATCTATTAACATTTCCTGCCGTAATTTGTAACGTGTAAAGAGTGGGCAGGTTTGCGCTGCACCACCAGCGTGGTGCCTCTTACCTTAGCTGTGCCACAACGGCATCATGTTAAAAGGTGGACACTAGCTGTAATAACACTCAGTCAAATTACCATGCAATTGCAGTGAGTGAGACTCACCCACAGTTAAAGTCCAAAAATCAACTGATCAAAATCAATACATTCTAGCACACTCAATGTGTGGAACCTTTGTGCAACACCTTGAATACCATGTTATGCCTTCATACACTGTAATACTCCATCTTCTTCGCAATTATTTATAAATGAGGTTCCTGAAGATTTTTGGATGTATGTAAAATGGTGAATATCAAGGATTGATTGAGCAAATTAGAAAGAAAACACCTACCTGTACACAAAGCTAAAGAAAGCAACTTTTAAAATGCCTTCTCTGGTATTCGTAGTTTTTTTTTTCACTCTTAGCTATCCAAATGAATAAAAAGATAATTGATGGCATTCTGAAATTTCCAATTCCTGCCTTCATCAAAGATGTGCTAAGTTTTTTGGGCTTCGCTCATTTTTACAGGTTTAGAAAGAGGTTAAACATTCCAGTACTTTTAAGAGGTAGAAATTGCCTAAAAGGCATTAAAAAGGAATCTATCACACGTGTTGTACACCATATAGACCCATCTGAATAATAGCTTGTCGGAAAAGGGGGAATATCTCCTAAAAACACCCATACTATGCGGTGTTCGTGGTTCTATGTATGTTAGGGTGTTAGAGGGGTACTTGACAGTGAATGCTGTGTGACCTGTGTACTGTGCTTTCAACAATTTCCTCTAAATTTCCAGAAAATGAATTGACATACGCCATCTATTCTCTTTTCAAATATTTATAATTTATATAATTTCAATTTTATGTGCTTTGAACGTTTCCATCAGGTGCTTCAACTCACCAATGATGCATTTATTTGTTTGTAGCTATTTATGCAATACAAGCTACAGAGAAAAGAAGGTATAATTCTTGCTGTACAAACAGTACCCATATCCTTCTCCTATCTTCCAGACTCGTCCCTCATGCTTGTTGAAAGTCTATTCATTTTGAATTTGAATACTGGATGGACATCATTTCACAGGACAGCATATGTTGTCTCCGTTAGTACAGACAACCAATTAAGTACCTGTTTATTTGTAAGACATTTCTTCTTGATAGGTTGATGGATGTGGCATAATCAGCATCCCAATTATGTTTTCTTCAATTGTTCAACTATTTTCATTTGTGTTTGTTTTGATTTGTGTTTGTTGCTGGATATAGGACAGGGCACTGTTTTATTACTGGAGCAGGAGGGAAATGGGGATGCATGCAGGACAGGACACTCGTTTGTGGTGTTTGAGAAACAAACACAAGGACTGGTGTGAGCTATTACTAAAGGTTTTTTACAAGGTGAGTGGGGAGTATGATAGCCATAGCCCATGTTATTGTCATTGTATGAGCTCTTTCACATGCCACTGTTGAACAGTGCATCTACTGAACCAGTGCTGTACTGCGCCCATACCCATCAATATGATCCATGTACATTTACAGGCCCTAATCAATCCATAACTGTATGGTACAGCTGGTGATCGCTCTCAGGCTTCCAGTTCTCATGATCTTCCCTTGCTTCACCATATATTGCCCTAGTACATCCTGGAAAACAAAGCTAGAAGAAGGCAGGCCGTAAAAGCTTTTGTCTTTGCCTTAGGGTGAATTTATGGTGGTATTAATCATTTAGCTGACTTCCTGCAGGCTGAAATTTCCTGTTGCATTAGGACCTGTTTTCCGCATTATAAATATTACTACTACACCCATGTTATATACAGGAACATACCTTACTGTTCCTAATGTTCTGAAAATGTATTTAGCTCAAAGAAACCTGTAGGAAAAGCAACCAAAAGAGCAAATGATTTTTAAAGAATCATTTAGTCCCAAAATAAAATATAGCACTCATCACCCTAACACTAACCCATGAGATCCCCCCACAACCCACACCTGCCCCTTATTAAATTCAGTGATAATCCTTCCCACATTTCCCCAACAGCAATTTTAAAACTCAGGGTCAGCTTTAAAATAAATTAACACAGCATAGCAACAAAACTTGCTGTGCTGTGGTGCATGAAAGGGAGAGGGTAGGAATGCACAATATCTATCAAGATATTTCACATTGCTGTCCTCTGCCTGAGCTGGAACACAATCTGCAGCCTAAAGCCAATGAAGGCACCCTTGCACCATGGAGCAAGGGTGCCCGCGCTACAGGCAGAATTGGTTTTGCGCAGGAAGTGACACTTTCCTCCACAAAAACAATCACTAGAGGCATTTTCCTCCTTCTACATGTGCCTCAAAATGCAGCACACATTGAAAGAGTGATAAATGAGTGGAAAAAGATATTTCTACTCATTGCGCCTTTGGTGGGAAGGCATATAATTCTGACACATTTCCAGTACCACCAGTGTTGGTAAATCTGGGAATGCATAGATGGATGCACGGGAAGCCCACGCTCCGCCCATTTAACACCACTACCATAAAGAGTAGCACAATAGTGATCTGTGCTGCCTTGCATTACTCCAGTTGACCAAGCTACGCAGGGCCACGCAAGGTGGCCTTGCGTGGCATGGTAAACCTCATGTTAGGTTTTCTGGTGCCCAGCATCCCCTTTAGGGGTGCAAGAGAGACATACAAAACCTTAATGAATCTAGGCCGAAGATTCTCTGATTGTATCTGAGGACAGTTGTACTCACAGACCCTGCCAGTGCATCAAACCTGCATCTTTTCATCTGAGCTTTCACATTATTAGGCATAGTCAAGGAACAGCCCGCCTCAAGAAAGACTTTTCTATGTTTCAAGCAGCAAAAACAAGATAAATGCACTGCTTTATTTTCCAAAATTGAATTACCAGAAAACAGTTCTTTTCAGCTAATCTGATAAGGGTCTCATTCATACTTCAGAAAGAGTGCCGCTTCATCAGTGCCCCATAAGGGCACCGAATACACCCAGCACCGGCACTGTGAAGACAGCAGGCGAACTGAAGTTAGATCTACCTTCCTTCATAGATGATAAATTCTAATGTTTTATTCAATATTTGTAATCAAGAGGTCTCATTTGTATGAGCAGAGAGTATAACTGTGCTAGTGATAAACAGTAATAAATGAATGCCTGAGTAATGGTTTGAAAGCAACAAAAATGCCAACAAGCAACAATTATTTTGATATGACAAAACATCATGCGATGAAAGCTCACATTTACATAATACATTGGTGACAGGTAGAGCATGCAATATGGAACAGCGTAAAGGAAATTACCACTTTAATCCAAAATATTCAACAGATTGTCAATCAATTTGTGGCGTTATCTAGGTGATAATATATTCCCCACATTTGACATCCACAATAATTGCAGGTAATGACGAAAATATTTGTATCGTTTGTTGGAAGGAAGTAAATTGACTGGAAGTTCCAATGAATAAAACATTGTTATTTCATTCGCTGTACACCTGTTCCTATTTATAAAAGAAGTTTTATATTTTTTAATTAGAAGGCTTTATGTAGAGATGAATGACAAGATGAACACATGGTCGCCTCCACGCAAGCGGAGGGGGGTGGGGGGATTATAATAGTGTAGAGGGTAAACCTTCATTAAAACAAATCACTGCCATCTGTCAATATTATTGGAGACCATGTTTGCTATTATCGCCACTTGTTGCTGATATTATATTGTTCTAGTGATATACTCAGTTTTCATTTTTGAGACGGTGGTATAATGACGAGCTCTGCATATACACATGATAGCACACATGGTCACATATGCATATGTACATTCCAGCATGCACACTAACACAGATATAGAGTTCATTGTGGCGCACACCTCACTTTATAACACACTTACTCAGTTTACCACATATTTACACCCGAGCCTTACAAATCCAGTCTTTATGTTTTTTCTTTTATCTAGCATCTGCATTGAGCACAATTGCTACAAAAGAAGTAGACCTACCTATTTGGTCAGAGAGGTGTATAGTTAGTTGGACATATGTATAAAGAGTTTGGTGAGCTTTATGAGGCCATGACGGGACATGGCTGTGTTACACGGAACGTGATGCTGCTGGTATGCAAGCACATCTTTGGAAGACGTATGTGTGATGAGTAGGGATCATTGTATGCAGTTCACTATGTTAGTAACAACTAGTGCTTGTGTGTTTTGTTTGAAAGTTGTTGGGTTGTATTTTGACATATATGGAAGAATTGTGGGAGATGTGAGAAGACCTTACATGCGATGCAAATCCAATTGCCACAAATAGATGGATCAAGAGGATCCACCAGAAGAAGTGATGGGTCAATACAAGGTAATCTGCTGACACTCCTGTTAAGCATCAGTGGAGTCCACCCAGGGGTGGTGGAAAGATGCAGCACGAGAAGTATCCATAGACACCTTAATAAAGGATCTATTGGGTCCACCCTGAAGCTGTGAGAACACCGTGCAAGCAGGGACGCCTAGGACAATTTAGAAGAGTGTAGAGGGCTTACCCTGAGATTGCTGAATTGTGTAGAGCAGGATAACCCTTCAACAATTCAATAGTGGCCTGTGAATGCCATCCTGAAACAAAAAATCAACCATGGGCACCTCCTAAAAGGTCTATGGGTCCACCCAGAGTGGTGAGGGTGCAACTCACATACATTCACTGACACCTCAGTTGAGATTCAGTAAAATTCCACTCAGAAATGATAAAGACATACAAGAAAATGCATCTTTTCACCTGGTCTTTTTATAGGTTTGCTTTTATTAGCCTGGAATCACCAGCTATGTCAGCCTCTGGGAAAGTGACAGCTTCTTAACAAATCCCAGTGAAAGTGCTCAGACCTCTAAAGTTAGTATATAACTGGCTAATATCAAATGGAATATTTCACTTTTCGATAAGGCTAATGGTGAAGAAATTGCACTAATTACATATTAATCAGAAGCCACATGGGGGTTGCAGTGTGGAATTACGCTTTTCACATGGGAGACTTTGATATCATGGTTGCAGAGCAGCTATTGCAGTCATGAACTGTTGAAGGCCCATCCTTCTGCATTCACATGTCACAGCAAACCTTTGACATCTTTAAAAGCTTGCTACTTACATTACTTTGTCAAGTAGTGGCTTGGAGCTCTCAATGGATGAGTATGTAATGTCTAAAATATATAGTTAGCATATCTCTGCACATGATCCAAAATTATATTTAACACTCTGGGCTCCTCCAACTCTCTCAGTGGCCACTCTGAATATACTTTCTTGTTACTGGGGTATGGGAGGATCGCCAAACAGTGGCTATTGGGTCCTGTTATCCTTTAGATAGTACAGTGATTTCTGAGATTGCTTCGGAGTAACATAGAGAAAGTGCTGCAAAAATTGAAAGAACTTAATGTATCGGAGGTTTCTTAGGTTAGAATCAATCCCCATCCACAATCAGTAGCCAGTGACTACCCAAGGCTCACTCCCGAGACTTAGAACACAACTGCATTTGAAGAAAAGAAGAAGCAGAAGAATCTACAGCCTGTGTCTTCTTTTGTAAAGGGAAATTCTTTACCTTGTATCCAAGCCTCTGAGTGCGTCTTAACCCCTTCGGGCTAATGACGAGCTGGGCTCGTCATGGCGCTTACCTGCGGTGCGCTGATGACAAGGCCAGCTCGTCATCAGTCCCACCCTCGGGGGAAGCGCTGGCGCTCCCTCCGAGGGTCTCCGATCCTCGTTGTTTTGCTTGGGGCGGCAGGGGAAGACCTTCCGCTGCCGCCCACCCCCCCCCATCACGCTGACATCATCAGGGATTCCCAGTGCTCGGGAAGCTATTTGCTTCCTGCACGTCTAGGGAAAAGGTGAGTTTCTAGTGTCTGGCGGGGGTTTGGGGCAGCGAAGAGGCATCAGGGGAGAGGAAAGAGTTTTTCCTCTCCCCTGATGTCTCTTTGCAGGGCATTTCTGCCTCACGATCGCGCACAGCGTCGCGATTGTGCGGCGGAAATGCGCCCACTAGCACCAGGGATGTAATTTTAGATTATAGGAAGCGACCCCTTGGGCAAGGGTCACTTCCAGGCGGGCTGTGATAATGTTTTCGTTTTTCTGCCCCCCCTGGGGGCAAATCGGCCCGTTTTTTCGGCCGTTTTGCCCCCAGGGGCGGCAGAAATTCCCCACTAGCACCAGGGTTGTTTTTTGAAGCCAAGATGGCGGCGATATTTTTTGTTTATGTTTTTCTGTCCCCCCTGGGGGCAAATCGGCCCGTTTTTTTTTTACGTTTTGCCCCCAGGGGGGACAGAAAATGCCCACTAGCGCCAGGGATTTTGTTTTTAGCTTTTAGGAAGCGACCCCTTGGGCAAGGGTTGCTTCCAGGTGGCCTCCCACTTAACTTTTTGTTTTCTGCCCCCCCTGGGGGCAAATCGGCCTGTTTTTCGGCCGTTTTGCCACGAGCACCAGGGATATTTATTGGGGCACTGTGTTTGTTTTGGGAAGCGACCCCTTGGGTAAGGGTCGCTTCCAGGTGGCCATGATTGAGTTTTTGTTTTTCTGTCCACCCTGGGGGCAAATCGGCCCGTTTTGTTTGCCGTTTTGCCCCCAGGGGTGGGGGGCAGGAAATACCCACTAGCACCAGGGAATTTACATTTAGTTTTTAGGAAGCGACCCCTTGGGCAAGGAGTAGTGCTTGGCTAGCTGTGTGTGTGGAGTGGCGCTTGGCTTGCAGTGTGCGTGGAGTGGTGTTTGGCTGGCGGTGTGTGTGGAGTGGCGCTTGGCTGGATGGTGTGCGTGCAGTGGTACTTTGCTGTCTGTGCACGAAGTGCTGCTTTGCTGGCGGTGTGTGTGGAGTGGTGCTTGGCTGGATGGTGGCGTGGAGTGGTATTTGGTTGTCTGTGCACGGAGTGGTGTTTGGCTGGTGGTGTGTGTGGAGTGGTGTTTGGCTGGCGGTGTGTGTGGAGTGATACTTGGCTGGATGGTGTGCGTGGAGCGGTGCTTGGCTGGCGGTGAGTAGCGCTTGGCTTGCGGTGTGCGTGGAGTGGTGCTTGGCTGGCGGTGTGTGTGGAGTGGTACTTGACTGTCGGTGTGCGCTGAGTGGTGTTTGGCTGGCGGTGTGCGTGGAGGGGTACTTGGCTATCTATGCACGGAGTGGTGCTTGGCTGGCGGTGTGTGTGGAGTGGCGCTTGGCTGGTGGTGTGTGTGGAGTGGTACTTGGCTGTCTGTGCACGGAGTGGTGCTTGGCTGGTGGTGTTTGTGGAGTGGCGCTTGGCTGGTGGTGTGCGTGGAGTGCTACTTTGCTGTCTGTGCACGGAGTGGTGCTTGGCTGGCGGTGTGTGTGGAGTGGCGCTTGGCTGGCGGTGTGTGTGGAGTGGTGCTTGGCTGGTGGTGTGCGTGGAGTGCTACTTTGCTGTCTGTGCACGGAGTGCTGCTTGGCTGGCGGTGTGTGTGGAGTGGCGCTTGGCTGGTGGTGTGCGTGGAGTGGTACTTGGTTGTCCGTGCACGGAGTGGTGTTTGGCTGGCGGTGTGTGGGGAGTGGTACTTGGCTGGATGGTGTGCGTGGAGCGGTGCTTGGCTGGCGGTGAGTGGCGCTTGGCTTGCGGTGTGTGTGGAGTGGTGCTTGGCTGGCGGTGTGTGTGGAGTGGTACTTGGCAGTCAGTGTGCGCTGAGTGGTATTTGGCTGGCGGTGTGCGTGGAGGGGTACTTGGCTATCTATGCACGGAGTGGTGCTTGGCTGGTGGTGTGTGTGGAGCGGCGCTTGGCTGGTGGTGTGCGTGAAGTGCTACTTTGCTGTCTGTGCACGGAGTGGTGCTTGGCTGGCGGTGTGTGTGGAGTGGCGCTTGGCTGGTGGTGTGCGTGGAGTGCTACTTTGCTGTCTGCACAGAGTGCTGCTTTGCTGGCGGTATGTGTTGAGTGGCGCTTGGCTGGTGGTGTGCATGGAGTGGTACTTGGTTGTCTGTGCACGGAGTGGTGTTTGGCTGGTGGTGTGTGTGGAGTGGTTTTTGGCTGGCAGTGTGTGGGGAGTGGTACTTGGCTGGATGGTGTGCGTGGAGCGGTGCTTGGCTGGCGGTGAGTGGCGCTTGGCTTGCGGTGTGCGTGGAGTGGTGCTTGGCTGGCGGTGTGTGTGGAGTGGTACTTGGCTGTCGGTGTGCGCTGAGTGGTGTTTGGCTGGCGGTGTGCGTGGAGGGGTACTTGGCTATGTATGCACGGAGTGGTGCTTGGTTGGCGGTGTGTGTGGAGTGGCGCTTGGCTGGTGGTGTGTGTGGAGTGGTACTTGGCTGTCGGTGTGCGCTGAGTGGTGTTTGGCTGGTGTTGTGTGTGGAGTGGCGCTTGGCTGGATGGTGTGCGTGGAGTGGTACTTGGCTGTCTGTGCACAGAGTGCTGCTTGGCTTGCGGTGTTTGTGGAGTGGCGCATGGCTGGATGGTGTGCGTGGAGTGGAACTTGGCTGTCGGGGTGCGCTGAGTGGTGTTTGGCTGGCGGTGTGTGTGGAGTGGTACTTGGCTGGCGGTGTGCGCTGAGTGGTGTTTGGCTGGCGGTGTGCGTGGAGGGGTACTTGGCTATCTATGCACGGAGTGGTGCTTGGCTGGCAGTATGTGTGGAGTGGCACTTGGCTGGTGGTGTGTATGGAGTGGGGTTTGGCTGGTGGTGTGTGTGGAGTGGCGCTTGGCTGGTGGTGTGTGTGGAGTGGCGCTTGGCTGGTGGTGTGTGTGGAGTGGTGCTTGGCTGGCGGTGTGCGTGGAGTGGCGCTTGGCTTGCAGTGTGCGTGGAGTGGGGCTTGGCTGGCGGTGTGCGTGGAGTGGCGCTTGGATTGCGGTGTGCGTTGAGTGGTACTTGGCTGTCTGTGCACGGAGTGGTGCTTGGCTGGCGGTGTGTGTGGAGTGGCGCTTGGCTGGATGGTGTGCATGGAGTGGTACTTTGCTGTCTGTGCACGGAGTGGTGCTTGGTTGGCGGTGTGTGTGGAGTGGTACTTGGCTGTCGGTGTGTGCGCTGAGTGGTGTTTGGCTGGCGGTGTGCGTGGAGTGGCGCTTGGCTGGTGGTGTGTGTGGAGTGGCGCTTGGCTGGTGGTGTGTGTGGAGTGGTGCTTGGCTGGCGGTGTGCGTGGAGTGGCGCTTGGCTTGCAGTGTGCGTGGAGTGGGGCTTGGCTGGCGGTGTGCGTGGAGTGGCGCTTGGATTGCGGTGTGCGTTGAGTGGTACTTGGCTGTCTGTGCACGGAGTGGTGCTTGGCTGGCGGTGTGTGTGGAGTGGCGCTTGGCTGGATGGTGTGCGTGGAGTGGTACTTTGCTGTCTGTGCACGGAGTGGTGCTTGGTTGGCGGTGTGTGTGGAGTGGTACTTGGCTGTCGGTGTGTGCGCTGAGTGGTGTTTGGCTGGCGGTGTGCATGGAGGGGTACTTGGCTATCTATGCACGGAGTGGTGCTTGGCTGGTGGTGTGCGTGGAATGGTGCTTGGCTGGCGGTGTGCGTGGAGTGGTGCTTGGCTGGTGGTGTGCGTGGAGTGGCACTTGGATGGCGGTGTGCGTTGAGTGGTACTTGGCTGTCTGTGCACGGAGTGGTGCTTGGCTGGCGGTGTGTGTGGAGTGGCGCTTGGCTGGATGGTGTGCGTGGAGTGGTACCTTGCTGTCTGTGCACGGAGTGGTGCTTGGCTGGCGGTGTGTGTGGAGTGGTACTTGGCTGTCGGTGTGTGCGCTGAGTGGTGTTTGGCTGGAGGTGTGCGTGGAGGGGTACTTGGCTATCTATGCACGGAGTGGTGCTTGGCTGGCGGTGTGCGTGGAGTGGTGCTTGGCTGGCGGTGTGCGTGGAGTGGTGCTTGGCTGGCAGTGTGCGTGGAGTGGCGCTTGGCTTGCAGTGTGCGTGGAGTGGTGCTTGGCTGGCGGTGTGTGTGGAGTGGCGCTTGGCTGGTGGTGTGCGTTGAGTGGTACTTGGCTGTCTGTGCACGGAGTGGTGCTTGGCTGGTGGTGTGTGTGGAGTGGCGCTTGGCTGGATGTGTACGTGGAGTGGTACTTTGCTGTCTGTGCACGGAGTGGTGCTTGGCTGGCGGTGTGTGTGGAGTGGTACTTGGCTGTCGGTGTGCGCTGAGTGGTGTTTGGCTGGTGGTGTGCATGGTCTGGTGCTTGGATGGTGGTGTGGGTGGACTGGCGCTCGGCTGGCGGTGTGCGAGTACTAACTTTCTGTTGGTCACTACACACACTGCTAGTTGAGTGACACTCTACGCAGTCCATCCTTTTGTGTAGTTGCTGTGGCAGATACGTAAGTGATGGGCCCTTGAATGGCGCTGTCTGCTGGTGTGAGTGTTGTAATGTGATGGGTCCGCAGCTGGCGGTGGGTGGGCCAAAGGCCTGTGACTAAGGCAGGGGGGCTTAAGTTGTAAAACTTACTTACTACTTTTTTCAAAATTCATTTTTGGCCTGTTCTGCTTTGGGGCACCCACACAAGTGAGGTATCCTTTTACTCGGGAGAACAAGCGGAACGCTGGGTGGTAGGACATTTTTGCCGGCATGGAGATCCCACGCAAAGAAGTTTGGAAAAGTGATATTTCTACCTAATTTTCAGGTTTGCAAGGAGTTCTTGGTAGGAAAACATTGGGGGACCCACGCATGCCATACCTCCTTGGAAGTCCCCGGGTGTCTACTTTTCAGAAATGTGTGGGTTTGGTAGGTTTCCCTAGATGGCCATCTAGCACGGGGCCAAAAACCCAGGTAACCCCTCTTACAAAAGCTGGTGGTATTGACATTCAATACCACCAGCTTTTGCAAGAGGGGTTACCTGGGTTTTGAGCCCCGTACTAGACGGCCATCTAGGGAAACCTACCAAACCCACACATTTCTGAAAAATAGACACCCGGGGGCTTCCAAGGAGGTATGGCTTGCGTGAATCCTCCAACGTTCCTTTACCTAGAATCCCTTGCAAACCTCAATTTTTGCTGAAAAATTCAATTTTTTCACACTTTTTTTGTCAGAAAGCGTGGCGTCACTGGGCTCACACAAATTTCCTCCCACCAGCAACATACAAGGCTACAGAGGGACCCAAAAAGATGTATTCAGCCTCATTGACCCTCATAAGCTATACCGTCCTCACTTGCCCTGTTTAGGAAGTATAAGAAAAAAAGTCTTATGT
This sequence comes from Lissotriton vulgaris, assembly GCF_964263255.1. Taxonomy (NCBI): domain Eukaryota; kingdom Metazoa; phylum Chordata; class Amphibia; order Caudata; family Salamandridae; genus Lissotriton; species Lissotriton vulgaris. The sequence goes on along the minus strand of NC_141695.1, from coordinate 986,175,900 downwards.
AATCATTCAGACATATTGGTAGCCTGCCAGCCTTTTAAGTCAGCAAAGGTTTTCACACGACTACCAAACAGTTGATCAATTAGCATGATTCTCCTTCCTCAAAATGAAGCATGGGAACCATAGGTTTTACAGGGTAGAAAAATCACTAGTTTGAAATGGTTTTCTCATCATAGCAAACTGCCAAAACCATAAGTCCCAACATGAAAGGAGCCATGGTGGCAAGGGATTCCCAGTGGCAAAACTGATTTTGTAGCTGCAATCCTCAGCCGATTCCAATCTGAGCTTTTAAAGTCTACATTTAAAGTGTTCGAGAGACTGCAACTGCAATGTATCTGACTTCATGGAGATCTCGCTGGTCATAGCTTCATGCATGACTCACTTGACGATTTCGACTTCAACACTGAATATGTGAAAATGCAAAACTGTTGACTGGGGTGACCCTCTAGGACTACTCATCCAATATCAATTGTGGTCAGCATGAAAAAGTACATAGAAACCATTCATATGTGACCTTAGACTAACATTGGGCATTTTTTGTTTTTTAGGCACATAGAGGCACATGCATCAAGAAAAGCTTTTGTGAGTCCTTAATTGCAAATATTAAGGAATCACAATCAAGGACTCCCAAAAGCCTCTGCATGTAGGACTCGTTATTAAAATAGCAATTCCTAAACATTCCTTAATTGTGACTCACAAATTGCGAGTCGCAATTAAGGAATGCCTTTCCATTCAATCCTATGGGAGATTGCATGCGCAATTTGCGAGTATCAATAGGTACTCGCAATATGCGCATGCAATTTCAAGGGTGTCCTAAGGACACCCTGTTGCACCCCTGAAATTGCTCTGAGCACACATGTTTTGCACACACATGCCCCAAGGGCAAATTACCATCAAGTTCAACTTCATGGTAATTTGTGCCCCCTAAATCGAAATCACTATTTTAAAGTGGTTCTTGCATTGCATTTAAGGAATCACAAATTGTGATTCCTTAATTGCAATCACAATTTGAGAAATTGCAATTATTTGCTGTCTCAAATTACGAGTGCCTTGAACCTTGATGCATCGCAAATGCCCTTTTTGCGGGTGCAAATGGCCGATTTTTGCGAATCGCATCATTTGCCCTCCAAAAATGGATGATGCATGTGCCTGTTAGACTTTCAAACTAAAAAATGAAGACTTCTGGCAATCCTTGGTTTTATTTTACTTAATAAGTGTTTCTCCTGTTGGAAAACTTAGATTGTGGATTTTATTGTTTGATTTCTTTTTTTAAATTCTTTTTATTAAAGGATTTTTGAATATTTACCACCCTCTGGAACACAGAAGGAGCGTGGAACAAGTAAACAATACACCATAGCCATGGAATATTCATACCATACATCTTCATATAACATCAACATAGAGTAAATTAAAACTTACTTTTCAAAACAAAGTATATCATCAATCATAGTTAAGATTAGCTCAATATCCTAAAGCTTGTATATTGGTTTTGATATCCTTTATATACATTAAGTATACACCAAGTATTATCAGTTATATACAGTTTATATACAGTCTATATACAAATACAATTTATATACAATTTCTATATACATCATCCTTCTTCCTTCCATTTCGTTATAGCCTCCCATATTTTCAAGCCTACTTTCCTCGAATTTTTCCCCCTTCTTGAGTAGATTGCTCTTTCTAAATTGTGTATACTCAACAACCTGGCTAACCATTGCTGAAATGATGGTACCGTTTGATCTAACCATGCAGATGCTATACATAGTCTATACACTGCCATAGCAATAAAGATACAGTATTTCCCTGCTTCATCTTCATTACTACCATCTGTCCCTAGTAATATAGTCACGGGTGTTAAGTTAGCAGCTATTTTTAATGCCCTTTGTAGAAACGTTTCTATTTCCTTAAGTAGTATTGCTAAGTTTGGACATGTTGCAAACATATGGATAGCATCCGCATTTGCACTCGTACACCTGGGGCAATGTATACCAGTTGTCGCTCCCCATTGTGCTAATTTAGCCGGGGTATAGTAAAGCCAGTACAGAGTCTTGTATTGTTGTGCCTGTAGTGATGCAGAACACAAAATATTTATCCCTAAGTCTAAAGAATCTTTAAAGCAATCTTGTTCTATACCCAACTTCGCTGACCAGCTTTCCCCCCATTTGACCATGTCATCTGTTCTATGCTCATTTAACTCTACGTAAAACCTTTTAATAGTGCAATCTACTCCGCTCTCTATTATTTCTAATATATTGTTTTTTTCAAATCCTCTCGTCCCCCCTCTTTTATTTTGTAGGAAACTTCTTACTTGTAAGTATTTTAAAAAAATGACTTCTTGGCAAATTAAATTTTTTCTGTATTACTCCGAATTGTTTCATCCCTTGTGTCCCAATAATGTCCCCCATTTTTATTACTCCATTTCGAAACCACTCTCTATATATTGAATCGGAAAAGATGTCTCGCGGAAATGCCCTATTATCATATATCCTCGTATACCTATTGAATTTACCCAAACCAAATTTTTTCATAAACGCCTTCCATAACTTATGAGCTCCCACCATCGTCTTAAAGCGTGTTCTTTTAAAGTATAACGTGTCAAAATTTTTCAAAAAAATATTCTTAGTTTCTTCACCCATCAAAATACCGTATATTGCTAATGACCCCAAATGATCCTCTCCTTCTGCTTCAGCTCCACCTATTAATCCTATCATATACTGTAGAGCAGCAGCCCAATAATAAAGCTTGATGTCCGGTAGTGCCCAACCTCCTCTTTCGCGTGGAAGTGCCAGGAATCTCGCCGCCCTTCTAGTCTTACCTTTAGACCATATGAACTTATTAATCATGTTCTCAATCTTTTTAAACCAGACATTGTCAAACCATAGGGGAATTGTTCGAAAAAGATATAAAAATTTTGGCATAATTAACATTTTTATAATATTCACTCTTCCAACCAAAGTAAGATGGAGATTGTTCAGTCTGTCCAGCTCACCCCCTACTTTCTGTATAATAGGATTAATATTTAGTTCTACTACTTTTTCTAATGCTGAGGCTATAGTTATTCCCAAATATGTTCCTGTCAGTGCCACCCTGGAGTCCTGGCATGGTGCCTTGCTGTTTTTTATAATTTGTGTTTTTCCAGTGTTCAAGGAATACCCAGACACTTTCCCAAATTCTTTTGCCTCTTCTTCCACATACCTTATGGCCTCTGTGGGTGAAGATGTTATAACCGCCACGTCATCAGCGTACGCCAGAATCTTACACTCCCCCCTGAGTGTGACAATTGGGGGAATATGTCTATTTAACTCCAGTTTTCTAATTAGCGGATCTAAATATATAGCAAACAGCAGTGGAGAGCATGGACACCCCTGCCTTGTGCCCCTCTCAATTTTTACTTTGTCCGTTAACCCCGCGTTAATTCTAATTGCAGCGCTCGGGTCTCTGTATAATGTCTTTACCGCTGTCAAGAAGCCGCTGCCAAATCCCACTTTTTCCAGAACACTCCATAGGTATAGCCATGACACACGGTCGAAGGCTTTTTCAGCATCCAATAATAGTACCGCAAATGGATCCCCATTAGCCTCCGTCATGTCCATAAGGGTAATTAATTTCCTTACATGGTGCGTGGTCCCCCGCCCTGGAATAAAGCCGTGCTGATTGGTAGTAACTAACGGTGTTATTACACTGGCAAATCTAATTGCCAATACCTTTGAATAAATCTTCGTATCTGTATTCATAAGGGTAATTGGTCTGTATGACCCTGGGTCAGTCAATATCTTTCCTTTTTTGAGGATAACCACTATTTCAGCCTCAGACCAAGTATTCGGTATTGAGCATCCCTTCTGTGCTTGTTTAAAAGTATACAGCATATCTCCTGCCAACTCCTCCCAAAAAACTTTGTAAAATTCTAACGGGATTTTATCTGGGCCAGCAGCCTTTCCTGCTGGTAAACTCTTCATAGCTGCTTCTACTTCCTCTAATTCCAACAAAGTGTCTATCCTCTGTTTCTCTGTTTCATCCAGCTGTCCCCCCTCATATTCATTCAGATACTCCATTATGTCTTCATGATCTTTTATTTGACTCTCAGAGTAGAGCTTCGTATAGAAACTTCTGAAGACTTCCCTTATTTCTTGTACATTAGTTACCATCATCCCTGAGGTATCCTTTATTGCTTTTATCTCACCGAGAGATGCCTTCTGTCTAGTTCTAGCTGCTAACATTTTACCAACCCTTTCATTCAACTCATAGCAATTCTCTCTATTCACTGTATATTGTTTCGCAGCCCTTTCTGCTATATACTCTTCTGCTGCCGTTCTTAATTTTACAAGTTTCGTAAATGGGAGGTCTAGTGGGTCTCCATTATAAGTTTGTTCTGTCCTATTAGTTAGTTCCTCCTCTGCCGACAACAACTCCCTCTTTATCTGCTCAGATCTTTCCTTTTCCTCTTTCCTTTTTCTGGCGCCAAAGCTGATGGTCTCACCCCTTACTCCAGCCTTAAAGCAATCCCACACTATCCCAACCGATGCTGTTTGTCTATTTATATTCAAAAACTCAACTATCCATTTCTTCATGTGCTGGATATATGCATCCTCCACGAGCAATGCCCTTTCGAATGTCCACTCGGAAGCCTTCCTTACTGTTTTCATACCTTTCAAGGTGACGATGAGAGGGTTATGATCTGAAAAAAGCCTTGGTATTATTTCAATCTCTGCCCCATCCATGCGTTGGGTACTAATTAAAAAATAATCCAATCTAACGCTTATCCTATGAGGCGATGAATAGTATGTGTACCCACTTTGTCCCGGGTTAAGAGTATCCCATACATCCAATAATCCGTTATTCCTAGCTAGATTATAGACTGCTTTAAAAACTCTTCTCTTCCTCCCTTTGTATTTAACTGGGGGTCCTAGCCCCAACCCCAAGCCTCCTGCTCCATTGATGTTAAAATCACCCCCTATCAGTATGAAGGGTGCCCAAGTTGCCAACTCTATGTCAATTTCCTCAAAAATCTCCGGATCATCCCCTGTAGACCCATAGATAGACCCCAGGGTGACCCATGTTTCTCCAACCATACACTCTACTAAGGCCCATCTACCCCATACATCCTCCCATTTTTTTCTAGTGCATATATTTCTTTGCTTTGCCATCACAGCAACCCCCCTGTTCCTAGTGCCCTGCCTAGAGTGTGCTATAACCGTTAGCCCTAATTGGTCTAAAAGCCTAATTTCAGATACCTGTATATGTGTTTCCTGTAATATTAAAAAGTCCAATCTTAATTGTTTGATCAGGGCTGCTGCCTTCTGCCTTTTTACCCTATCATTGAGACCACATACATTCCATGTCATAATACGAGTACTCATCCTGGGTTTTTAACAAATATAACCATAAATTTAATCATTTTAAGCAAAAAAAACTTGACGCAGTTTGTTGCCACGGCTTTATAACTCACAAATTTTTCTTCCATTTTATTAATCTTCTTATTCCATAATGTCTCTTGTGTACTATATTCCCAAATTCCTCTGTGTTCCTTGCCCCCCCTGTGCCCCCCACCCCTAACCCCCACCCCGACTGTCCCACCCCCCCTACGGGCAAATAGGCCCAAAGGACCTATATGTGACAGCTGTGTCTGCTTGGATCCCGCGCCCCCCTGCCCCCCCCGCCCCCATTGTCTGGTGTCCGTTGGCAGAAAAAGAAAAAACCAAAATGTGTAATTTATTACTATCTTTCTACATATTATATACATCAGAATTCTAAAATTGTTCTGTTACTGTTTCTACTTCTCAAGACTATACCCTAGATCCTACTATCTTTTTGCCAAAAGGTCTACCACCAATTCACTATCGGCGTGTGCTTGGGATTGTGAATGAGTGTGTGAGTTCTTTTCTTTCAACCATTCCAAAAATTCAGCTGCCCTAATTTCTGAATGGAAAATTTTAAATTGGCCGTCTCTTACCACCTTCAGTCTGCTAGGGTATAGTAAATATGCCTCACAGCCAATTCTCTGGAACGGAGTTATTAATTCTCGCAATCTCCACCTACGCTCTACCGTCGTGTGACAAAAGTCTGGTCTGGCAAAAAATTCTACATCTTGATATCTACATTTTGTCTGTGGCCTTGCTTTCCCCATTATCTCTTCCCTCAGCAGATAATTGCCCACATATATTAGAATTGCTCTGGGTTTGTTTGAGCCAGCCCCCTTCCTCTGTACAAATGGGAATCTGTGAACACGTTGGATTTCTGACTCCCAGTCCCAACCTTTTATATCTGGCAGTGCCCCCTTAAGAAGCTCTATTGTGTAGGCTCTAATGTCTTTTCCTTCTCTTCCTTCCGGAATACCTAAGATTCTTACGTTATTCCTCCTCTGCCTGTTCTCAAACTCTTCAAGCTTCCATAACACATCACTATTAGTTCTTTCTTGATCTTGTCTAAATTCCTTCCAGCCTTTCATCTCATCTTCCAAATTCCCTGTTCTTTCTTCAACTTCCGTAAGTCTCCCTGCCAGTTCTGTACATGCCTTGCTCACTTCCCGAAGGGAGATTTGTATTTTTTTACTTTCCTGCCTGGCTCTCTGACTCTCTACCCTCGCCTCAGTTTGGATTTGTTTGAGCATTGAAAAAATCATTTCAAGCCCCTTAGGTGAGTCTTGGCCTTGGGAATGTGATTGATTATGGGCCTGGGTGTGGATCTGGGTCTGAATGTCAGATTGCCCTTGCCTATCCCCCTCCTCAGTCCTCCGTGAAAGGCCCGTAGTTTCATCTATACCACCAATACCCTCTTTATACATCTGAGAAGTGGCTGCGTAATCCCAGTCTAGCCTTTTTGCAACGCTAATAGCAGCTGGGCTTATAGATCCTTTCGCTCTTCTCCTTTTTTTGGTCAGGACTTTTGGTTTACGTTTTAAAGCTATGTCTTGGATAGAGCCTGATGTAGTAGTAGACCCCGTTTCCAACCCAGACAATGTCAGATCGCTCCCCGAGTCTGCAATAGCGGGATCCGACTCGCCTCCCCCAACCGCCCCCACCTCTTCCCCTTCCTCTTCACCCTCATTGACAGAAAAAAAGCATTCATCGCTAGGAGAGCCAGTTATGGTTATCGCTACCTTAGGGTCACTGATAATTATATCCTTCATGTTGTTAACACCAATATCACCAATATCACCAATATCGCCAATATCACCAATATCACCATTATCGTTGCCATTACCGTCGTCTTTTCCGTTACCACTTGCTTTTCCAGCCCCCCCTCCATCTGAATGTATGCTTCTACTACCCTCTTGGCTACTTTTCCCTATTACAGGTAAGTTGATAATAGACAGCTTATGAGTATTGAGGGTACTTTCCCCCTCTCTTATCGCCTCAGTTAATGCCTCTGTTAAAGTCAGTGCGTTAGCTGCATCTGCTCCAGGAGGTAAAGCATCCTCCCCAACATTCTCCTCAACATTGAATATGGCTCTGTTATCTTTCGCACTGCCAGAAACCTCATTAATAACAGTGACCACGCTGCCCTCTTTTGCACATCCTCTTGTGTCCTTCTCCAAAAAGTTCTCTTCCCTCTCCTGAAGTAGACTTCCTTGAGACAATTCAGTGTTTTTATGTGCTTTTTCGTTCAACATAGTCACGTTTTCTGTCCCTGTCAAAGCACAGGATGCCAGGAGAGTGCTATCTACCACTTTCATAGGGGCGCCATGTTCAGGGTCGAAGTTACATTCGGGCACAGGATCCGATTCACCTTCATCTTCTAATCTCCCAGATTCTATCCTTTCTAGTGGAGCTATGGCCACATTAGTATCCAACGCCTGGGAGCTAGCAACAGTAACAGGAAAAAAGGCCTCTGACACTAACGGCTGCCTCAGGTTCCCTTGCTCCGTTAATTTTCCTTTGTTTCCTTTAATCACAGCCCCTTTATTTTTTTCCTTTTTCTTTGGTTTCTCCCCCACAAAACTGCCAGCCTCCTTACTTCTTACAGCAGTCCTTCCTTGTTCGGCAGTGCCGACCTCCTCCTGGGTCCGTGTCAGTTTTTTAGCTCGAAGGTTTGCCGCCGGCGCATCAGACTCACTCCACGCTGCTTTCTCCTCTCGCAAAACCTTCGAAATTTTTGGCGCCATCACACGCCACGCACCTGACACCAAACTCTGCTGCCGAAAACGCCGCTGCCTCCGTGCCTGCCGATAATTCTCCCTCCAGGAATCCGCCTTCACCATCAGCTGACAAGCATTGTCCAATACACGGGTCAGCACCGTATCCGCTGCCGCCGGGAAGGTTAGTGCCTCCGTCAATGCCTGTGCAAAAAACCACATCGGCCGGCTTTCTCCTCGTCTCTCCGCGTATCTGTACTTTCCTTTCCTTTCCTTTTTCAAATCCACCGAAATCCACCGCGACTGCCGCCAGTACACAGAATAGGTACAATCCGATGATTTTTTAGCGTTCTGCCGATTGTTCACCTCATTGCTCTACCCCGGGACAGGGAGCGACAGGGAGCACGTCCTCCACCTACAGACTGTCAGCGGCCATCTTGCCTCTTATTGTTTGATTTCTAAACTTTAATTTTGTTTGCAGCTCATTTAAATACTTTACATCTTCTCTATGAGAAAGGCAGGTCACTTTGTGCAAAAGCTATCAATGAGTAAGATCAGTATTCTTTGTTGAACTCTGTTTTACCGTACAAGGCCCTGATTCATTTTTTTGAGAATTAATATGTTCTGTTCCCACTTTAAATAATCCAGTGTGTCACAAGATGCAACACAAAAATCTCTAAGTGATTGATCTATTAGATCCACCCATGATTGTCGACGGCGCACCCTGAGGAAATCTGCCAGCACTTCATTTGATGCCCCACTGGTTCCATGATTAGCCAATGAACAAAGACAACCCAAGAAGAAACAGCAAATGCACACCCCATGGAAATGCACAGACACCTTGTAAACAATTGTATTTTTGTTTGTGGGGAGCGGCTGCCCGCCTCCAGGAATAATCACAAGTCTTGTTAAGATGGACCCTCAATCACTAAACAAAGCTGAGCTCAACACACTGGTAACTATGAAACACAGCCGTCATATTTAACTGAGGGTAATTGCTATTTATGCAGTACCAAAACATTAATGGTAACCTACAAACTGTAGCGGTATTGAAGTCCAAACAGTTTCTAGGTCCCAGGTTTTCAGGGATGAAGAAAGTGTAGTTCAAGGGACCCATGACCGTAGGAATTACACTTAAGAAGTCAAGATTCACTCCAGCAGTGGCCACAAGCAGGATCCTGTCAGGTCCAGTTGGTACTAGTCCACTGCTAGCATTAGGAAAAAGGCCACTTACAGCTTTTTGTAGCCCTGTAGCCACAAAGGAGGTCAGCCTACTGACTCCTGTGGGACACTTCTTTGTCCTGAGTATGAGAGGGAGAGGGTCTGGTCTCTCAGGGCTCCTCTCAGATCACAGTCAGCAGGTCCAGTCTTCTCTGATTTTCTCCAGGTCCAGAAAGTATTCTGAAGAGGGTACCTGGGAATTTCACATATATGTCTGTCACTAACTAGTGGGTGATGGGAGTTCCTGTATTCTACTAGAACAATTGGGGTAAAAGTTCTCCAAAGTTGTCTTAACGACTTTCCCAACAGTACTGTTGCCCTATTGCAAATAATCCCACAAGTCCATTCACTCCTAAAACCCAAGACAGGGACAGACCCCTTGTGCAGAGCTAGTGTGCTCACCCATAGGTTTTGGCAGAGCAATGGACAGTGCTCTCATCTGTTGTCAATTCAAATCAGATCTCCGGACATTTCTCTGCTGCCTGGATTTCATGCATGCCTGACTGGGAGGACAGTTTTAACACCACTTTAGTGCTAGTCAACCACTTTGCTACTTCTGGGGAGCTAATATGCTGAGGAGTGGTAGATTTGAGTGGATGTTCTAAGAAGGTTATGCATAAGACTGAGAAAACCAGTGGAAGAAATGAAAGTGGATTAAAGAAAAGGTACTTGTTATGCCAGAACCTTTAAGGTAATGGATTTCAGGTTTTTAACTTCTGGTCTTAAGGCTCCTTTTAAGCTCTAAAAGGCCCGAACATTAATGAAGATGTCCATTATTTACCTGGAAGCCTTGACTGAATGCTCTGGAGAGAGAGGTTGCATAAAGCTTGGTGTTATTGGCAGAGCAGGTGGGGAGGGCCAGGCAGCTCACATTACCAAATGGGCAAATAGGGAATGATGCTACAGATGGGCAGAGGATAGAGAGTGAACTCTCCAAAATGTAAGTGGGTCATAGACGAGAGGTTCTGAAAAGGACTAGACAGGGAGCTGGGCCAACCCAAGATCAATGTTTGTGACTTCAGCCTATAATGCACTGAGCAAGTGTAGTATATAGGTACAGTGCTGGGAGGTGCTGGGGGCTGGGTGTTCTCTTCTCCTACGTCATCTGCTTTCAGAAGTTCTACAGTTGCCTAGTTTTCTGCTTCTCTGTTTTCATATGCCCCATCGAGCCTCTCCAGTGACCTCTGCAACCACTGTGTCTATCATGTCTATCCATCTCTATTCCTTCCATAACTGGCTGTCTGCTTCACTGTGTTCATTTGGAAATGTTGTGTTCTTTCCCGGTGCCTGGATCACTGTGCCTGACTTTTACACACTAGGCCCAACGTTCAGGATTTTGTTCTGACTCTGCTTGACCTTCGTGTTCTTTCCCAGCTCCTGGATCACTGTGCCTGTCTTTGCCTGATTTTTACACACTAGGCCCAACGTAGTGCGTGATCTTCTCCGTATGCCTGTACGTCTTTGTGCGTCAGTTCTATAGTTCATCATCTTGCCTGGAGCCCCTTTCGTGGTTGCTGAGCAATAGGCCCCTTTGTAACGTGGACGCCTGGATTCATGCCTGGATGCTGAACAACGCATTAATCTGTGACGCCGAAGCTTTTCAACAAAGACATGTTGCCTAGGGACGCATTCTTCTTGGCCACAGTTTGCAGTGATCTGCACACCATCTTCTATTCTGATATTACACGGTGATTCGCACACCTTGTGTATTTTTCTTCTTTCGGATCATTTGTTTTTGCAAGCAAACCTTCTTGCAGCAATTGTGTTTCAGCACAGTGATTCGCACACCGTATGGTTTTTTTTGGCTTGGGGATCATTTAATTTTTTTCTTTACAAGCAGATCAGTATATATTTTTCACCTCGCGAGTATCTACAATTTACGCATACCTAGTATATTATTCTCCACTGCACATTTTACCATCTCCTCTGCAAATCAGTGATTTGCACACTTGTTTATCATTGTTCTTCTTCATAACTCCCTGCAGACCAATGATTCGCATGCTTTGTACATCTTCTGTATTGTGTAGCTTAGAAGATTTTTAGTTGTCTTGTCAGGTTTTCTCTATATTATCCTTTTATTATATATTAAATACAAGTCTTTATCTTATTCTATTTTTCTCTCTTTTCTTACTGTTCTCTTTTATAATGTGTACTATGCAATCTGTTGTTCCTCCACTTTTCATTTCTAGAGAGTCCTGGCCAACCACCTGTCAGATGGGAAATCTGGTTCTACGCTTTTTGAACATATATAGGGGATATCAGAGCTTCAAGAGTCAGTGCTGATCGAAAAAGAGGTCTTCTTTTTCACTCATTGGGTTTTGAAGGAAGGCTCATTTTTAAACATTTACCTGAGCGGACACATCAACCTGGGGACAATATAGATGAATATCAAGATACTATTACCCAATTTAAGACCAGGTTCCATAAGCAACCAAGTCTCATGGTTCTAAGACATATATTTTTCAAGAGACAACAAGGTGATGGAGAAGATGTGGATGCTTATATTTCAGTGTTGCTCATATTGGTTTCTGTCTGTCATTTTAAAACCTTTCCTGACCAGTTGATCGGAGAACAATTTGTTTGCCAGTGCAAAAACAAGCAAATACGACAAAAATTGTTATCCTTAGAGAACCCTACTTTAGAAGAGACTATCAAAATTGCCAAGAGCATTGACAGGTCACAAATCTCCTTAAAAGAGTTGGAAAAGAAAACCCTTGAGTCTGATAATGTTGTTGTTGGAAATGGTAAAGATTTTCGTACTGCTTCTCCTGCAATTTTCAAAAGTGAAAATTCATTTCACCATACCAGTTTTAAACCTATGTGTTTTCATTGTGGAAATCATCCACATCAAAAAGGAGGAAGATGTCCCGGGGCAAATGTTGTATGCAACTATTGTAAGAAAATGGGACATTTTGCCAAGGTTTGGCTGAGGAAACGGGACCAAAAAAAGGCTATAATAATAATAATAATAATATGAAACTTATAATGCGCTCAGCTTACCCTGGGGCATCCCGGCGCATGAGTGGTAGAGTCCGACCATGAGTCTGATTTGTGTGTGTTGTCTGATGATTCTGAACCTTTGGAGGGTGATCCATCAAGTTGTGTTGATCCCATTGCTGAAATTAGTGTTAGAGGTAAATCCCTAAATTTACTTGTTTATTCTCGTGCCAGGATAACTATGATTACTTATAACATGTTCAAGAAACGTAGGGTGACAGAACCTGTTTCTTATGATGGGTGTAGGATTGAACTTCTAGGGTATTTAGAGGATGTTCTAGTTTTCAAAGGAAGGAAGATTAAAGGGAAAGTCTTTGTAATCCTCAAAGGTTAAAAAAAATTTAGGTTGGTATCATCAAGGATTGTTTGGTGTTGTACTCAGGCCAGGTTTCAAGGAACAAGTTTTAGTAGTTTATAATGATGATTTTCAGTCCAAGTGGTAGGAAAGGTTTCCTTCTTTTTTTGGTGATCACCTAGGAAAGACGTGAGGATTCAAGCACAAAATCATTGTGAAGGATGGTGCTTTACCTATTAAGCACAAATTAAGTGGTGTCCCATTTAGTGTCAGAGATGATTTGGATAAAGAGTTGAAGTCTTTGTGCGCCCAAGGTATCATCGAGCCTACAGACTCGTCTTTGTGGCTTTCACTTTTGGTTGTAGCACAAAAGAGGTGTGGAA